>NC_090833.1:58765000-60060625 GCF_028021215.1 Eschrichtius robustus
GCTCAAAAAAAAACCAGGCCGGGTTTTCAAGAAAGTCTTCTGCTGAAGAAAGCCAAAAATACGCAGCAAGCACAAAAAAGGCTGCATGAAGCAAAAAAATTAAAATTAGTTAATATATATCATGAAAATATTACTTAAAGAAACAAAACTCCCTTAAGACATGCAGATTTTTAAGAAAAGAAAGACCAGTTTGCCACGACATACAATCATTTATTATGTTTGCTGAAAAACAAAGAGTAGTTGAATTAGAAGGTTTTTAAAAAAACTTAAAAAGCACAGCCTATGCCAGCCCGGAGGGCCAACCAACCACTGCTTGAGGACCTCGAGACGGATCCCCTAAGACACCCATCAAAATCCACCAGTGGGATTAGCAGTGTGGTGTCACAAAACCCCAAGAAAAATACAAAACAAGAATTATAAAAGAAATGCACACTGAGTCAAAGTCTAAAAAACCAGCAATCCACATACCACCAAGAATACTCAGCACCTTTTGTCTCCAGAGCCTGAAGGACAGAAGATCGAAAAATCCAGAAGCGAGTAATCCAAGAAAAAAAGAAGTGGGGGGGGAAAAAGCATTGCTGTCAGGTTGTAGGCGAGTGTGATCAGGTGGAAAGGGGAGTCATTCTTTGACTTTTAGGACAGTAAGAGAAAAAAGAATCTAAGAACAAAAGCAAAAACCTTTTGAAAGATAAAGACAAAAAGCAGGTGTTCCAGGCTGTCTTCTGCATGTCTGCCACTGTTCTCCAGACCATCTTGACTTTGGTCCAGAACAAGAACAGCTAAGGAAGAAAAAAAATGATTTTTTTTTTCTCCAGTTGGACAAAAAAAAAAGGAAAAAGAAGAAAAAAAAAAAAAAAAAAGAAAAAAAGGAAAAAGGAAGAAGAAGAAAAGGAAAAAAAGAGGGACAGATGGTACGCTGTGACTGGTCTGTGGTCTAAAGACCTGGATATGCTTTCTTTGAAGCATATCACAACTTAAAGAATCATTTTCATAAAGAAAGAAATGAACAAAACAAAGAGAAAAAGAAAAAAGAAAAGAAAAATTCACAAGATGAGAGTCACCAATCATAACCAAACAGTACAAAGGAAAAATATAACATTGATGGACATTATTGGAATGATTTTGAAAACAGGACAAATATGAGAGTGATGAAAGGACAGAAAGAATGAGTAAGATCATTCTGTGAACGTTAGTTCAGCACTCTTACCTCTTATTGGTGTACCACCTGGGTGGATAATATGAATGCAAATAAGATTAGAAAGAAGAAGCATTAGTACGAGAAGAAGGAGGCTAGGGCTGGGGAGAAGAATTAAATTAGATTTACAGAATTAAATAAGGTCTTAAAAGAAACTTGAATTACTATACTGGTAAAACAGGAATATATTAGATAGTATTATTAGATCATAAAAGCAAGTTGCATTATACCACAGAGGGCAAAGACCACAATAGGCAGCATTGGCTTTCTCAGAGAAGCAACTGAGTTCTTAGGTCTGGGGTCATATAGGGTTAGAATTATATCTTATATGCCTCATAGTCTTAAAAAAAAAGAACTAAACAATATTTTTAAAGACATACTGAGGAAAATACTGGCTAATCTATTTAAGTATATATATAGATATGCATATATATATACTGTTATAGGAAACACTAAAGAATAACTAGAAACAAACACTGTTCATTGGATATATCTTATGCTACTTACTATGCTACATTTGTGTGCTATAACTTGTGTACTATTTTATTTCTACACAGTGTTCTTACGATAACAGTTCTGTGGATGTGTGTGTGTGTGCGCCACTAAGGAAATCTGGTGTCTACACTGACAGTTAGTAAAATGCATGCCATGCATTTTATTAATAATAATAATAATAATAATAATAATCTGAATATGGAAATTAGTGGGGGTGAAGTGCGCTTCAGAACTAAGCACTTACCAATAGATTCTGGAGATTTAAATACGGAGAGAAGAAAGACAGCATAAAAATATTATTATATTCCTTATAATTTGGTACAAATTTTTCAGAGTTAAAGCTTTATATACTAAATCATCTATGTTACATGTGAATAATTAATTCTTTATTTACAATAACAGAATGCTGATCTACACAATTCTGCTGACAACAAGCAAAAGAGGCAGTTAACAAGACGCTTTAACATCACAGGACAGGTCAAAAGCTGAGAATTCTGGGAAGACAGGCAGTTAAACAACTTAGAATTCTGTATCAATATTACTACCAATGCCAAAGTAAACAGCTTACTAGTACACATCCCTGTGAAATTACCTAGGGACAGGCTCTAAAACTTAACAAATTTAGAATTATCTCTACTTTTAATCTAAAGAGAGCAAATGAATAAACTTGGGATGGGGATGGGAGAGGGAGAAAGGGCAATGGGTAGCGAGAAGGAGAGAGAGGGGGAGAGGGAGGGGGAGGGGGGAGGGAGAGGGAGGGAGGTAGAGAGGGGGAGGGAGAGAGAGAGAGAGAGAGGGAGAGGGAGAGGGAGGGAGAGAGAGAGAGAGAGAGAGAGAGAGAGTGAGAGAGAGAGAGAGAGAGAGAGGCAAAAGCTGGAGTCTACACCAAAAGCAGACTTCTGTAGATCCAGTCACTGGAGGGTTCAAAAATCTTTGATGTGGACGCACACTACTGTGGCTAATGTGTAGAAAATTCTCACTCATAATAATATTAATAAAAATCCCCTCCTTTCATTGGTACTTTGTAAAGGACTTTATAAAAAAATACATCTGGTTACTCATGAGATAACACTTCTGTGTTTTATGTATTAGTGAAAAGAAAGTAGATGTGCCCAAACTTACTAAACTTTGGTAGTTTGATGAGTTCAAATGCAGAAAAGAGAGAGAAAACACACTTTAATAAAACTGAATCATTTTAGCATTTAATATGAACATTTTTGGTTTTTAATGGATATAACCATTGGAACTCCTTGCAAGTTCTGAATGAAGTCCAATGTTGAAATAAATTTGTTTCAAAAGAAAACAGAGAAATAAGAAAGAAAGAGGAGAAAATGGATCCATCAAATACTGCGGAAGAGCAGTAAATTAAAATATTATCAAAAATGCAGTCACAGCAGTGAGCAATGTGGATTAAACAGAAGCTGCAAAACACAGAGAGGAGAAGAAAGACAGACTCTGAAACGGGCTATGACATCACAAACGTGGACAACACATTAAATAACAGAGAAAGAGAAGAGGGAGAAAAATCAATACCTAAAAATTAAAAATAAATAAAATAAAAATAAAAATAAAGAGAGAGAAAACTAAAAAGAAAAATTAAAATTCTCTAGGAGCCTGTGGAAACAGTAACAAGACCCTACCTGATCGTAACTGCTTAATACGGCCATTGTTGTTGCTTGTGTCGACAGGTAAGAAATCTTTGAACCAAGTGATTTCTGGATCCGGATTCCCACTGGCTGCACAAAGCATGGTGGCAGTGCGTGTACGCTCAACCACCTTCAACTGTGGGCCCATGTCAATGGTAGGGAAGCCCCTGGGAATTTGATCCTCTGCAAGACAAAAGGTGATACAAACATGTTATCAAGTCAGATACCCAAGATTCAAGAGATATTGACCATTAACCTCTCCCATTAACCTCTCATTTGTTGAGAAGCTAACACAAACTAGGTAGCATTGCACTGTTACATTAAGGAACGTTGTTCCTGGCCAGAAGAGTGAACAGTCTAAGGAAGAGGCCAACAGCCTAGCAAAGAGCTCAGACATGTGTGATAAAAACCATGACCAAGGAATGCATCAAGTTCTCTGGGAGCACAGAAGGAGAAGTCACTCTACAGTGTGTGTCTGATGAGGTCAGTGAGCACCAAGAGGAAGCTGTGAAATGAGCCTTTAGGAACAAGGTGAGTTGGCCAGAAAGAAAGGAATGTCAGAAGTACAGGCACTGAGAAGAAAACTTTCCTTGAGGGAAAACCATTGATCCAAAAGAGCTAGCTGTACGAGGACATGGGGAACAAGCAGGTTAGCTGGACCAAGCTATCTGTATTCGAATCTGTTATGTTTTTCTTTTAACTTTTAGGTAAAACTCTGTGTATTTTTTCACCCAAGCACAGGTTCAACCTGAATGAATTCCTTCGTAGAGAGTTTCAATTTGTCAGAAAAGTACCTGAAAGTCTCCCTTACAATAGAAGAAAAGAACAAAAGCAACTCAAAAACGCAACACAGAAGCATACATACATTCCTTAGGGTAAGAGAATACTTTCCTCCATTCCAAAGGCCTACACCATTTTCAGTGATTAAAAAGTTGAAACTCCTAAATTTTGAATCTTCAACTCATCCAAAGTTCATTTCTCCCTATCCCACATCAAAATTGCCCCAGATCTTAGATCTTGAGAAATTAAAGTCCTCTTAAGTCCTTCAAGCATGACCTACGTTGATACCCTGCATGGCCAGCTCTTCCAGTTAGCATTAGAAAGGTATATTCTATTCAAGCATTGAAGGAATTTTAGTTATATGGGTGAGAATTATCTAAATTAGAACTTGGGTGTTTGTTTGAAGACTATTATGAAACATTTTGACGTCCAGTTGGGCCTGGCGTTAATGTAATCAACATTTCCTCATGACCTCTGATGAATTGTCATCAGCCACCAATTCCAAAATGACTCTAAAGCACAACCAGTGAGCAAAACAGAAACCATCAGGTGTGGTACCTAGCTTCTACTTGGATGTCTCCCACAATTTCTGGTATGATCTTCTGAGTCTTGCTAAAGATGCACAATTTCAAGGGAAAAGGTTACATTTTGATGACTCCACTGCATTGTTGATCAAATCGATGTGTTCTCCACTCTCTCTATACTTACAGGGTAAACTCAAATCTCCTAAATCTGGCTAGCGAAGTCTTTTAAAATCAGGACCCATTTTTCTCAGCCTCTCATGGATGACCTCCCTCATAGGAAACATTTCTTCTGCCCACAATGAAATTCTCACCACTCCCCAGACAAATCATATCCGATGAGTACACTGTCCGTGTCTCTAGAAAGCCACACAACCAAAATCACCTTCTTTATAAAGCTTTTCAAAACTCTCTCCAACAGACTTAATCTTTTCCTCCTCATATCAACTGCAGTAGTAAGTATCTAAATCCACTGTCTTGTATTTTTTAATTCTCATCAGTTTATCCTTCTGTAATACAAATTTCTCCATGTCTCACTTGCATCCAAATCCCCTGCCATCAAGCTAGTCTGGGATGACAGATTTTGAGAGAACTCCAGTGATTTCTAAGCCTAAATATGAATATATCACAGTGATTAAAAAGTTTCCTACTACACATAGTAGAAAACTACTTATGGTACAGAGTTCATCAGAGGAGTAGTTCAGAACTAGAGAGAGAGATTTGGAATGTGAATAGTAAAAGAATGTCAAAATACTACCAAAGATTAAAGCTCCCAAGAAAGGGAAGGTATCCTGAACATTAAATCCAGGTTTCTGTAAGAGAAAATCAAGGCGCTAATAGGGAAAAGTAGACTCTGGTTCTCCCAAGGGAGATTTATGAAAAGTCCAAAAGAAGTTGCTGAAGCAGTTGGGCTTGACACATGGATTCACCAGAGAATATTTTCCTGTCCCACCAGCTAATTATGGCCAGAGACTAAAAAAACAGTTAACTTCGATGAGCTACATTTTATTTAAGTTGAAAGATGTGGCTCTTTTGAGGAAGCAGTAGTAATACCTTGCATTTATTTGGATGCTTACACGCTGCCAGCCAAGCCTAGGTCTACAGCGGACAAGTGTCAGAAACAGTGGTTAAGAATGGAATTTCAAGATGATTTTTCAACGCTCCAAGGGAAGGTTAAAAATTACAGATCAGATAAAGAGCATTTTGCAAATTAGGCTATGCTAATTTTAATACTCTATTCCACTTGAATTTCATCAGACTTTTTTTTTTTAAATGGCTTTAAAGCTTTAGTCAACGTGTGTACATCTAAAGCTTAGTTTTAATGTTATTTGGGAAAATAAAAAAATAAAGCAAAAAGCTCAATAGCCATTGTACCACACCCACTGTATTATTAAACATCTCACTCACCAGCTATTGGCCCAGAATGCTTCAAAGGATAAAAATAATTTATCTCAAGTGCCCCAAAGTCAACTGCACTGCCTTAGACACCTAGAAATGAGTATCTGAAAAAGCTCTTATATTTTGTTGTTGTTAATTTCCATATTGAAAGCAATTAACTTCAGTTAATAAAAAAAATCACCTCGGGACTCCTGAGCTGTGTCTGTCTTTCCCAGGACACTGAGTCACTCTTGTGGCATGTAATACATCCACATGCATGAACACTGCTGTGCTAGTCATTACTTTTCTTCTACAAGTTCATCTCTCTGAAGAACCACGCCAATATTCTACACCTATCAGCGGCAAATGTCAAAGACTTGAGATTGTTGAGCCACTTACTTAAAGGCTCTTACCCAAGAAATTTAGAATTAATAACCATTTATAAGAAATGAAGACCTTACCTTGGGGAGAGCTGACAAAATTGACTTTTGCCCTATGGAAAGCAGTCTAATACATTTGCATGACCTTTCTTTTCCTTCTTAGCTCATAAGGAACACTCCAGAGCCCCACTTCCATCTACACAAGTGTACAACAAAGATCATCTTTCTTGCATACTAATCAGACAAAGGATGTAAAGAGAGCTCCTTTCTTATTTTTAATAAGGGTAATTAAATTCTATCCATCCCCCCCCTTTGCACAGAACCTCTTTTAATGCACTTTCTTCATTAAATTTTCATGAGAAGCATCACAATGTAACAGATTCAAATAGCCAGTGCTGTTACACATTGACAGTTGTGGCTTGTTTCCAATTTGACTGTCAGGTATTTGGCAATAAAACTCAGTATTCAACATAAAATGAACTGTAGAAATAATGAAATTTCTAATTGGTATGCTTATCTCAGTGGGCGTAGATTAGAAGACGTTAATTGCTTTTTTTTTCACCTCTACATTTATTAGTGATTTTTATTTATTTATTTATTTATTTATTTATGGCTGTGTTGGGTCTTCGTTTCTATGGGAGGGCTTCCTCTAGTTGCGGCGAGCGGGGGCCACTCTTCATCACGGTGCGCGGGCCTCTCACTGTCGCGGCCTCTCTTGTTGCGGAGCACAGGCTCCAGACGCGCAGGCTCAGTAGTTGTGGCTCACGGGCTTAGTTGCTCCGCGGTATGTGGGATCTTCCCAGACCAGGGCTCAAACCCGTGTCCCCTGTATTGGCAGGCAGACTCTCAACCACTGCGCCACCAGGGAAGCCCCTATTGGTGATTTATATAAAACTGCCTTGGCCATTTGATAACATCAATTTTGATAGCTCATCAAATGTATAGTACCATGAACTTGAGAAAAAAAAAAAATCAATACCCTTTACATGTTAACCACACAAACTTTTACAGGAAAATACAGAATCAAAAATTAACAAATTGTCTTAATGTTAGTAGCTTTAAACTTTTACACAGGTGAAAAGAAAAGCATTTTGTCCTATTCATTAATGTGTTCATTAAGCTTTAAAATGCCTTACTTATTACTGTTCCATATTAATATTCAATCACGCAGGATTAGCTACTAATTCATCAACAATTTAAATCAGACTTGACCTTCACAAAGCCATTTGGTCCGTCATTTTGAGAGGCCATTAAAGGGCAGATTACTACATACTTGTGCGTAGTGAATCGTAGAAGTCATACATATTTTGTTTGGAATGGCAGCTATAATAGACCTGGAAATACAGCACATTCTTTGAACCTGTTTGGGGTCTGAATAAAACATGCTGATATGAAACTTTCAGCTCCATTAAGGAAAGAGAAAAATGAACCTCAGCATTTTTCAGAGTCAACTTCCCATTGCTGTAAAACTTTTGTTAATAACCCCTAACCTCTCCAGGACATAAAGGAATGTACAGGGAAAATAGCCCGACCTTGTTTTGTAGGGAGTTATGCTTTAGATATCTGTGAATGATAAATAGCTTTTGCATAATTTGCTCAAACTACTTTCATTGTTCATCCATAAACAATTTTAGTGATGCTTTATTTTTGCTCCAATTCCACAAAACTCAACCTCTCTTATTTGATAGGAAACACAAAACTAAATTGCCTACTAAGGCCACAGTCTCCTTCCAAGGTGGCCCTAAGCAGTTCCTCTTGCCTAATCTTGCTAGGATTCAGTGAGTTCAATCAGACAGGTGCTTTGACTCTGGTCCCAAAAGATTTAAGAAGTTTTCAATAAAGGACCATTTGTCATGATGCCACATTTCCAATTTTTCAGATTTATAGCAAATATGTTTATGAAGAAAAATCATGTCAATTATATCAACAGTATGCTCTTCCAAAAGAATTATTAAAAGATGTGACTCTGGAGAAAGAGAGAAGCTTTTTTAAAAATTTTTTTTCCTTGGAGAACTCATCCCTCTGAATCACCTTCCTGAGGACCAAACAGTTCATAGCGGCTCCTCTTTAAAAGCTTTCAAAGCTCACAGAGGGCAGGGCTATATGTTACTTCCTTTTTAACCATTACCGTATTCAATAAACACTTGCAATTAGACATATTTAGGAAATCTGGGCAACCATTTCTGCATTTATTCATGTGACATCTCTAAATTCTTACTGGGCTTATTTAATGACATCTTTTTAAGCTTAATTTAATTTAATTCTATTCTATTCTATTCTATCCTATTCATATTTTTGGCTGTATTGCATGGCATGTGGGATCTTACTTCCCTGACCAGGGATCGAACCTGTGCCCCCTGCAGTGGAAGTGTGGATTCCCAACCACAGGACCACCAGGGAAGTGAAGTCCTAATGGCACCTTTTTAAACAGTTAATCATTCTTTAATTGTCCTGTGGCTACAGATTGGGTCTCCCCAATTTAAATATAAGTCTAAGAGGCAAAACTATCCTTTACAGTGTCTTACGTAGTATTAAACTTATAAATTCACAAAAATACTTGTTAATGATGGCTTTCTTCATTTTTATAGTCATAGGTTTTATTTAATTAGCAAACGACTTTCATCATTTGAGATGTGCAATTTATGCTTGGCTCTTTCTTTAATTTAGTGCAGTTGCTACACTAGAAACACACAACTCAGTTCCTGCTTTCTTAATTTTACAGGAAGCCTTCCCTCATATACTGGTTGTAAGTTCCTACAAGTCAAAATGGCAACCTCATAACAAAACGTTAAGTGTGAACACAATGAAACTTAAAAGAACACAATGGGATATGTACCTCTACTCTGCTATCCTATCTTTAGAATAATGGGATTGTTGATGCTCAAACTAATGATAACATCCAAGTGAATCACTCAGTGGCATGTTGAGGCAGACATTCTGGGTCTTCTTTCACTGCCAGGAGCAAAAATTTCTCAGTGGCTGGATATCTTGAAGCTTTAGGCATTCATGACGTAATCTTACAGAAGCACAACTAATTTTTTTTTTTTCTTTTTGAAGGATGAAAGAATTGCATAAGGGAAGTTTTTCTTAACATAAGTCAAATATTAGATGGATAGTATGAAGAATATTTTCTTAAATAAAGTACTATACCCTTTAAATATGTTGAAAGGCATGCTTACCTGTTAGAGATACAGTACTACCTAAGAGTAAAAATCCTCTTGAAAAATGTAAATATGTTGGTCTTAAGATGGTCAATAAGAAAGTATCTTCATATTTATGAAAGTTGCATTACAATAAAAGAAAAAGACCTTTTAAACTACTAGTTTAAAAAAATCTACTGGGGGACTTCCTGGTGGTGAAGTGGTTAAGAATCCACCTGCCAATTTAGGGGACATGGGTTGGATCCTCGGTTGGGGAGGATCCCACATGCCGCAGAGCAACTAAGGCCGTGTGCCACAAGTACTGAGCCTGAGCTCTAGAGCCCGCGAGCCACAACTACTGAAGCCCGCGTGCCCTAGAGCCCGGGCACAGCAACGAAGAGTAGCCCCGCTCTCTGCAACTAGACAAAGCCCACGTGCAGCAATAAAGACCCAACGCAGCCAAAAATTAAAAAAAAAAAAAAAAAAAATCTGGACAGGGTGAGATGGGGGTGGGGGGCGGGAGGGAGGTCCAAGAGGGAGGGGATATGGGTATACATGTGGCTGATTTGCTTCGCTGTACAGCAGAAGCTAACACGACATTGTAAAGCAATTATACTCCAAAAAAAAAAAAAAATCTACTGGACTGTCAATAGATCATCACTCATTCTACAGATATTTACTGAAAGCCTTCTTTGTGCCAAGACTGGGCCAGGCCTTGGGTATGAAGTAATCTAGAGAATCTCTATATTGTTGTGATTTAATTGTATCTGTAGGATAATTAGATTCTTTGGGAGTAAAAATAGTACCGAGCTCATAGATGGAGGATTGAATGGGATAATGCATTAAATGTGCCTGGTGCTGCCTGGCACTAGTGCCTGGCATCTAGTAAAATATTAGCATATATGTACTTACTCTATCCCAAGCTCCCACAAAAGATTTAAATAGAACAGAGGCAAGTGACTCTAAAGCTTGATATAACAAGAGCTGCAGCAATAAACTGTAAATGGGAAAAATATTCTACAGGAATCATAAAGAAACAGGGATTATATAGAAATGCAAGTGAATTTAGAGGGTAGTATATGTGCCAAGTAACCTCTTAAAAGCTAGTAAAAGCCCTCATTTCTCACTCTGAACAAGATTTTAGGCTTTTTGATTAATCAACAACACAAACAGCACAAATAAAACAAATCATATTGTCGTCTGATTTGTTCCCCAAAACAAACTTAAAAAATAACACTAAATATTTGGGACAGCAAAGCTTTGTTGTGAATGACTGAAAACACTGAAACCACTTGAGACTTATTAGGGTCGCTTGAGGTAGGCAAGGGTGGTATAATAATTACCATTTTCTGTAGACACAAAACAGAGACTCAGCAAAATTGTTACTTGGTCTCAGTCATACATACAGCAGAAAATTCTTTTAAATCTTTTAACTCTAGATTTGGTGTATTTTTACTTCATCATGTTTCCTCTATGCCAATTGCTGTTCTTTGAATAAGTATTCATCATGAACAGTGATAGAACTCTTAATCAGAGTCAACTCATAATGGAAGACACAACAAAAATAATTCTAAATACTTGGTCATCTTTTATTTTTTAAGCAGAAAGGACTAAAGTTTCATGGGATGTAATAATAATTTTAAAACACTTTTACATAACGAAAAGATTCATCCTTTAATATGTATCAATTGACTTCTCATTTTTTAGCACAGGTTCCAGGTAGGACAGAATTCTGCCATGTATGTTAGCCAATAAAATGTGGATGAGAAATGGAATTATGAAAAGGATGATAAATGTCAAATAATTTCCCTAAGGGGCTCAAGTTCAGCCTGCGCCTACGTCTTTAACCCTTCTGTAATTTCTATTTCATTATCTAGGAAGGGCTATAAATGGCAGGACTTCTGCTTTGAGCAGACACCCAAAGACAGTACACAGACCAGAGAAGTAGACAGAAGCAGATTCAGCAATATTAACCCTATAACCTGACACCACACAGGGATCTCCTCTGTAATATGGGACCAATAATGACTACCCCAAATGGCTTCGTCTGGGAAAGGAGACAGATCCGTGTCTCAGAGGCTGGAAGGCTGAGGGGTTAGTAGTTGGAGTATTTGCTACTTTGTTGAACAGCAAATGAGTTTTCAAGTCATTATCTTTCAGAATAAACCACGCTATCAGGCTACAAACAAGAACCGTTTCTTTCCAGAATTCAGTCCCTGAAGAGGGGAAAAAACATTTATTATTCTTTTCTTAAAGAACACAGTGTAAATAAAGCTTTTATTTTCACCATTCTAGATGGCAGCAGGGTATAATTTGTACTGTTCTGACATCATGACCGTATTATTCAAAATCAATCTTCCTGCAGGTGAATTGAATAAGGGGCTGTAACCAGAAAAGTAAAAGGGAAAGAAAGAAAAGTTAAATCAACGTTTTCTAGCAAAGTTAGGTTCCTGGGCCATTATCAAAATGATATGCATATGAATGAAACTGAAAAAATATATATATAAAGTGGTTTCTAATTATAAGTCAGAGGCTACTCTAAGTCAGAAAGAAAATATCAAAAGCAGGAGGAAACTGCCAGTTAATAAATGATATTCCAAATGAAATAATAAATATAAGGTCTGGTCCCCCAAAATAATTATGAACAAGATACGAAGAATTTTTAGTCCAAGATCCTCTTTGCGAGTTATTATGTACAGATGGGTATGCTTGTCTTAATATGGCCATAAATCAATCAGAGAAGCTTTTATTTCAGACTGGATTAAGGTATCTCTTAAGGGCAGTTACTGGGTATAAGGCTCTCCAAAGATTTATCATAAAATTATGCCATACAAGAATAGGAAATTAGACATTGATAAGCTGATAGGAGTCTCATTAGCAGCTACTAAATATTCAGCATACTAACCAGCAACCCACAGAGTATTCCAGAGCAAAAGCTCCATTTTCTGAAATAGTCTTCACATATGGAGGAGGTTGTAAGGCATTCTTGGCACAGAGTAAAGCAAATTTATTTAGAAGCAATGTATGCAATTATCCTATAAATCACAAAGTAATGTCTACTGTCTGTGTAGCAGAACACAAACTCATTGAGATTAAATTATCATTTGTATGAATGTGGTAGCTGCAATTTCACATGGCATTATGTTAACCCCCATTGTTGTTAGTGTTTGGCCTTAGCAAATGATCATACTCTTTGTGATCTAAAATTCATTGAGGGGTGGGGGAGGGGAGGAGGTCTATTAATATTTGGATATCTAAGTAAATATTTAGAAATCAGGGTTATGCATTTATCCTTGGGAATAAATAACTCACTAAAAATCCAATAACATCTATTTTCACAAAGCTCACTGCTTTCTATTAATTTATTTTTACTAACAAGCTGGTGTCATGATACTTATCCCATACATTGTCCAAATTTTTCCCTATTTTGTATATTAACCACTTTACATAAATTAATATTTAAATCATACCATGAAGTTTTTTAAGAAAAAAAAAGGAAAAATGCATAATAGAGCTAAGGGTCAAGAATTTAATTCCCGTTCTTCTTTGTTTGTTTGTTTTTAGAAAGAGACAAAGAATAGTAAACATGGAAAGAGAACTGGATTTGGCTCCTGCCTCCACTATTTGCTGGCTTTGTAACAGTTAGGAACTCTAGTGAGCTCAAAACAAATAAAGCCAAGGAAAACATTCATCCTGGCTGCCTCCCTGTATTGTGGTGAATGTAAATAAGAATAAATAAAATGTTTATGCAATCAAATTTTTCATAAATAAGAAAACTAGAATGAACCATGTGGTTTTGGATTGGACTTGGAGGTACTGGTATGAACTCATGGTTTTAAAAGTATACACATTGATATAGAAATAAATGTAATTGTAAATGAGTGTGCATGTACACACGTACATACACTCCTTATATAAGCTTACTAAACACATCTTCCCTAGCTGTGTGACTCGAGAGAAGCTAGGAGCAGCCATACCCAATAGAAATGGCCATACCTAGTATCTAGGTCTTGGTTTCTAAATATGACTCTCTAGTGAGTAGAAACAGAGCTCCTTGGAGAAACGACTAATTCCACCCAGCACTGGGACAAGGAAAGTACAAGATGTACCTGGAATATGTGTAGTACATGGAAGTACTCAAAGAATGACAGGTGCGTGTTCAAAGGACAAAGAACCTTGAAGGGGTTCTCATTAGCCAAATGTGGGACCATCTGAACAATAACAACAAAAAATAATGAAGAAAAAACAATATCACCACATTATAAAACATTAAATAAGATAAAAAGACATGAGTCTATACTGATATAAAAGAATAAATGAATAAATTGAAAAGTTTCAGCAAGAATGGCATATTGGCATAGTCTGTAAGTAACTCCTGCCATGAATTTATTAAATATAAAGGAAAAGAGTAACTCTGTGACAGAGAAGCCTCACAGAAACAGCCTTGATCAAGACACCAACATTAACAATATCAATGATGGGATAAATCAAATTCATGTGCTGAAAATAACATAGCATCACTTCTATGATATTTGCTGTAGACTAAATGTTTGTGCTTCTCCAAAATCCATATGTTTAATCCTAGCACCCAATGTGATGGTATTTAGAGGTGGGGCCTTTGGGAGGTGATTAGGTCATGAGGGCACAGCCTGTATGAATGGGATTAATGCCCCTCTAAAAGAGGCCCCAGAGACATCTCTGCCCCTTCCATGTGAGGACACAGCGTAAGGAAGATGCTCTATGAGCTAGGAAGTGGGCTCTCATCAGACACAGAACTATGAGAAATAAATATCTGTTGTTCATAAGTCACCCAGTCTATGGTATTTTGTTATAGTAGTCTGAACGAACTAAGATAATATTACTGCCTAAGATTCATAATCTAAATATGATCATGAGTAAACATCAGCAAAACCCCAAATAAGAACATTTTATGAAATAACAGCCTTGTTATCTTCAAAACTATCAAGAATGCCAAAGGAAGACTGAGGAACTCTTGCAGATTGACAAAGGCAAAGTGTAATTTTGAACTAAAGCCTTTGAAGACATTTAGAGAAATGTGAATAGGGACAGTTGATGAAACCTAAATGGGACAATGCTGAAATGTAGTATGAGGTGAATGGGGTCTGAGAATTACACGGTTATGATGCATCAATGTTTACTTCCTGATGTGGATGGTTGAAGCTACAGAACGTCCTTGTCTGGAGGAAATACAGGTACCTAAGGGTGGCAGGTATCGTGTTGGCAATTTACAAATAATTCAGGAAAAATAAGTTCTTTGTGTTTTTAGTTTCCATTTTTTTATACAATTGAGATGGTTTCAAATTTTAAAATCATGTAAGTAAATTATTATAATTACTTTACGTTACTTAAATGAGATTTTATAAGTCTTTAGATTATCTTATTAATATCTTAGTTGTGCAAGATTTATTCCCAAAGCTTCTGCATAGCTGCACGTCGCAGGCATTTTTGTCCCAACTCTGAAAAATATTCCCAAATACGTACTTCATTAGAGGCCCCCTTGAATACAGATTAACTAAATGACATTTCAACTGTTATCAAATTTCTAACAATAATAATAGCAAAAAACTTTTAGATCTGAAAATATGTAAATTCCTATAAAACTAGGACTTAGAAATATTTAATTATCAACCAAATGAACAACATTTGGTAATAATTCAAGAGTAAGGCTCAAGCTCATGAAAAAAAAATGTAGAGAAATCAATACTCTAAAGGAAAAATTTCACAGTTATGATTTTTGTTTAGAGAAGTGAAAATGTGAAGTGGATAGACGCTTTATTAATTTTCTTCCCAAGTGTCTGAGAAAGTTTAAGATAGAAGGTGAGCTTTTTGGTAAGTTTCCTTCCAACTAAAATATTGTCAACTTGACTTAAACCCCAGAATTGCTTCAGAAATACAAGAGTTGTTTCTTAAGCCAGGCTTTTGAAATTTTTCAGAAATCTACCTTCCCCCTTCGCTCCACCTCTTCACAGTTCTCCCCCTGGACCTACAACACAGTGAAGACAAATGTTTGTCATCCTGTTGTCTTTAACGATTTATGGGAATGGGGGCAAGAGAAGCAAGCACAAAAATAACATGATTCAGATATGTCTAAATACATTTTCTGAAGAGAACATTTCATCATTTAACTCCATTCGGTAGCATTTCTCATAGTTTTGAAGGCAAACTATGGCTGGTATTTATCTGAAGGGAGAAGACAGATTCTGCAAACAGAGGTAATGGCAGTTTTATTGGGGGGAGGGGGGTATTGCGGAAAAAAAAAATATATGGTGTTTCACTGTAAAGAATGAAAACTACAAGAGCACATGAATAAACCTTTAAAACAGAACTTGTGTTTCAAGAATGTATTATATATCTATGGAGGAAATCTCCCCCTAAATAGAAATAATTTTCTATTTCTATGTCAAAAGTGAGCCTGAATTTAACAGCAAAGAATTACCAAAAAGAACTACTTATATTTGTCAGTCTTAAGTCTTTGGACTCACAAGTTGTCAATATACGAAAACTGCCCAAAGAAATATAACTATGTTTTCCCTTTTTTTTTCAATTTTTGAGCTTTTCTCTCTCTTGATATAAACTTACCAAATAAAGTAATACTATACCTAAATGCAAACATAGGATACACAATTATTCAATAATTTTGAAATATCACAAATAATACACTGCTACTCAGTGGAAGCTCAGACATCTGGAAACTAACCAAATAGAAGAAAAATGATCCAAAATGGCCAAAATCACCACCAAAAAGCACATGAATGAAATCTCATAGTCTTTGCTCCTAGAAGAGGTATCAGGCTTCCATATATAAAATTTGAAAGGCTTGACTTTCTTCAATAGAGGTTAAACTCAGCAAATTAGAAAAAAGGGTTGCAGACAAAGCTGATGAGCTACATGCCTCTGAGGCACCTATGTAACAGCACATGTCCCTGGAGGTTGGACTCTTTTCTTCACCAGTACAGGTGCCCCGGGGTGGAGCACAGCACCGACCACAAAGTAACCGTATCTGCCAAATGAGTAGTGACCCATCTTTACCTTCAGGAACTGATGGAAGGGGCTGGTATATTAAGCCATTTGCTTCCCTACGTGCTTTGTCTCAGGGTGAAGGCAAGAAAGGACTGTGTCTGCCTACACACGTGAGCTCAGCACCCTCACTATCAATGTGGCAGGTGCTCCCTGGGCATCAGTCTAGAATGGGATGGAGATACCCATAGATTTGCCTCAGTTTTCCCCACCAACAACTCAATCCCTGCAAACTGAAGACAGCTGAGCATGCCAGGGGAGTTTCTCTCTAGCCACAGAAGAAACTCACTAAATATCAGAGTATGACAGTGAATGCCTTTGAATAAAAGGTAAAGTAATTTGAGTTTTACTCCTATGAAGACATGCCATTAAGACCCGCTTTAAAAATAACTCATAGTTGTTGCATTTCAATATGCTACACGCCAATTAAATAGATACAAGTTTCCAATGACAAGATACTCACTAGTGATACAATAAACCTTTTTCTTACATACTGAAAACAACCCAGAGTTGTTCATTTTCATTTAGTTGCAAGAGACTGACATATTGTTATAAATTTAGGAGACATACAATCTCTGATTCCTTAACAAAGTGACAGCAACTTGACAAGTGAAAAAGTTATCTCAGCCTTGAATTCACTGGCATAGAAAGCCAACCTATCCTGCAGTTCTTTCCACAGCACAAGTGGATGGTTTTATGTTTACTGCAAGATGAATGCTCTTTCAATTGCTCAGTGATAATGGCTATAAGGCTGCTGAGCAAATAATGTGTGTGCATGTGCTAAAGGAAGTGAGAACTGTATTTCAGCCACTGATCCCTAAAATAACCAGTGTAATTTAGGTGCGTATTGTTATAAAGATAAAATAATACACAATACAGCTTTGTAAAATGTGCATGATACATTTCATGGGCAAATTATAATCAAATTGGCAAATTTTATAGTTTTCCAGGAATTAACTCAGAAGCATATAAAATATAATCAAGAGTGTTTGCCCAGTGAAAGACATTTTCCATTTTGGTTTTGCTAATGGCTATCATAGCCTTAGCCTCTGGTGCTGGTGGGTTTGAAAGTTCATAGATTTCCATTTACTGAGAACCAATTGGGCACAGCAAAGGAACTTTGATGTTGAAATCCTGATAGATCTGCCCCTTTGCCAGTGGCGGTTAAGTCACACAATAAAGCCAATCTTTGGTGACTCTCATATAAGCCTAAGCTACTTTCCTGAAACATGGTGAGTGAGGTTCTAGAAAAAAACTTTCTGGGATATCAATTTTCTTGATGGGTTTTAATATGATAGAGATTTAAGAACATTCTAGCACACACAATCATAGTTTTTAAATGTTTCCCTCTTCTGTTGTAAGGGAAAAAAAATGCAGCAGAAGATTTAAGACTAGGTTGGCCCATCCTCACCTCTCTTTCACTCTCAGACATACATTCTTTCTTCATATTTTGAATTCATTTCCTGGCAGGGAAGATAATATTTGTTTTTTTTTCTTTTTTCTTTTTTGTAATTTGGCTGTGCTGTGCAGCTTGCGGGATCTTAGTTCCCCAACCAGGGACGGAACTCGGGCCCCAGCAGTGAAAGCACCAAATCCTAACCACCGGACCACCAGGGAATTTCCGATAATATTTGTCTTAATACTTACATTCCACCCCTGTCAAAGAGCCTACTGTTTGTTCAAACATACGGTGACATGTTTCTGATCATTTAACTTTTAGTTTTTCTATTTAACCCACGGCAGAGTTCATCAGAGGTATCTGGACTCCAGGAAGCTTACAATGTTAATGAGAAAAATGTTTTTTTTTTTTTTCTGGGTTGTTCTTCAAAAGGCAGACATTAAATGGAAAGTTTCTCACTAAAATAATTTATGAATTGTAGAACATGAGATAATTCTGAGGAGAACTATGCCATGCTGATAAAATATATGATACTAGCCCCTATGACAGAGTCAATTACAACAAATCTTAGAGTGATTTTCAGAAGAAAACGGCTAAGCAGATCAACTAAAGTCAAAGTCATGCCTTTTGGTAGATATTCTGAAGGTCTGACTGTTTTCAGTAACTGGGTCTATAGACATTACCTCATTCAGTTACCAAAGTTTGCATGTTTCAACTGACTGATCATAGATAATTGTTCAAATGGTGTTTTGCAGAGGTCTTTTGTTTTAAATTTAACAAAATTTAAGAGTGGGATGCACACTGGCTATAATTTCTTACTTGTTTTTCAGGTTCAAGTTATTATATCTGTATTTTATGGCACAGATTGGTAGTTCCCTTAATTTCCCATGAATCCTATTTTAGAAGAGATCTAACCTACTTCATACAAGTTGAAATTATGGATGCTCACTTTGTCCCCTTTAACAGAGAGGGTGGTTGGCCTATTACCACCCTCCTGGATTTTCTTAAGAAGATGATGTGCAAACTTGGCCTTAACAGAGATGAATGTTAAAGTCTGAAACTTCACAACCAACCACAGAGTCCTCCTTTAATTTATACTTGTCAGGGACGTGAACCTCAAACTGATGGACAAAACCTATTACAGCTTGGCCAGAGAGGCAATAATTGTGGATAATTAACCAAAATAATCCAATCTCACCTACTTCTCCACATCACATAAAAATGATCCTCTGATTATCTAGAAGATCAGAGTCCAGGATACCAGGACAATTTTTTATTGTTTGCTGGAGAACAAGTCTTCCTGAGTTACCTTTGGGTATAATTCCCCAGGTTACACTGAGGTACTTTAATAAACAACTGTCCTGTGATCTTGCAGAGAATCAAACATGCATATGATGCAGAGAATATTCTTTACAACATGACAATGTCCTCATTCTGAAGAACTATGTAAGAAATCTTTTTCCCCTGGTTTCAGCTTCAGGAATAGTTATGAGTTTTGTTTTGTTTTTTTCCGGAGAACAGATTTGTTTTTATTTTATGGACATTGTATATCTGTGTCACAGGCCTCTCTTTCTCATTTCCAGAGTTGTTAGGAGATTTAGAGCTAAAACTGTGGTCTACTTCTAGCAAAGGCACAGAAGTCCATGGCAGGGCTGCACTCCTGACATCAACTTATCTCATGCCAATGTCTTCCTGTTATGCCATCACAACATTTTATCTCATCACAGTGACCATTCCTCTGTAAACTAATCATATCCCTTTGAAGCAAGGTTATGATAGACACAAATGTATACATATTATGAATCCATTTTTTTCAAAAATAGATAATGAACACAAGAGATGATCCCCAAGACATCAAGAGAAATCCAAACAAATGAATCCGCATTGCCCACAGCAGTCTATGAGAAATGTTAGTTACCTGCCGTTATGATGAATCAAAACCAGTGAGCTCAGTAAACAAGCTTCTGAGAAATAGGGCATAAACAATTTGACTTGATGAACACTAACTTGAAGGAAGGAATAAAGGAAAAAGAGATGGACAGAGGTATGGAAAGGACAAAGTGACTATATTTTATTTCTATTTTAGGTAAATCACTTTTAAATATTCAGCCCATGATAAAATTAAATGAGTGTATCTTCTGAAAATAGATTTATAATATCCCCACATGCATTTGTATAAAGCATATTCTTACATTACTTGCAGAAAATTATATTCACATTTAACAAACATTAAATTATATTACTATTTGTTCAATTTATCAAACATTTGTTGAACACCTCTCAGACTCTCTGTATGAAACAATGTTTATTTAGCACTTGAGGGCTCCAAGAACAGTCCCTCAAAAATCTTACAATATAATGGTGGAAACATTCATGTGACCAGAAGGAGCTATGTGAAAGAATCAATAGCTAAGAGAGCACACAGGGTGAGGGGTGAATTTTGTCAAGGATCAGGGAAGCCAAGACTAACAGCGTGAATAGAATTTTGACAGACAGGAATGTAGTTAAGGGCTTTTGAGGCAAAGGGAAGAGTATGATCAAGGTGCAGGGATATTAAACAGATGGATATTCGGGGTGAAGCGTGGCCCCTGATTGGGTGCATTTGTTTGGGGACAGGATTAGGAGGACAGAGTGGCAAATTATGCGGGAGCATGACAAAGATATGGTCAGCTCGATCTAACCGTGAGAAACTGGAAGGGTTGTAGGGTCCACTTGGTAGGAAGTATGGAGCCAAATATTTTTAAACCTAGAAAGTAAGAGTACAGTGTTCACATTCTAAAATACAATCTCTGTTAAGTGAGTTTAGTGGGGCGGGGGTGGGGGGGCAAAGATAAGATCAGTTAGAAGGTTGCTGCATTTGTTTTAATGCAAGATGATGAAGTCTGTGCTTGAATACAATTCCTGGGAAGATAATGGAAGAGATGAGTTAGATACATTTTGGAGAAGTACTTCACAGGTTTAGCAAACATTCATTTTATTTAAGGGGAAGCTGAGGTAAAAGTGAGTTTCAAGTTTCTAGTCTCCTAGTTTCTTGGTGTACAAATGTGGGTCGGCAGGGATGGATGATTTTACCTAATATAAGAGATTCGGGAAGACATGGGGGAAAGCTCAAGATTTAAAATAGTTTTGAGTATGATTCATATGAAAAAAATAGTTGGAATCCTGTGATGGATGAGATGATGCAGGGAAGAATTTATAGTGAGACGAATATGGGAAATAACCATATTTAAGGGTCTTACATGATGAAATAATTTCCTTTAGTAATTCTAGTTTGTTGTATATGTATGATGCATCATATTATGTGGAATATTTCTACATGCTGTGCCTGTAAATCAAGTAATCTGTTGACAAATGCTCCAAGTATTTTTTTTCCACAGGATAGCATCTTTGCTTATTCCTATTAAATATCAAAAAATGTGATAAGTAATTACACTTTTCAAGAGTTGTAGACTTTAGATCTATGTAGACATAGATAAAAATATGTGTGAATATCTGCCTTAGCAAGGAGGGGCATATGAGAAAACAATGCAAACTGTGAGAGAAGATGAAGTAATACAAAATTAATGAGAAATAAACTCCAAAGGAAATTATTTAAATAGGCAGCATAAAATTATTCAAGTTATAAATTAGCCAGAGAACAACAACAAAAACCTCTAATGTTAACTTAGGATGTCAAGTCAACTTTTTTTTCTTTTAATCATTCCAAAAGAAGAAGTACGCTATTCTCAACAATTGTTTCCAGCCATGTAATCATCCAAAGAGGTGCCAATGTTTCAAACACGTTCACTTAGTGTATCTATACTCAGATCGCCATTCACATACTGTGTGAAACATCTGAAGGAGATTAATAAGAGCCAGTTAAGTTAATTTAGGAGTGTGATGCCAATACAAGGATCACTGATTAACTCGGACAGAACCAAGCTCAAAGCAAAAACCAGAATAGGGAAACGCTCAGAGTTGAGGGGAACAAACAGACAGTCTGTCCACTTTTTATTGTGTTACGAGGAACTTGAAAAATTGAAGGCCCAGCCTATAATGTTTAAAAATATAAAATAACATTTCTCTATATACAAGTATGTGTTCTTGATGTTCTATAGGCTTATATATTGTTCTAGTATTTAAAACAAGAGGCTATACACATTTTCAAGCCTCTAATATTAGTACATGTATTTACATGCATATGGTACCTCCCACATTTGGAGTATTGCTAATATTAAATGATTTAATGTGTTATATAGTAAATACTTAATATTTACCAGTAATACCACAACACCGTCTCACGTAAAAAGCAGAATCAAAACTATATTCTTTGTTCTGTATTATAACTGTGGCTCTCAAATATTTTAAGTCCAACAAACATTTCAGTTGGTTAAATGACCTACTTGACAATGTATCCACTATACATATGCACACAGACATACATGTGCTTACATGAATACACATCCTCCAACACAATTTGTGGTAAGAACTGTACCCCATTTAAGAAGACACCATATTTTTCAATCATGAAAAGAATATTCCTTCCATGGGCCTGCCACTGGTAGTGAGCTTACTCTATAGCTGTCATAACAATTATTCAACACTAGCAATAGTAAATATCAATTCTGGATTGAAAGTAAGGTTGAATAAACTACACTCCTGGCATGTCCATGATACCTGGATGGCAAAGTTCCTTTAAAAGCATAATCAATAAGACCATAACTTGGGGGTGGTTTTTGCTCAACAGACATCTTATTCCTTCAAGTATGTTCCTCTCTTTCTTTCGTTATTTCCAAAGGTATATTTTCCAATAACCGGTAATGTCTTTTTTAAGTGATCATAACTTCTGCAGGCCTTAGACCTTATAACTCATAAATATGTTTTGCCATTAATTATTTTTTAAAATTCTGCTCTATATGATTTTTCTCCATCAAGTGGCATTCAGAATGGGAGTTTTTATACACTAAACTCATTTAAGTCCATCCCCATATTATCCATATCTCATCAATTTCTTATGTTCAAAAATAAAAACCCTCATTATTATGGGTAAGAGTATATGGCAGGTCGTCTTTTTCCATTCCTTTCTTTACAAAAAAAAAAAAAAAAAAAAAAAGATTAATGATTTTTGAAAGATCACCTAGGATGCAACACTGCCAGAATGGTTTAGCAGCCTGATGAACCAGTCTCTATAAGTGGCTTCAGATCCCAACCTGTGTGGGAAATGATGTGATCGTTTTCAATCACTTCACTATGAAGGAAAATCATTAATTGGTTTACCCTGGAAATTGCTAACAACATTTCTACAGAATTCATAGGTATAATAATTCAAATTCCCAAATTTAAAGATCCTCCCAGTGTTGACTCTGAGTCCCACTCAAAGCAACATCTCTTTGCTTGTAATAAACATCCACAGACTTCATGAATACACAGTCACTCAAATCAAGCCTTGGAATGGACCAAACCAGAAATGGGATCTAGCCAGCTTGTTCCAATTAAACAGAGGACTATGTGCCAAACTAAGCAAAGAAGTATAAACAAAATAATGCATACTGGGATTTGGGTAGAACTTTTTGGTTGTATTTCAATCTTAGCTAAGACCTAAGCTGAAAACAACTAGTGGTAATACCAAGGTGCCTCCACCACCACTTATTTAAAAGGAAGCACATTACAGAATATTGAGCAGAGTTCCCTGTGCTATACAGTAGTTCCTCGTTGGTTATCTATTTTAAATATAGCAGTGTGTACATGTCAATCCCAAACTCCCAATCTATCCCTCTCTGCCCCCACCCCTTCCCCTAGTAACCATAAGTTTGTTCTCTAAGTCTGTGAGTGTTTCTGTTTTATAACTAAGCTCCTTTAAAAACCTAAATGGGAAAATAATTGGAAAAAGAATAGATACTTGTATATGTATAACTGAATCACTTTGCTGTACAACTGAAACTAACACAACATTGTTAATCAACTATCTCCAATATAAAATAAAAATTTAGGGAGCTTCAAGATGGCAGAAGAGTAATATGTGGAGATCACCTTCCTCCTCACAGATACATCAGAAATACATCTACATGTGGAACAACTCCTACAGAACACCTACTGAATGCTGGCAGAAGACCTCAGACCTCCCAAAAGGCAAGAAACTCCCCACGTACCTGGGTAGGGCAAAAGAAAAAAGAAAAAACAGAGACAAAAGAATAGGGACGGGACCTGCACCAGTGGGAGGGAGCCGTGAAGGAGGAAAGGTTTCCACACACTAGGAAGCCCCTTCGCGGGCAGAGACTGCGGGTGGTGGAGTGGGGAAGCTTCGGAGCCACGGAGGAGAGCGCAGCCGCAGGGGTGCGGAGGGCAAAGCGGAGAGATTCCTGCACAGAGGATCGGTGCCGACCAGCTCTCACCAGCCCGAGAGGCTTGTCTGCTCACCTGCCGGGGCGGGCGGGGGCTGGGAGCTGAGGCTCGGGCTTCGGTCAGATGCAGGGAGAGGACTGGGGTTGGCGGCATGAACACAGCCTGAAGGGGGCTAGTGCGCCACGGCTAGCTGGGAGGGAATCCGGGAAAAGGTCTGGAACTGCCGAAGAGGCAAGAGACTTTTTCTTGCCCCTTTGTTTCCTGGTGCACAAGGAGGGGGGATTCAGAGCGCCGCCTAAACGAACTCCAGAGACGGGTGCGAGCCGCGGCTATCAGCGCAGACCCCAGAGGCGGGCGCGAGCCGCAGCTATCAGCGCGGACCCCAGAGACGGGCATGAGACGCTAAGGCTGCTGCTGCCGCCACCAAGAAGCCTGTGTGCGAGCCCAGGTCACTCTCCACACCGCCCCTCCCGGGAGTCTGTGCAGCCCGCCACTGCCAGGGTCCCGTGACCCAGGGGCAACTTCCCCGGGAGAACGCACGGCGTGCCTCAGGCTGCTGCAACATCACGCTGGCCTCTGCCGCCGCAGGCTCGCCCCGCATCCATACCCCTCCCTCCCCCCGGCCTGAGTGACCCAGAGCCCCCAAATCAGCTGCTCCTTTAACCCCGTCCTGTGTGAGCGAAGAACAGATGCCCTCAGGCAACCTACACGCAGAGGCAGGTCCAAGTCCAAAGCTGAACCCCAGGAGCTGTACGAACAAAGAAGAGAAAGGGAAATTTCTCCCAGCAGCCTCAGGAGCAGCGGATTAAAGCTCCACAATCAACTTGATGTACCTGCATCTATGGAATACCTGAATAGACAGCGAATCATCCCAAATTGAGGAGGTGGACTTTGCGAGCAAGGATATATATATATATTTTTTCCCTTTTTCTCTTTTTGTGAGTGTGTATGTGTATGCCTCTGTGTGTGATTTTGTCTATTAAGTTTTGCTTTTACCATTTGTCCTAGGGTTCTGTCGGTCTGTTTTTTTTTTCTTGTTTTCTTTTCCTTTTTTTAGTATAGTTTTCAGCACTTGTTATCATTGATGGATTTGTTTTTTGGTTTGGTTGTTCTTTCTTTCTTTTTTTCTAATTACTTAAAAATAATTTTTTTAGTAATTATTTTTTGTTTTTTATTTTAATAACTTTTAAATTTTATGTTATCTTTTTCTTTCTGTCTTTCTTTCTTTCTGCCTTTTATTCTGAGCCGTGTGGATGACAGGCTCTTGGTGTTCCAACCAGGCATCAGTGCTGTGCCTCTGAGGTGGGAGAGCCAAGTTCAGGACATTGGTCCACCAGAGACCTCCCAGCTCCATGTAATATCAAATGGCAAAAACCTCCCAAAGATCTCCATCTCAACACCAAGACCCAGCTCCACTCAACAACCAGCAAGCTCCAGTGCTGGACACCCTATGCCAAACAAATAGCAAGACAGGAACATAACCCCACCCATTAGCAGAGAGGCTGCCTAAAATCATAATAAGGTCACAGACACCCCAAATCACACCACCAGACGTGGACCTGCCACCAGAAAGACAAGATCCAGCCTCATCCACCAGTACACAGGCACTAGTCCCCTCCACCAGGAAGCCTACACAACCCACTGAACCAACCTTAGCCACTGGGGATGGACACCCAAAACAATGGGAACTACGAACCTGCAGCCTGCGAAAAGGAGACCCCAAACACATTAAGTTAAGCAAAATGAGAAGACAGAGAAACACACAGCAGATGAAGGAACAAGGTAAAAGCCCACCAGACCTAACAAATGAAGAAGAAATAGGCAGTCTACCTGAAAAAGAATTCAGAATAATGATAGTAAAGATGATCCAAAATCCTGGAAATAGAATGGAGAAAATATGAGAAACGTTTAACGAGGACCTAGAAGAACTAAAGAGCAAACAACAATGATGAACAACACAATAAATGAAATTAAAAATACTCTAGAAGGGATCAATAGCAGAATGACTGAGGCAGAAGAACGGATAAGTGACCTGGAAGATAAAATAGTGGAAATAACTACTGCAGAGCAGGATAAAGAAAAAAGAATGAAAAGAACTGAGGACAGTCTCAGAGACCTCTGGGACAATATTAAACACACCAAGATTCGAATTATAGGGGTCCCAGAAGAAGAAGAAAAGAAGAAAGGGACTGAGAAAATATTTGAAGAGATTATAGTTGAAAACTTCCCTAATATGGAAAAGGAAATAGTTAATCAAGTCCAGGAAGCACAGAGAGTCCCATACAGGATAAATCCAAGGAGAAACATGCCAAGACACATATTAATCAAACTATCAAAAATTAAATACAAGGAAAAAATATTAAAAGTAGCAACAGAAAAACAAAAAATAACATACAAGGGAATCCCCAAAAGGTTAACAGCTGATCTTTCAGCAGAAACTCTGCAAACCAGAAGGGAGTGGCAGGACATATGTAAAGTGATGAAAGGGAAAAATCTACAACCAAGATTACTCTACCCAGCAAGGATCTCATTCAGATTTGATGGAGAAATTAAAACCTTAACAGACAAGCAAAAGCTAAGAGAATTCAGCACCACCAAACCAGTTCTACAACAAATGTTAAAGGAACTTCTCTAGGCAGGAAACACAAGAGACGGAAAAGACCTACAATAACAAACCCAAAACAATTAAGAAAATGGTAATAGGAACATACATATTGATAATTACCTTAAATGTAAATGGATTAAATGCTCCAACCAAAAGACAAAGACTGGCGGAATGGATACAAAAACAATACCTGTATATACGCTCTCTACAACAGACCCACTTCAGACCTAGGGACACATACAGACTGAAAGTGAGGGGATGGAAAAAGATATTCCATGCAAATGGAAATAAAAAGAAAGCTGGAGTAGCAATTCTCATATCTGACAAAATAGACTTTAAAACAAAGACTATTACAAGAGACAAAGAAGGACACTACATAATGATCAAGGGATCAATCCAAGAAAAAGATATAACAATTGTAAATATTTATGCACCCAACATAGGAGCACCTCAATACATAAGACAAATGCTAACAGCCATAAAAGGGGAAATCGACAGCAACACAATCATCGTAGGGGATTTTAACACCCCACTTTCACCAATGGACAGATCATCCAAAATGAAAATAAATAAGGAAACACAAGCTTTAAATGATACATTAAACAAGATGGACTTAATTGATATTTATGGGACATTCCATCCAAAAACAACAGGATACACTATCTTGTCAAGTGCTTATGGAACATTCTCCAGGATAGATCATATCGTGGGTCACAAGTCAAGCCTTGGTAAATTTAAGAAAATTGAAATCATATCAAGTATCTTTTCTGACCACAATACTATGAGACTAGATATCAATTACAGGAAAAAATCTGTAAAAAATACAAATATATGGAAGCTAAACAATACACTACTTAATAACCAAGAGATCACTGAAGAAATCAAAGAGAAAATTAAAAAATACCTAGAAACAAATGACAATGAAAACACGATGACCAAAACCTATGGGATGCAGCAAAAGCAGTTCTAGGAGGGAAGTTTATAGCAATGCAATCCTACCTTAAGAAACAAGAAACATCTCAAATAAACAACCTAACCTTACACCTAAAGCAATTAGAGAAAGAAGAACAAAAAAACCCCCAAAGTTAGCAGAAGGAAAGAAATCATAAAGATCAGATCAGAAATAAATGAAAAAGAAATGAAGGAAACAATAGCAAAGATCAATAAAACTAAAAGCTGGTTCTTTGAGAAGATAAACAAAATTGATAAACCATTAGCCAGACTCAACAAGAAAAAAAGGGAGGACACTCAAATCAATAGAATTACAAATGAAAAAGGGGAAGTAACAACTGGCACTTCAGAATACAAAGGATCATGAGAGTTTACTACAAGCAACTATATGTCAATAAAATGGACAACCTGGAAGAAATGGACAAATTCTTAGAAATGCACAACCTTCTGAGACTGAAGCAGGAAGAAATAGAAAATATGAACAGACCAATCACAAGCACTGAAATTGAAACTGTGATTAAAAATCTTCCAACAGGGTGGGATAGGGAGGGTGGGAGGGAGGGAGAGGCAAGAGGGAAGAGATATGGGGATATATGTATATGTATAACTGATTCACTCTGTTATACAGCAGAAACTAACACACCATTGTAAAGCAGTTATACTCCAATAAAGATGTTAAAAAAAAAAAAAAATCTTCCAACAAACAAAAGCCCAGGACCAGACGGCTTCACAGGTGAATTCTATCAAACATTTAGAGAAGAGCTACCACCTATCCTTCTTAAACTCTTCCAAAATATAGCAGAGGGAGGAACACTCCCAAACTCATTCTACAAGGTCACTATCACCCTGATACCAAAACCAGACAAAGATGTCACAAAAAAAGAAAACTACAGACCAATATCACTGATTAACATAGATGCAAAAATCCTCAACAAAATACTAGCAAACAGAATCCAACAACACATTAAAAGGATCATACACCATGATCAAGTGGGGTTTATCCCAGGAATGCGAGGATTCTTCAGTATACGCAAATCAATCAATGTGATACACCATATTAACAAACGGAAGGATAAAAACCATATGATCATCTCAATAGATGCAGAGAAGGCTTTCAGCAAAATTCAACACCAATTTATGATAAAAACCCTTCAGAAAGTAGGCATAGAGGGAACTTACCTCAACATAATAAAGGCCATATATGACAAACCCACAGCCAACATCGTCCTCAATGGTGAAAAACTGAAACCATTTCCACTAAGATCAGGAACAGGACAAGGTTGCCCACTCTCACCACTATTATTCAACATAGTTTTGGAAGCTTTAGCCACAGCAATCAGAGAAGAAAAAGAAATAAAAGGAATCCAAATCGGAAAAGAAGTAAAGCTGTCACTGTTTGCAGATGACATGATACTATACATAGAGAATCCTAAAGATGCTACCAGGAAACTACTAGAGCTAATCAATGAATTTGGTAAAGTAGCAGGATACAAAATTAATGCACAGAAATCTCTTGCATTTCTATATACTAATGATGAAAAATTTGAAAGTGAAATTAAGAAAACACTCACATTTACCACTGTAACAAAAAGAATAAAATACCAAGGAATAAACCTACCTAAGGAGACAAAAGACCTGTATGCAGAAAATTATAAGACACTGATGAAAGAAATTAAAGATGATACAAATAGATGGAGAGATATACCATGTTCTTGGATTGGAAGAATCAACATGGTGAAAATGACTGTAGTACCCAAAGCAATCTACAGATTCCATGCAATCCCTATCAAACTACCACTGGCATTTTTCACAGAACTAGAACAAAAAATTTCACAATTTGTATGGAAACACAAAAGACCCCGAATAGCCAAAGCAATCTTGAGAAAGAAAAACGGAGCTGGAGGAGTCAGGCTCCCTGACTTCAGACTATACTACAAAGCTACAGTAATCAAGACAGTACAGTACTGGCACAAAAACAGAAATATAGATCAATGGAACAGGATAGAAAGCCCAGAGATAAACCCATGCACATATGGTCACCTTATCTTTGATAAAGGAGGCAAGAATATTCAATGGAGAAGAGACAGCCTCTTCAATAATTGGTGCTGGGAAAACTGGACAGCTACATGTAAAAGAATGAAACTAGAACACTCCCTAACACCATACAGAAAAATAAACTCAAACTGGATTAAAGACCTAAATGTAAGAACAGACACTATCAAACTCTTAGAGGAAAACATAGGCAGAACACTCTATGACAGAAATCACAGCAAGATCCTTTTGGACCCACCGCCTAGAGAAATGGAAATAAAAACAAAAATGAACAAATGGGACCCAGTGAAACTTTAAATCTTTTGTGCAGCAAAGGAAACCACAAACAAGATGAAAAGACAACCCTCAGAATGGGAGACAATATTTGCAAGCGAAGCAACTGACAAAGGATTAATCTCCAAAATTTACAAGCAGCTCATGCAGCTCAATATCAAAAAACAAACAATCCAATCCAAAAATGGGCAGAAGACCTAAATAGACATTTCTCCACAGACGATATACATATTGCCAACAAACATATGAAAGAATGCTCAACATCATTAATCATTAGAGAAATGCAAATCAAAACTACAATGAGATATCATCTCACACCGGTCAGAATGGCCACCATCAAAAAATCTACAAACAATAAATGCTGGAGAGGGTGTGGAGAAAAGGGAACCCTCATACACTCTTGGTGGGAATGTAAATTGATACAGCCACTATGGAGAACAGTATGGAGGTTCCTTAAAAAACTAAAAACAGAACTACCATATGACCCAGCGATCCCACTACTGGGCATATACCCTGAGAAAACCATAATTCAAAAAGAGTCATGTACCACAATGTTCATTGCAGCTCTATTTACCATAGCCAGGACGTGGAAGCAACCTAAGTGTCCATCGACAGATGAATGGATAAAGAAGATGTGGCACATATATACAATGGAATATTACTCAGCCATAAAAAGAAACGAAATTGAGTTATTTGTAGTGAGGTGGAAGGACCTAGAGTCTGTCATACAGAGTGAAGTCAGAAAGAGAAAAAAAAATACCATATGCTAACACATATATATGGAATCTAAAAAAACAAAAAAAAAAGGTCATGAAGAACCTAGGGGCAAGACGGGAATAAAGACGCAGACCTACTAGAGAATGGACTTGAGGACACGGGGAGGGGAAAGGGTAAGCTGGGACAAAGTGAGAGAGTGGTAGTGTATATATGGATATATATACACTACCAAATGTAAAATAGATAGCTAGTGGGAAGCAGTCACATAGCACAGGGAGATTGGCTCGGTGCTTTGTGACCAGCTAGAAGGGTGGGATAGGGAGGGTGGGAGGGAGGGAGACACAAGAAGGAAGAGATATGGGAATATATGTATATGTATAACTGATTCACTTTGTTATAAAGCAGAAACTAACACACCATTGTAAAGCAATTATATTCCAATAAAAGCGTTATAAAGTAAAATAAAAATAAAAATAAAAATTTAAAGTAAGTTAAAAAAATAAATAAATTGGAAACAAAATCAGAAAAAAAAAAAAAAGGAAGCTATCATTGACTGGCACTGCCAGGTGATGGCAACAGACATCTACTTGCAGGGCTTCTAAGAGATGATAGAACTGACCTACTACCAATAACTACAACCCCATTAACCCCAAATTCAATCTCTAATCTCCACATGAAAAGGAGAGGAAGGAAAGTCAATAGATACTTGGAAATTACTGGGTTCTTTCTTTTGGGGAGAATTGAGGCCTAGTTTGGGTCCTGCCAGAAAGGGAGAGTGAGAACTGGTTTTTCTTGCTGTGTCAGAGTTGACTTGGGTGAGACAGTTTTTGAGAGAACATGACATGTGTTCTTTGGGTTTGGTGTCCATTTTTCTCCTAGAGTGCTGAGCAAAGAAGTCTCACTGAAGGGCCTAGAAAGCAAATGGAGGCATTCCCACCAGCCCACTTCCCTGCACTCCTCAGCAGATGGAGGTGAAATCCTAAGAAGTTTTTGCAGCTTCATGAGAAGGGTCATGATAATAAAGGGAGGGCCAAGCAACAGGAAATCCAACTAGAAGAGGGCTTGGGCAGCATGCACAATGGCAGCGACCAAATACACAGGACTACGCTTCTCTGAGAAGGTCATGAACAATATCAGAGGCAAGAGAAAGCCAAACAGGAGCACAAGAATACTTATCCCTTCCCTGACTTTCTGTGCTAGACTGAAAAGTGGCCATCAACTCTTAAATTTGAGTTGGCTATATGACCCGCTCTAGGCAGTGAGACATTAGTAAGTGTGACAAACAGATACTTGGCATATCACTGTGCACTGGGGCTGCTCTTTGGAACCCGACGACTGCCACCATGTGAAAAAGACTTCCAGAGACATGTGGCCCAATTGCCTCTGTTGTCAGAGCCAATAGCCTACCAAACGCCAGATGAGTGAATGATCATACTCTACATCATCTAGCCATCAGCTATCCTGCCACATGACTGCAGATGCAGGAGAGAGCCGGTATAACTCAGCCAAGCTGGCCCAGACTAGAATAACTGCCCAACTGAACCACAGAATCTGGGGGACTATTAGAATGGATACCATGCTAATTTTCTTGTAACCAGAGTTGGGCAAAGCGCTGCTTTACAAAGTTTATCATATCATTTCACACATGTCAACTGAACTCTGATCCTGAATCAACTTAAAAATGCTATGACAAAGTCTTTTGGTTTTTGTTTTTAAACTGTTTCCTTATAGAAATATTAGGAAAAGATAAAAGTACTGGTACAAGAAAGCCTTCTAGGGAAGCAGGAAATAGTCTATGTAGAGTCCCTCTGACCTTGAGCAGTTTGGGACAACCCAAACAGTGGACCTAAGTCACCTGGTGTGGCACAAAAACAAGGAGCAATTTGCTTTAACTTATCTTCTGGTGAGTTGAAGAAGTGGAATGCATTAGTTCCATCCTAAATTAATTAGCTCAATCCTTCATTCATCAATCATTCACCAGACACATGTTCCATGCAAACCACTATACCACCTGCAAGGAGAAATCATGATAAATAAGACAGATTAGAAAAGAAGTAGCAGGGCTTCCCTGGTGGCACAGTGGTTAAGAATCTGCCTGCCAATGCAGGGGACACGGGTTTGATCCCTGGTCCGGGAAGATCCCACATGCCGTGGAGCAACTAAGCCCGTGTGCCACAACTACTGAGCCTGCGCTCTAGAGCCCGCGAGCCACAACTACTGAGCCCACGTGTCACAACTACTGAAGCCTGTGCGCCTAGAGCCCGTGCTCCACAACAAGAGATGCCACCGCAAGGAGAAGCCCGTGCACCGCAACAAAAACCCAACGTAGCCAAATAAATAAATAAATATAAATAAATAAATAAATAAATAACCAAAGTGCTCTATGTGCACTATGTATTAAAAAAGAAAAGAAGTAGAAGAGGGCAGCTGAGGTGTATCTTTATGACAGGTACCAGGCTGGGCATTGTAAAATGTATAATCTCTTTTAATAGCCACAAACCCTGTAAGAACCATCATTCTTATAGATGTATTAATAGGCTCAGGGAAGCTGCATGATTCTATTTTAATAAGGTATGACCTTTTGGTTAGCCCAAAAATTCTATCCTCACTGCAGGGGATGGGGCATGTACACTATAAGAAAGGAAGAGGCAGGACTTCTAAGAAATTCAGAGGAAAAAAGATCACAGATTACAGTCAAGAAGGGGAGGATTACAAAAGTAAAGCTTTACTAACAGGGACGATTTGAGTTAGGTTTTGAAGAATAGAAAAAAAAACCAAATGTTATTGGAAATGGGGGAAAAAGATCATTTTCTTGTGTTTTTGTATTACAGAACTGAATTTCAATATAGAAAAATTTCAAATATAGACAAATATAAATAGAGAAACATTTCATATTCACCTTAATACAGTCCTGAATAACCTTTGGTCAAAGTTCTTAACTTGGGAGTGTACTATTTGGAGGGTACTCAGAGAGGTATGTGAACAGATTAGAAAAAGAACAAGAAGTAGTTTGGTTTGATTGACGAAGAAGCCATGCATAGGGCAATGGTGACACCTATTCTTTAACAGGTACAATATGGACATTGAGTGACAGGCTAATCAAGTGTAACATGTACTGAGGTGAACTTAAATGACTAGGTATTCACTGAGATATGAGTTTATAAAGATTCTGCTAATAAATCAAGTTAATTCTGGGATAGAAATTCATTCATTGTCCAACACATGTTTATTTTGACCTGTTGGAATAAGTACTGCAGAGGAATCAAAGAAATAGAAGAAGCAAATTTAGGTCCACAAACCTCATAACACACTAACATATTTGAGTCTTTATGCCTTTTCTATCATTTTTGCAGGCTTTGGTGTGGGAAGAGTAAGGTGATTCAGGATCAGGGTTCACCATCTTGAAACTGAAGTCTCTGTACACGTATGAGGACATGAATTACCTATTGGCAAATCCAATTGCTTGGTGTATAAATATATATACACACATCATCATCATCATCATTTCTTCAAGATAGTAGCTTTCAATTTGCTAAAACTTACTATAACAAAAGTATATGATTTTCCCCTCTTTTGATCTATTAAACTCCCAGAATAAAAAAACAGATGTTCTCTCAAACTTAAGTCTCAAAGAGAAAAAGAGCAAACAAAACTTCTACTTGGTAATCACCCATACTTTAGTTTTGGCAAGTTGAGAGTTAATGCAAAAGATGTTACTATTCTTTTTCTCAGGAATATTTTTATTTTAATCCACATGGATTTCCCCCCAGAGAATCTGATGTAAAATCCTAAATCCAAATTTCTCAGAGGAAACACTGGCTGTGAACAGCAGGAGTATCATAAGTTTGCTGCCATCTGGGTTCCCATCATCTTCCTTTGGACACTTCCCAAAATTGGGATTTTATTTCTATTCCAGACACAACTTAGAAGGCAGCTCCTAATGCTCAGGAAGGGACCGTGAGGTGGTCAATCAAATCTGAAGTTGCGGGAAAGAATACCCCGTCCACTTCCTAGAGAGAGTCTACACATGCAGACGAAGCCCTTGAGCATAGAATGCAGAAGGACAAAATGTGGGCAACAAACAAGAATACTGAAAAATACTCCACTTGACACAGGTCAAGGTCCATCCTAGACTTTTTAATCTCAGCCTTCGGGTTAGCATGGGAACACAGAAATGGGACAGGGCAGATGCAGATCTGTGAAGATATCTTCATTTCTCACATGGAACAGGGACAGATGGATGTAAAGAATGTGCCTTGGCTGATCTGGAAAGAGCATGCTATCCTTCGGGAAAACATCTGGGCTGTTACATTGTTTTGCAGAATAGAAGACAAGAATTCCAAGCTCTCTCATCCTTCTTAAGACTTCAGTCATTCTTACATTGCTGTCACTGAAGAAGCTAAAAATGTATCTTTAAGTCTCTACAAAATTGAAGACATTTTGTGTATATGTGTCTAGTTTCTTAGGCCGCATTCAACTTTACTATGTGTAGAACATATGTCACAACTAAGTTGGGCCATGTTTGGTTACTCACCATTGGTCGTAGTTGAAATTCTGTTGCCAAACACCCAAAATAAAATTAACCATAAATGTTTTTCTGACAGTCTGTGGCTGAATGTGTGATATATACTAACAACAACAACAAAAATATCATCTGTGTCCAGTCAATGGCTTCTAATCCTTAGAAATGATTTAGACTATATAAAGGATATTGCAAGGCCTCCAAAATAAAGTGTGTTAAAGCAGTGATTATCCGGCAAATGCTAATTATATGTTTGTATGTATACACATGTATTTTATAATTATATCTGTTGGAATAAATAAGCATTCAATTAATATAAACATGCATTTCCTTTCTGTCTAATGAATCCCACTCTCACTTATACAAGGTTGTACTATATTTAGAGCCACTTTCACTATACACATAGTCACAAGTCCTTCTGGCTTAGAATGTAGGAATTCATCATTTTTGAGACGTAAAAATATATAAGGGTTTAAGGTTGAAAAACCCGAAGTTAAAGCATCTGGATTGGTAAGGAGGCTAAAGGAGATAGTACACGTCACAGACCTGAACCCATGTCTGTCATTGACCATAGAAAAGTGAGCACCCTAGCCAGCTATCTTTGTTTCTCTAGTTATAAAATTAAGCTTTATACGTGGGATCTAAAAAAAAGGTACAAATGAACTTATTTACAAAACAGAAATAGAGTCACAGATGTAGAAAACAATCTTACCGTTACCAGGGTGGAAAGGAAGGGAGGGAGATTGGGATTGACATCTACACACTACTATATATGGAATAGATAACTACTATATAAGGACCTAATATATAGCACAGGGAATACTCTGTAATGACCTATATGGGAAAAGAATCGAAAAAAGAGTGGATATATGTATAACTGATTCACTTTGCTGTACAGCGGAAAGTAGCATAACACTGTAAATCAACTATACTCCAATAAAAAATTTTAAAAATAAGCTTTGTAATTCATAAATTCGTTTTATGACATATTTATAAAAAATCGATAAATATATTTTATATATTCATAATATACTTATGTGGATATACATACATATTTAAACAAAAAAAGCTAGAAAAAGAAAGTAAAGACCACTATGCCTTATTTATATTTACTATAATTAGTTTCTTTTATGCCACAATTTTAAATTTAGAAAACCCTTTATAGTTTATTAAGTGTGATTCCTGGGGAAAAATAGATGTAACTAATTAATCTATTATTTCTGCCATAATAAGTAAGTGAGCCTTTGTTTCTCCCAATTTTGAAAAAGTGGTAAGGTGCTTAAGACAATGCCAAAAATGAGGAAGAGAGAAATCAGGCCCCTTCTTCCTACTGAAGTTTGGCTGCTTTGAACTTTAAATGTTGAATACACATCATTTTCCCAGGATCAGTAATTAGCTATTTCCTGATGCAAATGGACACAACTTAAAGATGCCTCATCTTCCTCCCCCATATCTTCTCTCCTTTTTGTTTTTCATTCAGCCTTACCAGGGAGAACAAACATGAGCTGAATCACCTGTACTATTCCCCTACTATGGATTCACTTCCAAGTAGCAGTGACATAATCACTTCTTCCTTTCCTCCCTGCCCAGGGCATGGTACCCACACATGCGAGTCTCACAGAGCCATGCCATATTCCAACCTCAGCTTCTCCCTCAAGCACCTCCCAGAAAGCTTGACTAACTGGTACATCTTCAGGTCTGCTATGATGGAGAGCCCAGAAACAGCCTTCTAAATTGTGTCAAATTTTCATTTCCCTGAAAGGTACATTTAAACAGTTTTCATGACAGGCCAGATGAAACCTTGGCTCTACCAAATCAGCTGGTTTGGGTTATTGTACAAAACTTTTGCTTAATCAAAAATGCGTATCATTTTATTTTTGCTGTTGTCACTGTTTATTTACTTTAGAGTAATAATTAATTTGCTTACGTGCAGTGATGAAATTGAAATAAAATGGCAGATGGCTACAGAATAGTGCCTGGGGATGAAAAAAATGTAAATACAAAAAGGTTCAAGAGAAGGCATTTAGTGATTTAGTAATAATATTCGTAAGAGATATAAGTGCTTTCAAAATCAGAATGATAGGCCAGAGGTTATGTACAATTTAATAGTTAAGTTTTGTTTTGTTTTGTTTTCCATTACCTTCAAGCCAAATTGTTTTTATTCTCATTGAAGGGACATAATTAATCCCTAATTGATTTTCTTTAAAAACAAGAAATGAAAAACATCCAATAATTGAAATATTTGTATTGTATCACATACAATCAGATATTGTTTAACACAATGGCTTCTCCCTTTAAAACTTGTTCAGGGGTAATATTTATGCTTATTTTATTTGAATAGAGAAGACAGAAGTTATCATCCTTTGTAAAGGTCCCCAGGATGAGGGCAACGTAATAAATTCCAGTTACCAAGGATAAGAAGCCTAACAGATTCATTCTCTCATTTCTGCTCAAAACACCATGCAGGCAATAATAGTTTCAGTGCCTGTTTTACTCACAGCTTTAAGAAATGTGCTATGAAGTTGGCCTGCAAAGAAATCCAGCCATCACATTTCAAACTAACACATCAGCTGACTCCTTGAGCCCACTGATATAACTCTCACAGCTGTAACTGACAGCCCCAGGAGCAGGTGGCTTTAAAGAATACCACTTTGACTTTCAAAACACATTTCTAATGTAAATGTAAAGCTTCATAAGTTATTTGCTTCTACCTAGAGCAATTAACATAAATTTGTAGAAGTCTTTATTGACAACTTTTCTATTTCTTCAACAAGGTAACAGGTGGGGGAAATTCTAGAGGGAAATGAGGAGTGACTGCTAATACATGGTTTTTTTGGGGGGGATTAAAGTGCTGTAAAGTTGACAGTAATGATGGTTGTATAATTCTGTGAATAAACTAAAAACCACTGAATTGTACACTTTAAATGCTCCCCCCCCCAAAAAAAAACCCAAGGTAACAGGCATTGATTTCATTCCTATTCTCTTCAACTGATAACATCAACTGGAAATACTTAAGCAAAGTCTATGTGCAGTAAGCAAGCAAGAGAGCTGGATATCAAGGGAGGTGTAAACTCAAAACTGATGCTACTTCTCTTTTTAGTGTGGGAAGGATTATGTTTTAAGCATGCCTCAGTTTGCATCACCTTAAAAATAGAGTCATAATTCTGCTTTTTAAGGATTTATTACAGATTGAACTGATTTTGTAATCTCTCAATTAGCAAGTTATAATCTATGCATGGAAATAAATCAAGTTAAAAAGATGAGATGGATTTTTAAAAATCTAAGTAAATCATGTATTTGTATACAACAAAGTTTAAAACTTTGTTGATAACAAGGCCAAATGCAAAATGGGGTATGGGAGAAAACTAAATAATTTAGACAGAGCAATTTAAATGGATAGTGGTCAATAACAATTTAAAATATACATATACTGTTTCAGTGCCATAGAGGCTCTTTCATATTAAGAGTAATTAACATATTATAAATTGAACAAAATATATGTGTGGATAGCTGAGTGTCTATATAACCCTGGAAAAGCGCTGAATAGTCATTCAATCAACTGTAGTCAGATGGTGTAGGATGAATATACTTTTATAGTTACCCCTTCCCTCAAACCATCAAACAAACAATACCCCTCAAAAGACTTTAAGATAAGCAGTGGTTTCTTAAAGTTACACACTCATCATGCTGTTCCTGTAAGAAGAGCATAAAATATTCTTCGGTACAGAGTTAAACAGTGCTTAAGAAGGAGATCTCTACTGGTAAATGGATCTGTTTTTTGTGTTTTTTCAGTTTAATGTTGCTGGGATTCAGATGATAAATAAACTCTTCAGGGTTCCCTGCCCAAGGGCAAATAAAGATGCAGAAGTTCTCCTTCCTTTTATAGTCACGGAGACGATACTCTCCTTCAATAGTCATGGTGAAACACGGATTCAAATTTCAAGAGTTTATTACTTTTACAAAGTCTTTAGAAAAGAATCCTTCATCTTTTTCAACCCAGGATTGGCAAGCAGTGTTGGCTCTCTTGTAGATGGTAAGGGTGATAGTTGAAATATCTAAATATATATATTTCAATGATCTAGATGCTTCCAATGCCCAAGCCAGAAGCTTAGCAAAACTACAACTGCTTTAAAAGCTGTGCATTTTGAAACAGTGCATGTGTCAGGGCACCAGAAGGCTACTAATACACCCAATAGAGTTACTTAGTTAGTTAGTTAGTTAGTTACCTATCTATCTATCTATCTATTTATTTATTTATTTATGGCTGTGTTGGGTCTTCGTTGCTGTGCGCGGGCTTTCTCTAGTTGCAGCGAGCGGGGGCTACTCTTTGCAGAGTGCAGGTTTCTCATTGCGGTGGCCTCTCTTGTTGCAGAGGACGGGGCTCTAGGCATGCGGGCTTCAGTAGTTGTGGCACATGGGCTTCAGTAGTTGTGGCTCGTGGGCTCTAGAGCGCAGGCTCAGTAGTTGTGGCTCGTGGGCTCTAGAGCGCAGGCTCAGTAGTTGTGGCACACGGGCTTAGCTGCTCTGAGGCATGTGGGATCTTCCCGGACCAGGGCTCGAACCTGTGTCCCCTGCACTGGCAGGCAGATTCTCAACCACTGTGCCACCAGGGAAGTCCCCAATAGGGTTTTAAACCACAGTTTCTTGAAGGATCTACCACTGAACCAAAAAACTGTGAATAACCCACATCAAAGTGAAGTGCTATTAGATGGAAACAAAAGTAATTTATACATTTGAAGCAAGAGGAAATTCAAGATAGAGGTATGTAACTGTGACAGTGGCAGAGAGCTCCCCATTTTCCCATCTTGGTTGACTAATAAGAGAATTTCCTACAGACTTCAATTGATTACAGGTTTGATAAAATAGTTTCACAGTGAAAAGTACTCAGGGCTTATTGATAGGCTATCAATCCTCATTCCTCTATTTAGTTTATCCAAACTTTAATCTAAATCTGCACTCTAAAAATTTCATATAATAGTATTACTTATATTGTTCCTTGTACTTTTCTCTGTATGTTTTAAAATTTACATATTTACATACAATTTACATTTACATTTTTCCCAAATCTACGGCTTTTTTTTTTAATTCTCTCAATAATGTCTTTTGTTGAGAAGTTAATTTTGATGATATTCAAGTTATCAATGTTTTCTTTTAGAAACTGTGGTGTGGGGTTGTAGGGGTTTGCGGCTTTATGGGTTTGTCGTTATGGGGAAATATATCCTAATCTAAATCACAACGATTTTCTTCTATGCTTTCTTTCAGAAGTTTTATACCTCTTTATCAATAACATTTGGATCTATAAGTTAATTTTTCTATTCTGGTGTAAAGTATGATTCAAAGTTTTGTTTTTTGGCATATGGATACTTACCTTTTCTAGCACCATTTTTTGAAAAGATAGATGCATGGATAAACAAGCTGATATACTCATCCAATGAAATACCATTCAGCAATAAAAAGGAATTAACTATTGATACATACACTAACCTGGATTAATCTTGAAATAATTATGCTTAATGTAAGCCAGGCAAAAAACTGTGCGTATTACATTATTCCATTCATACAAAATTCTAGAAAATAAAAACTAAAATACAGTGACAGAGAGGATCAGTGTTTGTTTGGGGAGTGTTGGGAGCCAAGCTAGCAGAGGGAGGGCCAAGACGGAGCAATTACAAATGTGATAAGGGTTTCACAGGTGTATACATATGTTAAACCTGATCACATTGTAGGTCTTAAATATGTGCAACTTATTATATATCAATGTCAATAAAGATATATACAATGCAGTATGTATGTGTATATATTCACACAAACACACATATATAAAACGTAAGTGTTTCAACAGAATCTTCTTAATAGTTAACATTCACAATGGAGTCATGTCACATTGTTCTCAAAAAGGCAAGAATCTTTGGAAAATTTTGTTCATCTACATGTGTGGTTAAGTGGGGTTGGTTGGTTTGCAAACTTGCTTCTTGAGGGAAGAACCTGAAGAAGTGTTTAAAAACAGAGCTGATCAATCTAAGCAATATAGATAGCTATTATCCAATTAATCACATTTATGTTCCCCATCCTTTAGTTATACTGTAAGTGTTAAGGTTCAGGAAAATCACGAGATTAGCAACATTTAGCAACTGGCTAAATGAAAACCTCTGGCAAAATTTGTCTCTAAAAGTACAACAGATTTATCACTGAAAAATGCTCTCAAATGAAGGTAATTATGCAGCTAGTTACAAAGACAAAAATAAAAAGTTGATATAAGGGGGAAAGATCAGAATATGGCAGTGAGGTCTGCTCCCCACCGGTGGAGTTTTGAGCTAACCACACTGGCCTGGAGCATAAGAAACCAAGGGTATGTAAACCTAGCGGAGGTCCAGGAAGGGTTGGGGCCAGAGGACTTGGGGGCTCGCACTGCCAGACGTGACAACTCTTCACACATGGATATTTACCCTGAGGTTATAGGCTTTTCTGTGATCACTGAACTGCTATTTAAACGTGTGACTATTTCCTAGAATAGTAATTTCCTACACCACTGTTTTTGTATGGGAACCACATTTGGTTGCTTAAGTAATAAGCTATTAATTCACTACCCATAAAAAGGATGAGATTTATTTTTTCATCAGATATCAAGTGCAGCACACTGCATTAAACTTGAATTTGAAATGCAATTCCTAAGCATGGGTAGTGTTCCAGGAAGCACTTTCCTCTCATATTTTTCTCTCCTTGACACTTCGTGTTTTAAATCTATATTGTCACCACGTAGAAAATACAAATAGTTCTGTTTTTTTTCCTAAATACACTGGGTACATCATGCTTGATCTAACAAAAACTCTATAACCAAGAGTACATTAAACTGTTTAGTTATCAAAAGGAAGAAGAAAATACAGAATGTTTAGTTTCCTCCATTTAATATAATTTTAAACTGCTAAACCCATCTTAAAATATTTCAACTTTATTGGTAACTGATCTTCATGGTTTCTGAAATACATATCATGGTTTCTGAAATACGTATCATATCATGTGATTAACCTGCCCCCATAAAGTATTGGGGCAGGTTAATCACAGCAGTTTTGTCATTAATAGTATTAACAGCAAAGACATACCTCCTGAAACCACATATTGCAGAAATAGAAAGTCTCAGTTCAAGTGTTGTTTGTATACAGAGAGAAAACTGGAAGACAAACTTTATGAGACTCTGGGTTCCTTAGGACTAGTTTTGAAGGATTATAGATCATGTATGTGAAGGTTATAAACTAGGGTTCCCAGGAAAGCAGGATATAGAACAAAATCACCAGTGGAATAGGAATTGAAAATATCTCCTCTGAAAAGAAATGCAGTGAATGTAAAATGTATATATAGAAAGTTTCACTACAGACAAATACACTCTCTTTGGCAGGGGTCGTTTTTAAAACTACTGTCACAAACATAGGAAAAAGGGTACATGTGGGCGAACTGCTTGCTCCAGGGTTTAGGTGTATTTCTACTTCAAGAAGGAAGCCAGCCAAGGAATCACTGTTTAGGAATCTGTAAGAATAGCTGATTCTCCCTTGTTTTCTTCAATCATGTTCCTAAAAAACAAAGACTGGCAAGTATGGGAGTCACATTCCTTACCTTGCTCTTTGACTATAAGAATAACAACAGCATATCAAAAGCTGATCATTGAACCCTACTATTTTGATAATATCCCCACTGCAAAACAGCTCAGTGAAGGACAGAGGTTGGTCCCACGGGTGACTTATTAAAGCCATACTTTCATGTCTGAGTAAGACAAGATTTGAAGGAAAAAGACCTGAGTAGACCAGTAACCCTCCCTAGCTGAAGCTTCTTGAGGGCAGGTGCTTTCCGATTCACGGCTGGATCCTCAGTGTCTAGCACAGATCCTGAAACACGTTAAATACTCAGCACATATTTACGAAGTGAAAGGGGAATACAAAACAAATTCATATGCAAAGTGAACTGCCTAGAAACTATAACATTTGAAGAGGAAAAGTGACTATGAAGAACAGTCCAGCCCCTTCCTGTTGGCAATTCCAAAGAAAGGACATCAATGGCCCAAAGGTTAAAGCTGTAGTGCTCTAAGTGTTTAGCCTCAGCACTTCTTTGGGTAGATGGCTCTGTCATCTCAGCCCTGGGTGCTGCTCCTGGTAAAAATGTCATGCCTGCTTTGGGGGTCTTCTTATCACCTGGAATGTTCCCTCTCTAAGTATGTTTTTTATGTCTCTCCTCATATAAACTCTACACAACCACCTCTTTCAAATACTACCTTCATCAGTAAGTCTTTCCTGTTCATCCTAGCTGTAAGTAGTTTCTCCATTTTTTGAATGATAAAATATTTTATAAGTAGTTTTTAAAGAGTGTTTCACATTGATTCAAAAAAAAAAAAAAAACTAGGGAAAAAAATGACAAAACAATGCAGACGTGTTTTATGATGAATTCATGATGAATTCATTTGGCTTCTATGTTGCTTTTTTTATTCATTCTATTCATTCTGCCTCAAATATCATTACTAGTCCACAATCCTGTCCCCTCTCCTCATACAAATATTCTAAGACCCAGCTAGAGAGTCGCTTTCTTCAAAAATACCTTCCCTGACTTCTTCCTCATCTCCAATTCCAGATGAATGAGGCACTCACCCATATGCTTCCGTAATACCATAAGCCCGTCTCCTTCTTTACCAAGGATGCTACAATTATCTGGGAAAATGATGTCTCCTACTGAACTGAGTCCCTTGAGGAAAGGGATGGCACCTTAGTCACCACGATATTTCTAGCACTTTGCCAGGTATCATAGTGGTTGCTCAACATTTTATGAATACATGTATTTATGTATCTCCTGTATTGAACTGTGAGCTCTTTGAGGCCAAGAAATTCCTAATTCAATGTTTGTACATAGTAGGTATTCAAAATATCTGATCAATGAATAAATGAATCATATAACTTTCAGGCTAGAAGTAATTGTAGATATTTTAAATCCAACCTCCCTCTTACACAGATGAGGTATAAAAATCAAGCTAAGTTACATATATTTATTCATGGAATCAAGATTTAGGCATAAGTCTTTGGATTCTAGTATACGATGACATTTTTGAATGAATGATTGAATAAATGAACAGATAAATGATTAATCATATCTGAAGACTAAGCTATTAGGCAGTCATCACTGTGAGTAGATATTCAGAAATGAAACCTCTGTTTCATGAAAATTTAACAAAACCTGCTGCTGCCAACCTTTTTTTTTTTTTTTTTTTTGAATTCTCCTAGGATGTATGAGGGCCTGATAGTTATAGGTAATCCATTAAAATTGAAACAGGAGCATGTCATTTTCAAAATATTGCAACTGAACCATTAAAAATAATTTTCAATTCCAATAGCCTTTTGCTTAATCAGCAAAATCTTTTACATACAAATGTTCTATACATTGTGGAGGTGCAAAATTATAAATAATACCATTTATCAACATCACGGGGAGTTAGCGTTTGGGTCTGAAAATCTCAAAGGTGTTAAACTAGGACCAGAAATTTCATGAATAAGATAGAAGGTCCCTCCTTCCCTCCCTCCCTCCCTCCCTGCTAACAGTGACTTTAAGGCAGTGTGACAGCTACTTGAGCATTACTTGTCAATAACAAAGACTTAGCCTGCATCTCTCTGGAAACTTTCATTCCTATCGCTCCTAAATCACCTATCAAGAAATTGGTAATTAGGCTGCTAGAGACATCTGGGCTAAAGGGATTCTGAACCAAGTGGTTTTGAAAGGCTGATTATTAACCTTTGGTAAAACACAAATAAGAGAACACAGTAGACGGATTCTCAGCTTCAATAGAGGGAGAGAAGGTCAGGACTATGTGTCTTAGGTAGATTTGATTTTTCTATACTACTATTAGACATCCTAGATAATTTTTAACCTGATAAAAATAATCACTAATTCTAATGACTTTTGAATCAAATTAAGCCAAGTGAAAAATTGTAGTATACACCTGAGTTTTCCACAAGTACTTTTTAGAGGCATATAAGGGGCTCTATTTTCCATAGAATTCAGAAGAAATGTTAATATTTTAGGAAGCTTCTATAAATGTTAATCTTCTCAATTCTAGGTACTTCCTAAAGTACATGTGGTGATATTTGCCTCCTGTTGAGCTTTTGCATGCCATTAGCACAAATCTAATACCTCCTATGCAGCAGTACAAACACTGACATCATTTCATTACGTAGAAATATGCTTCCCAAACTTAAATTCAGAAACATATCTGACCCTAGACAAAACAGTGATATTTGTTGGCAACATTTTACCTTCTCTACCAAAAACTTCCCTTCCTAATTCCAGAGACCTCTTCTCCCAGACCAAAGCACCTCTCATCAATCTAGAGAGTTCATTTTAACCCACTTAAGTGAAATTTTCATCAAGTATCCTCTAACAAGGACTTGGTATCTCCTCGCACCCCAAGAGTTACTATCTCTTTGAGCCTCAAAACTTTCAGGAGAAAGAGCTGTAACAGTATAATTACAGGCAACATGACCAATACTTAGCAGAAGAAAGCCCACCCTACCCAACATTCCCCAAATTCTATCAGGTGGTCAGTTACCCTCCAACCTATTTACAATTATGGACCTGTAGAAATTAATGGTAAAAGCAAAATGCCTATAGCTCTCGCTACAGACAGGCAAAGAGAAGATCTTTATTAACCTCTTCTTTTGAAAAGCTCTCTCTCTCTTTAGGGAACATCTCTGAGATAACTTCCTGTAAAAACTGGAAAAAAAATTGAGCCCTCTAATTATCACACATCTCCTTCTTTACCCACAACCACTGGTAAATCTACAATCCCCTTCATGTGGTGGCAATTCATTTTCAAAGGATAAAAATTAAGAAGAATCACACCTTGCAATTTGGTTTGTTCATTCTTTTTGATTTATTAAAACTGAGCAGTCACATAATATTCTTAAGAGAGACTTTAAAGCTCTCAATGCTTAAAGAAATTCCCTAAAAAAGATCTTACGCATCTTCTCCATCAAAGAAAGTTTATTATTTTTACTTAAGGATGATATTAGTTTGTAAAACAAACGAACAAAAACCAAATGCTACTAATGAGAAACACTGTAAAATTCCTACTTGAATTACAGTTCGAGATGAAAACTGACAAAACAGAATATTTGAATATTTTTATATACATCAGAGTTCCAGATTTGGGAAACTTCCAGATATAGGGAAGATATTTCTATTGTTTCAAAAAAGTATTCCATCAAACATGCTTTTCAGGGAAAATATAGAAAGAAAAAAAAAAAAAGCAATTTACACTTTTTTTCTTCCTTAATTTTACCCTCCTTTCTCTGCCCAAATTGCTAATTTTCTTCCTCCTTATATCTTGAGATGGATCAGTTTCAAAAACTAATAAAGGGCCATCCCAAGCAAATGAGTTTTGATGGTAAATGTTACATGCTTTTGTTAAACTAGTGAATAAAAACAGAAAGAGAGCCTTGCTCTCAATGCCTCACACACACTACACTACATCTTGTTTTCTTGTCTCCATATCACGTCTTGCATTAATTTGTACAGGTCAGTAAATTTGGTCCTATGATTACATAAAAAATAGTCTCATCTTTAAAAGTTGTTAGTTTTTAATTCCCCACTGATAACGAATGGTGTTTGAACCTAAAGAGACTGCTTTAAATACGCAGAAGCCTTTTGTAGAAATCAACCCAGAAGCAAGTACGGTGGATCCTTGAACAACATGGGTTTGAACAGTGTGGGTCCACTTTATACGTGGATTTTTTTCAATAAATACGTATATGCACTGTAAATGTATTTTCTCTTCCTTATGATTTTCTTAATACCATTTCTTTGTTCTAGCTTACTTTATTGTAAGAATATAGTATATAATATATATAACACATAAAATGTGTTAATTGACTATTTATGTTATCCATAGGCTTCTGGTCAATAGCCTACTACTAGGCTCTTAGTAGTTAAGTTTTGGGGGAGTCAAAAGTTATAAGTGAACTTCTGACTGTGTGAAGGGTCAGTGTCCCTAATCCCCACATAATTCAAGGATCAACTGTATAAGAGGATAAAATAGGTTTGATAATAAAGGCTCAGGAAGCAAGTATTTATCCCTCATGATTACTTATGATTGCTTTGTACATGTGCTCAGACCTTATGAACCTTACACTACTTTAGAATAAGAAAAGCAGCACAGACAAGGCAAAGGTTTTCAAGAAGCGGCTCTGTGGAGCTTTGGAGTAAGGAGCCTTATTTTTGCATATTTTACATACCAGGCTTCTATAGCTGACCTGCTTTGCCAGTCACTGGGCAAAATGTCAACTTTTACACACACACCTTTCTTGCACCACAAAGGGCTTCCTTAAAACTAAGAATAAACACCAACTGCAACACTTCCTGCAGGCCAGCTCTTCTTTGTACAATATTCTCTAAATATTCTATGTACTTGAGGCTTTTATTATGCTTTCACCTTATTTTACAAAAATAAGCAAAACCAGCAAAATCAAAACACAGACACCAATGATAAAAACTTAGGTCAATACAGTTAAAAAATTAAGATAAAGATGAAAAACATCAGGCCTGCACTAAGAGCAAATCATTGTCTCTAATTAAATATTTGTAAATGTAATTAAAATACAAAATATGATAAAAAGCATTTTAGAGACTTTATAGTATTTTTTAGAAACCCAATATACATGGTCTAACTTTGGACACTGGACTACAGGGCATGTTTTCAACAATATATTATACACGAACTCCCACTTGCGTGTACAATTTAAGATAACAAAGACGGTAACATTATTCCCACCCTGCTCTTTTGCCTTTCGTTTCTGTCATACTCCTGACAAATTATAGAGCCATGACTTCAATAAGATGGCCTACCCAAGTAGCTCTGCAATGCAATATCATCTCTGTGTCTGAATATAGTTATTTCTGAAAGGGATCCCCTTGCGATCAGAAAAGCAACTCTGTGAGGTTGAAGCCCCACGGGAGAGGGGAGCTCTTACCACAGTGTTTAGGTGTTGACACCAGGGCAAAGGAACAGAACAGAAGGCCCACGTGCTTCCACTGGAGATCTAGAACCCCTTCCTCTGGGTCTTGGATCAGGAATTTTAAACTTGCCTCAGAACAAATAACTCAGCTCCTAGCCTCTCAGTATCCTAAGTTGTTTGCCGATTGTGAAGCTTGGACCATCTTGGGTCCTATAGACTGTTATTCATGTTTTGACAACAGTTACAGACAGCTTGCTTTTGTTAGATCCCATGACTTGGTCTTAGACACTTGCCATTCCACGTTAAAATTAAGCCCACTATACTTAAATTTTATTTTTGTTACTAGTGTATGTCTTAATTTAAAAATACTAGCAAATATTTTCTTGGTTTTTTTTTTTAAATCTTCATTATAGTTACATAAAATGTAAGTCTATGGAAAAAAATTTAATTAACCAGTATTAAAGAAAATGATTTAAGATTACTAACTTTTGGGGCCACAACGATACCACTCAATTAATTAATATTATAAGAAAATTAACCTTAAAGAGTTAATCTGTATATAATAAGTGTGTTTTTTCTCCCCCCACTAGAATATGAACAGCATCAGGATCGGTTCGGCAAATGATTCACAGTGCACTTGACCCTGTGCTTTGCACATGATACCCCGCAAGCATGGTAACGTTGATTAGGACATAGTTAAATGATGGGAAAAGAGGAAGAAGAAAGAAGAAATAATGGCTACCATTTATTGAGCAGTTGTTACATTGTAAATACTGTCCTAGGCCCTTTTCATACATTATTACTTAATTCTCAGAAAACCCAGGGTGGTAGTTATATTACATACAAGGGAAAGCAAAAGAAGGAAGGGAAGAGAGAAGAGGAAGAAAGGAATGAAGGAGGAAGTGATATGGCTCAACCCTGTGTTTTTCCGGTGACAAAACAAAGCAGAGAGAATGACTCCTCTGTGGGTCATGGCAGATTCCATATTGGAAGAAAACCTTCTGACTTGCAAACCAGTGCTCTTTTAGTTTTCAACAGTGATCTTAACGGTGAATTATTAAAAGAAATCTGGAAAAGTCTAAAAGGCAACTTACTGCTTAGAACCAACAACTGAAATAGGAGAGACAGTGCGGGATCCTGAAAACGTAACCACTGAGTCCAGAGGATGATTATCATAAGGAGACTTGGGTTCAGCATTGCATTCAACAGTGCCTACCAGATAAAAATACAATTGCACACTTGAAATCCCAGTGCACATGCAAATGAAACAAAACCTGGTAGGTACATTTTTGCCACCGTAATTCTGACAGGAAGAGGTAAGAATTTTAGGTGAAAATCTTGAAAGTATATTGTTAGTTTTTAAACAACAGCAATCCATCTGGTTAAATTACAAAATATTCCATAAGGCCACATTTGTGTCAGGAAGATGCACTTTACACTTTGGACTTTTCCACCTCTCAGAAAATAGATTTCTTCCTTCGTCCTTTCAGAATTGTCAGAGACACATGCTACCTGATACGCTCTTTCTTTCAGCATCTATTCTCTAGCTATCTACTGTCATTTCTGACAGAACAACAACATTTGGGAATGTAATACAGTAAATTGTTAGGGGGCAAAACACTTTGCCCAGTGAAGTTGTAGCTGAAGTACAATTGCAGTAACATGAATGGATATAATCCTCAGTTGTGTGGTCTCTTTTAAGAACCAGGATGACTGTTCTTATAGCAGAGATCTAGTCCATTAGAATCTCAACGACTGGGAAAGTGGGTTAGGACTGTATAACTTGATAATATATGTGTGACTGTTATATTGAATAGTGGGACTCTTTATTTGTGAATTGAGATTATTAACAGTAACGGTGATAATAAATACACCACTGCTTCAGTAACATGTTATTTGCCATAACACAAACACTTGCAAAATCTTCAACAGATGTGCTCAAAACCAACTTGCAAAACAAATAAACCACCACCTACTGTTAAAGGGTAGTTTGAATATTTCAAAAGCAACAACTTAATAAAGATTAAGGAGTCTAATAAGCTTTCATGTTTCTTTTAACAAAAAAGCTTTCAAGAGTCAATCAGAGATACTGAGGAAGAGAAAAGTCATGCTCAAATGTGCTATGTGAAGTATGGTAATAAATACATGTAAGGGAGGTGGATTTTAATATTAATAACAAATTCTGTTTTCTCACCAATGACTGCCCGTGAGGCACATTCTTAAGTCGACTTGCGTGGCTATGGCTATTTGTCAAAACTTGCTTCATTTATAGTCTCAGAGTTCTTTTCCTTTTAGCTCAGTGTTGTGATGGAATCAATACAAATCTGCTCTTAAAATATCTATCTCTGACCTGTGTTTGTTTTAAGCTGCATCATTCATAATGGTGATGGATAGGTTATGCTATTCCTCTTTGTCTGCACAAAGCACCACAGCATAAAAAGTGCATATATTTTATGCCCAAGGTCAGGAAAAAATTAATGGATAAAGAGCTAGGTAAAAATGGAGTTCAAGCTGAACGGTCTGAGTATGCTCTACAGGGTACAGACCAGGCAGGCAGTACAAAGCCCATTACGCTTAAACACTCGTGAAGCATTTCAGAAGTAGAATCGTTTCCACAGGCTAACACATACAAGCAGCAAGCTCTCTCATAAAAGTGCCGAGCTGCCACAGAGAGCCCACAGGAATGCACAAAGTGCTCCTTTCCCTGGGTTCCCATGGCATACTCCATCTATTAATTTTTACCTTGAGCAGTGTCCATTTGTGTTTAGCGCTAGCGTTGAACAAGTTACGCTTTCTTGTCATTAGTGAACTTCTCTTTTAAAGGCTTTCCTACTAATACTCTCTACTGCTCCTCTCCAACTTTGCCTGGCGAATACACAAGAGTGGTAGGTCTCAGTGAAGGGGCAGGGTTAGCTCTTTCCAACAAGAGCAAAGCTTTATAGTGAACAGTTACACTCTACTTTGTAGAATATTCCACCACAGACATCTAAATGGCAGCAAACTAAGCAGGAATTAAGGGGGGGGAAAGCTGAGAATTCTAAAATCTGGCATGAAGGACATCATAAAAATCATCCATGAGGACGATCACAGCTTATAATATCTACACATAAACATACCAAGAAAAAAGCATTTTGCAGAGTGAAGCAACTCAAAACCAGTGGTTTTCTTCACATACCTTGCCGAGGAGAAGGGTATTGCCTTTCTGATGGAATAATAATTAAGCAAAGTCATGGTGGAATTTATTTTTTAAATCTCAGTTTTAGATTTAGAAAACCAGTATGTGATGAAGAGATAGTGAATTTTTTCCCCTTTTGTTTGCTTTGTTTTGTTTTAAGGGAAACTCATAGTAACAGCTGTGATTCGTCCCTACAGTAAAGTCTGTGGAACTGTATAAATAAACTGCTTCTGGAACCTGAGGAAATTGCCCATTATCTCCGAGAGCATGCTCTGATAAGAGTCTATCAACACAAAGCTAAAACTCATCCCGGGCATCTAGAGCGGAGTTTCTGGTGACGGCTCTTGGTTATGGTATCTTTCAGGCTGATTATGTGGCACCAGAAAATTATGTGAAAAAGCTAAAGTTAGGAAAGAATTAAAGTTGGTGGAAACAAAAATAACGTGTTCAGTGGTGATACAGAAACTAAACCCAAAAGTCAACAACTCTGACATTGCAATGCAAAATGCTTTTTTTTTCACATAATTTATAAACAGATACGAGTAGTATTCTATGAGTTCTCTTACTAAATATAATAGGCAAGTTCTGGATGTCAGTAAAACTGGATTAAACTCTTCAGTTAGCCACAAATCGGGTGTGGCTTTGACCCCGAATTTAATTTTACAAATAAAGAAACTGAAGCAAAAAGATTAAGAGTCAGGAGAGAATCTTTCAGAGTGCCTCCACCCTAACAAAAAGCAAAACCAAACCCTCCCCAAAATCTTCTATGATGTTCTCTTAACACAAAAAGTCCTAGGTTTATGATCTGAGGAGAGAGGTGTTTGCTTTTTAATTGTTTGCTTGTTAACAGCATTGCAGAAATAAGACTTTCTGCCCTGCATCCACAGGGCAGTCACATACATGAAATGGCTTCAGGGAAATTGCTCATTTAGGGAAAAAGCAATTATGAAGAATTTGTAAGGACTATAAAAATATTTTAAAATAGTAATAAAAGGGTGAAATGAAGAATAATGGTCTAAAGCTACAAAGAGAAGAAATTATGATTAAACATCATAAAAAATTCTGCAAGGGGAGTTAATAGAATAACTGCTCAGAGAGATAACTTGAGTCATCTTCATCAGAGGCATTCAGAAATAGATAACAACCTAGTAGGAAGTCTAGAGAAGCCCCTTCTGAATTACATGTGTACTGTCTGGCTTGAAAAAAATATGTAAAGGACAATATAGCAACATTCCCACCATCAAGAGAATGAAGAAAAAGTTCAATTTCTGGGGTTTTAGGAGATTGGGGAGACCCCGAATCATCTCATACAAAGCTGCGGGCCCTCTTCAAAAGTCAGTTCATTCTGGGTCCATGGCCATCAGCCAGATAAATCCCATTAATAATAAAAATGGCTTAAAGCCAGACTGAATGCATTTTTTCTCAATTCAGAAGAGACGGAGCCATCTTTTCTTGACTATTAACTATATCTCTAGCCTTCATGAAAATTGCCTTTGTTTTACTTTCTCTACCTGTAACATGGAAACGATAAAAGCTCTTCTCTTTCCCTAAAAAATACTGCATAATTTGTATCACATAAGTAAAAAGCATTAGTAGGAGTATTTATGAAACATTGCTACTAATTCTGCACTTTTCACCTATGCAAAACATTTTGTAACTACTGTTCAATATTATGACTACAATATGAATGAGGTTAATATTTACATTTTGTTTGCATTTCAATTCTAGTAGAATGATTTTAGAATTCATGCGTGCATAAACTTAGCAGAAAATAATCTCTCTAATGAATATTTTACATTTCATTTAGGGACAAGTATGGTAATACTAAGAGATAGTGCTGAGGACAAGCTATACCATCTACCTTTTAGTCTTTCTGATTGAAACCTGTCTCAGCTGATCTCAAGAGAAGACTAGAAGAAAGCAGTAGTCACTTCATAAAATCGCCAAAATCATCCTGATCAAAATATTAATAATTGGTAGTAGCCTACAATAAAAAAAGCTCTATCGGCATTGTCAATCAAGAAGCACACATTTCTCAGGAAGTGTCGCTTTAAGGTAATCAATTTGGACATTATCTACTATTACAGCTGTTACAATATTGACCTCCCTCCTCCAACAGATTTATCTGGACACATTAATTCATGATGACAATATTCAGAGGACCCTAAAAATTGCCTTAACAGTTTCAATAATGAATCATGAATTAAATAATATCAAAGGACATTAAATAATAAAATGTCCATTAAAGTGTTATAATCTTGGCAGTTTGAAAGCACCAAGGAAACACTCAATTTATTAGGTGTTTTTACATAGCAAAAGGAAGGCTAATATCTGAGAGAAGAAATATCTTTCTTAAACTTTCCAGATATTTTGTTATTACTCTTAGAGCTCAAGGCACAGTTTCCTGTGGGTTCTTTTCATTTTTCTCCACTCAGTGAAATGAATATCCATTTTCACCAGACTTCCATTCTTCCCCCAGAGCTATTAAAACTCAATTGCTCAATTAATTGCCAATCTCATTTAAATGACTCACTGAACTCCAAACAACTTCATATAAAATGAAGGGATATGCTCACTTTTCATAAGTAGTTACAACTTTAAAAATAAATTTTAAAAAGATGAATGTGCATGTCCAAGAGAGGAAGGACTTTTATTAATTACAAAATCAATATTATATAAATAAAGTAAAAGTGAATTAATCCAGCATTGGCAATAAAGTCATGGGGATAATGTGGTCATCTATTTTATTAAAGTGATGCAATCAGATCACACATCAGATATAACAATGGTTACTGTACTCTGAGAATACCTGTTCCATAGTTCAGATTGCAAACAGGTAGAAAATCTTTAACTCTGAACTTAATAAGGTGAAGTTTTAAAGTCTGTGTTTACACTATTAAGTCTCATTTACCAAGAGTGAGCTAGATTTTTCCTGATGGTAACTCAGATTGCATGTGTACATGAGAAAGAATGAAAGAATATGATTATATATTTGCATATGTCAAGCAAGGCCTGACTAAATTTAGTTCACAGAATCAGCAAACTCAATTTTGACATACTCCTACACTTTCTCCTCACTCCCTAACACCTTGCCTCAAAGTTTCATAGAAAAAGCAGTGATTTGATTCTAAGAGCATAGCAAATTCATTGAACAGTTCTATATGGGCCAACCAACATGCACATTCATGTTATACTGGTGAACTCCTTTGGTCTGCTGTTCTCTCTTAATTCTTTAAAATAAATTGCAGGTCAATAAGCATCACTTATGCCTCTGTCCTTTTCCACACCCTAGTTGCCTTTATCAGATGATAATTTCAATCTGCACTGATGTCTCTGCAGAGACAATCTGTTTATTTTGTGAGCAGCGAAGAAGTGTTTAAGCCCACAAAATTTCCATGAAGATGTAAGAAAAATGAGTAAGCATACCTTTTGCTCAAGAATAATTTAGAAAGGGAAAAAGTAACTGCCCAGGTTTTCAAAAGGCGTTTAAGTTGCAAAAACAAATAGAAAATGGTTGCAGTAAATGTAGTGATTCTAAGTTGTACTTTCACTAAAATTTATTAAATACAGTGGCCCTTGAACAATGTGGGGATTAGGGGCACTGATCCTCTGCACAGTCGAGAATCCATGAATAACTTACAGTCACCCCTCTATATATGTGATTCCCCTGTATCCACGTAACCACTGTTCCCTGGATCCTGTAATATTGTACTAACATGCTCTAAGCACTGTGTTAGGTACTAAGGAAGCAAAGACCAGCTAGGGATGGTTCCTCACAAGGCTGAGCTCTGGGTGTAGTTCTGCTAAACAGGAAAAGTGCTGCAGAGATTTTAGAAGAGAAATGATTTGTGTCAGTTTATATTTACAAATGAGATATCCCCAATAGCCTTTTAATCCCCCAATGTTGTAATGGATAGTATTTAGTATGCATGCAGCTTGGAGAATAATGTTTGCACAAACTATTTATCTATCCTTCTAACACCAATCCTGAAATGTTGGAAGATTACTGAAGGTTTTTAAAATTTCCTCTTAAATATTAATGTGCACACTTTTCAATCAATTGTTGGCACATAATACCTGCAGCAACTCCTGATTCTATCGTGTTTGTAAAACGTAATGTCAGTATCTATAATAACTATAAACACATGATATTAAGTTTTGTTACAGTGCCACTTCCAACTTACTAGAATAATTCTGCATTTCAAGCAGTCTTCAGAAATAGACTCATACTGATATTTGCAGGGGGAAATGATGGTGGCTCTATGGTCATGATTTCAAACTTTAATAATTATCTATTATACTTTATGTCCTTTTTGATCTTTTCTAAAATTTCACATTTTAAATGTTTCCTAATATTGTAAAGTCAAAATAAACAGAGTTTCCGTGGATTGAGGCCATAATAATTAAATTAGGGTTATGTGTGATTCTGTTTTTGTGTCTAGGTAACTAGATACAAGTATAGGAATATTTTGGTGTTAGATAAATATCTATCGCAAGGCTAATACAGCAACAAAATGGTCCATATTTTCACATCCATGTTTCTTTCCTGAGCATCTCTGATTGCATGTTTCACAGACAGAGAGAAACTCAAAAGAAATTATTCCCCACCATCAAATCTCCACAAATATAAGCTATTCTTTGAAGGCCCAATCTCAGTATATGCCACTCCATCAAACCAGTAAGCCAACCTAAGAAGTACCTTCAGTGACTATTTTTCCTTAGTGGCCATATCCAGTTGCTGTTGATGCTGCCTTCTGAGTTACCCCATCTCTCCTCTTCATCCCCACTGTTACTAGAGTAGTCTAAACCCTCATCATTTACTGTCTATTTTAACTTCAGTACTGAACTCATCCCATCCATTCTCCCTCCACACTGTAATGAGGGCCATCTTTCAAAACTGCAAGTATTTTACTAGGGTTTTCCCAATTTGAATCATTTTCCTTCAAAGGTTAATCCCCAACCTCTCTTAGTTTCCTTTTTCCACTTTCCCCAACATGACTTGAATTCCAGAACACCAGCTACTTTAGAGCTCTGTGAATACACCACATTGCTTTAGTGTATGTCATTCTCTCTGCCAGGAGTACTTTAATTCTCGTCTGCATAGAGAACTCCAAAGGATCCTTCATATCTTAGCTTAAGTGTTATTTCCTCTTAAAAGCCTCCTTAACTTCGTATTGATAAATAGATTGAGCATCTCCTGTCTACATTCTGGAAGCACCTTCAAAATATCTTTGTCATTCTACTTATTAATGCGCTCAACTGCAGTGGTTGTAAAAGATGGTCCCAGAGCAGCCGCCTCAGCATCACCGGGAACGTATTAGAAATGCAAATTCTTGGGCCCCACCCCAGGTCTACTGAACTAGAAAGTAGAGATAGAACCCAGCAATCTATGGTTTAACAAACCTTCCCGGCGATTCTGAGGCATACTTATGTTTGAGAATTCCTGTTCTATTGAAATCACGTGTTTCCACATCATCTCTACACCTAATTGAGATCACCTTGATGGTTTTCATCTTCCCTCCTTTCCTGTGAATATACAATACACATCTGTTGAATACAGGAGCAAATAAACTGATAATTAAGTTTGCGATTTTATAATTAATTTAGTGGTACTTTATACAGAGTCTTAACACATCAAAGGGCTGCATATAGGGTACTCACTTGAAATCTGAAGGCGATCATGTTAAAACAATGGTATACACAAAGCATTGCCGGAAGTTATCCCATTACACATGTGCCATTAAAAATGAATAAGAACATATGAAGTTCTTTCTATGCAACACCACAAGATCATTTATGAGATGAGAAGTTGCTATGAGTGAAGGACCTCTTATAAGTCATGTCCTTAAACAATCAGGCTCCTCAACACCTCTATATAATTTGTGTTTATTAAATATAGTTACCATTTGGCTTCTTAGAACTTTATATCTAATATTAAAAGCTACAATTATTATTTGATTACTAATTCAATCCAATGGTTGCAAGCACACCAAACAACTCTCTCAGAAAGTCTCCCTAGGCTGCCAACACAACAAATGCTCTAGTTATTAGTTAAGACTTGTAGAGACCTTGGTTATCAACTATGGTATAGATATGGGCTGGAGGGTGGAAAGACTACAATTCTGTGCCTGAGCAGTGTTAATCAGGATCTTACCACATGGGCTAAAATATTTCAACTTCTATTTCCAGATGTCGAAGTGATTGAAATCAGGACTGGGTGTTACACTCTGTGCTCTATTTTCCATCCCCAAGTGCCATTTACAATGTCTTTGCACATGGTAATTATTTAATAAAATACTGAGTCAAACAGAATTACCAAGTAATTCTTCTCCACGAAATATTTTGAGAAAAAGGGCAAGAATTACTTTCAAATAATATGGTATTAGTCCTTATAAAATCAGTTTCTCCCAGGTAATATTTTCTGCTTGTACTGTGTTGTACTACTTTCTGCTGTGGATTTCAACTTATAAACTTATTAAACTGGATTTGTAAATATTTTGCAAGTGCTTTAGAATAAAGATGATACATTTGTCCCCTCTGCATGTCCAGCACCGACACAGTTTTTAGAAGTTGCACAATAAATGCTTGTGGAAGGGAAGAAAGAAGGAAAAAAGAATGCAGTAAGAACTTCCAATGAACTTAACTATAGACAGTATTTCATACAACATATGTTTGACTTCCCAAGGACCAAGTCATGCTATGTGAACCAAACCTTCACTTGCTGACTTTGAGGTTGTTCAGATCTCAGTAAGATGTAGATCTTACTTTTAACATGGATTAAAACAAAGGGAGGCATTACAGGGTAGTGACATTTTTCTCCCTTTTTAATTTTATCTGTGAATTATATAATAGGAAAAAATGAAGTCAATTTGCCCAAAAAGTATCTAATTGTAGTTAATACTCAATAAATAATCGTTAAGTGAATTGATTAATGTAAACAATCAGTAACATTTTCAACAGCATACAAAATACTATCTATAATGAATTTGATATATTTATTTTGATATATTTGTTGATAATTGAAATTTATATATTTGGACTTATGTATATATTCTCTAGTGACAAGGAAATAAATATATAGAACACTGTTAGATAAAAATGCCATTTTCTCTTAAAATATTAGGGTGCTATTTAAAATTAAAGGTTTAAATTGAGAAATAATTTAATTACTGAAATAAAGTTTTGCTTAGAACTACAGAAACAGATTTTCCAGAGCTCTCCTTGTCAGTTGACAGAATTCAGTTCATAGATGGTTTCACTCAACACAGCAGCACTCAAGTATCATTCAAGAGTTAATTCACTTTAAAAATGGGCAGTTCAGTTCTTTCTCAAGAGCTTCTGAAAGTGGCCACACTATTTAAAATTTTTAAACAACATAATTGTGGAACTGCATTTTATTGATATTGTGCTATTATAAATTTTAAGAAATATCATACGCTTATGCTATTTGTACAAGGAACAAAAAAGAGCAAATATAAAGTCAAATCTTTGCAAAACATAGTAAGTTTCTACCTATTTTTGTCCCCTGAAAATACAAGACAGTCCTATGTTGCAATAGTTCTAAAGTATTCAACAAACAGAAATGAACCTGAATCCACTATGAAATGGCATACTATCTGCCAGCATAACAAGGAATATTAGAAAAAAATTGGTTCTACAGGACGCAAGTTCTCATCCGAGATGTCACTTTGTATGGGTAGATCATAGAGTTTAGATGTCCTAAATATCTCATAATCTGTGAGGAAACTGATTTCAAAATTCAATTAACAATAATTTGAATAATAAACCATGGCAAGGAAACAAGAGCAAAAGGGATACTGCTATAATATAATACCTTGTAAAATCATTTGAGAGACAGAACAGCACTTCTTTTAAAATGCAGAGGTGTTGCTTAACTAAAGCTTCTAAATGATTACCCGTTTTAACTTTTCCATGGATTATTCTTTATGAATCACAAGAATATAATATATTCTTTAAAATGTATTTTATAATATAAAATATGAAAATATTTTTTTAAAAAAGAAAGGTAATAGAAGTAATATGCACAAAATTTCAAACCTGGAATTTTGCTAAATATATGCCCCATATCAGACAAACATTCTTTGTGTCAAGATATGCCCAACAAATAAGTGGCAACAGGGATTATTCATTCACTCCACATTCATTCATTCATTCATACTGACATTTGTTGATCACATGTTCATGCCAACCAATTGAATAAGTATTAGGCAACAAAAGGCCAAGATACCCACTATACCTGCCATAAAGAACTAAAATTCTGGAGGAACAGAGGAAAACATATATAGTTTCAGACTGAAATACATTAATGGAATATAAGGTGTTTTTATAAAGGTATTATCAGATCAAAGTAGGGTATTGACCATATCTGCTAAAGGCAACAGGAACAGTTTTAAAAAGAGGCTTCAAAGACTTGGGTGGTGATAAACAGGAAAGATTTACCATATGGTGAAAGGAAGACCAGGAAATAAAGTGGAAGGAATACCATGTGGACATACACATTGGGAGAAATAGAGGATATTTAGTGGGACTACACAGCATTCATGATGGGAAAAACTGTTGGTGGGGTGGGTGGGAGCCCAGAGGCCGTGCTAAACACTTTGTTCCTCATCCCACTGGTAAATCATCACAGGTGTGTAAACAAGGCAGTGACATGATCAGATTTCACTCCTGTGTGGTAGTCATGAACATTTAGCAGTGTTTGAGGGAGTTAAAGTGCTATTAAGCCATTCCACAAATGTGCAACAAGAAAGTCACTGTAAAGGGGGAAATACATATCTATTAACAACAAATGTGTCCTGATAATGGCAGGTAATAAGACAGAATATGTGAAACTTACCAAATATTTATGGTAAAAGTGTTATTGGTAGCAGTAGATATGAGAAAAGAGAACACAGGCTTGCCTTTGGAAAAACAAAGGAATAAGATAATATGCAAAGAAAGCAATAAGCACTGGAGTTGAGATAACTGACAAATGAAGACAAATTTGAAGTAATACATGACTTTAAAACACTGAAGCAATAATAAGAAAATAGCTTATAACACAACAGCACAATCACCTGAATTAATAGACGTGAAAAGTAAAATGATGATAGAGATTAAGTTTCTCTTATGCAATACTGACGCAAGATATTCTTTAGTTTTAAATGTTATGCTGCAGGAGTGGAACCAAGATGGCGGAGTAGAAGGACGTGCTCTCACTCCCTCTTGCGAGAACACCAGAATCACAAGTAGATGCTGGACCATCATCGACAGGAAGACACTGGAACTCACCAAAAAAGATACCCCACATCCAAAGACAAAGAAGCCACAATGAGATGGTAGGAGGGGGGCGCAATCACAGTAAAAGTAAATCCCATAACTGGTGGGTGGGTGACTCACAGACTGGAGAACACTTATACCACAGAAGTCCACCCACTGGAGTAAAGGTTCTGAGCCCCACGTCAGGCTTTCCAACCTGGGGGTCTGGCAACTGGAGGAGGAATTCCTAGAGAATCAGACTTTGAAGCCTACTGGGAATTGATTGCAGGACGTCGACAGGACTGGGGGAAACAGAGACTCCACTCTTGGAAGGCACACACAAAGTAGTGTTCGCATCGGGACCCAGGGGAAGGAGCAATGAACCCAGGGGAGACTGAACCAGACCTACCTGCTAGAGTTGGAGGGTCTCCTGCAGAGCAGGCGGTGGCTGTGGCTCACCATGGGGACAAGGACACTGGCAGCAGAAGTTCTGGGAAGTACTCCTTGAAGTGAGCCCTCCCAGAGCCTGCCATTAGCCCCAGCAAAGAGCCCAGGTAGGCTCCAGTGTTGGGTCACCTAAGGCCAAACAACCAACAGGGAGGGAACCCAGCCCCACCCATAAGCAGTCACGTGGATTAAAGTTTTACTGAGCTCTGCCCACCAGAGCAACAGTCAGTACTACCAATCACCAGTCCCTCCCATCAAGCCTCTTAGATAGCCTCATCCACCAGAGGGCTGACAGCAGAAGCAAGAAGAACTACAATCCTGCAGCCTGTGGGAAAAAACCCCCACATTCACAGAAAGATAGACAAGATGAAAAGGCAGAGGGCTATGTACCAGATGAAGGAACAAGACAAAACCCCAGAAAAACAACTAAATGAAGTGGAGATAGGCAACCTTCCAGAAAAAAAATTCAGAATAATGATAGTGAAGATGATCCAGGACCTCAGAAAAAGAATGGAGGCAAAGATCGAGAAGATGCAAAAAATGTTTAACAAAGACCTAGAAGAATTAAAGAACAAACAAACAGAGATGAACAATACAATAACTGAAATGAAAACTACACTAGAAGGAATCAATAGCAGAATAACTGAGGCAGAAGAACGGATAAGTGACCTGGAAGACAGAATGGTGGAATTCACTGCTGCGGAACAGACAAAAGAAAAAAGAATGAAAAGAAATGAAGACAGCCTAAGAGACCTCTGGGACAACATTAAACACAACAACATTCGCATTATAGGGGTCCCAGAAGGAGAAAAAGAGAGAAAGGACCCGAGAAAATATTTGAAGAGATTATAGTCGAAAACTTCCCTAACATGGGAAAGGAAATAGCCACCCAAGTCCAGGAAGCACAGCGAGTCCCATACAGGATAAACCCAAGGAGAAACACGCCAAGCAATACAGTAATCAAATTGGCAAAAATTAAAGACAAAGAAAAATTACTGAAAGCAGCAAGGGAAAAACGACAAATAACATACAAGGGAACTCCCATAAGGTTAACAGCTGATTTCTCAGCAGAAACTCTACAAGCCTGAAGGGAGTAGCATGATATACTTAAAGTGATGAAAGGGAAGAATCTACAACCAAGATTACTCTACCCGGCAAGGATCTCATTCAGATTCGACGGAGAAATCAAAAGCTTTACAGACAAGCAAAAGCTAAGAGAATTCAGCACCACCAAACCAGCTCTACAACAAATGCTAAAAGAACTTCTCTCAGTGGGAAACACAAGAGAAGAAAAGGACCTACAAAAACAAATCCAAAACAATTAAGAAAATGGTCACAGGAACATACATATCGATAATTACCTTAAACGTGAATGGATTAAATGCTCCAACCAAAAGACACAGGCTCGCTGAATGGATACAAAAACACAACCCATATATATGCTGTCTACAAGAGACCCACTTCAGACCTAGGGACACATACAGACTGAAAGTGAAGGGATGGAAAAAGATATTCCATGCAAATGGAAATCAAAAGAAAGCTGGAGTAGCTATACTCATATCAGATAAAATAGACTATAAAATAAAGAATGTTACAAGAGACAAGGAAGGATACTACATAATGATCAAGGGATCAATCCAAGAAGGAGATATAACAATTATAAATATATATGCACCCAACATAGGAGCACCTCAATACATAAGGCAACTGCTAACAGCTATAAAAGAGGAAACCGACAGTAACACAATAATAGTGGGGGACTTTAACACCTCACTTACACCAATGGACAGATCATCCAAACAGAAAATTAATAAGGAAACACAAGCTTTAAATGACACAATACACCAGATAGATTTGATTGATATTTATAGGACATTCCATCCAAAAACAGCAGATTACACTTTCTACTCAAGTGCACATGGAACATTCGCCAGGATAGATCACATCTTGGGTCACAAATCAAGCCTCAGTAAATGTAAGAAAACTGAAATCATATCAAGCATCTTTTCTGACCACAACACTATGAGATTAGAAATGAATTACAGCGAAAAAACGTAAAAAACACAAACGCATGGAGGCTAAACAATACGTTACTAAATAACCAAGAGATCACTGAAGAAATCAAAGAGGAAATCAAAAAATACCTACAGACAAATGACAATGAAAACAGGACGATCCAAAACCTATGGGATGCAGCAAAAGCAGTTCTAAGAGGGAAGTTTATAGCTATACAAGCCTACCTCAAGAAACAAGAAAAATCTCAAATAAACAATCGAACCTTACACCTAAAGGAACTAGAGAAAGAAGAACAAACAAAACCCAAAGATAGCAGAAGGAAAGAAATCATAAAGATCAGAGCAGAAATAAATGAAATAGAAACAAAGAAAACAATAGCAAAGATCAATAAAACTAAAAGCTGGTTCTTTGAGAAAATTAACAAAACTGATAAACCATTAGCCAGACTCATGAAGAAAAAGAGGGAGAGGACTCAAGTCAATAAAATTAGAAATGAAAAAGGAGAAGTTACAACAGACACCGCAGAAATACAAAGCATCCTAAGAGACTACTACAAGCAACTCTATGCCAATAAAATGGACAACCTGGAAGAAATAGAGAAATTCTTAGAAAGGTATAACCCTTCCAAGACTGAACAAGGAAGAAATAGAAAATATGAACAGGCCAATCACAAGTAATGAAACTGAAACTGTGATTAAAAATCTTCCAACAAACAGAAGTCCAGGACCAGATGGCTTCACAGGTGAATTCTATCAAACATTTAGAGAAGCGCTACTACCCATCCTTCTCAAACTCTTCCAAAAAATTGCAGAGGAAGGAACACTCCCAAACTCATTCTATGAGGTCACCATCACCCTGATACCAAAACCTGACAAAGATACTACAAAAAAAGAAAATTGCACACCAATATCACTGATGAACATAGATGTAAAAATCCTCAAAAAAATACTAGCAAACAGAATCCAACAACACATTAAAAGGATCATACACCATGATCAAGTGGGATTTATCCCAGGGATGCAAGGATTCTTCAATGTACGCAAATCAATCAATGTGATACACCATATTAACAAATTGAAGAATAAAAACCATATGATCATCTCAATAGATGCAGAAAAAGCTTTTGACAAAATTCAGCACCCATTTATGATAAAAACTCTCCAGAAAGTGGGCATAGAGGGAACCCACCTCAACATAATAAAGGCCATATATGACACACCCACAGAAAACATCATTCTCAATGGTGAAAAACTGAAAGCATTTCCTCTAAGATCAGGATCGAGACAAGGATGTCTACTCTCACCACTATTATTCAACATAGTTTTGGAAGTCCTAGCCACGGCAATCAGAGAAGAAATAGAAATAAAAGGAATACAAATTGGAAAATAAGAAGTAAAACTGTCACTATTTGCAGATGACATGATACTATACATAGAGAATCCTAAAAATGCCACCAGAAAATGACTAGAGCTAATCAGTGAATTTGGTAAAGTTGCAAGATACAAAATTAATGCACAGAAATCTCTTGCATTCCTATACACTAATGATGAAAAATCTGAAAGAGAAATTATGGAAACACTCCCATTTACCATTGCAACAAAAAGAATAAAATACCTAGGAATAAACCTACCTAGGGAGACAAAAGACCTGTATGCAGAAAACTATAAGACACTGATGAAAGAAATTAAAGATGATACCAACAGATGGAGAGATATACCATGTTCTTGGATTGGAAGAATCAACATGGTGAAAATGACTGTACTACACAAAGCAATCTACAGATTCAATGAAATCCCTATCAAATTATCAATGGCGTTTTTTACAGAACTAGAACAAATCATCTTAAAATTTGAATGGAGACACAAAAGACCCCGAATAGCCAAAGCAGTCTTGAAGGAAAAAAACGGAGCTGGACGAATCAGACTCCCTGACTTCAGACTATACCAGAAAGCTATAGTAATCAAGACAATATGGTACTGGCACAAAAACAGAAACACAGATCAATGGAACAAGATAGAAACCCCAGAGATAAACCAACGCACCTATGGTCAACTAATGTATGACAAAGGAGGCAAAGATATACAATGGAGAAAAGTCAGTCTCTTCAATAAGTGGTACTGGGAAAACTGGACAGCTACAAGTAAAAGAATGAAATTAGAACACTCCCTAACACCATACACAAACATAAACTCAAAATGGATTCGCGACCTAAATGTAAGACCGGACACGATAAAACTCTTAGAGGAAAACATAGGAAGAACACTCTTTGACAAAAATCACAGCAAGATCGTTTTTGATCCACCTCCTAGAGTAATGGAAATAAAGACAAAAATAAACAAATGGGACCTAATGAAACTTCAAAGCTTTTGCACAGCAAAGGAAACCATAAACAAGACGAAAAGACAACCCTCAGAATGGGAGAAAATATTTGCAAACGTATCAACGGACAAAGGATTAATCTCCAAAATATATAAACAGCTCATGCAGCTCAATATTAAAGAAACAAACAACCCAATCCAAAGATGGGCAGAAGACCTAAATAGACATTTCTCCAAAGAAGACATACAGATGGCCAAGAAGCACATGAAGAGCTGCTCAACATCACTAATTATTAGAGAAATGCAAATCAAAACTACAATGAGGTATCACCTCACACCAGTTAGAGTGGGCATCATCAGAAAATCTACAAACAATAAATGCTGGAGAGGGTGTGGAGAAAAGGGAACCCTTTTGCACTGTTGGTAGGAATGTAAATTGATACAGCCACTATGGAGAACAGTATGGAGGTTCCTTAAAAAACTAAAAATAGAATTACCATATGATCCAGCAGTCCCGCTACTGGTCATATACCCAGAGAAAACCATAATTGAAAAGAAAACATGCACCCCAATGTTCATTGCAGTACTATTTACAATAGCCAGGTCATGGAAGCAACCTAAATGCCCATTGACAGACGAATGGATAAAGAAGAAGTGGTACATATATACAATGGAATGTTACTCAGCCATAAAAAGGAACGAAATTGAGTCATTTGTTGAGACGTGGGTGGATCTAAAGACTGTCATACAGAGTGAAGTAAGTCAGAAAGAGAAAAACAAATATCGTATATTAACACATGTATGTGGAACCTAGAAAAATGGTACAGATGAACCGGTTTGCAGGGCAGAAGTTGAGACACAGATGTAGAGAACAAACGTGTGGACACCAAGGGGGGAAAACCGCGGTGGGGTGGGGATGGTGGTGTGCTGAATTGGGCGATTGGGATTGACATGTATACACTGATGTGTATAAAACTGATGACTAATAAGAACCTGCAGTATAAAAAAACAAACAAAAAAAAACAATGAATACTAAACTTTCTTTGTGTTATTTGTATGGAAATATGTTAATATAAATGTTTCAGACATTACATGAAATTTCTAAAAATCTTATATGTTCTGGTATAATGTTATAAGTCATAATTCTAGTTATTACTTTAAAATGTATATCTCAGAAATAACTAAATTTCCTTGTCAATTGCATTATTATGAACTTTCATCAAATCTTTAACCGTGGTCATTTTTAGGTCTTTTCTCATTTACAGACAGTTCTGGGTGTACTCTGATGCTTTTGCAAAAATGTTCCTATAAAAGGGTTTCATCTTCAAGGAATTCATGGAAAAGACTCTGACAAGTACAGGTTTCTGGTAACTGACTATACTGCTGAACTGAATGAATAAGCATTTTCAGAACTCTAGTGGAAAACTGATGAATTCATAAAAGTGCTAACAAAAGATCAAGATGCAAGAAAAATTAATTACATGGGACTGAGTGAACTGCTGAGGATGATTATAATTTTTGTGACTTTCTGTTTGAATAAAAAAAAAAAAAAAATCCCACAAGGACTCAGAGGCAGAAAATATACAAATCAATTTTCACTGCAAAGTAAAGGAGCTGTTACAGTGGAGGATTACTGGACTGAATGTCAATATTATGACACAGAATGTGTGTGTTTTGTGTTTGGTAATTGCAATCATTGTTGCTTATGTTGTGGTCATCCATTTACAATGTTTGGTACCAGTTTATTTATCTCTTGTAAAAATAAAATACAGTGTGTGTGTGTGAGAGAAAAGAAAAAAAGCCAATTGCTAAGTTATGCAGAAAATAACAATTTTTTTACATACTGTAATATTGAACAGTATAAACATTCACACACACACACACACACACACATATGAATGCCACCTTGAATATACATATATTCACTATGTGAACATGAGTTATGGTCATGTAAGGAAAGAACTGAGTTCATTGTACTCTTCATCTCATGCTATAATATTGTCATCTATTCAGGGACTCTCCCTTGATTTCCATTTAGTCGTTTTCCCTTCACCATTGGTTTTCCCCTCCATTCCCTCTCCCTGTTGCTGCCCATTTAATGTATTTGGTGTATGTCTTTAATATGCATGTACTTTTTTTTAATGGTGTTATTTGGTGTACGTGCTTTTAGTTTGTATAGATGATACTCACCTACAAATACAATTTCTCCAATTTTTTCATTCAAAAAAAAGAAAAATACAAAGATTCTCTTTCTTGGTTGTGCATTAGTATGCAAATTACCCCCCATGTCATTTGGCCTCAATCCAGTGGTCATATTCCTCACATGCCTTTCAGGTCCTTAATGACCCTATATGGAGTCCCTGGTGATGAATGCAAGGTACCTGGGATTATTAATGATCTTAAAGATAATTGTAGAAAAGATATGATATCTGACAAGTAATAAATTATCAGGATTGTTTATCTCAGGCATAAAAGTAATTTTTTTTTAAGTTAGCAAGTGACCTAACTGACCTCTATTTCTTCTCTTGTATGATTAATAGACCTAGAAACTAGCTAACCACCTCGTCTCCTTGTTAGTACCCCTCTTCGGCTTTCCACACTTGACTGAGAGGCTGATACAAGGACTTTTTTCCAATTTTTTGAGCCTGGTGCCTGACAAAGACATAGAAGACAAAGGTTAATGGCCAACTTTGACCCGGTATACTAAGGACTTGACTGTAGACAGAAACAATGTGGTTCTCTACCAGAGATGTGTTTTCTGGATAATGCTGTCTTGGAGTTGAAGAGGTAACTTAATACATAGCAAGAGTTCCTGAGAACAGTGGTTCTTCCCTCAGATTGGGGGAATGCAGATACTTAACTGCATTTTTTTGAAAATCTTTACTTTTGAGTGGGTGAATATGGAAGGAGCAGTGAGAGTGGCATCTGCTAGGAGCTGATACTAAGTGGCACATCTACGAATGTCACAGAGTCAACAGTGAGTTTAATCAACATTATTTTGTGCTTCATTTTTGTATCTTATGCCTAATATAACACAGGCCTGACCTAAATTTGACCTGCAATAGATGTGTAATGTGTTGAAATTGGTGTTCTTTCCCTTCTCTATCTGTATGTTGTGGACAGAGAAATGTGTTAAGACTCAGGAAAGCAGAATTGTAATTTTGGATCTATCTTTTACTAGCTATGTGATTTTTACAAAATCATTTCACTGTTAAAAAATAAATAAACAAGTAAATAAATAAATGTTATGCTGCAGTTTTCAGTCCCTAGTGGACTTCTTATTCTTGCAAATGAAAAATAGCACCTGAACATAAAGATAACATAGCACATGAACAAATCAAGGTTGCCTTTGATGGGTTACTAAAAAATAATCTTAAATGTGAGTTGTCCATTATGACACCATTTTCAGCCCTATTCTAAGTAGTGAGCTATGATTTACAAAATTGTTTAATTACAGAAAATAGCTAACTGACCATGGAGCCACTTGTAAATACAACAAAATGGGTATTACACAGTCAGCTGGATAAAAGCAGCTGTGTATTATATACCTATATATTATATATATATATATATATATATACAAGGATATGTGTGTGTGTATATGAGATGATTTTCTGAGTAGTTAATTGGGGTAAAATTTTGTTTAGCAATGGAAGAAGAAACAGTGATTTTTGTAGTGATTCTGTGGAAGTAGGAAGCCAACATGGTTGATCATATATGCACTGATATCCTGTTCCCCAGTAGGTTTGGTGAACAAACAATGAAAAGCAGCTTGTGGTTGGTATTGCTAATACCCTAATTTTCAGTAATTTGAAAATTAGAAATTGTACTGTACATACTTATATTTATCATGGCATATACTCTGCAAAAAAAGAATGTTTTTAGCTCAATAACTGGTTGGTACTGAGAACAGTCTTGAGAATCAGCTCTAGGACAGTGACTACCTAGAAGCGGGATACAGACAGTCAGGTTCGAAGTACGATGCTGTAGATGCCATAGAAATATATTGAAAAAAAAAATTAAACCAAATACAAATGTGTTAATCTTTCAAATCAATAAACTAGAAAAAAAGACTTAGTAAATCTAAAGAAAAAAAAGATTAATAGAGAAGATTAGAAATTAGTGAAATACAAAACAATGAGACATTAAAAAGGATCAACAAATTCTCATTTGAACACAGTAATTAAAAAAAGTAAACTTCCAATGACTCTGATTAAAATAAAGGGAGTAGAATAAAAAGGGAATAGGTACATATAAAACTCCTGAAGAATAAAAAGGAGGATAGAGCAACAGATTATTTACAGATTTTTAAATACTAAAAGAGAATATATAAAAAAAACTATGTCCATAAATTTCAAAAGTTAAATGAAAGTAAGTTTCCAGATATGTAAATTATTGAAAGTAACAAGGTTTTTAAAAATGGTCAGGCTAAAGAAACCAGAAAAAGCTTCCTAGAAGTGTGTAAATTTGCTATAGGACAGAGGCAGCATTTCAAATCAGAGGAGAAAGAATGGACTAGCCAGTAAATAGACTTGGAACAACTATGTATCCATGTGGAGAAACAAAATTAGATCATCACTTCACACCAAAGAGGAAAGTCAATTTCAAATGAGTTAAGGATGTAAATGTGAAAAAGTCAATCTTGTTGAATATATTTGTGAACTTGGGACAAAAAATAGTTTCTTAGACATAATGAAAAAAAGCAATAATCATAAAGAAAGACTGATATATTTGACTGTACTAAAATTAAAAACTCTCATTCAGTTAAAAAACAAACAAACAAACATCGTAACAAGGTAATAGGCTAGTCTTAGACCTAGAGACTATACTTGCAATGCATCTGGCTGACCCAGAATTAGTAAAGGAACTTTTATACATTAATAAGAATAATGATATAATAGGGGAAAAATGGAAAAGGAAAATAACTAGCAGTTTATAGAAGATGAAATACAAAATAAGAATAAGCATATGAAGAATATTCAGCTTCATTAGCAACCAGGAAAAAAATATAACACTGAAATATCATTTCACCCCCATCAGACTGGCAATATTTAAAATTCTGAAAGACCAAATTTTGGCAAGGGTATGCAGAAAAAACCAAATCTTATTTACTGTTAATAGAAATAAATCGAGATAACCACTAGAGTGAAATTTGGCAATATCTAATAAAGTTGAAGAGGTTTTTTTTTTTTTTTTTTTTTTTTTTTTTGCTATTCAATTTCACAGATTAAATAGGCAAATCTCTGGAGAATTTCTCCCTTATGTAAATAAACAGACACATATAAGGATAACAGTTGCAGCACTATTTAGAACTAGAAACAATTAGAAACCACCTAGAGGCTAATGAACTTAAAATGGATTAATAAACTATGATTTATTAATTCAATGGAATATTTAAGGAAATAAAAATCAATGATCTAGACTATAGGTTTTAATATGGATAATTTTTTCCAGTGGATCTGATATTTCCATATAATGTGGTTCTTTATATCCTGTGTATCTTATGGATTTTTAAAATGTAATACTGAACACATAAACCAAGTTGAAGAATACCATTTATGTAAATTATAATACCAATTCATGTAAAGCTTAAAAATATGAAAAATAATGCTAAATACTATTTAAGACAAATGCATATGTTTTAGGTATACAAACTTCCATGGAGATAATATATACCAAGATCAGGACACTTCTGTTCTCTGGTGAGGAAGGTGGGAGAAAGAAAAAAAGAGAATGGACAAACTGTAATGTTTTTTGTTTGTTTAAATCTGATGTGTGACACAACAGTAGGATTTAACAGATACTTGTCCATTATGTTATTTTCTGTACTTTCTTAATTTCATATTCAGAAAGCAAAGTTCATGTTTACCAGCACCTCCCAGGCAAATATATTTTCTATACCCAATCATAGGAATCTAAACTATTTTTGCAGTCATTTCAATGAGAAAAGAAATCCTTACCTATAAACAATGTTTTTTGGTTACATCCTACAATCAAGCCCTGGACCACTATGGTGAATAGGAAAGAGTCCCAGATCCTAGCCTCTCTCTTTTTTTTTTTTTTTTTTAACATCTTTATCGCAGTATAATTGCTTTACAATGGTGTGTTAGTTTCCGCTGTATAACACAGTGAATCAGCTATACAGAAACATATATCCCCATATCTTCTCTCGCTTGCGTCTCCCTCCCACCCTTCCTATCCCATCCCTCTAGGTGGTCACAAAGCACCGAGCTGATCTCCCTGTGCTATGCAGCTGCTTCCCACTAGCTATCTATTTTACGTTTGGTAGTGTATATATGTCCATGCCACTCTCTCACTTCATCCCAGCTTACCCTTCCCCTGCCCTGTGTCCTCTATCCTTTCTTTCAATTGCTCATGTGTATATAATATATACTGGTGTTGATAGCCCTTGATTCTTTTGTTTATTTACTAAAAAATAAAAATTAAAAAACCCCAACAGATTTCTCTAAATGATTAGGTTGTCACTGATTCTACCACTCTTTTAAATGTGAGCATTCTGGAACTCACTAAAAATATTGCCTTTTACTATTGCTACGAGGGAAGAAGTTTTTTTCTTAAGAATATTCCCTTAAAATATTCCCTCTTAAGAGGAAAGATGTTCATTCATGCACCTGGATTTTTCACGTATTTAACATATTTTGTAATTTTTTCCAATATTTTAAAATAGTGACTCTGTTTCAGGTATCTACCCTCAGCATTTACTAGTAAGTTGTGTGCAAATATAAAAAAAGTCACATTTCTTAAAATAGCAGGAAATAACCCAGAGCTTTGGGGCTCAAGTGAATATAATGCTTGTCGTGTGAAATTTTCAAGATTGATCTTAAAACATGAAATTGAGTTAGCCAACTCTAGAGCACTGAATTTTTTAAAAGTTTAACTGCAGAGCTATAAAAGGAGAGAAAAGTAAACCGTAGGAAGTTGCTTGATGACTAGGGAGTTCTGGGGCTCCAAGATGAAGGAGCTTCACTGTCCAGAGTCAGTCTCCTGTGACCCTGGCTCTGGCAAGGTTCAATCACTGCACTGCACTAAATAGTCACTCTGTTACTGGTCTCCTTCTGAGCTGCTTAGACAAGACTGTCTCCTGTGACTGAAGAGCCTCAGATATAAATGCTCTAGGCATGAAGACAGAGGTTAGATGCCATTAGGATATTAATGGATTGGTGGGATTTAACTCCATTTTGAGTCATATCAATGGTCCTGTGCATGATTACTCTGCACCACACCCATCACCCTACTTTGAAAATAGACTTTGTGTACGGAAGTCAATTTTCATGATAGTCTTTGCTTACCCAGATGAAATGCATATATTCTGGTAAAATCATGAATTTTTGCCATTTTAAGAGTTACCTTAATAAATAAAACACTGCAATTCTGTTGATTAAATGCTTGCAATGTACCAGGCACTTCTGAGTCCTTTGCCTGCATTATTTCATTATACTTTTCAAAAGTCCTATGGGATAGGCCATATCCTCATTTTATAAATCAAAAAGCTGCTACGGATCCAACCATCTCATAAATCCACTTGTCCTCTCTGCACCATGGTTCCTCCATCAGTCAATCAGGTATTAAAATTTTATTGTAACCAATTACATTTATAAACAAGTTGTGACTGTTAATAGGCACTAATTTTTTAAATAATTGATAATGTCCTGTGGGTCATAAAGTAAAAGATCACATAAACCACATTGCTGCTTCTTCATTAAGTCTCTAGTAGCCCTTGTGTATTCCTCTCTTACTTACGTTCCACAGAACGGATAGTCTGTACTACCAACATCACACTGGAGTCTTACACTGTTCTCTGTAGTGTCCATGTTTTACCCACCTCTACTAGACTGGGATCAAAGATAGTTGATCCAAAAAAGAAAATAAATAAATAAATAAATAACAGGCTGACTTGGTTAAACCTTTCCATTTTAAGTATTCAAAAGGTAAGTTCCCAAGACATAGAGTGACTTTTCATAGAGCTCCTTAAGTGGGTAAATCAGAAAGGGAATCCACCTTTCTGACCCCTATTCACCTCAACAAGCAGGGTGCTTTCCCCTGAGATCACTGCCCATCCCTTTAATTTCTTTTGCTTCCCACATATTTGCCTAGTGCTGGACCCAATATGTACTTCAGTTTTTATATTAATACAAGATTTTAAAATTTAATGTCTTAGACATAGAATTCGAAGAGGTCATCTGATCCAGACTCTTCACTTTACCCATAGAGGAGCTGAGACTTCAGAGATATTAAGAGACCAGGGTCACACTTCATTCTTATTTCAGGTTACTTAACCACTTACAAATTGTATGTCAGCACAGGCACCAGCTACAGGTACTGGCACATTTTTTATCATTATTTAGATTTTAGCTTTGATTTCTTAGGTTTCTAGTAATTCTGTTCACCTTTAAACAATAATAAAAAAAAATTATAGTAATGCCAGGATTTTTCCAGTTTCACCGACCTCTTTCCAATACTGCAGGAAGAGAATAAATTTATATCATTTTTGCCACTGCTGTAGTTAAACATACTTGTGAAATTTGAAAATATGTAATTAAAAAATAATTTGAGTAAAACTAGTAAAATATAGCCATTCTATTATCATACTCCTTACAAGTTTCCTAATCATATAAACTTCAATGGAAAATTGAATAAGAGGGAAAAGTCAAATTAAATTTAATACACTAAAAGTTCTCTTATATCCCAAAAGGAAAATAAAGATATAGCTACTTTTGAAACACCTTGACCTCAATGGCCCTAGAAAGCTGTATGTGGTCTTTGCAGCCAAGTCACCAAGAAATCTGAAACATGTGTTAAAAGAAAGTAACAAACCACTTAGTGGAAAGGGACAAAACTTAAACAAAGATCCATAAATGTAAATTTCCACTGTGGCAAATAATTTTTTCAATACAGCTTTCCATTGATTAGATGAAAACCATACATTCTCAAAGATGTCAGCAGACACTGGAAATAATCAAGCCACTAGGATTAAGCAGCAAGTAATAGCTTTTTGCATCCCAGGCAGGGTCAAGTGCCAACAATCCACCAGTGACCGGGCTCTTCTCCCCAGAACGCATGCAGCTCCCCCGTGACAATTTTAGGTAAACCTGATCTTTGACTATGTGGTGTAATTGGCTTCAATTTAAGGATTTTCTGTGTCTTCTGCCCATGAGAGTGAAAGCCAGAAAAGCTAGGCTAATTTGCATTCTGAAATTTCATTGTGTTTTATTTTCCTTTAGAGGGTTCTTGTTACAGAAGAGCTTCATTAACTCAATTAGGCATGATCCAGTGGGCCCGTACAAATTAAGCTAGCCGCAGTATCTTTAGAATGGACAAAAATAAGAAGCCAGCTGTACTCTTTACATTTTGAAGGAAATCATACCAGCTGACATTTCTTTGTGTCACAGTCATATTAAGCTCATGGCAACTGCAATAACCAAAATGTGTTTTGAAAGCCCTATGTTCCAACACTAAAAGATACACACCAGTGGAAAACGGAATAAACTGTTTCTTTTTTTTTACCACAGATTTTTCATAGCACTTGAGTTCTTTGCTTTGTCCCAGAAATAATGATTCTTTGGCAAAAGTATATTCATATACCAGTCTACAACAACTAATGCTATAACTTACATTCTATACACATAACATTTCAAAGAACCAGGTATCAGAAAATACCTAAGAGGAAAGGCATTTTCATTATCTTTCTATAATACACACACACACAGGGCAAGTAACATCAACCAATGCAATTGGATTGGAATCAATCCAATGGAACCAGATTCCACTTGGCCTGTGACTACAGAAAGTTACTGATTTTTGCCTCAGGTTCTTCTTCAAACACTAGAAATAACAACAACCATCATTCTTTTGAAGAAGAGTGTTTAGTTAGGCAACTTACTTGTTCATAAGAATCACCTGGGTCATTGTTAAAGAGATTCTTGGGCTGTGTTTCAGACCTACTGAATCAGAATCTCCACTGAGGAGCTTAGGAGCTTTTTATACAAGTGATTCTTATTAAGTTTTTACACACTAAAATATAAACAATGCAAAAGATCTGTAGAAAATTCTGAGTGATATACGTGTTTGAAGTGAACATTATTCAGAACGAGAATTTCTACTAACAAGTAATATTTTGAGAAAAAATCAATTGACAATTTTGGTTAACCTTTACATTGTAAGGAACAGTTATACTAAATGAACCAACCAACCCACCAACCAAACAAGTGCTTTCAAGAAGCTAAATATCTCTCTTCTGCCTTGGGATAAGTACAGCTTTTAACTGACAAACATTGGAAGTCTACATCTTGTACAGTAACATTTAAAGCAGTAAACTAGATAGAGATCTCATTAATCCTGGGATACAATAATAAACAATAAAGCAGAATTACATTTATTTCCTGACTTGTCTTTTGATTCTTTATGAATGTATTCTCAGGAAACACAAGAAGAAACATGGAAAAAAATATGAAAACCCTCTGATCTAATTCTAAGTATCTGAATTAACAATATTAAAAATAAGATGGTACTTGGAGTAGGAATTTACTCTCACCATAAGCTATTTGTGACTTGAAAACTAGAACATGGAGTTCAGAATACAGTCCAATTTCTGTGTATGACAGTGAGTTCCCAGCATGGGTTGTTCCTCTCCAGAAACCTGCCTTGGATAGAATCCTGATACTTGGATGCCTTGGCATGTCTGCCACCTCATAAATCAATAAAGTCATGCTTCCGTTTGAATGAGAAATTTGACACATTCCTCTGATTCCTGAACTGTGCCCACACAACCTGTTACAACATTTTGTAAATTACAATGAACGTTGTTAAAGTCTCATGCTGGCTAGCTGCAATTTCAAGTGTGCATTTGCCAATTTGGGAAATTTAAATTGAGAAATTTCCTGAAGGGGAATCATGTTGGAAACAATAGAAAGTGCTTGCTTTCACATGGTCAACTAATACTGATCGGTCATTGATAACAAAAGATTACTGGGGTTATGGATATTGATTTTTGTAAACTGAATATGGCCATACTTAAGGGTATATAGGTATTGTACAGTCATAGTGAGCTGGAATTGATTTTATTAAGGCTGATAATAGAAACCAGATGGTCAAAGTGTCTGAAACAGATATAGCCTTCCCTTAAGCTATGCTAGAAAACAGCTCAAGAAAAAAGGAATTGAGCTCTTAATACAACATAAAAGATGTGCAGGGTTGATACAGTGTGGGCTTTTAAGAATAACGCCTTGTTTTGGAGTAGGTTGATCATGCCTTCCAGTGGATATTATCTGGAGAACACTTCCATGCTTGTGTACTATATCCTGAAATACGGGTATGCAGCAGACTTATCAGAGGGTGGGTAGTTAGGTAGTTTCACATGCTTTTCCATTTATGGATGATATGTTACCATTTCTTTCATGTCCTTCCCTTTCTAGAGATTTTATTTCTACATTTAAAGACTAAACCTGTTTTTTTTTCTACCCCTACCCCAACCTAAACTCACCAGAGTCTGTGTTCACTATTATTCACATTAAGTATGAACTCAGAGGATGTTTTCAAGCAAATGAATGATGCAAAGGAACTCTGAAAATGCTCTTCACTGTAAGAGCAGGGGTCACAAAGGCACATGGAGGGTAAATAAGAAAATACTACTAAAGATCTACATCAGAACTTAATAAGTTGTAGACTAAACAATAGGATAATTAAAGTACATAATTAGTTTCCTTCTAATGCTGTTAATTGCTACAAACCCAGTGGCTTAAAACAATAGAAATTTATTACCTTATGTCCTAGACATCAGAAGTCCAAAATGTGTCTCACTGGGTTAAATCACCGTGTCAGCAGGGCTGTAACTCCTTTCTAGAGAGTCCAGGGGAGAAACCGTTTTCTTGATCTTCCCAGCTTCTAGAGACTGCCCACATTTCTTGGTTTGTGGCCCCCTTCTAGCTTCAAAGCCAGCAAAGGCCAACTAAGTCTTCCTCAGATTTCACTGGTCTGACACTAGAGTCTGCCTCCCATTTAAGAAACCTTGTGACTACATTAGACTCACCTGGATGATCTAAACTAACCTCCCTACCTTAGGGTCAGTTGATGAGTAACATTAATTCCATCTGCAACCTTAATTTCTCTTTGCCTTGCCAGGTAACATACTCACAAGTTCCAAGGATTAAGACCTAGACATCTTTGGGGGAAGGGGCACTATTTAGCCTACCACAACCCTTGTAATGAAAGTCATATTTTACTTCTGCTCTGCAGATGGGCAAAGCTTCTTCAAAGGAAGACACACCTGCCACTCTTCATCTGGGAGAGTTCATTCAGCCTCATTTTGACTTCAGTGTCTTCTATCCACTGATCCAAGGTGGTTGTTTATTGGCAGGCCTGCTTTAATTTTCAAAAGATAACTGCTTGATTGCAATCAAAATCAAACAGAATAATTTATGGAAAACGGGAGTAAGAGGAGAAAGAATGTGGGAGGGGGGTGGAATTTTTTCAAGTGATTTAATTGGAGATTATTTTAAGAATTTCTAAAGATCAAATTCATAAGTATAAGTTTAGTTAGCTAAAACACCAAGTCTGAGAGGAATGACAAAGTTGCCATTCCATGAGCCTTGAGAACAAAGTAAATTGTAATAACAACTTCATTTATATCACAGAATTTCAGTTTAAGCATAGAATACAAATCTAAATCACGCTTTAAGTTTGAACTCTATATTTACTATAAAAACATTCTAATCCTATAGACTGCAGTCTAAAGAGCTGGTTGGCCATTAATAAGCATAAGTTCAATTCTCTTCTCATTTGGATTTGGCTCAAGTTGAACAAATTTCTGGGCAGAGAAGAAACAAATTTTGGACAGCTGGTTGTTGGTTTCACAGAATTAGTCGAAGTTCAGCCTCATAATAGCATATATTTATCAAAACAACTTTGAGATGGCACAGGGTCAAAAGTATCAAAATATAGTGAGTTTAATATGGAAATTCAAATTTAAAAGAATTCATTGTGATAATTAAAAATAAGCGGTACTGAACATTTAGACCTTAAGCAAGACACACTTATACTGACGCTAAACTCTTTCAAATGAAACAATACCCTCTTTCTAGGTTCTTCTTGAAGTTCAATTCCTCAAACTATTACTCAGATGTAAAAGTACTCCCCCCAAAACAACCCCCTAACACTAAACCTGACTTGATCACATATAATAGCCTGCTCCCTTTAGCGGAATGAACTTTAAAACCCTTGTGTGTCAGTGATAATAAACAATGACGTATATTGCTTCTAAGGAAGTAGAATTGACTTAGGTGAGTGACTGCTTGTCATTCACATGCAAGGGCTTGAATAGCTTTGGATGTTCTCACCTCTTCATTTGTAGAGTAGATAAATCAAGGATTGCACATCCTTCGTCTTGACTAGAGTCAATACCAATGGTATACACACTAGATACATTGACTCTTTTGAGTTCACAGTTCTTTAATGTATCTCAGCTACTTTATAATGAGCAGATTTCCTAAAGTCTTGACTCTATTCCCCCAACAAAGGTTGCATTGCCTAGTTACTGAGCAATGGGTACTGAGATAAATCGTATAGACATAAACATTGCTGTAATAGAAGATTTGGCTTAGTATCTAATGATAAATAATTATAACTTTGCATGCTAATTGTTAATGGAGTCATTATACACTATTATAGACTCAAGGAGGAGAAGGCAATAAATTCTACCAAAGAAAGTCAAAAACAGGTTGTAATAGTTGAGTTGAAGTTTGAATGATGGATAGGAGTTTGGCAGAGACAATAAAAGAGGATAATATAGACAAATACAAAAGCAATTTCCTAGAGGCATAAATAAGTGTAGCACATTTGGGAAACTGAGGATGCCTTTACATGGCTGGTATGTAAGGAAGAAGCAGAGGAATAGCACAAGACAATGATAGAAAAGAAGGCAGAGGCCAAATAAATGGCCTATTTACTTTCACTGATGAAGACTTTAGAAAATCATACCCACACAAGTGTTGGAAAATTATGCAAGAAACTAAATTCTCAACTGACAGCATCTGATTCAAGAAGGGCCTTGCATGAGTGATGATTCTCTTTTGGGAGGTCAAGTTTTGCTAAGAAAAATAAGATGGTAAACTTTAGCACCTAGTATGGAAGATGGTTAACTATTAATTCATAATGTACCTGTAGTCTCTCTGGACCACTGACTTTAATGGCTAAAGAACCAGCATGGAATGCAAGATTTTCAGAGCTGTTGAACATTCACTCTCTGCATATTGAAAAATCATCTTTGTTGTTGCTATTTTCACTTTTAAGTAAGTAGCAAGTTCCAGACAAGGGAGTACATGATACTACTATATCTTCTAAGAATGACAGTAAGTTGTCCTTACAAACTCCTAACTCCTCAAAGAAGTGAAGGGGAAACATCATAACAAAGTTGTATAGGAGGCAGTGTTATTTCAGTAGTGTAAATGCCTTGCTACACTGATTCTTATTAGTGTGAAACACTCTATCTTAAAGGGTTTGGGGATCATATCCTTAAGAAGAAAAATGGCAGATTTCAATGAAAGAGCCATCTAGCGCTTTAGGAAATACAACTTCTAGAAACTGTACTGTGAGTCTCATCATGGCCACTGCAGCTGTGACAAAATGCTTCCAGAGAAATATCATAGCTGCTGAAACAGTATAAGATGATTAGAGAGAAATTCCATCTTTCCCATCTGACTATTTCATTGACTCACTGATTCTTAAGTAGCTGGTGCTGGGACCTAGTGACCTACCATATATATATGGTACTATATATATAGTAGGAAAGGCTCTATATTGTTATAAACTATGCTACCCAGTAATTTTCACTAGTTTTAGTGTTTTTCTGGGTTGCTTTGACATGTGGTATCATGCAGAGCAAGTCTAATTTCTATTCTACAGTCCCCACTCCCTAGCCTGACTCAATTACTTTGTCTTATCCTCTGCTCCAAAGTCGTCTATATTTTAAGACAAAAATCAAAACCAAATAAAATAAAAATCCCAATTATATTACCAATTTTTAAAAAATAGAAAACGTATAAAGAAATTTCAGTCACTCTTACAATGGCAAGGTTCATCAAACATATCATGCCTAACCATTCTATAACTTTTCCTTAACTATTAAAATGTTTGACAAAAATATCTACCCAGAACTCAAATATACAAGTCCTAGCAAATGACTCCATGGTATATTAAAAATCCACATAAGAGTGTAAATCTGTTTATTTTATATTGCAAATCATATATAAAAAATTTTAAGTCAGAATGTGTGAGAAGATTACAGACGTCAGGTATAACTAGAGATTATATGATGTGCATTATATGATGTACAATAGAAGAAGAATAGAAGGCTCAGGAAAATGCTGAAATGTAGAACCATGCATGTAATTAGAACTGATTCAAAGACCACAAATCTATAGTCCAGAAAGTCAGCTTAGTCTTTTAAGTGTCACATAAGGGTATTCAGTGCTTAGAGGAAGTTAAAAAAAAAAAAAGAAGAAGAAGAAAAGTACTGATGTGTTATTTAAACACTTTTACTCTAATTGCCACCTGGATATAAGCCAGGAATAAAGAAACACAATACGCACACACATAGATCTTTCATACATATGAATGCATATATTGCTATGTATACCTATGCATATGCATGTATGTACAGCTATATATATATTTCCTATGTATGACATAGGCCAATGTCTGACAAAGCTACTCACAACAGATTAAGAAAGCATCAAGATACACTCTTTGTACTTAGAAAGCATGATTTCATTTAACACACTATATAAAGTGTATTTCAGTGTTAATTTAATTCAACAAAAAATATTTTAGATTCCATACTATGTTTAATGTACTGCAGAGCATAAAGATGTATCAGAAGGAGCTCTTGTCGTCAAAGAAAATACAGCCTAATTTATAAGTAAAATATAAAGGTAACTAATCCATGTGCATTGATTAAAAAAAAATTCCAGCCCTATTTATCTCTTTCATAAAGGCACAAGTTAAAGTGCGTACTCAGTAGGATAGTCACCTATCTTAGTTACTCCACAGCAGGTGAAATTCCATGTTGTGCTTTTCATTGTATATCACTAATAACCACTGGTTAAGTTCCTGGGAGGAAATAAGACACTGTTCAAGGTTCTTCTTAAAGGCTTCAATATGAACAGAAAGGTACAAGTATCAGAGATTCTAAACATATTAGTTTCTTAAAGGGATCCATCCTATTTGATAAAACTGTAGAATTTGTTGTAGCAATTTATGATAATGTGAGAGTCACTAATCACTATGAAAAAGAAGAAAACAATAATATATTATCTCACATATCATGAATTATCTTAATTAAGGAGTATAACATGCAATTACAAAAAATAAATGGACTGATTATATATTAGTAATACTGCCTCAAAAATAAATTAAATACACAAACATAATAATTACTTTTAAGTCACTCTGGGAGAGATATGAAAAAAATTCATAATATATTATGTTATTCATCCAAATATATACTACAGGAGAGTTCATGATTGTAGTTATTAACTTAGAAAAGCATGAGAAGAGAAAATATACAGCAGAGGCCTCTAGAGGAGCAGAAACCACGTGGAAAGTGAGAAACATAAAAATTAAATCATTTCGAGGAATGAGGTTGTTTGAGATACATCAGTTTTCCATCTTAAGAAAATGGGCTTTAATTAAGGCATAATACTCAATTCTAAAAAAATACTTACAATATATACATATATATTATTTAACTCTTGTGAAATATATAATATACATAAAATAGTATCAGGAAATTTATACACATAAGCTACATTTAATAAAATCCAGACTAAAAGACCTAAATAATGTTATAATACCTCAATTCCCATTTAAGCTATAAATGGAAATAAATTAATAATAACTATTATGGAAAAATATAGCTTCACTACATAAAGTATTGGGAAACCAAGTAAACTTTTGAGAGCTTTAGTTTTTAGTTTTAGTTTGCTGTGGGTGGACTCCATTTGGCACTATTATTAAATGGTGCAAGCAATTTTTAGCTAAATATCTAACAGGATGTCATCCTAAAACCTCATGTTCCTATATTACTGTGCTGTTAACAGAAACAGCTTGCAAAGATTTATGGCTTCTATTAATTACACTAAAAAAAGGTAGATTTGCTCAAAGAAATCCATTGTAACAGGGACAAGCAAGTGCATTCTTTAAATTACAATAATAAATTACAAAAGGCTGTCATTATCAATTCTTTTTCGTTTACTTCCAAAGTAAGGGGTTAAGTGGGAATTTTTGTTTGTTTTACTAGATTTAACCCTGGAACAACAGACTTTGTGTTAACACTCGATAATATGGCTTACAGGGATCCATATTTAGTCACAAAAATTGTAAAGAAAGGAGACAAAACATCAAGACAAAAATAAGATCCAAATATCTAAACTTCTCCTATTCCTCTTTCTGTAAAGTAAGTTTTTTCCTCTCACCAATTACCTTTTAGTTCAAGGAAACTAACGATATCCCCACTCTACACTACTATACATTTTGTCTATTTATTTATATACTTGTTAATACTCCTGCCTCATTCCAGAAAGAATTCAGAATACCTTGCATTTATACAAACAATATGAGAAAAATAATCGAAAAGAAATTAATTGGGAGAAGAAACCAGAACAAAGAGAAAATAAGGAAAAATGAAATAAATATAGAATGCATTCAAGTTTACATTTAGAGCTACATTTCAGATTTCTGAAGGTTTTTCTTGGGCACTAAATCAATACCAATTTCATGCTCACTGATGTTCCCAAGCAGCTCTGTTGCTTTATCCAATATGGCCCTGGACACTGTCAACCCTAGCTATAGTGTTGCCTATATTCCCAAAGACTTATGTGGCTTGACATAAATACAGAATCTGAGTTGGTAACAGCACTCAGATAATTCTTTTCACTCCTCATTAAGCTCTTGTGATAAGTATAATCCATTACCCCAGATTTTTATTTTTATTATTTAAAAGAAAAATGGACCCACTTTTCTTGGGCCTACATGTTTAAAGATACAAAGGATACGTCATAATGAACAAAACTCAAAGTATTAGTTTTTACATCTTTTAGCATCTCTCTTTTTGGGACTAAGAAAGAGAGAGGCCTTTTTATCTCCTTAGTAGTGAGAATAGGATTAAACATACAAACATACATAGAAAAAAAAAAGCCTGTAAGAATCTCCACCAAAATGTTTGCAGTGTTTATCCTAGAGACATAGGATAAGGATTACTTTAATTTTCTACTTTAGACATTCTTACATTCTCCAAATGGTCTGCAATGAGGTCGTCATTAAAAAACATAATGAGTGTCTGAAGAATATCAAAGTACTAAAAAAAATACTATAAAATGGAATATATTAGCAGCCAACATTGAAGAGTACTCTGTTTAAACCATTAGGAAACTGGCTCAGAACATGGTTCTTCTATCAGATCATGCATTTTAACCCCAGCAATTCTTTCCTAAAATCAATCACATACATAGCCCAGCTCATTTTTCAGAGTACCATAAAATACCCTCCACAGGGAGAGAACCGTTCACTGGAAGAGTCACTGTCAAAGAAAGCAAACTGTCTGACCTTCTCAGAAAAATGCTGCCTTCCAAGGAGTTAAAATGCTTGGGTTATCAATCTAGGAGCAGGGTGGGAATTATTAATCCCAGGTCGAGACATTTAAAGACCTGGATGCAAGGACAGCAAAAAAAATAGTTGAGTGTAGAGTTTTGTTCCTTTGAGGGAAAAAGAGAAAAAGGGTGGACTTCAATTAAAAAGCAAAAGCTAAGGGTCCTAAGGGTATTGAGATGTGAAGACCAAAAACCATTTAAGTAGAAGGTAGCTATGAAATACTTTCTGTACCTATAAAATTGATGCAAGCAGTAAGACTGGAAAACTGAATAATTTCTTTAGAATTATTGTTTCTTCTCAATTCCTACTTTGTAAATTCACAAAATACAAAATTCATAGAACACGAAAGATGTTGACTTGTTTATATTTTCTCAGCTTTGGAACTCTATTTATAACAAAAGCTATAACATTTAAATGTAATTCAATAAGTGAATCTGTAACTAGTGTTTGCATAAACTACTATGCTCTAAAACTTAACATACCAAACGTGGTCATTTGAGAACCAACCACAATATGCATAATGCATTTTAATATTTCTAAATTAAACAGACACTTGAGATGTGTAAAAAAGAAACAGCACTACCTTATTTACATTTTCCTGACTGTTTATATTCAATTATTCCTCCAAATTAAAAGGTCCATCTTAACTCCACGTAAATTTCAGGATAAGTTGCACTATTTACCCACTAATGGGGAACATCAGACCATTAGAACTTGGATTAGCTTTATCCTATTGGTGGTGGTACTCTCCCGATTGCTTCTTGGTGTCGTAACAGGGTAAATTCTTAAACTAACTGCACAGAATTCAAGCTGTCAGAAGCACATACTGTCAGGGTTGAAAAATAAAACTTAGATCATTCATTTATTAATTAGGTCATTCAGTCAAGAAACACGTATTGAGCATCTATTATGTGCCAGCATTGTGCTAAGTTTAGGAATCTAGAGATAAAAAGCACAGGACCAGCCTTCAAGGGCTCTCAGTCCAGAGAGGACAAGAATTAGAGGTTCCCACAATGTTGATACAATGCAGTACTTGCAAGGACAGGAGGAGGTATTAGACCTCCAGCTCCATACCTACTCACTAACACTCAACAATGGGCCACAAACAGAAGAGGCAAAGCAGCGAGAAAGGGAACTCTCTCTTCACATATCCAAAGGCACAATATCCAATATACTGTTGAAAGGAAAGTCAGGAAGCCAAATGCAAAGTGGCATGGACATTATATATATAGACTACCAAATGTAAAATAGCTATTGGGAAGCAACCGCATAGCACAGGGAGATCAGCTCGGTGCTTTGTGACCACCTAGAGGGGTGGGATAGGGAGGGAGGGAGGGAGACACCAGAGGGAGGGGATATGGGGATATATGTATACATATGGCTGATTGACTTCGTTATACAGCAGAAACCAACACAACAATGTAAAGCAATTATACTCCAATACAGGTGTTAAAAAAAAAGGAATAATATTAACAGTAAAAAAAAAAAAAAAAAAAAAAAAAAGATCTTGGTGTTCTACCCTTTCAACTAGGCAAAGAATTCTAAATATGAAACTGTTAACATGTTTTCACAAAGTGTTTTGAGTTACGTTTATTTATAGTGGCTCAAAGTCCCCTAGACAACACTGACATGAACCTTCCTCTCTGTCCAAGATTCCTGGGACTTTACAACACCTTGTCTTTGTTTATCAGCTATGAAGTTTACCAGGAATGAGGACACAAAAGACCATCATTTTATGAGATGATAAATTCTTTGAACTTGTATGAGAGATACTATACAAAACACATTTTTTAAAAAGGTTTTTTTTTTTTTTTTTGTAATCCAAATTACAGTAGGAATCAGCATGCTTTATCTGGCATAAAAACAAAAAAGTTTCTCTCTTCAACCTCTTCTTGGGCTTCCCTGGTGGCGCAGTTGTTGAGAATCTGCCTGCCAATGCACGGGACACGGGTTCGAGCCCTGGTCTGGGAAGATCCCACATGCCGCGGAGCAACTAGGCCCGTGAGCCCCAACTACTGAGCCTGCGCGTCTGGAGCCTGTGCCCCGCAACAAGAGAGGCCGCCACAGTGAGAGGCCCGCGCACCGCAATGAAGAGTGGCCCCCACTTGCCGCAACTAGAGAAAGCCCTCGCACAGAAACAAAGACCCAACACAGCCAAAATAAATAAATAAATAGCAACAAACAAACAAACAAATAAACAACCTCTTCTTATGAGGTCTCCATGTGTTCGGACACTCCAGATAACCTTAAATAGAAGACTGTCAACCTAAATGAACTCATTTGCATTAGTATTTTTTCCAGAGTCAGCCCCATGTCCAGACTAAGAAAAATATGTAATGCATGTACATTTACAGATATAGATATATGTAAAATATGAGTGTAAGCACAACTATCTATATCTGTATCATAGCTTTTATTCCACCTCTGTCTCTATGCATCTGTATACATATCTATACTTGTTCAAAAACATTCCTCCTTAGTCAAACCCACCACTGAATTACTTCCGTCTTCTGCACACTGCTACCTCTGGAAGATGAAGAGATTCCACCAAACACTGCGACAAAATTTAGCAACTGAGCCTGCCTTAGTAAACTTTTTGCTTTCAAAGAGCATTTTTAATCATAAATAGCATTCTACTACTTGCAAGCTGATTTGTATTCTATGGAGAGTGTATTATAATCCTTACCAGAAACTAATAACGATTTTAATGAAATTGCATTGACTTTGGAGGTTTCACCATTTATAAGTTGCCTAATTCAGTCTTAGTAAAATCATTCATTACTCCTTGCAAACATCAGCAGGGGAACTACACAGACAATTATTAGATTAAACTAGATTTAAAGGTTGTTTTATTGTAAATGTGATAGAAAAAAAAAATCAAAGAAAAAAAATCTACCTTTTCTTAAATATCATACTGTACTTAGTTTGAAGTTTAAACTCTTGGTATGAGTAGAAAGGCTGGTGTGTGGCCCTACAGACAGCTTTCTCCAGTCATTAGTTTCAAAACTATTTACTTTGTAACCCCAGAGCTGCCACCTCTTAATGTGTTTGCTTCCTCACTAATTTGAGAACATTTGCCCATGGCCTAAATAAAAAGAGAGAAGAGCCTTAGCACCCCAAACCCCATTTCCTAAATTAAATACTTCATTTATTTGAGGAGGAGATGCTCTCAATTACAGTCACCAAAGTTCAGAAAGCAATTAGGTGATTAATCCCACTTAGAATATAAATCCAACGACAGCTGTTACTTATAAAGGAAACTGACATAAAGTACATGTCCTAACTCTCCTATCCACTGACATAATAAATCTATCAATAAATATACATATGGATTATATATACTCTGGGGAGTTTGGAGCAAAGTACTATATGTGGTTTTCCAATGCAAACATTTATATGAATATACAGTTTAGTTATACTAAAATCATATTGAAATCCCTTAATGAAAAGCCTAACAGATTAGAAAGGTGACCACTGATAAGCAGGAAGCATGCTTTTGTGGTTCCCTGGCTGTTTAGAATAATAACATTGCTGGTAAAACGTACCAGCACTAGAAGGTATTTTCCATCAGTTGTACATCAGAGTCTCTATTAATTGCCCTGGAAATGAAATACAACTATCCTCATCACTAAGAATATCCAAAATTAAATCCTTTGCTGAGCCTGCTCGTTCACATTCAGTTTCCAGAATACCCATTCTTTAATAAAATTCACTGATAATGTACTATGTGCCAAGTACTGCTGTAAAGGAAGAAACTCAAAAACAGGTAGGATATAGTCTCTAATCTGAAGATCCTCCCAGGAGATTAGGGGAGGCACATGTATGAGGAAGTGAAACAATGGAGCAAAGTGCCATGGTGGCATACGAGAGGGGACAATTAGATCTCAGAGACAGCTGGGGAAGAAACACGAGTTGGGATCTTTTTCAGAGGAGTAACAGATTTTCAATCAATAAACATTCACTGGATGAATGAAAGGTAGGCTGAGGAATGAATGGCAGGTGATAAGGCAGAGAATTGTGGAAGAACAGCATGACATTAGAGAATGGAAAGGAATTGAGTCTGAAAACAGCATGAAGTATATTACATGAGATAAGGGTATCTCAAGATGAGGCCAGCGAGGGCTTCTGCCCATACTAAGGAGTTTCGATTTTATCCTATAGGCACTGGGGGATGATACCAAAGTTGGCAATAGATGAATAGATGCCAAGAACAGAAACCAGATAAGATCTCTTGCAAAAGTCCCAAAAGCAATGCCTACCCGAGCTAAGTCATCCAAAGGTAGGATGAAAAGAAGAAATCGCATGTAAGAGGTAAAATTGACAGAAGCTATTGCCTATGTAGTTCTGTAGAATAAGGGACAAAAGAGAAGTCAATAAGACTGTAAGTTTTCAGGCTCATATAACCAGGAGAATGATGGCGCCATTAACTGAGATGGAAAGTATAGGAAATGGGAGAGTGAATGAGTTTAGTCTTAACATGTAATTTTAGTTAGAGATCATTGCAATATATTTATGTACCAAATCCAATGGACTATTGGAAATACTAGCCAGAGCTTAAGGAAAAAAAATAAAAATCAAGATTTTGGTCCCTTGTGCACTGTTGGTGGGATTATAAATAACTGAACCCACTGTGGAAAACAGTGTAGATAATCCTCAAAAAATTAAAAATAGACCTACTATATGATACAGCAATTCCACTTTCAGGAATATATTAAAAAAATGAAAATACTTACTTGAAAAGATATCTGCACCACCTTGTTCATAGCAACATTATTTACAATAGTTAAGACATGGAAATAACTTACGTGTCCATTGATGGATAAAAGGATAAATTAGTTGTGGTGTATGTATACAATGGAATACTACTCAGCCATAAAAAAAAACAAAAAAAAACCGAGGAAATCCTACCATCTGCAACAACATGGATGGACACTGGCAATACTATGCTAAGTGAAATAAGTCATACAGAGAAAGATAATTACTGAATTAAATGAAACAAAATGCCAAACTCATAGAAACAGAGATCAGACTTAAGGTTACCAAGAGGCGAAGTGTAGGAGGAGGGGGATTGGAGGAAGTTGGTCAAAAGATACAAACTCCCAGTTCTAAGATAAATAAGTACTAGGGATGTAATGTACAACATGATGATTATAGCGAACACTGCTGTATGATATGTAGGAAAGTTAAGAGAGTAAATCCTAAAAATTCTCACCACAAGATTTTTTTCCCTTTTTGTCTTTTTTTTTTCTTTCCTTTTTATTGTATTTGTATGAGAAAATCAATGTTAGCTGAACCTATTGTGGTAATCACTTCATAACATATGTAAATCAAACCATCATGCTGTATGCTTTAAACTTATACAGTGATGTATGTCAATTATTTCTCAATAACACTGAGAAAAAAAGGTCTTGTGCACAGTAAATACGACCTTCGGTAAAACAAAGTTTATATTTTCCAGCAACGACAACGAAAAAGAGATTTTGGTCCCTGAAGCATGGAAGCAAGTGACATCATATGGGAAATATGGACCCCAAGGTTTAGACCATTAAAGACTAGTCAGAGGAGGGACAGAAGGCATGGCTAGGTAACCATCTTATTGAGGAGCAATGGCAATTGGTTTCTGGATTCCTAAGCTATTTACAAAACAAAACAAAACTTTTATCTTTTAAATCATTTGAATCACTGTAGGTAACCTCTGGCCTGTCAAAATGTGTAGGTGCTTATATTCCCCAACTCAAGTGCCACAAAGGAACTCAGCTTCTATCAACCTCTTCAGCAAGAAATAATGTGCCAACAAAATATGCCTCAGCAGAGCTTAAAACAGTGAAGCTGGAAGACTGTGGGGTGAGCAAATTTTAAAGTTTATTAAACCTGACAATTTAATATTTATGTAAGCTGCAAGTGCTAAGCATAATTGGACTTAACTATCGGCCTAGGTTTAATGGGATGTGAATTTAACTTCATTATCATAATTCTGCCAGCTCTTCGAGCTCACTCGACTAAACTAGGGAAGAATGTGGAGAGCCACCTTCTACGTCACCAAAACAACTGTGAAGATGACCTGAAATCTTCGGGTCAAAGAATGTGGATTCCTTGATTTCACAAAAGGGAAGAGCTTCAGTCAAGGTCACTGGAAAACACAGAGGTGGGAGTCAGAAACCTTGGGTTTTAATTCCAGATCTGCTAGTTACTGTGAGACTTTGGGCAAGTTACTAAACCTCTAGAAGCCTCAGTTTCTTTGAAATAAGAATGATGTCAACCATTTGAGATAACTGTGAGGATGAACAGAGGCCTCTGTACATGACATGCAACCGATGCATGTCGTTTGCTGTTAGCCCTCATGCCTTTATTTTCTGCTTCAACAGACATAACCCAGTTGGAGGCCTTTCTGCTCATCACCATGAACCTCAGCAACATAACCATATTCTACTTACTAGTTGTCCACCATCCATCTGCTATTACAGTTACCTCTCTGATACAACTGGTGGCCCGTAATTAAGAAGCATATGGAGTACATGTATCCATGAAGAAACTGTAAATTATACTTGGCAGTTATTTTAATAATCTCTCTCTCTCTCTCTTTCGTTTTACATATTGAGAATTGAAGCCCGCAGGAATTGGCAAACTATGGTCAGCAGGCCAAATCCTGCCCATTGTCTGTTTTTGTAAATGAAGTCTTACAGTCATGCCCATTCAAAAAAAAAAAAGAAGCATATGGAGAACCACAGCATGGATAAGTCCTTTCTTGGGGGAAGGGGGGAGGTGCAGAGTGTACTATACCATCCTCAAAAACCTAAAAGGATGTTTCTTTCCACTTCTATTTTATGCCTCTATAAATGAGTATGATGAATGGGTCCACATATGTGGACACAATCTCTATGAAGGAATGTCTCCAGGAATTGTTTTTTGGGATAGAACCCTGGGGAGGAGAAAGGAGATACTGAAGGGACAAAAAGTGGGAGGGGGAAAGTGGTCTGGATAGGAGTTTTTACACACACACACACACACACACACACACACACACACACTGAAACAAAACAACTCACACTAGATAATCAGCTTGAGTCTGTAAGTAGAGAATACTAATACCAACAGGGATCTGAGAGAGATCACCTCAGGCTAGCCTTCTCATTTTATAGAGAAGGGAACAGCGACCAAGAGAAGGAAAATCGTTACCTGATGATAGCGTCTTATGTGGATCTGTCAACCTAACAAGAGATGTGAAGCACATGTAAAGACATTTGTTCCTTATGTGAAGGCATCAAGAATCCAGGTCATAAGATATATAAGAGACATGAAATGCACTTTCAATGTACTTCCAGGGAGTAAATAAGTAATTCTAGGAGGAGGCAAACCAGCCCCAGATGCCACTGAGTGTACCAAGCATTATTTTGCTACTTGGTGCTTGATACTCTGAAATCCATCCTGCCCTTCTCCCTTTCCTCCTTCCTCCCAAGCCTCCCCACCCCACCCCTTGTCCTACAAGATCATAATATATAATATTTTTATTTTATTTTCTTCTAGAAAGATCATTTTTTATGTCTCTACAATAACCTTATCTCTCTTACCTATCTAGCGGTAACAATTTAAATTTCAGAAGCTTTATTCAAAATATTCACACAGTGCATCACTTAGACTATGATTGAATCCAGGTTATTAAAACTCCTATTTTACAGGGAAGCTCCTTCACAGAACAGTCATAATTTTCCCTTAGACTTGATTTGGGAATCCTTCACCATAGAGGGAGGACAGTAGCTTCAGGTAAGGAAACCCTTACCCGAATGTTTGATTTCAACAGAAGCTTATTTGGGGCTGAAGTAGACCCACTCATAAAAACAATGGTAAAATAACTGGGAAGCAGAGTGGTCCGTGCTTATAATGCCATCGGCAGCAGAGGATGATCAACCCCTAGAGTACTTCTGTTGTCAAAGAAGGGCTATTTCAATAATATGAACAAATATTCATTTCATTAGAGTGAGATGCAAATCTAGGATCTGTAATTTTAAAGAAGACCTAAAAATGAGGAATATTTTCATGCTGTGGTTGACTTTATGAGAAACTGTTATTTTTTGCTGCATGTTTATGTGTCAGATATACTCCAATTCAAGTTAACATGGAGAGTTCCTGCCACACTTGGGCTGCAAATAGCTGTGATTATAGGATGTCAGTCTTTAACACTGCATTGTAACCATATGTCCCAGGACAATGCTTTTCTGTTAGTTATTATAATTCAACACAAAGCTCAGAACAAAGCTTAGGATTTCTAGACAGTTTTACAAGATTTCTGGATTCTTATGTAGAATATATCTACACAATTACAAAGTAAAGTGGGCAATATAAATAGTTGAATTAAACGAATCAAGCCCCAAAGTGAAATTTAGAGATTTGAATTACCCAGTCCTGCTGTCTTAAACAGAAATGGAAATGTGTAATATGAAATTTTAGCAAAGTGTTTTGCCTGTGCTAGAGGAGAAATAGCATAAGGTATTCCCAATAAGGAATTCTGGTAAGAGGACCATGATATAGTCTCAGACTCCGGTATGCCACTTAGCAAAGCATCATTGCAGTACCTTTTAGGGCTGCCTGGTCACCCAGAAAAGCACAGACACCCCCTTAAGTGATTGGCATATTCTCAGAGAGTCACTCAGAAACACTCAGAGTCTCTCCCATATATTCTGGCTCACCCTTCCCCCGCTGCAAGGCATCTGGGATCTGATTAGCTGGACACACTTATCAAACTAGCCAGAATGCAGGAAAATCTCCATTGGGTTTAATGAATGATCAATGACCCCCATTAGGTTAGTGACGGCAAATGGATGATGTAAATAAAATATTTAAAAGTACCTGAGAATTAAAAAAAAAAAAAAAAGAAGAAGAAGAAGAGAAATACTCTCTTGATTATTTTAATTCTGGAGGCTTTAATGGGCACTTTTCTTCAGGGGTCTTCATGAGTTGGGCCATATGATCTTTATTTCTACAACTGGTAAAGAATAAGTGGCCCAAAGAGAGAGAACAAGCACAGGTCGATATGGCTGTGGCATTTTACATATTGGTGAGACTCTGACATGACTTCTCAGTGAAGGAACCAAGTGAAGTACAGGCTTCTCTGTGTTTTCCATATGGCACCGCTAAAGCCAGAGGACTAAGGTCACTGGGGCCAAAGCCCAAGGGAACCATAAAATCAACATCAAAGCTTCTATGAGATCTTGTCTCCTCTTAAGGTGAATGAGAATTTTAAATTCACCTCCTTAATAAATCCAAATTGATTTTAATGTTAAAATAATGCTGTTTCCCCTATTTGAGTAAAATTGATGTTGCAGGAAACAAGCCATGTGAAGTTTGTAACTCCACATACACCTGGCTGGGTCCAGGACCTTGACACATTAATATGGCAGCACTGGACTGCACGGTGGGTAGGTCACTTCAAAAAGGTCAGCAGCATAGTACAGGGGAAGGACACAGGCTCTGACGTCTGGGTTTTTTCAAGGTCAGGTTTGTTCAAAGTACTCCTCACTTTGTGGTTTTGGGCATTTCATCTTACCCTAATTTCCGCATCTGTAAATTGTGGAAAATATGACCCATCTGGTGGGCTTATCATGGGAATAAACTGAGCTAATATATGACAAACAGGTGACATGATGCCTGAAACACAGCGGATGTTCAAAGCACGCATGGAAGCTCTCGTTACTGTATGAAGGTCTCTGACCATGCAGACCAGAACCTACAGAACGTGAGCAACGCAGCGTCCCTCCTAAAACGGGGCACTTAAAAAGGAAAATTAAATAAAACACTAAATCAATAAAAAATCCAATTTTGATCATCACTATTTAACTCGATTTTATTTTACTAAGAAACTTTGAAGGTTGTGAGAACTAAATAACCCTACAATAAATGGTTTGCCAATAATTCACAGAAATAAAAGGCATCCTTGAATGTCTTATATTTTCCTCTTAATCATTTGACATTTTCTCTCTTTTAACCATACCTGTTCCTTCCTTATACAAATAATGTACAGAGAAAAACATTTCAAGATATTTTCAACACCTAAATTGTCAACACAAATGTTGAATAAGACGAGCTTAGCTTTGCATTAGCTCTGATTATAAACTGAGCTACTAAGACTCGCTTTACTTCAGGCTCCTCATTAGTAAAATGAGAGAAAAAAATTCTCTACCTCAGGACTGGTATCGAGATTAAATGGGCTAATACGTAGAATAAAGTGACTTGTTAAGTATAAGAACAATTCGCATTTTAAGCATTTTGGCATATAGTGCAGTGTTTGTAAGCCTATTATTTTTGTTGGGTACTATTATTATTAGTTGTATGGACATTACACTTTCTGAGCCTCAGTCTCCCACCTATTAAGTAGAGGAAATACTTCACAGGATTGCTGTGAAATCACTTTGGCATATACCGTTGATTCTAGGATAGGGTCCCAACACCCAGTCCAGTGTCCTGTCTACACCGCATGGCCTCTAACAGATGTCTGAATCCAAGCTAAGCATTGACAGTGCTTTCCCCTCTTCACTTTCGTCAGACAAAACGGAAATTGAATCATTTGATGTGTACAGTAAAACAGCACTGTGTGTTATACAAGAAGTGGATGGGTGCAACACCACAGAATGACATTTAAAGTATTTACTCATAAGTTTTCAGTTTAACAGCCTCGTGACAAGCCACTGCTTTGGCACACCACTGTGGCTTCATTCAGTATTTTAAGCCAGCAGGACATTATTCCATTCAGTCTAGTTCTACAGTGTTATTTTATTTAGTTTTTAGAAGAGCTTTAATTTCCTCACCTTTTAAAAAAATCTCCATATAGCATTTCATTAAACTATACAACAGGACTATACAACAGAAAGTGATCTAGTTTAGATGAGAGGGAAAAAAAATACAAACAAGTTCCAGAAAAATAACTCTATTCGCCAACCACTACCATTCTGAAAGCAAATTTTTCTAAGCCTAGGTAATTAATTTAAAACTTTCCACATCAACACCCACAACGGTTTTATATTTTAAACTTGAAATATGAGTCTCTCAATCTAAATTCATGGTTTATTCTTTTTTTTAGATAGTGGAACATTCAAATGTCTGATGGAACAAGTAAAATATTTCAAAGGTTACGCTCCTTCTAACAAGTAAAATCAATCTAATTTTTTAACTGTTCATCAACTAAAAAAACCTCTTATCTGTAATAATACGACCCCAACAGCATGAGGGGAAAAATGCTGATTATTCGATTCAAAGACAAAAAGCCAAAAGCTAAATTAGCCTGCCTCTGTCCAAGCGACTGAGAATTTTTTTTTTTTTTTTAATCACAAATATTGCTAGGACTTGACACTTGCACATGCCATTTTTATAAAGTAATTACTCAAAGGTGAAGGTGAGGGATGACTAGAACACAGAGAGGGTGAAGGATAGAAAGAAAGAGAGCAGAAACAGCACTATGCTGTAACTTTCAAAAAGACTAGGTTTTAACAATGTTAACTAGTCCTTTTTGTATCTAAATAACCTGTTAAACGTATTTCTTTTATATAATTCACCCAGTAAATATATCTGTATTTCATGTTCTATTGTTTCCTTTTTGTATGTTTTGCCACATGAATTCAAACAACACTGAAGAACATGTTTTGTTGTTTTGTTTTGTTTTGTTTAATGCCAAGGTTAAGTATATGAATTTGGGTCTAGGACCAAAGGCGGCAGGACCTGGAATAAGCGAGGGGCATCAGAGAGACTGTGGATGGAGCATTTGAAAAGTTATTGCAATAGGAAAAAGGAAACTCTGCTCAGTTAAAGTGTTGGTAGCAAAATGGAAAGACATGGGAAAAAACAAGGGTCACTGTGTAAGTGATGATGTGGGAATGCATAGACCAAGAAAGGTAAGACAGAGGAATAAGTCAAGGGAAATCCAGAAGCTTCCAACCTGGACAACAGAGCAGAAGCACGGTGGTGCTGTTGACTGATACAAGGACACAACGTCTGAGAGGGAAGCTCGTTGAGATGGGAAGAGGATGAAAACTTCTGCTGGGGCACACTGAGGCTGGTGGAACTTCCAAGTACAAGTGGTACTATTCTCGACCTTTCTCTACTTTCCTGAATGCTGCAGATCACAAGACACATAAGGGAGATGGTTCTCCCTGGAAACTCTCTCCCCATGACAAAGTACAGCTCCACACTTCCCAGCCAGCAGGCCAGAAGCTTCACCTTTGAAGGAAAAAAAGGTAAGTTCTGGGTCCACAATACAATCCTCTAATCAGCTTTAGGCAGGTTACCACAGACAATGGATAATGCAGGCAAATCTGCCCCAGCAGGAAGCTACAGACTCCGTGCTACAGTTACTTCTGTTTGCCAAATGCACCAAAATCAGGTCCTTATGCTATAGTTCTTCCAACCGATACCAACCTGGGATAATGTGGAAATTACTGAGAAGTGGTATTGAGCCAGCCTGTGCCAACTGCATGCCCCTGTCCCAAAGACCATGGCTGAGTCCCAAATTAATCGATACTAAGAACATGTGCTTCTGTTAGGAAATCAAAGCCTTGTATACGTATGCGGAGAATCAGTTGGCCTAATCTTCTGAAAGCCTCATCTTCAGTGGGTTAGTATCTGAGGTGTTACTGAAGGGGACAAGTGGGCACATCCATTCAAACCAGCCTGACAAGTCACAGTAGGACTTGATCCCAAATCAAGTGTGTACCTACCTGTCTTTGCATTGTCTGAACTCAATGCTGCAGCTGACACTGTCTGCATATCTTCATGTGCACAAACCAATGGCATTTAAACTTTGTCCCAAATTATTTATTAATTTTTAAAGGCTTAGCATTTGCTGTTTTATTACTTTCTAGTTTCTTAAGTATCTTTGTGAGTTTCTATGTCCATTACACAGTGCTGTTTTCATAGGAGTGATTGACATAAAGGAAAACAGCTCTCTACAAGGTGGTACCAGTACTTAAAAAAAACAGCATTTAATGAGGACTCTAAATGTTTCCTCCATCCTTAAAGTCTCTGTTGGATTAACATTTATTATAGAAGTCAATTTTAGTTGCATGTATCTTTTCTCTCTCTCACTAGAAGTGTCTACACAATGTCTATAAAAGTAACCCTCCTGAAAACTCCTTTAAAAAGACACCAAATATGAAGAAAAAGTAAATTCTGGTTAAAAGCTGCATCAGGCAAAAGTCTAAAGTGAATCTTGAGTAAATGTGAACAATATTCAATAAAATAACTTTTCAAGAATATATAAATGTATGAATATGCAATTCAGACTGAAATAGTGTTTTTGAAATATTATGTTTCAGATTATTTATGCGACATTAGTCCATGAATAGCAGTTTTCATTTTATAAATCTACACATATAATCTACCTATGGCTCCATAATAATAGTAGTTTAAATGAAACTAAATGTACTTCTAGGTGACAATCTCACAACAATCTTATTATGTGTATTCAAAAGGCATCTTTTGAGGGTTTTTGTAGCATGCTCTGTATTAGCATTGTATAAAACAATCATTAACAATAAAATAAACTATAGTGCATTATACAACAGATTACAATGTAGCCTCACAGTGGTAGATCTATATGTTCTGACATGGAAACAGAGGCCAGATACTGTTCTGTAAAAATAAACCCAAATTGCAGAACAATCCATATAATGTGATTCTAGTAGTTAAAGCAAAACAAGCTTCAACTATAAAGCCATATGCATGTGTTCCACAGCTATTAAACTACAGTATACTGAAAAAGATTTGGAAAGATATACAACAAACTGCTACCTCTGAGCATGAAGGTGATGAAGAGCATCTTTCATTGTTTACTTCTATGTGGTTTGAAATATTTTCAAAGAGAATGCATTTATGTATCATTTATGTATGTTTCAAAAGTAAAAAGGAATATATTAAAAATGAGAAAATTTTGCATTATCTTCTACGAAAGACCATTCGCATGGTTCAACAATTATCTCAAGTGTGATTACTTAAAATGAGAATGACTTTGAATTATGAAATGTTCTATGATTAGCTATAGCATTAAGACTTACTACAGAGTATTAGATATCAAAATTTACATGAAAAGAATTATTAATATCACATCAATAGCTAAGTTTCCATGTTTATAGTTACCATTCTATCATTCAATAATATAAACCTAAGATTTAACCAGTTAATAAAGGGCTTATATTTTACTTATATCTTGTCTTTTTTGGGGGTAATTTTAGTTTTCTATTACATCCAATACATAATGGGTATTCAACACACATGGCTTTTGAAAAGACCAAATAACGAATGTAACAATTACATACATGTTAAGACAAAGTTACCTAGGAAATATTTTAAAGGACAAGTTGCATTCTTTGGTGTCAGTGGCCTCATCCATTTCTGGAAGAAGGGAGGAGAGCAGGAAGAGAGAGGGATGGACCCTATCCCGGACACTAATGCTGAGGATGTAAACATTACTATACACTATATGCTTTCATCCTAGGGAACAGAGCACTTCAACCATACTTAGAAACAGAGACTATCCCTCTAGTGACTTTTTTTATTAAAAATAAATTTAAGTGAGAATAAAGGCGGAATAATATATTATAGCATCACAGCATCTCTGACATCATCATGCTGTGTCTTCTACCCAAAGCTTGAATCCTTTGACTCTCCAGGATCCCCAGGAAATGATTGCTCACCTCTACCTCCTAAAATTACTCTGGTAATTTTCAGGAAGCTGAGATCATTCTAGAGTTCTTCCTGGGATCAATCCAAAAACCTGTCACTTTTTGATCCACATTGGGCTGTCTGAGCTAACACAAAATGAGTCTAATCCCTCTTCTACATGACAGTCCATAGAGGCAAGCACCAACTTCATAACTGGTTTTGTTATTGTCCTGAAGCCCCTGAGGGACCAGAAGAATTACATTTCTACATTCTCAGGCCAACTATCTTCTCTGTAAGAACTTTCTGAAATTAATAAATAGTCTGTCTTCTTAGAAATAGTTCCTATTGAAAGAACAATACAGTTATTCCTGTACTATTTCCTTTTTTGTCTCTAAGATATAGTAAAATTGAAGCCCTCATAGTTTGGTAAATTTGGAAGGCAATTAACGAGAATATGAGTTTCTCTTTTTTTAGTTTTTTTAATACTATACTATTAACTTTAACATACTGCCCTTCAGGCACAAATATGATGTGAATTAATCCATTATTAGTAAATGCCATTTAAGTTAATTCAGTTTCCAAAACGTAGCAAGGGCATCACACTGATCTAGCCACAATTTTGCTTTGGCCTTCCTCACAGTATCCATTATTAACCTGTGTGGTATCTCACCAGACTGAATACAGGCAGAGAAGTTTCTCACTATGGACAAAACTATACCTGGTCAGAAGATGATCGAACCTCTGAACTCATGAGTCTCATTATAACAACTGCAGGAACCAGTCGCCTTATTTGACCTCAGCTGGGAACTCACGTGTTGGGTGACATAAATTTTTGGCGGCTCTATGAAAGTGCCATGAGTATTGATTTGGGAGCTATGAATAAATTTTAACAAGTAGGTGAATTCATAAATATGGAATCCATGAATAATGAGGATCAACTACTAGAGAAGATAATCACTTAAATATTTTAATAAGTGTGAGTCAATTCCGTTTCACTCTTTTTTTTATAGAAGCCTGCAATGTAGAATTCTACAAAGACTATCTTTACAAAGACTACTGCTGCAAAGGAGTTTATGCAAAAGAAAAAAGGAAAAATAAGAAATAAGCGGCCTGGAAACCTGGGATCATGGACATCTAGGACGTTGCTACATTCATCGAATCACTTACAGGGACAAGTACTTCCTCTGCCTGTCTGTTGGCCAAAGCGCAAGGCAGAGCTGCGCTATAGCCAGCCCTGAGTAGTCCTCATACTTGACAAAGAATCTGCACAGAGAAGGCACCTCCCCCAAAGGAAAGGGCCTCTTTCTCACTCTCTGAACAGGCTTCCCATCTCAAGCCACTTTAGAGGAAAGGAGTGTCCATCCTTGAGACTTCTTTGCTCCTTCTTTGTTTGACCTGCTAATTCTTTCTCCATTTGGGGGAAGAAAAGACCTTTTTTTTTAAGCTTCCTCTTTCACTGCCAGTCTGCTTCGATAATATTCAGCAGGCTTTATGGAGAATGACATTTTAGACCACTGGAACTCAGTTTAGCCACTGAAGCTGAGCACAGCTGAAGAAAACACTCAATTGGCAACTCCGACTTCAAAGGCTATATTATTCTCTCCTCAATACACACGTGTAACTCCCATTAGCATTAATGGGAGATGTGGGAGCCCACAGCTCAGAGAATATACCTCCAACTCTGTTTGCTTGATAAGCATGCAATTAGACCTTACGGCCCAAATTTTTCAAGGAAGGCATAGTAAGTACACTGAGTACTCAAGCAAAATCAAGTAGGTTTACTTTGGGAAAGTAAGCTATCACTCCTATTTAAACATGAAGAATGAGTTGTTCAAATTAGGTCTATTTTCATTTCATTTATCCCCTTAAGTGTAGACAATGGTCTTTCATGGTGTTTTGGAAAAAGAGCCACTCCTCTGTTTTAAAAGTTTGGCTGTATGTTTTCATAAGCATTATTCCATGTCGCTTAACAGCCTAGCCTCAGGGGTAAAAATATCTAATAAGACCAAGACCATTTTAAGTGACTTTCCTGCACAAAAAATTCAGCATGGCATCTATACACATTCAGTGCCTTTTCCTGTCTTCTACTTTACTGTAACTTAAAGTTAGGAAAAAACTGATTTTGCATTTAAAAAGAAATCAATTTGAGAAGAAAATGCTTGTCTCAAATGATAAATTAGTTTATATCAGGAAATAATGATTTTTCTTTCTTGACCTCGTTCGAAAGAGACTTGCCCATAGTTTTCAACATGTAATCAATACACATTACAGCTTCAATAAAACATCAGTATACGTTAGGTAGTCTGTGCTACATTCACAGTCTTGATCATACCTCCGTGGAGAAAATAATCTTGACTGAATTATTACCCTTTAAAACAATTCATTCTCTGCTGTTCACACGCTCTCCCCAAACTTTAAAGAAAAGGTCATGAATAATAATCTTGATATTTTATAAAGAACATTTACTCAAGCAACTTCAAAGATAAAGAAATAAATTATTGATCTAGTAGTGACACATATTATAATCCTTTTTACCTTCAAATATCATATTTGAACTTTCTAATTATGTCAGAAATTAAGGTTATGTTAGGTACTGGGCCATAAATACAAATACAAAGCAATTGAATTGCAACAGGCCAAGGAATGTGTCAGAAAGACAACAGTGTCCCCATCAAACTTACGGGAGTGCTGAGATGTCGGGAGAGTTTCAAATTGTAACCAGGCAGATGAACTGGGTGAAAATTCCATTTTTAAAATTTCATCAAATACAGGGTCTTCATAACATCATTTTGTACTTAATATTTAATACCTTGTCTTACAAGTGGATAGCAACCACCTCTTCACAGAATTTTAAAACCAATGTGTTAAAGAATGGAGCATCTCAAAATAGAACACAGTGAAAGCTTCCCTCAGATTCTATGGAAGACTGAAAAAAGAGTGATAAACATAGACGAGTTACTATGGTTAACAGAATTATTAATGATGGCAAATGTGAGAAGCAATTCACCATTTCTTATCAAAAAAGATTGTGGATTGTTTCTGTCATACACACAACCTAAATCATAAAGTTGAAAACTACTCAACTAGAGATACCCTCTTTTCAAAGGATACCTCATACCCAGAACCGCCTTTCACGTGCAAGATAAAGACTACTGATGTTATTACAGAGGGTCTAGACAGTTTCATTCTTAGAGTTTTTGGCTCTGAATTACTCTGGCTAAAACTGCTAACACTTTTGGTGTGCTATTAATCTTGCTGGAGTGATTATGTCTTCTATATTGCTGAGACTACCTTCACCAGCTAATCTGAAACTCATCCAGAATTGCGGCTGCCACAGACACAGCCACTTGCTTATTTAGAAGTAATTTAGCTGGTAATGGTCTAACGGGGGGCTACCAGTGTATAAAATGATGTTTATTCAAACACCCAATGAGCACAGCCATACTCTACTTTCTATAACTTTTGTCCAAAATATTAGTTTTATACATACATACATTCTTTTTTTAATATTCTTTTCCATTATGGTTTATCCCAGGAGATTGGACATAGTTCCCTGTGCTATACAGTAGGACCTTGTTGTTTATCCATTCTAAATGTAATAGTTTGTGTCTACTAACCCCAAATTCCCAGTCCATCCTTCTCCCTCCTCTCCTCCCCGTTGAAAACCACAAGTCTTATCTCTTATGTCTGTGAGTCTGTTTCTTTTTTGTAGATAGTTGAAGAATCTTTTTTTTTTTAACACAGTCTCTCTTTATAAAAGAAATAAATATATTTCCCTCTGAGAATTCATGAAACTGAGGTGTCACGAGATGTAGCATAAACTGATGGCTACTAACAACAGTTACCTAAAATACTTGTGGAAAGAAGGAAGAGAGAGAGGAAAGAAGGGAAAAGGGAAGAGGAGAAAGAAGAAATCTACCCAGTACCTCTGATAAGGGCTGGTCTCTGGAACACCCATCTTATGAGCTGAGAGGCAACTGAAATTGTTTATACTTCCCAGGAGAAGGAACTGAAGTATCATTTTGGAGAAATGTCTGATGACTGCTCATCAAGGGGAAGTACAAAACCTGATATATGGAGGTCATTTATTTCTAGTCTTAATGACTAGGCTAAAGTCAACTTTGGATATGTCACTTGGACAATCCCAAATTGTAAAATTTACTGACATATTATTTCAACAAATATTTGAGTACATGCTTTATAACGTCTCCTGTCTAGGTGCATACAAGCATGGATAAGTCAAACATAACACCTGCCCTCATGGGATAAGCAATACCAATTTCATTCCTGTTTAAAAGGACCAAAGAGATCCAAGTTGTTTGAATTAGAAAAATAGTCATTGAAGCACTGAAATAATAAAACTGAGTGAATAAACTTTTATAAAAACAGGTATTTCTAGGTGTACCTATCCGCATGCATAAAAGGGTAAATTTAGTTTCTTCTCTTTATTTTCAGACTCTTTTGCAAAAGTTGCCATTAAAAGGCCCATCTGATAGTGCAATTTCAGCACAGAACATACTCAATAGGAAATAACTAACCAGAGAACTAAAGATGTGCCTTCTTTGAGTCTTGCTGTTTTTTTTTTTTAAATACTAACTTTGAAACTGGTAGGTTGTCCCACTTAAAGCCCTTGATTTTAAATTGCCATTTCTTTTTACACCCAATTAAATTGTCACTGTAATGAAGAATTGTCCAACTGAGTAGAACTGTGAGGATCTTCTCACTGCTGCCTTCTGCAGTCTTAATTTGCAGATGCTTTTGCCTAAAATAAGAATTTAAAGTCACCTCCTCAACAATAAGACCTATTAAGCTTCCACCAACTGCTATTCAAGACAGACAATGAATGAACACTTGCTTCACACAACAACCCTCTGCGGGGTATAGCAAATGAGATATGTTCCTATAATACTATGATATTTGAGCCCTGAGAAAGAGATCACCATGCCCCTGATTCTTTGATAAAGATTAAATAAATAGATTAAATAAAGACCATATATACAAAGGTTTTGGTACTTTCCAATTAGCTCAGCAATTCCAGTAATGGATAATATTCAAAAAGAACAAACAAACCTGAATCTGGTCTGTTCATTTTCATAGAAATATACTGTGCACAAATTCCTGAATGGTGATCAAAGATTCTTTGAACAATTTTCTTAATGAAGGAGAACTATTTTCTTCTTAGATTATCAGACCGATGGTGAGGGGTGCTGGTAATCTCCATCAGCCAGAGGTTTGAAGGAGAAAGTCACGGGGTCATAAACACTAACTCAGCTCAGTTCCAACACAACTGAAATGACTAGCATTGACCTTCTCTCATCCTGGGTTGCATCAGAAAAACATTTAGGAAGCACTCTTTTAATTAGCCTTTTGAGAATTCCTAAGTCTTCCTTAAAGTGCACGCTTTTAAATTCATTTTCTTTTTCAAGACCATCCTTCCCTTACATTCCACCCTTTCAAGCTCTCACAGCTCTCTTTCTACCCTTGCTAAGGAGAAACTCAAGGATGATGACAAAATGCCCCTAAACAACCAACCCAGTGGCCCTTCTTGCTGCCATTAAGATATTCTTCACACATTCCCATCCTTGTACTTGGGATCCAAAAAACATCAATCCCTGTTACTCTTTCATGTCACTTTATATCACTTGCACCCTTTGCAACACAGTATCAGAGGGCAACATGAAGTAGTGAATACAGCACAGGATTTGGAGTCAGAAAACCTGGTAATCAACCCCATTTAATATCTGTGAGATTTTGGTCAAGCAACTTCTGAACTTTGGCCTCTCTGAATTTATAGATCCTTCACAGTGCAGGCAGATCCCCTCAGTAAGTTAGTCAAATACCGAGTAGCCTTCTCTTTCAGGGTTGAGGATCTCCCTGGCTCTCACAGAAGAAACACTTACATTCTAAAATTCACCCATCCTCAAGCTGACCTGCACGCTTGGTGATTCTTAATTGTGCAGGAATTTTTTTTTTCTTTTATTATTTGTATTTATTTCTCTTTTCCAATAATCTGTAAAACATGAACATGCAAACAGGTTCTGTGATGTCTCCTCAGTGAGAATAGAAATCTGAAGATCTTGTAAATATTCATTTTACAGAAAAACTCTTTAAGAAAAGCAGCCCCAACCATGCCTGTCTTCCTCCTTGTCTCTTTTTTGACATACAAGACAACATGTCACTCACAGAGAATAAGCTCAGAAATTCATTTGATGAATTTTGTAAATAATAACACTAAACTTTATAACTAAATTATATTAAAATAAAAATTATGAATCCATTCGTGTCTTGCAGACAAGACTATTTTGCTTCAGTGATGGTGTTGGTGTTGATGTTCGGATAGAAAGAGAAGCCATAGAAAAATTGGCCTTTTAGAATGGAGGAATAAAACATAACCAGATAAAGTTCAGTTAACAGGGGTCGGGGGAGGGATCCTATGTGAAGCGTACAACCATCCTTATGGAGAATGCAGCATGTGTTCACTCCATGAGTACATTACATGTTAAACAGAAGAGGAAGCAAACAAAGCTAAGATATTCCCCATAAATTTAGGGACTCAGAATTTGAAACATTTGGCAAAGTCCTTTTAAGTCTACTGATCAAAGGAGAGTGAGTCGGGAAAGACATTCATCCCACCATCTGTTAGACTCACATCCACAATTAATATTCTTTATCAATCATATATCTCTTAGTTTTATCTTAGTGGTAGATCTAGATTCTATAACACTTGAAACTTATGAAATTTTAGAGGTCTACTTTATGAAAACAAATGCAAAAATACTACTTTTGCAAATTTAGGAAAACAAACAAACAAACATACAATCAACTGAACATACTACTAGGCCCTCCCAAGGCTTTGGAAGGCACCAGATAAGTGAGGGCCTTGACAGTGAAGTTTCCTTAGCTGCAGGGTAAATCTGTCTCTACCTCAACTCCACATCAGATTACTTCCCCTCCACCATACCCCTCTAGGTTTTCTGGCACCAGAACACGGCGATGGTTTGGTGAGGGCCTTTGACCAAGGAATCATCACTGGAAGACACAAGAAGAATGGCCTCTGGGCTTAATCAACACTGTTTGCATGTAGTTGGTCAGGCTTTTTAAAACATATCATATCAACATTTTTTGTTTGTTTTTAAGTTATCAGAGCTATCTTTTAAACATGCTGATACGAAATTAAGACAAGACTAGCCAAACCCCAGTCCTACTGGGCAACACTGAATGTCCTCCTACCTCTTTGTAGCTGGTTTATGGTAAATTACTGCAAAGAATAATTTAAGTCCAAGTGAACTCTTCCTCCTCAGCAATGATTTAGCTGCTGATAAGCTGAGATAAGGGATTTCCATTTGCTGTTGAGTGGGTAAGTGCTAACTTTATTCATGCATCTTCAGCAAAAATTAATGGGACTCCCAGTTAAGTCTGCTGTAGCACTTGATGTCAGTTTATAACAGGCTTGGCAATACCTGTAAATTCAGATCTATCATCATAAGATATTATGACATGCATAAAACTCAAGTGTAAACAGAAGGTTCTCTAGGGTACAGGGTTCTAACCCAAGTTGTTAGGCCTTAGGAAGTAACAGATCTATAAATGTTCCTATTTTGAAGTATACGCTAATGGATTTTCCTCAAGGGTAAAAGCACCTGAACTTCCATTTTTTTTAAATAAATAAATATTTCATTATGAAAATCAGTTTTGTTTAAGGAAGTTGTCTGAGGAAGAAGATGTTTTAAGGTATTTTATTAGTACACATTAAAATCACTTCCTATTTAGGTATGCTTTGTCCTCTCCACCCAGAGCAAAAAATAGTCATAAAAAATGGTGCCGTAATAAAAACTCCTTTTACTATTAGTTGGGAGAGAAACAAATGGGAATATTACTTTGAAGGTAATTACTTAAGTTTTTTATTGCATGATATTTTCTCAAAACCCAAGCAAAGCATATCCCAAATCTTTCTACAGGTAAAATATAATTTTCCCTCAGAACATTTTTACTCATCAGGAAAAAAAGGCAAGTTTAATTTTCCTGTCAGTTGAGGCGTCATATGTCAAACACATTTTACATTTCAAGAAACCTTACTGTCAATTTGATGGAATCCTCAAGGAGACATTAGTTCTTCTTACGCAAGTACTAACTCAGAAAGGCGTAAGCTGAATTACTGTGAGCACACCTCTAAAAATAGACCTCATTATCCCCAATGACAGTATATATGTATGACTGCCTTGTCGTTTTGACCAAAATTATGGTTTCTGTCAAACAGAGATTGTAGCTTCCTTGAAGGCAGGTGGTGGTAATGTCTTTTCCATCTTTTTAGTCCCAACACTTGGTGCAATTCCTGGCATAGGGAGACCCATATTATCAAATGAATAAATTCATGAATTTAATACAAATTGCTTCTCATGCACTGTGTGCTTATCTTCGATGTGGAAGCAATGCATTCTGTTATTTCTGATTTTTAAAAATAAAACCTTACATGAAGTAGTTCTGGAAGAAAAAATATTTACAAATGCCTTTGTTAAACTTGTCATTTGCTCACTCAATCAACAAATATTTATTGAAAACTTATAACATGTTGAGCACTGTGCGGGGTGCTCAGTCTTGAGCAGAGCAAAGTCCTGCCTTCATGACACTTCTAGTCTAAGTATGGAGATAACTCTGTTGCGGATAAAAGAAAAGCTTCCTCTCATTCCCTCTTAAGTACACTCCCTAATCACTTATGTCAGGATGACATTCAAATTTTAAATACTCTGTGGAACCCACAGTAGCCAATTGGTGGCTCACGCATCTGGCCCATAGAATTATTAGTGGACAAGGCAGCACAACTTAATGACTATAAAGTATGTGTTTCCCTGGCCTTACAGAGATGGCTCTGCCTGTGCCAGAAAATTCTGCTTTACAAATATGGCAGTGCCCTTTAATCAAAATAATTTAAAATGAATTATTGATAATTGTAGTATTACTGGTAGTAATCGTATTGGTAAGACTAATGATATCCTCCATAATGACTCACATTAACTGAGTGCCTGGCACTTTGCTAAAAGCTTTATGTGGATCATCTCCTGCAATCGCCCTCTCAAGTTCAGGCAATAGGTCTTATTATCTCTACTTAACAAACAAAGAAGCTGAAGCTTAAGAGAAATGTGAGCAAAGCCACAGAGCAAATAGTGGAGTTAGGATTTGAACTCAGACGTCTGTTGGCAGAACCTGAACTCGTAACCACACCTTTTTTCACTTCCTACATCAAAGGCAGTAGCATAAATAATCTGGAAGAAGAAAACAAAAAACAAACAAAAATCCTTTTCCATTACCTCTTTAAAGGTTGAAACAATATATGAGATTTTCCCACTTCTTCTAAAATACATAACTAATGATGCTGCATTTTCAAAGATGTTAAAAAAATTAATGGTTTTTATCTATTCTGTGATCTGGGATAGTCCAGATATAATAGAACAGAAATCCCATTTTAGGTATGACCTTAGTTTGACCTAGGCGGTCCAAGCAACTGACTATCGGGTCCTAATGTACAAGAATTCTGAAGACTATGGGAACGTGTGTCAACACAACATTAAGCACAAATGTACTAGGGGAAAAAAAGAAGTTAAAATTCTTAGATATTGCATATTAGAGAGCATTGTACCAATAAATGATCTTCAGTTGTTCCAAATAACTTGGTAATGCATGTATATTTTCAGACTCTCATATTACCTTATTTCCGTGTGAAAAGCTGATTTTCAGTCCTTTGGACTAAGCAATGTTTTATAAGGCACAGAAAACTTCTTTTCCAGAATTGTCAATCCTACCCTCTTTCCCATCACCATAGACAGGCACTATTCCAGGCGCTGAGGATTCAGCAGTGGACAAGGGAGCCAAACCAAAGAGCTCAGCTTCAAAGGGATAATGGGAGAAGGCAGCAACTTTTATATCTGAGTCACTGTGCCACATCTAGAGATAAGGAGCTTCAAGTTTAGACAGAAGTAATGTGTCTAAACCCATATAGGTCAGAAACAGTGGACTACTGATAGGAACCCATGTCTATCTAGCTACAAAGAGCATTCTCTTTCCATTGTGGTTCCCTCTGTTCCACTACCTCTCTTTGTAGTGTTCATTCCATTTGCCTTGATTTTCTGGGTCTCAATCACACTCTCCATCCTACAGTGACTAATGAAATAATGATCACTTTTGTCCATTATATGTAGAGTGAGATTAATTCCTGCCCAAATGGTCTCAATACACTGTATGTGTTTATATAACCATATCTATATACCCCTCTTTATATGTATACATTCATTCCACAAATATTTGTTGGGTGCCCAATAAATGCTAGGAACATTTCTAGGCCAGAGAAAAATATAATGGAGCTTATAGGCAAAGGGGGGAGGGAAACATAAAATAAAAGTTTCAAGAAATAAAGAATATAATTTTACATATTGCAAAGTGCTACGAAGCCAACAGGTCATACACACACACACCACACTATACACATTGCATGTATAAAACATATATATATACACATACATATATATGCAAATATATTTCCCAAACAGAATTTTTTGTTTAACTATACAAGGTGTAAGTATTGATAAATAACAATCAACTTTACTAAAAGCTATCAAGTTTTTATGAGCTAATACTTTCCCACCATATTTAATTTTCTAGTTGTCTGATAAATGATTGATCTGTGGTTACCCATGCAATTAAACAAATACTCAAACAAAAAGAAGTATTAATACAAACTTAGAAGGATAGAAAATCTCTGAAAATTGTAATAATAATTTGCTAGTCTCACTCATGATATACAGTTTCACTCTTTTAAACAGCTCTTTTGATGCTATATTCTGAAAAAATGTAGGCTCTCTTCTAGGAAAACCCAAACTGAGATCAAATTTTATTGCCTGAACACACACATATCATCAGGTATGTGAGAAAAAAAAAATTTAATAGGGTTACCTTGTGGCCAAAATCTACTCATTAAAAAAAAATCCACTGTGTGAAAATAATATATGCGTGTTTAATGCAAGGGTAAAGTTTAAAAATCAAGGGTAAACGTTAAAGATACAAAAAATAAGGGCAGGGAAAGTTCTGAAATGTAAATTAAAACACAAGCTCATTTAGAAAGATCACAGATAAGACAGTCTAAATTTTCCTGCTATCTTTAATAAAATATATTAAGAATACTAGGATGTATGTCATCATATTTGTGTTTAATGTGGCATTAATTCACAAGTCTTTTTTTTTTAATAAGATAAAATAAGTTACTTGCTCTTCTAAGGAGCTATATAACTAGGATTTTCATAATTAAACCCTAGATGAGGCATTTGGTATACCTATGCCCTAAACCCCCCCAAAATTATGCATGTACAACTTTGAAAACTACATCTTAATTAGTAGCTTAAAATAAAACTAATTTTGAAAGCCAGAAAGTTGAATTTTTAAAAATTGTTCAAATTTTATCAATGAAAGTCAACCAAATATCCAGTTTTAAAATATAAACATCAATTGTATATAAAGGACCATGAATTGTTTGATATGTCACTTAAAGTATTTTAGTAAACCTCTGCAAATTTCAACTCATATAGAGATGGTCAATATTAACTTAAGTCACATGATTTCTCACTTGTGTAGTTTAATCTCTTTGGCCAATGAAGTATGTCCCAACCTCATTTTCTTCTACTACTACTCTTTTAACTTCTACTCTATTCTGAGCAACTACTGCTTATACCTACCTGTGATGGTTAATTTCAAGTTCAACTTGACTGGGCCACAAGGTGCCCAGACATTTGGTCAAACCTTATTTTGGGTGTTACTGTAAGGGTGTTTTGGGATGAGATTAACATTTAAATCAAAAGACCCAGTAAAGCAGATTGTCTTCCCTAATGTGAGGGGGGCCTCATCCAATCAGTTGAAAGCCTGAATAGAACAAAAAGAATGGCCCTCTCCCAAATAAAAGAATTCCTCCTGCCCAACTGCCTTCAAACTAGGATACGGGGCATATTCCTGCCTTCAGACTCAAACTGAAACATCAGTTCTTCCTGGGTCTTAAGTCTGCCAGCCTTCACACTATACCATCAGCTTTCCTAGGCCTCCAGCTTATTGACTCACCCTGCAGATCTTGGGTGTTGTCTGCCTCCTTAATAGTATAAGCCAATTCCTTATAATAAATCTCTTTACATATATAAACAAAATAAGTATAAATATGCATATACTTATATTGGTTCCATTTCTCTGGAGAACCCCAATATACCACCCATACCCACCATCAAATATTTAGCAATTTCTCACCTGTGTATGTAATCAGGTTCATGAAACTTTCGCTATCCCTAACAGTCTCTCACACTAGCTCTGCCTGATAAAACCCTACATAGTCTTCAAGCCTCAACACAGAGACCTCTTCCCTCCCATGATGCATCATCATGGGGGAGTTTTTCCACTTTGCACACCCACAGCACGTCAGCACTGTTTTCGGTCACCTCTGCTTGTCTGTGGGTGGTGAGCTGGAAGAACATAGTTCTTCCTGGACAACATCTTATACATCAAAAGTAAGTATCTGAAGGGCTAGAATACATCGTCACAACATAATACGGCACGGATTATTTCTGACTGGGTAAAACCCAAAGGAAATCTTAGCTGTATGACCAAGAAAAAAATCATTTCAAACTCTCTGGACCTTGGTTTCTTCCATCAAACGTAAGAGATTTGGCTCGGTACACCAAATTCCCTCCCAGCTCGACATTTCTACGGCTCCATTAACAAATCAATCAACAGTAAACACTCACATGACTCAATATTCATTTTAAAATTATCTTAAATAATATAATATGAAGTCTAAAGTAGAAAACTGTTCTCACTTAAATGCAGCAATTCACAAGTGCACTCATTCTCTCTGAGCCCTTTTAAGACATAACCCCAGCATGGAAAAACAAGTGATAATGATTAAAAGAAAGCAACATGCATCACCAACAGGAAGGTCCTTAAAAGACTGATCACAAGGAAACACTCAGAGCCTCAGCTCACACACGCACATTCTCCGAAATGTAATAAGTTTTAATGTTTCTCCGCACTAGGGTCTCCATGGAACAGTTCACATGGGCTCCTGCCTTTGTCAACACTGATACGTAAAGAGTAGTTATTTGTAAGTACTACTGAAAGTCAGAAGTTTCTGTTTACTTATATGGCTCTGCCCACCACCACCTCTTTTCAGCATGGAAATGCAGGACTCAGAAAGACTTTATCATGTTGGTATCAATTTATTCCAAGTACTCAACTATTTTATAAGCCTTTTCAAATAATCTTCACTCGGTACCGTAATTGTCAGCAAGTTTGTTCTGTGTTGGCCATCCTTCCTTTTGTTTCAGTCTTTCATAAAAATCCTTTTGTGTGACAGTCAAGCAGCTGTGCTTTGTTCTTTAATGTTCCTAGCTTGGATCCCCAGCCGAGACCACTTTATAACATAAACGGCAAAGTACCATTTTCACAGCAGGCACAACTGTGTTCATCTTCAAAAAGAGGCATTAATAAAATGAGACTGTAATGAACATGCTAATTCTGATCACAGGGTAGTGCACAATGGCGGAGAGAGTTGACTGCCTTCTCCCTGAAAGACGGTAAAAGTTGTTTTTGTTTTTTTTCTTAAACAACTGCTATAATGGCTTACTTTTTTTTTTTTTGAAACAGACATATTATGCAAACATTTCTCTCCATTTCCCAGTGAAATGCCTTTTCTGTCTCATCCAACTGCTCACTGTGTGTTTTACTATATCAGTAACAGTCACCTTCAGGGAGCATCTTTTTTCCATCCTGCAAGAACTGACTTGTTGAAATAGGCATGTCACCGAATCACAGAAAGCTAGAAAGCAGGGATCTGAGTGATCACCAATTCAGTGCCTTCCCTGTGCACATGGCGCCAAGATAAATAAAGAAGTAAAAGAACAGGGAAGTTAATAGATTTGCTCAAGATGTCACAGCTATTTTGGGACAGAGCCAGAGTTGGAACTCAAATTACTGGAGACCTGGACTTGAGGACTTTGTGTATTATGTCTTGACGGTGATTATTCATAAACTATGATGCACATATGTGGAGTAGATCCTCAAATATAAGTGCCATTTCATAAGGTATACCTGTAAAACTAGGCCACTCAATTGTCTCATGTTTGGTCAGCTATCTTTTGTTGACAACAATTTTACTTTGTGCGTGCTCTAGGAACAAGCTAGAAGATAACAGCAACAATGGTATATATCATACCCTGTTTTGTTGTGGTAATGCTCGTGCTGGTTTGGGGATCAGTGTTATTTCAGAATGGGCAAGTCTCAGAAGATAATCCACTAAACTTAGAAAAATGACATAGTACATGCTGTTTTGGATGACAACAAAATATGTATTTTCTGATTACTACCTAAAAAAAAAAAACCCTAAATTCAAGAAACATGACATTTAGACATCTCAGACTATCAGAGACAAAGTTGACTAAATTTTTCTAGAACTTTCTCTTAGAGAGGGGGAGTCATGTGAGCAAGAAAAAGGGATTCTTCTTTTTTTTTGGCCATGCAGCACAGCATACGCATACGGAATCTTAGTTCCCCGACCAGGGATCGAACCTGTGCCCCCCGCAGTGGAAGCGCAGAGTCTTAACCACTGGACCGCCAGGGAAGTCCCAAGACAAAGGCATTCTTGATGTCTTTCTACTTGTCTAAAGCAGGCAGATGCTCCTGGACTCTTATAGGAAAGAAAAGTCTATGGAAGGTGATATCTCATTTTCCCTGTCCAGTGGTGGACAAGATATATCTGAGAGAACATTTTCATCCCCAGTTATCATTATACAGATTTACATTTACAAGTAATGTAATACCTTTGGACAGGAGGAAATTGTGGCCAGTGAACCAAAGATTCAGAAAGAACCAATTCCATCTGGATGATAATCGCTCTTCTTAAAACACCCTCTCTGGTCCTATACTTTGCCCTTCACGGAAAGCTTAATATCAAATCCAAAGTCCTTAGCAGAATCCCACAATTAGGTAAGACTCAACCCTTAATAACCACTGAGTGAGATGTGAGGTCTTCACTTAAAGTTCTGCGTAGAAGGGAAACGTGTATGACAACCATGCTCAGCCCCTTAAAGTGCTATAGAATTACGGAGATGGTATGTTCTTGTGTTTCCACAGGCAGGGCAACCAAAAAAAGTTTTAAATGACCTGGAGGCCATAAGTACCACATTCAATCCCCCTTCTCCCACTACTTCTTCTATGAACTGCAGTCTACAGCGTATAAATGGTAATTGCTCAAATATCTCATTCCAGGGTATGTTCAGCCCAAGCTTGTAGTTATCTTTCCTTATGAAAACAGTTTTTCAGAGCGAGGGTAATTTGAAACGAGCTACACAGGGAAAGTTTTCCCTGAAGTACTCCCTTCAATGCACATGGGTGGTCAGAGTATCATTTCAATGTCTTCTGCATTAGCTGTACAGGTCAGATGATTAAATCTCCAATTAATTAGGTCCTCTAGTAGCCTGTGTGAAATAAATTAGGGATCTCCATCCCATCCACTTAGACAAAACCCATCGTGACAGCTGGCACATTTTTGGCATTGTCAGCAGAGTGGGTAAAAAAGTAAATGACCCATGTGGACAAAATGGGCATCTAACGATGGGTAGTGGATGAAAAGTGCAAAGTATTTTCCATCCACTGCAGAGCAGAGAGCTTGAGTATCTGCCAATGTGATTTGCAAGAAAAAGTGAACTTAAAATGAGAACGAAGCCCATCAACTATGGAATGAAACTCTTCACATTCATCTAGTTAACTGTTCACAATGTTCATAATCTAGAAATGTCCGTTTACCACTGGAATATTTGTAAAGACTATTACTAATAGGATTACTGTTATTTAGAAATTTTAAACAAAGAGGTAACTCTAGGAAACAAAATAATTCCCAACCCCACTTATTTCATCCTATAAGGATATATAAAAATATTCTATTTTAAGGTTATGTTTAGACTACTTTTTCATTATCCAAAATACCTTTGAGTTTTTCTCATGAAACATTTCCAAAATTGCTAAACATAGTCTTAAAAAAATAAGGTTTAAGTACTTTACTAGAATCATAAATTTTCATACAAATGGACTTATATATGACAGATATTCACATAGAAAGTCAAGATTACATTAAAAATTTCAAATGTATTTGTTTTATGTGGGAGCTAGCTGGATAAAAGCAGATGAAATGGGAGGACCCCAGTCAGATGGGAGGCAGGAAAACATAAATCCGTATGAATGTCTATGTAAAGTGATATTTCCCTCCAACTTCTTGTTAATTCCTTCATCAAATGCATAGAGATTAAGTCAAGCCAAATGACTGCCACTGTTTCCTTTTAAGGGGTTTGTTCAGGGAACTCAGAATGTGAAAACACCTAAAAAGTTTCTAATAACTTGATTGCATCTTTGTAATACGTTTTCTACGTAATAGCATTAGTTATAAACTACATGAATAAGCAAAGATTAAAATTTTAAAAGAAGACCAGCGAATCTGATTTAGCTTCCTATATGAATGGCTTCCAAAATTACTCAACAATCTTCAGACGTTTTATCTAAGTTTATGTGAACATATGCATGTATATCCACGTATGTACATATTTCTAGTACATATTACAGTATGTATAAACATAGTCTCCAAGGTCCCTTTCAGCTCCAAAATCTGACTTCTAACTCCTAACTGCTCTTTTTTTTCCTCGTCTTATTCTTACCTAACAGATTTTACTCCTCTCTTTACCTTTACAAATATTTAGAATTCATTTCTTTTAAAACCCATTCAAACAGTTCAATTATCTATAGTTCACAGACTATGATTTCTACTCTCACTGATTGGGCTTCCTGCCCCTCATGAGTTGGAACTGGCTTTCATGCTTTAGAATTGGTGCCTATGAGCCCATCTGGGAATAAATGACTTTATTGTATGGCCTGAACTGGGGTTCAGGGGTTGTATGGCCTGAACTGTGGTGGTGTCTCTGTGGGGTGAGTCCTTACGTGGCTGTCTGTTCCACACTCCATGGGATTCACCGTTTCTGACCAGCTGTTATGTTAGCTTCTGGGTTCTAAGTATTGCACTGCAGAAATAGTGCTAGAATTCTTACCTTGTTCAGAAAGCTGATCTAGCTCCTCTTATTTTATATAAATCTGTGTCCTGCTGGAGAGTTAAAACTTCAGCCCTAAATCATACAGTCCATTTGGTTATTATCTTGGTTTATAAGATTACAAATTGTCTCTTATCTGAGGTTCTCTCTCTGTTTTGAGCACCTGGAAATTTCTTTCATGTTTGTAAACCTAACCACACATTTAATTTTATTTTCAAATATTTTATCAACATGTCTATATGTTTACAGGGGGATGGAGAATTTCCTGTATGAACACAGTGTGTCATAATGGCCAGAAATGTAGCTCAAATTTGACTTGTTTGTTTTTAAGCAGCATTCTGTTACATGCAATTAAAAGATCTGTATCCAGTTGGTCAATATTTCCCCTAAGACTTAGTAAGATTTTATAGTACTTAAAGCACATTGTAGGATGTATATGTAAATATTCTTTTCTAGACTTCTCAGATTGACTGATTAATTTTGGTACTAAATAGATCTAAAAGAAAATATTTTTGATTGTATAAAACATACAAAGAAAAATGCATGCCTCAAAGCGGGGGGGGGCAGGGGGGGCGGGGGATGGAATGGAGGAGAAATGGTCTCACTCTATATATGTTCCTCTAAGATTATTCAATTATGATCTTTTCTTTCTAATTCCCTTTATCTGAAGAAAGGCTATTTTACTAAGTTGTGGAATCAAGCAAAGCGAAGTTCAAAGCAATACAAAACAAACAGACAAATGCAAGTGTGTATGAGAAAGAAACAAAGGCACAGAGGGTTAGTCTGGAAATGTCAACTACGACGCAAGCCAAATCAGGCAATATTCTTATCTCTATACAAAAGACTGAATTATATACACAATACAACAGAGCATTATTAATCACCAGCCATTATTCTCTAGCACTGTCATTCTAAAGGAAGTCTTGGAAGTAGACACACCGTACTACAGATTTAGCAAGTCATCCCATGCTTTGGGCACATTGCATAAGCCACATAGCTGGAAACACAGAAGGGGACACACTGTTTCCAATCACTTTGCATCAACAGATGTTAGTTCAAGAAATATAAAAGACTGAAACAAAACACTTTTTTTGGACATAAAGAAGAAAGGTGCCTTTCTTGTTCTTGATTCCTCTGCTTAATAAGAGCTCATCTTTAGGTAGTAGATATTCCTTTAATTTTGCAAACACCAATGTCAGCTTTGGTAATTTCCAAAAAGTAGTTGCTGACCTAGATATGAAAAATCCACACACAAGTGAAGCTAACAAGCAAAACAGTAGCATACCCTGCTTCCTATCACGATTCTTTACCAAAAATCAAAATGGTATCTGGTATTTGAAATCAGCACTTCTTTGGGATTTTCTTTCCTCTCCCTGACTAGCATTTTTTAAGTCCCAGGAGAGAAGGCACCCTCTGTCTATTTAAATAACGTTTGACCCTAATCAGTATTTTACTTCAATTCGTTTCCCATTTAAGTGTCATGACAACTGTAGTCTTTTCAATGATTCTACAAAAGAACACCTGGGATACAGAATTTCAATGACACAAGCAGCAGCCTTGCACTTGAATACTTACCACGTAAAACTGTGAGTCTGGTAGATACACTTATTTCTCCCACGTTATTCGAGGCCACACATTCATAAATTGCCTCATCTCGCGGAGTCCGTAAGGGCTGTATTCTGAGAACTGATCCAGATCCATCGTCAAACTCTATTACCTATTAGAGGAAACAATAGCTGTCACAGGTGTTGTTACTATCATCTGCCTCTCAGCTAAATCTCTTAATGCAGTGGTGAACCAGCCATTAGGCTCAGAATAAACTCAGAAGCATTTTGAGACTGAATTTTGATACAGTGATGAAACAGAATAATTTCTCTAATGTACTGAATCCTATACTGCAGAATGGAAAGACATGAAACTACATATGCAAAAATGTAGATTTCTTGTCTCTACAGAAAACCATCCAGGGTTTAATCATGAAAATATTCTAGTATATGTATCTAGGGCAATGTGACCTTTTTATTAATTTTGCAAGAGACTTGCTGCTATGATGGATACACTTCTTAAATTATTCTGTCTCTGATAGCACATATGCACATGTGGATCCATTCAGTAATTGGATGATAAGGTGGAGAAATAACGTATGCCACCACTGATAGCTCTTCTGGTTTAAAATGTCTCATCCTGAACAGTATAGATGAGCAAACCATGAAGAGAAACTGCATAAATCTAGAACTTAGGCAGCCAATGAGATGGCTTTCATAGCCCCAGAGACTGATGGCATGCATTAATCTTGCCATAAATCATTCCAGTATTTGTTCTAGCTTAGCATTTTCTGCATTTTTAGGGCATTCTTGCTGTAAAATGGAAGCTTGCTTCACCAGGCAGAAAATTAATGTCCTAAACAGTAAGCTTGAATTCACTATCATTATAGACTCTACTCTGAAACAGTTAAGCAATCCCAGGTATTTGTCACCTAATCAAGTAGTACTTCTAAAAAATGATGTTGATAATATTGATAAATATGCATACAAAACTGTAGAGTCCTCTACCTGTCTTTTCTATAACTCTGCTGTGTTTCTTCAGCTGTTCACTGAGATGGTGGATTTTTTTTTGCATTTCCCTATGAATAATATATCCATGTGCTTAAATTGTGAATAAATTAAGAATGCTTTATAAATATATTTACAAGATGATCAATCCCAGATTTTGTGTATAAGTGTCAACATACAGAAAAAAGAGATTGAATGTTTTTAAGATATGGCCACTTCAAGTCCTTTCTGCATCCCATTTACATTCTAAATTCACAGAGATATTCAAAACATCCCATTTTTCAATGCACCACAATTTATTTTCAACTCTATTAAAAATACCACACACTTTAGAATGAATCTACTATGCATCTTGGGAGAATAAAGTTTCATAGTTACTGGAATCTTTGTCAAATATGCTATAATTAAAATACATATATATATATATATATATATATATATATATACACATACATATATATATTTGAGCATCCTATAGCTTAATGTAGAGAAAGGTTTAAACATCTTTAATAATAATTTAAATTTTGATTTTTTTCAGTTTTATTGAGAAATAATTGACATACATCACTATATAAGGTTTAAGGTGTACAGCACGATGGTCTGATTTACATATATTGTGAAATGATGACCAAAGTAGGTTTAGCTAACATCCATCATCTCATATAGATACAATAAAAGAAGAAATGTTTTTCTACTTATGATGAGAACTCTTAGGATCTGCTCTCTTAACTTTTGATTAATTGTTACATGTCACTGCATGCTTACATTTCTGAACTATTTCCTAGGTTTAGACCTATATTCTTCAACAAACGATATACACATTGGATGCTAATATTGTAATCTTCAATTTGCAAACCCTATTTAACACCCAGTATTAATTATGTACCTACTCTAGGCCAGATGCTACATTTGCCACTGGAGATAGAAGAGGGAACAAAATCAGTCTCACTCATACTCTCATGGGCTTTAGAAACCAGTGACACTAAAAAATACAATATACTGTTACAGACATGAAGGATTCACAGCCCAAGACTCAGTACTATTTGATGTAGCCGCTTTGTGTTAAAATAATTTTTTCTGGATGTTTATATGACACTCATTAGGAATTATGTACTGAGCAGGCCTCATGCTTTGAAATGTTTACTGTTATAATTTAAACTTTGTTACAAGAGTTTGTCAAGAAGCCATCATCGCTAGCAAGCATGACGTCAAACTTCTCTTTGACAAAAAAGTCAATTTCATTTAAACTAAAAAGTATATGTGCACCAAAAGTCACACACACATCATTTCCTATGACAATGTAGGAAATATTTCTCAAAGATTAAGATATTCTTTTTACGTTTAAATCACTGTAGGTATCTGATCTTCAAACAAACAGAATTTTAAACTGACCATTTGTAAACTACAGGCCAGATTTCAATTTTCACCAGTGTAATTATGCTCTTTATGCATTTGGTCCATTTACTGCTCTTTGAGAACTGGTGAAGAATGAATAAATTCACAATGCTCTGAATTTTGTCGTTGCTATGTTTCATTTAACTGGGAATTGTTTTAATTTGCCAAACTGTGAACTAGGCTATCAAGTAGTCAGAAACTCAGGTAAGAGGAGGTGAGTTTTACATTTTGGGTCAGTTTGGAGGTCTAAGTACTCTCTAAAAATCAGTCTAGCCTCTTCATATCTTAAATTACAGGCATGATATTGTGTGCTTCTTCCAATTGTTCTCTATATAGCTTATCACCTATTTTTCTCCTCCAGAAGGAGCAAATTCATAAACCATAGGCTCCTTAAAAACACCCAAAATAATATCTGAATTATGTATCGTCATCTTCAATGCACTGAGCTTTCTTGAATAAACAAACTCGACTTCATCAGTAGGTTTATCAGCTATCAACCTGGTTGGGTATGTTTCTTTCAGAGCAGTTCTTCACACTAACACACTGGAGCGAAGTTCTCTTTCTAGTCCATGCTACCTGTAAAACACAGGTGTGAAGTATAGTGGACAAACTAAATTTGCTGTCCAGTATCCGTTCCCCTTCTTCCGGATAATAGGAACTTGAATTCCCTTTGGGAAAACACTGTTCCCTCATTCCAAGCCATGGGGTTGGATGGAACTGATCTCATTCCCAGCAACTGAGGTAGATTCTTATTAACATAAATGAGTTAGTCTGTACCATCCAGCTGTCCACACAGACTGGTTCAGTGATGAACACATAACTCAGTAAGAGCCAAGAGCACAGAAATCTCTCACTCGTCCTCTAGTCTTGGATGTGGGAGGATGGGAGACAGCATCTTGCCATCTTAAGGGGAAGCAGTCTGAGGGTGAGGTTACACATGAATGCTAAGAACACTATTTGAGCCCTGGTACAAGTACGACAAAAGTCAGTCATCTGAACCCCCACATTCCCTTTTTAAAAAAGCTGAAGCCATCTAGAGTGAAGTTTTCCATCACATACAACATAAGGAATGGCATAGCTCAGTGATTACAACACCTTGTATCAGAGAAAAACAAGCAAGTAACATACAAACCAAAAATTCAGCAGTTACATTCTTCCCCCAGAGAAACAGAACAATGGACCTAATACCTCAAATCTCTGATTGCTGACTTTCTTTCCTTTTTTGTTCCAGACAATTTTAGGTCTTGGGTCTCCTGTCGCTTGGCAAATGAAAGAGGCAACTCCACCAGAGACCCCTGTCTGGTCAACGGGAGTTCGTGTAAACCTTGGAGGTGCTGAAATAAAAAGAAATAAACATCACAATTAGATGGAAAGTGGAAACACAGACTGTTACCCCACTGCCACTGCTCTCTCCAGAGCCCTCAACCCTATTTCAGTCAATACATACATACATACATACACATATACATATACAAGGATTATAATATTAGGAAAGCACCTTTTACATTTGAGGGTAATTAAAAGGGGAGGGAGGTAACTTTCTGGTGAAGTTATCTGCTAGTGCTTTTATTGCTGAAATCCGTATTAAGGCAGAGATGCAATAACATTTGAAAAGCAACATCACGCATTAATTTTTACAACCAGTATTAAAAAAAATCCAATTTGTCCTCTGTAACAAAACGAGCTCATCAATCAAAGTGAGTAAAATTTTAGCTCTTTGCTTTGATGCCGCTATCAGGACATTGCCAGAAAGCAGCAGTGCCACTATTAAAATTAGTGACATTTAAGAGAAATTCTAGGAAATTTTAAAGAGACAAGAAATACAGCCCTGAGTTAGACGGTTTGGCAAGAAATAGAAATAGGAGAATATGGTAAAGTGACTCTAACCCAGATATTGCGTGCTGCCTTACTTTCAACTTAACTCCACAATTTGCATAAAAAGATGAGTCAAGAAGCCTCCAAAGTCATAGCAAAAAAAAGAATTTCTGTAAAGAAAGATGTAGACTTCAAGATTCCTAAGGACGAAAGGCTAACTAACAGTTGGAGGTTTTTGAAATGTCCTCTGTCTCCTTTAAATGTTCCTAACATACACTTTCCCTCTTAAAAGCCTGCTTGTTATCTACCTGGTATTTCCGGATCTAGAAATCTATTATATGAAAATTATATAAAATGTAGACAAATATTTATGGACAAAGATATTAACCATATATTTTATTTACAAAGATTATAAGTACTCAAAACATCATTATTATAGGAACTGATGGTGAGATAAACTGGCATAATGATGGAACATCATACAGATAGTAAATGTTGTAATTATAAAGTTTTTATTATATGCCACGAGAAATACTTACGACTCAATGGTAAGCCACAAAAGCATCACACAAAATTACAGATGAGAGAGATCAGGTAAAGAAAAATGCACCCCAAAAAAGATAGGACAAAATATGCTAAAACATTAATGATGGTGGTTTGGGAGAAGGTATTTTAATTATTTTTCCTACTCTTCACATTTTTCTTACTTCGTTGAGTTTTGACAATTATGTTAGAGTTGGACATTTTTTAAACTCAAAAACATTTTACTTTCCCATTTTATTTTCTATTTTCTTACCCCTATTACAAATTCTCTCTTCCCTCCGGCTGTTTTTCAGTGATAAGTCATTGAAACAAGGTTTTAAGTAACCATAGCTAAAGTTTATTTTGAAAACTATCCTTAGATTCTAAGTAAGAAGAAAATAGCAAAGTTCATCATTGTTTGCTCATCACCAGTATTTTCTCCGCCTTGTTTTCATGTTTCCCATGTGATACTCCTGCTGGCCTGATGGTGTGTGTCCTGACCCTCATCTTGATTTTCCTGGAGTCAGGGAAGCCAGATTTCCTTCTCAGCTCCACCATTTTGTATGTGTAACATCTTGAGGGGGTGCCTAACTTTCCTGTCTCTTAACTGTAAAAATATGAAATGTGAAATAAATTATTTTGCAGAGATCCCTTCCAGTTTTAAGGTATTAACTTCCACGATGAGGGAAAGAAGGGAGAAGAGAGGTGAGTGGTATCTTTGTAATGCTGATGCGGGGAAATGAGTCTCCACTTCAACAGGAAATTCAACTTGGTGATAGTAGGGCTGGTGAAAACCCAGGTACCTGTTTGTTCAGAAACGCTAGGAACGAAAGTGGGCTCTAAAAACGCTGCTAGATGTCACATCCAACGGCATCTCAGGGTAGCAACACAAACTGGATGATTACCAGAACTGTGAGCAATGTTTAAAATGATTTGAAATTGATTACCAGTGAGAGGAATAAAATACGCAGTACACTGATGTCACTTTTCTGTCACAAACAAACAAAAAAGATATTAAAAGTTTTTATGGTTTTCATTCTGCTGTTGCAAACAATGCAAATTGATAATAACCACTCACTTGTCAGCATCTAAATGGAAATTATAATTATGAAATTAAAATTCCTAGGGAGTTTCCCTGGGAAAACAAAACGTATTGCATTGCTCTTTTAAGTGGTACCAACACTGTCATTTTTAGGTACTTTCCTTTTTAAAGTCCATAGCTTAAAAATTGTCAACCCTAAAGGAAAATGAATTTTAACAACCCAGCTTCCCAATTAAGTTCTGTTTTGAAATTGCTCACAAGAATGTAAGGACTGGATGGAGGGCTGTTGCATAAAATGACTATGTACTAATCAGAAATTAAATAAACAAAGAAGGTAGGATGCCATTTTTGATGCACTGGGATTTTTTTTTAAGGGAAAGTATCCTATTTCTCATCCTAAAGAATGAAGGAAATTTGGAGATTCTGACAATCTGCAAATAGGCAACAGTTACTCGGGAAAGTGCTTCCTGAATACTGAGTGGGGACAGTAAGAAGTCGAATTAATATAAAACCCAGAAGTCTTATTTCTAAGTGGAAAGCATAGGAGGCAAGTTCCCATGTTCTCAAAAAGGGATGCAACTATCATTCCAATGTTCAGATGTGTTTTTCTTTTATCTTCATTTTCTGGTCGTACCTTACAGTTCTCATGCAAATATTGACAAGTTTAAAGATATGACCACTGGATGCTATTGCAAGGATATTTTCTTTTTTTTAAACTTAATTGGTAGTTTTACTTTTCAAAAATTTTTATAGGAGTATAGTTGATTTGCAATGTTGTGTTATTTTCAGGTGTACAGCAAAGTGAATCAGTTATACATATATGTATATCCACTCTTTTTCCATTCTTTTCCCATACAGGTCATTACAGAGTACTGAGTAGAGTCCTGTAAGGATTTTATTTCTGAAGATGAAGTCAAGTAATAGAATTAACCTAATGAACTGTGGAAAATTCATTGAAATAACCAGTTAGGATCTGTTTCAGATCTGGGACTGTTTTTCTAAATCCCACTACACCCCACTGTAGTGACTCAGTATTCTTCAAAAAAGCAGCCCGAAAAGGGTCCTTAAATTTATTCTTTAAAAACAAACACACAAAAATGAAATTGATCACGTTACATTTTTTTTTTAATTAATTATTTTTTTTTTTGTCTGTGTTGAGTCTTCGTTTCTGTGCGAGGGCTTTAGTTGCGGCAAGTGGGGGCCACTCTTCATCGCAGTGCGCGGGCCTCTCACTATCGCGGCCTTTCTTGTTGCGGAGCACAGGCTCCAGACGCGCAGGCTCAGTAGTTGTGGCTCACGCGCCCAGTTGCTCCGCGGCATGTGGGATCCTCCCAGACCAGGGCTCGAACCCGTGTCCCCTGCATTAGCAGGCAGATTCTCAATCACTGCACCACCAGGGAAGCCCGATCACGTTACATTTTTTAAAGGCATATCAATTACTTGTACACAGAGGTTTTTTTAAAATTTTTTTCTAAATATATGTTAAAAAAAAAAAATAGCCTTCACAGACAAGAAAATCATGACTTTCTTATGGGATCTGATGTCAATTTTTCTACATTTGTCAACCAAGTCCAAACCATGGAAAGGATAAATGCCATTACTCTATGATACAAGGTTAACACTCTAGATAATATAGTAAAATCCTTTCAGTAAGCATGTTTGTTGCATAAATAATCATCTTGGCTGGTCAGACGCTAACAGTGAGGCTGTCAATGCTAGGCAGATGGCCAAAGGAAACAGATGAGAAAGAAAGAAGACTAAACATAACTCCAACAAATGCTAGAAGCAAGTAAAAATCTTCATTCCCAGAGGGGTCTAACAATACATAGCACTCACTCCCCCGTGTCTGTATCTCAGTTTAATAGAAGAAACTAAATGAGTCTTCTGCCTTCTTTTGTCATGGGTATGCCCAAATTTAAGTCATGCTCTGAAGATGGGAAGAAAGAGAAAAGAACCCCTGTAAAAGAATAAAACAAAGACTTCCACTACACAGTCACACAATAGGACAGCCTCAGGTCTTAATAATGAAAGTCCCCATGATTATCCCATGAGATACAACCATAAATATTACGCTTGGTTTAAGAAAATAAAGAACTATCAGGAATGTAAGGATGGAGAGAAAGACCTTAAAACTTTACAGTCACCAATATTCAGATAAGTACACTTCCATTATTGTAGCTAACTGCCATTGCTATCCACCTAGAGCTGCCAACATTGTGCTTTGCAAAATGCATTTCTGCTCAAGCTGATTTTGACAAGTAAGGAGTATCACCTTTTATTAAACTAATGCCAGGCAGAGGTCAGATTACTGTTAGACCCAGAAAGTCTATTTTCTAAATGGAAAATAGAGAAGCTAAACATGCATATGAGTCAGAACAGAGGCATGCTGGATATTCTAGAACGTGTCTGCCATGCTCACGTGCTGTTCAAAGACTACATTCTCGGGATGCATTCACAGAGCAGACAGGAGCTCCAGGAATCAAGTAGATTATTATTTCCCACACAGCTTGAGAGGAGCCACAGGCTGCTGATTGATTTCTCCTTCTAAGAGGTTAGATTGCTTCTTACAAGCATAAGCAATGCACAGTACCTTTAATGCAATGACTGTAATATTTTGATGCCATATCAGGTCTCAAGTTGCTAGGCTTTCTGAAGACAAGATGATAAGCCCAAAGAGCACATAAGGTGATTAAATTCAGGGGACAGAACGTACCAAGACCAGCAAATTGCCTTTGACCATCCTAAACAAACTGCTCTATCAAGGACAAAACCTTCCTTTAGCACACTACATTAAGTAGAACTAGACATTAAGTGAGGAGAACCACTGAAGTCCGCTAGCAGCATCCATGGAAGAAAGGGATTTATGAGAAATTCCTAAAGGTTAAGAAGACGACTCAGGTTTGTGGGAACTTGACTGGCCAACTGAGAATCACTTAAAACAGGTCCCTGGAAAGGACCACATGCTACAAAAGTGAAGAGATGAAATGATGGTGCCGTTTGTCTAATTTAATTCTAATGAATAAGCCACTTCTGCAGACATCAAGGAAATATGTTGCACGGGGAACAAAACCAACAGCACGTAAATAATCGGCTTTGTTTCTTTCAGCTGATTAACATTTCCTTAAACAGAGAGTTTTGATTTTAAAGGGATATTTGTCATAATAATGTACTTAAAATCTTGAAAGGGGCAGGTTAATAATGTTATTAAATGATACTGAGGGAGAGGATGAGGAAATGTTCAGTAAAAATATATAGGTAGGGCTTCCCTAGTGGCGCAGTGGTTGAGAATCTGCCTGCCAATGCAGGGGACACGGGTTCGAGCCCTGGTCTGGGAAGATCCCACGTGCCGCGGAGCAACTAGGCCCGTGAGACACAATTACTGAGCCTGCGCGTCTGGAGCCTGTGCTCCGCAACAAGAGAGGCCGCGATAGTGAGAGGCCCGCGCACCGCGATGAAGAGTGGCCCCCGCTTGCCACAACTAGAGAAAGCCCTCGCACAGAAACGAAGACCCAACACAGCCAAAAAAAAAAAAAAAAAAAAAAAAAAAATATATATATATATATATATATATATATATATGTAGTCCTGTCTTTAGGAATCTGCTTCCTCCCTAAAAGGTATCTGTAGAATTTATGAGGCTGTCAGCTGACCTCATCTCTGTTCTTTCTTTTTCTGGAAGAATCAGGGTGAGGGCTCCGAAGGGAAGCTCAGGAACAGGGATCTGGAGGTCGGTGAGAAATGCAAAGCATAGGAGGTGAATCCGGGGTGATGCTAAGGGCCATGGCCAGGTCTGAAGGTTTAGGGGGACAAGAGCCATTGTCACAGGGTTTACATTCCCATCCAGTCACCACACACTCTACTGCCACTGCCCCAAACATAGAAAATGGCCAAAGTTTGTGTAGATGATGGATTTTCTGTTATGATTCATTGGGGTAGGTAGGAAAGTGTGCCCAAGATAGCAGTGCAACTGTAGAGGCTCATGACAAGGGAAGAGGGGGTAGGTCCCAGAGTTGATGTTTAACTGTACGGAGGGCCAGGATCCTGGCACAAGACACCAGGCTGGACTGGTTTCCATGGCAGATGTTCTGCATAAACAGGGGCCTGTGGGGACATCTATCCTATCACATGGAATCTGCACAGGGTCACCTCTGACATCCATGGCCAGGATGGACCTTCAAAGTCAGACTATTTTTGAGCCATCTATTATATTTTCTTTTTAATACAACTCCACAGTCTTTTAACCTTAAAATTTGATTTAAGGAGCATTATACTTCAAAATGGGATAAAGAAATAACTACTCTTCAGTGAATTCCATGCACTGGACTAAATGTTTTATATATCTTATATGCAGTGTTTTCCATAGTCCTGTACGATTATACCATTACTCCTATTTTATAGAATTTTAGAAGGCTTTATAGTACTACATAAATTTAGAAGGAAAGAAAGAGTCAGGGAGAAAACGGGAAAAAGAAAGGAAGGAAGGCTCACTGAGGTTTAGAGTGAATCATGGACTTTTGATCTAATTGTGAAGTCCTGATATTTTTACTGTGCCAAATTAGAAGATGGAAAGTTACAAAGACGCTGCACAGACAATATGGTGTAACTCAATTTATAGTATATTTTCAAATCAAATCTGTTTTAGTTAACCATAAAAAGTATACTGGCTGTTTTCTCAAAGGTTTGGTAAGTACTTCGTGCTGTATTACAGCAATTATTTTTCACTAGATAAATGAGAAAGTTCACCCAGAATGCGTATGGAAGTTATTTTCCTAACTTCCAGGAGCCGATTGAAATCAGGGGTACATTAAGTATGATGCCTGGGCAAGAGACAAAAATCAAAGCCACAAAATTCATAAATAAATCGCGTAAGTTCCAAGTGTAGTATGGTAGAATACTTTTGTATTTTTCTACATATACGTTCAATTTGTTCATGATGGCAAAAGACAAGAAAGTTCTTGACATCAATTTCCTCTCTTCCTTTTCAAGGCATTTTGACAACATACTCTATGCATGTCTAGACCATTAATTTTTTTTTTTAACATCTTTATTGGAGTATAATTGCTTTACAATGGTGTGTTAGTTTCTGCTTTATAACAAAGTGAATCAGCTATACATATACATATATCCCCATATCTCCTCCTTCTTGGGTCTCCCTCCCACCCTCCCTATCCCACCCCTCTAGGTGGTCACACAGCACTGAGTTGATCTCCCTGTGCTATGCCGCTGCTTCCCACTAGCTAGCTATTTTACATTTGGTAGTGTATGTATGTCCATGCCACGCTCTCACTTCATCCCAGCTTACCCTTCCCACACTCCCCATGTCTTCAAGTCTATTCTGTACGTCTGCGTCTTTATTCCTGTCCTGCCCCTAGGTTCTTCAGAAGCTTTTTTTCTCTTTTTTAGATTCCATATATATGTGTTAGCATACAGTATTTGTTTTTCTGTTTCTGACTTACTTCACTCTGTATGACAGAAACGAAATTGAGTTATTTGTAGATCATTAATTTTATTAAGGCTTCAACTCCCAATTCTCGACTGCTAAAACGATTACTACAGCATTCTCCCATTGGATAAATAGATGTCTATGCCTCTGTATAACTATCAACATTTAAGGTGACTAACGATTGATATGTATATTAACAGAAAGGAAGGGGAGAAGGAGAAAGGAAAGGAAGAAAAGAGGACAGGAAGAGATTTGACTTAATGAAAAGGTATCTCCCACTTGAACTTCTCCTCAATGCCAGGTCCTTATTTCTAATGTTTGAAAGATTACCTAGTAACATCTCAAAATCAGTATGCTGAAAACACACCATGCCATCTGCCTTCCCAATCCTACTTCTCCTCCTAAGTTTCCAAGTTTGTTTGTGGCACTCCCATTCTCCCTGACACTCAGCCCTGCAGCTTCAGCCTCTTCTTTGTATTCTTGTCCTTTGCCTCATATCATTCAATTATTAAGTCCTATAGATTCTGCTTCTAATATGTCCCACTCCTCTTTGTTTTTTAATGTCTAATAACAATGACCATGATTCTCCCTTTAAGCTGGACATTAGAATCACTTGGGAACCTTAAAAAAGTAAAAAAGCTATAGGTGCTCAGACCCCTCCCCAGACCAATTAAAATAGAAAGTCAGTGGGTGAGGCTGGGTGATTAATTTCCAGAAGATGCCAATGATCAGCCAGGATTGAGAATCACTGAATAATATCATGATATCTGTGCTTTCCCTTCCAGTCACCCTAACTTCAAGTTTTTATTGCTACAATCAATATTACAAATTACTGCTGATCCGATCCTTCTTTTCCTTTTCGTTCTTGTTCTTCCAGGTTTTGTTAAACGCATCTATGATTAAAGCTCTTTTCCACTCTAAATAAATAAATAAATAAACAAACAAGCTTTAATAGCTAACTGCTGCCAAATAAACCAGAAATTCTGTTTGGGCTTTCAGATCTTTCAGAGCTGCTGTTGACCTACTTTCCCAAATATGTTTCTACTATCGCCCATCAGGAACCTATAATTCCCTGCCTTGATGCCTTGGTATAAGCTGTTCCCTTATATAAAATGCCTTCTCCTACATTTTAAAATTTATAGAATTTACCCATTTTTCAATCCCAAATTAAATATCTGAAGTTTTCTTTGATCCTCCCATCTGGATAAGATCCACTATTCTTTTAACTCTCTTATCATACTTTTTGTATCTCTCCTATGAGTTAAAGCAGTTTATCATTTATTACAGCTATTTTATACATATGTATTTCTCTCTCTGCTCATTAACTGAACCCTGAGAAAAGCATCTGTGACCTGGTCATCTCTGAAATCTCATAACTCCTAATCCCACCAAGCACATAGTAAGTGTTCAATACATACTTAGACACGATAAAAGGCTCTCCAAGGTACTATACCCTCTAATCTTTGACTATACATTTTTCAGTACTTAGGATGCATAATATTGTTGTAAACATGATAACTGTGCTTCCATTTGAATTATATTTGCTTAGAGCTTGATAAATTATCTGAAGAAACAAACTTCAAGTAATATACATTGACACGGCAAAATACTGATGTGACATGGTGGGAGACTAATGGATCCATACCAGGCCCAAAGTTGGCAAAATACAGCATATCCAAATCACAGATTCATGCATCCTACTGTAGGACTCAATTCAGATGAAGTATAATGTAATACAACGGATCTCATCTCTTTTATGAATATCATTGTACCTCATTGTTACCACAGAGCTCTCCTATTTTCTGCCACTTTTAGGTTTTTTTTTTAAATAAATTGACTTTATTGTTCTGACTGTACATTTTTATTATAAGTAAATTAGAAAACATAAATAAATTAAAGGAAGACATTTTAAAACATTCTAATGGTTATCGTTTTGATGAATGGCTTTTAAGAATTTTTCTATGTCCGCTTAACATATACTGTCTACAAAAAAGGAGATTATACTGTATGATTATTTTATAGCCTGCATTTCACTTAAAATATATTGTGAATATATTTTATGTCAATAAATATTTAAATGGAAAAGGCTTTTATATTATAAAGCATATAGATATATTTTAATTTACTGTTAAACATTTAGGTTGTTTCCAATTTTTTAGTGTTATAAAAGTGCTTTAGTGATTATTCTTGTATTTATATCCCTACACATATACATCATTCCTATATGTGATTCATTCTTACATGTAAAACTAACATGTATGATGCATTCCTATATATAAAATTAAAGAATTAAAAAACTATACATTTCTAAGGCTTTTTATACACTTCAACAAATTATGCTAAAAAACCCATATAGTCACAGGAGGAATAAATATGAGTGTCCAATTACCTAGACCATTGCCAAAGCTGAAAATTAGCACTTAATCACTGGCAAAATTTTTATCCTTTTTAGTTAAACAGAGGGATAGAAGGTAGAGGTCAGAGGGTGATCAGTATAGAGGAAAAAAACTGGAAAATTTACACCTTAAAAATGAATCCTCTTCAGATACTCCTCAAATCCTGCCTTTTCCATTTCCCCTTGGGATGAAAGAATGTAAGAGGAATACTTAGTAGTGAATACTTAAAGACCAATGAAGAAAGAGGAGAAGGAAGAAGAAAAACTATCTAACAACATGAAACTACTGAAAGTAGTACTTAAATGCTATAGAAAATAATTTTCGATTTAAAAAAGTCAAGACATTCACGTCCATCTTAGTCTTTCAAATTGTTTTTCAAAAAACAATTAAGATGAGGTTTCCTATGAATTAGTCAGTGCACACTAGTAAAGTAAATTTCTTGTTTGTCCTATTTCAAAATATATTAATACCTGGGTCATAAACATGTATTTTACAGCCGTAAAAGTTGTGCAGTCTCACCACCGTAACTTTTTATTTAACATACAGCCATGGGATATTATGACCAAAACAAACAATGCTCTATATTCGCTGTGTCTGGGCCATAAAACTTCTCTGAACTATTGACATGCTTAGTAAGGCCGACCATCTGTTTTCGTGTAAGACACTCACTGTAACCACTGGCTTAGCAACACAAATTTTAGAAAGGCGTGCCAGTGGCCCAGAATCACTCTGAAGATAGAATCAGCGAAGCCATTCTTACCATTCCTTATGCCAGACTCATGCATCCTTAATGAAAACATGTTATCAGCAGCACGATTTATATATTCACTTAACATTTTCCACTTGAAGCCTCTGGGTTCACGTACTACCTACTTATGCATTCAAAATACCAGGCATTTTGACCAGGCATCCGTTTTCATTCAATAGAGTGATAAAGGCCCTTACACTGAAACAGATGAAAAGTCATGAAATCTCTCTGGCTCATTCATAAAGATGTAGGCAAATGACACAATATTTATTGCCTTTTTCCACATTTCCTCTAAATGGTAATGTACTCACAAGGCTATTTAACACAGATACTGTATTTGACAAAAAAGAAACTCTACCGACCCTTTAGCATCTTTCTGTAGTTAGTTTTCAAAGCAGATTCACTTACATCATTCACTGCTAATTTACTCATTAACCATAATTTATCACATCAGATGTGCTGATCATCATTAAAAGTAATCATTTATTCCTCCTTCTAACGTGCTGCTTATCGTGTACCTGCAAATTGGATCACACAGGAGAAAGGTAATTGGATTATTTGAAAAAAGAACATGAAAACAGACATAACTTAAGTGGCAAAGAAAGGGGAAAAAAATGACAAAAAATGTCATCATTGGCATTTTTTCCTCGAATTCTCTCCAAATTTTATGTTACTAAATTCCAGAATATTGATTCTATTACCTCCCCTCTAAGAAATGTCCAATATATCAACTATGTGAATTTTGTTTTATTGTTTTTTAAGGGAACTAGAGTGAAATGCTGTACTGGCTTCACTTTAGAGACCCGTAGCAAACCAGTTCCACAAAGAGATCTACTGATGTCACTGTAAGTGCTGAAAAGCTTTGAGCTGACATGAACTGCTATAACTCCCGTCTTCTAACCAAGGTTAGGTGTTACCACAACTGGCTAAAGCCTGGATAATTTCTTGTAAGATAGATCCATCTTCTAGGAATAAATGTGACCACAATTTTTCATCTATCAATTTCATACTGTTAAGTTAGCAAGGTAGTTTGGGAAATGCAAGTAGCTGAAATATTCCCAGTAGCTATAACATGGAAAGGGTATATGTGCAAACACATGTGCATACTTTCAGTGAGTGGTAAAACAGATTGCAAAATGAAGTTCAAACGTATCTACTGGAGAAATTTAGAAGCGGTATCATAAGAAAACCTTGTTTACAAAGTAGCATCTCTACAGATACACTGTTTTCATGTGTTAAAAAGCATTTTGTCTGGAACAGAATATTGTGGAAAATGAGCTGCCAGAGTTTTTATTACAAAGGCAATGTTAATTGTAAATGTAGAGTTTTATAATAAATATGGTATTTCCTAAAGAAAGTCCATAATTAATACTACCTTCCAAATAAATGACGTTATGATTTTTAAGTGTTTCAAAGATGAAACACTTGAAAATTTCATTGTTTAAAAATATTTCCTTCGAACTCAGTGTTTTAAGGGGCACTACCATTTGTTAATAGGTTTGTAGATACATAGTGGATAAAAATATAAAAGATAAAAATGCAAAAACAATGAAAAAATTGACTTGCCTAGTTACCAGAATTGCTTTAGACTGAAATTGTGATTTTAAAAATATATTTGAAAAACACCCAGCATTATTCACATTTGAACCAATACTCTGCTAGAGATCATGATATTCTAAGTTTAAAAGGCCTATGTCATAGCTTCATTCTGTGTAATGCCTAGCTTATTGTAGATATTCGATATCTTTTAAATAAAGTACAATTATTTTGGATGTATGGATAATTTAGATATGAATCTATGTCCTTCCATTAATTTTCCACTAAATTAGATTTTTTTAAAAATTCACTTCTCTGTAGACTCAGAGCCAAAAATTATTTGGCGATAATTTCCAGGATTCCAAATACTCTTATTCAATATTAGGTAACTATTTTAGAACCAATAACAATTTGTAGGATAATAAAAACACTCATTTTCTGATATCCTTCCAACTGAACACATGTAGCAAGCAAAAGAGTGGCATTTATTTTACATATTAAATCCATCCTTTTTAAAATAAAATTAATTTTTTTTAGAGTTAAGAGAAAGAATTAATATCCATACAAGCAAGTTGGATATGGGGAAAGTGTTCCTTCCATAAGATGTCTCACTGAGCTTAATCTTGCTAACCATGATTGATTTCTGCATTCTCAAAAAGAGTGGCCTGCCACTCGCCCATTCTCAAATTCTACCCAGTGAGCTATTTGGGGGTACAAAAGATGGAAAGCGTGACAACTGGTTCTGTGCTAGGGCTGTGAAGTCATGTACCAGCAAGCAATGATAATAATAGATGATCACCCAGGGCCATGGACTGGCCCTGTCCACACAGAAAACTCAAGTTGACATTAATTAGATCCTGGCACAGAGAGAATAGGGTACAATTCCTTGGTTTGTAGATGAAAATAAACCTTTAAAGAACTTTAATGAGTCCTAGATGGACAGAGTATAATACAATAATGAAATTCTCGCTCTTTTTTTTTTTTTAAGCTACATCTCCGTCAAATAACCCTATCAGCATTTCCATGACAGCATGTTAAATCTGAGGAGGAAACGTCTCATTCTTGCTGCCTGTGAACTGAAACACATACACACTACAAATTTAGAAAGCCAACAAAAGGAGGGGGAGGGACCTTTTTTGTCCCATCCTCACTGAAATCTGTTATGCTCTGGCAAGTCCTTTTGTTCCCATTTTCCGAATAGCATAGGATTTATCTACATAAATATCCATCTCACCTCGCCTGGTTAAAAAAAAAAAAAAAAAAAAAGGTAACACTTGAATCTAGACACAAGTTTACACTACTCAAATATTATGCAAACACTTTTCAGTTGAATTAATTTTCAAATATCAAGTCCCTTATTTGTATCCCTGGGCAGTGCAGCCTCTGGTACCAGCTCATTTTGGTGCCGATTATGCATGCTTTTCTAGAGAAACACATTATCTGAGCCCCAGGAAGGTGGGAGGCATTCCAAAACAGCATAGACAGTGAGGACCTTTATTTGCCAACTAACTTTTTTCCCCCATTCTCTGATTTACAACTCAGGGTGTTAAAGAAGAACACAAAGGGTTTTCCCACACAGCAATAACCTTTATGAAAAACCTGCAAACGAGATCTTAATTACACTATTTACCAGTATAGACTGCATGACGAAATAAACTGAAACATTTCTTGCTGCAGCTTGCTTTCTTTTTTTCCTAATTTAACTGTTGCAGGCAACGTCATAGCAATTTAAGTTGGTTTTGTGACAAATTAGGAGGACGCTTATTTTAGGAGGAAAATCAACCAATAATGACTGCCTTGGCACATGGCTTTTGTTCAGAGCATAAACAGAAGCTGTGGCTGACAGCTGAGGGACCCAGTCCCCTGCTATCCTTAGAACACATTTGCAGATACCCAAGGCCTCTTGCCAGACTGAGGCATGTAGTAGCCTCCCTTGCCATCCAACAGGGCTGCACTGACCAGCTTATGCTGAATACAATCAAAGGACACTGTTTTAGGACCTCCTACAAGGTTGGGCCTAGCTTTAGATGCTAAAATTACTGTTTTAATTATTAACAGTTCCAACAAGGCAATAACAACGGCCTTTTAGCATCATTCTGAACTATCAAGGTATAACCCCAAGCACTTCAAGTTTTGGACACATGCCCGAAAGTGTTTTTGTTAGTGACCCCAGATCATTAGGAACGGAAGAAAATGCTTCTTTTGTATTTGTGTAACAGGAGCGTTTGTGAATACACGCCAGGCCACATGTGAGAATCTGGATGAACTTCATTTTCCAGAATTAGAAAAAGGGCCTGTAGATTATCCTGGGATAAGCTTTTATCCAACACCAAATGAAAAGATAAAGGCTCCGGGATGCTAAAAGTTAAGCGATGCATGCTACTTCTTTCCCTGAATCATTATATAACTAGCCATAGTGACTAATTTAATCAAAGGAAATGTTGCTTTAAAGTTCTCTGCAGCACCTTTGTCAAATTTTACTGTTTGAAGTCTTTGGTAACCTAGTGAGAGTCCCAGCTGCTTTTTGAGGTGGATCTAAAAATGCCATGAAAGCAGATCTCCCTTCAAAGCTGGGAGGGAAAAAACAAAACGCAAGAGGAGTCTAAAGGGATGGGCTGCAATTAATAATCAAATATGTATCAGTTACTCTAATTCATTAAATAAATGGCCTTTGGGGTTGTCAGAGTGTCTTTTTAAGGCAAAATAAACTATAGAGAAAGATAAAACCAGTGTTTAAAATCTGCAAAGCAAAGCAGTCCCAACACTTACAGAGAGTGAACTAAAAATGGAAAGCATTTGGGAATATTGACATTATTTTTTTTTAAATTTTTATTTATTTATTTATTTATGGCTGTGTTGGGTCTTTGTTTCTGTGTGAGGGCTTTCTCTAGTTGCGGCAAGCGGGGGCCACTCTTCATCATGGTGCGCGGGCCTCTCACCATCGCGGCCTCTCCCGTTGCGGAGCGCAGGCTCCAGACGCGCAGGCTCAGCAATTGTGGCTCACGGGCCCAGCCGCTCCACGGCATGTGGGATCCTCCCAGACCAGGGCTCGAACCCGTGTCCCCCGCACCGGCAGGCAGACTCTCAACCACTGCGCCACCAGGGAAGCCCTAGACATTATTTTTTAAAGAGTCCATATGAAGGCTATGCACCCCTTTACTAATCAGCCAAAGGTTTTAACAGTCCAACTGCTTCTACCAGTGCCATGAACTCTCTCATACATTCCCACATGCTGCATCTGCCTTAAGGATCCCATTCAGTCCTGTAGCATGCCTTTCTTCCTTCCCATGCTAAATGGTTGAGCCTTGCCTGAGAAAATCACAGCACTGTAAGGGCTACAGCCATTGCAGATTCATGATCTACAGCCTCAGTGGGACCCTATGTCACCTCTCAATTATCTGCCCACCCTTCACCACTCTCCAGAAGTCTGCCCTGCACCGGCCTCTCCCCTCCAAGAGATTGATGCTCTTGCCTCCTACTTCGAGAGAGAAAATAATGCCATCCAATGTGAACTTGATGGCAGTCACATCCTATCCGCTGTACAAGAATTTCTAACACAGAGACGATTTTTTCCCTTCAGTTTATCCTCTTCCAGACCAATTGCTTCACTTGTTTTTCTAATCCCCCTCTCACCATCATAAACAATTTGCTATATCAATTGTCCCTGCTCTGTACACAATCAACATCTTCACTCTCTCCCTAATAGTTACTTCCCTTTAGAACAGGATCTCTTCCAACTGATATACTGAGTCAAATCATTCTTTCTTTAGATTCCCATGGGGAGAGGGAAGTCGGGAGGGGCAAGATAGGGGTAGAGGATCAACAGGTACAAACTACTATGTATAAAACAAATAAACTACAAGGATATATTGTACAGCACAGGTATTATGGCCAATAATGTATAATAACTTTAAATGGAATATAATCTACAACAATTTTGAATCACTACGTTGTACACCTGAAAATGACATAATATTGGAAATCAACTATACCCCCCCAAAAAATGTTGCATCCCAGGAATCCCCACAGTCCCTGGAGAAAGAGGAAGGCTGGATGACCGTAGCTCAGACCTTGCCAAACAGAGTCAATTACTCCCTACTCTATACTACTGTGTTCCTTTTAAATATTTCCATTGCTGCACATTTCACACTACTTATATTTTGTTCATCTTCCCTCTCCCCTGCTAGTCTGTAAGACAAAAAAAAAAAAGGCATGACCTGTAAAGCACTCCTCTAATATGTAACTCTAACCAAGGATTATGCCTCAACTGAAGTTTACTGAATTACCAGTGATTTTAGGGGATTCAAGTATATACCTTTTGTATATGAATATATTTTGGTTATGGCCAAAATGCAGGGGAAAAATACATATGAATTAGGTACCTACTTAAAGAAATTATTGGCTAAAGTCTATGAATATAAGCTAGGGTATATAGATAGATAGAAAGACAGATAGATAGATAGATAGACAAAGATAGATAGAAAGAATATACACACACACACACACACACACACAAAGATTTTATTCCTTCTATCAAATTCAACCACTGATGGATATTTTAAAAGATTTTCACCTCTTCATAAGTACTAAGGGTTGTAATAAAGAAAAAGTACCTTACTGAAGTAACCAATAATCATTCTTGGTAAAAAATAAACTTAATACATGAATATGGTAATTGGTTTCCCTTCCTATATACTTAAACACATCCTTGCATTTTAGCCATGAGGATGGTATTATTATTCAAGATCATTAACTTGCCAAGTCTGCTTCTCAATTTGATCCTGGTATGTGATATTATTAGTTCTCCCTCTCTTCTCTCTCTCTTTTTTTTTTTTTCCTGTTAGATATTTTACCCCTAGTATTTTAATGGGTCTTTTTCTTTTTAAAGCAAGTTTTTTTTCTTTTTAAAGCAAAACAATTTCACATATTCACACATAGAACAATATGAATTTATTCAAGATTCCTAAGCATAATTTGGAAAGGTAATTGGAATTATATTAATGATAAGCAAGCAATGAGAATAAAAATAAATGATCAATAGTTTAAAAAAATAAAACAATTAAGGAAAGATGAGAATTATGTTTATCACCAAGTGATAAATCCAGCCCAGTTGAGGAAGTACTCAGTTCTCTGGTTATCCAAAAATGCCTGGAAGGTTTTATAAGTAGGGAGATTTCACATGTGCTGTTTTTCCTAAAGCACCCAAATAATCTACGAACACAATCTCTGCTTTACTCCCCTGTCCCTGTGGGAAAATTTATGAGTAGAATGCATACCTTAATGGCAGAAAGGCTAATGTGCCTTTTGGGGCCAGAATTTATTATAATTTAGGGTTGAAATAGCAAAGCACTCAGCAACACAATTTGCTTTTAAATGTACAATGACCACCTCACCCCCAAATTATAAAAAGCATTTTCCAGAAATAGTGAGCTTTGTTTTACCCACTTTAGGTACTGAACTTCTAAACTTTAAATTTTAAGCAACAATAATAGGAATATGAAGGTATACACATCAAAACATAAAGGGGATTAAAAAGCTTTGAAAAAGTCAATCAATGATGAATGAGCAGATATATTTCAGTCACTACCAAATGGCCCTGGAAATGCCACATACGTGAACTTTTTCACCATTTTCACATTTCTTTTACTCCCTGGAGCATGAACCCTCTTGACACTTTCTATCTCCTTGAAATTATGCTTTTGCTTTTTTTAATATCCCTTTCACCCCCCTCTTTTATATTATCACACCTTTGACAGGACTTGCTTATCTCTTGATGTGCTTTATTTAGAAAGACTCCTCACTGCTGGTCGTCCCAAACTCACGCAATCCATTTAACTGACAGTACTGTTCAGTGAAAGTACAGCTGCAATCAGGCCATGATCCTGCTCAAGAATCTTCAATGGCTCCCTACTATTGCCTACTTAATATATGGCCAGAAGCTTTGTTGAAAGAATTTATTAAACATAATCTTATATGTTAGGCTCCTAATTCGCCTGACATGACCACAATTCTTACTACTGACAAACGTGTCAGAGACTTTGCCAAAAACATCATAATTTCATTACATTTTATTTCAAAATACTGAGCACAGCCACCTGCAACAGAATCATCTTTTGTTGCTTATTAAAAACACATATTGTATGGTTCAGTCCAGATTTGAATCAGAACGTCAGAGTAAGGGCTGGGAATCCGTGTTGCTAATATCTCCAACAGACGATGTTTAAGCATACTAAAATTTTAGAACTTTTTGTGTATTTGTTAAGATTTCCATTTTTCTGAAATAATTTCACCAAAACATCTGCTTCTTGAAAGCCTATTCCTCCTTCAAGGCTATCCCAAATGTCCTCTCCTGGGTGAGGTCTTCTCTGATCCCTAATCAACTATGATTTCTAAGGATTCTGAACTCCTTTATCACTGTTTGACCTCTCTCATGGTGAGACGCAGATTTACTTTGAGCTTAAGGAAGCTTAAGCTTCAGGGCCCTTCACTTGCATAGACCTCGCATGTCACTGGCATGAACAAACGCTTTGTAAAATTTGCAGTAATCAGATATTTCACCCCCAATCACTTTAACACTACTCATACTCCCTGCTTCGTGCAGAGTAGTGTTAGAGGGGCTATAGGCAACTTTGGGGGATCCAGTTAGGGAAGGTAAATCGGGATACATTTAGTTTGGATTTATCAGAATATATGATTGTGGTTCATGGCTCAGTTATTGCTGTTGCTGGTCATCAGGTATAGAAACAATTTCTAGGTCTATTCCTACTGCTCATTTAATCAACTCATCCAGCTCCTTCTATGAGGACACCAGTGACAGACTGGTCAATTCATGTCATAAATTCAAGGAGTATTATGACTTGTCGCTGTGCAAAAAAACTAGAATGCCCTGAAGTATCAAGGAAATTATATTACCAATAAAGTCATAAAGCTGACTAAAAATTTTCAAACTATTAATTTTAAAAGTACAAATTTTCACCAACATTGCTATAGGGAGGACTGAACAATTTTTCTATTCTCCATATGAAAAACGATATTACAAAACTGCCAAATGAGGAAGCAATGGAGGATTATAACTGGAAAAAAAAAAAAAAAAAAAAGGAAATTGGGGCTTCCGTGGTGGCGCAGTGGTTGGGAATCCGCCTGCCAATGCAGGGGAGATGGGTTCGAGCCCTGGTCCGGGAGGATCGCACGTGCCGCAGAGCAACTAAGCCCATGCGCCTGCGCTCTAGAGCCCGCGAGCACATCTACTGAAGCCCGTGTGCACCTCAACGAAGAGTAGCCCCCGCTCTCCGCAACTAGAGAAAGCCCACACGCGCAGCAATGAAGACCCAATGCAGCCAAAAATAAATAAATAAAATAAATAAATTTATATAAAAAAAAGGAAATTAATTTTACAGGTATGGTGAGGAGCTAAAAAATATATATACATATTTTCTAGATTTTTATATGATATTTGTCAGCTTTCTAAATTGATAAATTATCTTCTCATTCTAAATGATTTGAATTGTTGACCTTACTCATGTATTCATAATTTTAAATTATTTTTCTGAAAACAAGTCCAGCAAGTTGTATAAGCTTAGGGCCTCCAAACTCTATAGCCACCCTTTATCTTGCTCCTGAAAATAAGCTGCATGATATCAACTTATACGCTCTTATCTCAACTCTCCTCAAAAATGATATACTGCGGAATGGGAGGGCACGCTTCTTATTAAATTTTATATCCCCTGGAAATCTCATACTGGCTTAAAAAAATGGCACCTAGTAATCTCTCATTAAAGATCTATTTCTAGCAAACTGATTTATTTCTATGGTCATATCAATTTACAGATTCCACTTCAAATAATTTCTCATTATGGTATTAGATACACTTTCATAATAGTTTAAAATAAATTCTCAGAGTTTCTAAATATAGTGGATTTTTCTCTTGACCAAATTCTTGGCAGAAAAATATTGTTTGTTTTTTAAATTAATTATGTATAGGGAACACGTTTTGTTCCTTTATGTCTCTTCCAAATATCTAAATTAAGAGACTAATGCAGAAAATGTAAAAGTTGTACTGATATTTTTTTCCAGCTTAGTTTGGACCTTGGCATGTTGCCTGATTACCACATAAGTGAATACCCATTAATAATAATGTATAGTATTAGAGGTGATAGGAGTTTAATCTCTATAAGGACTGATGTTGTTCTTAGGTCTACTATTGTGGAAGCTTATGTACATGTGAGAATCTAAATTTTAACTCTAACTATTAGCTGCAATAAATGACCAATACTTGGTAAACCCACACGTACTATGTGAGAACTGGTGTGGTTCCCTCTGTTGCACTCACATTATGTCCTATTAAATTGCTCTGACCTTTCCCATTAAGGCTATTTTCCCCAGAAACTATGTACCGAGAACCTCCATGAGTAGTTCTTAATAAGTTAACTATCAAGAAAGATATTTTTCTATTAATATCAGTAGCCAATACAAGTCTATTACAAAAAATGATTTCAGTATTTTCTCTGAGTGGTCTAGACTCTCATATGTATCTTCCAAGTTCCATAAAATGATGTGAATTTCGCGCTGCAATTACTTTTGCAGTTTTCTTTATCATTTGGATAAGAGCACGTTTGAAGAAGAGAGGTAATGCCAACTCAGAAATTCACCTGTTTTCTATCTATATGGAAACCCAGCCCTAGTTACAAAGGTTGAGGTGGTCTCTATTGCTACCACTGGAGAATACATCCTTCAGGGAGCTTTGAATATTCAAGCCCTTCCTTGCTACAGTAACTAATATCCAAAATGGACAAGATAAATAAATAAAATTGTAACAGATCTCCAGACAATTAACTAAAATGCAAATTACGCTCTCAAATCCAGCTTTATTGTCGATTTTTCCATAGTGTCTGTTCTAATTATTCAAGAACTGATTGTTTTCTCTGCAGGCCTTTTGCTTCTTTCATCCTTAGGAAGACTTGTATTTATTCTCATCCTTCAGCAATTTCAAAAGAGGCAAGTGAAAGAAGAGAGACAAAAACGAAGGCAGAACAATTCTTTTATTAGCCACTTTTTACAAAATCTTGATTAAGAAACATGGTCAACGCAATTGCTGATGTGATTCTCAGGGAATATGTGGGGATTTTATTACAGCTATTAGACCAGGATGGGTCTTGGAAGTGAACTCTACCTGGACCAGGGTACACCTGTTGCTCAGAGACTCTGGGCCTGAGCCCTGGGCCCCAGTGGCCCTCTGCTCAGCTCTCAAGCCACTAGCAGGCTCCAGGAACCATATCCATTTGTAAATCTGCAGCACAGTGAACCCCAAAGTCAATGAAGTTCGTGATCAGACACGCTGACTTGCCCAGATGTTATCAAATGCAGATGACTGTAACCGCAGAAGCTTTCTGTCAAAACTCCAGGTCCATGTTTAATCCTGAGTAGATTTTAACTTAGCTTTCATTTATATTTATAACCACATCATACTAGTTTTTACCACTGTTCTTAGCTTACTAACAGTCCCTTTTTTAATTTAGCGGGTCCAAGGATTTTTTAAAAATATTATTTTTGCCCTAGGCATACTATAGGTAATGCATTTTTTGCTTTCAAACTATTTTTAAACCTTGAGTCTCATGGTTTTGGTGACTTAAAACCATTTGCGAGAGCTAGGATTTTCCTTCTTTCAGATTATTTTCATACTTTTGAGTTTTACTGTTTTAATCATAGTCAGTCCCTGTAATTTGTATTCAGTTCTGGAGATATTTTGAGAATGTCTTTGGAGTCACCATAAAAAAGGCCTCCACCAAAGAGTTATCAAAATTACTAGGCCAATATGTACATTAACCTTGTAATAATGTATCACAAAAAATAAAAGGAAGGAGGGAAAAAAGAAAACAGAGTTCACATTTACTAATCAACTATCATGTCCCATGAACATAACGTAGGATTTCATGAACTTTAGCATATTCGAGCTTCACTGCAGTCTTACAAAGTGTGAAGAAGCTGAGACTATAAATGAATGGTCCATCACATTAATTCCTAGCTTATCCTTTGAAACAACCGGATGCTTATCGTCACAATTAGCTTTCATCCAAAAACTAAGTTTACCTTACCACTGTACAACAGATTGTACTGACTCTATGTAGAAAGATAAACTTCAGGAAGGAGACCTTTGGTACTGTGACTTTACTGACCTAATGGCAAAGTAAATTAAACTTGGAATACTCAGTGATTCTAGCAGAGGAGTGCATTCTATAAAATAATATGTTGAGTCTGTTCAGTCTCCAAGACTGTCTTTTCTTAACCAATAATGCAAAGGGTACATTTTTTTTTAACCCATTTAAATCCAGTGAAGAAGGGAAGATGATTCGTATAAAATGAAGAGAGGAGTGCCCAGGTTTAGAGTCTCTCAACTGCCTCCTGATAAACAAAGGTGCTTTAATAAATACCAGTAGTAGGTCTGCCAGCTCAGCGAGACTAAGCCACGTGAAACCATGCAAGGTTCTCACTGGCACACACAACTGAGTTTCCGTTGTACCTTTACAAGTGGCTTACAGATGGTAAGCTCCAACTTTACTCTCCTTCCATGAAGACTGTTTCATCAACACAAATCAATCAAATTTCACTTTATTAACATCCACTATTCCATAAATCTCCACTTGAGAAATGCTGCCCAGCTGAGAATTATCAGTGACCTGCTTCTCTGAAGAAATAACTGATAATTTTTAAAAAAAAGAAAAGATTTTTTTCTTCACCTAGAATGGTACCTCTTTAAACAAAAACCTCACAAGCAAAAAATATATTATAGTCTCCCTACTTTCAAAACTAATTAACTGTGACAAATAAGAAAATAAATAATTATTCTAGAAATATGTGTTAATGCCTGATAAAGTCCAAAGAAAGAAATATTCAGTTTCAAGCCTCCATGCTTTTACTCAAGCCATCCCCTCTACTTTATATATATTTTGTCCCTATTTGTTGAAAGCTAAATTCTTACATGAGGTATAATTTATAAGTTAAAATGGATTTAAAGAGGAGAAAATGAAGAAGGAAGATGCAAGGGCAATTTCAATCTGAGCAAAGGCAACGAGAAAACAAAGTGCATGACTTTTAAGGAGAATGGCAAAGTTGACCTGAGTGGTTGAAGCATGAGATGGAAATACATGTATGAAGGGATAATGGAAGATGGGCTGAGAAGAAAGGCTGAGAGCTCTGCTCTCACTGTGCACCTGCCCACAAAGTCTGTAAGGGATGCAATTAGGTACTACATGATCCAGTCGTTTCCCAAGTATTGGCTTTTTGGTCCAGAAAATAGACACCTTATTCAAAGTAGTCTATCGGATATTCTTTCTCAATACTTTAAGATATAAGTTACCAAAAAGCCAGTCCCTGGTCGGCTGTATGGATTTACAGCTGCTGCAAGCAGAAAAGCTCTCAAAAGAGGAGACAGAGGGAGGTCAAAGAAAGGCAGAGATGAAGGAAATTGTGCCATCCTTTGAAGCAGATGTTTCTGAACAGGGAGGAACAGGACTTACCTCCCCATTTTTGGTAGCCATGGCCTGTTGAAGGTTCTGGAATGGTTTGAAAAATGAATTTCTTTCAGAGAATGCTGAGACATTTTGGCTGCAAGTATCTTGAAAGATTATGCTGGCCAGATGGTAGCTACCATTCCAGAGAAGTCATGAAATGTTCCAACTCAAAACTGACTTAAGACAGGAAAACTTGAACATATATTTTATGAGCCAAGATACTACAATATCCCATCAGGACTCTTCCAAATTTCACTTTTTTGCTATCACCATGACAAGCAGCATTTTAAAATAATAATACTAAATAAAAACCAGTCAAGAGGAAAGGTTTCTAATACTCTGTATCCAGGGTTATGTTTCTTAAGATTTCTATCACGTCCAACTTATTGTACACAATGTTTTGAAGAAAAAAGTTACCTAAATTTTACACTTCCCAGATTCCTATACATGGGGTCTTGGACCAAAAAAGACTCCAGAGAATAACTGGTTGGGACAAGCAGTGAAAGAAGGGAACTCCATGAAGCAAATATGTTACTCACAGCCATTTCATTTTAAGGGGATTTGTCTAAGAACAAAAGAAGACTTAAAACTTTAAAATTTTCTACCTAAGTTATTATGTGTCATAATTAATATCGATCTTCTTTGGGATTATCAAAATTATTCCTCTTCAATTATCATATCTGAGCTTTAGGAAGAGTATTCCGATGGTGGGGTAAAGGAAGAAGTCACCGAAGGAGAATGAATTTAGCAAGAGATCGGTGAGGAGGATAATTTAATAACACTCTACATAGTACAAGAACAAAAATGATCTAAATAATGTCATCTAAATTGGTGGAGACATCCTGTGTCCTGAGGTCCACGTCCAACCCAGTCATCATTTCCTAATGAATGGAGAATATGTTTTTCGGAAATAATATTCTGAAAAAGCCAACATACCTGTCTCAGTTTCTCCAAATATTGGCAAAACTTGATTGGAATCTTTCTAGAATGTAACATAAACATGTTCTTTTTTCCAGACAAGGAATACCAAAATGAACTTCACACGTATCTTCACAGTTTAAGGTCCTCATTTTGAACTTTCCCTATATAAGGTCTATGTCTACTTTGCTATTTTCTATCACATATTTAATGACAGCGCTTCACTTTTGTGTCCACACAGATCCATATCCTCTTCATACCCTGATTTCAAGGTGTGGTGTCTAACTGTGCTGAAGAGAGTGGGGAGCCAAGAAAATGAAGAAAAGGATGCTAAAGAAGAATCAATAACCAAGGCTATTAAAACCGTATGTCTAAAGAGGGTTTATTTTTACTGCTACAAATATCAAAAGGTTTGTCTGTTTTCTTTTGTTTTATTTTCCTACTTTTGATAATCTGTGGCTCAGTACATAGCAGTGTTTTTGAGGGTGAAGCCCACTGGTGGCAAATGGCTGGGTCAGATGCTTTAAAAAAGAAAACCTCCACCTAAATTAGCTGGACTCCATACAAGGCTGTTTCCCACATTCCTGTCTCCTGTTACATGTCTGCTTTCTTGGTTACTGATCCTTAGCTCCCATTTTCAGCTCTCTCTCTGGCATTCTCCCCCGACCTGGCTTCTAGCCTCTCAGGGAACTTCTGGTTTTGACCCTGGTTGACTGTCATGATTCCACCTCTGAGACCACAAACTGAGCTGGACTTGTTCCTTCTTCAGCAGTCACATCACACACCCTATATTTGATCCTGCTAAGCCCTACACTGTGTCAGGAACATCAGTTAAAAAACAAACCTACAAAGGGGTAGGATTTTATATGCGAGAACTCCTGGCTTCCAGCTTTTTCTTTACCTTCTTAAATCTAACTCTTTGCATCATCTTAGAAGATCTTCCCCAGCTCTCACAGCTGACCCGGTCAGTAGTTACAGTGAGGAATGTGACTCTGAAAACCTTCATGTAGCATCACTGAGTTCACAGAATCCTCTCATATTTATCACTTAAGTGATACACACACACTAACACATGCGCTCACTCTAGCTCTGAAGGATGTGATATTATATCCTTTTTACAGATGATGAATCTAAGGCTTGTTGTTTTCAAAGTCACACAATTTTGTAGCTGTAGAGCAGAGTCACAAGTCCAGATTCCGTCTACAAATTCCCTGCCCATTATAGTAAACCAGGCCCTTACAAGCTGAGGACACAAAAATGATGTGGACATAAAGATCTACTGATCTATTTTGAGTTTCTGGAACCAATTCCAATGCGTCGGAGGCAGGGGGTTTCCCCACATACCACCAAACAATTCTCAGGACACCAGCAGAGTGTCTAAGAATTCAACTAAATTCTGACACTATCTACCCAGAGAGAACATCAGATTCCACAGGTGAAGGGCTCAGTCCCACGAGACCGCCCCCCCACCCTAACACTTGAGATACCAGCAGCAAGTCCAGGTTGTCACCTGTGCATCTGACATACTGGCTGGAAGTTAGAGGTTCCCATGACTCCCTCCTTGGGTTTCACTGATTTTGCTGGAACGACTCACAGAGCTCCGGAAACCCATTTGCTCACTAGGTCACCAGTTTATTATAAAAGGATGTAACTCAGGAACAGCCAGATGAACGAGATGCACAGGGCAAGGTATGTGGAAAGGGTGCAGTGCTTCCTTGCTCTCTTTCCAAGGGCACCAGTCTCCCATCATCTCTGACTGTTCACCAACCTGGAATGTCTCCGAACCCTGATCTTTTGGGTTTTTATGGAGGCTTCACTAGATAGGCAGGACTGATTAAATCATTGGCCATTTGGGAGTGATTTTACCTCCAGCCCCTCTCCCATTCCAGGAAGTCAGGGATGGGGCTGAAAGTTCCAACGCTCTAATCAGTGATTCAGCTACACTGGCAACTACCCCCATCCTCAGGTGGGGTCCAAAAGTCAACATTAACATAACAAAGGATACCTTTTTGCCCTCAGCACTTAGGAAATTCCAAGGGTTTTGAGAGCTCTGTGTCTAAATGGGGATGAAGACCAACTATATATTTCTTATTATAAATGACAATATCACTCTAGCTGTAAAACATTTGAGGACACTAAGGAACCACATCTCAATATAATCTTTAGAGAAAATTCTGAAGGGGAAATCTTTTCTTCAGCATTGGGTCAGTTCTCAGGTCCAGGAATTTGATTCACTGTGCTAAGTTACACCGAAAGAAATTCAAATATTCAAAATCAGTCTCTTATTTCTCATTACTTACTACAACAGAGGGTCTTATTTATAAAGTAGGCATTTCCACATCTAGGATGAAGGCTGTATTATTTCTAACCTATTCAGTTATTTGAACATGGCTTTGTATTCCTAAGGGAAATTTTAAAGTTTAGAAGCAATAGAAGTGCTAGAACATAAAATGTTTACAAAGAAATAAAAAGTTCACTTGAAAAGTTTACCAAAAGCAAGAGAAAGTGTACTATCATGTGTTTTAAAAAAAAAAAAAAAAAAGGAATGGCAGTAATTTTACCCCACTTATTCTTTGACCCTAACTTTTAAGTATTTTGGGTATGACAAAAAGAAAATAAGAGAGAGGCAGAGAGCAAAAAATGGCAATACCAGCAGTTATTCTATCCTATTATTAATCTGCCATATGTTGAGAAAAGCTCTACGGAAATGTTGATTCCTACTCTCACAGTTATTTCAACGTTTGTTTTGTTTCTCCAACCACAAGCACTTAATGAGTACTTATGACCTATGTAGTTATATTAAAGGAACAACCAACAGTTTCCTCTGGTTAATTCTAAAGCTTCACAGTGTTCTGTATGTTAAACTGAACATGTGACAATGAATTATGAACGAGGTACACAGTATGGGTTTATGCAAAAACCAAAGGTAGAACAACAGTTTATGAGGATTATATGTATTTTATACAGATAAGTAGACAACCAGTCATGACTGGATCTTTAATTATGTAAATATATATCAACTACACTGAAGAGGTTGAAAACTGTTAATCCAAGAGGAAAATGAAAACCAGCCCTTATATTTGTTACTGGAGCGTGGGGAGGAGGGGCCCGTACTGGGTTAAAAATAAAAGTCAGACTCCAAGAATGAGGAGATCAGAGAAGAACAACCATCTTGGGGTCAGGAGACCTGACACTGAACTGCAAAGGTGACCAATTGTAGCCTGAGTTTAGAAGGAAATAAACTGAGAAAAGTTCACAGGTGTGGGGTGGAGCTTCAGGGCTGGCTCCAAGTGATTCTACAGCCTGGGAGGCTGGGAAAAGCCGCAGCTGTACTAAAGCCGGCATAGGCTTCCTACGCTTCCTAGATCCCACCCAAACACAAGCCTTTCCAATTCTTCTTGACTCAGCTGGTCTCCACTTAGCGCACCCATGGCACGGTCTGGGTGTGACAGGGAGGAGATAAGATACAACCCTGGTCTTTCTGCACTCTACAGTTATTATCTACAATCCTAGACGACGCTTCAGGGCTCTAACCCAGCTAGGGAGGAACAAAAATTCTTCCTCCTCTTGCTTTCCTCTGTTCCCTGCTCCCCACCTTCACTAGGGTTCTACCTCCTACTCCCTCATCCGCAGCAGCCTGGCTAACTTTGTTGTTCGCTCTGAGCTCCGAAAGTTAAAAGACACACTCATAGGGCAACCGTTAAGATTAAGAAAATTCTAAAGTCAGTGAATTATTTCTTCCACAAACTAGAAAAATCATACTGTCATTGAATGTCAGTGCAGGAAATTCAATTAAATTTTAATTGTAAAAGCACAGCTATAATGCAGATTTTACTCTGATAGTATATTTGAAACGTGATAGTAGTATATTTGATTAAATGAAATCAAAATATTAACTAAACACAGTGTGGATATCTCCAATTACATACTTAAAGTGTAAAATAAAAATTAACAAATCCTTAGGGGGTAAGAATTTTAAAATCATTGTATTTCACAAGCTTCTTGCAGTTATCAAGAGTCACTCTCTGATATTTCATACTGCTTACAACTCTTTCCAGATGCCATGGCCAAATGATATTTCCCCCAGTATTTTCAGCGTCTCATCTATATGACGAGGATCGTAATTTTTATTCTGACCAACATCATCTGGAGATTGAACACTAGAACACTGTACAAAACCAATCTGCTTTCAACCACTTCGAACTTTCTCTAGAAATGGAGAGATTCAAATATTTGCAACAATTATCAAATAAATCCATTTGAGAGGTACATCTACATCTGAAGCTCTGTCTTGATAATCCTAACAAAGATTGACCACACATTACATTCCTTCCCATTTCCAGTTGCCACAGTACCATCTGTCACATCTTCTGAACCATATTACCAATGATGGTCAAAGTGCAAGATGTTCGTAGTGAAGGAGGGGATTTTCTTATAGAGAATGTAATTGTGTCAGTGGGGCCCATCTTTTCTTCACTGAAGGTAAGTCACTGTCTTAAGCACCATGGGTATAAAAATGAGGCAGGTACTGTCCCTGACCTCAAAGAGCTCACCAAGAAGCAGGGAAAACACTTGCCCCTCATATATGCAGAATCAGCCAAGCAGCATGAAAGCCATACCTGACAATCTGTACATTCCTGGTGGGCGAAAAACACCAGGTCATATACCTCAGGATAGCTCTGGTGTTAACAGAATACAGCCCTGCTAAATGCGCGTTTACTGACATATAATCATGACTCACACTGTATGGATCCCGCGCTACACTATTTCTATGTACAGTCAGAAACGGCTTTGAAATATTTCCCTACTCATATTCAGACATAAATCTAAATATTTATATTTTTCACAGGTTTTCACTAAATTTTAAATCTCTCGTGTCCCATGGTTATGTCACAAAAAGGTGTATTTCAGCTGAATGAGGGGAAAATTAACTGCACAACTTCTAACAATAATAGAACAATGAAGGCATAATTCAATAGGCATAGTCTGGGAAATTTTCGCCCACTGCACACAATGGAATGATTAGGTGGAATACGAAATACTTCATGCTTTCTTAGCAAAACAGTAAAATCTATCAGAATGCACCTAAGTTTTTTCAGACTACAGCAGTTAAAGCAAAGCAGCAAAAAGAAAAATGGAAGGAAGGAAGGGAGGGAGGGAGGGAGGGAGGGAGGGAGGGAGAGAGGAAGGAAGGAAGGAAGGAAGGAAAGAAGGGAGGGAGGGAAAGAAAGAAAATTGTGTTTGCTTATCCTCAAAAACTAATGAAGTTTGGTATGGTTTCTTTGTTTATTTGTTTAATTTTGCAAGGGCCAGTTATTTTTCAAGCAGTTTTAAATTGAAGGTAGATTTCTGTTTGTTTGTTTGTTTGAAAAGCCTCATATCAAGAACAGAAACAAATGTTAAGCTAGCTGTTAAGACCCCACCAAAATTTAGCAGGCCATAATCCTCCCCGCCCCAACCCCGTGTTTTGACAACTTACTGCTGCTGCTGAGTTTACCCTTTGAGAGCTACTGAGAGGAGGACAGCTTGCCTGAATTAGAAAGAAAAGCTGACCTAAGTCACTTATCCTAATTAAAGATCAATCCAGATGCAGGAGACAGCCCTTCTACAATCTAACATGGATTTATGATGTTACCTCCCAACATGGCTGTATGAGCTTCTCCTAAATCTATTTGCACACTTTTCCTATTGTCTGTTTTTGTATTCTTCCTCCCCTCCTTTTATTTCTCTTCACAGAAATGTCTATCTACATACACGTCGTAACAAAAGTGACAGCCCCCTTGCAAGAAGGAAGTGGCTTAAATTTAAGCAGCTGTTCTCCTTTTAAGATTGCAACATCCAAAGAAATACTTCGTTGTAACGGGTGTCACTGCTGTTCAGTAGACTTGTTATTATGTTTGTGACAGTCAATTATCTGATAAGATACACTGTGGTTATTACTACCACCAAAAAAAAAGTATGTGCATGTTTATTAATTCAAAGTGTTCCATTAAAATAAAGTACGCTAACTAAGGAACTGAATAACTATTTCCTAATTATTATCGCACAATCATTTGGGCACTTTAAAATGGCTTCTATTTTTTCCTGACTGAATTACACTTTATATTTAAAACTATTAGCATTTACAGTGTTTTATTGTAATAGAATATGCTATTTTTGTGCATATCTTTACACTGAAGGCCTTAGTTGTAAATCCAATGTTTTAAATCGAAGTGTTTTTCCCCCTGCTGAAGAAAAGGGTTAACATTTGAGCAAATCATTAAATATACTAGAACAAGAACCCACAACTCAAAGGCTTCAAATATTTTAAGTATCATGTAAACATTCAATGCAGGATGAAATTAAATGGTTTGTTCAGAAGGAAGAGCAAGAGGTGTCCTTATTCCTCTTTCCATTTCTGTTGTTTTCCAGGGATAACCCATACAAGTCTTATGTGGAGGGGGGGGGGGTAGAAATGTTGAAAATGAAGGTCATAATCTTAATGGAGTTAATGTGGCTTCCTATCACAAAGCCCTACAGTTGTCACTGCCTCGTAAAATTCAAGCAATAAAGCTGAAGCCAAATGTTCTCCTTTCACAGAAACTGCCTCCTGCAAAAATACCTGTAAATCTGTGGTCTAAGACAGGGTGGAAGGGAAAATACACATACCCTTGTAGACAACAGATCTGCAAATGTTTAGGTGACTCACTTAGGAAAAAAGAAGACAAAACTGTACAACACATTCAATTCTATAATTTCTAAATCTCAGTAGTTTCCAGTATACTGAATATCCTGTGTACTGTTCTCTGCAGACATCAAGCAGGCCATAGGGTCCTCACTGGGCATGCACACTTTGTCCACTGGGTTCAACAAAGCAAACGGTCCCGGCCATCCACGACCCCCTTCTTCTCAAACTGCCATGCTGTGAAGATCTCTGATTTTTGCTGTCCACTCAAACCACAAACCTTGTGCCTTGTGTACACACGCTGTCTATAACAATATTATTTTAACATCATTATATGCAAAAGTACAGGGTATTGGGAGGACAGGTTTTATACAAAACTGGAAAATTCAACTTTTTTCCATATTGTTTAAGTCTAATCCTTTACATAACACAGCCTCTTGTATCATGAATGTAGTTTCAAGATACAAATTAAGAAAATATGTAGACTGCTAATTAGAAACAACCTATAAGTCTTGGCGTTGGGTTGGTCACTTTTATTTAAATTTTTGCAAATGACAAGATGCCCACTAGCTACTGTGTTGCTAATGCAAAAATATAATAGGACATCTTGTAAAGAAATGCTGGTGCTAACTGGCCTTTTCACCACCATTTCTCTCTGAGTAATCACTACCAAGAGCAGTGTCATGCTGACTAATGAAGAACTAGGTCTGAAGAAAGCCAAGTGTTAGTTTGTAGTGAGATCTGTTCTTTAAGATCACACCTAATTTTTCTAACTTGAAAGGGGCCTTACAGGAAATACATCAAATTACAGGAGTATCCATTTTGCAAACTTGGCCAAACTAGACAGGTTTCATTCTAAGTATATGTGGATAAATACTTGGAGACATATATGTTCACCATGGTTTTCTATGTGTTACCTTTTTTAGGCAATTATAGGATCAAGCCAAACTGTTCCGTGTAGCATTCCAGAAAATATCATTTTATGTAGAATAAAATAATTTTTGGTTTCACATCTTAACTAAAAACTTAGAGAGTGCATCAAAACATAGACTGTAGACTTTACGTGTTTAAAAAGTTAGTTGTATAAAGAGATAGTGAAATTATTACAAGCAACATACAAATAATAATATAACAATAGTGGAAAATATTTAGTAACTTGCAGTGTGCCTGCATCGTGTTAAGTGATTTATATTAACTATCTTTCCATTAACACTTACAACTTTACCATAGTAGAATTCCAAGTTGAATTTTCCTTGTCTCAGAATTACACCTATGATCTGAAACTGAGAACAAAAAACATAGCGTATCCCAGATGTTAGAGACAGACAGCAGTGAGGAAGCCAACAGTATGTGGAAACAACCACACACCTGCAACCTGGACTGAAAAATGCCAGAGCAGGGCATGCTACCAGTACCCACCTCCACCTAGCAACCCCTTTTCCAGCTGCCAGAAGAGGCTCCAAGAGGAGAAGGAATCAGCTTTGTGGGGAGTTCAGTGTTGAAGGGAGAGTCCATTTCCTCCCCTCTCTATAGAAAGGAGAGGGAGGTGCTTTCCCCTCCCCAAAGTGATGCGATTTCAAAATCAGCATTCAAAAGAGTAGGAGTGCCTACAGGTAGCGAGAAGGCCTCTCATTCCTTAGTTAAATGCCCATGGCCCCACTCTGGTGCCATCACCAAAAGATAGTGGACTGAATTTCTGGGAGAACTTTCAGAATTATGTCACCTTGTCCACTTTATCCTCCTTCTATTACCAGGAGGAGAAGTTTCCTAGCATGCATTCCCTGATGGTTGGGGCAGACCTGAGCATGGAGACAGATGCTCACTTCTGCTACACAGATGTCTCAGGGGGCAAGACCTACTGAGTTGGCTAAGCCAGTAAGACTGAAATGGACTGCAGAGAAGTGTGCCAGGGAGACAGGCATGGGAAACCCTGTTCAGAGAGTGTGGAAGAAGCCCAGGGTACTTTCCATCCTTCCACATCAAGAGACATGAAGGTTGGTGGAAGGGCATGGACTGTTGGGCTGCCCAAGTCATCTCAAGGACAAGTAGCAGGAAACCCGATTCAGGGAGCACATAAATCTGAAAGGTTCTTTTAGGATACAGTAAATTAAAAGAGTGTGGCTAAAACAACACGTTTGTTTAAGAGACAAGTGAATGATAAACCAGGAAAAGTAGGGTGGAGTCACAATGTAGGTCATCTGGAATGCCAGGTTAAAAAAGTCATAAAGGTTATGAACCACAGATAACCCATGAAGGCTTAGAGCCATGGATGTACAGTTACTGAAGGGTAGGAAAGAGAAGCAAGGCAGTCAAATACCAAATAGGAGCTTTGCAAGTCCTATGAAATGATTTCCTCTTTCTCTCTCCTCCCTTTTTTTTTTTTTTAATTTATTTATTTTTTATTTATTTATTTTTGGCTGTGTTGGGTCTTTGTTGCTGCACACGGGCTTTCTCTAGTTGCGGCAAGCGGGGTCCACTCTTCGTTGCAGTGCGCGGGCCTCTCACTGCGGTGGCTTCTCCCATTGCGGAGCGCTGGTTCTAAGCGCGCGGGCTTCAGCGGCTGTGGCACGCAGGCTCAGCGGCTGTGGCTCGCGGGCTCCAGAGCGCAGGCTCAGTAGTTGTGGAGCACAGGCTTAGTTGCTCCATGGCATGTGGCATCTTCCCGGACCAGGGCTCGAACCCATGTCCCCTGCATTGGCAGGCGGATTCCCAACCACTGAGCCACCAGGGAAGCCCTCTCCTCTCTTTCTTACTTTTGCCAAATAAGTTCAGATTGCTAAAGAGGGGAATCACACAGTTAGGTGTTTTCTGATTTTTTTTTTTTTTTCAGTTTAACAAATAAGAGCTCTGAATAAATTATCTAAAAGCACTCAGCTAGCTAGCAAAGGGAAGGGGCACTCATTGAACCCCAGATATTCTTCTCTAACCTACTGATTTGGTCAGGAAGAGAAGGTATCAGAAACAGGGCAAAGGGACTTCCCTGGTGGCGCAGTGGATAAGACTCCGTGCTCCCAATGCAGGGGACCCGGGTTCAATCCCTGGTCAGGGGACTAGATCCCACGTGCATGCCACAACTAAGAGCTCACATACCGTAACTAAGGAGTCTGCCTGCTGCAACTAAGACCCAGTGCAACCAAATAAATAAATAATTTCTTTTTTTAATTTAAAAAAAAAGGAAAGAAACAGGGCAGAGATTCAATGCCATGATGGTGGGAAGGCAAGAGGTCATCTGCCAAGGCACCACAGAACTAAAATTAGGGGTGAGATAACCAGTCGGGGTGCAAAATGCTGTAGAGGGATTACGGAGATTGAGGACTGGAGAAAGGCCATGCTTTTAGTAGTTAGAGGTTCATCAGTGACATCAGGAGTGCAACTTCAGCTGACTTTCTCTGGAGGAAGACAGACTGAAGGGAAGTGGGTGGTGAGGAACTGAGGCAAAAATTTCTTGGAAGTGTGAGGACAAACACAGCCTGTGTGTGTGGGGAGGAGTCTCCTTTGTTTAATACTGTGGCAATGCAGCCATTCGTACATACCCCAAGTCTACCTATACAGAAGAATTTGGAGAGTATCATATTGCAAAGAATAATCAAAAAATAAAATAAGGACAAAATGTAAAATAAATGAATTCTGAATGAATAATCTCACATCTGAACTGCTTAATATTGTTGAAAAACACACAGTACTTCTAATTTAATTTTAAAAATGTGTAAGGTAACATCCCTGAAATGATATACACTAAATGAATTTAAAATGCTACTAAAGTAAAATGAAAGTGGAAGGCATATAAATAAGCAAGGCTTGAAAAGGTTTTTTGAAAAGGTGAAGGATAACAGTGGTAGCAAATGTGCATCATTTAAATTAAAATGTGCAAAGGTAACAGTAATTTGGCCAAGACATAGAACTTATTAAACATCAAAACAGTTTGGAAAATGGACTGAGGAAAACTATAGCAGTATGTTCTGAAGTCTATTTTTTAAAACACCTAGCCAAATATTATATCTATAGGAATTAGAGAAAAGTCTATATTTAATATGGAAATGCAGTCATTTCCGGTCATCTAAAATGTATTTAATTTAAAGGGACATATACCTAAAAACAAGCTCCAAAAGTTCTTTTTCTATATACCTACTGCTTGAAGAGACTGCTTCATTCAAAAGCTGGCAGCTTACAATGCTTATAAGACACTCCCAACCGCAAACAGCTGAGTAGGCTTTAAGTTACAGCCAATCAAATAATTTCCTTTCTTCGCTTCTGCACTTTCTTTATGTAAGTCTTTGCCCGGCTCCTGTCTGCAGAGTGCCCCTAATCACTTACAGTTTGGTAACGCCCAAGTCCAACTGATTTTTGCTCAAATAAAAATTTTAATGCGCTTCAGTTTATCTTTCAACAGTCCTACCACTATGTGTCCCAAACCTTTTGAAAGTGATCTTGGATAATTTCGGATATGCTGGAGTAACAGTGGCAAACATGCATTACTCAAACACACGCAAAGAATCATTGCAGGGAAGGCAAACATCTAACAAGTTCATAAATATTCGTGAGGACAAAATGCCACAAATTTCATCTGAACTAAATTATCATTTAATGCTATTCTCCTCAAATTTGTGTTAAATAATCTATTTATGTTGTACCATCTTTTTGCCTGTTGAATGTTTATGTTCCTGACAATTTAGTCAATCTAACACTAAAGAAACCTTTGATATAATCTTTTTTGTTTAAGTTACTGCTAGGTCTTCTCACTATGTCCACTTCTTCACTGAGACTGGGAAATAATTTTACCAGCGCAGAAGCTCTCTGATTAAACAGAATGAGATTCAAGTAGTTAATGCAAATGGGTTTTCCTCATTCGACACCAAAGGCAAAATTAAAGGGAAAAATTTTACCTGAGTTAGACATTAATTTTCCCCCAAAGAACTTGACACTAAACATATCTGCAAAGCATGGTGACTATAAAATTTTCATTTCAGCTCTCCAACTTTGTCCAGTTGTGATTTTTTTCATGTTTTATTAGGGTATAACAGGAACTCTCTCATTCTGATAAGTGACATTCTGGGGTGACTTGTGATACAAACTTAACTCTACCTTCCTGCAATTACTCATTAATTTGCTATTTTGCAAATTAAAAAGAAAGTATGCACACTTAGGAACTGAATAATTACTTTCTAATGGGTAAAGCTTTAATTATACTCTTAGGAAAGCACCATTTCATAACTAAGGAGGTTAGACCCTGTCCCTGAAACAGTATCCCTTTTAGATAAACACTTTAAAAGGCAAACTGATTATGGAACTTTCAGTTAAGGACTCAAATATGATGTCCATGGTTAGCAAGGTAAAGATAGCATGCCTTCATTTTCCAACATTTTTAGTATTTTGTCTGTGTATTTTCACAGGCCTAAATCCCCTTAATCTTTCTGTTCTAAAGCTGCCAGTTTAAAACAATAGATATAGCAAATAAAATAATTGGAAAATTCATATTGAAAAGAATCAGAAACCTCCCATTTATCTCCTATATTAAAATGGATGTATCAAACTAGAAACTTAGGTATTAAAAAAAAAAAAAAAAACGCTTGGTATTTACTTCCTATTAAGATTTCCTTATACATCTTATGATGGATATTTCAAGCTAATTCATATTAACTGCTGTCTTTGAGTTTTGCTCTTTGATAGTATCAAATCATTTCTCTCAAAGCCTTTTTCTCTATAGTATACAGTGGCTGCCTTCATTAAAAGGAAAAAAAAAAAAAAAAGGTTGACTGAAATGTAGGCAAAAATCACATGAAATAAGCCTTGGTGCTGCAATGTCTTTTTCATGTTGTCACCTATTTTCCCTATCCTAAGCCTGAATCTGTTCCATCTGCTTAATTATAAGCTCAAAACCCTCTGGGTGGTAAATGACTCTATATTCTGCAATGCACTTAACACATTTTTCATGCTCTATATACTATTAATAATAACAGTAGTAACAACGTATATTTTTCTTAAAGGAAAATATGGACATCACAACTGTCGCTTAGCCACACTCCCTTTTGTCTTCTTGATAATGCACACTGGAGGGATGGTTACTAAGATCACATGACCACTTCCTTCTGTTCTAATTTTAATTCTCTTTCACGTAGCTCACTTATTTTTCCTCTATGTTTTAATTTATTCTTCTGCTTTCTTTTCCCACCCACACCTATGATCTCCTCCTGAATGCCAAGCAGCATCACTAGTTTTCACTGAGTTGCTAAGGAAAATATCCGTTTGTGTATGCTTAATTGGCTTAACTACTGCACTAAAGCAGGGCTTCTCAACCTCAGCACTATTAACATTTGGGGCTGCATATTGTTTCTTACAGAGGAGAGCTGTCCTGTGTATTGCAGGACGTTCAGCAGCATCTCAGGACCCTACCGACTAGACGTCAAGAGCACACCGCACCCCACTCCACTACCAGTGAGGACAGCCAAAAATGTCTCCAGATGTTGCCAACTATTCCCTGGGAAACCTCTGTGAGGAGGAGACCTATTGTGATAAGGTAAAACTGTTCTTTTCCGTATGTCATATTGCTGGAATTAAACAGAGTAAAAATGTGATAAATATGAAGTGAAAATTATATTAAACCTCCCACATATATACACACATCCTAAAAATATTTTGAATGTGCAGTTCAAGCATTTAAGAAGCCTGAAGTTAATATAAGCAAAAATAAGTAAAACTCCAAAATGTTAGGATTATTTTATTGAAAAAAAGTGAGTTTTGCTACTTAACTTATGAAAGCTAACCTGGAATAGAGCTCTAAGCAAAGCACTGGCTATGATTTAAGACTCGTATGTCTAACGTCCAATTAAAATAAATCCTTCTAACAGCACTTTTATAAAATCACTTAGCTTGTTAAAACATATAAAATGTTTGGCTCCCCTGGGCTACATTATGATTAAGGTACATTCAGAGATGAAAAAATGCTTCTCATTTCACAAGGTCACAGTACATTTCAAAATGAGCTATACTTCACTATTCTCCAAGATTTCTTTGCTTCCTTCACTAAACTAAGCCAAGGTCCCCCTACTTCTGAAATTTACTATAAATCTGGATACTGTCAAGGAGCATTTAATCTCCAATGCATTTGAAAAGCCTTGTAAATCGCAACTAAAATAACCAAGGCACAACCTTTTCTCTTTTTATTTTTCTTTAAAGTTTTCTCTCCAACGGTCAGTAAACATGTTTCAACATCAGCTTTCTTTATTTTAAGTACTAATGCAGAAAGCATGAAATAAATATCCTAGACACTTGGGTCTCATAAGAGGCACTGCTTGAGTGCTCATGAGGTAGTGGGTAAGTGTTTAGGCTCTGCAGTTGACCTGGGTTTGAGTTCTGGTGCCCAATTCCTCACTAGCTGTGTGACCTTGAGCATGTAACCATCTCTAAGTCTCACTTTCCTTACACGTAAAAGGCAATAATATTTGAACTTATTACATGGAACTGTTGTAAAGTTTGAAAATAAAGGCTTCAGCACGTACCCTGAAGCACATAGTGAGGGGGTAACTAGCATTGCAGATTCATTGATCAATGAATGTGCTTCACAGTCAGTATCTTCTCACATAAAAACTGTGTGCTACCCGTCCCAAATCAGTGTTTTCCTGCATTTTTTTCTATCATCTCTTTTCTCCAGCTATCCGACCAAAACCTGGTCATCCTAGATCCCTCCATTATGCTTACTACCCTCCACTTCCCACCCAAGAAACAATGCTGCCTAGTAACGCTGTCAACATCATCACTAACATTCCAGGCACGAGGCTTTCACCTCCGTCAGCTCATGTCACCTTCAGCATCTTAGACAGACCTTGTAGCCATCATCTCCTCTTTGTCCCCATCCTGGTTCAGCCCCTCTTCTATGAGGTAGAGAATTACAGAAACCTTCTAATTCATCTCATTCTAGTACCCAACTTTTACCCATTCTGCACAGTGAAGCCAGAGTATTTTCTTCTAAAACATGGATCTGATCATTACTTCCCTGCATGAGGTTCTGTAAGGTGCCATCCTTTCCGTGACCTTTAGGAGAAACCCTAACCCTCAGAGAGTAGCAGACAGGACTTCAGGACTCCAGCCCTGTCTCTCTATCCCATTTGCCCCACCGTGCTCTTTACAGCAACCCATATGCCAACCAGAGCGGACCACCTCCAGGTCCTGACAGGCGACCTCCTTCCTAATAACCTTTGTGTGCATTGCGACTGCTGTCTGGCACGTCAGGCTCCACGTATCTGTCCATCTAGCTCATTTTCGAAGCCTTTAGGCATCACTGCCTCCCTGCAGCAGTTTCAGAAGTCCCTAGGGCTGAGAGATGGTCCTTCCTCTGTATTCCCTTCCCACAACTCCCTGAACCTACTTTAAGGAGCTTACCATGGTATTGTACATAGCGGTTTTCTTATCTATCACCTGCATTAACATTTTTTGCTAGACATTAACATATTTTTTGTTTATCTAATTTTTATTCAAAAAGAGTATTGTGTCCAACACAACTAAACTATAAAATACGGCATTAAAGGACATTCATGCCTATTTCCCACAAAAAAATATCGTGTGCTTGGCACACAGTAGGCACCCAAAATATGTTTGTGTAAAAGAATGTTTCATTGAATGAAACAAATGAATAAAATATACTTGCGGAAAATTAATAAGCTCCATGTTGTTTCTGAAGGGCCATAATGGACAAAGACATAATCAAATGTCATTTTTAAATGGCTCATGTACCTAATACAGCCATAAAAAATACTGCCTTTTAATACAAAATTGAAGATTTATAGCACAGAACTGATTTTCGAGTTCCATCTCATCATTTCTAAACTGGAAGTCCCAACAATCAAAATGTGGTAGCCAGATTGTTCTCAGAAGCCAGTGAGACATAAAGACTGGAACTGTCAATTACAACTTTTATTCCAAAATGTCTGACTCCCTTGTGACATACTGTAGTACCCCCTAAATTATTAACAGACCCTGACACCAGAAGCAATGGGGACTGCATTTGGGAACTGAACACCACATTTATTTAGTTCAAAGACTGATGATTCAGAGGGAGAGGAAAGAGGAGGCAGTTATTTTGATCGGTTGGAGGTCTTGGTGCCTTTTGTACCTGAGCTTCTGTTGGTCTCCGTGCTCTTTGTGGGTGCAGGCCGGCAGGCCCCTATGTCTCGCTCTTGCTGCCTCTGCTGACAGCTTCTCTGTGTGACAACTTGGAATCCCAGCAGTGAAGTGTGAAAAAAAGACACAGGGAACGATTGGAATGGAAATTTCAAACTGTAGTCATATTTTTTAAAGATCTGAATGCATTAAACACCTAGAAAATAGCTTCCTTGGTAGGGCTCACAGATAGGGATGGAAGAATAAACAGGACAAATTAAATTCAGTCATCATTTCGCAGCCATGCTCTATAAAACCCTGACTGTCCTTATGACCCAGGAGTCCTTGATCAACTGTTCTGACTCAAGTCAATGTCAACTATTTGACCTTTTCAAAACCAAAGCTTCCCCAGAAGCCTATTTTTCTTTTGCTCTGTGGTTTGTTCTTTAAACAGAAGTAAAAATTTAAAAAAACAAAAACAAAAAACTCTTTTGGCATAAAATGCGATGGAAGAAGCCAAACTCCCTTGTTTCTCCGTAATTCAGCTCATGTCTCCTCTCTTGCTCTAGCTCTCTCATGCTCTCCCCCCATCCCTGCCCCCACCATGTCTTTCTCCATGTCCCTCTTAGGAGGGTTCCAGAGCCCAAGTTCAAGGAGGGTGAAAGTAAGCCTCGCTGAGGTCTCCGATAAATATTTTTCTATCATAAAACTGATAAAGTATTTTGATCCATGCTTGCTCTCAATAGGATAAAATTCCAGAGGAGAGAAGGAGTACTGTTATCAACCCCTATTCCCTAGATCCCTTTCCAGTACAAATGGCTCTGAAAAGCACTAAGTATTTTCCAGTGCTTTCTCCAGAACAGACTCCTGTATGTGTAAAACTGCACATATAGGCATAGATGCATAAAAACACACAGCACATTTATACCTATTCTAACAACAAATAAAATTGATGGCATGATTTTGAACCTGTTTTCCAAGGTATGGGTTAAAGTGAAGTCTACTAGTAGCAAAGGTAATTTAAACAACCTAAAATAAGAAGCTTTGATAAAAAATAAAATTAGGTACACAAATATGCATTGACCACTCTATCCCTATAATGTATATGTCGCGACATAACTGAGAAAAACCCTCTCGGGAATTTGTGAGTTAAACTGATAACCTTGCTGGAGGCACATGTAGCGTTGGGATGGCAACTGATATGTGGAAGACCAGAAGATGACAGCACAGGAACAGAAACCCTTAGCTTCAACAGCCTGCGAAAAGGATTCCATCTTTAGTAGAAGAAACCATAGTTGACTGCTACTGAATTCTGAGAATCACAAAGTAATGAATTCTCATCCAACTTCTAGCAGCATCCCACCACCTCAAAGCAGTTTGTTCATTATCATGCAATTTCAGCAAATCACATTCTCTTGACTTGATTTCTGACCTGGAAATTGAGATATTTAAATTGTTCTCCAAATTCCTATTTCTAAAACTGTTTCAAAATTCCTATACTTTCCACAACTATGAGAAAATAAGTGAGCTACAATGGCACCCTCTCCTGCGCTGTGATCAACTTTGCTATCTATAAGCATGGTTTCAATAGAGGCTTCCTACCGCCATTACTGGGTATATATGAGGCTATAATTGTATTGATACTATGCCTTCAACTCCTGAGTCAATGTTGCTTTAAAATTGCTAAATATGTTCTCTTTCAAAGGACTCACCAACTACGTTACTGAAAAAACACGTGGTTTAGGAAATAAATATTTATGACCAATACTGAGATTCAGAAGTGAAAGAACAAATAATGCATGATATTCTCTCCAATGAGACATTTGCCATGACTGAGATCACCGCCAAAGAAGGCTTTGTTCTCCATTTATACTTCCTGCCAACTCTTCCTTCATCTGTGGATAGGCTACAGTACTGAATAAATATAGCGTAAGATGTGCATTTTAAACCATTCAATTTAATAAAAGGTTCTCATATTTATAAATTACTAATTCTAATTACCAAAATCTTTTATTTTATGCTGCATATCTATTAGAGAAGGGATAATCAATTGGCCAGGAAGTAAATTAATCTCCTTCAAGTATTTAATGTAACCTAAATACTGAGGTTATTAAGTATTAAATTAAAGGAAATTAAATGTATTGAAATTAAATGTATTGAAATATTTCTTATAAATCTTACTTTATATATTAAATAATATGGCTCTGTTATTTCTACTACATAATTGGAAATATATCATTTAAAATAATAACTAAAATGTTATAAAATCAACTTAATTAATCAGAAGGGAAATAAAAGAAACTGCTGCAAAAGGTATAAGAAGCATAAAGAGCTAACACTGGAAACTAATGTTGAAAAGAATCCACGGTTTCCAATTATACCAACTGTTCCTCCTCAAAAGCTAATTAAAATGCACCTTAGGAAACATAATCTTCTACAACTTTAATTACATCTCTTCCTTTATTCCTCAAAAGAGAAACGACTACAACTCCCAGGGTACACTTTCTCACTCAGCTACCAGTGTGTCTTCTCCCTTATTGATTCTTTCTTCTTGACTACATGAGTGGCTACCCGTCTTTCCATATAGGTGAAATCATGAGGTTCAAAATCCACTAAAGGTATAATTTCAGAGCTATTAAATTCAATGACAATTTTATATTTATACCTTTCTCTCCGTCTCTCTCTCTATATATACAAATATATATATATATATATATACACACACACATATATACAAATATATACAACATGTATCTACATCTATATACTATATACTGTGATATTGTATATGCGTATATTTATACTATCTAGATAAATCTGGATATTTTATATATATATATTTCAATATCTATATCTCTCTATTCTCAAAACAAATTGTGATATGCATCTTCTTGCAAATATATTATTTGGCATTCAGAACTAATTTTTTATGGAAACAATATCACACATTCCTAGGCTACCCCTTCAAAGTCTTAGAAACCCATCCTGCAGTTATAGTATAGGCTCCACAGCACTAACTTGAGCTTCAGGGCCCTGGAAGAGGAAGCCATGTTGTGACAGAAGGAGTAGGACCATGGAGGATGGGAAAGGGACGAGGAGAAAGAATGTGTCTTCCTCCATTTCCTAGGTTCAAAACTCTGAAACAGTCACTTTTTGGCATCTCTCCTCTCCCTTCCTCCACCCATCTCCCGACTTTGTTAAGTGTCCTCAACTGCCCTCCATGTCCGCCTGGAGACCTCTATTGAGGTCACATCACTCCCAGTCATTCCTAAGCCAAGATTTCCTCAGTTTCCCTGTCTCATCATCCATGGACCCAGATACTCAGTGTAGATGAACTGTCACAGACGGTAGGAATTAATTTTCAGTTCATTAGAACACTGTAACCACACCAAACACATTTTCATATTTCTCAAAAAACATACTTGGAAATGCAAATAAGAAATAATTTGAAAGAACTGTACCTAGTGAGCAAAAAAATAAAAAAATAAAAAAAGAGAGAGCACAGATTCAGTAGGTTATGCACAGGATAGTCTGACCAACGGCCTGACCACAAACTTGCTAACTTGAGATGATCTTGTTATTTCCAGCTTTGACCTTTCCACTGAAAAAAAATGACTGTACCTTTGAAAGCTCTATTCCTCAATCCACACCCCACCACACAGAGACATACTTATTTCTTATTCTGAATGCACAGAGGAAGCTTCTCCAACAAAGACCAGGTTAGCAGCAGAAGGAATTGGTGATGCAAGGCTCTCAACCCTCAGGGAGGTATGGGGGCCACAGGTAAGTTAGTTCTAACAGAGACCCCACTGTAAACATTCTTTTAATGATGACCTTGAAATACTCATCCTGGCATATAAATTCAATTTTCCATTGCCATTGCTGTCTGTGGCAAAATATTCAATGCAAAGACCAACAGCAGCAATATCTGTTCATGATCACCCTGCCCCCCTTAAAACAGGTAAAATTCTTGTTTTTGCTATTATATCTTTGGCGCCCCCTACAGCTCTAAAAGGTGCTGGATAGGTGGTGACTATAGGACAAGACAATGCACAACTACCTCCACAAAGCTCTGAGAACATTTCCCCACAAATCCCATGAAAATACGTATATATATCCCCTTCAATTTAAAATACCACCACTTTATATCCTGCATTTATGATGGTAACATGTATGTACCATGGTCAATAGGGCAGCAAAATAGCAGTAAGGGCACATTCATCATTTAGTACAAGCTGGACCACAACAATGTGTAAAACACATGTGGTTCATCTAAACACTATAAAAATGCATTATGTATTAGGCAAACAACAAACAGTGTTTTAACACTAGAGAAGCCTCAGTAGGACTGTACATTTATTTATTAAGCCCCTTCAACAGGACCCTGACTCCTGCAGGGATACACACCCTTAGCATGACAAACAAAAACTAACAACTGGAGCTCCCACAGAGGAAGCTTGAACTTGGGCTTTAAATAATTAACACTTTTTTCTTCCCTTAACCTATACCTATGGAGATTTGTTGCCAATAGTTAAACAAAGGTGTTACCATAGTCATAGCAGCTGATTTGTAAAGCTCTCCCCTTATTAAAATATTGGGCAGAACAACTCATTAAAGGAGAATTAAGGAGAGTAAAATGGGATACAATATGTCTGCATGAGTATGTTCTCATTAAATATCAGAGATTTGGACATATTACAGCAAGAGGCATTTTTGTTCTATTCTGTAAGTACAGGCATCAGACATTCTTTAGCTCCTCTCACGTGGTCCTATTATGATTATTCTGGGTTTTGTAGAGTTGTTTGTTTTTTATAGTGGGGGAGTTTAGGCTGTTGCTGTTTTGGGTTTTAGCATTTGATTATTTTTAAGATTCAAGACTATGGCTTCCTACCTAAATGCCCATCGACAGATGAATGGATAAAGAAGTTGTGGTACATATATACAATGGAATATTACTCAGCCATGAAAAGGAACGAAATTGAGTCATTTGCTGAGACATGGATGGATCTAGAGACTGTCATACAGAGTGAAGTAAGTCAGAAAGAGAAAAACAAATATCGTATATTAACGCATGTATGTGGAACCTAGAAAAATGGTACAGATGAACCGATTTGCAGGGCAGCAGTTGAGACACAGATGTAGAGAACAAACATACGGACACCAAGGGGGGAAAACCACAGTGGGGTGGGGATGGTGATGTGCTGAATTGGGCGATTGGGATTGACATGTATACACTGATGTGTATAAAACTGATGACTGATTTAAAAAAATAAAATTAAAAAAGATAAATTAAAAAAATAAATAGATTTAAAAAAAAAAAAAAAAAAAGACTATGGCTTCCTGACTCTAAAAAAGAAAATGTCTTAAGGCATTTAAACCTAGATTCTGGATAGATGAGTTTTCACCATAATTTCCATAGCAACATTTCAAATGATTGCTTTAACAAGTCTCCATGAAGTTCCACAGCTGATTTTTCTGAGAGGAATATAAGGAACAGCAAGCTTGGAAGAACAGGTGGGCCTGGTTGAAGAAGCCCCGCCACTTTTGGCTGCCACACATGAAGCTGTGCTTCCTGCATGTGTTATGATGTCTGTCCAAGGGGATCCCCTTCAACTCTATTCCAATCTGACCCTGCATCCATGATTTGTCTATCAGGTTTGAACACCAAATTTTCAGAAACACAGGGGAAATCTGAGACCCTTTAAGGTCAGCTTCTTTGAGAAATGGAACTTCATAATTTGGATAAACATCTCTTTCATGGAATCACACCTGTCTCAAAAAAAAAAAAAAGATTACATACATCTATATCTCTATATTGATAAAGATACACGCATATATATGTATGTGCATAAGCACACACATACCTAGAAAAGACAATTCCAGTAGCCTTCCATCGCCTGCCAAACAGTTCACATTATGCAACCTAGCATCAAGGAGTTTCCATATCCGGCCGCAGCATGCCCTTCAGAACATATCTCCATATATCATACAGAAAAAAAAAGGAGGAGGAAGAGGAGTAAGGAGAGGGAGAGGGAGAAGCAGAAGGAGAAATAATAAAATAATAAATAAAGTCCTTCTTGATCCAAACATTGTCTTCTTGTGGCCCACCGTATTTTCCAAAGATTCACATATCCCATCCTGTAAGCTTTCTGCCCATGGATTGGGGTACTCTGTTCCCCCCTCTTGAATCAGGGTGAGGGGGTGAGGCTGCACTGGCCACAGAGCATGCTAGAAGTGATGGTGTGTGGCTTTCGAGTCTAGGTCACAAAAGGATACAGCTCTGCCAGCAAACCTCCTGGCCATGTCTCCCCTCCCTCCTCTCCCCTCAGCCCTGTCACCAACGCTCTCTCCCAACAGGCACTTTAGGAGCCCTAGACAAGATGTAAGGGTTCGGACCACTTTGAAGTCGCCATGCTGGAGAGCACTCATGGGAAGGCCACATACAGGTAAAGAGAGAGAGATGCTCCAGGAGACCTAATCGTACCAGACTTCCCAAAATGGTCGAGACTTCCCAACATGAGCTAGAGGATGCATCAACAAGTAAGCCTTCAGATGATTCCCTTTGCCTCCTTTAGTCTCCCTGCTACAGCCCATGACACTGTGGAGGAGAGAAAAGCCATTTCTACTGTGCCCTGTCTGAATTCCTGACCTACAGAGTGTGTGAACATAAGAAATGGCTTTTCTTAAGCCACCAGGTTTTGTGTAATTTATCAAACAGCTATAGTAACCAGAACACTCCCTCACTGCTATGTTGTCAGCAAACCCAGTTCTTTGCACAAACACATTTATTACATGTCAAGAACCATATTTTGTATATTACTACTTCTCCTCACAACCATTTTGCAAATCATTCTTATTTTACAGATGAGAACTACAGGGCCCAGAAAAGCTAATAACTTGTTCACTGTTGAAAGTTGAAAGCTGGAGCCAAGATTAGAACCGAGGTTCTTCTGACTGTAATGCCCATGATCCTCTTTCCTTCCTTGCCTCACCCTGAGAGTCCACACTGCAGGAGAAATCATGAGACTAAGGTCCCAGCTGTTGTACAGAGCTCAGAAAAACTAACTTCACTCATTTCTCCCTTTTTAACTAACCTCAATCAAAGACAATGAACTACATCTTTTACAGATTAACACCAAATTATATCTATCCTAGATATGCTGAAGCAAAATATTATATGAATTAAGGAGTTAAAGCTGATTAATAGGAAACTATTTAGGAAGAAGAGACTTATTTTGAACAATATTAAGAGTGCCTGCTGTGTTTTGATTTTAAGGGTTACAAATGGCCCTTTGACAAAAGTGCTCCTATGAATTATAATTACATTCATTTATTTCACAATGAATGTTTTCATTCAAAGAATTTTACTGCTCTCTGTGGGCATATGATTAATATGCATGTGCTCAGACAATATTCACAAACTTCATGGTCCTAGAGACAGAAAGAAGTGATCAGCTTCCCCCAGTCTGAGGTTGTTCTGAGTGAATTTCGGCCCCTGCAAAGAAACTCTTCTGGGAATGGGCCATGTTTGCATCTGAAGCTGGATGTCAGAATACCCTTCGGTCCTGATATTTTCAAAGGCAAAAGCGGTATATTTTTATTCCAATGGATCAAGCTTTTAAAAAGTCATCCTTATATTCTGGAGCCTTCAAGAGAAAGCTTTTCTTTGGCAGTGAATGAAAACAAAGGCAAAAGATGAAAGGAATCATCTTTTAAAGGAAACAAAAAGGCCTCTACAAAGAAGTGCATAAATGTAGAAAGTGGGGAAAAAAGATGCATTATATTTGGAGTGAGAGTAGAGAAGAAGGAAGGCCCAATGGACCAATCGTCTTCCTTTACTAGTGTTAAAGTTTTGGGGGAGAAAATCACTTTTGAAGGTTCCATGAACAAAACTGACAGCCAGGAGCTTAAAATACTCGCAGCCACAATGTTTCCACTTCGCAGGGGTTCCAGGAGAACTCCTGGGGGCAAACTCTGCATGTATTAACAGACTGAGTGTGATGTGTCTATCTCAAGGCAACAAACACATCAGGAATAAGTTGGAAACCAGCCCATATTTTGGTTTTATATGATGTCAATCAACTGGTGGGGCTGATTTTTACTATAAATGGCCTATTTTTAAACTGACTGAATGGTGGACTTGTATAAATACTGTACAAGGCTAATGACAGAGAAGTATGTAGAATTGGTAGTGCTCAAAAGTGTCAAGCAAAAATATGGCCACCCAAGAGGACTAGGCCAATATAAATGAACCAAGTCTAGTCACATCTTCATTTTCAGGCTGAAATCCTTCCCTAACAGTACCTTCACAGGAGGGAGTTTTTGTTTACAAAAAACTGCCAAATCAACACCATGTTCCCCTATATTATGCCATGATTCTGGTCTCTGCCTTTAAAAATAAAAGACTGAAGCCAGATTAGGCTGTTTTCTTTTAAATTCCAGTTTCAGTTGCTCTCAGCAGCTCATTTTAAGAAACACCTGTCCAGTCTGACTCTTGGGAAGATGTTCAAAAACGAGTGTCCTCATTTGAATGCTAAGGGACTCTCCTAAAGGAGACAACAGTCCTTTGAAAGCAAGCAAACACTATCAAAACACCTACAATCCTTGAACTTCTTAATCAAGTTCAATGTCCAGTGCAAAATATGACCTAGTTTCACCCTTCATCAAAAAAAGAATTGTCTGCTTCCCTGACACCTTCTAAGACATCATGCTGTTTTCATGTTAAGAACCTAAGTATGCAGTGACCAGTTAGTTTGGAGGCAACCTTGGTCAAGCCTAAGATTATACAGAGGAGATTCAAGATTGAACACAGCTAACCTGGAATTTGAGTTTGTGTGCAATACATATGCACAAACCCACGCATTAGATTTGTGTATGTAGGTGGAGGGTGAAAATTCTCCAAGTTCAGGTCCACAACACAATCATCTCACGAAGAATTAATACACAATCTAATTCTTGATGAAAGGGATCCAAATAGGTTACTAAATACTTACTGTATTTCAGACATGATCACACACATTGTCTACACCTAATGCTCTTTGATCTTTACAAAAACTTTGTAAGGTGGGATGCAGCTTCGTTTTGGAGATAAATAAAAGGAGAGTCAAAGAAGCTAAAAACATGCCCATGTTCATATTGTTAAAAATGGCACAGCTGGGATCTGGACCAGAGTTACTTTGAGTAAGAGGCTCAGGAACTCAGTCCTACCAAGCAGCCATACTAACAGAAGTAATAAAGAGTACCAAAAGAAGGAAAAGATAAAATACCATCTGTGATTTATTGAAACCACCGAGTAAAAAGAAAGCCAAGTTTTGATGCATTTAAAAACAACTGCCTAAGGCATAGGCTAAATGTTGAAAGCTAGCTATCGGGACTTTATATTGTATCAAGGCAGAGAGCCAAACAAAAGTAGATCAACTAGAGAAAACCATTAAAACTTTTAAACTTCTCTATGAAGCTAATGTATAAGATATAGTATTTCCTTTGGGAGAGAAGAGTCTATGCAAGATTGGTTTTTCACTCTTTTGATTGAAAGAAAAGTAAATTAAAGTTCTCCTGGGAGACTTTCGATACCATTCCAAAGAACAAGACACACCCTGGACATATTTCTGAAAGCAGCAAGTTGCTAGACTCTACTGAAAAATATTCCATATGTATTGTCTGTTAAATAAAATTCACTCCTTAGATTTTACAAATTTAAGGGAATATCTGGAACACCCGGCAGAAAGCATTCTGTATATGCATATGTATAAAATATACATATAAATATATTGTATCCTGCACTAGGTTTTAAACTATTTTCTTTCAAGCTTTCCCATTTTCTTATACTAAAATTTGTCATGTCCTGTCTCAAAACTCTGCCAGAAACTTATGAGGGATGAAAAAAAAAATCTTCAGATTGACTCAGAAATAAAACTGTGGCATTTTCAAAAGAAAGCCAAGATGAATGCCCTTTAAGGAGAGTTCAGTGAGGACAACACAAACCATATGTTCCAGGTATGCGATGTGAACCACATGGTCCATGAGGCTTCTTGTACTTGATATGCTCCACCTGAAGTGCCAACATCAACAAACAACAATATTTACTGTGACTCCAGTTACAGTCAAGGTTGACGGAAATGTGGGCTCTGTGAGCCTCGGTCTAAGTTTTTAATGTCAACCAAGAAAACTGACCTTTTGGGGTGCAATATCACTATCCAAAGCAAACACGTGGGATAGGGAAAAGGCAAACACTAACTTCTGAATTCAAATAAGAGGACCTTGGGTATAACAGGAGCAGCTACTTGGCTCTTCTCAGTGTACGTATCCCCTGAGAACCTTATACACATCAGTTTCTCCAATTTGTAGATGGTGAAGTTGTTTAATTAAGAATTGAGAGGCCTGGGTTGAAACCTTTGCTCTTCAGTTTTCCATATGTGTAACATCTTGGAAGATCAAAAAATAAGCAGTTGAGGTATATCACTTTTACTGTCCTCTGAAATTCTGGCTGCCTGAAAACTTATTTGTTTTTATAATAAAAACTTCACTATATAGTGACAATACGAGAATTTGCTGGTTTAAAAGCTAGGATTTCATCTGCATAAATAAATCACCTTAATCCACTTACTTGTCCCTGAGAAGTAAGTTGATAATGCTACATAATGTACCAACGTTACATAAGCAAGGGATAAACGTATTTTTAACTATCCTTTATTTCCTTCTTATCCTTCTCGCTCCCCATAACCCCCTATTCTCTTCGTAAATGGGTAAGATCAAATGATAAGTACACTAGGTTATTTAGCTATGCGCTAAAAGCGGGAAAATGTAAGATGGTATCTAGATAGAAATACATCTTGAAAAAGAGACTATATTTAAAAAGGAAAATACTTAGTAAAAATAGAGATATTTACAAGTGGATATAGCTATTTTCTTACTAAACGAGAAGAAAGTGCTCCTTACAAAGTTAAAAAAGGAAATTATCCAGCCACCCAAGTACACAGACATTGTGAATACTGTCAGATGGAGCTGAAAGGTGCCTGGATTCAGGTCTGTCTCTAGTCCTTCTGTGCACTATCTAGTTCTGTTGTCACTAAGAGAATCCAGTCACAGCAAAGGGGATAAAGAACACAGCCTCACAACTAGCTGCTGGACAATCATCGACAGGAAGACACTGGAACTCACCAGAAAAGATACCCCACATCCAAAGACAAAGGAGAAGCCACAATGAGACAGTAGGAGGGGCTCAATCACAGTAAAATCAAATCCCATAACTGCTGGGTGGGTGACGCACAGACTGGAGAACACTTATGCCACAGAAGTCCACCCACTGGAGTGAAGGTTCTGAGCCCCACATCAGGCTTCCCAACCTGGGGGTCTGGCAACGGGAGGAGGAATTCCTAGAGAATCAGACATTGAAGGCTAGCGGGATTTGATTGCAGGACTTCGACAGGACTGGGGGAAACAGAGACTCCACTCTTGGAAGGCACACACAAAGTAGTGTGCGCACCATCGGGACCCAGCGGAAGGAGCAGTGACCCTGGGGGAGACTGAACCAGACCTACCTGCTAGTGTTGGAGGCTCTCCTGCAGAGGTGGGGGATGGCTGTGTCTCACCATGAGGACAAGGACACTGGGAGCAGAAGTTCTGGGAAGTACTCCTTGGCGTGAGCCCTCCCAGAGTCTGCCATTAGCCCCACCAAAGGGCCCAGGTAGGCTCCAGTGTTGGGTCTCCTCAGGCCAAATAACCAACAGGGAGGGAACCCAGCCCCACGCATCAGCAGTCAAGCAGATTAAAGTTTTACTGAGCTCTGCCCAACAAAGCAACAGTCAGCTCTACCCACCACCAGTCCCTCCCATCAGGAAACTTGCACAAGCCTCTTAGGTAGCCTCCTTCACCAGAGAGCAGACAGCAGAAACAAGAACTACAATCCTGGAGCCTGTAGGAAAAAAACCACATTCACAGAAAGACAGACAAGATGAAAAGGTAGAGGGATATGTACCAGATGAAGGAACAAGACAAAACCCCAGAAAAACTATTAAATGAAGTGGAGACAGGCAACCTTCCAGAAACAGAGATGAACAATACAATAACTGAAATGAAAACTACACTAGAAGGAATCAATAGCAGAATAACTGAGGCAGAAGAACGGACAAGTGACCTGGAAGACAGAATGGTGGAATTCACTGCTGTGGAACAGAAAAAAGAAAAAAGAATGAAAAGAAATGAAGACAGCCTAAGAGACCTCTGGGACAACATTAAACACACCAACATTCGCACTATGGGGTTCCAGAGGAGAAGAGAGAGAGAAAGGAGCAGAGAAAATATCTCAAGAGATTATAGTTGAAAATTTCCCTAGCATGGGAAAGGAAATAGCCTCTCAAGTCCGGGAAGCGCAGAGAGTCCCATACAGGATAAACCCAAGGAGAAACACGTCGAGACACATAGTAATCCAATTGGCAAAAATTAAAGACAAAGAAAAATTATTGAAAGCAGCAAGGCAAAAATGACAAATAACATACAAGGGAACTCCCATAAGGTTAACAGCTGATTTCTCAGCAGAAACTCTACAAGCCAGAAGGGAGTGGCACGATATACTTAAAGTGATGAAAGGGAAGAACCTACAACCAAGATTACTCTGCCCAGCAAGGATCTCATTCAGATTCAATGGAGAAATCAAAAGCTTTACAGACAACAAAAAGCTAAGAGAATTGAGCACAACCAAAGCAGCTCTACAAGAAATGCTAAAGGAACTTCTCTAAGTGGGAAACACAAGAGAAGAAAAGGACCTACAAAAACAAACCCAAAACAATTAAGAAAATGGTCACAGTAACATACATATCAATAATTACCTTAAACGTGAATGGATTAAATGCTCCAACTGAAAGACATAGGTTCGTTGAATGGATACAAAAACAAGACCCATATATGTGCTGTCTACAAGAGACCCACTTCGGACCTAGGGACACATACAGACTGAAAGTGAGGGGATGGGATAACATATTCCATGCAAATGGAAATCAAAAGAAAGCTGGAGTAGCAATACTCATATCAGATAAAATAGACTTTAAAATAAAGAATGTTACAAGACACAAGGAAGGACACTACATAATGATCAAGGGATCAATCCAAGAAGAAGATATACCAATTATAAATATATATGCGCCCAACACAGGAGCACCTCAATACATAAGGCAACTGCTAACAGCTAGAAAAGAGGAAATCGACAGTAACACAATAATAGTGGGGGACTTTAACACCTCACTTACACCAATGGACAGATCATCAAAATGAAAATAAATAAGGAAACAGAAGCTTTAAATGACACAACAGACCAGATAGATTTAATTGATATTTATAGGACATTCCATCCAAACACAGCAGATTACACTTTCTTCTCAAGTGCACAAGGACATTCTCCAGGATAGATCACATCTTGGGTCACAAATCCAACCACAGTAAATTTAAGAAAATTAAAATCATATCAAGCATCTTTTCTGACCACAATGCTATGAGATTAGAAATCAGTTACAGGATTAAAAATTTTTAAAAACACAAACACATGGAGACTAAACAATACGTTACTAAATAACCAAGAGATCACTGAAGAAGTCAAAGAGGAAATCAAAAAATACCTAGAGACAAATGACAATGAAAACACGACGATCCAAAACCTATGGGATGCAGCAAAAGCACTTCTAAGAGGGAAGTTTATAGCTATACAAGCCTACCTCAAGAAAAAAGAAAAATCTCAAATAAACGATCTAACCTTACAACTAAAGGAACTAGAGAAAGAAGAACAAACAAAACCCAAAGTTAGTAGAAGGAAAGAAATCATAAAGATCAGAGCAGAAATAAATGAAGTAGAAACAAACAAAACAATAGCAAAGATCAATAAAACTAAAAGCTGATTCCTTGAGGAGATAAACAAAATTGATAAACCATCAGGCAGACTCATCAAGAAAATGAGGGAGAGGACTCAAGTGAATAAAATTAGAAATGAAAAAGGAGAAGTTATAACAGACACTGCAGAAATACAAAGCATGCTAAGAGACGACTACAAGCAACTCTATGCCAATAAAATGGACAACCTGGAAGAAGTGGACAAATTCTTAGAAAGGTATAACCCTCCAAGACTGACCCAGGAAGAAACAGAAAGTATGAACAGACCAATCACAAGTAATGAAATTGAAACTGTGATTAAAAATCTTCCAACAAACAGAAGTCCAGGACCTGAGGGCTTCACAGGTGTATTCTCCCAAACATTTAGAGAAGAGCTAACGCTCATCCTTTTCAAACTCTTCCAAAAAATTGCAGAGGAAGGAACACCCCCAAACTCATTCTATGAGGCCACCATCACCCTGATACCAAAACCAGACAAAGATACTGCAAAAGAAGAAAATTACAGACCAATATCACTCATGAATATAGATGCAAAAATCCTCAACAAAATACTAGCAAACAGAATCCAACAACACATGAAAAGGATCATACACCAAAATCAAGTGGGATTTATCCCAGGGATGCAAGGATTCTTCAATATACACAAATCAATCTATGTGATACACCATATTAACAAACTGAAGAATAAAAACCATATGATCATCTCAATAGATGCAGCAAAAGCTTTTGACAAAATTCAACACCCATTTATGATAAAAACTCTCCAGAAAGTGGGCATAGAGGGAACCAACATCAATATAATAAAGGCCATATACGACAAACCCACAGCAAACATCATTCTCAATGGTGAAAAACTAAAAGCATTTCCTCTAAGATCAGGAACAAGACAAGAATGTCCACTCTCATCATTATTATTCAACATAGTTTTGGAAGTCCTAGCCATGGCAATCAGAGAAGAAAAAGAAATAAAAGGAATACAAATTGCAAAAGAAGAAGTAAAACTGTCACTGTTTGCAGATCACATGATACTATACATAGAGAATCCTAAAGATGCCACCAGAAAACTACTAGAGCTAATCAATGAATTTGGTAAAGCTGCAGGATACAAAATTAATGCACAGAAATCTCTTGCATTCCTATACACTAATGATGAAACATCTGAAAGAGAAATTAAGGAAACACTCCCATTTACCATTGCAACAAAAAGAATAAAATACCTAGGAATAAACCTACCTATGGAGACAAACGACCTGTATGCAGAAAACTATAAGACACTGATGAAAGAAATTAAAGATGATACCAACAGATGGAGAGATATACCATGTTCTTGGGTTGGAAGAATCAACATGGTGAAAATGACTATACTACCCAAAGCAATCTACAGATTCAATGCAATCCCTATCAAATTACCAATGGCATTTTTTACAGAACTAGAACAAATCACCTTAAAATTTGTAGGGAGATACAAAAGACCCCGAATAGCCAAAGCAGTCTTGAAGGAAAAAAAACGGAGTTGGAGGAATCAGACTCCCTGACTTCAGAGTGTACTACATAGCTACAGTAATCAAGACAATATGGTACTGGCACAAAAACAGAAACATAGATCAATGGAACAAGACAGAAACCCCAGAGATAAACCTACGTACCTATGGTCAACTAATCTATGACAAAGGAGGCAAAGATATACAATGGAGAAAAGTCAGTCTCTTCAATAACTGGTGCTGGGAAAACTGGACAGCTACATGTAAAAGAATGAAATTAGAACACTCCCTAACACCATACACAAACATAAACTCAAAATGGATTCGAGACCTAAATGTAAGACCGGACACGATAAAACTCTTAGAGGAAAACATAGGAAGAACACTCTTTGACAAAAATCACAGCAAGATCTTTTTTGATCCACCTCCTAGAGTAATGGGAATAAAAACAAAAATATACAAATGGGACCTAATGAAACTTCAAAGCTTTTGCACAGCAAAGGAAACTATGAACAAGACGAAAAGAGAACCCTCAGAATGGGAGAAAATATTTGCAAACGAATCAACGGACAAAGGATTAATCTCCAAAATATATAAACAGCTCATGCAGCTCAATATTAAAGAAACAAACAACCCAGTCCAAAAATGGGCAGAAGACCTAAATAGACATTTCTCCAAAGAAGACATACAGATGGCCAAGAAGCACATGAAGAGCTGCTCAACATCACTAATTATTAGAGAAATGCAAATCAAAACTACAATGAGGTATCACCTCACGCCAGTTAGAATGGGCATCATCAGAAAATCTACAAACAACAAATGCTGGAGAGGGTGTGGAGAAAAGGGAACCCTCTTGCACTGTTGGTGGGAATGTAAATTGATACAGCCACTATGGAGAATAGTATGGAGGTTTCTTAAAAAACTAAAAATAGAATTACCATATGATCCAGCAATCCCACTACTGGGCATATACCCAGAGAAAACCATAATTCAAAAAGACACATGCACCCCAATGCTCATTGCAGCACTATTTACAATAGCCAGGTCGTGGAAGCAACCTGAATGCCCATCGACAGACGAATGGATAAAGAAGTTGTGGTACATATATACAATGGAATATTACTCAGCCATAAAAAGGAACGAAATTGGGTCATTTGTTGAGACCTGGATGGATCTAGAGACTGTCATACAGGGTGAAGGAAGTCAGAAAGAGAAAAACAAATATCGTATATTAACGCATGTATGTGGAACCTAGAAAAATGGTACAGATGAACGGGTTTGCAGGGCAGAAGTTGAGACACAGATGTAGAAAACAAACGTATGGACACCAAGGGGGGAAAGCCGTGGGGGGGTGGGGATGGTGGTGTGCTGAATTGGGCGATTGGGATTGACATGTATACACTGATGTGTATAAAATTGATGACTAATAAGAACCTGTTGTATAGAAAAAGAAATAAAATTAAATTAAAAAAAAAAAAAGAAACAGGGAAAGCCAATCTTTGGTGTTAGTATTTAGGATCATATTTACCTATGAAGGACTTGTGAATGAAAGTGGGAAAGAGGAGGTGTTTTAGAGTGCTGGTAGTAACATAGTGAGTTCTATTCGTATAAAACTGTCAAGCTGTTCACTTAAGTTTGTGCACCTTTTGCTTGTATGTTGTGTGTCAATAAAAAGTTTACACAAAATAAAACATATATAAATATAAATGTACACACACACACACACACACAAAGAACACAGCCTCTCAACACCCCAGTTCAAAATGCTGGCTTTGCCACTTACTTTCTAAGCCTAAACTTTATTCTCTCAGCCCAGAATCAGACTCAACTTATCCTAAAACCTACTTCATAAATTCAGTATATAATTTCAATTACACATATGTCTACAGCTTTAAGAACAGCATCCAATATACATTAAGCCCTGATTAAATCTATGCTGTTATTAGTGGTAGGAATGGTTCTGTTTTATTAAAACTCTATACCTCATACTTTTCAGGTTCCTTAATCATTTCACATGGGCCATGATGACCTTTGCAACTGATGCATTTTCCAAAAGAACCAAGCTATTCATCCACAGTTAAATGAGATTAAGAGAATTGCACAAGTATTCATTGAACTATGTTCTATTTTCTCATCCATAAAATGAATGAGTTTGTCCAAGTAATCTCTAAAGTCCCATGTAGGTCTATGTCTTTATTACTCTGAACATATATGCCCATATTCATATCATGAACATGCATGTTAATGTATTTGAAGGATCTTCCCAATTTTATAAGTCAGGGCATATAAAACTGAAACATGGGCAATAAAAAGAGGCTCTTCAAAATTACTGATTAGAAGCAAGACAGTTTCATTAAAGCTTTAATTTCACTCCTCTTGAACAATGGAGATGTCTAAGTCAGGCTAAAGTGACTCAGAATCATCCTTACCAAAAAAAAAAAAAAAATTGCTAAAGTACAGCAATAAGATTCTAGTTCTAACTGGTAGCCATATGATAACCAAAAAACGAGTGGCTAGGAAGATAGAGATAGAAACAGAGTATGAATAAGTGACTGCTGAGAAGGGAATTTCTCTCCCTCTGTGTTGATTAATTCACTTCTTGCTACCTGAAGACTTACTGGAATAATCTGTGGAATCAAAGGGAGTGATATCCTATTTGGTCTCCTCTGCTTTAGAATGTTATTGTTTCTGTACACAGTGAGCTAAAAGGGAATACTTATTTGGACAAATTGTTTTTTTTAATTCCTCCCAAAGTAGTAACACTGGGTTATTTTCAAACATACATGACTTAGCATAGATGTCTTCTTTAAAATCTTTAAACCTAAAATTGAATTCAGCAATTTATCAATGGGCTAATTTACTTATGAGAACACAGCATATTCCTCATAAAATGGAACAAAATGTTCAAAAGTGATGTTAAAATTTAAAAAGATAGTAAGGAAGTGATGGAGAGGGAAGGAAAAAGCAAAAATCGGACAGAAAATACAGAGAAATATCAATTTTACAACAGTACTGAAAAAATGTCTGGAACATGAGCAAATTCTGAAAAAAAGCGTGAGCAATTAACTGGTAAAATTTTGATTTAGGTAAAATTTCTTTTTACACAAGTTTGAAGATGGAGAATCTGTTATTTAATTTCAATATTCAAAATATGATGAAGTACTCTGAATATTCAAGTATCAAAGCTTTTTTTAGACTCGACAATTTTAATCTGCTCTGACTCTTTAGCAGACTTGATAATAAGTAGAGAAATGAATTTGAGTGTAATGTTTCCTCCTTTCTCTTCCCACACCAAGGGAGGCACTAATGAATCTTTAAAGGCAAATGTTTAAGAACAACTGAAGGGAAATTACTAATCCTCTCTTAATTAAGAGTTCAGAGTGGAAAACAATTTAGAAACTAAGTGGGGACAAAGGTTTTAAAACATTAAACAACTTTTTTTTTTTTTTAATAAATTTATCTATTTATTTATTTTTGGCTGTGTTGGGTCTTCGTTGCTGCGCGCGGGCTTTCTCTAGTTGTGGCGAGTGGGGGCTACTCTTCGTTGTGGTGCGCAGGCCTCTCATTGCGGTGACTTCTCTTGTTGTGGAGCACAGGCTCCAGGTGTGCAGGCTTCAGTAGTTGTGGCACGAGGGCTCAGTAGTTGTGGCTCACGGGTTCTAGAGCACAGGCTCAGTAGTTGCGGCGCATGGGCTTAGTTGCTCCGCGGCATGTGGGATCTTCCCGGACCAGGGGTCCAACCCGTGTCCCCTGCATTGGCAGGCGGATTCTTAACCACTGCGCCACCAGGGAAGTCCCACAGCAAACAACTTTTGATATAACTATTCCTCATAGCCTCAACCTCAAATATTCCCCATGGCTATTGCTCTAAAATACGTACTGTCTCATTTGATGTGAGAAGAACCCAGTAATAGTTGGATTAAAGGAGTAGTTTGGACAATGGGTATCTAAAGCTACTAGTTTCTCCCTCCCCTCCTGCTTTATCCTGCTTCCAGGGATAAAATTTCTGAGGGGAGTGTCCTGAGCACCATGATCTGAATGACTGTGATGCAGTTTCCTTTAGAAATAAAAGGAAAGTGTTATGATCGATTAGTAGTGTCTGTCTTGAACAAGGGAGGGAGAGAATAGTAGCAGCAATGTGAAAAGGAGAAAGAAATGAAAAAGCTTCTCCTAGTTGGTCAGAATTTTTATAAATTCTGGAATTCCACAAGTCTTTTGGCATCTTCATGTTGTAAGAATTCTACTGAATTTGAAAGTGCTTTGCCTCAATATACTTTTGGTACAAAAAGCATTCTAAACTGTCTTTGAAGCTGTAAAATAGTAACCAGATTCCATGAGGCCAAACAATTTTTACTTCAGGATCTGCCAGCTTACTTAAAATAACTTGGTCATGACTTCCTTTCACATTTTTATTGTCGTGTGATCAAACAGTCCTGCAATCTAATACTAACTTTCTACCAAAAGCAACTTTATGCAACTTTTCATTCCCTTCCCTATTAGTCCTATCTCATGCCAAGAATATATTGGCTTATGTTTCAAAATGAAAGCCTTGAAATAGGCTTTCATTCAATTCAACTCATAATCATGTTGTTTTTTTCCTTCATACCTACTATTTCTTTCATTCTCTTGCATGTCCCTTGAGCTCAGAACTGAGGGATCTACTTCTTGGATTATTTTATTGTTCTCCCTTTGGAAGACTCAGACTCCAACTAATGGTATCTAAGTAGTCCTCTCCTTTGTCTGTTTGATCACATCGCACTTCTTCTTCAAACTCTCAAACAGCTTTACATTCATTAATAAATAAAATACAAGATTTTCACTAGTACAGATGGGTAATGCAGAGTAACGGAAATACAGTAGACTAAGGAATCAGAAGGCGGATTAACTGTCATAATAAACCACCCACAATCTCAGTAAAATCTTGGCACAGGAAAATCTATATTTCATTCACGTCACTGTCTAATGTGTTCTGTAGGGAGGCTTTGCCCCATGTGGACATTCAGGAAACTCAATTTCTTCCATCTAATGACTCCATCATCCTCTACTGCCCCAAACCTTTCACCGGATCCTCTACCTTTGGCCAGCAGATGAAGGGACAGAGAGAGCATGTCGAAGTCACCCTCCATTCTTAAATAGCTTAGCCTAGGGGTGGCAGAACTCACTCCCACACAATTTCCAATCATATTCCATTAATCATAGTCCCATCAAAGTGCTAGGGAAGCTGGGAAATTTGGTTTAGTAGTGTGCTCAAGAATAAGAGAACACATTAGTCAGCACTAGTAATCTCTATCATAAAAAGCTACTTTTAGCCATGAGCTTTGATTTCCAAGAGTATGGCGTATTGATATTTGCCTTGTCTGTCTCCAGAAGCTTTTGTGAGGATCAAGTAAATAAAGGATGGGAAACACTTTTTAAATTGTAAAGTGTTATGTAAATATATGGCACATAGGCTTCTAGCCATTCACAAAAGACTATTTTTCAGATTTCTGAGAATACCCCAATTTATAAATATGTAAACATTTGTACAGGTTTTGGGCCTTCTTCTAAGCCATATTTCCATCAAAAGTCATTTCTTTCCTATTCATAGTTTTACACTTCCAATTAGCTTGCTTCTTCCACTTAAAGTCGTCTTCCTTGTTGACAGTTGTTTTCAAAAAAGAAAGTTTTTAATAGGTCTCAAGAGTTACTATAAACTTAGTCAAAAAGACAAAAGAATAAAGTTAAATCAAGATGCAAATGTTTGAGGGTAAACTAAGTTCACTACTCAGCTCTGGGTCCTGTCCACTCACCCATACCACATTTAATTACCAGTGTGATTTAAATGTAGACTCAGAAGATTAGCAAAAGATGTGAAACCCATGGACAAAAATGGCTTACTATCCTACGCCATTTTATATAAGGGAATTGAGCCTCTTCTGATTTTGGTATCCATGGGGGTCCTGGAACCAACCCCTGTGGATACTGAGGGACAACCGTATTACATGTCATAGAACTGTGCAGTAGCTTAAAAGTCATCAAAATTACAAAGGGCAAGTCTATGATTGCTAGGCCTATGTGGTATTATGCCCTTGGAGCTTTTGAGAAACTTACTCATTGTCTTTTGCAGCTACCAGCTCAACGTAAGTGTCACACTGCCCCTTGGTTCACCACATCTCCCACTCCTACCTTTCAAGCAGCTCTGCAAATCCTGTCTATTGCCTGAAGGCTTACTCAGCTGAATAGCAGAAAATCTCAATCTTCTCCTTGTCTCCCGTACACCTAACAGAAACCCTCCCACAAAGGACCATTCACTCTCCTCTTATAACAAGCATATCCCTTTTCTCCATGATCACCTTCCTCAATCAAAACGGACTGGGCTACCAGAGAGAACACGGGAAGAACCTGTGTCCTGCTAGCACATGGCAGAATACAGCCATTAGGGTGCTTAAATTAAACGTTCACTATGTTATTTCATTTCTCTGAATTCTTACTCTTCACAGGCACATTGCCAGGACTGAGGAAATAAAAGTGGTTCATTTTCCCCAAGGAGCTCATATTCCATGAGGGGCACACGTCAATCAACTGTCCGTATTCGATGTAGGTGATAGAATAGAAGTCTGGGAAAACGCTCTGTGCTTACGAGGAAATGTAGCATGTTAACTGAGTTAAGTGAGCTGTTTTCTACAGAGAGAGTTATGAAACTGCTTTGCATACATTATTTATGTTAGTAACTCTGAGAAGTCCCATAGTAAAAGCAAAACAAAACGGAAAAAGCAATATCTCCACACACAACAAAACAAACAAAACAATGTGTGTTTCTTCCATATAGGGGTGTAGGGTGACATTTTTCCTCCATATACCTGTTAATAGCACCCAGGTTTTCCTAAACACCAGGTGGAGAAGCCCTGCTCTAGGACATACAGGGTATGAAGATTACAAAGGATGCAGATGCCTTAATTTTTTTTTTTTAACATCTTTATTGGAGTATAATTGCTTTACATTGTTGTGTTAGTTGCTGCTGTATAACAAAGTGAATCAGCTATATTACGTATACATATACCCCCTCCCTCTTGAGTCTCCCTCCCACCCTCCCTATCCCACCCCTCTAGGTGGTCACAAAGCACCAAGCTGATCTCCCTGCGCTATTTGGCTGCTTCCCACTAGCTATCTATTTTACATTTGGTAGTGTATACATGTCCATGCCACTCTCTCACTTCATCCCAGCTTACCCTTCCCCCTCCCTGTGTTCTCAAGTCCATTCTCTATGTCTGCAGCAGATGCCTTAATAATTGAAAAGCAAGTTTTTGCTTTTCAAAAGTATTTGAGATCACATCTTTCTAGGCACAATTCTCAGTATACTCTTCTAAAGACGAGTTTGTTTCGTTAATATTCTAGTGCTTGTGCTACTTTTAAGTCTTATTTTAAATAATTATACAAATCTCTGGATATTTTACCTAGACATGAAAAAATGATCTAATGATAGATAGTAATGAAATTTATTTAAAATAAGGGAATATACTTACAACACATAGCTAATAAATGTTTAAACCTGGATGAAATAAATAATTTTCTGGAAAAGACATAAATTACCTAAGTCGACTCAAGAAGAAATGGGAAACCTAAATAGAAAATAGCCACGGGAGAGAAATGGAAAAGTTGTGATTTTTTTTTTTTTTTTCATCTTTAGCAAAAGGAAGCAAAATCCACAGAGGTACCCAATTTAGAGAAGCCTCTAACCCCAAAGCAAATTCATACTGATAACATTCGCACTAATAGCAACTTCCAGAGTAAAAGTCTGATGGAAAATCTGATTTGTAGTCAGTCCCATTGAAATATAAATGTTCAGGGATTTCGCATTTTTCCTAGAAAAGCTGAATTAACGAGAAAAATATTTTTAGGTAGGATCTTAACATGCCCACTGGCAAAAAGATAAAAATGACAAAGAACGATACACTTTCTTCAGGATTAAAAACGCTTGTTTCCTGCAGGCGCCAAGGAAAACTATTTGCTTTCACTTAGACATTTTTACATAAATTTAGAAAACAAAGCAAAGATCACAAATTTAAATCCTGATGTCTTTTCCAGCTGTGTATACTAAATATTTATTATTTGTTGATGTTGGTAGTCACCATACTAGTTCATTTTTTTCTGTGGTGGCCTTCAGAGCTGCTTTAAACCTTAAAATATACCGCTTTTGTGTTGAATTCTCTCTCACCTTGGAGCCTACTGATTTGGGATTGTAAGCTCTGCTAAGTCTTCTTGAGCTGACCTAAAGAACTTTCATCTGTTACAATATTGGGGGCTGTATGTAGCAGAACCCCCTACAAAAAGTGGTTTCAACAACAAGGATATTATTCTCTCTCACAAGACCTGAGGCAGAATGGTTTATTCAGCAACTCAAGGACAGCCTCAAACGTTCAGTGTCCTCCCGTCCATCTGCCCACTCTGCCCCTCTCAATGGGCGGATTTGCTCCCCTCGTGGTCTCCAGATGTGTGCAGCAGTTCCAAACACTACGTACAAAAGGAACACTCAGGGAACATCCCTGTCTTGTATCTTTCTCTTGTGAGTGAATACACCCTTTTCAAAAACTTCCCAGTGGATTTTCCGGTTGTCATTGGCCAGAATCCAATCGCATGCCTATGTTTAAGTGCATCACTTAGAAGGGAAAGTAAGACCACTACATTGTTTTGGACCAATAAGATTCACCACATAGGACTCAGGCTTCCCTGGCAGACACAGCCATTTAGAATGAAATAAAATCTGGGTTCTGTTATTAGCAAGCAAGAATGAATTGTCTACCAGTTAGGCAACCAACAATGTCTGTCATATAGTCTGTTCATATTCATCTGCACTATCAAATAGCCATTTGCATTATAAAGGGCCATTCTCATTAGTAAGTCAGTTGAATAAATGATTATAGGTAACTCTGGACAAGTGATATACATTTTATTAAACTTCTCACCTATAAATCAAACCTATTGTAGCTATATCTTATAGAAGCACAAAATTCTAAGGTAGAAGATCCTTGATGATTGATAAACTGATCGCTGATAAATTAAACTATATTTTAAATTTATCAGCAATGCTTGCTACTCACGAGAGCCTTCTGAATATCCAGCTTTCTTAAATTAGAAATAACTATACATATATATGAAAGTGATGCATGAACAGTCATTTATTATCTCTCTATTCTCTCATTCTCCTGTTGGACTTTTTACTCAATCACCTGCTACACACCAACATCTAGATTCTATCGAATGTTATTGGCTCCTTAGTATATATGGGTTTTCTCTTTGATCCCTTAAAAACCTCAGTACTAAATCTGACCTAAAGAGTAAAAGTGTAATCCAAGAGGCATTCCAGCAAGTAGATCGGCAAAGATGTTCAGGGGCAGCAGAACTCAGTCGGCAGGTAGATTAAAGCCCATCCTTACGGTAGGTTTTTCAAGGTAGCATCACAACCCAGTAGGGAAAAAGAGACACTGGATGGAAAAGGAAGAGATCTGGCCTCTACTGTCCTTGCTCTGCAACAGGTTCACTGTGGCAAGGTCCTTTACTCTCATCTTACAGATAAGGGGGTATGATATCTTAAATACAGTGCATCCCCTTCCCACTAATTCACTGATTCATTCATTTAATCAACAAATACTAAACAACTACTTGTGTCAAGCACTATATTAGATTCTAGGTGTGTGGACAAAAAGAGACACACTTCCCACAGCCCTGGAGTGTGTGTGCGGTGAGGGGGGACCAGCACTAACCCAGTAATCAAAATGTGACGTGTTCGGAATTAGATAAACATGGTGATGAGGTAGAAGCTATAGCCCTATTCAGGATGGTCAAGGAATACCTTACAGAAGAGGAGCAGGTGAGAAAGACTGAATTAGGTTGAACAGAGAGAGAATCACAAGAACACGGAAGACTGTACATGAAGGTGTCAAGACTATCAAAACAGAGTGAGTGAAGGAGACTCTGATATAAGATGAAGGCAGAGAAAAACACACGAGCTAGATCACCTAGGGCCTTGTAAGTCAAGGTGAGTTTTTACTTTATTCCAAGTTAAATGGAGAGCTGTTAATGATTCTAGGAATCCAGACAAATTGCTCCTGCTGCAGGTTCTGAGAACTAAAAAATTTGTTCTCTTTTTTAAGATAGCCCTGCCAAAACTGTCATCAAATATTGCTGCTACAGCCAGAGGTGCACAAAAGAGTAAGGCGCTCCTTTGGACTTCCCAATAGTGGGTTCTTCATTTTAGTTTGTTTTCTCTTTCTTTTTAAAATCAAATTGGTTACAAAATGCTCTTGGAAGCATGAAAACAACAATTACATTTTCTGCCCTACCAAAATTATATTTTACTCCTACTCAATAAACACAGGCCTGTTTTCTAATATTTGTTTGGCTTTCTGACAAAATTTAAAGTTAGTACCAAAGAAAATCATAACCATGGAATTAGGGTCAAAATTAAATAAAAGGGTTGGTTGAAAAAAGAAAAAAAGGAATGAGTCTCATTTCTGAGGATTGACTATACTTTGGAAAGACAAAGAGAGAAAAGGATTTTTAAAGGATCCTTCATGTACCATTATCAGTTTAATAAGAAGAGAAATCTGGCAGCACAATGAGATGGAATCATGAGGCTCGCTAAATATAAATTAAAGCGTTCTTTACTTGGTGGGGTTTCCAGATTGTAAATCAATTGTTGATTTTGGACGTTTAAAAGGTTACCTTGTGCGTGTGTGTGCGTGTGTTTGGGGGAGAAGGCACACAACTTTATGGACACAACATTATTGATGGGAAGAGTAAATAACTAGAACAACTTCTCAAGACTTTCTACCAGAACTTACTGGTAAAGATGGATTATTATTGTCCCTTAATTTTCCATCCATTACCATCAAGCACATGAACTATTCAATTATAGGTGACCATGGGTGGCCATAAACCTCTGAGGTCTGGACAGTATCGCTCACATTCTGCAGCAGTTTCTGCTGTGAGTGAATTATCATCATGTCCACAGGAAGCACTCAATCCAGACTTGTGAAATTTTATGATCTAAAATTATATATGAATGTAAGTCTTACGTGGATTTTCATTTAAGGCAAGCGGTTTTAAATATAATTCACACAAGAAATGAGGATCAAAACTGATCATTTAATTATAAAAAAAATTATAGTAGTAACATTTATAATAGCTACTATATATTGAACACCTACTGTGTGTCAGATGTGTTATTCAGGGCTATACTCAAATTTCTGAGTAACTGCTCTAGAGCTTATAATAATGCATACATTTTTGGAAACATAGATAAAACTCAGGGACCAAGAAGAGGGAGGATGAATGATGGGGAACAGTTAGAAATCAGAGCTGTAGTCACACTTCAAGTTCTTGAGAAAGATCTCTCAAACTGCTCAAACATACCAAGTACATCTCTTATGATCCATGATACTAGTGTAAACGTGATGGATATTTATCAACGAATAGCTGGATCTCAATATCCCTCAATCATTTTCTGTTGAAAGTTTTATCTATGCTCGCTTTCTATCAAGCTTTATTTTGTGCCCCAGAAAACCACAAAAGGATTCCTTTTATCATTGAGCACGGAAATGCTACCGTGAGCTTATGTTCAATCGCATCCTGAGGGGATTCTACACCTGTGACCTCATGTTGAAACAGCCTGAAAACTGACCCCAGGGAGAGCATGCAGAAATATTCAGGAGAATAAAAGAACCAGCCTTTTTGCAAGAAACTGGATAGTTTGCTACCAATCTGGTCAGTTTGGGATAGTGCCAAGCAATCCTATCCTTTGCTTTCTCTCCTTTTTCCTGTTTTTAATGTGCCCAGTAAATACCTTGTCACTGCTCAATAACCACAGCAACCTTCTTCCTAAGTCACCAAAGGCAGGAACTTATTAAATCCCCAAGGGGAACTGAAGCAGGCCCTGGAAGTCCCAGAGTGCCCAGAATGGAAAATGAGAAAGCACAATTCACAATTAACCAAATACGGAGTTACAAGGGCTGCTATCAAATGTATTATCCATCTCTGGGAAGTTATTTCCATATTTTCACTCTCTTGCCTATAAGAGGATTATATACCCCTGTTCATGAGCATGTGACTCACGTTGCCTCCTTGGAGGCAAAGCCTACCTCCCAGTCATAGACTTGGCCACGTATCCTGCTTTGGCCAATGGGATATGACATGACATACAATAGGTCTAAGCATTGGTTTTAAGTGTGATTGAGTGGTTTAAGCCCAGTATCTTGCTTCCACTTCTTATCATAAGAATGGCAGATACCAAATAAGGGCTGCTTCTTCAGTGTGAGCCCCCAAATGAGAGGACAAACATGGGTCCACAACAACCAACCCACCACTGCCTCGTATAATGTGAATATTAAATAAATGTCTGTGATTGCAAGCTGTAGAGATTTAGAGGTTGATTGCTATGACGGCATACACAGTATTGTCACCACAATGTCCAATTAATAAGACGCTGTAATAGTCAATTCATGGATGTTAGTTCTAAATTAAAGAATCATGGCACATACACTTGGTTTGGATACGATGATAGGAGTGAGAGCAGGAGAAGAATCATCCCATGATCCGGACTTTATGCTAGAATCATAGGTAAAAGGATTAAATCATGGGATAACTTACAAATGTACATATTTCTCAAAACTACTGAGTCTACTATTTAATTTGTAGATCACTAACCCATCCTTACAGTTCTCCAATAGGACTTCATTATAGTATTGGCTTCTTTTTTATCTGACACAATGAATGACATTTGGTCATACTTTAAGAGTCAAAAAAAGGCTAAATTTAGTAAAACTTGGCATTGGTGCGAGGAGAAATGTTTAACTGGAAAACCTTCCTTGACTTATAAGTGATTATTATATGGGAGATCCCAATCTCAAAATGCTAACAAAAATACTATTCAGCTAATAAGCATCATCCCAGAACCAGCATCAGCACCCACAATACTGGGAGCATATATTCCAGCGACTGAGCAAATCCTTCATGAGGAAACAGCATCCATTTGAAGTTGTGAGTCCTTTATTCTTTGATTAAAGGATGAATTTCTAATACCTTATCAAAATTTTTATCACAAAATAAACACCTTTACATAACTCCAGAATAATGAAAAAAATACAGAATTGATGATGCTTTAAGTGAAATTCTAACAAGTAATGAAATCCAGATGACCTGTATAACGATTCCTCATTTTCTTTATGAAACCTATCAGTTCAACTTTTTGCCTTCGGGACAGATGCTAAACAGTTTCTTTGGCTAGTTATTAAATCAAGCTGATTTTTTTGCAGGGACATTCGACATATCCCTGACAGAAAGACGAAGCTGACCAAGAAATTATCAATACATTGTATATAAATAAAAAGATTAAAAGATAAATAAAAAGATTAATTCCTCAAAGACTCTAAATAGATGGTCAGTGTTCTCAATTAATCAGTACTTTCTCACTATAAGTAGTTGGGGACATTTTTTTCCATTTTCCTTAAAAACCAGATTCAAATATCACTAAATGGGTCATTTAGAGTATATTTATTAGCACTACTTAACAAAGGAGAAGGGGAAATAAACTGATTTTATTGGACACTTGAAAATAACCTTAAGAAAACTTACAGAAATTAAAACCAAGTGTTTCTGATTTGTGATTCTACTTGGTTGAGCCAGTGAGTTTCATGAATACAATTTCATATTTTGATATGAATGTTTAGTGTATTAGATAACCGAGTTGTAAGAAATGAGCTATTTTCAAAAATGTTACCCATCACAGCGCTTCAGTGCAATCTTTACTGAAAAGGAAGGCTAGTGCAATGGCCACAAAATATTCACACTCTGTGGTAATATTCTACACGATTAGGAAGTACATTTTACATTAAACTCTACAGAAAGCGCAGCAAGAGTTACCTCTTATGATAAGAGAGTATACTGAAAATGGTCATTTCGTTGATCCTAATTACTGTAACTATTTAAACACGCCTATCAAAGAGGTCCTTTCTGTTCTTCATGTTATTGACAGTGCATCTTTTTCAAATGTCAGAGATGTTAGAAACCAAATCCAAAAATAACAGCTGAATTCTTTAAATGGGGGCATGTAATAATAAATCAGCAATTTTTGAGTAACAATATAAGTCTCAGTAATCAATGTCTTTTTTTAAATCCCTTATTATCCAATGTGCCATTTCAAATAGTTTCTGTTTTCCAGATTGCACTCACTTTTTTTTATCACTGCATGTGACATTTTGCTAGTGCATATCTTAATGGAAACCATGTAATTGTATCTTCATACTACAATATTACTTTCATTTAAGAAACTGTGCTGCCATCAGTAAAAAGGCATCTAAATTATTATTTTCTGTATTGTAGTAAACTCTCAAATTCCATTTAGAAAAGTAGCCAGCCAAGAGGAATCAAAGGCAGCTTTTCTATTTCAGAACTTTCACAATCATGAAGTGACTGCTTTATCATCATGAGGTACTTAAATTCATTTCTTCTATTGAACCTCTCCCTCTACAAAAAGTGTTATTCAATTACACGGTTCCACAGCACACTGGAAGTCAGTTGTTAATAGCAAAGATGTATTATGGTGTGATTTTATTATTTCTAAGGAGTGGGAAAAATAATACATTGTATTACAGAGCTTCAGTCATAGTCATTGTTTTCATTCATTTGTAAAAACAGACAGGCAATTGAATCTAGAAGTACACGGGGTCGGGGAGGGGGGAGGGGGGGACTTTTCATGGGGAGTAATTAGAGAGAAACCTTTGATTTTAACATCACTAAACAGCGAACAAACACCAAAAAGAAAACCAAAGGTGCATTAAATCTGACATATTGCTTTCAAAGAACTTTTAGCCAGTGTTGGAGCTGCTAGAACACTAATTATGTTTATTTGAGGTGTCTCTAACCTGTAAATACCATTGCCTTTTTTGCCTGTCAACAATTTAATCTAAATGAAGAAGAAACACACAAGTCGGGGATTTTTACTGAAGGTAAAACTTTTCTTTGTGCCATAATTTAGGAAAAACAGAAGGACTAAGAATCCTTAGTTGCCTGGGGGTAAAACAAAGTATCCAACCCTGGAAAGGTAAAATAACACATCTAAAATTTTAACTCAGTTATTACAATGAGAGACAATAATTATATCTATGTTAATGCATGATGATTTCCCAAAGATTCCTACTGTCCTCTACACACTGTTCTTCCTTTTTACCTTAATTCTTATAATATGCATTCCCTCCCTCCAAAGTATTTTAACCTACCTGAATGCTCCATGTGTTTACCACAGTATTGCCTCAATTACTGCCGAGAGAGGGACAGAAAGAAAGAAAGAAAAGAAGAAAAAAGAAAGAAAAGAAAGGGAGGGAGGGAGGAAGAAAAGGACAGTTGGAAGCTTTATTACAGAAATTTGTACAGTAGAGGCACACAAGAGATTCTCCCCGGGTCTTTACGGCAAGGCATAATAAAAGCGGGGCAATTACAAGCAAGAGGGAGAAGAACATTTCAGGCAGATTCAGCAGTCCTGAATCAACCCTACTGACTGGAAAAATGTTTAATATTTATACATGTAATCTCCAATTACTTGGAGAACTTTAAGTAGATCAGCATAATTGGAGTGGGAGTATAAGAATGTTTCATCAAACAAAATGCAAAAGAGCTGGTCAGAGACTAGATCATGAAGAAATATTTTGGAGATGATACCAATTGTGATTCCGAAAAACTATTTAGACCTCCTCCCCAGACCAAATATGCAGTATGGTGATATGCTGACTCTTCTTTGAAGAGATCAGCAGAAAAGGGAAGAAAAACGATAAAGTCTAGAGGCCTAGAAGCTTAAAGATTTCTTTTTGTTAAATGTGTACTTATGATACTACATAAAAAAAGATTCTGCTGTGAGTTTATGAGATGAGGATGAATACTTCCAGAATCAGAATTCTCTGTATTTGTTCTACCTCTCCCTTAAACAAATAATCCACTGCACTCCCTCCTTTCTAGCACTCCAAGTCTCCCTAATGTCATCAATGTTCCCTATGCCACCAAATTTCAATAAACACTTTCCAGACCCTTCAATAGCATCTGAGAGCATCTTTCCTCCAAACATCTATGCACCTGGTCTCTAAAACATGACCCACCCGGATTTTTCCCTTATTCTCTAGTTTATCTTTCTCCTTTCCCCCTTGATCTCACCTGCTATACTCATCCTCTATAAATAGGGGGTCCCCAAGGATTGGTTCCTAAACTCTTGGTCTTTGTTTATTCTCTCCTTTGGTGATATTGTCTCTTCTCATTTATAACTTCAAGAGATTAACTTCAGACTACAGCTCTTTTCTCATATCTGGATCCACATATCCAGTTGCTTATTTAGCTTTTCCACTAAGTTATTTAAAGGCAAGTCAAATCCAGTGTGTCCCAAATCAAGCTCATGATTCTCCATTCAACCCAAACAACTCCACCCTCCCCCTAATGCTTCCTATCTCAATAAATACTACCATCACCCAACTAGGTGCTCATAACAGAGATCTGGGAGTCATCCTTGACATTTTCTTACCTCTTACCCCTGATAAAATAATTAACTTACTCTCATTTATGTCATCTCTCTTAGCATTTCTGGCATCTATCCACTTTTCTCCAATTCCACAGCGACCACCAGAGTATAAGCTGTCATCCTCTCTCACCCTGATCAACTGCACTCCCTTTGATAAACAAAGAGTTCACAGAGCAATCTTTCTTTCTTCACTCTTAGTCACAAGTCATAACTATATAAAATCTATCATGTCCATGTAAAATAAGTTACAACATACTCCTATCAATGTCTCTCATAAAATCCTCTGATTTTCAATAAGTTTTAAAAAGGTTCAGCCTCTGACATCTCACCCATCCAAAGACTTAAATTCATGTCCTTCCTGCAAGTAAAACACATTGATTCTCTTAACAGGTATAATCACTTTTCTAAAAACTATTTTGAAACAAAAGTATCTTTTTGTTTTAAAACAAATACAAACAGAAGAATACCAATAAGAAACAAATTCCCAAAGGTTAAAGTATCAACTAAGAGTTTTGCATTTTAAATTATTTCTGATTATTTAGAGAACATCATTTTCCATTTCTAAACCAGCATTTCCTTGTCTCTTTATTACATAGAATAAGCAACAGCAAAGAGGGATATATAAGACATATCTACTTCCTAGGTTAGAAAACAATTAAACACATATTATACTGAGAATACAGAATCATAATTTATCATATTCATGTAAAAGAGTTTTAAAGGAAGCATATTTATGTCTAGATAGAAAATGCCTTTATAATTATACATCCCATGTTAATGCTTACTGGATAAAATTGTAGCCACAGTAAACTATGCATGATATAATACTATAATTTTCTAGGAATTTCTTTCAGTAATAGCACAAAAGACTCATATTTGTTTGCTATATTTTTCCAAGAGCAGAGCTGTCTGAAAGCTATGTCAATAATAATAAAAAACAGCTGACTCTGATTAGGAGCATGCAGGCAACGTTATATCCATATGTGTAAATTTCAAGCCAGGCGTTCATTTCAACCTACTTTTGCTGCTTTACTACTGCTATATTATCAACCAGAAAAATCATAGAACTTGAATTCTTCCAAGTAACTGCCAGACTTGGTCCAAGAAAAGAGAAAAGAAGCCAGTTATGAATTTCATTACTTCCACAATTTTCCTCAAGAGGAACATAATAAGAAAGAACATCAAAAGAAAAAAAAAAAAAAAAAAAGAAAAACCTCATAGTATTGAAGGGATCTTGGTAACCACGCTTACCACAGAAGTTCCTCTGAAATTAGATAGGATAGGACTGACAAGGATGTTTGAAATGTATTCCAAGGTAAAACAACTTCTTACTGCCTTACCTTTTCCTTTGTTTAGTCTGATTCTAGTGTTATTGTAATTATCGGATTAGTGATTCATTTTAAAAGCCAACTTTTCAGACTTGAAATAGTTCTGTTAAAACATCTCATATTTCAGCACCTGAAGACAAGTGTTCCTGGTTTTGCCAATTCACTACTAGCCTTCTAACTCGGCATCTTCCCTCCCTCTTCCCTCTGCCCTAAGGCAGCTTTGAAGTTTTAAAAGAACTTCATATATTTAGGAAACAGAGTGATCATCCCAAGGCTCTGAATTTGAGTATGAGGAAAAAGTGCTCACCTCTGGAACACCGCGGCGCGATACTAAAGATGCGTGGGCATATGCCAGGCAGGAAGGGGTGTCAGAACCCTTTGATGGAAATCCGCAGTTTCAGAAAGGTACCCAAGCAAAACACAACTAACAATGAAAGTTAATTGCCAGACAGGATTGTCTCCATAATGGATTGCATCTGCACAGTGGTTTACTGTCCGGTGTTAATTAGCCACAGCCAGGTTGGGACTGCTGCCTGATTCCACTGAGATGCATCTCATAAGCAGCAACTCTGTCCACAGGTTAGTATTATCCTCTTGCGACATGGTGCCCACTGTCGGGGTCTGTCAACAGCACAAAATGCCACAAAAAAAGAGGTGCATGAAGAACTGAAATGGCAGTTCTTATGGGATCAAGCAAAAAAGCACTGAGTTTTACTGTTTGTTAGCAAGGGATCAGCTTCAATCAATTAATGATTTAATTACCTAGACTAATTAAGATAATGAACAACAGCAAACCTACAATCAATTAGCTTTATCCAAACTTTCTATTTTGAGGATAGAGCCTTAAGGACAACACTCTTTTTCTTAGTTGCTGCAGTAAAATGCGTGGATCTATTACAGAACAAATTAAGGGGATATAATCCTGCACTATTTTAAGCAAAAAATATAAGGTCACCTGAACGATTCTTTGGTGACAGAGGGTTGTGAAAAGGTGTTACCTGGATAGGCAGTGGGTATTTAACACTGCATCAGAATTGCAGATTTTAAATGGAATTCGGTCTCTCTAAAGCAAGCAATGGACCAAAGACAGAAATGTGTCCCTTTGGCCACCCTGCTTCCGTGATTTGAGTTACTTCAAAGTAAGCATGTAAGAATAGAAAGCTTTTCAACATCTATGGGAAAATAGCAGTGTTCCCTGATTACACTGTTTCTTGGGGAAGCTATTCCTTAAATTACTTAGTATAGCCTCAGAAAATTCATAGACTTCATAAGAAAGAACTACGAACAAGAAGCAAGCAGTGAGAAGGAGGGGGCACAACCCTGAAGACAAGAGTAGTCAAAGCTCTAGACATTCTTCCTTTCCACCTTCTAATTCTACTTTGGAATTTAAGGTTTTATGGTCTGATTCCCTAATTCCCTAATAATGGGTGTTCCTCAAAGAGAGAAAGGACCTCATACTATCTTGTTTAATCATGGTCACTATTATAGCATGATCAGTAATTATCATCTAGAATGAAAATTTTTAAGTAACTCTTTCCCAAGGCAAAAAAAAAAAAAACTTGCCATGCAGACCACAGTGTCATAATTGGTCCCACTCACCTCATCCCTCATTAATTGTGATTTTCTCTTTCAGAGCAAAGCCAAGTCATAGAGTGGGTTTCCTTGTACAGTGTTTTGTAATTATTAATGCATTATACTTACAGAGTAAATTCAAACTTACCCAGGGATGAAAGGTGCTTGGATTTTATACCTTACAGACTAAGCCAGCTCTGCAACAAGCAAGAGAACTGACTGAGTTTCCAAAAGCCTTCTGAGGCACCTCTGAAATGAAGAGGGGATCTCGACCCAACATAATGGATGCTCTGTATGAAATTTACATCTGTTCTTTAATCAGCCAAGCAGTTATTGAGAGCCTACTGAGTGTCAGGCAATGTTCAAATGCTCCTGGAACAGAGAAGAAGGCATCTAGACCCTAATGCGAGGGTATGTGTATACACATACAGGAATACAGGAATCAAAAAGAAAAAAAGAATTGTGTCTAGCATTATAAAATAAGTAAGAGGTGTGAAGGGAGCACAGAATAGGGTTCCTCTAAATTTAGTAGAATGGGGCAAATGATGCCTAACAGAATGTGGCATAGCAATCAAGTCTATGGCCTCTGAAGTCAGACTATCCAGGTGTGAATCAGGGCTTTACCACTGTATTATCAACAGCAACTTACTAAGGACAAGATACTTAACCTCTCTAATCTGTGATTTACCCTATCTTATAGTCAAGGATAATAACGGTTTTTAAAGCACAGGAGTGTTGGAATGATTAAATGAGATAATCCTCATGAAGCACAGTGCATGCACATTCGAACTGCTCAATACATGACAGCTCTTTCTAGTACCAATACTAGAAAGTTGTTGCTTTGGTTTTTTTTTGGGGGGGTGGGCAATAGTGGGCATTATGTGCCCCTAGTAATGAGTTTCTTTGCCACCCTTTGCAGGAAAGCACACCTTTGAAAGTCCTGGCTCTCCCAAATGTCCTTGGGCAAATATGTAAATAGCTCACGGTCATTAGCATTAGAGTGTAAGAGCTACATCAAGAGAATATCAACATTAAGTTTCATTTCTTATCATGAATGCGTTTTAAAATCAGAATTCACAATTATTCACGTAAATAGAATCTATTTCAATATTGCGGAGAAGTCTTTTACTAAAAAGACTATTTCTGGAGTACCCTTCTAGTTATTAGATGGCGTGATGCTCCTCTCATGAATTACTGAATAAAGTTAATTAGACCTTAAAAAAAAGACTTTATTTCTTGCAACTTCACTTGTGAAGGACCTTCTAACATGTGGTGCTCACAGAATTATTCTTAGGATCTCCATCAACTGAATAAAACTAGGCTTAGAGTTAAGACAGAACTGAACATTCATCTTGGTAAGCATTTTGATCATCAAAGCACATAGCTTTCAAATAACATTTTTAGTTGGTTCAGGGAAATTTTTAAACCCCCCTGTGTTCTTATGTAATTTATACTTGATGTGAAAATGTCTTTATTTTAATGTAAAATATCTCAGTTGCCCAATTCATAATGATTTTAATGTTGTTTCACTCTTTAACTCAACCTAATTGATTAAACTGTTGTTAAACACCGTTTTAAAACATTGTAAGAACTCACTACCAATATATGTAAGATAATAATATATTTCACCAGCAATATAAAATAATTGTCTTGGTAATTAAGGAAGCTCATTTAGTTCTAGTGCTGGTTTATTCAAACATATAATTACACTATATAACTAACAAGTACTCCTTTTAATGAAATATATAATTATTAAAATATTCCTGAGGGATATAATTGGCATATTATAAATATATTTCTATCATGACTACTTAAAACCTCAGTAAGTGCACCTTTAAAAAGGTTTAATTAGCGTACAGTAACTCTCGCCTTGAAATGAAATTAAATCCTTAAGAGAAACAACTAATTTGAAGCATAATCTTATATTACCTAAATATAATTACTAAACCACGCCAAGTAAAAATAATAAAGAAAACCCTAGAGAGCTGATTTACCAAAAATACAATAATCACATGTTTCCAAGCATTAATTCTCAACCCTGATTGCACAAGAGGACCACCTGGGGAGCTTTTACAAAACCATTAACCCAGGCCCTATCCACAGAAATTGATTCAACTGGTTGGGAGTGGGGCCCAGACATCTGTGTTTTTTGTTATTTTTGAAAGTCCCCAGAACCACTGCACCAGAGACTGATTAAAATTTATTTTTTACCAGTCCGTAAATGTTTATAGCAGCTTTATTCATAATCACTAAATATTTGAAACAACCCAGATGTCCTTCAACTGGTAAATGGATAAACAAACTGTGTATATATACAATGCAATACCACTCAAGCAACAATCTATTGATTCATGCAACAAACATGGATGAATCTTAAGTGCATTTTGCTAAATGAAAAACGGTGGAAGCCAAAAGGCTACATAGTGGGGTGGTGTGAAGGAATTTCTGGGGTAAAGCAACTGCTATGCAACTGTAGTGGTGGATATACAACTCTATGCATCTGTCAAAACTCATGGAACTGTATACCACAAAGAATGGATTTTACTGTACATAAATTTAAAAAAATCAACCAGGAAGTAAGGGGGTAGATGGAATGCAGACTGTGACAAATCAATCTAACTGCCTTACAGATGTATCACGTAACTAGACTGAAGGAGATGGGGAAAGAACTGTCCTAAGTAATTTGGGAAAATAGTGTTTTGACTGGATACTGTAAAGCTAAACATAGCCTATAATAACAGCATTTTCTTGTTCTGAATGAAAAAAAAAGTCTTTACCAAAAAAGATTTATATTTTTGTCATTTCTATAGCAAATATTTTGATTTGCTCTTTATCGATTGTGTGGCTGTATTTAATAATACACAACATAAGATAGTCTTAAAATCTGAAAGGCTTTATAAAAATCTTTACAGGTGTTATTTTAAGCACTGTTTGTCTTTTTATCTTTTTCTTAGAAGGATGCTGGGCAGTATAGGAATGAAAGGCTCCCTGAAAGTGGGAGAGATTGCTTCATGGACCCAGAACAATGGACAGTGACAAAGCCAAGGGCAAGGTGAGCTGAAAGTGCAGCAGTGCTGGGGTAGTCCCGGCAGCAAACAATCAACTTATTTAATCAGATAGCTGATGCTCTAGCTAAGATGCACCTAATTCTACTGTATTGGGTTTATGTTAATAAAATCTGAATATACAAAGACAATACTGATTCCTAAGTATGTCAAAAATGTCAGGGGCTTCCCTGGTGGCGCAGTGGTTGAGAGTCTGCCTGCAGGTGCAGGGGACACGGGTTCGAGCCCTCGCCTGGGAAGATTCCACCTGCTGCGGAGCAACTAGGCCCGTGAGCCACAACTACTGAGCCTGCGCGTCTGGAGCCTGTGTTCTGCAACAAGAGAGGCCGCGACGGTGAGAGGCCCGCGCACCGCGATGAAGAGTGGCCCCCGCTCGCCACAACTGGAGAAAGCCCTCTCACAGAAACGAAGACCCAACACAGCCAAAAATAAATTAATTAATTAATTAAAAAAAAAAAAAAACATCTGTATAAAAAAAAAAGTCAGAATAAATAAATGCATTCTTAGAAACCTATGGGAGTGTGTTTTTTTAATTTAGTTATAAAATAGGATTTGAGAGAATGAAAAGTTAAAGACTTGGGAGGAAAAAAAAAAATCATCACAACTCCTCCTACATTAGTAATTGTCCAGTGCCAGAATTTCAGGCTCATACAAACATCTGATTTAAACTCTCATATCTGGTTTGCTTTGGAACTGTGTGCCCATCTCGTCCAGCTAAAACTTTTACCCACTGCCTCAGACTTGGAGGACTACGGCGAGAATGACTAGGGCCTTCCCTGTGAGGTCCTCAGGAACTCAGTAGCAGACTTTGCGTCAGTCAATCTATCAGAATGCTACAGGTAAGAGTATCCTGGTAAATTTACATTGGCCATAATAATGAATGCTTGGCCCTATGTCTACAGCCTAAGGAAACGTGAGCGGATCAGGTAAAAAGTGGACCACAAACCTAAAGAGATGGTCTACATAATCCACTTTTTCTTTCCAATTTATTTTGCTTTGTAGGAATGGAAATCTTGTCACTTTAGGAGAGGATTTTTGCACCTGAGTCATCACTGTCATCAAGAGCAATCACAGATTTTCCATAGTAACCAGAGTAATCCTGATAAGACCTAAATATAATCATCTTCACCTTCTTACTTGAATAGCTTACCATTTTCCTTTGCTACAGTCCCATTTTTGGGGGTCCTTTCCAGACACTAGTGAGGCTCCCCTGGCTTCAGGGCCTTGGCACAAGCTGTTTTTCTGTTTGTAGGCTCTTACATCCTACCCTCGCCAATAGGATCTTAACTTACCATTGCTTCCAGGGAACCTGAATTCCCAACTAGGTTGATTCTCCTCATTATAGATTCTACGTACCAGGTGTCTCTCCTTCTAACCCCTTGTTCCATTTATTCCCCTTGCATTTCCTAGGACAATGCCAGGCAAGCTCCTGCCCTAGGGTCTTTGAACTGGCTCCTGCCTAGAATACTAACCCCCACCATGACTAACTTGCCACCTTCTTTCAAATCTGCTTAACTGTCCCCTTCTCAATGAAGTCTACCTTGACCTGACCACCCAGTTTTAAATTGTATCTGAATCCCCCCTCTTACACTTACACACACACACACACACACACACACACACACACACACACACAGAGTCCTGATTCCTCTACTCTGGCCTCTGCATAACTTTGAGCCTCCTAGAAGGTGACCTTCATGGTGCAGGATTCTGTTGTTGTTTTGGTCACTGAACAGTGTATCCCAGAAACCTGGTATAGGAATATCTCTGGAATGAATGAATTACTTATGGACCATGTAGGCAAAACATTTACAAAGGAAAAAGGGAAGAAGCTCAGACTTCAAGACCTGAACAACATCTGTGAATTACAATGTGCGAGCAAAAAAGGTTTTTGGAAGAAAACAGCTTTGTATAAATAGCTTTGTGTAACGAATTAGAAGGCACTGGCAAATAAGCACAGGAAGGAGAAGCAAATCCTGCAGGTACATCTACTAATTATGAACCCCTAATCATTGCCAGGTACCTAACCCACGTTATCACAGTTAAGCCCCATGAAACAAGTGCAGGATAAGGTTCTTATTCCTGTTTTACATACGAAAAAATCTAAGGTTAGGTTAGAAGCTATAGCAAGACATGGGTTCATCTTGCTTACTATCTAATTCCCAGCAACCCACAAAATGCTGGCAGGTAGTAGGTGTAGAATACATATTAACTGAATCAAAAAATTATGCTCAGAGAGATTAATATACTTCCCCAAGACCACCCATCTAGTAAATAGCAAAAGACAGGATCTAAGCCCACATATTTTTATTTAGAAGCTAATGCCTTTCCACTATACCATATTTCTTCAGACTAAAATTATAAAACATATACAGACCTACAAAAAAGCAGCAGTCCAGACAACTATATACCACAGTAACTCTTCAGGACATTTCAACATAACAGAAGGAAATAGAAAAAAATTGATATTCCTGGTGAATGTCACCCAAATAAATGATCAAGCAACAATCACGCTTCATCTGATCTGTTTATTAATGAAGTGGTGCAAGGTTCATTCTAGAAAGAATTCCATCAAAACGGATAAAGCAAAAACTTTTAGTACCACATCTTTAGTCTTCCTACAAAGGGAAAGTCATTTTCACAGAAATATCTTATTACCCAGACAGGGCTGTATGAGTAAACTTGTCTGTTTCCACCGAGCTGCTCACTTGGGCAGTGCCCTCCTGAGCACTGGCCTTTGAAATGCTAATTCACTGGCTGAACAACTGTTCAACTGCTCTTTAGCCTTAAACATTCTGAGGCTTCACATTAGGTAGCTAGAGCAGCCCCTGAGAGAAAAAGGAGCTCCAGCAACCACGCTGGCTTGACACCAGGGGATAGATGAAATCAGAAGGAGGGAGTGGGAGCCTCTCTCCCCAGCCTCAGGCGATGAGGGGCCACCTGAGGTCATTAAACCTGGCCTGCTTTAGAATGTACAAAACTGGGGACAGAAGGATTTAAATAAATAATTCATCATCCCCAATTCGCATTCTCCAGACGTATCTATACAATTGCAGATAAAGGACTTTAAATTTGCCCTTCTGCTTTATATTTCAGCGTGAGATACCTGGTAATGGAATCCATTCTCTAATTCACTTTCCAGAAACAGAATCAGCCCAAATGTTTGCTGTTGGTGCTTTGTTAAATTTTCTGCTATTGTTAACCACCGAAAGGGCTGGAAACCGTTGGGATTGAGAAATTTTATTCATTTCAAATTTACAAACTTCTACGGAGACCCTACACAGAGATTGAAAACCTGTGGTCCCACACCAGATCCATCCCAAAGGTGTTTTTCCTTTGGCCTCAGTGTTACTGTTGCTTAATGATTTTCAATTCAAGTGAATATGTGAAAATTCGGGATATTTCACCTATAAATCTGGACTTCAAGCTTCTCTAGGAAAATCAGAAAATCCTGGACATGCATTCCGGAATGGTAAGAAGAGGCTGGGTCGCTGCTTCTCTCATGAAATCCAGCACAAACTTTCCCAAGAGCTGAACTGCTGCTTCAATAATGAACTTTACTTGACTGGTCACTATGGGCATTGAATTTGCTACCCCTGGCTGTATTCAAGGTCCAGTTTGGGGACAAGGGCACGGAGGCAGGATCTGAGGTGAGTAAACACACTTGCCCCCCGGGGCATGGAATGTGAGAACTTTAGACAGACTAAAATTAGAATTTGTCTATTAAGTCTGTCTCAAAGTGATGGATGGCAACTATGGTAACTGTTAGGAGAGACACAAAAACCATAATGAAGTGCATCAGATGTACCGGCAGAGGAGGGGTGGGTGGAAGAGAAATACACAAAGAAGTATCTACTCTTCTGGCTACTTCTCCTCTCTAGCTGTTCCCGTATGACTCATTCAGTACTTACCAAGTTCAATCCATCACCAATTCCTGCAAGTTTTTAATCCTCTTAAAAAATTTTTGTATCTGGCCTTTCTTTACCCTATAACCACAGCCACACTTCAGACCATCATGACCCTTACCCTACTTGCTTTTAGAGCAACTCACCCTCAAGTTCATCCTCTACCCAACTGTCAGTGATCTATCAAAAATGCAAGTTGGACCACATCGTTTCCCAGTTTAACATTTTTCACTGCTTCCCTTATTAGGTGGTAATGCTGGGCTGGGTTTGAGAATTAACTGAGGGACATTTTTTAAAAACACCTAAGCTTGGTCCTTACTTTCATATATTTTGATTTAAATGCTCAGTGTGGGGCTTAGACAGCTATATTTTATCCCCAAGTGATTCCAAAGTACAATCAGGTTGAGAATCACTGATCTACCAGGCAAGCTCCAAGCTCCTTAGCTTTGCCTTAGTGCCCTCCGGTATGTTTCTGTCACCACCATCCCTCTTCGTGTTCCCTACAAATTCAACAATAACGTTATGCATACGTCTACTACTGCACATACCTCCCTATGCTGTAATTATCTCTTTATTGCCTCTCCCACTATTCTGAGAGAAGTGACTTAGCTCAGTCTTCTTGTTACCTATAAGTACCTGGGACACAGCTGGGTCTAAAGAAGAGTGGATGGAGATGGCAGAAAAGATGGAGCTGGAAGAGTAGGTAAGATGTGGAATGGCAAAGCTATGCGGTCAGAAAGGGAGAAGGAGAGAACACTAGCAAAGCTGGGAACACAGAAAGCACTTCCTGAGCTAAGCAGAATGTTGGTGACTGTGAGTAATGTGCGAAAGCTTCTCTTAGGCCACAAAGAGGAGCCTAGTGGCCTAAGCAAATACACCAAAGGGAAGTGAGCCAATTTATTCCCTGCCCAACGGTGGCGTCAGATCCATTTGTTAAACTGCAAACTCTGTAGAGAAAAGAGATCCCAGAATACAAGCAATTGTTTTATTATAATTATCATAATATCCTTCCTGTTTCCATCTCTCATTCCAAATCAGTACAATTAAAATGCAAAAAGAATTACGTGTGCTGCAATTGTTAAATGATCTTTTTATATCTCTTTGCTGATGTAGTCTTGATTATTTCAGAAACAGTAGCTCTCCACGGTGGTTTCTGCCACTCAGTTCAAATGATTCACGCGGTGGGCCTCTCATCCTTTCCCTTGAGATTTTATTCCATAGTCGAATAGACTTAACCATTACTCATCATCCTTTGTATTCAGCCAAGATTTTTGTTTAATCTAATTAGTCCTCCTTCTTCATTCAACTCTAAACAACATCCATCCTTATGAGAATATAGTTATGCCCTTCCTACTTTTTCAGAAACTTGTGCCTTCTACTAGCTGCCAGGACAAACTGGCAGTAGTTGGTAATTTAAATTTTCCCATGTGAGTCAGGGATTCCAATTGCAATCAATTGCAAACCGCCCCCCTCTTCATGCCCAATGAAGGTCTTTCCATTTGGTGACATTGTGAATCCATAAGCGTTATTTCTGAGCATTGCTGCTGGATCAATGGTGCTTTCTTGTTAGAGTTTTATTTTGCTTTTGACTTATGAGCACTGAGATGGTACAGAGGACATCTGTACCAGAAGTACCCATGATGTGATCAAATTCACCATGATGTTTCTGCTTTTGCTTGCCTCTATGAAACCAATATCAGACTTCAATACCCATGATTACAAACCTGTTTCTTTACAGACTCTGTTACAACATTCCCATCAAACGTAACACTTCCCAGCACTTTTTTCTCCATATTTAAGACGTTCATAGCTCCAAATGTCAGGCTCACGGTGCAATGAAAACTATCCCACAGCTAATAAATTATTCATTTGTCAGGAGTTTGCAATTTGAAGTGGCACTAACAGCCAAGTACCTGAAGCACCCCCCAAAGACATAAAGCACAGTAACATGCAAAGCTTCTTCCACATAAATGCTAAAGGTTAAGTGCTATTAAACTTCTCTGTTTATCAAGAGATGCGCTCCTTGACCTTATTTATTCTAATTAATCTGCTCCCAATAAACATTACTAACAAAGCACCGTGCTAAAAGAGGCTAATCAAATGCGTCTCTTTCCCCTAACTAATCTCACCAGGTTAAAACAAGGCCTTCTGCTTATAAACATTCGTCATTCCCCACCATCTGGGGAGAACTTGCGAATAAGGTCAAAAGTAGGGGTCATCAAGCCATGACCCTCAGCCCAAAGCTGGCTCACTGTAAGGGTTTGTAAATAAAGTTTTATTGGAACATCACCACTCCCAAGTGTTTATGTGTTGTCTGTGGCTGTCTTCTTGTTATAACGCAGAGTTGGAGAGTTGTTACAGAGACTGTGTGGCTCACAAAGTCAAAAATGTTTACTATGTGGTCCTTTACAAAAATCATTTGCCAACCTCTGGTTGAAAGGCATGCAAAATGTGGAAAGATTTCAGAATTTTAGCACTAGGTAGGGCTTTAACTGCTGTATATCAACCTGTTCATCTACCCAAGCGAGGACTGCCTTTAAATGCTTGTTATCTAGAATGTCATCTGTGGTACAGAGCCAGAAGAGAAGAAAGAATAAAGCAACGACAGGTCCAAGGTGGCTCTCAAGCTGGTAGGTGCTTCGTTTTGATGACAATAATCACCATGTGTTCCAGTTATCTATTGCTGTGTTTCACACCACCTCAAAGCTTGCTTAAGGCAAACATTTCTCTGCACAGGATTCTGCCTTGCAGGCTTCAGCTGGGCAGTTCTCCTCTTCTCCCTTCAGGTCACTCCCGTGACGTGCCATCATCAGGAGGCTGGGCTCCGGCTGGGAAGCCAAGATGGCTTCCTTCACATACCGGGCACTTCACCTGGAAGGCTACAAAATGTGTGAGTTGTCTGGGCATTTCTTTCTCTCCACAGGGTCCCTCCAGCAAGACAGCTGGGCATCTTTCTATGATGACTCCAGGTGCCACAGAGTTGAAGTAGAAGCTCCCAGACGTCTAAGGATTGGGCCCAGGACAAGTGCGGCATCACTTCAGCAGCTTTCCATTGGTCAAAGCACCTCAAGGAACCAGCCCAGATTCAAGGGGAGGAGAATCCGACTCCACCTTGAGAGGAGCTATAAAATAGTTTGGCTGTGATTTCCAATCTACCAGAACATGATGGTCACATCATGATTATGGTGATAAAATCTTGAAGGCAGACCTTACTGCCGACAATTTCAAATCAAACTGATGGATAAGAGCAACAAGGCAGCCTAATGAAATATGAAAATCATTTTATAATAAAACACTAGTTGCACAGAATGCAAAAATTTACAAACTGATAGTATTTTCTTCTTTTTTTAAAAATTGAAACACGACAAAAGCCTTTCTAAAAGTCATTCAATGCTTCTCTAATTCTTACACAATGTATAAACTGTGGATATGGTATAATCTTTCTTCTGTGATTCTGAAGCCTCACTCTGCTATTAATGAAGTTCCAGCACAACTACAATGGAAATGGACCTCTGGCACCTGCCGTGGTGGTGACATCGCTTTGGCCCTTTGTCCAGGTTTCTGGCCACTATGCATTTTGAGCTCTTGTGCCTGCTCTTTTAAACTGTTCTGCCTCTTCCCTGGACAAGGAGTCAAGAGAGCAGAGTTCTAGGGCCTTCTCCATCACCTACTCACCTTTTTGCTCCAGGCAGGTCATCTGCTCTGACCCTTGGTTTCTTTTATCTGACAAATGCAGATGATAAAATATATCCTCCCTACTCCTAGAGTATTCAGGAACAAGTTAGATTAAAGATATAGAATGTTTAAAAATTATACAGGGGAAGGTATTATCATGATCATTGCTATGAGATAAAATTGGATTTTATTGCTAAAATAAAGTAAAATAAAATAAAAAATAATATATTAAAATTAATATACTATTAAATACATTGTTGATATAATAACAATGGCTAAGATTTATTTAGTGCTTACTATGTGTGTTGATATAATAACAATGGCTAAGATTTAGTTAGTGCTTACTATGTGTGAGGCATACTTCTAAGCAGCTTACATTGGTGAATAGTTAATCTTCCCCTGTGTCCACGTGTCCGTTCTCTACGTCTGCGTCTCTATCCCTGCCCTGGAAGTAGGTTCATCTGTACCATTTTTCTAGATTCCACATATATGAGTTAATATAGGATATCTGTTTTCCTCTTTCTGACTTACTTCACTCTGTATGACAGACTCTAGGTCCATCCACATCTCTACAAATGACCCAGTTTTAACTATCCTTTTTATGGCTGAGTAATATTCCATTGTATGTATGTACCACATCTTCTTTATCCATTCATCTGTCATTGGACATGGAGGGGATACATGTATACATATAGCTGATTCACTTCATTGTACAGCAGAAACTAACACAACATTGTAAAGCAATTATACTCCAGTAAAAAAAAAAGAGATAGTTAATCTTTATAGCAACCCTACAATTATCATGCCAGACAACAAAACTGAGACATAAAGAAATTAGGAAATCTGTTTCTGGTTATACAGATATTAAACAGAAATATGATTTAGCTTTATCAATTTGCATAGCTGATTTTAAGAACTTACGAAAGGCTTATCGTATTTCTGATAAAATTTCCCCCTTTTGTTAGAAGGGCAGAATCTCCCTCTTCTAATCTCTGTACCAGCATTCTGTACCAGAGCTTACATATTGTTAGTGTTCTTAACCACGGGTGCCTTTGCCCCCCAGGGGACATTTAGCAATGCCTGAAGACTTTTTGGTTGTCACAACTGGGGGCTAGAGTGTTACTGGGTATAAGCCAGGGATGTTGCTACACGTCCTACAATACTCAGGGCGGTCCCCATAGAACACAAAGAATTACCCAGCCCAAAATGTCAATAGTGTTAAGCTTGACAAACCCTGGGCTACACTGATGGCATAAACATAGTAAGGAGAGATTTCACTGAGTTCAGCCTGTAAGTTATAATAGTAATCTATGATATGGATGCTTTTATGTTATGTTTTGTTTACTGCTGCTCAAAGGTATATATTGCTTCATTCTTTGAACCGAAAATCATCTCAATAGGTGAAAATGCTAGATAATTGATTTCTACGTATACCTCAGGCATTATGGTTTATACAGTGGGATAAAGATGAACCTTTATTGAATACCTGCCATGCATCAGGCACTCACAGCACTTTACATATAGGATTTCACTTGAATCTCACAGCAACTTGTAAGAGCTATAAGCATCCCCAAAGAGTCAGAAGAATTTAAGCCAAATCTGGTTGCTAACCCCATGTACTATTTTAGAGAAAACACATTTAAGTTATGGTTTAATAATCCTTATGTTATTTATTACCCTACAACCCCACTGGGCTTAAAACTAAGTCCAGGGCTTCCCTGGTGGCGCAGTGGTTGAGAATCTGCCCACGCACCGCGATGAAGAGTGGCCCCCGCTTGCTGCAACTAGAGAAAGCCCTCGCACAGAAACGAAGACCCAACACAGCCAAAAATAAATAAATTAATAAATTAATTAAAATATTTAAAAAAAAAAAAAAGCCTAACACTCTACTTTAAAAAAAAAAAAAACTAAGTCCAAATATGTTAAATCACATAAGCAATAGTTTTTCCTCCAAATAAAAGAGGTTTACCAGGAAAGAGTTTATTAAAATTATTTCATCTATATAGAGAATATACCTTCCATATAGGAATCACTTAGGAATCCTACAGCTATAATCTTGACTAAATGGAAGCATACAGAGGAAAGCCCTATTCAAGCTCCCTTCTTCTCTACAAATGTATGTTGGCCATCGCCTTTCAGTTACAGCTCTGCTTTTCATTTGTACCCTCCTTAGTCCTCTCCAGCTATGGATATTGGTGAAATGAAGTGTAGACTTAATTGTATGTTGTCAATGTAGAAATATCATCTACTTTAAAAGAAAAGCAAAACTGGCCAGGCTAAAGAGCTAAAAGCAGATATTTTTGCTTCTGTTAACCAAAGCCTTTAGTGTTCAAAGTCTATATTGGATGGTACCAAGGAAATTTCAGCCAAGCAGTTTAGAAAATGAATTTATAACCAGATCAGAGATTGTACCAACCCTTCAATGAACTATTTGAGAAAGAAATATTTATTTTGTCCCAGTAGAGGAGAGTGGTGCCCAACTCAAGTTTCATAGGTAGATATCCCAAGAATATATCTGTTTCCCTACATACTGGCTGAGCAAACGAACTCCTTCCAAGGCCTACAGGGCCACATGGTCTAGTCCCTTCCTGCTCTCTTAGCTATGTCTTCCCACTCACTGTGCTTCAGTTTCCTAGGCCTTATTTTGTCCTTTGAACACACTAGTCTTCTTTCCTTAAGGCTTTTGTGAATCACTGTTCTATCCACCTGGATGCACTGAACTCCACTTCTTCATGGCGGGTGCTGTCCCATCACTCAGCTTAAGTGTTGCGTCTCATTAAGCAACACCTTCCTTGATATAAAATGAAGGAATGCCCTGTCCCCTCCCCTAACATCCCCCCGTACTCTCACAGAACATCACCTTGTTTTATTATCTCTGCAGCATTCATAACTATCAAAGCCACACTGTTCATTTATCTTTTGTCCATAACCTTGTCTTGCTACATGTTTCTTCCCCCCCTCCCGCCCAGCCCCACTCCAACTAGAATAGAAATTCTGTGGTAACACGAATCAGGATCTGGCTTGTTTGGGGCACACAGTAGGCATTTACTGAATGAAATATTACTTTTAAATTAAATGTTGTGATTTAAATTTACTTTTAAAGGATACATATGGACATTAAAGAGGTGTTCTTTGTATCAACCTGAAATCACTACAGCTGAAAGCAATGAATGCCTTCCCTGCTCTTTTTTATAATATTAACACCTTTATTAACAGGTGGTTGCAGTTTGTTAACTTTTTTGAAAAATCAAGTTGTAAACTTTTGTTACCAATTAAAATGAGGTTCTTAAAAAACTTGACCAGATATAAAACAATTTAAAAATCTTTAAAGGTGTATTGAGAAAAAGCAGGCTTTTATTTTTTTAAACACGTTTGTCATTACCAAAAAGATCTGTCTTTAGGTAAAAAACATTTAAAAATTCCATGTTGCATAAATAATACAGATAGTTCCACTGATCTGGTCAATGGGCAAAAAGCAGCACCTAAGGTCTGCCCTTTTTAATGGTAAACAAACAACAGCAATTTATTTTTCTCTCACTCCTTTATAAGCAACTTGAATATAGCAAAAACAACAACTAAGAAAGAAAAGAAAAACTACTGGAATGTATTAAGTTTAATTGGCTCATTATACTTCCTGTGCTTATAGCTCAAAAGTAATGTATTGTGTGCTATTTTTTAATCTGAAGATATAAGTACTTAGTGTATTTTAATGTCTCATTTAATAAATGAAGTATAAAACAATTATCACAACACTACGTTGTGATTATGCAAAATCCATCACACATTGTAGAGTGAATTTAAAACTTACATTGGAGAACAGAAACTAAATTGAAATACCCATTCTAGTAGGGTTTTAAACTTCATTCACATTTTTAAACTGATTCTGGATTCCGCAGTATTTTTTTTTTACAAATATATTAACATAAAGGTAAGTTTAAAAAATTTACCTGAACAAACAAAAAGAGAAATCATAAGAATGAGCAGTGATATACTTTTGGAAAAAAATAATGACATGTTAAAAATAAAGAATTACGTGTCCCTCATTAGCTTGGCTTTCTCTTTCACTCAGAATTATAATAATCTGTAGGTGGTTCAGGTTTTAGGAGACTGTAGCTCAATAAAAGTCAACTAACATTATTTCTTAAGTTTCAAGGCAGTCTGGCCTTCCTAACCTCCACCACTCTTCTCCCCTGTTCCCCATCTTTTCCTTAACATTCAACTAGACCCTTAAAAGATCTCAAGGCCACTCTGGCTGGCCTGGCTTCAAAGGATTTCTCTACCCTGCTACCACACAGATGTTTTTTTACATCTCTTTCTGTCACTCCCCCAGTTGTCCTTAGAATAAAAACCAAGATCTTGAACAAGTTCTAAAGCCTTGCATTAGATGGTCCTGCTTATTTGTCTACCCTTATTTGATTACTTCCTCCTTCTCAGCATCTGCGATCCAGTCACATCCATTCTTTCAGTCACCAGAATACCCCAGGTTATCCCTGTCTTGCGGTATAAGAGCAGGTTCTTTCTTGAACCTTAACACCTCTTTCAGGTGTAGTTTAGTTAGTGTCTATTCATCCATCAGGTGCTAGCTCAAAAATCATTCCCTCAGAGCTATACATGTGATCTAACTTAATAGAACTACACCTTTACAAAAATATATTGATGTAAAAGCTAGTAAAATCTGTAGTTTGTTAATAGTATCATACTAATATTGATTTCCTGAGGTTGATAATGTACTGTTGTTACATACTATATCACTACTGGGGAAATATGGGTGAAAGGTACTTGGGAAATTCCTGTACAATTTTTACTTCTTCCAAGTCTAAAATTATTTCACAATAAACAAGAAATAAATTGCTCCTTCATAACACTTTTTATTACTCTTCTGAATAGTTGAGACACTAACCTCCCTATTTTCTTCCCTCAAAACATTTATCACAGTTAGAAAGTATGAATGTTTTGAGATTAATGTTAAATATTTGTCTATCCCACTAGAGTTTACGCCCTCTAGGGGCAGGGATCATATCTCTTTATTTCACCATTGTATATCCAGTAGTTACCTCAATGCCTGACACAGGAAATGTGTCCAATAAACACTTATTAGAGGGAGTATTAAATACACAAATGTGTCAATCAGTCAATGCCCTTTGGAGGCATAACTGCATATATAATGATACATATTTACATTTTTAAAAGATACTGCTCAAATCATAAAGTTAATGGGATCATCAATGTCCACAGAGATCTAAACATGGATGCTTCTAATTTGGAAATGATGCAAGTTGATGAGAAAAAAGCAAAAGAGCGACTAACATTTAGTGAATATTTAATCCTATTATTCAAAATGCTTTGCGAGTTCTCTAATCCTTATGATAACCATATCAAGTGTGTGCCATTTTCCATCTTCATTTTACAGATGAGAGGCACATAGAGATTTGTAACTTGCACATGGTCAGAACACCTATACTGCAGAGGCAGGATCTGAACACGGGTACAAGTCCATATTCTTAAGCGCTACTTCCTGCCTGGAGATAAAATGTGAGAATATTGCTTGAGAGTTCTGAAAAGTGAGCTATGAATTCTGAAAGTAGATTACAAGCTGGTGTGGGACCACACTTTTTTAAATCTTTATATCCCTACCATTATGCACAAAGCTTTCCATGTAGCAGGGACACATGATCACACACACACACACACACACACACACACACACACACACACACACTGGTTACTGGTTTCACGAATGAATAAATAAATCTAAAGCAAACTGAGGAAAAGAGAAAAAGCAAAATCATAAGTAAGAGAATTGGTTTCCACCCAATCACTAGTACTTTTCTCTTTGATTCTTTATTTCAAGTTGGACACTGGTTGGGGGTTTTCTGAATTTACTGAAGCAGGACAACATGGGCAGAAGAGTGTGGGCTCCCAAACAAATCAAACTTACTTGAAATGAATCAGGTAAATAGCAGCTACGTGAGGAAAATTAAAGAAACTAAGAATATGATGGGAAAGAAATGAGGAAATCATAGAACAGTATAATCAAATATCACCAGGCTATTAGCAATAACAAGAAGTAATTCACAAATATTTCAGATATTGTTCTATCCTTCAAGCTTAGGGCCCTCATCGCAAACAGAGACCAGAGATAACAAATATAACATACTTCGTTTTTTTTTAGAAAAAGCAAGTCCCTCTACACACAAGAAAATGCTTTGAAGTGTACACATTTGTTGATTATGTGACATATCCTTAACCTTACTAGATAGGTACAGCTCTGCTGGAAGCAATTAATTCAGAAAGCGACAGAAAACTCTGCAATGGGACCAAAGGATCAGTAAAATAGCTGGAATATTTTTCCTGCTGTAGACAGCTGGATTCTGCTAATTTAGCTACTTTACAGTGAGGGGAGGAAGGAGGAGGGAGCAGTAAGGTTTTTATTTTGCCACACCTCTGTAAATTCAGAGAAAAGGAAAACAATGAAGGCATTGATAAGCATGGAGAAATGAATGGGGTTTCTTCCTGCTCTCCTCAATGAGCACATCTATTCTAACTGGCCTGAAGGAACCAGAACACTTTTCTTTCAGGTGACATATACCAAAGAGAATCTAACCAGAGAGCTGGATTAAGCAGAAGTTTACCTTTTCATTTTTAAATAGCTTTACTGGAATATGATTCACACACATACAGATCACCCAGTTAAAGTGTCCAATTCAATAGTATTTAGTATGTTTATACCCAATTAGTACCGTCACCCCAATCTAATTTTAGAACATTTCATTTTCATCATCCCAAGCAATTTACCTTTTAAAAGTTGATTGAATGGTCTGTGATCTAAGTACGTACATACATACATGAATACATACATCATACATACCTAAATACCCATAATGTAAAAAAAAAAAAAACTAAAGGACATTTTTGATGATCTATGAATGTTCTCATTGTGAAATGGCCCTGTCTGCTGGGAGGAATGCATTTTGATGACATAAGAAAGACAGTCTTTCCATTCCTAACTTCATTCTGGAGGTCTAACTTCTTGACAGGCTGCTTCTTGGAAGTGATTTCCGCAGAATGCAAAAGGAATCATTTGCCCTGCCCTTCAATCTAATCATTTTCCTTTTCTTTAATTTTGTTTTCTGAAGAATAATTTCTGGCCATATCAAAAGCCACTCACCTTCTTCCTTACCATGCTTACCTCCATCTCCAGCCTTCTGGACCAGTGTCCCATATATTTCTGTATGTGCTTACAGTAAATATCTATAGCTCCTCCCTCAGAGCAGCTCAAGAAAATTCACTACAGGAAGCAACAAAACAGGAAGATGGAAACACTTTCCATTGTCCATTAGACCCAAGCAAAATTAATTTTAAGTTGGTTATTTCCTAAGCTTGAAAAAGCAGATATGCTTCCTATTATTCCCTCTTGATCTTCAGTTGAATTCCTGGGACAAGAGTTTATAAGAATCTCCTATGTATAGAACTTTTTATAGGGAAGCAAGCTGGGGACTTTAACACACTGCAGGAAAATATGGTTTATCAACTGTCCAAATTTTGATGATCTGTATCAAATTAAATAATTTTAGCACAGTACCTAAACAAAAGTACTCAATAAAAATGTTAGCTGAATGTTTTTGAATAATGATAGATAAAACTTATGAAATATCTACCATGTGTTATCTGCTGATCTGTGTTTTACATTAACTCATTTATTCCTCATAAAACCCAAGAGTAGGCCCTACACTACACCATCACCATCATCACTCGTCACCCACATTTTTAAGATAGGAAAACTCAGAGAAAGAGCATGTGGCATCATGCTTCAGATTACAAAAAGACAGCCAGAATTTAAAACCAGACTCTGGTTTCAGAGCTTACTTTATTAACCATTACCCTATGCTGCCCACCAGAAAACAAGTAAGGAAAAAATGGTTAACTTACAACATTGATGTCAGTCTGTTCTCTAATGCCAAAGAAATAAAGAAGTTCCATTGGATCGAGTGATATACTCCCAGAGGGGGAATAAAAGAAACCTAATTACTTTCACATAGGGCAGAAATATAGTGAGTAGATGGGGACTACAGAGAGGTTCCTTAACCATAAGGATGGAAAATGGGGGTGTGTTCACCATCTGAGACAGAAAAATGGCAAAAAGCAACAGAAAAAGGATGAACTAAACCATTTTAGGAATTCAACTATCAAGGGCTGTGTTTATAATGAAGATCCAGTAAACACTCAGGTCCAATGACAGTGGCCAAAAAGCATAAACTCAGGTCTAGAATGTAAGTGATTTCATCATAGTGAAACCAGTTTGATAAAAGAATGTACTAACAGCAGATTCTTGGCCTGTATTTAGTTTAAAAAAGAAAGAAAAAGGACTGGTAAATAGCAAACTAAAGCTACATAAAATTACCAGAAACTATTACGAAAACTCAGTCAAAAGAAAAATATTTACCCCAGGATTATATTAATATAATACAACCTAAATTCATCTAGAATTTGCATGCACAGCATCACTGAACTGACCTCAGTCAAACCACTACGGAAAACTGGTTAGCTTGGCACCAGGAAGGGCTACTCTTAGTGCTCAAACTGAGGTCACACTTGACTCTTCCCCGGGACCACAGCTCTACCATGTGTATGTGCATTCAAGAAGCAACGAGCGACATCATTTCGAGCACTCCAGACTTAGGAACAAAAAGAAATAGGATCCATGCACACTTCTAGCCTTTTGAAATAATAGTGGAGATCGGTAGGGCACTTTAAATGGGCAATGGCAAAGACTATAATTTTCTGCTAAAGGGATATTATCACAATTTTTCAACCTGGGTTTGAACCAAGGCTCGTGAGAGCTCTTCCACTTAATGCAACATCACACCAGCACTTTTCTGTGGTGTTCCACACAGCAGATTATAAGCCTGACTCCTCAGCTCTTCAGAGTTAACCGTTTCAAAAGGCAGCGAGCTGAACACACTAAGTTAACATGGCACCCTAGAGTGGCTTCTTTCCACTCCCCACCTGCATATCATCCTCTTCTTCAAAAGAGAGCAACATTAAAAAAAAAAATTATTCCCATAGTTCTTGAGTGGCTCTGACAAGCTACTATTAAAGTTTGAAACATAACTCCTGATCTATTGTATGAAGACAAAATACAGTTAGGTAAAAGAAAAAATAAATATATATATGGCCAAATGTGCTAATGAAAGTATACGGAAACCAATCGGTGACCCAGTTGATACAAGCCTGAGAAATACCATCTTTCTATGATGGTGAAGAAATCAAATTTTTCTTCAGTGCTACTTGTATCTTGATTTTTTTCAGGGTTTTAAGAGAAGTTAATGGCACAATTTAATGGGTTACAATCTAAATCCTATTTCATCAATTGTTCTTTAAACTGTCTTAGTGGCTAAAATTATATCTCAGACTCTACCATGTGCTTTCATGTACCATGAATATCCTCCAGTAGATTACTAAGGGATGTTCTTTCTTCTTTTAAAATGGACCTAAAAAAATATGGCTAATTTTTCCTCTTTCCCCAGTAACGCTCAGGTTACATATGCTATTCAGCAATGCCAAATGAATCTGTTAAAGGGAAAATATCCTAAAGTAAGGTTGAGGAGATAGGGCAAAACCAAACAAAATTAATTTGGCAAAGAAGAAGCCTCTCCCTCTTTGTAGCTGCGAAGGGAAAAGTGAGAGAGAATGGATTCTTTTCCAGGTTACATCTTGAGGTTGAAAACTGGTATCATGTAAGTATATAACATGGTAAATATCTTAATTTAACTAACAATTGCTAATTCACTCAGGCCTTTGTTATTTCTTGCTTAAGACTCTATTGGATAAGAAATGGATGAAAGAGTAGAAGAGAAAGAGAAGGGGAGGAGCAAGAGGAGGAGCAGGTGATGATCATTTATAGTCTAGATTGTTTTTAAAACATAATTTTAAATTTCAGGGCTTCCCTGGTGGAGCAGTGGTTAAGAATCCGCCTGCCAATGCAGGGGACACGGGTTCGAGCCCTGGTCCAGGAAGATCCCACATGCCACAGAGCAACTAAGCCCATGCGCCACAACTACTGACCTTCGCACCATAACTACCGAAGCCCACGCACCTAGAGCCCATGCTCTGCAACAAGAGAAGCCACCGCAACGAGAAGCCCGCGCACCGCAACGAAGAGTAGCCCCCGCTCACCGCAACTAGAGAAAGCCCACGTGCAGCAATGAAGACCCAAAGCAGCCAAAAATAAATAAAAATAAAATAAATAAATTTATTAAAAAAAAAACACACATAATTTAAAATTTTAAAAGTACTTGTTCCTCAATGCTTGATACCTGTCTGCCACTTTCCACCAGAGAATTAAGCAAAAGCAAAGCTTCTCAGTAAAAGAATATGCTTACTCATCTGGAAGGATAACTTCATGAATATATGATAATTAGGTCTAATAACTTTAAGAAAATCCCTAACTGAGATCTGATATTAAAGTCAGGTCCCACGGCCTTAATATGCTTTTGCCGAAAGCTAACAATTGTAAAACAACTTACTTTTTCACTCTAGCCAAAACTGAAAAATAAAGCCATATGCCTGATTTCTTTAAAACACTAAATTTAGATTTCAACTTTAAAATACATTTTGACATAAACGGCTTTTAACACAAGCATCTTTCATTTGGGTCTTTTCCCAGTTAATTATTTGCTGGCATTGTACTCGAAATTCCTTGGCTTCATCTTAAACCAACACTCCCAAGTGCTAATTAGGAGGCTATATACATTATTAACCAGAAAATGTTGTGCTTAAAACATGCACGTTCCATATGTATCCTATTATTAACAGTATTCCTTTCACTCCTGGAAAGCTCTCTTTAAAAAATAGAGCCCTATTTAAACAAAGAAATTGGCTGCTATTGAGGAAATTCTTGTTGAAATGCAGTTAACAGGTAAGGGCCAACATGACACAGGATCCTTGTCTTTGAAACATCTTTAACATGAGTCAAATTTAATCTCACTGAAATAGTCAGTGGAGGGAAAAGTTAATGACTGCTGATGTTACACATTTTAATAGTACCAAGGGGACTCCCGAAGAGAATGGCCGACTCTCATATAAGTTAAACCACTACCGGGGACCAGACATGTTGGTAACTACAAGCCAGAGACATACCTTTTTCCAGTACTGCCTCTTCCAAAAAATCCAAAGGACAGATGGGAAAAGAAACGTATGTAAAGAAGGTAAGGCCTAATGATTTCCTAATTACAAAGGAGATGTGATCTTCTCATTAACTGGCAAGCTAATTGACCACAATCTCAGTTTCACAAATTGAGTCCAATAATCCAAACTTTGGGGTCTGTACTCCACAGAACTCTCCTCACACTTCCACACCCTTCATCCAGACACAAAGTTATCAGTTCTGCTTGATTTGTTTGAATACTGTACTCCACGACAGCTGTCGGAAACGGTACGTTAGAACAGCTGCTGTGACAGCTACAAGGGCTTGGAAGTTTAATTGGGCTCAGTGTGACATTGCACATTTTTCTAAACATAGAAACATCCACAAAACTAAAGAAATTTCTAACGGGTCTGAGCAATATTTACTTATTGGCACCACCAACTGGTTAATCCCAGTTTGCGTTGTATCATTGGTCTCATAATACCTTTTGCTACTGGACTGGTAAGAGTATCAAAAAAAGAAAGGAAAAAAAAAAAAAAAAAAAAGAAAGGCAAACCAGTAGGAGCAGTTCGATGCACAAGAAAAAGGGTATTAAGACAGAGAGGAAATGGTAAGCAAGTCATGTCAATAATCTCTTTGAAAGGCTGGCTGGTAGCCAAGGAGGATCCCACAGTGTCTCAGGATTTACTTCCAAAGGAAACATATTCAGAGGCCCTGAGCGTGGTGCCAACTGCAAACAAAACCACTCATTACAGCCCCCTAGAGAAGGGGAGAACGGCTTACTCTCAGCATCCGCGTGGAGGAAGACGGCAAGCAGCAGCAGCAGCGGCCTGGCTACGCGCACCATCCTGCAGCCCGGCACCAGCGCACACTGGCAGCCTGGAGTCACTGCCTCGGAAGCCGCAGCGAGCTGGACCGATGTGAACTTTCAGCTGGAACACTTTCACAGCCTGTGAAGGGAGAGGTAAAGAAAAGAAAGGGAAGAAAACACAAAGACACTTAGACTCGTCACTCTTCTCCCCTTGTTCCATCACAACCACCACGAGAGATGCAAAACACTGTCAATACGCCATGCACTGTAACCAGGACACCTTTGTATTAGGAAGCAAACAACCTGGTTTGTGAAATGGGGCTACCCAAGCTGATCTTGTTCCCATGTTCAGGCCATCCTGAAGCCAACCACTCTGGATTTCACTCTCTGCTCATGCCACCTTCTGGGCAACGTTCTATGAGAAGAACCTGTCACTTCTTATGAAATATTACATGACTACATCGGTGGAAGAGAGTCCATCAATGCTACAAGTAAGATTTAAGAGAAGCTCCACCATGCAGGATAAAAGTCTATTATTGGCAGAATAATGGAAGCTGCTTTCCTGGCACCAGGTGAAATGACAGTGCTAATTCGACTTCTCCAGCTAAACGGTAGAGGTTAGAATTTTTTACACCAGCACATTTGGCTTCTTCCCTAAAGACACATTACATTTGAGTCTAGTTTGGCTTCAATAAGTCAAAACAATAGCTAGCAAAAGCCACTTTGACTTACAGGATTTTTATATGCCTCCTGGGCAACGGCTTAGTTTTCTCAATTTTCTAAGTAAAATCAATAAGCCACAGCCTGTTTTTAGAGAGCCTACTGCATGCAAGATATCAGAGTTGCTACTCAGCACTAAGTGTCGCAAGATAACAAAAATGAGTCAGATTCCATCCTCTGTGACTTTCCAGTTTAGGAGGGAAAATAAGACAGGTACGTTGGATGACTAGTACAAGTTAATACGTGATTAGTGCCAGGAAGGAAAGCCAGATAATGCCATGAAATACAGGATCAGGAATGACATCATGGAAAAAGCGGTGTCTCCAACTGGGCCTTGGAGTACAGGCGGAATTTTACCAAAAGAAAGGAAAGGCATTCCAGGAATTCTACGCAAACGCAGGGCAGAGTGAAAAAGGAACTTTGGCAAAGGTGAGTTGCCTGGTTGGCCTGAGGCAGGGCTTCCCAAATATCTATACGCATCAGAACCACCAGGAAGACTTGTAACTGGGCACACACCCACCAGCGTTTGTGATTCAGTAGGTCTGTGGTGGGGGTCCAAGAACTTGCATTTCTAACAAGTTTCTGAGTGATGCTGATGTAGCTGGTCCGGGGTCCACAATGAGGCTACTGGGTTGGTGCGATGGATCCATTCGGAAACCACAAGAAGATGAGGCAAAAGAAAATGTCTCATGCTTCAGGTGTACTTCCTTATTAGAGTTTTTGGCTCTCTGCTATTTTTACCGTACTGTTTCATTTAAATTTCCAACACGCTAACTTCGTTTGTGCGATTGAAATAAAATTGCAGTATATTAAAAAAAAAAAAAAAAAAAAAAAAAAAAGAAAATGGCTCAGGCTTAAAAAAATAATAGGTCATGGAGAGCCTTGGATGCCAACCTAAGTCAACCAGGCTTTTTTCAGCAAACCACAAAGGGAGCAATTTAATGTTTTGGAGCAGAAGAACAATATAGAATGAAGCTTTGAAAAGATTAACTGACAGCTGAATGTGGGATGATTTACAGAACACTATTATCAAGAGTCACAGGTAAGAAGTAACACAGACCATAAGAGTGATGGTGGTCCTGGTGGGAATGGAAAAGAATGGAAGTGATGACTGACTGTCTCCAAGCAACAATCTGAAGTATGGCTCTTCGGGTGATAAATGATAGTTCCTACAGAACCTTCAATAAATCCAGCACATTTTATACAGAATAGGCTCTTAATAAAGAGAGAAAGAAAGGGCATATTTAATGTTACTGCCTCCTCTGTCATTGTGAGCAGAACTTGAGAATGACAATCAGAATTTGTTTGCCAATGAAACAGTATACCTCTAAGCTTTGCATATAGGAATATCTGAAACACATAAAATTCTTGACACAAGATACTCGAGACATCCAGAAATAACCTAAAAACTTAAAATAACTTGCACTTTAAAAAGTATTGTAATGCAGATACTGTAGTGTGTCTTTTTTGAAACTAAGCTTGAGCATGAGAATAAAAATTTTTTTAAAAAGATATTATCTTTTTCGTTACTATGAATGAATGGTGTGAATGCAGGAAAGATAAAACTAAAAGGAAGGGGTATGATCACTCTAATTACCATTCCACTAGATAGCCTTTTTTTCCTTTTGAACAGATTTGTGGGTGGCATGAAGGAGCAAATTGTACATTGAAATGCATGTACTTGAAACCGAAAGCTAGCCAGCTCCTCCAAATCAGCTATTGTTATCAATCTCATCCGGAAAACAACTTATCAAGCAGTTCACAGCTATCCAATGTTAAAATTCTCCAAACTTCATAGAAGAAGTGCTAAAGGAATCAGCTCTCTCCCTCTCCCCCTATCACCGCTCCCATCCTCATGCCAGCATTTCAAATGACAGCAAAGTCCAGGAGACATCAGTCCCGTCAGACTCAATTTGTGTCTGTGCAAGCGTATCAGAGCCAACTGCTACATAATGACTCGATGCAATCACAGAGATGGAGATGTATGAAATGCTCTCTCAGGAAAGAGGTGATTTGGCTTTCCCCCTTCTCAACTGAAGTGCCATAAGAAGACTAAGTTCTTTCAAATGAACCTACAAATGTTACCTCTGACTTGAAACAGTGATAGGATCTAGAAACGAACGCAGATGTGAACATACCTATTTTTACTTAAATGGGCTATGCCCTTGGCCGAGATATGACAAAAGGAGATCAGAGGTGTGAAGATAAAACCAATTCTAGATGTTCATTCTGGCCAATCTCCACTCTGTATCTTGTTTATTACATAGAAACTTTGCCAAAAGGAAAATGCTGGCTTGTGTATTAGTAAGGTGGAATTTGAATTTTGGAACAAAAATGGGCAGTAGATTTTTAAGAAAACGTTTTCAGTGAAAATAATGTGGTCCAGCGGTTAAGACTCTGCACTCCCAATGCAGGGGGCCCGGGTTCGTTCCCTGTTCAGGGAACTAGATCCCACAACTAAGAGCCTGCATGCCGCAAGTAAAAGAGCCCACATGCTGCAACTAAAAAAAAAAAAAAACATCCCGCGTGCCACAACTAAAGATCCCGCACTCCGCAATGAAGATCCCGCGTGCCGCAACGAAGACCCAGCACAGCCAAATAAATAAATAACAAACGTTTTTTTTAAAAAAAGGGGAAAAAAAAAAAAAGGAAATAATGAGGATGAATGAATGTTATAAGTAGTTTCCTGTAGTTTCCAAACTACAATGTTACAAGTAGTTTCCTACCCTAAAGAAAGGGTAGCCAAGCACGCTGCAATGAAAAGGGCAAGAAAGGGGGTTTGGAGATACTAAAAGTACCATGGTTTAGCTTACATCACAAATTATTCTGCATTTGTGCAATAGCCCTCAGCAGGGGCTAACTCTGTGATTTTTATATACCTTGCCCTTTGTGCCTTTTATTAACTGGGACTGGCAGATAAAACAAACCATCTAGATGAGCTAAAAAAAAAAAAAAAAAAAAAAAAAAAATTAAAACTCTCTGGTTTCTTATTGCTCACGGCACAAAGATGTTAACAATAATTTTGTTGATTTCCCATCAGCTCAATATCTACTTTTCTATTTATGTGCATGTGTGGTTAGAGAAACTAACAGCTCAGAGAGCCAGTGTGTGCAATCTAATTTGAAATGAAACAAGAAAAGCATACTTGCCCTGAGTCCTATATCACTGCTTCAAGTGATCTGATTAGCTGACACCTAACTCTTTATCTTCAATTTAACATTGGAACCCTTTTCTATGATAAGTATATTTATATTCAAACTGATATGAATGTTTAAGGATTTTTTTTCAGCTTTCTGTATTGTTGGTGTTTCTGTAGATTATGTTAACATAAGAGAAAAAAAAAAAGGCTTTTCTTTTTAAAAAGCTATCCTACAAGTCCCTTAGAGGAATGAGTGATTGTAGGTTTTTTGCAGAAAATGTGCAAAACGAGCATGGAGCATCTTGCCACACCAGGAAGCAAGGAGGTTTTCAGGAACTACCAGGTTAGAGCCAAAAAGAGGAGCCAAGGTGAAGAGGCTTGGCTCCTACATCAGTCAAATGTAGGAAAATCTGAGTGGCAAAAAGAATAACAACTGCAATGAAATGGAACGCATCATATTAAAATCCACGAGTTTGTAATCTTAAAAGTTATTTTTAAAAATTACATTGGCCAGTCTAGGAGAAAGTTAAAGAATCAAATCATTGTTCTGAGAAGAGGGAGACAAAGGGAAAGAATTAAGGTTTTTTTTCAAAAAATCTCCATAAGAACTTAAAAAAATACTGCTGTCACTAGATATTATTTATCCCTATACATCTTGCTTCTTTCTGTCTTAAAATAACCCTATACTTTCAATTCTAGACATCTTAGAAGCAACAATGTGGTAATGATATTTAACCTGAGCATATACCCATTAAGTTGGGGAGATGGTGTGGTAAAGAGGAAATCCCTAAATGCTGTGACTTCTTTTTATCAACCTCCCAAACCAATCAGGCCTCTATATATCAACTAGAACAGATTTCCAACCATTTAAGAGAAAGAAAAAAAAATTGTAGGGAGGATGTGCTACCAGGAAAACTGATTTGTAAAAGAGACACAAGCAGGGCTGCTGTGGCCTGTAGTTTATAGCAAGCCTGGTAGAGACTTCTGAGGGCGCCCTGTGAGTTTCCTGTGCCCTCAGCACACAGTTACAAGGACACAAAAAGACAAGAGAAAACACAAATCAACTTTCAACATTTCACTTATTCACAAGAATTTTCCAAGAGAAGATAGTCCCCTAAACAGTTTATCATGGTCTAGGACAAGAATCCTCCGGCACTATCCAATAAAACTTTCTGCAGGATAGAAATATTCTTTATCTGCACTAATAACTGACCACTGTAAACACAGCTAGTATAACTGGGGAAGTAAACATTTTCCTGTATTTAAGTTTAATTTAAGTTTAAATAGCCCCATGAGGATAGTGGGTGCCCCACTGGACAGCACAGACCATAGCTTTAGTTTTCAACAGCACTGACGAGCACAGCTATAAACAAAGCCTACGTTTTCCGGGTTGTAAACTGAAACAATCAGGTGGGAATCCTGAGTCCATGTAGCCCTTGGCTTCCAAATAATTAGACTCTAAGGGTTCACTGGGTTAGGTGAGGAAACCCACTTAACCTCTGGGTCACTTACTTCCCCATCCCTGACCCTCACGCTGCCAAAAACAATCATTTCATTGTTTCAAACTACTTCATAAAATGTGGGGGATCAATAAGTGGTCAAGTGTGTAACTGGAAAATGTCCAAACAGAAACACTGTAATTAAAAGGAAAAAAATGGGTATTTCATTATCACAGCCAGAAGAGCTGTATTCCCCACTATGAAAAGTCCCTGTTTGGGATATAATAGAAATGGGAACTTTGACAGCAAAGAAACACCACATTTCATAGATGGGAAAGGCAAGGATACTTCTACACATCCATATGACATCATGTGTATAATGCTTATGAAATGGCCACATTCAATTAATTAATATCAATGAGGGATATGGACAGTACATTCTCAAAGGCATGCAGCACCGAAAGCCTCGACTATGGAAAACAGTGCTGAGATTAAAAAACGGCAATAGAAGAATGTCATTAAATTAAATAAAACAGAATATCATTAAATTAAACACATCCAATATACCTCTGAATCTAAAGAATACAAGGAATCTAAAGAATATAAGGAATTACTTTTATGAAATAAACTGAAAACTCCTTAAATTATACTCTTTCCCATAACAGCACATCATGTCAGAACTCTATTTTGCCCTAAACATGTTTTCATGACAATAAATTGGGAGAAAAAGAAAAACCCAGAGGGGGTCTATGAGATATTATGTATAAATACATAAAAATAACTCAATCATCTCATTTTTGGCTTAGGCTATGACTTAGTTTGAAGACAGCAGGTGACTGTAAGTACGTGATAACTCTTTGGTGAAATCAACTGGATTATTAGAATAACTGAAGAGTAAAACAATGCTTATCCATATGGATACATTAAAGACTCTTCATACGTTTAGTTCTGATACATAGAGAGAAAAGCCAATGGTCTGAGGTTTGTATAATTCACTTTTCAAATTACTATTGGTAGAATCTCTGTAAGATTTCAAATAACTTTACATTTGAGGCACACATAAATATTAGTTACTTTCAGAAATGGCAAAATGACATTATTAACTTTGATCGTTTCTTTCTCCTTCAGGAAATAAAAATGAAGTATGCCATGAGAAATGAACAGATAGGGGAAAAAAAAAAAAAAACCCTCATCTCTCTGTCTACCTATTTTTTCCCTTACAAACAGAAATATAATTCTGATTTGAAAAGTAGGATAGCTTTAGAAGAAGCATCTAATGCCTTTAAGTGATTACCGCGTGTGATAACTTCTATCCAGTTTTATACAACACTAGTGGAAACTTGCAATGGAAAAGTTAAAATACAAGTCTATTCAACATGCTGTTGGACTCTGTTATTTGTTCCATTCTTCCTAAAATACATTTTAAAAGTGAGAAACTGATCAATCTTGCAAAGTAGAGACAGATATGTAACCCAGTCACTTCTTACCCAAAAAGCAGAACACAGATTATATTGCTTTAATCTCTGGGCATTTCTAAATGGATGTGAAACCATCATTCCTAAATTCATTACTCCTGATTTTCCTTTTTATTATCTTAAAAAACAAAAGAGTATATATTTTTTAATGCATTATTTTTTGTTTAAAATACATTTTGCTTTTAAAATACATTGCGAGTAATAAGGCTTTAATGATTCTTATGTCCATTTGTTTTATTTACATCAATACAGAGTAGAAACTAGCAATACATGACAATTATTTTACTTATTCACTATGAAAAGTAATTTTTAAAATTCAGTTTGTGGAGAATTTACCACTCCCTTTAGCAATGATTACTTTTTTCCTTAAGATTATTTTTAAAACAAAGGGTCTTTTAATAATAGTATATAATAGTTTTTAAATACTTCATTACTAGAGCTCAACAGAAATTGATTTTGCCTACTCACAGGTGTTACATCTATAATTCCATCTTCAGAGTGATCCAAGCTCTAGACCAGTGGCTCTCAGCTGAAAACGATTTTGCCCCTTCCCCAGCGGACAACCAGCAATGTTTGGAGACATGTTTAGTTGTCACGATGCAAGGGGAGTGCTAATGGCACCTAAGGGGTAGCACCCAGGGATGCCGTTAAATATCCTACAGTACACACCACCACCCTCCACAGCAAAGAATTATCTGGACCAAAATGTCAACAGTGCCAAAGGTGGGAAACAATGTCCTAGAACAGTTCATTAATGTTGAAGAAAAATTTTTAATTAAAAAAATGGGATTTTTCAAGGCCTGTTTCTAGTATATTATTTTCTAAATCCATCAATTTTCGGTGTTTCCAGTGCAGTTTTAGATTTGAATTTCTGGGCATGGAAGTCAAAACACTATGGATGGCTCCCAAAGTTCCCTTTTTGTCCTAAGCTAGAACTGAAGTTGGCTTGCCTTATGGGAAGGTCAGTTCACAGACTTAGATGACATAAATTCTGTCACCAATTAAAAGGATGAATCCGTTAAATAGGGTAGAGACTGCACTGATGTCTGTCAGTGAAGAGATGTGCTTCCCATTTCTCATGATGGGAGCTTAGCTCTTCTCTGAGGGAACAGCCCCAGGATCGAAATATTCGGTTCCAAGGAAGTTCTTTCACTTCACTGCCAGCAACAGACAGTAGAATTGTGAGAGGTCATCATGAATGGCTGGGGAATGTGGAATTAAAGCATCTTCTCTTCATTTCCCCAATATTGTCCCCATGACTTATCCCATATCTCTGTGAAAACCTATGAACACCATACATAGTAGAGGAGAGTTAAGTTCTATGTGGAGAAACCAAATAAATGGTTATTAACCAAACAGAAACACAACCTAAAGAAAGGGTAGAGAGAACAAATATCGATCATAGATATTCAATATACATTCTCCTCTTCTCTCACCCGGCATATTTATTTTCTTAGTTATATTGTACTCTTTATTGTTAGTGCCTTCTTCGCATCTACCCTTCTCCACGAATGAAACCAAAGATTGATAAAAATCAGAAAAATTACAGATCATCTTGGGCAACCCCCTCATGTAACAGACAATGAAGTGAAAGGACATAATGAAATTAATAGCCTCAGGACACACATCTGGTTAGTCTCAGGAGAGGGTTTAGGACCCAAACCAATTTTCTTTCTTGTACAGCATTCTGCTTCTATCATCTCTGACTTACTATAATGGAGATATCTAGCTTAGGTGAGGTCACGATTAATTCTAAAATGAGCACAATAAACAAAAGTTGTCTTTTTTAATTGGCAGAGAAATAGTCTAAGGATTGGCCCAAATGAAGGGGGAAGAAAACCTTAAAAGTTGGGTATAGGAAGTAAGGATGAGAGGATCTCACTGAATAAAAGTATTTGAGAGTTGTCGTCCTAGATGGATAAATAATTCACAAATGAAGGTTTATCCCATGAGTCAAAAATTCTCCCAAAAGTCAATCTTTAACTTAGTAACCCATTATTATGTACTTGCGTATCTTAGAGTCAAAGAGTTTATAGGTGTGCTTAGAAATAGAAATGATTAACCAAAAACAGATATTTTAAATTCTCACATGCTAGTAATTGAATTAATAACATGCAAACACATGTTTATACCACCTTGAGGCACATTGATTTTGTATATTATTATCTAGTTCTTTTTTCATGGAGTTCTTTTCTCTTTCATTTAAATTTTAGCAAAAATACATGTTGGCTAATTGGGAGTAGGTAGGAATGCATTCGATGATGAATTCACAGAGATATATAGGAGAGTTACCCAGGTGGAAAGATGCCAGCCAGAGTGTACTTTATTATAAAGTTGCTAAGGGCAACACGGCCATATTAAAAGAAGAAATGAAGACACACAATAGTTATTTTTCAAAAGCAGTGGCATTATAAAGTGATTTGATAATAAAGTATGAAAACTTCCTGCAGCAATAAAAGCACTAGGCATTTCCCATACCAAGATGTGTCAGTCTAGGAATGAAAAAAAAATCTATTTTTCCCATAGTCACTCTTTCAGAAAATATATTCGAGACCTCCGGAAAAAGGCTTTGTAAAATACTGTTATCTTGGGGACTTCCCTGGTGGCGCAGTGGTTAAGAATCCGCCTGCCAATGCAGGGGACACAGGTTTGAGCCCTGGTCCGGGAAGATCCCACATGCCGCGGAGCAACTAAGCCTGTGCGCCACAACTACTGAGCCTGCACTCTACAGCCCATGAGCCCCAACTACTGAGCCCTCGTGCCGCAACTACTGAAGCCCGCGAGCCTAGAGCCCATGCTCTGCAAGAAAGAGAAGCCACCGCAATGAGAAGCCCGCGCACCGCAACAAAGAGTAGCCCCTGCTTGCTGAGACTAGAGAAAGCCCGCGTGCAGCAACGAAGACCCAACGCAGCCAAAAATAAATAAATAAATAAATAAAAATTTAAAAAAAATACTGTCATCTTCATTATACCTCTATAAAATACTCAAACAAAATACACAGTGCAGATATCAAAAAAGGAGTTTAAAGTCATTAAAAGCCTAGTAGCGAATGAGATGTAGTAACTTCCTAAATACCAAACTTCCCAGATACCGATTGTAATCTTATTTGACTGGCCCACATGACTAAAAGAAAAGGAAATGCCAAATAATAACATCAACCAAACTCCTCGGCTGGATTTAGGCATCATCCTAGAGGCTTTCTGAAACACAGATTCTTATATTTTTAAGTACAGGAGTACCCAGGTACTAATATGTGTAGGACCAAGCACAGGCTGGGGCTGGGGCTGGGGCTGGGGCTGGGGCTGGCGCTGGGGCTGGCGCTGGCGCTGGCGGGCAGAAGTGCAAGGACAATGGGGGTGTGGGGGGAGGGGAGTGACCCCTAACTATTATTTGGTGGGGATCAAGTCCCAAATTAACATGTCCACATTTTAGGGATTTTTCTACCTTTTGCGGTATGCTCAATAGTGCTTCCATCACAAACTGAATAGATGTGGCTTTGCTTCTATTATGTTTAATATTTTTTTAATCATAGATTTAATCATGATGTGTTATCACATTACCTTGTAAAACATTTTTCAAAAGTTATGTTTTTAGAAATTGTGCTCACTTCCTCCACAGCAATTGTCTTTAGGGTCAATACTATTCATAGCATAAATCTTCATCATTTTCAAACTTCGTATGTAGCAGTGGATACATCCCATACATAAATATGGTGTATACAGGCCATATACAAATATAGCACACGTTGAAAAAAATATATATATAATTATTATATATTGCTATTATACTACTAATGAACTAAATATATTGCCAAATACACAAAATTAGAAATTTTTAAAATGAGATAAAAATAAACAGACACAGGAGTCCTAGAATTTTTTCCTAGGCCATACCAAACATTGGAGATCCACTGCCCTAGATATTCTGCAGTTTGAATATTTTTCACATACATTTCGGGTGACAGTAGGTAAAACAGAAAGCTTTTACTGATTGGTAGTTTGGTTTTGTCCGCCAACCCCCTTCTGGAGTCAAACACTTGCTGTAATCACCACATGTTAAAGTTGCCATGTGATGGCTGATGTCAACATGATGTAACACACAGAGGAGAAAAGAGACTGTTGTGGTTTGAGATTTTCATACAATGTCCTCATTTTATCATTGTAAACCATCCACACGAAAGCTAGAACAACTTTACACGTCAACTGTGTTCTTGTTTTAAAAATGAATTCTTTCATTCTTTGGCTCCATGAATATTCTTGAATACCAGGCGCAGTGATTCATACGAGAGATATAACAATGTACAAGACAACAAGGTCCCTGATACATTTGGGTGAGGGGAGATAGAAAAATACAAGCAATTTTTTAAAAAGTGAAGTGGTGAGTGCTATAAAAAAAACAAGGTAATGGGGGAGGGGAGGGGAAGTTTTAGATATGTTGGCAGGGAAGGGCCCTGAACAGGTGGGGTGCAAGCCTGAACCTGGATGTAAATGACAAGACATTCTGAAGAAGACCTTTCCAGGCCAAGGGGCAGACTGCCCAGGGCAGAGGCTTGGACGCAGGACTGAGCTTGGTGTTTCTGGAGCCCAGGGAGCCAGGCTGAGAGAAGTATGCATAGGCTGGGAAATCAAGATGGACCCAGATTGCACAGGGCCGGCAGGCTACACTGCAGAAATTGGATTTCATCTGCAACGCAATGGGAAGGCAATGGAGGGCTTTATACTATGGAGTGGCATGGTCTGATTTATATTTAGACAACTTCTCCAGTGGTTGTGTGCCAATGGTTTTAAAAATGTAAATCTCTCTCTACCACCCACCCTGCCCCACGTCTCTGTACAGACTTCCAATCTATTTATTTGGACATAGCCATTGTACTGTGTTGTAGTCTTTGACCCTTTATGACAGTTTCCCAGTTTCATTTTCAAGGATCCTATGGCAGTCTCCCCTTCCTAAATGCTGTTGAAAACAATCAGAGAGAATGTGTTGCTTTTTAATGTTTTAAATTGTTTTCTGTTCCCATATAATAACAGACCCTAGGAAACCAAATGAATTTTCTTCTTTGTCCCAGGGCTCCCCACTGGAGAATTTTAACACACTAGAAATTTTACTTGAAAAGTAAAGTGCCTGACGCTAGTTCTCATTTGCATTCCTAAAAACTAGAGGAAAAAAATATCTGCTTTCATGTACAAAGAAACGGTGGGCACACCGGATCTCCGTGGTCACACTTTTAAATCTGTGATTCCGAAAAGGCTTTCTACACATACTTTAGGATAAAAAAAGTTTCTTAAGTTTGCTACATCAAAGTCTTGTTTTGACCCTTTTAAGCCTTGTAATGTTAGCACTGATACTAATACCCAATAGTACAATGGCATTCAGACTATTAGAAAACACAGCCTTTCCAATAATTGAAAAATCTTTTCTTCCAGGATTTAGAAGCCGGGTCCCACTGTGAGTCAATTGCTGGCTAGCTTCCCGAATCACCTTTTCACTCTTAGTTATCTTTTACACTTCATCCCTTAGTCTTCACTCCAGGATTTCCTCCATTATTAAAGCAAGGCTTTTAACACCCCAACATGAGGTCATTTAAGTCCTTACTTTTTCTTATTAGTTACCTAAAGAAGCTGGAAACTGCCAGTATTTAACGTCTGGCTTAAAAACACAACATAGAGTAAGTACTATAGTTTGTTATATGGAGCGTGTAGAAGGTGACCCAGAAAAGCCACCTTCTTAAGCATCTCAAGAGGAGGACTCTATCCCCCACTGGTTAGCCTCATCACTCGCCTTGGCCAACAGAACAGGGGAGAAGCAACACGGTGTGCATTGACCCTGAGCCTCAAGAAGCCCAAGAAACTTCAGGAAGCAGCTTTGCAGGCTCTCTTCCACTTGCTGATCTTGGGTCCCCTGTCACCACCACCATTTGAATAAGCCAAAGCTTGTCTGGTGGAGGATGAGAGATCACGTGGAACAAAGACGAGCCACCCAGCTGAGCTATCTTAGACCAGTCATTCCCCACAGGACCTGGCAGCAGACTACAGACTCATGAGCAAGCCCAGCACGACCCACAGCAGCAGAACCACCTAGGTGAACCCAGTCCAAACTGCCAACCCAGAGTATTGTGAAAGAAATAAATGGATGCTGGTTTAAGCTACTAAGTTTTGCGATGGTTTGGTATATAGCAAAAGCTAATGACATCAAGGGGTTAAATATTTATCGCATCTACTCTCAAAGATTTTTTTTTAAATGTGTGTTCTGTTCAGTACTTTACCACACTTTACATACAGGTAGGCAACTTGGTTTCTTTTGGCTACAACTGATTTATTTTGGTCCTCTTCTGACAGCAATCAACTAGTAAAATCACTGTCATTAGCTTTCAGATTTTTTACGTAGTATATTGCTCCGAGATTTAGGAAAATTAGTAAATTGGAACTATTTGTACCTCTTTGCCCCTTCTTCCAATTGTAAATATTTTCTGCCACATAGCTCAGAGGGAGCAAAACTGTTTTAAAATGCCTTTAACCATTGGCTAAAACCACATAGCATGACGTTCCTTCCTGGTGATATAATTGAAGTGACGTATGTGTCTGAGATCTCAATTGATCTTACCAAGTGTACCGACAAGTAGTATTTAGCATAATTTTATCTCCATAGAAGCTATTTTACTTAAGCAGTTTCTGCTCAGGGATGAAGCCCACAATTCAAGTTAGGTTAATAAGTGAAATTTTCACTCAAGTTTTTTAAAGGAATGACATTTTAAACAGTCAGTGTGTGTTCCTCAGGCCAGTTTCTGACTGCATACTGGATGTGTCTGTCCTTGGATAGGAACTAGTCAACTTTACTAGTTACTATCAATAGAATGTGTAAAAAGTGAGGAGACATGATTAATTTTAAAATTAATAAAAGAATTTAGCAAGGCTGCTGAATATGTGGTCACTATCAAAAATCGGCTGTATTATATACTCACAATTAGAAAATAAACATTTAAAAATATGCCATGTACAACAGCAACAAAAATATTTTTAAAATCTAGAAATAAATGTAACAAAAGTTGGCAAGATTTCTATGCAGAAAATTACATAGCATTAGTAATCAATAAGATGATTTAAATAAATGGACAATCATAATATGGTTTGAAAGACTCATTATTGTAAAGATGTTATTTTTTTCCAAGTTGATCAATGAATTCAATGACATCCCAATATAAATTTCAACATGTTTTTCTTAAGAAATAGAAAAATTGATTTCAGAATTTATAAGAAAGTGCAAAGAACCAAGAATAGGCAAGGCAATCTGTTAGAAGAACAAATGTTGAGGGACTACCTATTGAAGGTAATCATACCAGTTACTTATTAAAAGACTTATTACAAAGCCACAGATATTAAGACAGTGAAGTACTGGCTCAAGGACAAAGGGACCAGTGAAGCAGAATAATAACTCTAGAAACATATCCACCTGCATTCAGGCAATTGACTTATAAACAACTGTGTCCCTGTAATGCAGTGGCAAAGAATAATCTTTTCAGTTCATAGAACTGAGTCAAGTGGATATCTATATGAATAATAACATATACTGACCCCCTACCTCACACCATATACAAAATCAACTCCACATAGATTAGAGACCTAAATGTGAAAGATAAACAGTAATTCTTATGGAAAATAACACAGAAAAATATCTTTGTAACCCTGGCATAGGCAAAAATTTCTAAAACAAGGCAAAGTAATAACAATAAAGATTAATAAGTTGGAATTAATTAATTAAAGATGTGTGTTCATACAAAGACATTATTAGGAAAGGTCATTCCACAGAGTGGAAGGAGATATTTGCAAAACACATATCCACCACAGGTCTGATACTATCTATTCATTTTTCATTCTACTATCTGTATTTTGGGGGGAGAAGGTGAAGGCAAAAGCCTTGACCAGACAATTGACAAAGATAAAAATCAAATGGCCACGAAACATACAAAAAGATGCTCAACAATGTTAGTCACTGGAGAAACACAAATTAATATCATAGTGAGAAACCACAACACACTCACCAGAATATTTAAAGTTAGAAATTGAACAACACATGTTGGCAAGGTAGTGGAACAAATGAGCACTCATATACTGCTGATGGGAATGCAAACTGGTAGAACCCCTCTGAAAAAAGTATTTTGTAGTACTTAATAAAGCTAAATGTACACCCATGTGGAGAAAGCAGAATGGCTCCTAGGTCCAGGAGAAGCAGTATAGCCCGAAGACTGGGGCAGAGACAGTCAAGAGACCAGAGTTCTAGACATGCTTTAGTCCTCACTTTCATATTCACCTTGGCCAAATCATCCCCTTTCTCTGCCTCAGTTTCCTTAGTTGCTTTATTTTATAGCCTGTATTACCTTCAACATATCATATAATGCATTTATTATGTTAATTACTTATTGTCCTCATCCCCAATAGTATCCACAAGAATAAGGTTTTCAAAACCATGTTAAATATTCATGACTTGTGTGAAAGTACATATATGAAATATGTACAGGATAAGCTTATTTTGCAAGAAACATCCAAAAATACAGCAAACCCATCTGTAGTTTTTCCCAGCTCACAGGGTGATGGTAATGGAAGTGACTATGGTAGAGGCACTGGTTCTTTGTTTGGTAGCTATACTGACTCTTTGTTCTTTGACAGGCACAGTACCCGGTTACTCAAAGGTAGGTTTTACAAAGCCCTAGAGTTGCACTCTTAATTAGAAATTACTGACCAGACTTCAAGCTTACTCTGTATTTAGGTCCTTCCAAAGCATGTGCATATAAACAGGTAAAAGGAAGTAAAAATCCTCAAAATAATAACCTGATTTCAGAGCACATTCTTTCTTTCTTTTCCTTATATATAATAGTTAGGAAGAAACTTGTTTAATGATAAAGTCAACGAGTTAAAATATGGTTCTGAAGAATCTATAAACAAATATTTATTCAATGTCAACTCTCTGTAACTGACATCCTGCTAATACGTGTCAGACACAAAGATTAGACAAGGGCAATGACTCTTAAAACTGTACTGTTTGTTTGGAAATATAGGAATGTAAAAATTAGAAAAGCATGACAATATGTTAAGAACCAAATAAACGGTTTGAATAATAAATACTCATATATGTTTACAGGAGTGATGCATATGATCTCAGTGGTCAGGAAAGATCTTATTAAGTTGGTGGTAGTTGACAGATCTTGAAGAATATGTAGAATCTTGATTTGAGAGGAATACAAGGCACTTCAATAATAAGCATAAGATTTAGAGGTTGATATGTTCAAAATATTTTTAGGAACCAATAAATTGGCCATTGTATATATACCATAGCTTTGCTATGACAAGGAATTAAGATATGGGTAAAGCCAGTTTGTGGTAGGATTTTAAGGCAAGCTGAGTTGATCCTGCATGGCAGTAAACCTCAACCCTCAGCAGAAGAAGTAGAGACAAAGTTGGAGTTATTTTCCATCAGAGTGTGCATATAAACCTCAAATGTGTTAAAGGAAACAAGTCAGAACTCTGCCGATAGCAATGGCTGCCTTTTGGATATTAGTGAATGAGGTAAAAAATAAATCATAATACTGCATTCCAAAACTACTTATTCAAGTAACACTACCGCCATGATAATATAATCCCAATTTTGTCCTAAATGGCATTAGACATTTCTGATTTCCTGGGGAACGATATCCATATAAAACACATGACATCCATTTTACAGTTTGAAATCTTGATCCCACAGAAGCAGTCTAGTGCTTGGGCTAAGTGGGTGTTACTTTCCTCACTTTGTCATTATCTTATTTCAAGAAGGCTCTAGAGACAATCCCTGACATCTCCATGCTTTGACTTCCATCTGTGTGAAATGAAATAATGACTGTCTCCTTTCTACCTCATCAAAATCAATGAGCAACAAAAGCACATTAAAATCAGGGACGCAGGAAGGATTTGAAGGAAATAGCTTCTGCCCACTGTCATTAAAAACAAAACAAAATTTAGCCAGCCTTTCTCAACTGGGGTTCCATGAGATAATTATGCGCTACAGACTGTAAATTGAATGATTCTTTTTCAATTCTCCCAAGGATGTTGTAAAGCTGGTACCGTTCTGAATGCACAGGCCAGGAATTAATTCATTGCATAACGGTAGATGCCTTAGATCATTAGCGCTGAATTTTCTTGTGAACTCAGGATAAGAAGAGCTGACACTGTATGTTATACACAAATTAAGCTAGGGTATTTGATGTTGTTTTATTTAAGAAAAAAGTGCTCTATGTCTGTGGCCCTGTAGATCCAAAGCCTCACCATATTCTAAAGAAAAATAAAATAACCTGGAGTAATGCTAAAATGAATGGCCCATAAATTTAGGGATGTTACATAGAAGTACCAAAGAAGGAAGAAAAAGAGTAAATGCTGCCATACTTTACTGTTTACAAAATGTTTATTGAAGAGAATTTCTGACTTAATACCTAATATTTATGTAGCTTATTTAAAATTCTACAAAATGTGCTTCTGCAAGACAAACATTACTCTTCCTGATTTAGAGATGAGGACAATGAGACCCAGGAAAAATAACCTTCCTAACATCTAAAGCTGGTGTGAAGCAGAGGCTCAATTTCAAGTAAGTTTAATTACAAGAGAAAGCGGCTCCTTTTGTAGCCATTTAATTTCACAAAAGCCCCTCAAAGTAGGATTAATGTTCATGGCAGATGAGAAAACGATTTCAGGGGAGTAACCAGTGTCTGGCCCCAAAGCTCAGTGCTATCAAGTTTCTGACTACAAATCTTATATAACCTGCCAAGCCATGGCTGAGAGAAAAAGCACAAAGTAGACCAAAATGGCTGCTCTGGGTTGAAGTGTGCTCTTGGGAAGGTTTACAATCTCCCAAATTTCAGAACGTGACCTAATTTGTAGATGGGGGTCTTTATGGAGGTCATTAGGTGGGCTCTAATCCAATATAACTGGCATCCGTATAAGAAGAGGAAATTTGGATACAGACACACACAGAGGGAAGACAATGTAAAGACAGAGAGAAGATGACCATCTACAAGCCAAGGAGAGAGGCCTGGAACAGATCCTTCCCTAACAGCCCTCAGAAGAGACCAGCCCTGCTGACACCTTGGACTTCCAGCCTCTAGAACTTTGAGACAATTTCTGTTGTTTAAGCCATTTGGTTTGTGGTACTATGTCATGGCAGCCCTAGAAAACTGACCAAAACAGAATTAAAATTAAAAAGTTATTGGTTCAAAATCCAAAAACCAGTGTAAGTGCAAAATGAATTTTTCTGTAAATTTGTAACATACATGCTTCTGAGGCTATTAAAGCTTAAAAATGCACTTAGTCTTTTAGAACACCTTTTCTAAGGAAATAAAATTAAATCTCATTATTGTTTTGGTTAAAAAAAATGGATCTACACTATTATAGGGTTAAGTATTTTGACGTATTCACTCTACGGTAAATGCTAACATACATGTTTTATAGTGATATTCTGATTCTTCAAAAATTATAATTACACATCATATGAGTAACTAAATATGTGTAATATTATGGAATGCCTATATATTTAAATTTTAGCAGGTTCTCATTAGTTTATTAATCAATACGTATCCCTTTAGGGAGATACATTAAACAGTTCTATTTTCAAATTGTCTACTTAATTCCACAAATGTAATTCTACATACTGTATCAAGAATCTAACGTAGTGATTATTTATAATTTTAAAACTTAAATAAACTGAACATTCTCCTTTTTCCAAGTAACTGTATACTTTTTAGCAAGAAGATACTATCTTCTAACCTCATTATATTCCGAGTTCCATGGTACCTTTTAATTGATAAGAGCACAATACAGTTATTTTTGAAGGACAGGACGATAACAAAATGATAATGAATAAGATCTATTTCATTTGATGTTTTCTGGGATGGTCTTTCCATAATTTTCCATTAATAAAAGAGACGCATGGAAAAATGCCCAATAAGTGTTAGGTAATGCAATTATTATTATTATTAAATCAATTTGTTAAAGTAGTTCATGTTCAAGTTAGTATTAAATATAAAAAGACTAAGAATTATACTATTCAGTGGATTGTACACTATTTTTAATTAATTATATTTGTTTTTTCTGTCCAAATGTTTGAAAATTATATATGTACTTGAGAATATGTCCTAGGTATGAGTCCCTTAATTAATTTTGCCAATGAGGTGATAGCTTTTTCAACCAATATGTCCAAGTACATTTTTTTTTAATTCACCTATTTCATTCATCCTCCTCACCCCTCTCCTCTCTAGCAACCACCTGTATGTTCTCATAGCTATGCTTCTTATGAATGTTAGTATTCCAAAATGCTGAAATTGAGAAATCCTTAGTGTGCATGCGTATGTTTCATGGGGGGTGCTTAGACTGGTTGATGGGAGTGATCACTGCGATACTTAATGGCAATATATATCTCCCTTTGATGTCTGTGTGAGCTTGAAAAACGCAATGGCCTTTCAGGTGATTGTTCTTGGTGGTCCGGCTTCCCACTAGAAAAAAATGATTTTATTTGGTACAAATAAAGTAGAAAATAAGGTAGAAAATGGTACTATACTTTCTTGCTAACAGAACTAGGAAATTATAAATTTTGAAAATGTGACTAGCTTCACTTTTATTTCTAGTGAGTAACACATAGTTTTTTTTAATGTTTTACTTCATGAATGAATCATTTAATCTTTAGTCCTTCTTCACTAAAAGGGTTTATAATTTGGAAAAACAAAGGCATCAAGCTTTTACATCTCCGGTGTCAGCCGTTGCTTGTAGGATGAAACTTCAGGTAGGAAAGTAAAAAAGAAAAGACAGAAGCTGATTTCATTTATTTGCCGAAGAAGCAAGTGATCTTAGATTTAAAGGATTTAAGCTATAAGCTCTTAATAAATGGAGATAAATATAGCTGTTCTTTCTATCCCAATAAGGCAAATATGCAATTATCACGTTATTGAATATACGTGGATAGGAAACAGTAACTTTAAGATGCTAGCTGTAAAAAGAGTCCAAGAAACTTTAGCAGAATTAAAAGAAAAAAACAAAAAAACAAGAAACACTAGTGGTTAAAGAATAATCTAGTGAAGCATATTGTCACTGACAAACTTAAAATTGTAAGACTTCTATCTCTTTCACCATCAATGACATTTCTTTGTATGACTCTTTTCATAAAACTATGTGTCACATGATATTGTTACTGTTTGTAATGACTATGGATGGAGAGGCCAATCAAACTATAGGAGAAGGGAGATCAATCAGGATGCTGGAGTAAGAGGACATGGAGCTCACCTCCTCCCACGAACACAGCAAAAATATACCTACATGTGGAACCATTCTCACTGAAAACAAACTGGAAACTGGCAGAAGGACTTCTATACAAGAAAGGCTGTACGAAAGATACACAAGTAATTGGGTAGGAAGGAAAGGAAAGCGATTGGGTTGCCCTGGGAGAGGACTCAGAGGAAAAGGAGGATTCACGGGTGGACATGTGCCCTGGGTAGTGAGGGGTGAGAGCCACAGAATGGGTACCCCAGTCTTGGCATCCTATGTGGGTAGTCAAGCCCCACTGGCGGGTGGGAGGACCGCTGGAACTAACAAGGGTCTATGGGAAGCCAGGGCTCTGCTCATGAGTTGCACACATGCACAGTCTTGACCGTGAGGCAGGGTGGAAGAGGTCTGCTCTACTGGCTGCCAGGTTTCCAGCTACCATCTCAGTACACCCCCAGTCCAATCCAAATGAACACTCCATTCCCGCTCATGCCACATCACAGTGCAGCACAGGATCTGGGAGCCATGACCAGGGAGGAGACTCCACTGTGGGATGCAAACAGGACCTGATCCCAGGACAGAGTCTGAAGGAGCGGATGGTCAGTGGCCGTTGTTGGTGCTTATTCAAGCAGCACATTAGAAGCAGACCAGCTCTCTGATGACGGCCGCTCCACCACAGCTCATCTGCTGATAAATGAGGCGAGTCCATGTGGACCCCACCTGCCCTGTGGTGTGGCTCCACAATAGGACAGGGATAGCAGAGGCTGGGGGAAGTGATCAGCTGTAAGGGACATAGGAGACCTGAACCCGAGGCTGTGTCTGCACAGAGCAAGAGAAACAGTTTCCTTCCTGAAGAAGGAAATAGATATCCAGGTACAGGAAACACAGAGGGTCCCAAACAAGATGAACCCAAATGGACGCACACCAAGACACATCATAATTAAAATGGTAATACTTAAGTGAAAGAGAGAATTCTAAAGGCAGCAAGAGGAAAACAGAGTCATACACAAGGAACCCCCATAACGTTATCAACTGGTTTCTCTGCAGAAACTCTGTAGGCCAGAAGGGAGTGTCATGATATATTCAAAGTGCTGAGAGGGAAAAATTTGCAACCTAGGATACTCTACCCAGTGAGATTACCACTTAGAATAGAAAGAGGAATAAAGAACTTCTCAGAAAAGCAAAATCTAAGAGTTTATCAATGTTAAACCTACACTCAAAGAAGTGTTAAAGGATCTTCTCTAATTGGAAAAGGAGTAAGAATCTATAGAAAGGGCAAGTCCCACTAGGAAAGGCAAATAACATATTATAGACTGAGGATCAACATAGGCAGAACACTCTTTGACAAAATCGTAGCAATACTTTTTTTTGGATCTGTCTCCTAAGGCAAAGGAAACAAAAGCAAAAATATACAAATAGGACTTAATTAAACTTAAAAGCTTTTGCACAGCAAAGGAAACCATCAACAAAACAAAAAGACAACCTATGGAATGGGAGAAAATATTTGCAAATAATATGACCAACAAGGGGTTAATATTCAAGACGTATAAAGAGCTCATACAACTCATTATCAAAAAACCAAACAACCCAATGAAAATATGGGCAAAAGACCTGAACAGACATTTTTCCAGAGACATACAGATGACAACAGGTACATGAAAAGATGTTCAACATCGCTAATTATAAGAGAAATGCAAATCAAAACTACAATGAGATACCACCTCACATGTCAGAATGGCTGTCATCAAAAAGTTTACAAATAACACATGTTGGTGAGGATGTGGAGAAAAGGGAACCTTTGTACACTGTTGGTGGGAATGTACATTGGTGCAGCCACTATGAAAAAGAGTATGGAGTTTCCTCAAAAAGCTAAAAATAGTTACCATATTATACAGCAATTCCACTCCTGAGTATATATCCAGGAAAAAAAACAATTTGAAAAGATAAATGCACCCCAATGTTCATACCAACGCTATTTATAATAGCCAAGATACGGAAGCAACTCAAATGTCCATCAACAGACAAGTGAATAAAGAAGATACACACAAACACACACACACACAGAGGAATATTACTCAGCTATAAGAAAGAATGAGATTCTGCCATTTCCAGCAACATGGATGTACCTAGAGAATATTATGCTTAGTGGAATAAGTCAGACAGAGAAATACAAATACTCTGTGATATCACTTATATGTAGAATATAAAAAATAAAACAAATGAATGTATATGCAAAATAGAAACAGAACTACAGATATAGAAAAAAAACCTAGTGATTACCAGTGAGGAAAGGGAAGGGGGGAGGGACCAGATAGGGGTGTGGGATAAAGAGATACAAATTACTATGTATAAAACAGGTAAGCAACAAAGATATATTGTACAGCACAAGGAAATTATACCATTATCTTATAATAACTTTTAACGGAGTATAATCTGTAAAAATACTGAATCACTATGCTGCACACCTGAAACTAATATAATACTGTAAATGAACTATACTTCAACAGAAAAAAAAGCATTATAGGAGAAATGCTCCTTCATAGGATTTTAAACCCCAAAGTTACTACACAAAAATTGGCAGGTGCAAGGTTAGCTGAAAAGAGCTAAAATAGATCTCCTAAAGATTTACAATCCTAAGATCATATAGCTAATCACTCACTGCAAATCTCATTTACACAGAATTATACAGACAAGTAATAATACTATTAACAATAATCATGGTACAAGGAAAATAAATGAAAAGATAAAGGTTTCTCAAAAAAAAAATGGAAAAAGGAAACCTAAGGACAAAATAATTTTAAAGATCACTAAATTCTGCCACTGTAGTGGAAGAAGAGAGAAGCAATGACAAAGTTTGAGTTTTAAATATCTTTGCAAAGTAGCATAAGAGTGGGAACATTTTCCATTTATCCCTTTCTTCTCTAGTTAGCTATAAACCATGGTCTCAGATGCACCATTAACAAATGAATCAGAGGGTCAAATAAACCCAGATGCACAATTTAAGTACATGAAAAATACCTACCAGGGGCAAAAAGTGAGTAGGAAGAATAAGATTGAAGACTATATCCAACTGTTTTAATGTCCTAAACTATAGACGTTTAGGGAATATCTATGTCTGCCTGCCTGTCTGTCTGTCTATCTATCTATCTATCTATCTATCTATCTATCTATCTGTAACTCTATAGTAAAATCTCTGAGGAAAGCTTTCTCAAACTGAATTAAATATATCAGTGTAATTCACAGTTACACTCTTTTGGCATTCGCTAGAACTTTACCACCTCAAATCTTCATTGAGGCAAGAGAGATTTAGGTTTAAACATTAAAATGAGATTGACTTTCAGAATTTTATTTTCCTGCTGAGAGTACAAAATAAGCACCATTACTGTTGGGACTATCAGTAAAACTGTATATATTACTTTCATGGGAATTCTTAAACCCTTAGAGAAATCAGCTATGTTGACAGACATATATTTACTATCAAAATAATAACTGCTCCTTAGCATAAATCATTTATTATTTTTCTAATTTAATCCAATTCCTTGCATTTTCCTTAAATATACTATTAAATAAATAATTTGCTCCTCAACAGCATTTCTCTGGCATGGAGGAAAGAAAGCCATACAGACTAACCTATCATGTGTCCAGATGAACACGCTCCTTCAATAGAAAACCTCTTTTAAAATTAATGGCCTGCTACAGCATGATGAGTGTTCAGGAAAGGAAATATTTATGGTTTTTCTCCTAACTTTTGACCCTTGAAATTAAAAGCACTTTCTCCACCTCCTCGGTTCCAGTTAACCCACAGGAAAAATGTCTCTCTTTATGGCAGGGAGAAATTTTTATGATACCCAGAGATACAGCTATATATAAGTGATCCAATACAAAACTTCCCCTAAAGAGCTGCGTCCCAATGGTCAGAAAAATCACAGAATGCCTTGGGACAAAGGGTCACTGGACTTTGCCACGTACACTTATCCTCAAGCATAAAACAAAGGTACTTTCCAGAGTGACACTGAAATGCCCAGAAAAGTCGGCTGTCCAATGGGCCTCCATGGTTAATAACCAGCCTGAGGGTTCCGGAGTGCTCAAGATCCTGGCCCAGATAGATACACAGATGCCAGCAGGAGGCACCAATCAAATCAGGCTTCCTAGACATTCTGCCAAATAAAGATGGTTCCAGCTGGTAAGATCTACAGGAGAAAAACATTCTTTCTCTCTGTTTTCACTCATTATCTTCAAGACAGTAGAGCAGACTGTACCACAATCAAATCACAGAACTCCAGTCATAAATAATAGTGGCAATAACAATGCATTGGTATACTACTATATATTATACATAGTATAAATGCAATATAATAGACAATATAATGCATTGCTATAAATATCATTTTTGTTATAAAGTTAAAAAAGACAGCACACTTGAGAGAGAGAGAGGTGTTCTCCAAAGAAAAAAAAAAAAAAAAGACGGCAGGCCAGTGAAACTGATTTCAGACTCTGGCCTCTAGAACTGTGGGAGAATAATTTTCTGTTGCTTTAAGCCCCCAAGTTTATAGTAATTTGTAACAACAGCCACGGGTAATTAATACATCATACTTAAATCCTCACTGCTATGGCTATACATTGTTTCCAAGTTGCAAATTAAAAAACTGTTTGCAGGCTTCCCTGGTGGCGCAGTGGTTAAGAATCTGCCTGCCAATGCGGGGGACACGGCTTAGAGCCCTGGTCCGGGAAGATCCCACATGCCGCGGAGCAACTAAGCCCGTGTGCCACAACTACTGAGCCTGCGCTCTAGAGCCTGCGAGCCACAGCTACTGAGCCCATGCACCACAACTACTGAAGCCCGCGCACCTAGAGCCCGCGCTCCGCAACAAGAGAAGCCACCATGAGAAGCCCGCGCACCACAGCGAAGAGTAGACCCCATTCACCGCAACTAGAGAGTCGGCACGCAGCAACGAAGACACAACACAGCCAAAAAATAAATTAAAACAAACAAACAAACAAACAAAAAAACTGTTTGCATTAAGTGTATAAACAGTGGTGACAGAAAAAACAACCAAATTAACCCCATTTTAAAGACCAAAAAGATTAGGCACCATCTTTTTACAGAATTTTTATGCTTTTGAAAGCATTCCTTTTTTTACTAGGGGATGATCATAAGTTACCGCTCTCTAATATGTCAAAGAAAAACTTCTCATCAAAAATGAGACCATAAGCACAAAGACAAGTAATCATACACATTTCATAAAATGCCACAAAACACATTTTCTTTTCTTAAATTCCTTCTTTTAAGTTCACCTATATACAGTAAATTCAAGGCTGAACTATTTTCTCTTGATAATTTATTGTGGGAAAGCTAATGCTTTCTAAATGTGACAGTTTGAGGATTCATTAAAAATTATTGGGGGATTGTTTTTTTAATAATAAAATGCAAATATTAAAAATGAAGGGAGTGTTAATTACTTGAAAATGTGAAACCATTTGCAGTATTTAAAACAAAATTAAGAACACTCTATAACTCTAATTATTTCAGGAATGAAGTCAAATCTTAGTCCTCCATGTTTGCTGGGCATATGGCATTACATTAGACATGGCACATATGTGAAACATGTTTTTTCTTCTTCCGACTCTACATATTTTACTGTGATGTAAGCCATATGTTTCATTACAAAGGGTGGTATGAAAAGGCTATTGCAAGAGAGGCAAACTCTTGATTCAGAGATCAGTAATATAGAAAGGCCTCTTCATTAAAAACACATTATTGTTTTGCTTCAAGGCATTTACCTTATGTTCCCAGTAACACCCTGACAGTTTAGAGATTAAAAACATCTGGATTTAGGCATTAAGATTTTAGGGATCATGGGTCTGATGCTAAAAATACAGACCATTATGGAATACTCAAAATAATGGGCTGTTTGGTGAAGAGAGAGATCATGTGAATAAATTAATATATAATCACTTCATGATTAAACACATCTCATGATTGAGCATGAGGACACATAGGTTAAAAATTTCGGTGCCTATATTATCCCTTGTCAACTAGGCAAGCTCTAAGATACTGTTAAGCTACTACGTTAATTTTAGAAGTTAATTTTAGTTGTGTGGTGATGATAAAATAATTATCTAGCTTCCTTTTAGGGCCAAGAGGTAAAATAAAATGCCCTTTGGGCTAAAATTATGAATCTCATGCTCACCAAATGCTAAATAAAATTTAAACGCATGTGTGGGGGTTTAAAGATATCCACAAACTCTTTTCTACTCCTCCCCTCAAGAGATGGGGCACAATTCTACTCCCTTTGAGAGTGGGCTGGACTTAGTGACTCACTTCTAGCAAACAGATTATAAAAGAGGTGATGGGATGACACTTCCAAGATAAAGTTATATAAAGACTATGACTTCGAACTTGGGTGTACGTTCAAGTGCTTGCTCTGTCTCTTTCTCTCTCTCTCTCTCTCTCTCGCAAATCACCCTCTCTAGAGGAAGCCAGTCACCATGTTCCAAGGACTCACAGGCAGCCTTTGGAGAGACCCACATGATGAGGAACCAAGGCTTGTTAGCAACACTGTGTGTGAGCTTGGAAGCAGATATTCTTAGTACCACCAACGGCCATGTGAACGAACCTTGAAGCAAATATTCTTCCAGCGAAGCCTTGAGACAGTTGCAGCTCTAAAGTTGCCTTGACTGCAACCTCATGACAGATCTTAAGTCAGAAATACCCAGTTAAGTAACTGCTGATTCACAAAAACTGTGAAATGATAAACGTTGTTTTAAACTATTAAATTTGGGATGATCTGTTACACAGCTGTAACTAACTACTACAACATGTAATAAGAATAAATTGTGGTTGGGGAGAGGCAGGGCCAGAGAATGAGTTTGGATCTCCAAACCAAGGACTATGACTTTTCAGTTGTAGGATATTGAACAGAATCACATTGCTCCTCAAGGCCTCATTTCTCATCTATACAAGAAAGATGTTAACAAAAATGATTTCTAAGATTCCTTCTGGCCATGAAAATGCAGGACTCTACGCTATAAAGAGGCAACTCTCATCTCCATATAAGAAAAGATGACCACTGGAACTGCCCCGCATTGGCAGCTAGCTGCCTTCCAGGTCCTCTTCATAGAGAAGAGGCAGGATTATCATTGGTGTTGACCGTACCAAGACTTTTCCTGTACTGGATGGGAAATGTAGGTAGATAACATATGATTTCTTTCAACTCTGGTATGCTATATTTCTGACCTAGCTTTCAGAACAAAGGAAAGAGATAATGCCCCTTATCAAACTAAACCAAAACAATCATGTAAATAAGGAAGTTAGGTAAAATATTTCTCTATACTTTTTGAACTGATAATTTCCCTTCTGGGACTCTACCCACAGGTAATTTACATAAAACCCCAAAGATACAGGTACATTTACTGCAGCATTTCTCTAACGGCAAAATTATTTTAAAATGAGAATGGCCATCAGTGAGGGTATATTTACTCACGGAAGGGTGGTCATGATTCATCTTAAATGAAAAGAAAAAATTGCAAAAGCTATCTTAGAGATCTCAAACTTAGCTACACATCACCAGAGACTTTAAATTTCTTCTTCTTCTTTTTTTCTTTTTTTAATTCTGATGCTCAGGCCGCTCCAGGCTAATTAAGTCAGAATCTCTAAAGGTGAGACCCAGGCATCAGTATATTTTTAAAGGCTACCAGGTGATTTCAACATACAACCAAAGCTGAGAACCACTTGAGAATGGTCTCATTTGAGTTATTAAAAAAAGAGAAAGAAAAGTCCACTGTTGTATGTATATTTATCCACATATGTGTGTGTATATTTGTCCATGTATAGAAATAGATCCAAAAGGAAATACATATAACTAAAGACAGTGAGGATTAGGGTGAAAAAAAATTTTACCCCTTAATTTTTTTTTTACAATGACTATATATCACTATAATTTAAAAGGTCAGGGGGAAAGAAATACAAATTTCTCAAATAGTTACAGAGTCTGGAGGAACAAAGACAGTTATTACTATATGGCTTCAATTTGCATCTTTAAAAGTTATTGAAACCCTAAGCTACAAAATGACAAAACATCCAGTTGAAAGGGTGAAAAAAATTGTTTAATTAACACTATAAAAGACTACAGTCTCTCTGATTTTTTTCTTTATAAATTATTTTTCCCTTAGTTCTGATGACGTGAAGGTATCATCTAAAGCCCTACACTGTAACAGAAAAAATAAATAAATAAATAAACCATGCATGGAATCTAGAATCTGGAATAGATATTAGAGATAAGGTATTCTAGCTCTTCTCTTAAGATACATATAAGGAAACTAACATCCACAGATTAAAATAGTTGCTTAATGGTTTGTAAGAGACTAGTACATTGACTTATTCATACTAGTCCAATATTATTCTCCCTGTATAATACTACTGTATAAGAATGATGTGCTGCCCATGTTTCAAGGATATATACATAGCAGGGAGGCACAGGGGAGGGGTTCGTTCAAAAGAACCCAACCTAATCCTTTGCACTAGAATAGGGCCAAATTTTGTCAATGATTTGTGAATCATCCAAGGATAATATATTATGTAATAGCTGAAATATTTAAATCTCCAACACCAGGGAAATTCCTAAAGATGACAAAGTAGGTCTATGTTACAATGTTTACTAAAAATTATATTAGGAAATATTTCTGTGTCTAATATCTGTTTGAGTTCATTCAGAACTTCTTTACTCATCCACTATTTATATACCTTTCTTAGTTTCCTCACAATGCTACAGTTGTATAAACAGTAGTAGTGAGAACTAAATGGAAATTGCAGAAACGTAATTACAGCTGGATGAGAATGTTAAGCGCTCACTCAGACTTTTAACCTGAGAGTGTTTGGGATGAATAGCATCATCAATCAATATTTATTGAGCATTCGCAGGGTACAAGATTTGGCCTAGGCAGTGACAATAAAGGCACCTGTAGTTGTGTGGATTTCCCTTCTCAAATGTAATGGAAAACTGCCAAAAATCTAACGTGATAGGTAAAAAAAAAATGTGTCCCCCAGAGCTCATTTGAATACAAACTTTAATGGAATAGGTTTTCTTCTAAAAATTAGCTTTCAGTGTGAAAATGAAATAGCTCTACTGTGAGAATACTGATGTCAGAAGGAAAGGAACAGTTTTCTTAAGTTGGTATTCCATCTTAGAAAAGGTTATGGTTTACTTTTTCTTAAAAAAAAAAAAAAAAAGAAAATTAAAGAACTTTTCCTTATAAATGGTTGAAATTCATATTTTCTTACCTTGAAAAATATATAGAAATACAATCCTAATCCCCCACTCCCAGTTCAAGGATGCCAGTAATGACAAGCTGGTGGATATCCAAAGTGTTAAAAAATGAACGTTCAGATAAACAGAAAATAAGAAGTGGTCTGCAAAATAATGTGCTAAGTTATCTATGACTAAAGCATCTTCAAAGTATCTTCTTAATCTGTCATGATGGTTTAAGAAGAGAAAGAGGACCAACTGTCTATTCTAACCCAGCAAAATAATTAGAAAAAATGACATGATTTCCTCAAATAATAAAGAAATAAGTGCAATGAATTATGTCTATTTTCTATTCAAGGGCAGTTCATTTTCCTATCATAAAATATGATCTCTCTGAACTGTATAATATGGAAGATTTAATGATTATTAGACATCAATCCCTCACTCTAGGAAACTGATGGAGAAGCTTTCACCAAATATAAAATCTTACACTTTAAACTCAAAGGAAACCCAAAGAAAGATATATTTGAATATTTGGTTGATTTTTTTTTTAAGTTGAATATTTTCATGGAAATATATATTGTACTTTTAAAATAGTGTATATTCCACTAATTATTTTGATGTAGTCTTTTCCTAAAAAAATGTTCATATGTTAATGGGCTAAAATTTTAAGTAAACAAACTCAATTAAAAGGCAAAACAATAGAAATCTGAAAACTATATGATCTAATCAGTATTCACTGAACTGAATAAAAATTCTCATTGCACACTTCCTTTCATAAGTCTTTATTCTTTAAAAACTCTCTCCATTTCAGCTAGATGCATTGATTTGTATAATGTCTTTTTTCATCAATATCTTCCTAGGTTTTTTTGCAAAATATTTCCCATTATAGGAAAAAAACCAAGAATATACACATATCTGTGTGCGTGTATACACATAATACTAAAGATCATCACTGTACTTTTTGAAATTTTCAGAATATATAATCAAGTGTTTATTCTTTTAATATATCAACTAGCAGTGCTTTACCTGTCATGATAAAACATGAAATCTATCTTTTCCCATTACTGACAGGTGAGAAGTTTAAGCCAGAGTAGTAAAGTTATACATAGACTTAAAATAAATATCCAGGAAGAGTTAAAGAACTTATGAATTTCCAGTGTAAATATTGTCCCTGATTTGTCACTGGGGAATTTGTGGGGTGGTTCCAGGGATTGGGTATTTGTTTTCCTGTGAAAAATTAATCAAAGTTCCAAGGTCCAAAAGGAGAAAAATAATATCTAGAAGATAATTATGATAGAACCCTCTTCTCAAGTAGCATGTACACATACATATGTTCAACGACAAGCATTCGACCTTTGTTCAGATGATAAAACTAGTAGCCACAGCTGTGAGCTGTGGAAAACTGCCAATTCAGGCATCAGTCATTTCCTATCATCTCCTCATGGACCAGCCCAGCCCCGAGCACCTTGTTCAGAACACCAGGATCTCAGTTTACCAAAACAAGCAAAGCTGGATCATAAACCACATAAATGGGCTGTTCTTCACAGAGTTTCAGCAGTTATACCACATTAGGAAATGTCAGAATGTAAGAATTATTAACCACTGAAAAAAAATATTTATTCCTTCTTGGAAAAACGAACTACAACAACAACCCAATATGATGCAAGAATTATTTCGTTATTCTTTTTCTTATTGTTTCTTTTTTGGATGGTTTATATCACTATGGTTTCAAGTTCGCTAATCTTTTCTTCAACAATGTCTTGTCAAATGTTTACCTCACCCACTATAGTTTTAGTCTCAGACACTGTAGTTTTCAACTCAAGAAGTCCCATCTTGGTCTTCTTAATATTTACATGTTTCTACTTACCTTTTTGAACACAGAATACAGTTTAAAAATTGTTTTAATGTGCTTATCTGCTAACTCTAACATGTGTCAATTCTAGCTCAGTTTCAATTGATTGATTGATTTTTCCTCCTTATCATTATGAGTATTATTTTTCTGCTTCTTTTTATGCCTGATAATTTTTATTGGATATCTGATATCATTAATTTCATTTTGGGGGTGTTGGATATTTTTGTATTCCTATAAAGATTCTGGCTCTTGGTTCTGGGATGTGGTTAAACTTCTTGGAGGTATTTTGATCCTTTTAGGTCTTGCTTTTATGATTCATTAGATGGGATCAGCTCAGGATTTAATGTAGAGACAATTTTTCCCTGTTTCTGAAGCAGAATCTTTCTGAGTACTCTACCGGGTACCTCATGAGTGACGGGGCTTTCCTCTCTGGTTGGTAGAAACGGGCACTATTTCCACTCTTGTGCCAGCTGTGGGGATTGTTTCTTTTAATCTTTTTGAGTAGTTTTCTCTCCAGCCTCCCAAAGTTTCCTCACATGCATTAGCTGGTCACCACTCTGCTGAATACTCAACGGGCAACCTCTGAAGATCTCCAGACTTCTCTCTGTGCAGCTATCTCATCTCTGGTCCCTTGTGCTACAAACTCTAGCTGCTTTAGTCTCCTTGGATTCTCAACCCCACTCCCTGAACTCAGGGAATTTGCCAGGTTTCAACAGGGTTCCCTTCTCCCTATGCCATTTCCTAGAAACCCTCTCTCTCAAGGCAGTCAGCTGGAGCACTCAGGGATCATTCTCCTTCACTACCTGACATCCACTGTCTTAAAGACCATTGTTTCATATAGTCTGTGTGTTTTTTGGCTTGTTTCAGGTGGGAGAATAAATCGGTCCCATATCCCACTTGCCCAAAGTGAAAATCAGAATTATCTTCTCACAACTCAATGTAACTCCTCTACCTAAAACACTTCATTGAAGTCCCATCATTAAATTAAATTCCAAGCTCCTGACCTAGACTTAGAAAATAACTTCATCATTTCAACCATGTCTACTCTTCTAGCTAATCTTCTGTCATGTGCTTTCAACAACCATACTTCACAAACAAAATAATTTACAGTCTCACATATACACAGTATTCTTTTAGTACATTTGTATATGCTGTTCCCTCTGCCTGGAACTCTCTTCTCTGCCTTGGTAGCTGAAAAAGCCCTATTCATTCAGGAATAATCAACACAAATGCAACCTCTGTGTGAATTCTTCCTTCCCTGACTTACTTGGAGCCACTGTCTTCCCTCTCCTTTGCTCCCGCCCAAAGAGGAGTTAGTCAGCCCTCCTCAATGCTCAGAGAAACTTAGCATCCCCGTTCCTACTAGCTGCCCATTACTTTGTACCATAGCTCTATTTTAAACACCTATTTCCCCAGCTATGACCTTGGACGAGCTCCCCAGATACTCAAGTTTTCTTACCTGTAAAGTGGAAATAATACAGGGTATCAAAAATTTGGGGCACACAGGATAAATTTATTTCAACAAGTATGTTAGTTACATCTTCAACTGCTATTTTTGATCTGTTTTTCTTTGTCTTACAGATACCTTTTTCAGATTAAGGTATGCCAATATCTTAAAAGCAATTGGGTCTAACTGCTATTCTGAAAAGTCCTATAATAACAATACTACAGGGAATGTCCTAAAACAGGAGAGATCTCAGTGCCTTCAGAATGGTGGGAGAATAGAGACCACAGTACAGAGTTGACAAAACCAAGCTGCAGGGAGCCTTAGAGACCACGTAAAGGATTTCATCATTCAACATAAATCCAAAAAGACTACACAAGAGTGAATGTGAAAAATAACTTTAAAGGCAAAAAATATATTAGAGGTGAGCAATAATTGGGCTATTGATTACAGAGATGCTTATTTACATGGTGGTATGTTATCAATTGGAAATACAGTGAGTCTAAAGGGAAAATTCCCCCACTCACTGTGTATTGCTGGGGTAGAGAATGGAGGGGAGCAATCTTTGGTAGTGAGTCACGGACAAAAAATTATCAGCACATCTCCATTAGTTGCTATATCCACTGATGCCTTAAATGAAGCAGACACTCTAATGTCTTTAAAAGGAACTTCTAATCAATTGAATATATTGGTCTTTTAAATACATAGCTAGAAAAAAGTCTCTACTACATCACAGCGAACAGCAGAAGGTGAAGCATGATTTTTAAAAAAAACATTTAAGGCAAGAGGCTTTTTTTCCTGAGAGGGTCTGTTTAAGCTTTGTTTACTTTCTCAGCAAGAATAAAGGCCTTGGGTGACATTTAATTAAAATGCTCCCTAAGCTTTCATGCTTCCTGAGGCAGTAAGACTGGGGACACTGAGATAGTCTTCTTGCTGTGGACCGTGATGGGAACAAGGATGGATAACTTTGAACTCCCTACACGATGTGTAGAGGAAAGCCATACCCCCGGAAAGGCCAATTAGGTAAGACACCACACATAATAGGTATGGAATAGATGAACTCTTTGGATTAGGAACAAAAAATCGGAAAGGCCTCAACCACATACTCTTTCTATTAACTCAATTATAAACCATTAATTTCTAAAATGAAATAATCTGTAGGAGTGAAGGATTGTATCAGTGGCATTAACTTTTATGCACACAAATAGCATGCCATTTAGACGGCACAATTCCAAATCCCAGTAGTAGCCAAAATTCATGGAGACTGAATTTGAAAATGATTGAAATGTTGAAAATTATGAGTTAAAACAAAAGAAATGAAGTCATGGTTTTGTGAGAGTTCTGTCTTGTTTCCTTTTGTTTACTTAAAGGCAGACAATAGCAAATGTTTACAGAGACCATCACAGGGTTTCCTTCGTTCACCAACTACAGAACTAAAGAAGCTCTGATGGAAGATGAGAAGGACTGCACCTTGATTTGGGGACAGTGTTATAGTAAGATCACACCCTGGGTGAGCCATGAAACTATGTTTGCTATGGGTAAAATGGGATGTTGCTAAAATTAAATGAGATACTACAGGCAACAAGCATTCAACAAAATAGTAGCAATGATGGTGATGGTCCAAGGTGCTCTGTAAGACTATTCTAGTAGCAGTATGTGCAATATCCACAAAGCAGAACACATGGGAGGCAGGGACCCCAGTTAGGGAGAGATGTGTTTAAAATGTTAGAACAGGCTTTTATTTTTTTTTAAGTAAGTCCTACCCTTTAAATTATCATTTCAACTTTCTTGTTAAATCAATATGTTTAAGAATTAAATTTAAACAGAAGTATTGCCCAACTGGCTAACAAATTAACACATTTGTCCTTTATATTTCCTTCTGGGGAAAAACAGGCATTAAAGGGAAAATGACTTCAGTGCAGAATAGTAGTAATTAGTTAACAGCAAGACATTTTTACGAAACCTTGCAAACAGTTGACATGCCTCCTTCCCCAAATGTGTAAAGAAAGATAATTTTGTTGATTTTGTTTTCTGTGGAAAGAGATTCTATAACTCAGAAAAGATACTAGAGCTGGTGTTTTTCTTTTTTAATATACCTAAAACTGCCCTGAGAACGTGTTTCCTGTTGTGAGCATGACATACTTTGATTTTTGTAAGTCATTTCAGCACTTAGAAATCTTACATAAACTATGCATCTATAATCATCAGTAGTATAAACATCAGTGGTAAAAGAGAGATGATCATAAATTAAATTTTATTGCAATCCTATTTACTACACTTGCTGATTTATGTAGTCCTACATCCATTTAACCTACGATATGGTCTGACAGGACCTAATTTTAATGACTGGATTCAAGGATAGTGTATAACTCTTACTTTTTATTCAATTGTCATCTTGTATAAAATACTTCCCACAACTTATCACGAAAACATCCTCAATGTGAACTACAATAGAAAAAAGAACTCTGAGGCTATCCTGAAGTACTGACCAGTCCACAGAGGATCTTAGAGAACAAAGCTTTCAAAATAAAAGATGATGACTCTGATTTGGTTACTTGCTTTCTCAGAAGAAGTAATTCAGAGAGGCTCTCAGATTTGAAACCACTATATCCTCTGTGGTAACACCTTGCATTTCCCTCTTAAAGTTTCATTCCACTTTTTAGTGTTTACATGCTTTTGTTTCTATTCACATATATACACATACACACATACACACACACACACACTCTAATTCTAGGCCAGCTTGACAGACACAGGCTAAACCACTCAAGCTGATGTTCAATGTGTAACATTTTTGGCCACAATAAGCCAAATCAGTAATAAAAAGTATTCCCTGCTTAAAACCTGAGATAATTTGCCTTTTTATTATATCTTTGAAACATCAAGTTCCTTCCCATTTTTAGCCTGGCCAATATCTGTTATATTCCACATAGCTCATTCCCCTTTGACTGCTGAGGTGCGCCCCTCCCCTTTGGAAAATACAGTGACAGGATCTGGACAGCTTACTAACCCCAAACCTGCCCAACACTGAAGCAGCCCCTATGCTGCAAGATCACTGGTCTCCTTTTATTCTCACCCTCACCCTAGATCCTGTGCCATGATTTCCCAGCCCCAAAGGGCCAACTCTGCTTTGTTAATGAAAGTACCACAGAACACCCAGAAGATGTTTATTCCATTGTTCACCTGAGTTTATACTTCAGCCCGTTGCACTGAGAACAGAAAGAAAATCTGTGCTTAGAAAGAAGATCAGCAATACTACAACTGGAGGCCATGGCATGTAGTGGCTACATAGACTCACCCAGCCTGGGTTTGTGCCACTTACCACTCTGGGACCTTGGGTTCAATACTCATCCTTTCTGATGCTCAGATTTATCACAGAAAAGTGGCGATAATACAATACAGAGCTCAGAGAGTTGCTCAGTGGATCAAATGAGGTGATGCAGGTAAACAATTTACCACGGTGCTTGGCCCATGGCAAAAGCTACTTTATTACCACCACCACCAACAAAAATACTACCTTTCAAGACGAAGGTAAAATGCAACAAATGTGATTCTTTATATACCTTCACTCCAAATTCTTTAAAAATATCTGTATGATCCACTCAGAAATGGAAAACTAAAGGAGAAGGTGACAAGGAAGAGAAGATCCAAGGTAAAGGTATTAAGTAAGAGGAGAACTAGCCCCTTTATACCCAGACTCAAAGCAATCTACCCGCATTTCACAATAGGAGATAGATAGATAGTTAGTTAGATAGATAGATAGATAGGTAGGTAGGAGGGAGGGAGGGAGGAATTGTGGGGAACTACTTAAGTACTGCTTCACTACTTAAAGTGAAGCAACTTTAATTCACTCTGCCTTTTCTTTATACACAGTGTCTAGTGCTATTCTTTTCTGAGCCTCTTATACCTTCAACCAAGGCAACCATGGCCTTCCTCAACCCTCCCTTTGGGAACTAACACATCTCCACCCAGCCATCTCTCAGCCCTTCCAGCCTAGCAGGTCTTCAGGGCAGATTAGCATGCTGACAGGGGGAGAAGGCAGGCGGCAAAAAGAGCCAAAAAAGAATGTACATTCCCAGGGTAAACTTTCCTCCTCTATTTAGGGATAATTTAGAGCTAGCATTCACCAGCCAAGGAGTGCCAAACACATCATTACAACTACAAGTAACATTACCAAGCCCCTCCTCGCCACACACACACACATAGACACATCTCAAGATGCCACTCTCTCCTCAGTTGCTTCAAGCTTTCCATTTAATCAGCACAGTAAACAAGCGTCTGTGCCTCAGGCTGGCGTTCCACAAACTCAGCCAGATCCCAGGGATTTGTGAAGGCTGCAGTCAGCAGGGCCGGAGAAGGCATATTTGCTCATACATTATGTTGATGATTCTTTTTTTGTCCTAGGGATACTACTTGGACGGTGGGTACGATCAACAAGAGATGCCATTTATCTCATAAACGCTTGCATTTCATTGGATTCTGATTAGCTGTGGTAACCAGGTGAACTAGTAGCTACTATTATTGACTGTAACATTCTTTGAATCTCACCCCACGATGTAACATCAAAAGCCTAGTTGGGGAGAGTTCAAGTGTCAAATATTCCGTCCTAAGCCTCCCGTGCTCCAGTTCTGGGAGTATCTGGAAAATATCTCCCTTCTGGGGGAAAAACTAAAACAGCATCTTCCAAATAAGTGGAAATAAAACTACTCTAAATTCACTAGGTCATAACTGTCGACATAAAATTATAAAGTATAATACTTGGTGTTCAGTAAAAATTCTAGACGATTATTCCACCACACCAGATCAGACCATCTATTCAAGAGGATCTCCTTTGATAACTTTAGGGACTGTTTCAAGTTCATCCTTCTCCCCTTGAGATGACAGGCAAACATGTAAAAACACTCCTTAGGCATCGATTCTGAGCGCCACGCTGCGCTAGGCACGGTAGAGGACAGCAAAGAATTAGAAGATTGTTGCTGGACTCGGGTTTACAGTCTAGTCAAGAGCCTGCTGACCTGCCGTGGGACGGGGTGATGGTCCCCTCAGACACTGAGGGGATTAACTTTGGCAACACTGGAAGAAGAAGGTCCCGGAGGTGCCCCAAGACGACATGTCCACAGCAGCTCCTACTGATGCCGGGTGCTTTTCTTCTTTACAGGAGGTACCTACAGTTACCTCATAGTCAGGTGGGCACCTCAGGGTCAATCCCTAGAAAGACTTACTAGAATCTTGGGCAAGGCCTTAAGATCCACCTTGAATGAACATGAATAATCATGTCTGACCGTTAAGGCCAAGAAATACTGTGTTCCCAAGAAGCCTGAGGTAAGTAAATAGAAACAAGTAAAGCATCCTTAAAACCCAGTTGATAGATGCCAGAAAAGGAAGGAGACCATGCCAAAACTAAGCTCGGAAGTGGCTGGATACATATCAATTCCTGAGCTATGTTTGCTTACAGGAGCTCCCCGCTTGCTCTTGCACATCACAGACTTGTTATTGATCCGCTGTGGTCAGATATTGTAAGTATAAATTAACCTGCTCCAGTGAAAAATGCCCACGGGAGCCATTTCACTCTGAAGAAATCTTCTCTTTAGGTTTAACTGTAATTACTAGAAGAATTGAATGGGAGGGTGCGGGGTGGTTAGCTCTGATTTCCCCAATCACTTTTTACAGTCCCTGATTAAAAGATTCTGTAGTATATCACCAGCCCAATGCTTTGCCCTGGCATACCTTCAGACTGAAGGAACGGCACAGGAAGTACAATTTACTGCCAGCAGCTGGCAATCAGCTGTCAAGAGGGGCATTGTTCATCTAAAGAATCTCAGGGGTTAAGGGGCTGCTTTTTTTTTTTTTTTTTTTTTTAAGAAATGGAAAATTTTATTCAAGTCAAATCTGAAGATTATAACCTGGGAAGAACTTCTCAGAAAGCTCTGAGAATTCTTCCACCCATTAGAAGTCAAGGCACAGTCAAGTTTTTTGAGACAGAGGGCTGTACAGCAACTGACTTTATTTATTTATTTATTTATTTAATTTTATTTTATTTCACTTGGCTGCCCCACGCGGCTCGCCGGATCTTCCCGACCAGGGATCGAACCCAGGCTCCTGCCGTGAAAATGCGGAGTCCTAACCACTGGTTCTCCAGGGAATTCCCTTGCAATGACATATCGTTGACAGTTTACATAATCCAGATCTAAGCACAGTCGTGGTGGGCCATGTGAGCGCTTACAAGACCAAGAAGGAATGTTATCTTTTAAGGAGTTGTCTTGTTGATGCTGGGAGAATGTTACTCTTTATGGTTGAGCAGGTATTTCTGCTGATGGGGAGCTTTGGTGGATGCCTAATGCAGACACACAATGCACAGTGAGGGGAGAGAGGAGGCCAGTGGGCAGAGAAGAACTTTTTTATGTTTAAATTTTTCTTGTCTTGCCATAAAATATGAATTTTATTTCACACTAGTAAACAATCATGATCATCTCTTTCTCATTAAATATTGCATTGCTGATATATTTACTTATTTTGTCATCTGCCAGCGCCCACTTGCACACAGGCTATGGCAAGAGCCTAAATGTTATTACCAGTTTATGGAGAATCCTGAAACTGATGATATTTTATCCTAAGTTTTTCTGAAATCGCAAAAAGAACAGTTTTTGACTGTCTGTGATCTAGTTCTTTAATCCACTTTACACAACTTCAGTGTTTAGCAGAAGCGAGATAACTATTTGGCATATCGCATTTTAAAGATTTTTTTTTTTTTGATGTGGACCATTTTCAAAGTCTTTATTGAATTTATTACAGTACTGCTTCCGTTTTATGCCTTGATCCCTTGGTCCCGAGGCATGTGGGATCCCAGCTCCCGGACCAGGGATCGAACCCTCATCCCCTGCACTGGAAGGCAGTCTCAACCACTGGACCGCCGGGGAAGTCCCTCAAATTTTAATCGTTTATTTTTCAATGATCCGACCTTGTCACGTGGTGGGTGAGGACGTTTTACCCACTTCTCACCAGCGCATCCTGAGAGGGAGCTGCGCCTGGACTGGTCTGTCTGACCCTGTCTGAGCTGGGGAAGAAACGGAGATCGGGGGTGGGGCACAGTGGAAACGAAAAGGAAAGACGGGTGGTTCTCATTCTAAGGGGCTGCTTTTTAATTGACTTTGGTGATTCCTCTGGAAGGCTTAGAGGTCGTCTCTGAAGCCCAGGGTCAGGTATCTGCTTTCATCCATATAAGTTAAATTTACCAGTTCCAAGGAAAATATCCTTAGGAGATAAAGGTATTAAGTGAAAGAAGGGAGACGTGGTCAGGAGAGCTGCATCTTAGCTGAGGAAAAGATATGTCAAAATATTTACCAGGAATGAAAGGCATGTTTTTAAAATGAGAGTACAACGAATTAGTATAGAAAAATAGTGGAAAACTATTACACAAAGCACTGAAAGGAGGGAATAGTTAACCTCTATATTTTGCTACCAATTTCTAAACTTTTAAAGGTCACACAGAGCACTATGCTAATATTTTGCAATAATGGACTCCAGGGCAGGGCTTTAATTAAATGAATTCCAGAGCTCTCTGAATCTTAAAACAGACTGTGCAGGGGATGTGGGAAGGTCAGGCTGGAGAGCAAATGATGCAAACTATACTTACACATTACACCGAGCACCCTTTCCCAAAAGACGTTTAGCGCTCTATCTTTAATGTCCTAAGAATTTCTGACAAGGTGAAAGGACTTTCCACTTCACTCTGTATGTCTAACAGGACCAGCAAGTATGTCAGGCCCATGGTCAGTCCAGGAGACTTTCCAGTAAGTCATTTTTATTTAAAAGTATGGTGTTTGCAGCCAACATTCTGGATTTCTTTGAATAATATGGCCAAGGCATACCCAATACACTCCTTTCAAGGACAAATATGAAAAGAACCCTCAACCTATCGGGCGCTGAGACAGGCATGCACAACAACAGAAAGACTTTATACTTCCCTTCATATAAAATCCAACAGCCCACATAGTCAGAAAATCATCTCCAAATCTGTAAACAGTGTGACATTTTACCTCAAAATAAATTTCCCCTCTAACCCTTGCATATTTTTCTCTAGCCAAGTGAATCTTACCTATCCTAACAACAAAGGGAAATGTTCATAAAGGAATCCCTTTTAAAATCAGGACACAAAAAAGTACTTACAAAATGACTGTAGTTATGTATTTGTACTCTGACATTCAGAAATGAACGTAGAATGACATAAGTAGAGCCTAATCATGTATTATATTAATTATTCCCCACAAAGTTAAAGACTTTTCCTAGTGTTAGTAATCTTCCGGATATCATAAGGCCACTGGTGTTTCCAGTGAAGATCCAACTGAGAGTTGCTACTGCTTATTTTGCTGTGTTCTAGGTTCCGTGTTAAAACTTGATACGCACTCTTTCATTTTATCTCCTAGGAACTACTCTGTGAGGTAAGTACTGTTATTTAGCCCCACTTTACAGATTAGGAAACTAAGGCTTGCTGAAGTTAACTTGCCTAGGATGACACAATGGCAGAGCTGGGAATTTAGTCTCACCACACCAGAGTCATTCCGACACTGCCTCCAGGTGAAGTCTACTACTGCTTGAGCGGCCACTGGCTTGGTTTCTTACACTGTTAAGGTGACAAATGACTCCATGCCATTTTAACACTGCAGTACTGGTCTGATGACTGGGTTATACTGCCATAGGCTTTTCGCCTATATTTTATTCCTCTAGAAATTCTCAGGGCAGGAGAGCAGGTAAAGGAGACATATTACTGTCCAAAAAGAGAAAAAGAAAAATCTCAAGAATCAAGACACTTCAATATTTATGCTAAACCATCAGTGCTATACAGCCTAATATACTTTAAGATTTTGATTTTATTCACATGTCCTGCTGCCTTGGTATTTCACGAAAGGTTTGTGTGCCTGACCTCTAATGATGATTCTTTATATATCTTCACGCTTTCTTATTGGGGCTGTAAAACAGTGAATTAGCGACAAATCCCAGACTCTTTGCCCCTTCAGCCCTTGGAGTTTAACTCCTCTCACATTACAGTATTTATTGAATTTCCCAGCCAAACAGTGTTCTGCTCCATAAAATTCTGACAAGTGGCCTCTGCCAAGCTAATAATGGCTTCATTCTGCTGAAATAAACTTATTTCACTGCGGCAAACAAAACGACAGGACCTGGAAAGGTTATTTTTAACTGGGTAATGACTCAGTCCCAACCAAGAATTTCTCTCAAGGTTCCCCATTTTAAATAAGTTACTTTTCTTAAATATAAATCTATGCTATGATGTGTGCTCTTGTCTGTCAATCTTTCACAGCGAAGGAAAAGCAGATGTTGTCATTGCTTAAGGTGTTTGATTCCATCATTAAACAATCTGGTCCACTTATTAAACGAGCCCCAAGGATCCGAGCATAGAGAAATCTCCCAGAGAGACAAGATGGCATAAAGAAGCAAAGTCCCTTTAAAGCAGAATCTGGTTTTACTGGATTTTTTTCTTTTAATTAAACAGCATCAAAAACTTTTCATCCTGCAAAAACTTTCAGAGCGTGCCTCTGAGAAATAGTTAGCTTTCTTATCTCCCTGTTTTTAAAGCGTGAGTAAATTTTGCCAAGATTGCTTAGCCCATTTACCAAATAAAGGTATGCCAAGATAAATTTATCTATATCCACATTAGTTAACATTTCCCTCCAGTATCTTAAACGCTCCATACCAAAAACGTCGACTTCTAAAAAAGTTTGAAAAGCAAAACAGACTTAAATTTTTCTCCATCCGGCCTCAGTGTTTTATAGCTATCATCCACATCTCTTTATCTTGCACTGCAAGCCTCGCAAAAATAAACAAATGAACACACGGGAACAACTGCTACGATAAGGTCAAATTTTTCTTCAAGTTTCAAATGATCAGGGACTCCGAAAGCACCATTACAACAGCTGGGATCTTGTACCAACATGCTACACCCTGCCAGTCCTGCCTTCTGAGACTAATAAAAGAGAAAACCCTTGACAGCTAACAGCTGGGCTCCTTATGAAGCTGTTCAATAGAAACAACTAGCCTCCCACAGCCCACCAAAAATAAGGGCTGGGTGCCTAGACACAGAAATGCACAGGAAAAGAGCTTTGGTAAGGGGGAGTACATATTTCAGAGAGAATGAAATGAGATGACAATGAATAATAGGAAAAAGCTAATCAATGGAAGAGACACCCTGTCATATTCAAATCTGGCATAGTCACCAAAGATGTAGGAGTTTCAGAGCTGACTGTATTGTCACCTTGATTAGTGCAAAAGGAATCATGCAGGCGTTTTAAGCCAGCCGGGATCTCTGACTTATATTACACACTGTTAGCTACAAATGGAGGCAAACAACGGCCTCTTCAGTAAATTCATGTAGTCATGGCTCTGTCCAAACCACAAGAAGCATCCTGAATACCCTTCTAATGACCTATAGTTTGTATTCACACTTGCAGTAAAAGGAGCTAATCTGAATGGACTTACCATTGCTTCCTGCAACCTTCTCTGCCTCTATATTAAAGTCCTTCATCAGCTGGGCTTTGGCTACCAGCGTCAGCCCCCCCAGTCAAAGCCCTGTCACAGTATTACTGTCACTTGGCTTAATGAATGAAGTGGCATAAGATAAAACCTCACTGAAACAGGATAAGGTTAAGAAAAATAAACAAGGGGTGGTCATGCTGGAATTTGATTAAATTACCGACAAGCCCTTCAAGTTCAGAGAGTTAAGGTAAAGCTTCCCACTAGGTTAGTTGAGGTTATAGTCAATACAGGGATGATACAAACAGAAACTAGCAAAAACATAAGGGACACAAAATCTCTCCTGCAATGTATTACCAGGTTAAAAAAATACAGTTTCTATTGCTTCTAGTAAGGAAACAAAGGCTATTAAATCTTTTTCCTGAAATAACATGTGCAGTTTAGATTGTAAAACAAAGTCATTTCTAATTGCTGCAGCTGGATAACAAACACCAGACAGGAAAGAGTCTGGGAAGCCTCTTAATTTGTTGTGAATGCACATATGTGTGTGTGTGTGTGTGTGTGTGTGTGTGTGCGCGCGCACACCTCATATACACGTTCATCACTCGTGGCAATTCAGATACTCACCTAGAATACGAAGGGAAGAAATATGAGATTTTAGTATTACTGTAGCAAATCACCATGGCAGAATTCATAAATCAAGGACTCAGAGATAACTGTACTAGTTCCTGCTTCGAGTATGAGTTTAGTTTTATTAGTCAACTTGGAAATTTTCCCCCAAAATCCTATACATTCACCTAAAATAATTATGGAAGTTTGGTCAATACTGTAGTCATTTCTATTTTTGTAAGAGTTAGGCACTATCTACTTTTGAGATTTGTCCCAGAAAGACAAAAAAGGAAAAGTTTGGAGTTGTATACCTGAATCCCCAGAAAAAAAGTGGATGTATTTTCATTAACAGCTAGAAAATGATTCCCAGTGTCTGAACCCAATATCTATCTTAAGTGTATCCACATAAAAATACTTATTTCAACTGTGATACCCAGGTTTCTGCTGAAGAGATATAAGGCATGATAAGGAAACCATTTTAAACAGCCCAGAACTTACACATTCCTATAGCTTTTGAACCCTTTACCATAGTTACCTTGGGAAGCTAGACATTCAGGCTGCTTAATGATAATTGTTCTAATAATTCACAACACTGCCAGTTGAGAACAATCATTTGCCAGCTTTATTCAGCTTCTGGTTTCTCTCCTTGAGCCACAGCGATATGGAGTCAAAGATGCTTTGCTTCTTCAATATTAGAAATGGATACTAACCCCCCAAACATTCTGCACTCCCCTACTTATTAAAAATGATAACATGTTCCCCCTTTCACCTCAAAAAAGTTCTGCCTTCACATTTCATCAGTTGACATGTACAGTTTGTGTACGTGCATTTTTCTAGTCTATTAATGTCTAGAACGGGGTGTGCACAGTAATGCATATTGCTACAAAAGATGCTGAAGAAAGCCTAGATCCATCTGGAAATCTCTCAATCCTCATTAAAAAGGTATGTAAAATACCTAAAGCTAAGAATGGTAAAGAGGAGGAGCAGAAAAAGAAGACTGGAGTGGAGAACAGTGGAGAAAAGAGGAGAGCAGCACGAAGAGGAGGGAAGGATAAGACAGGACAGGAGCCAACAGGAGAGGACAGGAGAGGGGCACCTACTAGGTACTCCTGAGCCTTTCCCTCACCTTTGCAAGTATTTCTACCGATTCTGTCCTTTATGATTCGAGTCCCCAGGCAACCCAGCACAAGCTGCCTCAAGCCCCTGGCATCTCCCAACCAAATACATGGCTGATATTTTGGTTCTAAGTTCATTCTAAAGAAAGAAAGCTTTTTGTCCCCTAGCTATAGTCTTTCCCTTTTTTATTCTGTTTAAATTCTACCTACAACACCATTCCCATTTAAAAGTGGTATTTTGCTAACTTTGAAAAGCAAACGGATGTACTTTAGTGACTGTCTGTCGTGAAAATACTTCATTATGCCAAAATAAGCAGAATTTTCCTTTCTTAATAAGAGGACATATTGAAAACATTCTGTGCTTGATCACATCTGTTATTCTGCACTGAAAATTCATTTAGGACAATTAAATTAACAAGGAAAAAATGGTTACGAGTAGCAACAGTTATGATAGAAAAAAGTAGTTCACCTTAGATAATATTCTTGAATTTAACCTAAAGATATTCCTCTTAAAACAATAAAATTGTTTTGAAGGAGCAAAGTGAGAACAGATACCTACAGTGATGACATTTCTTATCATTCGAATTAGCTATAATTGTTTTCAAATGCAAAATCATATAAAAAATTATGGGGAAACATAGCCTGAGTCAAACCCATTGCTTTAACGTATTAAACCCGCCTTCAAAGGACAGAGTTTATTTAGTGACCAACTACTTACTCAGAAGTTGACTCAATATGCCGTACAACTTGGGAAGTTTACGGGAATTCTAACTGAGTACATGTAAAATGCCTCACATATTACAATGTGCTGCTATCACCAATTTGATATTTATTGGACATTATCAATGTCACATTTTCACAAAAATAATTCTATCTAGCTACATATGCCTCGTAACTAGCTAAAAGAGACCCAGAAGTGAGTCATTTCAATTCCTATAGGCAGTTCCCAGAGGCCTCTGTAGCAGAGGAAGTCAATTGACTGCCTTCAGAACGACTAAGAAAGCTCTACCAAAGATGCCATTTTAAGGGCAGAATCTCAATCAAGGGCTCTAAGGGTAAAAGCACCCAGTGGCATGGACATATTCCATGCCTCACCTAATGAACTGTTCATCCAGTTCATTGACCCAGAAGCTGTTCTCTTCTCCCCATCACCCACATTTTACAGAAGAAGCTTCCATAGTTGATCAGCACAGAAGTGATCACTTGACCCAAAATGTGCCACTGAAAAATGTGGGACATATGTGGAAATAGATTCCCCACAGTAGTTGTATATGTGATATGTAAAGCTCAAGAACTATTAGTAGCCATGAGTCCCATTAACCTGCTCTGCAGAGAAACACATATGAATCAGATGTGCAGACAGCAGTACAATTCCAATCTATTCTTAAGGCTATATCCCTGCCTCAAGGTTCTGTGAGCTACATAAGCACCCCCGTCTTCTGTTTTATCTGTCCTTTTGTTTTTAGATAGTTCAGATTGAGATTCTGTTTATAACTGATTCCATCGAGCATTTTAAGAGGTGACTAGGTAACACTAGAGCAGTCTTATTATTAGTGAGACATGAAATAAATTTAATGAGTCACAATCAGAAACATTGTTAAAGAAGTAGAATAGCACAGAATTGGCAATCCATACTAAGAAGAAAATTAAACACCTTCCTCACACCATATGCAAAAATCAATTCCAGGTGAATTGAAGACCTAAATGTGAAAATTAACACTATACAGCTTTTAGAAGAGAATATAGACTATCTTTGGAGCCAGAGAATAGAAAAGGATCTCTTAAACAAGATACAAAAAGAACTAACCATAAAGGAAAAAGCTGATAAAGTCTACTACATTAAAACTTAAAATTCCCTTCATCCAAAGACATTATTAAAAGAGTGAAATAACAAGCTACGTATTGTGAGAATATACATGCAATACACAAAGCTGACAAAGAATAGTACGCAGAAACTATAACGAACTTGCACAAATCAATCAGAAATGGTGACAACCAAATAGAAAAACGGACAAAGACTTACACAGGCATTTCAAAAAAGATGAAATCCAATGACAATAAACACATGAAAAGGTATTCAACTCCATTAACAGAAATACAAAGGAAAACCTCAAGGAGATAGTACCATTCATTGGTCAAACTGACAAAAATTTAAAAGTCTGACAATCTCAGGTATTGGTCAAGGATGTAGGACAGCAAGGATTCTCATACGTGGAAATATGTAAAGCCATCTTGGAAAACAGTGTGGTACTATCTAATGAGGTTGATTGAATACTGCATATCCGATCCTATCACTCAGAATTTAGTAATTCAGTGCACATCATAGAGATATGCATGCTTATGAACTCCAAAATAAAGGTAAGAATGCTCAGAGCAGCACTATTCATAAGTATCTGAAACTGAACACAACATAAATGTCTATCAATAGTAGAATAAATAAATTGTGGGATATTCATACAATGGAATAGTATATACCCATGAGAATGAAGAAACTGTAGGTAAATACAAAAACATCAGTATATCTTATAAACATAATGTTGAGAAAACAAAGTTACAAAAAGGAATGCATACAATATCATTCCATGTATATAGATTTATTTAGGGATGCATCTATAGGCAATAAACTGATGAAGAAAAGCAAGAATGAGATCACTACAAGAACAGGGATGGCGGCTCCCTCTGGGGGAAGGGAGAGACTTCTGATGAAGAAAATAGACACAATTTCTAGAGTGCCTGTAATAGTAGATACATGTGGTCAAGCATTCTAAAAATATACTCACTATTTCTACTGCTCCAGCTCTGGTCCACGTCCACCCGTGCCAACCCTCGCCACTCCTCCCACTGCCCTCCCCCCACCATCTAGCCACCCTCCTTCCTTGGTATTCCCTGCACAATCAGGTGCATTCCTGACTAGGGCCTTTGCTCTGGCCCCTCCCTCTGTGGGGAATGAGTAAGTCCCCTCTAGACATCTGCTAACTAACTCCACTTCCTTGAAGTCTTTGCTTCTCCTCGGGTAGGCCTACCCTGACCACCCTCTTTAATGCTGATACTACAACCTGCTCCCCACATTCACCAGCAGTCTTGATTCCCTCCATCCTATTCTGCTTTTTCCCTTTTCCATCACCCTCTAACACGCTACACAATTTATTTTCATTACTCTTATTATTTATTGTACACGGGTTCTCACCAATAAAGTGTTAGACTCAGGAGAGCAGGGAATCTTGTCTGTCTTCTTCATAGATATATTTACAATGCTTTACGTTTAATAGGTGCCCAAATATTTGTTGGGTATTCATGGCTATCTAAGCTTGTCTTAATCACAACAGATTCTTAGTGTGGATTGAGGTAAAAAGGTTGCAAGCTCCACATTAGAACATATAATTGGTATATATGCTTAGTGTGTGGAAAGGGAAAAAAGTGATTCAAATGGGAAGCTTATACTTTATCCTACAGACCTACACTGTACAATATGGCAGCCATTGGCCACACACAGCCATTTAATTTTTAAAAATAAAAGTGAAAATCCAGTTCCTTAGTTTTACTAACCAAATTTTAAACACTCAGTAGCCACATGTGGTGAGCAGCTACTGTATTGGGCAGCACAGATATAGAATATTTCCATCATCACAGAATGTTCTAGTGGGCAGCGCTGATGTAGACAATAAAAAGTTATCACTGTATCTTAAGCTGGGGAATAACGACATCACATCAGTGTTTTTTGAAGGCAACTGGCAGGTATGGAGAGAATGGCTTAAAGAGAGGAGAAAGAGGAAGGCTTGGGGAGGCCAATTCCATGACTATTAAAAAGGCAAACAGGTGACAGAGAAGGACAAAGGAGTAGGAGGTGGAAGAGGGGGCAAATTTAAAGGAATTGTGGAGTTAGATCATCAGGAATTGTTGACTAGAGAGCTGAGAGGGAAGGAAGAAATGTGAGGTGACTGAGGATATGAGCTGGCTAAGTAGGCTGTTGGTAAGAAACAGCTGTTTTTACTGATGGAAACTGGGCAGGCTGAGGTAACTCTTTTGACTTAGGTGTATTGACTTAGAAGACATTTCAAAAAGGTCAAATCAAAATGCAAAACTGAGTTTTAAGGCCAGGGAATGCCTGCAGTAGACAGCCAGATCCTCATACTTTCCCTAATACATATCTCAGATATGAGATAAAGTGAAGGTCAGGGACCGAGTAAGTAAAGAAGCAAGAGATGGGCAAGGGCAGACAATGTTGTCAATTATCTGTTGTAATTATTTCTTGAGGGGAAAAAGGAAAGGTAAAATGGTCCATTTTTAGACCAATGTCTAAATGACTTCTTCAAATAACTTTGTCAATATAGCATGTATATGTAGGGGGTAGATTGAGAGGATAATACATTCAAGCTTTGGACACACAAATTTGAAGTCCTTACGACTCAACTTGGTAAATGGTCTCCAGTCACCAATTACCATGAGGGAACAGCAATTGTTACCTTGATTCTAAAAGTAAGATGATGTCTCCACAAATTGGATGCCAAAATGAAGCTGAAAGTCATCCACAGAGAAAATGAGTTCCAGAAAACACATTAAAAATGATAATAAATACAGCCACTTTCTAGATTCTAGTTTATACTGAGCCAAGGTCAGTGGCTTATGGAAATACTAATGGCTATCTTAGCTGTACTTTCCTAATGGACGGCACAGCATTTATAATGGAGGTCAGCATTCAATTCTGGTTTTGACGAAAGCAATGAGGGAGTACGGCCACTGGTGATTTAAATCTAGCCTTTTTGACTACTGATTTACATTCATTTGATTTTAATCAAACCTGACCCAGCTGAGAAGAGCTCATAATAGCTTTTCTTTATTTAATCCTAAAAAAAAGATGGGGTTATAAATTTGAGGACATAAGCACCCATTCTGTGTGCAAATTTAACTACTGATAAGGAGGAGCAAAAACAGGGTAAAGACCTCTTCTGGCCCCTGCTAACTGAGGAGATGCTTTCTTTTCTCATTCCTCACTCCCTCTTCTCTTTTCTTCCTTTTCTCCATTTCTCTCCATTCCTCACTCATGTTTTTATTTTTTCTTTCCTTTTATTACTCCTAAAAATAAATATAGTTCCTTAATTAACCCACATATGTAGATGTTATTTTATATTTACAGAGTGCTTTTGCATCCATCATCTAAGATCTTCACATTTCAGCTGATCAGTAGGAGAGTGGTGAGGAAATTGAAGCTCAAAAAGTTGGTGACTTATTTAAGGTCATGTATTTAGCAGCAAGTAGATGATTCTCGACTATGATAGCCAGCCTCCAAGTTGGCCCTTAATTATCCCTGCCTCCTGGTATTCATGTACTTTGTGTAGCCCCCTCCTTATTATAACTGGGTTGCTCCAACAGCACGCAGTACAATGATGTTATGTCACTTCCACAAACAGGTTAGAAAAGAAACAGCAGCTTCCATCTTAGTCTCTCTCTCTCTCTCTCTCTCTCTCATCATTCACTTCTGGAGGAAACCAGTGACATAAACCACTCACTTGGAATTGAGGGTTCTTTGAGCCAGCAAGGAACTAAAGACTCTTGTCAACAAGCATGTGGGTGAGTCATATTGGAATCAGACCCTACAGTACCAGTCAAGCCTTCAGATGCCTGCAGCCCCACCTAACATCTTGACTAGAGTTTCATGAGAGCCTCTGAGCCAGAACCACTCGGCTAAACCACTCCCAGACTCCTGACCCTCAGAGACCATATGAGCTAAAAAATATGAGCTGTTTTAAGATGCTAAGTTTGGGGTAATTTTTTATGCATCAGTGGATAACTATTAATCTAAGTTTCCTCTTCTGACACTATCAAACTACACCTGCATTCAGAGCACAATTTTCATTGCAGAGGTCTGCCAAATATTCTGTTAGGTACCATGTTCTAGAAAGACAACAATATGCACATGTAATTTGTAAAAATGCAGGTGTTTTATTTGGATCCTAGAGCAGAAAAAAAAAAATTTTGCCAAAAGCACCTGTGCTTAAAATACACTCTGTGTGTGTGTGTGTGTGTGTGTGTGTGTGTGTGTCTTTGTATTTTTGAGTTCATTTAGAAGCCTGTTACTTGTCTATCCTCAGTCTTGAAACAGAAGACTAGCAGAGAAGGAGAGGTTTGGTTGGAGTCAGTGTTTTGCCCAAGAATCCTAGGGGGAATTACCAAGAGCTGAAGCAGTTCTTCAAATCCCAGCAGCACAGCTGGGATATTGATATTGAATACTAGGAAGCTAAGGAACGGTCTTGCTTGACTGCAATTGTCACATTATCATGCATTACAGTGCAGCAGCCCAAATCAAAGAGATATGCAAAATTCACCAAGGACAGGAGCAATGCATTTTCCCCTGTATATGCGGAAAGGCATGAGGAATAGGAAGGCGGGTACAAATGCAAAAACATCTGCTCCCTAAACCCATTTGAAAAATATCCCTGCAAAAATAAATGTGAATCAACTATAGTTCACAGCAGATGGAAGTGCAATATGTTTAATTTAAGGGGGAAAAGGATGCAATTGAGGAACCAGAGAGTACAGAAGTAAAATAATACTTAAGCCCATTTCACATACTGCTGCCCATTAGGTTACACTCTACTTGGTAAGAAGATACATAGAAAATCGGCTTTTAACTGTATCAAACTACTCTGAAAGAATTCCAAATAATCACAGTAGACTCTCTAATGGTATTTACAGTTTATAAATTATTATTATAAAGCCAAATTTCGGGACAGCAACATAATTTTCCCCTAAAATGAGAAATAAATTCTAGAGTTGTCTTTTGGTGTCGGAGAGATCTTAACTTCACTGGTCTGCCTCATAGGGACTTAACCGAGAAAGAGTAAATAAAGGAATGAAATATCTTAGATAATAGGCAGCGAACAACGCAATCAATGGCTCAGGATTTGGGAACAATGCCATGTAATCTTATGATTATGTAAAAAAAAAAAAAAAACTAGTCCAAATGCTTTTGAAAAAATGGCCAATGACTGACAGTATACAAAGAAGTAACTTTTCTATTGCAGATGACTTACTTTTGGCCCAATCTTAAAATAAAGTTGATTATCAGCATATACTTAAGTCTCCTTAATTCATAACATCATTTACCCTAAAGGATGGAATTTTTTTTACATTTTCAGAAGGCATTTAAAGATTTCGTTAGATTTTGTTGGGCACAACCAAAATAGGAAGATATTACAATTACCCAGAACTGTGTTTATTTATTTTATATGATAAAATAGCCTACGTAAAAACTACAGCAAATAAAGAATGACTGTGAATTAATTTTACACTAATACAACCAATTTATGAGCCACTGGACTGATCAACAAAAACTTTTATTGAATGAATAATGAATAATACCATTCATTATAATGTTTATCACTATCTCAGGAATATTTTAATGAGTCCACCTTAGAATAGATGATAAGGTCCTTTTAGGACAGTCCAAACATTTTAGTGGTAGAAAATTGTTACAAAATCTGCTTCTTGAAGGGAAAATACATGACATCCCGAAGTCAAAGTATGTACAGCTGTTTCTGCTGCTGTTCACCATGTTAATATGTAAGATCTAAAGAATAGGGATACATCTTCTTAATGCACTATCATTTTGAAAAATGAATTCAAACAAAATGTACAGAAAGAATTCACCAAATTGCAAATTAAAAAAAAAAAAAAATCCAAAGGCACTTTTTATCTCATATGGTTTACATGAGGTAGCAAAGAGCCTTTAACATTGATCAGGAAACACACCTGAATTAAGTGCCAAATGATGAAATACAGTAAGAACCAGGTCACCTTTAGGTTTCTGATAAAAAAGCATATTAGGCCTTTTAAAAATAATCTATGCACACTATTGGTAGCGATGGCAGAAAGCGTCACAGGTCAATAGGTGTTTTATGAACATATTAACGAGTAGAGGTGAATTGCCTGAATTCTTAATTGCCAAGATATAAATACATTTTAATAATATTGGAATGGAATATTTTAAACTTTCTGGGGAGGGTATTTAACTAGATAAGAATGAACAGTATTCTATAATAGAGACTAGTGAAGGTCAGTGGAACAGCTGAACTTTAATATTAATACAAAATGTTCTTCATCAGGCTGACACTCTTATAAGAATGGTCTCACTAAATTACAGTGACCCTCACTTACCAATACCTTAGAGAAAGTGAATACTGCACTGCCTGGAATATTTATTAGTCACCCCAACTTGCAGCTATGAAGTAGAAATATGGACTCAACTACCCCCCTGCCATATTTAATTTTTCAAAAATTCCATAGAATTTTTGGCTTCCTGATTTTGGTTACATTAAATTAAGAGCCGTATTTATCACATCAAATCATCATGTTGCTTGATAATTCAAAGCTTTACAAAAGAGTGTAATTCATACAATAGATTTATGCAGGAGCCTAAAACTAGAAGCTCTGATCTTATGGTTGAGAAATTCAAGTTTCATTAATCCAGAATTGAAATTATCAGAAAAGCCAAATGGCCAAGATTTATTTCCTAGAAAATAAGGATTAACAAACGCTACTTCTATTGGTAAATCAGAACACCTGTAGAATTTGAAAGAGCTTTCTGAAAAACTAAGAAATTAAATTCAAACTATGTTCATAGTATTTTAATGTTAAATATTTTATTTTATTCTTATTTAGGGAATTGAATAATCTATGTAAAATATTTCTGTAGTCTCCTAGCTACCATAATGTTAGATGAACTGCAACATTCCATTTCCCAACCATTTGAAATAAACTGAAATTTGCCATAACATGTTATTCCTTAGTATTAGTCCACATTCAAGAGGCTTAAGGCACACGAAATTTGGTTGTTATAAAATAAATTCAAGTTGCCAATGAAGGTGAACCCTAATATGATTGTGCTATGGCCAAGAGATTTCCTCCTACCTGCCCTAACTACAGCTGTAATGTGCAATCACACAAAAACCTCAGTTAGGCATGAGTTCCAAACTCTTTCACCACGGATTCATTTTCCAAAGTTATCAAATAAATAGATTGCTTAGTTTTGAGTTAAGTTTATTCTGTGTCAACACAAGTCCCATAATTAGTGAAACAGCCTAAAAGGAAGCTAGATGTGAGGCAGTTGCAAAGAAGGGCACCTCCCAATACATGGGTTTCTAACTTTCTTGTCAAACGCCCCACTACCCTGCAGACTCCATGGGACTATCTCGAACACCACCACATTCGGAAACTCAATCTTATCCGCCGCTGTATGTGATTTCCTTCTCGCTGATCTCACATGGATCAAAAGCTGAGTCACTGATCCCACTGTGCTTTGTATTAAAGATATTTATGTTTTGGCTTCTGCTCTCTGATAGACTGTGAGGTCCTTGAGAATGGAGAATATGACTTCCCATATTTGCATTTATTCTCTTTGGTGTCTGGAACAGTGCAGATTCTCAAAAAATAAATTTCATAGAATCTTTCTTTCAAGAAGGATGGCAACTAGGCTCAGAACTCTCAAACCAAAGTTGTATAAAATACCCCATGCTGGGGTTACATGGAATATCACACTTTATATACTTTACAGACCGGAATTCTCCCCTTTTTGGTTTCATTAATATGATAATTAAACATTTTATGTATATGAAGAAGTATTCATCTATGTGTCAAATTGACCTTTTGTTCTTTGGTATTTCCTTTTCCAGTCAAGTCTTAATACATTAAGCCTTTAAGTAAAATAACTGAACACCTTAATGATGTAGAGTAAATCCTAGGATCATTAAGCTCAGTTCTCCATACGTTTTTTTTAAGAAATATCAAGATAATAATCACTTTAAACACTTTTTAAAGTTTAAATCATACCAAAGCTCCATCCTATCATTCCCTGTATCAGTAATGTGGGTAATACGGCTTTCAAACAGAGGTTAGAGAATGCAAAACCAAACAATTCTGGGTTTGCTGGTCTAAGCATAATCAGCAGAGTTCTGATATTTACTAACAGGAAACAGATTATAAATGGAAGATGTTTAAATCTACCAAAATCATGCTGAATCGTCTTTAATAAAGAGTAGCTTCCTGTTGCATTCTAAAGCTAGCATAGCAAGTCATCTAAAAGCTGTGACTTTTATTACTCATCCATTCATTTAACACATATTTATTGAGCACTTACTCTATGTTATGCATTGCTTGTGGGGGCAGCAATTCAGGAGTTAATACAGCAAGCTGTGCCCTCTTGCAGTTTACAGGTAGTTAAATATATTTAATCAATAATACTGGCTCCTAGTAGGCTTCACTGATCATATACAAATACAGTTATTTCAGTCACAGACCTCTCACTGATATAAATTTATACTTTAGGTACAATGAGCTATAAGTCTATGAGCATCTAGGTTCTAGCTCATTTCTGCAGTTTAAGTACCTTTCAGAAGCTGCATAACAACTCACAGCCTCAGTTTCATGTGTAACATTGGATGAATAAATTCCATTCTGCATTCCTTACAGGGTGTTTATGAGGGTTAATAAAAAGATCTTATGAAGTGATAATGCAATGAACATATATGTATATACAAGATACAGTACTAATTTTACATGCATTACTTTATTCAGTACTAATAATAGTCCTATGGTATTATAATAAAATACTCTTGTTGTCTACATGTCAGAGCACAGAGGTATCTAGAAGAAACTTTTTGAATTTTTGTTTGTTTTCAAATGAATGCATTTGTTTATTTGCACATATTATTACCAGTAGTCTGGTAGTAAACACAGCAAAAGTTCATCCTCCTTAAAGGCTTTGTTCAAGAAACCGCTGTGTAGGTGATGCTGGAATGTGTTTCAGTTTAGTTGTGGTTGGTATGAGAAATAATCCCTGAAGCCATCGCAGAATTCATTAAACAGAACTTACCCAGGGTGGTCCCTGAGGTGCTCTAAAGTTTCGCAGCTGGAGGAGACCAAGAATTGTCTAGTTTAGAAGATATAAGCACTAACCATGTCACCCCAATGAAAAGAAAAGGAAGGCATTTGATTGAAACAGTTGGGGAGAGGGAAGAAGGGTTACCTTGCAAACTCTTAGTGTCTTTAATGTTAGCAAAGTCAAAATTTGCTTGTATCTCTTCCCAGAAATGAAATTCAACAGTTGACCCAGCTCAAAGACTAAGAAACCAGCTGAAAATCCCAGCTGTCTTCCCAACTTCTGCCCTCCTCAATAAAGATGGTGTAGCAGAGGCAGACAGCTTCAATTAACATTTAACCTTTATTTTTTTATGTTTAGATGTACTCTGTAATGAATACCCATCACTGTTATTTGCTCTACCAGTTCTTCACAGAGAAATCCTCCTTCCACATTTACACATTTAATGTTTGTCTCTCCCTAACTCAACACACACATACACACAAAGTTTTTTTTTCCAAGCTGGTATGTCACTCTAGTCAATCCAAGGCAGATTTTTCTAGACTCAATCTTTTGTTGTTGTTTCAAGCAAAGAATCTCCACTTTTTCCCAGGCAAATGAAAATATCAATAGGATTCTGTTGGAAATTAAGAATATAGTACTGCACCATAATCCCTTATGAGACGGTAAAAAAAAAAAAATTCATATACATGAGTTTACAAGAAAAAAGTACACAAGATTAGGGTGATATTCCTATTATTTTTCAGAGGCATAGGCATATAACCAAAGAGCAATCATTACTTCATCCTCTTCCCCCTTCTATATATATGTATAAATGTTTGTATGCATGCATGTATTTCTAATGACTTCTAGACATCAAAAATTTTTGATGAGTTTAATTTTTTAATGAATATAATAATAATTTAATTATTGGCTTAATTTTTTAATGTATGCTTATTTTTATTTTTTAAATTTTTTTGTTTTTTTAGTTATTTTCTAACTTTATTGAGATATAATTAACATAGAATATTGTGTAAGTTTAAGGTGTATGGTGTGATGACCTCATACATGTTCTTATTGCAAAATGATTACCACAGGAAGGCTAGTTAACAGCTCCATCACCTCACATAATTACCTTTTTTATTTTTGTGGTCATAACATTTAAGATCTACTCTTTCACAAAATGTCAAGTATATAATATGGTGTTGTCTACTCTAGTCACCATGCCGTACACAAGATCCCTAGAACTTATCATCTTATAACTGGAAGTCTGTAGCCTTTGACCCATTTCCCCCACTCCACCCCCATTCTCTATTTCTACAAGTTCCACTCTATTTTTACAAGCTCAACTCTTTTAGATTCCACATGTTGAGGGAGAACACAGAGAATATTTCTTTCTCTGACTTATTTCACTTAGCATAATGTACTCAAGGTCCATCCATGTTGTTACAAAAGGCAGGATTTTCTTCTTTTTTAAGGCTGAATAATATTCTGTTGTATATATTATGTGCATATTTTTTAATTGATTTCTGTTATATATCATACAAACCATTCAATTCTTTTTCTGAAATGATCAAAAGATATCTGATAGGAAATAATATTAGTAAAAACTATAGGAAGCATATCACAAATGAATGAGCTGGAAATTCTAAGTCAGACAGACCTGGATTTGAACTTCAGTGCTATGGGGCCATGACATAAATACTTAAATCTCTCTGAGCACTAATTTTCTCACCTGTAAAGTAGAAGCAATAATAACTAGGCTTATTTTGCAAGGGATAAACATTATATATATGGCATAACACCTGGCTTTTAAATATTTCCTCCCTTACCAATTTCTCTCTTGCTGGGGTCACAAGATCATGAAGGTGGTATTAGGCACTCAGTACCTTTCAAAGGGTCACAAATGTAAGAATAAATCCAGGAATAAAAATGCACTAGAAGCTATTATTAACTTATGTAGTAACTACTAATTCTCAAAGTTTGCTATATTTAATAAACCCCCTCTCTCATACTGATCATTTTGGTATTCATTTTGAGAGCATTAACAATGGTGCTTGGATAATTATTCCACTGATGTTTAAGAAACATTTGAAGCACTCTGAATATATTTCATTCATTTTGATGGTGTGAAGTAAGGGTTCCTGGCTGCTAGTGTTGTTTATTCCATTATGTATCATGTTGCTTGACCTCTCCTGAATCTACATTTCAACGCTTAATGGTATTACCACAGTTCTTTGCACACTACAGATGTTAACAAACATAAGAAAGAAGAGGGGATGGCAAGGAAACCTGATCTAATTTTCCCCCTTACTTTACCTCTCAAAAGAGATAAGGGAAAGGGTTACGAAAATCCTAAAATATTATTTATTACTGCCGATCTGAAACTTTTAGTCTATACCATAACTGGAACCAGATTGCATTAGTGGTTAAACCACTGCCTTATTATACTCTTATTATAACTAAGGCTCTTTCAGAGCCCTGGCCCTTACAGACATTCACACTCACAGATACATAATGTCTTACTGTAGAAAGAGATGCGAGGATCATTTAAGTCAACATTTCCCAACACCCTGTTATAGATGAGTCCACTGAAGTTACTTGCTGAAGAGATTATAGGTATGAGTTTGAGTACAGAAAGCAGTATGGAACCCTCCGCTTCAGACACAAGTGCTCACAATTGAGATTTGCCTGAAAACTGGCCACACTTGCCAGCAGGATGTTCTCAATAGTGGCAATTATTTCCAGTTGCAAATTCTACTTTTTTCCTGCTAGGTGAATTTGTACTTCTAAGGACAGTCACTATTACTCATAAAAGGTCCCGACAACCCAGAGCTGACATTTAGCAGTTACATGGTCTTGGGGAAATTACTTAACTTCTTTCAGCCTCAGTTCCCTCATCCTAAAAATGGAGATAATAATTGTACTTACCTCATAGGACAGTTCAGAGAACTAAACAACAGAATACACGTTAAGCAAGTGACATACAGTGGCCATTCAGCAATGTTAGCTATTACTTCTATTTACAAATGGGTACACACATCTGTGAAGTGTTTGTGAAAAACTTTACCTTCTTTTCTCTGATTGTTAGCTTATAACCACTTCTAAAATCTAATTAGCTTTGCCAATGAGAAAACCAAACTCAACTGGAAGATCTGACACTCTCCTCAATAATCTACTCTTTCCAGATCCTGTTACCAATTATATCTTAAAATATTACTACCTTTAACCCTTGAATTCTTTACATCCATATTTGTATTATAAAAATTATGAAATTATTTTTGGTAGGCCTATACATAACAACATTTTTGGCCAAAAAAGGAGAAAAAAGCCTACAGCCAAACAGCCATGTCAAAAACCCATTTATTGTAAAAAATATTCTAAAACTTACACCAAAGCCTGCTGTTCTTTTAATATTTATTGTTTTGTTTTGTTTTGGTTTTTTCTTTATGTTTGAAGTCCACCAATTTATCTTAAAAGCACAAACTCCAGGTACTTTAAAACCAGCTAACCTGACTGGAGAAAAACATGTGTCATGAACTTTCTCTTAACGAGAATACTGCACTACTCCCTCCACTTTTTTCTAATTCCACAGACCTTGCACAGTGGCTGCCTTGCAGGATCCAGGAGAAATAAGAGTGACTAAGGCATGATCCTTGGCCACAGGAAGCTTGAAGCCTATTAGAAAAGACAGACAGGTAAGCCTATAAAAATAGGCTGTGTTGGCCAATGAGATGTTTTAATACCTCCCAGATCATATAACATCATGGGTCTTCTAAATTTGAAAGAGAATCCTGATGACAATATCCAATTAGAGATTTGTTTTTTGGTTCTGGTGTAAGAGGGGGAAAAGAAAGGGAGACTCAGAAGGGACTATAACACCCTGATGGTAGAAACTTCCACTGGACTTCTGCTCAGTTAATAAGAGACGTGTTCATCAGATCAAAGTCACGGGATCAGAACCTGTCCACTACAGATATTATCTGGAAATATAAGAAGAGTGAAATAAAAATCAACCAACATCAGCTTCCTTTGGCGCCTAGCCCCATTCAATTTCACAATAATTCTATAAGGTTGGTATGATCCAAATTATGATAGGGAAACTAAGCTCAGAAAAGTTGACCAGTTCAAATCCACAAAGTAAGATAGAGCTGGGATTAAAATTCATATTTTCCCCACTTGAAAGTTCAGGCCAAGTGGTCTCTCTCTAAAAGCTACATATCCTTGAAGGTAGCATGGACATCAGAGTAATCTAACCCCAATATCAGAAATGAAAATCTTATGCAAGTCATCTTTATACAATAATCATGGTAAGAAAGCCAGTAGTTTGTCATTTTTTAAAAACTGGCTATAAACCTCAATTGCAATATTAAGCAATAGAAATATAAATAGAGACAGAGACGGAAAATCTTCTGGATGTCAATGCTATGAATGCATGCACTTTTTTGATATCTTAGAAGATAACTGGGGCTTCCCTGGTGGCGCAGTGGTTGAGAGTCTGCCTGCTAATGCAGGGGACACTGGTTTGAGCTCTGGTCTGGGAAGATCCCACATGCCGTGGAGCAGCTAGGCCTGTGAGCCACAACTACTGAGCCTGTGCATCTGGAGCCTGTGCTCCGCAACAAGAGAGGCCGCGATAGTGAGAGGCCCGCACACCGCGATGAAGAGTGGCCCCCGCTTGCCACAACTAGAGAAAGCCCTCGCACAGAAACGAAGACCCAACACATCCAAAAATAAAAATAAATAAATAAATAAATAATAAAATTTAAAAAAAAAAAGAAGATAACTGAACCATTTTAATGTGCAAATATCACACTTTCATTTTCAAAGATTTATAAAACCCTGACATCACTACCAGTAAGTTAGTTTTAAAAAACTACAAACATGGTTTTTTTTAGACACAGAACCTATATTCATGTGTAATGTACAGATTCAAACCTACCTCTCATCAGAGCACGTCTCAAGATTTAAACAGGACTTTCCACACACAAAATCACCTCATTCCTTTCTACATTAACTTCTATGAGTCATGTACTTTAAAGGGTACATGCTCTGAGATTACCCATAAATAACAAGCAAGTATTGACAAAGTCTTCCTGAAATTAATTGTATAGGCTTAAGGCAATATAATGTTTTAATTTCACATTTTGGCTGACTTAAGAGATGGTATGATCACTCTTCTGTAACCAACACACTGAGATTCTATTCAGACTTTTTTATGCATTCCATCTGATTAAAAGGGTTTTGATACAAGAGATATTTGGATTACTAATAAAAACATATTTTTAAAACCCCTTTGTTCAAATTAAGTATTCAGACATGCTCCCTCCATTTGGCTGCTGTACTGAGATCTACTATATTGGTGCCAGAAATAAATTTGTACTGATACAACTTAGTCGATGGAAATAAAACCTAATTCTGTCACAGGAGTAACTAGGGCAACTGAAATGCAGCAACACCCATGAATTGCCTTTGTTCCATCACAATTGCAGTGACAAAAATATTTATGTTAAGGAAATAGCTGCTGACACTGAAAGGAGTGGGAAGTAAGGTTTTAAAGATGAAAATAGAAGCTGTGAGCACTCACTGACTACAGTTTATTTGAAGATATGAACCACTGCACCTACCCAGTCAGTACTAATGAACACTGTAATCACTATAATCAAACAAACAAAGCAACTACACATTAGAAGACAACTGAACTATTATTTACAACTATTATTTATTATTTAGAAAGTTTCACTCGATTTCTGTATGGGTAATTTTATTTGTGAATGGTTAATGAGTTTAGAGTAGCTTTGTTTTTTGAAGGATTTGGCTTTTCAATATGAATTTGGTCAGATCTCATTTCATATCTTCATTATCTCCCTGTAAGTTTATGAAATAAAACACAAAGTCCATCACAGTGCCTCAGAACTTGATCTTAAGTCCAGCAAGTTTGGTCTGCTACTTTGTTGGACTGCATTTCTTACCTACAGTCCTTGCATCTTACCTTAGAGGGGCACCTCCCTCAATGAAATACACAACGGGAGTGGGCAGGAGTGGTGTGGGGATGCAGGGAGGCCATATGGATCTAAATGGAGTCTGGATTCTACTAAATAGTTCACTGTAGTATATAAAGTGCTACATAAATCAGAAACCTAAATTTCAAACAGCGCTTAGGGACACATTTGCTCTACAAAATGAAAATCATAGACACTCTGCACAAGGCAGTGAAAGTCCCCAGCTGCTCTCCCTCTGCTCTTCATCTCGGACGTGACTTTCAACCCAACAGCATCAACCAGTTTGCCTCTTTTTCTTTCATCAACATCCCGCTTGCAGCTCTAACTGGACTCGGATTTGGAAGTTCAAAAGGGTCAAGTAGAGTACGCCACCATAAAGCTGAGGAGTTTCTTAAATCGAGGGGAATGGTGTGAGAGCTAACCAAAAGCAGCCACAGTCTGGCCCCCACTCCCTCCCTCACCATAATCCTACTCTTCGCAGACAATGCATCGCCATCTTTTTTCATGGTAAGCAGTTCTGGGAAAGCACTAAACCAATTCCACACTGACTCACTCTAAAATGACTATAATGAAACACCAAACACACACACAAAATTCATGTGCCAGTAGGATTTTAAAAGCATACATTGGTTTCATGGGTTTTTTTTTTTTTTTTTTTTTTTTTGCTTTCATGGTGGAAACATTAAGATTATAACTAAGCGTACAAACACTTAGTATGCTACAGTAAACCCCAGAGACACTTGATAATCTTGTTAACCAGCTGGCCCACTGTATTTATGTAAAGTCAATTCAGTGATGCAAGTAAACCAGTAGACTCAATTCAAAATAGCAAATAGTCAAAATCATATCTTTTTGACTTTGCAAATCATAACTTTTTATAAAATATGTAATATATATGTAAAATATGTAATATATGTTCTCGACCAATGTTTTTTCAAAGGCCCACCTGCATCAGATTCAAATGGGATGCTTATAAAAATTTAGATTCCTGGGACCCAGACTGGACTCACAGAATCGGACTTTATGGATGTGGAGCCTTGGAATATGCATTTTCAAAGAGCTCCCCAGAGGCTTCACACGCAAGTAAGCACCACTGACTTCAGCTTTAGCAGAATGTCTGCACTTCATGATCACAAGGAGAAGAAGTAACACTGAGAGATGTTAGAGAAGTGCCCAGGTAGCCAGGCTAGCAAAAGGAGCCACTAGCCATAGAACAAAAAAAAACGGAAGGAAAGTCAGAGACCACAGTCCAAGTAGGCTAAGGAAGACCAAAGTTAACAGGTCCAAGGTCACCAAACTGGTTGTTACACTGTTTGAACTTGAAACCAGATCTCCTGACTCTGGTTGATGCCCATTCCAGCTGCCTACGCTCCATCTGTCCCTACAAAATAAAAGTTTGAAAACACTAGTTGTTTAAACTTCACTCTTCAATTATTTTAATATTTGCATATTCAAATTACTAAAACAATAATACCATTTTACTAACCTAAAATTTTTCCCGTTTCTTTTTTTTTTTTTTTTATAAATTTATTTATTTTATTTTATTTATTTTTGGCTGCATTGGGTCTTCGTTGCTGTGCGTGGCCTTTCTCTAGTTGCGGCGAGCGGGGGTTGCTCTCCGTTGCGGTGTGCAGGCTTCTCATTTGTGGTGGCTTCTCTTGTTGCAGAGCATGGGCTCTAGGCGTGCCCGCTTCAGTAGTTGTGGCGCAGGCTCAGTAGTTGTGGTGCACGGGCTTAGTTGCTCCGCGGCATGTGGGATCTTCCCGGACCAGGGCTCGAACCCGTGTCCCCTGCATTGGCAGGCAGATTCTTAACCACTGCACCACCAGGGTAGTCCCCCAAGTTTCTTATAGTTCCCTGATGCAGCAGCGTAAGATAGCCAGGGTAGGTATTAGCATCTCCACATTAGGTGTGGGAAAACTGAGGTTTCCAAAGGTTTAGTGACTTCCTTAAAGTCTCATAGTCCTAAAACCAGAGTCAGTAATCCAATTTTGACCATCTTTCTCAAAGTTCAGTCTTCCTTCTACTTACATTACCCTGAAATTTATACAAACTCTCAGCTTGACGTTTTCTCACCTTTTCGATTTAAAGATTTAGTTCTCAAGGATCTCTTCCTGAAACAGATGTTACTCTCCAGAGCCAGAGTCTCTGTGCACATACCTGAAACTGTGGGTGGTGATTACATGTGATCTCAATGGATTTCTATAAGAGAGTTCAGGGAAGGTTTCATGTGTGTACAAATCCAGCAGATATTACGCTGCTGATGAGAAGCAGTGTTCATTGTATTATCAGTTTCAGCCTGATAATTTGATATGACGGGTATGAGGCACAAGCTACAAGTCTCTCCTTCTTAAAACAATAATTGTGAGCCTGTATTATTCACCAGGAATATCAAGGTTATTGTCTGGATCAAACCTAAAAGGGAGCTTCCATCAACAGATGTCATAAACGATAAGCACCAATTTGACATGCTCTTGCAGAACTATCACCTGCTATCAGAGCTGCTATGACAGCTGTGTAGTAAGACAATGTGGGCCAATTCATCAGTCCTCTGGGCCCCAAGTGCTCCCCTAATGGGTATGACAAACATATGCCTCACTGCTACACGATGGGTGTTTATTACTGTAGGGCTGTTTGTATAACAATCCAATTAATCAGTGTTGATAGGCATGTTTTTTGAAACTGATGGAAAGCCAGAATGACATAAATGTATTGAATGACTACATCCATTGCCGTAGTGTGACGGACTTTGAAAAGAAAAAGGTAGACTATTTCACACACACACACACAGAATCCTGCCAAGATATAAATAATATACAGGTATAACCAATTTTATTGCACTTCACTTTATTGTGCTTTGCAGATATTACCTTTTTTTTTTTTTTTTTTTTTTTTTTACAAATTGAAGGTTTGTGGCAACCTTTGTCAAGCAAGTCTATCAGCCCCATTTTTCCAACGGCATTTGCTCACTTTGTGTCTCTGTGTCCCATTTTGGCAATTCTCGCAATATTTCAAACTTTTTCCCTATTGTCATATTTGTTATGGTGATCTCTGAGGAGTGACCTTTGATGTTACTCATGCAAAAAGATTATGACTTGCTGAAGGCTCATATGATAGCATTTTTTTTTAAAATGATGATGAAAGCTTGATGGTATTCACATTGCTTAATTTGTGTCATGCTTTACTTATTTATTTATTTATGTATGTATGGCTGTGTTGGGTCTTCGTTTCTGTGCGAGGGCTTTCTCTAGTTGCGGCAAGCGGGGGCCACTCTTCATCGCGGTGCGCGGGCCTCTCACTATCGCGGAGTCTCCCGTTGCGGAGCACAGGCTCCAGACGCGCAGGCTCAGTAGTTGTGGCTCACGGGCCTAGTTGCTCCGCGACATGTGGGATCTTCCCAGACCAGGGCTCGAACCCGTGTTCCCTGCATTGGCAGGCAGATTCTCAACCACTGCGCCACCCGGGAAGCCCTGATAGCATTTTTTAGCAGTACAGTATTTTTAAATTAAGGTTTGTACTTTTTTAGCTATAACACTATTGCACATTTAATAGGTTACAGTATAGCGTAAACATAACCTTTACATGCACTGGGAAACAAAAAACTTCATGTGACTTGCTTTATTGGGATATATGCTTTATTGCAGTGGTCTGGAACAGAACCCACAGTATTTTCGAGGTGTGCCTGTACCATCTTGGCTCTGACATGATGTTATCTTCACCATGCAGGGCCTGCTCCCTCTTGCCTGGCCAAATCCTGCTTCCTTTGAAAGACTCAGTGTAAGTGTTATCCTGGATCTAACGCTTCCCTGCTTCCAGAGCTTAGGCAGGATTTGAAAGAGGGACTTGCTGGAGAAAGATTAGGGTGGACCAAAGAGGTCAGACTACCTCATCTTAATCAACAGCCATTCCCCTGTTCCAGCTGGCTGTTGCCACAGGGAACCTGTTCGCAGGGTTACTAGGTCTTCCTTGTTTCAAGAGACATGAGAAAACTGAATTTTTATTTGCTATGCTCCATTTTTTAAATTTTGACAACTGTTTTCCCCTAAAATTAGAGCTTGAGATAAGGACTTGCAAGTACTTTATTTTGGAAATGATTCCAAGAAGCAGGAGAGAGAAAGGTGAAGCATGGAAGGTCTAAAAACCAACCAAGGGGACGTCAGTGAGGTCCCAGGGGTTTCAGAGACATGCCACGTAACGGCTCCCAGAATCTTCCCTGCGATGACGGAAAGCAGGGGCACTGATGCCCCAGCTCCTGTCCTCTCTCGATAAAGGACGGTTCCTCAGGGCCACGGCTCCCCTATACTTCCCAACTGTACCTGCCACAGTGCTGAGCAACTTCCTCAGTTTGAAAGAAAGTCCTGACAAGACAGGCAATGGCTGTGCCTGAGGTGGGCTGCAGTCAGCGTTCATGGAATCACAGCTGTGACTGAAATCAGAGGCGACTGAGGGGATGACTTAAGGTACCAAAAGCAACAACTACAGCAACTAATAAAATTGTAAACGTAGTGCGGGTCCAACATTTAATGGGCGCAGTCCTGATTTGGCTCATGGACTCCATCTGCCTTTCATCTCGAGGAACGCCTCCCTGACCACCGCCTGGAGCAAAGCCCATTGGCGTGAAGCTCCCCCACCCTTCATACTGTCAGCATTTACACCACTGAGCTGTAGCATCTGTGGTCACGTCTAGTGACCTCCTAGACTATGAGCACCCTGAGGAGAGACTCCTTACCCTGTCCATTATTCCCAGTACCTGTTCAATAAAAATCTACTGACTGAATTAGTTCACAGAAAAGGCCTACTAGTGTTTGTGGGACTGAATAAACAGATAACATTTTTAATACTTGACTAGCTAGAACTATAACCCAAACTCAATGAGGAGAAACAGTCCGAAGGTCACTAAGGAATGAAACAATCATTTCTTAACTCCTGCACCAAAGGGCCTTATGACTCAAAACCATTAATCACTGACAAAGATGAACTTTGTTTTCTGAAAAGACTATACTGCTTCAACTATTAAAATTATATATGTTCTCAACATATTTACTTTTTCATATTAATAAAAAATCTAGAAAAATTATCTTGGCCCCTAGAAAACCAGAACAGGTACAATTCAGTTTCATCACCTTCTACCACTGAAACTGAATTTTCTTTACATGTGACCTAGAAATTCACCTTCTTTCCCATACAAACTCTATCTTAATACTTGGACCTTTCTCTAAGGCTCTGACAGCATTTTCTTTGAAAGACATCTGGTCTGGCTGGGACCTGAAGGGAGAAGCCTGAGTGACAGATCTGCATAGGGAAGCTTCAGAGAGATCAAGACAGGTGAGGGAATTCTGGAACATTCCATACAAATAGAGGATCTCCTTATACCAACTGAGTGGGTACCTCAACATAAATAGCAGAACAGGCTGAATGTTCCTATCTTACTTCTTACATATGGGGCAAACAAAATAGAAAACTAAGTACTTATTAGAGAAAGCCTATTACACGATAAAAATATGCCCAACAGACTTTCATCCTTGAAAAAAGTATAGAAAGACTTCCTGCATTACAGACCTGCTGCACTGTTTCTAGCAACTATATATATGTGTGTGTGTGTGTGTGTATACATACACACACACACACACACACACACACACGGTTTCTTAGAGAAAACAAGGTAGGTCATTCTTAGATAAAAGTAACATTTATAGAACTAGGAAGATTTGGGTGAAGTTTCCCTGTAATTGCTTTAAAAAATTAACAACCCCCTGCTTTGCTAAACTTATGTCCATTAGTTCCTACATATTATTTTTACTCTTGTAGGAAGACATAATTTCTGTTGATAATAAAACTCCCTAATAGATTCTAAAAGAAACATGTGCAACTCCTTCAGAAAGGTCAATCAAGAGCGGCAGAGGGTGTAAAGAAGTTTGATGAGAATTCAATAAACCAACTTCACTCTAATCTTCCAGTCTTGACTCCATGTTGACCTTCCACCCATTGTTAAAGGAATTAGCCAATGCCACTGCAAGGTGATGAACATTATAAACTCTTTGGCAGACTGGGAGGGGCTTAAAGGCTAATAAAATATGGAAACTTTTTTTTAAGGTTATGATCTTGGAATTACCTCGGAAACATCATTTTAAAAAAATCTAGTTGTATACATCTTCAAGAAAACAGAGTATTGAGTAATAACAGATAACCCAGTCTTGTCAAAATAACCTGATCTCCTCTGATGGAGTGACTAGCCCAGTAGATCAAGGGGAAGAAACCAGAGACTATTTATACTTGGATTTTAACAAAGCTTTTGATTCTGTTCCTCATGACATAATCATCAATAAACTGAGAAAATAGGATCCACGCTGTGTAGCTATGAAACGGCAGGAAGGTCATGCCTGGAGAGGAGCTATTAACGTGAAAGTGTCAGCCTCAGAGGGAACATGACAAATGGGGTTCCACTGTGGTCAATTCTGGGCAGCACTCTGGGGGATATTTTTCATTAAGGACCTGGGGCGCAGAATAATTAGCACCATCATTAAACCTGCATATGAGACCAGACTAGAAGGAAGGGCTGGGGAAGGGAGGGGGAGAGGCAGGAGCAAGTCACCAGCCACTGAGGAATATAGCATCGGAATTCAAAACGACCTTGAGAGTTTGAAGAAGAAGCACAAGCCCAATGCATTTCAGGGAACAAGGGCAATGTATGCTCTTCTCTCTCCCAACATTTTCAGTTCATGGGCTCTGAGGCCCATTCTTCTCAAACAGCCACTTTAATTCATTTGGCAAATATACATGAGATGCCGTGATGAGACTTGGTTGAACGAGACAGGTTCTGGTTCCTAACGTTACAGAGACGAGCGGCTTATTGAGGAAAACGATAAAAAGGAAGTGACAGCATACAGTGTGGAATATTACACTAGGGATAGTACTTTGTCTGGAAGACTTTCTTGACAATCTTTTTCCCCCTTTCCCAGTATGAGTCAGTTACTTCTCTTAGGTGCTTTCCTATTTCTCTCGGCCTTCCTCTGTCACAGAACACTGTAGTGTAATCAGATTTACTTATTTGTCTGCCCTCTAAACTGCTAATCTCTGAAAGGGCATGGGTCACAGATTATGCACCTTATAATCCTCAGAGCACGTCACCTGACACATAATAGATGCTCAATAAATGTTTATTGATTTGGAACTGAAAATGAACTACACACATGCAAAGTAGGCTTCATGAAAGTCTAAACAAAATCTAGGGGTGCTGCCCTGAAACTCAAGAGTTAATGCCCTCGATACAGCCAGAAAGCCAAGGTTAAAGGTATACAGCAGGGTATCTTCTATGTGTGTGGTAATTTTATACACAGGTAAGTGGAGAAACACTCCATAGAACAGTGAGGGCAGATGGCCAAGACAAACAGAGATGATTTGAGGGAGAACTGCTTTAAGTGGAGAAAAGAATAGAGGGTGGGAAGATAGAGAAGAATCTAAAGAAGGAATGTTCAGGAAACCAGGAGAACGAGGAGAGGCTGACAACCTGACGCTGAGGTCCCAGAAAGAGTGAGATCGGCAATGTCAAAGGCAGCAAAGAAATTAAGAAAGAGGAAATACCTGGGGAGTAAACTCAGGATGACACGAGGAAGACAAAAGATACTTAAACTGTGAGTGAAAAGAGAAGACAGACATCCAAGGACAGGGACAAGACACGGGAATGGGCTTGGAGAACACAAAACCAACTGTGGCACACATTGGTCCAAGTAACCATAAATAATAAAGATTAAGAAGAGAAGTTCTTAGCTGGAGGAATGGTGTCCACATACAGACACATGCATTCAGACACAGCATGGATTATGCAACTAGTAAGAGAATGCGCTGAGGTTACAAAAATAACCTCAAGTTAGAAGAGAAATTCTTAACCTTAATAGGAGGGGAGGGCTTCCAAGAACTTCCAAGAAGTTCTGTTTGTATGTGCATCTATGTCATTTTCTGGAAAGAGTGCTCATTTCAACAGAGAGTAACTCCGCGCAAATGTGTAAATTTTGTCTGAAACTACTACTTCTTATTCAATAAACTCTGCTCTCAAATATGGCCAAATCTGTCTCAGCTTTCTTGTGGCTCCAATTCTGGTGAAATATGGGAATTGTCACATGCCCCATTTAAAGGTGGCATCACTTTATAGAATCTGGCTTTTTTCTCCCAACGTCCTCTTCATTTTTCTTAAGGGAAGGAGCAGGAGGAGAGCCACACGGAAAGAAGAGATGGAGCAAACTGCTCGTTTGCAAACTCCACATCTGGTGTAACTTGTTTCCCAGTCTTCAAACCATGTTTCTGTTACTTCTGCTGTCAGAAACTTAACTAGCTTACCTTTCATCACAGAGAATGACATGCTCCTGCAACATATATTTTCCAAGATAATCCACGCAGTCCAAAATACACAATAATAAATATTTGAGGTGAGTTAGACGAATGTGATTCACTCTTTCCCATTAGCTTAACGGCCAGAGGCACTTCAGATAACTCAGGTAAAAGTGTTGGTTTAGAAACTGAAAATGAACATCCAAAAGTCACTATAAAAACTTGAGTTCTTACATTTACTCATCAAAACAAAACAATACCTCTTAATACAATCACCTCATATTACTGTATATGAATTTTGCTTCCAATCATACCAATTTTGTCACCAATTTTGTTTGAAGCTATGTATTAACATCTTTAAAATATTTATATCAGTATGAGGTTATATTATTTTTTTCCCTCACCCCCTGCACAAAATTACTCCTAAGCAACTTTTAAGTCACTGTATTACTAGCACCAACAGTACTGATACAATTCTTTAGTTAAAATCCATTAAGTCTATTTTCGAGTATCTTGATTCCAAGGACCTAAACCAAGGGGTAAAAATGAAAAATTGCAAAATCTGGCTGATTAGAAAAATAGTTATAATAGGCCTTACAGCTGTTACTATTGAGTGTACAAGAGAAATAACCATTAACCTGTTTTAACCACTGGAAAACACCCTATGGTGGTACTTGACTGATTCGATGCATTTTTGTACACAATTGCTGTGCTAATGGAGCAGACATTTACCCCAGAACAAAGGAAATCTCAGATGTAAGCCTTAGGGTTTACAGTAATTCCAGAATACCAACCACCATTAAAAGATTTCAAATGAAGGTCCTGCTGATCTATTTGTTGGTTAAACCCTTTTGCCTCCTCAAAACAGTAACATCACTCACAGGACAAATTATTGATAAACTGCAGAATTTCAAACAAAGATAAGTGGGGAGTTAGAAATCCATAACAGACATTAGCTTTAGGAAATGCGTTTAACAGCTCATGATCCTTGGTCTAGATTCAGTTTTCCTTTTGTGTATTCTAAGACATAAAGGTCTGTTTAAGACTCCTGTTATCAGGGTATACTGAAGAACAGAATTGGTTCAGCAATGGGAAGAATAAGATGAGCCAGGCACCCTTTTGATGGCTGAGGATAATCTATAAACAGGAGGCACCATGTTGACCCTTGAAGTGATCTCTTCTCACCTCCTCACAAGGGATGGCAAGCCAGCAATACCGTTATAGGGTACAAAACATCATTTAGGAAAGGTTCCTAAAGGAAATCATTCTTCCATTCAACTGTGTTGCTATGGTAACCAAACCAATCAAGCGTCTTCACAAAGGCTTTTATGTCAAGTTCTGTTAGCAGCAAACTCATATAGAAAGTATAACTCAACTAAATTAACACTACATTTGTTTCCTTATTAGAGATAGGTGAAAGGCACAAATCCTTTTAACAATTAGAGAAATATGTACTCCTTCCATATCAACATCTTAAATTAGTCAAGTTCAGTCTGTTTCAATAAATAAAAGCCTCTTGAAGGCACTCGTTCTGGAATAGGAGAAAAGGAAAAGAAATTTACCTGGCGGTACTTGCTCTTTTAAAAATGGATTCTTTCCCCATATTCTAGGGAACACAACAAGAGAATTCTTGCATCTTGCTGAATCTTTTATGACCATTTCTTTGCAAATACAAATATGTGCTTCAAATACATATAGACTATAGGTATAACTCACATAGAAAAGAATTGTAGCATTTACCACCTAGCATTTTTAAGACAAGCAGAACAGATGGAGAAGCAACACAGATCCATTTTATTAAAGGATATTTTCCTTCAGTATGGCTTAATGAAACTGTAATATTGATGATAGTCTAAATTTGAAGGTTGTTTTATATTAGTGACATGGTTTCACACTAGAGTAACTTCATTTCTATTGGACACGCCTCCTGTTAGTTAAATTCACTAATTAAAAGCAAAACAAAGCTCTAAGCAATAGCTTTAGTGAATTTAATAATTTGACACTTAGCTTTAAAGCCAATGAATTTTACAAGAAAATATTACTTCATTGTACTGAGAAAAATTATTCATATTCCTATCTTTAATTTTATTCAGAAATAATAAAAGAAGCCCTACACCCTCATTCTATATTTTGTTTATAGAAAGTATACCCTATACTATTTGCACAGAATATAAATGATGGAATTCTTAAGGTCCCCAACAAGGAAACTGGTTATGGAAGTGGACAGTTATTGGGGCCAGCCTCTGCCCTAATATCCACCTTCAATTTTAAATAAGCATTGTCTTTTTCCTGGACTCAGTGGTAGAATTGAAAGATTTCTGATAACCAGATCTTGCTCCAAAACACTTGATAACTGTGACCAGGTAGGAAATAATGACCAGGATAAGGGTTTGGACCAAGTAAAGCTCAAATTAATTGCTCGGAGGTTTTTAAAAGGCTAAGCATCCTGAATACCATTAAATGTAAATGTTGGTGCACATCCCTCTTCCAAACTAATTGTCTGGCTATGGCCTGAGGCACTGACAGTTTAGTAGAAATATTAGCATGAGTTAAACTGTGACTCTGAATTACAATTTTAAAAATCTGAAACACTGCATAAATTAAGATAGTCCATTTTAATTTCTAGGCTTTTAATATCAATAAGCTAAATGTCAGTTTAAAACGTTAGAAAATATCACTTTGACTTTATTTTTAAATATAAAATTATACACCTAATATTAAATAATGATAGCACTTTACATTTGTGTGGTCACTCAAAATTTTATAGTGTATATTCCATGTCTCATTTTATTTGATTCTCTCTACAATTGCAGGAGATAGGTAGGGAGATAACAGGGGAAGAAAATGAGGCTTAATTAGGTTTAATAGCTCTTTTATTTATAATGTTATCTTTTATAATAATAATTTTAAGAGCAACTATTTAAGTAAGCACCTATTATCAGCCAGATACTATCGTAAGAGCTTTTCTATTCATTGTTAATATATATTGTCATGTTATCGTATCATATGATAATGTGTGAGTGTGTATTGTGAGTATATTCACACACACTCATGCCTTCAATTCTCACAATAATTTTGAGAAGTGGTTATTTTCATTTTACAAATAAGAAAACTGAGGTTCAGAGACATTACGTAGCCTGCCAAAAGCCACACAGCCAATAAACCCCGTTCCCAGAATTCCAAGTCAGATCCACTGAACTGGTGTTACATTCATCTGTTCTAAGAACAGATTAAATACTCACATGTGCTCCTTAAAACATCACTACCTCTTATACATATGATATTTAATCGTTGCTAATAAAACTTTTATGACATTTGTAAAATTTCAGACAAATTGTTAATTTGGCTCTGATAACTGCAATTTTACCATTCAGGGATACATTTGGCCATTTTTATAGCAATATAAATGTAGCCATTCTAAACAGAGCTGGTTGCTCTCACAACAGATTTAAACAATTATTCCTGAAGGGTTCCCCTGTTTACATTTAGGAACATAGAGTGCCCTGTAACAAACAAGGAAGAGGACACAGCTAACCAACTGCAATGTTGATTGTTGTCTTAAATATGAAATATCACTACACCAGAACAAGGCATGCAATGCTAGGAAGTGATACTTTAACAATAGCTGAAATTTCAAAATGAAAAGACACAAGAACGTATTTATTACCCTTAACCCTGTTAGGAATAAAAGAAATCACTAGTTTTGTATAAAACACCAAGCTTTCTGAGTCCTGACCATCTCATTGCTAGGTAGAAACAGTATCTATCAAAGTTTGCCACATATTTGACTCTGTTTGAATAAATAAAACATATAAAATCTCTTTCCAATGTAACATATTTTATATATTTTATATTGATATATTTTATTATTAATGTATTAATTTATATTTTATATTAATATATCTTTCTAATATAAAAGTTATTTGGGAAACTTGGAACAAATATTAACCTTCTACATTACATTTCAATCGTTTCCAATAAAATTATCTGGGAGAATCTTAGTTAAGGCCAGATTCCTCTGTGACCCGACATTGTGAAGTTCTTGATAACTGGAATTACCAGATAATTCTTTCCCCTGACATACAATCAGAGAGCACAAAATGCGCAGAAAGATCACATGTGGGCTCTCCTGTGTCCTGTTCTCCTGATCTACACAATGATACGCTTTGAAAACTAGCTTATTATAAAAGTGTAACAGTAACAATTGTAAATCCCATGACAGTGGAGTTGAGTGCCCTTGATTCAAGATTCTTAAAGTAGTCATTTCACAGTAGACAACATTATTTTTGAGGCAACATTTTAGATATTCTGAAATTCCATTCTCCTTCTCTCTGTACTAACAGAGAAAAAGATATAAATCAATACATTTAATAGTAACAACATAGGCGACAACATTTGCTAATACTTTATATATATTTATATTTTGATATGCACATATATTTAATACAGCCTCCTATAATGCAGATGCAGTTATTATGCCCATTGTTCAGATGTAGAAACTGAAGCACAAATAAAGTAATTTGATCAAAGGTTACTCAGCTAGTAAGTGGTAGAGCTAGGATTCTATCCTAAACAATGCAGTTCCATAACCCATTCTTTAAACCTCAGCATTTAAGATGAAGGCAGAGTCCTTGCCCTGAATCCAGCTGTTTATTTGACGAGAGAAAGGACAAATAGAATATATCCTTACTGTAACAGAATATGATCATATTCATTAGCTCATTAGAAAATGTCAGGATTTAAATGAAGCATTCTATTTCTCAGTGAATGCTTCCTTGACGTTAAAATACATACACAATATATACCAAGCACACACACACTTGTGTACATATACAGTAGGCCTTTTGTATCTGTGGGTTCCAAATCCACAAATTTAACCAGTTGGGGATTCAACCAACCTTGAATAGAAAATATTTTTTAAAAAATTATGGAAAGTTCTGAAAAGCAAAACTTGAATGAATTTGCCAGGCTCTGGCAACTATTTACATAGCATTTACATTGTATTAGGTATTATAAGTAATCTAGTGATGATTTAAAGTGTACAGGAGGATATACATAGGTTATATGCAAATACTATTCCATTTTATATAAGGGACTTAAGCATCCAAGGGTTTTGGTATGTGGGGGAGTCCTGGAGCCAAACCCCCAAAGATACTGAGGAATGACTGTGTATGCCTCTGGATCCATGCAAGACTCATTGAGTATAACCACAAAACGCCTTGGTTTTACCTTCCACTATTCCTTTAAAATTTACTCCATGGGGAAAGTTCTTCTCTGTCCTTACATAAATATTCAAGCAGTCCAATAACTTTTCTAACCGTTGAATAACATGATGATCTACAATTACTTTACCTAACCAAATACACTCCCAATTCAGAAATGAGAGTTCTCAGTTAAATATATTATCCATGGTTGAGACATCCCAGTTACAGCTAGTTTCCTTTCCCAGCTAGGGTCGGCTGTAGACCAGGATCCAACAGAAAAGGATGTGGTCAGTCCCTTCTTTTCCTTTTTTTACTCTCTTCTGATTTCTCTACTCCTTCAATGGACAGCTACATTTTCTGAACCATCAGGCTGAAGCAGTGAGAAGGGGGAAACTTAATGGGAGTATGAATATTCTGATGTAGCTGCAGTTGGTAGATGACCACACGTCCTCAGGTTCTGGCTAATGTTTACAGCTCTCTCTCAGCTAGTAAGTTCATAGCTTCTTCACAGGGCACTCACTCCTGGAAGCCTGTCACCTGTTATATTTAACGTGGGCGCTATAATCTCCCCTACCCATCACTTACTCCTTCCACAGACCCTAGGAATCCAGGGTAACTTTTGTTGAGGTTTGTACCTTTCTCTTGGCAACAATCTGAATAGGGCCTAAGAAGACTTCATCTCTCTTATACGTGGCCCACACCTTGTCCATAGAAAACAAATGGAGGGGAGATCAACCCTCACAGAGTTACCTCTCCTTTCCCTTACTTTGTGATAAACAGCTAGCAGGCCTGTTCTTAATCCTTTTAGATCTTCTAAGCAGGAATAAGGATACCTATTCACTAGATCCCTTAAACTTCAAGAAACATAAAGCTTTAAAGGTGCTCCCTCAACCGTTTCTTTCCCAATTGGTTTAGACAAGGTGGTGGAAAAGGCACTCGCAGAGTATCTCTTATCAAAAAACTTGTCTTGGTGAATTCTCTCCTTAAAGCCTAGCCCCTAAAACAACTTTCCAATATTTCTTTTGAAAATCTGTCTCTCCGTTTGGAATCTGAATTTGGTATCTAGTATCCTTCTACTCTGGGTCACAGCCAAAGCTATTATTTTAATATTATTACCTACATTATTATTACTTATAATTAATCCTATGGCAATTGTGATGTTATCTGAATTAAGTTGGAAATCAATTTCAAACCAGGGGTTAATTTTAAATTTTTTAGACACTGGTACTATTGTTTTAAGAAATATATTAAATGCCAATTATGGATATGTCATTATAAAGGAAATCTCTGAGACTACTCCTAATTTGATAGTTTACATTTTTACTATTTGTCCATTAACAAAACTGTGTTTCCTTATGGATGTACCAGATATTCAATAATCACCACAATGGGCTATTTTTAAAGAGTGTTGGAGAATACATATTTCATCATTAATTTTAGAATAAAATACATTTCTTTTGCAAAATAATGACCCATTATTATAGAAAACTTATTAACTATATGACAAATTACTGCACAGATACATATCATCATCCTCAAACATGTGCTGTATTTCCCTTAGTCTCCTAAGAAAGCTAAGTAAGAAACAACGCAAGAGTCTTTAAATATTCTGTGATCACATGTATTGAAGGTTTCGTTGGCCCCACTTTGGTAAACATGAAGGTCATTGTAAAAGTGGTAAACATGTTTTTTAGTTGTTTTTGTTTTGTCCTGTTTTTGTTTTGCTTAGTAAGCATTTTCCAGCTTCCATTATTCCTTAAATGCACAAGGGGCTACACCACTCTTATGTTTTGTACTCTGTACCAAGTAACGTCACTGCCAGTTTCCCCAATGATTTAGGACATCCGTCCTCTTTGACTCTGCCCTTGAAACATTTATCTATGCCCTGGTAATGTCTGTGTTAGCCAGGGTCCTAGCACTCTAACAGCTATAAAAGCAAACACAGACCAAGAAATAAAAGGCTATAAGAAACGGGAATAAAATGTTAAAAGCGTGAACCAATATAAACACGTGTTCTGACAAAGTGCACTTTAAATTGTGCACAGCAAGATGCTCATTACAATTTGGAAATTCTTCCAGAGAGAGTAGAATTGTTGCATTTACACCTTGGGTGGAAGGTTAAAGGCAGGGTTACTGAAGGCTAACTTTACAATACTACAAGAGATGGGTGAAATGCAATGATTTACTGAGATAAAATCATTATGAAAGGCATACACTCGCTTCCTAATGCCATATCAATGATAATAAGTGATTATTGAGGACTTATTCCTACTATACATTAATCCTTATAACTCTCTGTGGGCGGTATTAATATTTTATCCCCCCCAAACACATAAGTAAACAAAAGCTGACAGAGGTTAACCAACTTGCCCAAGGTCCTATAGCTGAGAATGGAGGAGAACTTGAACCTAGTTCCGTTAAACTCCAAAGTTCCCCATCTCCCAAAACCACTACAGATGCTGGGGTCATTTACGTTCGGATAAGGCAATTTAACAGGTTAGAGAGCACAAAGGATTTACAGATTTCTGCTTCTCTAAACTAAATCCAGTGTTCACACAGCCCACATTATGATCTTTCTAAAATACACTTCTGGTCAGGTCAGTCCTCTGCATGAAATCCTTCAATGTTTTCCCATCTATAGCTGAAGAAAGAACAAATAAATGCCCCAGTAACATATCTAACACTCAGAGTTCTGTTTCCATCCTGCTAAACGTAACAGCCCACTCCCCTCAGCCTCTTCTTGAGACCCTCTTCTTTCTTAGTATTCTACCATGCAATCCTAACCTAGTTCTCTTTCTACCACTTGGGCTGCTCTTTCTCAGTCCCCTTCCAACTTGCACTTCCTTTGCCTGACGTCTAAATGCTCAGTGTCCCACTGACCCTCCCTTCTTGACATCCCTGGGTGATTCCATCCCTTCCCAACTAGCTTTATGTTCCAGTGATTCTCAATTTTTTTTTCTCTATGGAAACTGTACCTTTGATCTACAGACTCATATAATACACAGTCCCCCTCTCTCCCTGGATGTTTCATGAGGACCCCAAACCAAAGGTTTCCGAAATGATTTTCCCATCTCCCAACATGTTCATTTGTCAGCTTTCCCCATCTTGGTAAATGACACCATTTCAAGACAAAAGCCTGTATCTATCCTCAATGTCTCTTTGCGCCTCCCCCTCCAACACCCACCCCTAATCCAATCCATCAGAAATCCTGTCTCAACTGCCACCACCATCACTCATCCGGATTGCCTACAATAGCTTCCTAAATGGCCTTCCTATGTCTACTCCTGTACCTCCCAATCTATTCTTTACACAGCAGCCAGAGTAACCTTTTTAAAACAAAGATCCAATGTGTCACTCCTCTATCTACAACCTTCCCACAGTTTCCCATTGTGCCTTAAATGAAATCCAATCTCCTTACCAAGGCCCACAGACCCTGAGCCATCAGACGTCCTGTCCAGCTCCAGCTCTCTCCAATCTTAATCAGTTTCACTCTCCACAAGTCCACCACCTTCTAGCCCAGCTGGTCTCCTTTCAGTTCATCAAACAGCTATTTACTACCTCTTGTCCTTTATACATGCTGATACTCTCTACCAATAACCAGCTGACTACTTCTCAACCTTCAGACCTGCTCACATGTTCCCTCCAAAGAGAGATTTACAAGACCAGGACTCTAAGAGGGCAGGCAACGCCTGTCTTTCTTTCTTTTTATTTATTTTTTTCTGTCATAGTCCTTAACCAGTTTATAATTGCATATTCATCTATTATTTCACTCTCCTCCTGCTGGTAAGTTCTCCAATGGCAAGGATAATGTCTACTTTGATCACCAGTAAATGTCCAGTGCCCAGCACAGTGCCTGATATATAGAAGACATTCTAATATACAGAAATATTAGAATTCAAAGCCTCGCATTGAGACAGAGTTAAGGGGGCAGGGCACAACCATTAGCCATTGAGGATACAACAAAAACTGGTTATAACCCGTTAAGCCCAAGATGGCAGAAGACTGGACTTCTAGTAGACCTTGAGCTTCCTTATACACTCATTGTAATACATCAACATGCTAAATGACACACCCACAGGCGCCATGACAGTTCCATGGCAGCCCATAAAAGGCCAAAAAGTGGGTGGTGACCCAATTCCTGGAAATCTCCGCCCCTTCACCAAAATAGTTGGGATAGTCCTCCCACTTGTTAGCCTCTGAAATTACCCAGCCCATAAAAACTAACCACCCCATATTTCAGGGCCTCTCGCCTTCTGAGATGGCCCACACTCTATCTATGGAGTGTGCATCTCCCTGAAGAAATCTGCTTTCACTCTACTTCGGCTCACTCTTGAATTCTTTCCCACGTGAAGCCAAGGACTCTCACTTGGTAGCCCATCCCAGGGACTCACCCAAGACCTGGGACATGACCATCCTCTCACGCCCCATTTTCCTGCAACAGCATGATCTGGTCCCTGACTAACTCTCCCAACTCTCCAACCCCATACTCATGTTCCCACTATACCTTTAAAAGACTTGAGGGTGACCCAAGGAATGTGATTCCTTGGCGTAGGCTGCTCCTTAGGCCTGGAATACTCTTTCTCCCCTTGTTTAAGCTGGCAGATTTCTGCTCAATCCTTGGATCCAATTCTGGGATCTTCTTCTCTCTGCCCCTCCATACAAACACACACCCACACACCCACACACACACACACCCACCCACCCACACACACACACACACACACACACTCAGGGTAGAGTTACTTCCTTCTTCTATAGGTTCACTGTACTTCTATTAAAACATAATCACACTACATTGCTATACGCTGTTCTTCCATCTATGTCCTCTAATAGACTAAGCTCAATGAGGTTAAGGATGATTTCCAATTTATATTTCAATTCCCAAAAGGCCAGCAAACTCTATGGTGAAGGAGTAAATGACTCAACTCACCAATCTATTTGGTATTCAAGGAATTTTAGTTTTCTGCCACAAAAAATAACCAAATTCCTTTCTTCCTCCCAGACTCTGCAAGTAAATCAACACACAATTTACATTTCAAAACAGAGTACACCTTTAACTTACAGGATATTTTATCAGGTCCCTTCACCCAAAAATGTACTCTTATTCCCTAGAGGTTATTAAAATTTTGAATTAAACTAAACATGGATCTAATCCAATTAAGCCATATCTAAATGAACTTGAATAGGATCCATGAAAATAACAGGCTTGAAATTAGATGGAAGAGTATCTTTTTTGGAAAATCTACTTTTTCCTAATTATTACTATAATACCCCAAAGCACGTTTTATTAGCACTTATCTCCATCCTCAAAATAATAATAAGATAATAATAAGATACTCAATAATGTGTTGGGCACTGTTTGATCTATTTGGCCAGTAAGTCCATTATCTAAAAAGGAAGCAAGTCCTATGAAAGTCTATTGTATACATAATCTACAGATGATGAACTCGATGCAATGATTAGGAAACACACAGGACTTTAGAAAGAGAATCACTTCTGTCTTCAAAACTCTTATACTTTGAAACTGGTGCTATTTAAAGAATTGTGTTTAAACATGAGAATGTTAGTAGTACTATAGAACAATCAAATACTCAAAGTTACTGAAGAATATACAGAGTTGCTAAAGAACTGGTAACAATTGCTATGGAAGTTGCAGAATTAGTTGTCAAAAGTGAAAAGGTAACAGATTATTGTCCATAAATTTCTAAAACCATAAAAAAAATAAAACATCAAGGGCATGTTTGGTGGGTTCATTGTAAATCTTTAAACCTTGCAACAGGATACAATGAAATAAACCATATAACGTTTCTGAAATGCTACTCCCAAGTAAACTCAAATAACTCAAGACATGGTAAGTTTGTTAGTATTTTAAAATAACTCAGGGTGTTTTCATCTTCAGAGCATATGTGGGCAAGGGTGTTCTGTACAATGTAGTGCTTGCAAAAAAAAAAAAAAAAAAAAAAAAACACCACAAATATTCTTAGAAAGACTCTATCATACTATACCAACAACGCCATATGTCCTGTGCACCCATTTTACATTTACTGTTGAGAGCTTACCAAGTTGAATAAATAATTACCACTAACATTTTCTTAATTGTTCAAGTAAATTATTTTTTCCTATCTTTTAGAAATTAAAGTAGAATTCATATAGTGAAATGTATAGATCTTATGTATAATTGGATAAACTGTCACAAATGGGTGTGTCCATGTAACCCACATCCTTATCAAGAGGTATAACATTTCCATTACACTAGAAACCTCCCTCATGTCCTTGTCCAGACATCCTCCCCTCGCCCCCAACGCTCTTCCATCCTCTGCCAAGGCAACCACTGTCATGATTTTTGTCACTATAGATTAGTTTTACCTGTTTTAAACTTCACATAAAGGGAATCATACAACATGTACTCTTTTGGGTCTGTCTTCTTTCACACAATATCAACTTTTCAAGATCTATACATTTTATACACTTATCAGTAGTTCCTTGCTCTTTTATTGCTGAGTAGCTTTCCATTGTGGATTTTAAAAATGGCCAGAGGGACATTTTTGAAGGTTATTATAAATCCCGAAGGGCCCTTATCATAACATGCATCTCATTGCAGTTTCTTGGTGAACTGTACTTTTCCCATGGTGAATATCGGGTTGTGCCTGACTTGCCCACTGGCAGATGCCCAGTATCTGACAGAGCATCAATAGCACCTTGAAAGCCCAATTACTGGGAAGAGAATGAGCACAACTTGGAATGTGTTCTCCCCTAGGAATATACTTATTTATGATGTATTTTGACAGCACCGAGTAATGAAACAACCATAGAGGCAGAAGATCAGGGCCAGAAAGCCCAGTTTATCACTAACTGGCCACAACCTTTAGCCGGTTCTCGACCCTCCTTGACCTTTACTTTCCTAACCTGTAAAATGGGAATAACAGTAATGCCATAAAAAATTACTAAAAAAGTCAAATGGTTTGACTTGTATAAAATCTCTTCATAAACTGTAGACAGTAATTAATTCTGTAAAAAGTTATTATAATGTAGCTGAGACAATTACCCTTCCAGAAAACACTTACTGGGTGAAATTTTAGACATAATTAAAAAATTAAATACAAGAGCTTGAATTTATTGAGTCCTTACTATATTTGAATTAGGAACTGTTCTAGTCACTTTATACATATTGAATCTTTTAAATTTTTAAATAACCGTATGGAGTAAGATACTATTATTCTCATTTTATACACAAGAAAATGAGGCAAAACAGATTAAAGGACCTGCCCAAGGATTTACAGCTTACTTGAGGTGAAGCTGAGATATAGGCTCAGGTCCTTTGGTTCCAGAGCCCAAACTTATAACTACTTTGTTGTGATCCCTTGCGGTAAGTTTGTTTAGTGGAAGTTTATAGAAATTATTTTAAACTTTACAACTCAAGAAAAAAAATCAAAGGATGAAAAGATATAATGAGAATTTTATGGAGATTCTGAAAGTGACTTCCAGGCACTTTTAAGACAGTCCAGGGAGGAGGGGAGTAGGGGGAGGGGGAGAGTTTTGATATTAAGAAACAGGAGTTAAATAAGAATAGAAATTTAAAAATGGGCTGAAATGATTGAATACTGGGCATATGAGAGGGTGTCTCAAGCACAATTAAGAGCTCTGCCCAAGAAGAAGAGTGAGGACTAAAGCCCACTCAGCACTCCTTCAGCTCCTCCAGTGAGCAGGGAGAAAGGTCAAGGTGAAACAACAGAGTGTCTACCCTGATCACAAGGTAGCCACGTTCTTTCCAGACAGTGGCTGCTGGAGTACACAGCAAAGGGGAAATGAAAAGGGGGATACAGTGCAAATGGCCGTTCACATGTGAGAACGTTCACAGATCTGTCCATAATTCTAGGAAAGAGCATCCATGGTGCTGAAATCATTGCTTAAGAAATTCCAAAATCCCACCAGGGTGTATGCTGTTGCTTTCTTTCTCCAACAAGTAGTTATTATCTTTAATTGATTAATTATTAGTGATGTCTTAATAAAGATTATTCAACAAGTGATTGTAGTATTTATTGTAAAATCTACATTTTGAGTAACAAATATGCTTCAGAATGCTCACGATGAACTAGGTTTCCTGAAGAATGTTGATGGTCCAGGTCCACAGTAGGATATGCACTTAGAAAATTCGTGGGTTCAGAAGGGACATTTGATATTACTCACTCCAACCCCACACTTTGCAGGTAAGAAAACTGAGGCTAAGTTTTGATGGTTTTGCTGGGATTCACGGGTCTTGACAATGACAAAATCAGCCCTAGAAGCAATGTCTGCAGGTGATAATAATAAAGGTAATATTTGTTGAGCACTTTGCTGTGTGCCAAGTACTGGCTAAGCACTTTGGATGTGTTATTTTAATTAATCCTCACAACAAACCTAGGGCATAGATAGGACACATTTAGGTGGGATTAAATTGACTTTCACTGGATAATTATCCAACTCTTCTACATAAAACCTGTGCTGTTTGACGGTCAACTTTGCGTTTCCACAGAAAATGTAACAGTAGCATAGGAGGACAAAATAACATTCAATTGTGAAGAAAATGTCATCACTATATTTCAATGATGCGATGATTCCTTTTCATGGTGATAACCATTTTACTAGAGATTCATTGTAACTAAGGAAACACATACTCACTAGCCCACGTATGAGTGGACGAAGGGTTAGGATGCTTAGGGGAAGCAGGCTTTTTCTGTAATAACTTCCTAAACACTGAAAGATACCCACCTAACCAGTATCAATCTATGGATAGCACTTCAGCATATTTTCTACTCACATCCCACAAACATGTAAGGTGGTCCAAAATAAGTGTTTTTGCTGTTTGAAATTAGATTTTGCAGAGGAATACACTTTTATAAGCATTGGAACTGTTTTGTATACACAGCTCACATCCATTAAGCCAAGTTACAATCACATTTTAGAAATGTGTTTGTGTCGTGTACTGCATTGCTACGTGGCTGAAAATAAAATGGTTCCATGACAAAGTCAACGGTATTCCCGATTGTATTAACTGGCTCTCCGTGTCCATCCACAGTATTCAGTGTGTTCCCAACAAAGCCAGAGGAGAGGGACAACTTAAACCAAACTAAGTATAGAGGCTCGACCTACACCAACACCCCTGAGGGAAGCAGCAACGTGAGTAGGAGCCTGAGTGCTGACGTGTGTGCATGGCTTCCTTACGTCTGCTGAAGGTCATCCTCTCTCACTGTGGCTCTTGGTGGGATCATCACAATCCCAGGGAGCCATAGGAGGCCAGAACAATTTTTCATAAGGTAAGAAAGGAAAGAATAGGGAAAGGAGGGAGGGAGGGAGGGAGGGAGGGAAAGAGGGAGGAAAAGAAATCTACAGAACCTGCCCATTAAACTCTGTAAATACATCTCAATCAAGGTGAGGCCAGAAGCCTTAAACCATTAAACACTCAAAAAGAAAACTTTTGTTTTTGTTTTTCTGATTCTTGAGAGTGTGAAGCAGAGGCAGAGAATGGTTTCTGTTAAAGACTCCCTGCCAGATTTTTTATGAATTGAATCCTACACTTGCTCCAGATGTGCTCATTTCTGATCACTGTCTTTGTTGGATCTACCTACTGAATCCTAGGAGGATTTCAGGAAATGTTTAACTCTGAGTTGGTGAAAAAAAATAAAATAAAATGATCTTGCTTACTCTGTATCAAAGTACACTTGGCTTGCCTCCATTAGACCTTTATGAAATTGTGTTAGGAATATGTTATGTGAAGATGCTCAGGGACTGGTCTAGAGATTATAAGGTCCACATACAATTAGAAAACCTCAATCTAACTCAGTAAATCTAGTCATTTCAGATAGGAGGAGAAATCACAAGGTAAGTAATATTAAAGTTTGCTAAACTTTTTTACAAAGGCACACTAAATCCCCTTTTTTTGTTGCTGTTAGGGAATAGTTTTATTTATTTATTTTTATTTTTGGTTGCGTTGAGTATTCGTTTCTGTGCGAGGGCTTTCTCTAGTTGCGGCAAGTGGGGGCCACTCTTCATCGCGGTGCGCGGGCCTCTCATTATCGCGGCCTCTCTTGTTGCGGAGCACAGGCTCCAGACGCGCAGGCTCAGTAGTTGTGGCTCACGGGCCTAGTTGCTCCGCGGCATGTGGGATCCTCCCAAACCAGGGCTTGAACCCATGTCCCCTGCATTGGCAGGCAGACTCTCAACCACTGCACCACCAGGGAAGCCCTAAATCCCTTTTTTAAAATGTAAACTCAAAGTCTAGAATCAGACACATCATCTCCAAATACTAACAAAAAAAGAATTCATACAAGATATGTCTTTTCCATCCACTGTTAGAATGAATCCGATCACTCTGAAAACACTCTGCTATTCCTCTCAACACTGAATTACTTTTATGAGCCAACTGTATTGCAAACACTGCAAAACCTCAGAGAAAGTTTCGCACAGTAAAGACCATTTACATATACTAATTTGGCAAAAATTGCTTTCCAAATCACAACATTTTACAAAGGCCATATTCTATTTTTCCCTCAGTGCTTTTTTGACAGTTGGAAATGGATACAAGTTGTAATTTACTTGTATCTATTTCCTACTTTAGTAGTGTCCACTAAAATCATTCAAACGGCATGACAGATAAAAGGCAATAATGAAAAGTGTTTGCAATCTTCTGAGAGTTATAACGTGCAGATAGCAAACAATAACTGATGATTAGATATATATATATATATATATATATATATGATACATACATATACATATATAATCTATACATATGCCTGATGACTACTAAGATAGTGTGTAAATGTATTTAAGGACTCTGCAAAAGAAATGTTATGTAAAACTGTGTGCATTGATCTAGTAATCCCCAAAGCTCCTAATCCGACTTTAATTTACCTTAATGGAGAATTGCTTAGCGAAAAATCCTGCAAGACAGTGAAATCTGATGTATTTGATCAAGCCGTGTATTTTTGTAGTCATGAAAGCAGAATCACACAAAAAAATGTGTTTTTCATCAAAAACACTCCACTATTTGAAAATTATGGGGAAAATGGGCAATGAATCACAAGGAAGAGGGAAAATCGATTATGGCGATTACCAAAACAGCAACACATTTCAGAAATGCCTGACTGAACAGGGTCACAATACACTTCGAGTTATGTGAAACAGAAAATTAACCAGTGTTTGCGCCCACTATGTGTGTTTTGTTAACAAAGTGATTTTGATTAAGTTTATGGTCACATTGCAGGATCACAAGACTTAACAAAGAGGATTACTTTAAATACGAAATCTTTCAACTGTAAAAGTAGTCATGTCTGAAGGAGGCTGGATATTAAATATTTCTCTAAATTGGAGTTATCAGTCTCTCTTTTTCTTTTCCAGGTTGCCTGAGGCTTCATTTTTCCATGAACTGAATAACTACACGTACACCCCCACCCCGCAAAGAACAGAAAATACTACCTTAAATGAAAAGAAATGCAACCCTTCACTTCATATTAGTACTCTCATAAATTTAATATCCACTGTTCATTATCCAGAGAGCTACATAACGTAAAAGACATTTTCTTTCCTATTCTTATTTTGCACAAGGAAAAAACAATCAGTAATACAACTGATTTGCTATCTTCTCTGTGCGCCCCAGAAATCTTAACAACAGTGATAACACCACCAGTTCATCTAGAGGCCACAGCCACATAGCTAATGGTGAGAAAGAAAAAAATAATAATAGCAAGGTTTAAATGTTGAGAAAGGCTGTTTACAGCTTTTTTCTTCTGACTTACTACCTAAGAAGACCTTGCTAAAGAATTAATCTTATTGGACAGTATTCCACTACCCCTTAGTTCCCAAGAGGTTATTAACATTGATTTGAACATGTGGCCTTTGAAATTTTACAGGATGTCTGAGCACAGCCACTTTTGATGATCTATAAGCCTGATATACATTAAGTGACAGGCAGAAAGATGGAGAAAGAATTGGGTCCAGTAAGTGGAGATAGGTACTGTAAATAATAACATTTCGTTATTTCATTTTATTCATTTTTCACCTTAGTAGGTGCTACACGAGAATTCTCATTACTCTCTAGACTTTATAAAAAGTTTCAGAGTATAATCATGGTAATTATAGCTAATGATACTGCATCATATACTTGAATGATGCTAAGAGAGTAGACCTTAAATGTTCTCACCCAATAAAGAAATAGTAATTAGGTGACAGAATGGAGGGCTTAGCGAAGGTTTTGATGGCAATCATGTTGCAATACATAAATTTATCAAATTAATAAGTTACATACCTTGAATTTACACAATGTTATATGTCAATTGATCTCAAAAAACTTGGGGAATTTTGTTTTTAAGTTTCAGGATGTCACAAGATTGCCACTTATTGGATGGATATGCCATCTTAATAATAGGGGCAAAGTTCATATTATATAGTTCATATTATAAAGTTGAATGGAAAATAATTCAGTATATATTTTCAGTATATATTTTACATGTCATATAAATGTGAAAATTTAAAAATCATGATAGGATATAATTTATAGATAAATAAAAATATATAAGAAATTCAGTAATTATGCAAAATATTTTTGTCAAACATCTGACCATCTTTTATAATTTGTCTGTTCTCATTTACTTCAGAAATGTTATTAGTAACTACTCTGTTCATACGTCTAATTTCTAAAGCTTTTATACAGAGGGGAATAACAGCAAAGGTACTATGATAGTAGCATCGATACTAACAAAAATGGCTTTATTTATTGACTATCCCACGTGTCAGGCGTACTACTCTTTAAAAGCATTATCTCATTTAATGTTCACAGCAATACTAGGAGAGAGGCAGGTGCTCCTATCATTCCTATTTTAGAGATAAGGAAACAGAGGATCAAAAAGGTTACACAGCAGGCATTTAAACTCCAGTCCATGCAGAGAAGACACAATGAGCTAAGACATGCAAAGACAAAGATTTCTAACAAACATCCCTTTCGGTGCTCCCTCTAGGACTCTGGGCAAGACACTGAAACTTTCCATTTCTCAGATTTTTTGCTATATAAAATAATGGCGAAAAGAAAGTGAATACGGAATAGCTTTACAGCAGGCAACTTCGTAACTCTTGAATTTATGTGGGGTTATGCAAAGCAAATAACAACTCAGAGCAAGGCTAGTGCTTTCGCCTAAAGGGGTGGGCATGAATGAACTGAGGAATCCAGCTGCGGGGAAAGGGCCGAGCAGATACAATCTAGCTCATGAAAGGACCCCCAGGTTACAGACAGTTAATCAGGAAAGGCCGTGGTCTAGGCAAATATTCAACTGAGGCCCAGAGCATCAGATTCAGGTAGTCAGCAAAGCAGAGCGAGAGCACGGGGTGGGTGGAGGGACTGCATGGCCCTGGCCCTTCCGCCCAGTAAGACATCACCTAGGATCCTGGCAGCTGTAGCAGGGATGAAATCAGAGAGCAAAGAAGGATCTGGCCCTGCACTGGAGGCATGTGGGCACGGGGAATGGGATACGTCTCGAATTGTAGCCTCTACAAACAGAGCTAGGAATAAAATTTGCTTTTCAAAAGCGCTGAGGACTGCCGTCCCAGCACGCACCTGCCTCAGGGTACTGCATTCACTTGTCTCCCTGCCAAACTCTTTCTTCCCAGAAAGTCACCTTCTTAGATGCCCACCTTCGTTAAAGCAGCCCCGATTGCACCTCACCCCACACGGAGTCACTTTACCTCCCCTTCCCCTGCCAAGTTGTTTCCTTCATAGTACTTATCACTCTCTCATTCATTTTACACACTCTTGTCTGTTTATTGACTCATCTCCCTACTGGAATGAAAGTTCCCTAAGAAAACAATCTTGTCTTTGTTGATGCCTGCTGCATCCCCAGTGCCTAGATCCACAGTGCCTGGGACACAGTCGGAACTCGGTAAATGTTTGTCTATTTAATATAAGAATAAATTTCAAAGCAACACTGTCCAAACGCCATTTCTCATTTTCCAGAGTTTTGGGTTTTATGTGCTGCCACATGCTTTATTATATAAATTAAGAGATGGCTAAATTGGTAAATAATAATAAATATAATCAAAGTTAGTGACCTTGAAACTTGTGAATTAATTCAGGCGTAAATACTGCTCAAAATGCAGAACTTGAATGTTTTGATAGTTTAACAGAACACTGACAAAGCAAACTACAAGATATGCTCTATTTCACAAAGAAAGGGAGCCCTTGGCACTTCTCTAAAAGATCAGAGTTATTGGTTAATCACTGAAAACATATACTCCTCTTGGATTGTTTTTTTCCTGGTTAAAAATAAAAAGGTTTTTAATGTTAGGATATCTACAGAACAACTGATATGTACCACATATATATTCAAAACCACTCCTTATAAAAAAAAAAAGAAATTAATTTTAAAATTCCCATCTTTTACATATAATTCTTAAAGTAATTTTAGGTCCTGAGTTCAGAACTTTAACAAAAACATGTTTCAAAAATAGGATATAAAAAAAAAACAATAGGATATAGAAAGAAAAGATATGAGAAACTGAGGCATATGCAAGCATTTGTTGTTTTTCTTCTCACTATAAAACTAACTGAAACAAGATTTTGGAATCACGAAAACTGAATGTTAAGTCAAAACAGGCATTCCCTAGGTAGAAGATTATCTAGTATCGAACTTTAAAATGAAACAAGACTGTGCCATTTAAACCAAACGTACTTTTGTTTGTTTGCTTGCTTGTTTTATTGTGAGGTTGTAAAGAGAAATCAGAGATTTCAAACTATAATTAAGCATTTGGCTACAATTAAATTATACATATAATATGCCCACTTCTCAGAACATAAGTAAGTCCTATGATATTATGTCAAAATCTGATTTAAGTCTTCTTGGTTTCTTACTCAACATTTTAGGGTCAACTAAAGGTCATTTCAAAGAATAAATCAGAGAAATTACCAAAGAATAAGCTATAAGAAAAACGCAAGGGAAAAGGGTTCAGCCCAACAAACTATAATAGCAGAAAAAAAAAAAAAAAACCTATAGTAATTGAAAGAGTATTATAACTGATTCAGTCATGGATGTACAGAAAAATAAAACTGAATGAGCAAACCAGACACAGCTTTTAAAATGTATAATGATTTCAAATAAGATTTTTTTTTTAAAGAAACATTGCATATAAACTGGGGAAGGAAGGACTGTTTAGTTTGAGGATAAGTAATTGGCAATTTTGAAAAAAAAAAATCTATTTAAAAGCTTGCCTTATACTACAACTACATGTCACTTACACATGATTTGAAGGCGAGATTATCAAACTATATTCTCCCCCTTGGAAACACCTATATTCTATGAGCTGCTTGGAAATATTTCACTTCTAAAATCAACTAATAATATCCTTTTCAAATTCAACTAAAAATTAACTCATGTAGATATTTTACTAAACTTAATACTATTTTCTAATAAATTGCTTCAGACAAACTAAAAATACCAATTTATGAATAGTAACAGAAAACGCTGATTGATTAAAGAACCGGCCATTTAGAGTTTGGCAGCTTTTTAAAAAAAATAATCTAGGGACTTCCCTGGTGGCGCAGCAATTGAGAATCCGCCTGCCAATGCAGGGGACACGGGTTCTATCCCTGGTACGGGAAGACCCCACATGCCGCAGAGCAACTAAGCCCACGCGCCACTGAGTACTGAGCCTGTACTCTAGAGCCCGCGAGCCACAACTACTGAGCCCGTGCGCCACAACTACTGAGGCCACACACCACAACTACTGAAGACCGTGTGCCTAGAGCCCATGCTCCAGCCCGTGCGCCTAGAGAGAAGCCACTGCAATGAGAAGCCCACGCACCGCAACAAAGAGTAGCCCCCGCTCGCCAGAACTAGAGAAAGCCCACGCGCAGTAACGAAGAACCAACACAGCCAAAAATATAATAAATAAAAATAAATTCGCTAAAAAAATAAATTAAAAAAATCTGTATTTATGTCAAACCTAACCTCACAATTCATCCCACCATCCCCTTCCCCCTCTGTGTCCACACATCTGTTCTCTATGTCTGCATCTGTATTCCTGCCCTGCAAACAGGTTCATTTGTACCATTTTTCTAGATTCCACATATATGCGTTAATATACGATGTTTGTTTTTCTCTTTCTGACTTACTTCACTCTGTATGACAGACTCTAGGTCCATCCACATCTCTAGTGGGAACATGTGGTATAGCACAGGGAGCTCAGCTCAATGCTGTGATGACCTAGATGGGTGGGATGGGGTGGGTGGTGGGAGGGAGGCCCAAGAGGGAGGGAACATATGTATACACATAGCTGATTCACTTTGTTGTACAGCAGAAACTAACACAACATTGTAAAGCAATTATACTCCAATTAAAAAAGAAATCTGTATACATATAACTCTTTATTGTAAATTTACAACATGCTTTATTTATACTTTCTTCTAGCAAAGCAGTACCTGGTTTGTGTGCCAGAAATAAACATAATGATATTTTCATGGTTATTTAATACTTTCAGGTACTTTTAATAACCACAGAGAAAAGGATCATCAATGACTTCGACTATATAAAATTTAAAATAAATATGTAAAAACAATTACTAAAGACCAATAAACAGACTTAAGGTACACTTGCTACAAACATGACAAAGAGTTAATATGCCTAATATATAAAGAATGTGAACTAATGAATAAAAACCCTTAGGCAAAGGAAATGTAGAGACAATTCATATAAAGGAATAAATGACTTGTAAACAAATATTAAGGAGAAAGCAACACTTCAGTAATTAAAGAAATTCATATTAAAACAATAATGAGGCAGTGTTTTGCCTATTAAATCAACAAGATTTAGATGATAATGTTTAAACTGACCAAGGGGAAAAGAAACTGGTATCTTCAGTCATTACTGGTGGCATTATTAGCACGTACACCCTCTCTGGAACACAATTTGTTGACATGTTTCAGAAAGACATAAAACTGCTCATATCCTTTGACCTAGGGATACCACTTCTATGTGTCAATGCTAAGAGAAACAATGCAAAGTATAGAAAAATTTAGCCCAATTAAAATGTTCCTCAAAACTTTGTATTTGAAATAGTGAGAAAAATGGGAAAAAAACAAAAACAACGGCTACTAACAGGAAAATAGACACATCTAGTCAATGAATTATTGGGCAGCCATTAAAGATGATAGTCATGATGAGGCAAGATGGAAAAAATATATATTTATGCTAAAATGACAATGGACAAAGTACTGAATAGCAAACTCACCATACAGTATAAAGGACGAGAAAATTCTCTCAAGTCAGAACAGTGGGTTGTTTTCAGGTGATGGGATTATTAGTGACTTTTTGTTTGTTTGTTTCTAAATTTCCTATAATGAGGTTATACCACTTTTATGACTTTAAAATAGATGAATAAAAGTTAGCATATAGAAAGGTGAAAACAATAACACTTGACCACTGTATCAGAGCAAAATATTAGGAAAACTACTTTAGGTTCATGTTCTCTTTCAAATCACTTCATTATAACCCAAAAAAAGAGTAAGAAAAGCTTTTCTTACTCTGCTACTTGTCAGACATACCCAAGTGGAATGTTCCACATTTCTGTGCTTTTCTGTTCTCTACTCCGAGTGCGAGCTACCATCGGAGCTCAGTATTTAATTTGGTAGGCTTATAGTTACATACATTTAAAATACTAATAGATAAACTACACATTTCTGAAAACTAATCATGCCCATCCTTAATTTTTTTTCCAGATAATTAAACAACTGAAAATGATAAATTGCCCCTTTAACAGACTTAGCAACCTTTTGGCACCGAGTACATCAATTAACTACAGTACCATATTGGATCCAATATTGCATCTCCTACCGTGCATGTAACAATGTGTACAAGAGACTTCTATCAACAAGGATCAGTGTCATGTATGAATCACCATGTCACCTGAATTGAGAGTTCTCAGGATCCTTTCTATAATGACAAATTCAAGTTCTATGTTATTACCTAGAGCACTGCAACCCATGACTGCAGTGTGTGGGGCGGAGGAGACGGACTATTAAATCTTTCTGGGGTGAGAACGGGTGGCTGTTTTATACAGCTCCTGCCGATCATAATATTCCTGCGACCATCAAGATTTAGATCTGTAATTACAGAGGACCCTGATTTTCACCTTGGTTACTGATAGAGACAGTACATATAATCACAATAAAAAGCCAAGACTTGAAAAATGAGACTTTGCAAGAGGTTAGTGTCCCCAGGCTCTAGTGTATTGATTGGCTCGAAGTAGCCCTTGCACTTTCCCACTTTGTTACGGGGGCTGAGAATGCTGTAAAGCAGAAGCACTTCCATCCTTACCATGAATCCTCTTTGGTAAGGAAATTAAAAATTATAATAGTAAATCTTTTAGAAATAGAAAGAAGTTTTATTTTTTCTAACTGACAAATTTTCTGGGGAGATGGGTAGGAGACACAGTCCATGGTTCTGAGCAAACACCAATTTAGTACAGACCAAAACACCCTCAGCACTGTGTATGTACAATCCCTTGCCCCTGATGGAGACCTCTGTAGCTTTTTCAAAGCTGCGAGCATCGCCTAATACACGATTGTATTCTTAACCGATTGTCTTTAAAAACCCTTATCCCTCAGAAACCTGTTTTTGTTCATTTTGATTATAAAGCTGGAGGTACATGGGGACAAAGAGAGTCTCAGAACTGATTAAGAATCAAACAAAAAACTACACCTAACTGTTGCTACATACTTTCTAAAGCATATTGAAAACAAAACAATTCCTTGCTATAGCTATAGTTACAATGCAAGAAAAAAAAAAAAGAACAAAAACAAACAAACAAAAAAAAAAACAAAGCTATCTATAAAATGCAAATGCTGCAACTAAAAATACCAGACCCATGGTGCTCCCTGTGGGAGGTGACAGGAACTCATGATGCGAAAGGAAAAGAGAAAGGCATTTGGGAACAATCACCTCAGGTTCTGTGACCCAAAGAGAAGCCAGTTAAGAGAAAGTAGGGCTCTGTTTCCAGGAACTATTACAAAGTCCTTTAACTTTTCATCCCTTCTCCTTTCCCTGGCTGTTCTATTACACCTCTACAGAAACCTGAAGTTGTGCCTTTAACCCTTGCCTCAGCCTCACGGAGGGTGTGGAGAGGTGGGAGGGGGGCGGTTAAAGTACTCTCTTAGTTTTGTCTCTATTGCTCTGCCTCTCATCCCCGCTGGATTGGCAGGGGTGAGTCTGGAGGTCCTCATCCGCCTTCACATTTCTTTCAATGACTTCTAACATGTTCTGATATACGCTTGTCAGTGTTAATTACAAGTGACATTAGATTGGTTTGATCCCTGACAAAATTCCAGAGCGTTGTAATAAAGCAGGACAGTAGGAAAGATGGCAAGAGGAGGCTAGGTAATGCTTTTGAATCCCCAGGATTTCGTTCAGGCCTCCCTCCTACCAAGTCTGGCCGTCCTAACAAAGACGCACATTTGCTCTGCTCTGCATAGGAAGCTTTAAGACATCAGACCTACAGGTTTGCTGACAACAGCCGGGTCTAAACCAGTTGTCCCATTAAGAGCATCCCCGTTCACTCTCACAGCATCCTGTTTGGATGTTAATTATATGATCACCCTATTGAGCCCTGTTTTCACCACTCCTTAAACCTTCACATACAGCTCTGCAGTGAAAAATGACTGAAGACTGACAGAAATCACTTGGAAAACAACAGAAAAGACTCACTGAAGAAATCTGAGAGGAGATGTGGTAGAACAGCTAAAACTCAATTTGTTTCCATATTTGCCTTCCATAGAAGAGTATTTCTCCGTATTGAGCAGGTACAAAATCAAACAGTATGCGTTATTTGTCATTAGACAAAAAGCACAGAATCAGCTATCAATTCACTTTCCTTGAGGATGTATTTCTGAGATACATCATCTTTCACTTACATCTGACACGTAGATTCTTTGCTAGTAAGATCAGTGGGTAGTCTCAGTATGTAAATGGTCTATATTTTACTACATGTGTGACCTTGAAAATATCAAATGATATCTCAGAACCATCAGGGAGACCAGTGTTGCCCAATCTAGCTTTGTGCAACAACAGAACTGTTCTATGTCTGTGCTGTTCCATATGACAGCCCTGTGCCACTCGTGGCTATTGACCACTTGAAATATAGCTAGTACAACTGAGTTCATAATTACATTTAATTTAAATAATACAGAGACTTGGTTTCTTATGGTAAAAATAAAACAGGATAAAGATCTGTCTCTTGTTCTTCCCTTGAGTCTTGTTTGAGAAAAAGCAGTAAACTCCTCATCAAAGCAGATGCTGTCTGATGAGGAAACTTCCATCATCTGAGAACCAGCAATGCATCAGCCAGAACTCCATTTCTGGGACAGTGTTAAGTACAAAAAGGAATGGACTTGGGTTCTGGAGACCAAGGTGGAAGGGCTAGCTGGGACAGTGAAGTCTCGTCAACACAAAGTTTAATCTAACATCCTTTCTAGCACCTTTGGAAGATCTCCCTCTCGCTCTGTGAGAAATGTTTATCCCTATGACAAAGAGGCTAATATGGTCCACTTTACAGACAGAAATGTGTTTAGTTTTCATTGAGAGATATGGAAACATAATGTAATGTGTCACTCTGGTACCTAAAAAATCCAAAAGGAAAAGGAGTCCTATGCTTAAAATATCTACAAGATAATTTATTTCTCCTTTACCTGTAAGTGATACCATGTTCATGTAGGCTTGGGGATGCTAGCTTTTATCTATTTGCTTATTTCATTATTTTTCTCAATTCTAGTTGCAAAGAACGTTACTACTGGAAAATCCTACTACATCGTTGTGCATCTTTTCTTCTAAATGATAAAAACTATCTTGAAAAACTTACGCAATCAGAAATGGTAGCAGGCCTTTCAAAAACATTTATTTAAAAATGTTCTTCACGTTTATATTACTTAGTCTATTTTTTTTAGTACGAACAATCATCACTAAGTGAGTAGTTTGCTATACTCCTTAAAGGGCTCTATCATTTTTTAAATGCTTTGAAATAAAATATCATCTAGAATGAGGCTAAGAAGATGCATATTTTTTTTAAAAAATTCATAGAAACTAACCATCTGTACAATAATCCATTGTCTGCTCTACCAAGGTGATGTATTAAGGATAATGAAGCATATGATTTAATAGCTGCCACAAATCCTTTTTCAAGTAGGATGGGTATAAATAATACAAAAAGATGGTCCAATAATAGCCAAATCCTAACCTAAGAACTACTCTATATGCTAGGTCACAGGAAATTAGTTAAGCTCAATTAACTGTGGAGCCAAGTGAAGTACGGCTAGGCAGTTAAGGCTCTAACCAGTGACTCTTATTCTAGTAGTGGTTATTCATTTAGTGAAACCTGTAAGCCTTCCTATCATGGTGGAATTTGAGTAGCTTTTTTCCACATGACAATATAAAGCTCTCCAATTGGAAAAGGACATTATGCTAGCATGAATTTTCCAAAATCTTAAGAATCCAGATAGATCTCTGCCTGTTTGTCATTGCAAGCTCATCCTTACATTCCCACAGTGCCTTGCATTTATGGGAATAAGTGCAAGGCACCGTGGAAAGATTAATGTACGATACTCTAAAGAATAAATGCATAAATGGGAGAGCAGGTAAGTAAGTGAAGAAAATGAGGTTTCTAAGATCCTTACAGAAAACAAATGCAATTTCATAGCCCTCTGAAACCTGGTTCTAACATTTATCAGCCCTTAGACTTTTGAGTTCTGATGGCCAGTTGTCAAGAAGTTACTTCCTTTGGTGACAAAGGTCTCCTTAGGCCAGCTTCCTATAAAGCATGAAAAAAACCCACAAAATCATACACACTCTTTGAATGCAAGTGTCCAAAGATTAGCTCCTATTTGCAAGCTGAAGTATTCCTCTCCTAGCTATCTCTGTTAATACTGAAGTCTTCACAGGGCCTTATGAAATCAGTGAGGCAAATTTCTGATGACAGGAAATACAAGCGGTCATACAAGCCAGCTGTTTGGCCAAAAATGATTGCCTGGCTGTGCCTTACAGACATGGCACAGCCATTCACTGATAAGCTGGCACAGCTAGTCCTGTCCCCATGCCACCCAGGGAGTCCATCTAAAGTAAGATTAGAGGTTGCAAATCCTAGCGTTCAAATAATACTGGGCTGCGGAAAATTTCCATGGCTCAACATAAACAAGGGGCCTACGTGTGAGCCATATGCCACCTTCTAAAAAATGTATGCTTCACCAGGAGCATTCAGCACCAGCATATTTCCACACCGCAGTTCCTACTGCCCCTGCTTTCCTAAGCCTGGCTTGCCAGAACTGAGATCAATTTTATTAGATACCATTAGTCTCTGTTAGGGCGGTCATTTGAATAACAGCAGATTGGCAAGTATAAAACTAAGGCACCTGTTGTACATTTGGCAGCCTGGATAAGGCCCCTTAAAAAGAAAACAAATACGAGCTATAATCATGCCAGGCAATGGCTTTTGGTTCAATAATGACCATGTGTCAGAATTAAGTGCATCTGGGAATTCCTACCACAGCCAGATGTAAAGGCAGATTTGTCCTGTCTAGTGGCATATGAGAAGATATACACAGCATACACAGATTTGGTTTTGTCTTGGTTTGGTAGGGAACTAGGTAAGTGGAACTTAGCTCAAGTAAAATAAAATTACTCAAGAGCAACTGACAATACTGTCATAAATTGTGGAGTTAAATATTAAACATACGGGTTTTAAGATCTGGGCTATGAACTAAATAACCTCTGATTTTTCTGGGCACACGGATTTGTTCACAAATTACTCAACAACAATGGGCCAATGTTACTAGGACACTGAGCCAAGCCATGGGTTAGGCGTTAGAAATACCACTGGGGAAAAGATTTGGGTCTTGGCTTTGAGGTATTTGTAATGAATCAGACCATAAATAAGCAGTTAACAATGCAATGTTATGGACGCTCTATGTAAAATGTATTTGGGTCTCTTCTAGTGCATAAAGAAAGCGTATCCAGGCTTGGCAGGATGGGAAGACTTCCTGGAAGAGTTGTCAGCTCTGCTAAGACCTGAAGGAAGAGGGGAATCAGGCAAAAGTGGAAGGGGAAGGGAATTTCCAGGAAAGGGAGAAGGCATACTCAGAATTATACACCAAAGGGTCAAAGTAGTGCATCAGGGAAATATCAAATACTTTAGTATGGCTGGAATGTATGTGTGTTGACGGCAGGAGAAGGGAAATAGAGAAAACCATTATGAGAATGGCAAGGTGGCAAGAGACAAGGCAGGGAGAAAGACATCAAGGCCCAGGTGACCTCTGCTGAGTATTTCATCCTTTACATAGAGTGGAAGGAAGAGCCACTGGAATGTTTGAAGAAGGATGACATAAACAGATTTGAGTTTCTTAATGATCAGCCTGGCTACAGAGCACCGAAGCAACTATACAGAGTTCCCAACTAAACACAGAGAGGCTGCAATCCAGGCAAAAGATGATGAGGGTCTTGCCAACAGATGCCAGCTAACATATTAAAAGGTAGTGGATAATTTGGTTGAAAGAAAGTTAATATTTCTTTTGGTCTACTGGAATAACAAGAGATTATTTAGAGAAAACAGATTTTAAATGATGAATTTAAAATCAAGATTTAAATGGTATATTTCCTAGTTTTTTTGATAAAAAGAGATCAGTTTCAAGTTGAATCTGGGCAAGAGTAAAAATCCGATTCAATTCTATTGCACTTAGCCAATCATTTCTTAAAGTAATAGCTGAATATGCCTAACAATATTTATTGAACTTGTCATTCTTTATTTATAACTATTATCATCAAAAAGCATTTATTAAGAACCTAATTATGGAAGAACCCTCACTACACACCAGCCAAAGAAGGTAGTACACGCCACTCCAGGCTCCTAGCAGGTTTTGTTTATAGATTAACCCACAGGAAAACATGACTAAATAGGACAGTGCATGCATGTGAGAAGCATTTTAGAAACCTGGGCAAAGAAGACTTGATTGTTAACACACAGTAAGAGCCATAAAAGACCAAAGCATTTTCCATGTAACTTTATTTTATGTACCATGTCTGATTTAAAACTTCAGGGTGCTTTGTTGTCAGAGAAAAAATAATTTTCCAAATCATCAAACAAATGTAATATCCTTTCTTGTATTATTTATAAGACCATAATTAATCAGAAATAGGTCTCTGTAGCCTGACCAAAAAAAAAAAAAAAGCTAAACTTTTATAAAAATGGGTTAAATGGAAAAAAACTTATCGAGTCATCCATCTGTTATTGATAATGAAATGAACATGTGAGCAGCAAAAATAAGAGTATTTTAGAAGACAGTATAATTGACAAAATTTCCCAGATACAGTTGTGCAGGGCAGGCAGCCAATAAATAGAACACATACATATCAGTCACTTGGCATAATTTCATTTCTTTGATGGGAGGCTGCTCTTCAGATATCTCTGCTGGATCTATAGTTCTCTTTGTAAAAATGCTTTTGATTCCCTACCTGTTGGGCAGCTATGAAAATGCCAGCCTTTGTGATTTTTAAAAACCTATTCTTGGTGGAAATATTTAATTTAACCACTTCTGTTCCAGGACTAACCCCAGGGCTCAGGCAGTTGTGTCACTGGCCTGAAAGCATATAATTTTAGAGCTGAAAGGCAACTGCCAAAAAAAAAAAAAAAAAAAAAAAGTTCACCCAGTCCAAACTAAACTGCTTAAGTTTAAAAAAAAAAAAAAAAAATTAAATCCCTCCAGTCCCAGGCAGAGAAAGAAACAGAAGAGATTCTTCAGAAACGATAGGGGGAAAACCTACATAATTTTTAAGATTCTTCCTGAATTTGGGTTAAGAAAGCACTGTATCATGGTGTATACGCGCCTGGTACATGTGAAATAATTTTTTTAAAAATTCATGTCAGACACAAGAATATATTGAGGGGTTAAGAGTGGAGTGGATAAAAGTTGGGATCATAACTTAAAATCTTGGCTTTAAGCTCCATCTTTATTATATCTAGCTATGCAACCTTGGGCAAATATTTAACCTCTCTATGAATCAGCTTTTAAACTGGAGATAATAAAAAGCATATGACTTACATAGCGTTGTTTTCGAGATTAAAAATGACAGTGAAAGTAAAGTGCTATGCTGAATGCCTCGCACATAGTACGTGCTCAGTAAATGTTAGCAACCGTCACAATTACAACTGTACACGTCAACCACTATTACTGTACTTCCAATACAAAGAAAATTAAAAGAAATTTGTTTTGCATCTATCTCGATGTCCTGAGCATCATCAGAGATTTCAACTGAATAATTATTCTTCACGTTCATGATTTCAATTAAATTCAACTCAAAGTAAATTCAAAGAAAAGAGCATAGAGCACTTGAGTTGAGAATGAGAAAATGAGAGACTAATTAGGAGGATTTCAATGGATGCAAATTAGGACAGCCTGCAAGGAGAGAAAGGGGATTCCAAGAACCCAGGGTTGGTAGAACCAAAGAGGAGCCCGAGGGCAGAGTCTTCTCCCTTAGGGCAGGGGCTCTGATACTGCAGCAGGACAGAGCACCTGGGGCTACGCTGAGAGCAGAGGCTGGACACACAAGTTAGGATTAGCCTGCAAAGGGCTTTGACTGCTGTGCTGGGAATTTAGCACTTGAGTAGGCAGAACTGAAAAGCCTTGTATTTCAGAAAGCAAAAGTTTTTAGGAAGAATTGAAGAGGAGAAAGGAGAAAATGAGGTACCAAGAAAAAAGTAGGCAAAAGTATGGGTGAAAGATTATATTTTAAGTTTATAAAATGCAGAATGTGGGATACAGGAGAGCCTTCTATTTCTCAACTATCTAACAAGCCGGAAAAAAATTCAGATCTGGAACTCCAGAGAGAAGTTAGAAAATTTATTTTGAGAGTCATCTATGCAGAAATAAGTATTGCTTCTATGAGAAGTAGACAGGAATATCCCATTAAAGAGTACAGACAGTGACCTGAAGAGGCCCATATATAAAACAACAATGAGAGTTTAGAATGGAGATGGAGACCAAAGGCCAAAATATCAAATGAAGGGGAAACAATGCTGATGAAGAAAGTGAGGCTCAAAGAAGGGACTGAGAGAGAACTTCCATCCATGAGATATTTCCAATGGAAGATGTTCCCCAAAATTCATCCCTCCAGTAAAATATTATAATTCCCTCCTTTCCCACCCAAGAAAAATGTGAAAATCACTACTTAGCCAGTAAACGGATTTAGAATATTTAAGACGTTTCTAATAGATTATTACCAATTGGCCAAACATTCCATTTAAATTAAGATATAAATTAAGATATAAGATAGAATTTATAACTAAAGATATAAAACCATGTATCTAAAAATCACATACTGAATTATTTCAACCAGAAAAGTCAAAACTAGTAGACTTATTTTGTTTCTCTCTTAAAATCCTTTAACAATATTTCGATTAGGTTACTATTACAAGTAGTTCAAATATGTTTTTGCAGGGAGCCAGCAGTCTACTTGTACAGTAAGAAACCGTTAGTGTGTGTACGATGTGTCCCTTCAATTGGGGTGGAAGGGGGATGGAGGAAAAAATTATTTTAAACTTTGAAAACAAATGTTTTTTGGCCCGTAATGGAACACTGGATCAGCATTTGATGTGTCTAGTCTAATTTTTCTCTGTGAAATTGTACTGGCGGATCTTAGGGAGAGACAGAAGGCAGTAAATTCCTATCCTCCATCAATACATTTGACCTCGGAGCAAACCCCACAACTGGCTACAGGCACCCACCATCCATCATTGCTCTTGAAACCTGATCTTTCATGGAAGGACAGCTGTGCTGGGCAAAGAGCTAAAGAGCTTTCTAAGATGCACTACCATTAAAAAAAAAAAAAAAAAAAAAAAAAAGGCAATTCTGTTGGTTCAGTATTTTAATTAACTGCTTTTCTAAACATTTCTTCCCCCAGACTGCAGCTCAACATCAAATATCATCAGGAATCTATTAATACATTTTTGACTTTTAAGCAAAATGCTCTCTTTGTACATTGTAGGTAAAATCATTTCTAGCTTTTCCCTTAAAAGCTTTCTGAGATAAACAGCGTTCTATGGCATACTGATGTGTACAGACTTCAAAAAACGTGCTGGACAGGAAAAGGTAGTTCCAGCATCTGTAGTAATTATACCATGTACACAACAGAGTGCACATAGGGAAAATGTAGACCAAACACCCATATCCAACAAGGCTTAATTTTTAAATCAGGTAGCAATAATTTATAGCAGATAGCTAAAGATAGCAGAACACTATCATACAAACCAGCATCATTGAATATAGCATGTCCGTTACGTCATTCCTACATCCAGGAATTTTTTAATTTAAAAAATACAAAATAAGATAAATCCTTATCTAATTGGATCTTCATCACCTCTATGGCTATTTTCTCCATGTTACAGATGGTGAAACAAGACCCTAAGATGTTATATAATTTCTCCCAAGATCCCACAGATAATAAGTGACAAAACTAAGGTATAAATTCAGTTTTTCTTGCATCAAATTCATGTTCTTTTCACTGTCACCAAGAAAAAAAAAAAAAAAAAAAAGGAAGGAAAGAAGCTGGTCAAGATTTTGCAACCTTTAGCATTATCTTTATATACACTATATACCTACGCTTAAATAAGATTAAACAATAACTGATTTTCAATTATTTATAAAATCAGTACTAATATAAACCTTTTTGTTGATAAAGGGAGTCCATTTACTGAAGCTTAAAAAAAGAAGTCACTTGTTACTTGTGACCCAGTGAGATGATCATTTCATATATTTGAAAGTACACTATCTCCTAATCCCAAAGCAATACTGAGAAGCATAATTTTCTAAATGCAATTCACAAATCTGAATTTAGTTAGCTAGTGCTACATTAAAGAATATAGCTTGAGGGCTGTTGAAAAAAAGACAACTAAGAGTTTATAAACTCAATCAATCTCATGAAACTGACAGAGTTAGGATGGTTAAAGCCAGTAAATAACAATATGTTAAAGGTCACAACACTCCTGACATTGTTATCTGAATGTCAAAGCTAAGTCGTGTTTCTGGTCAGTGAATTCAAAGAACTAGGAGAAAGATGAGCTTCAGATGGCTGCTTTTGCTCTTATATTTTGTTGTAAGTTCTGAAGAAGCCCAAGGGGAGCCTGCCACCTAAGAGCAGCCATTTGCAAAGGAAAGCAAAGCTTGCCTGCTGCAGGTGGAAAGCTAGGACTATTCAAGTTGTCTCAATACTGTGTGTCTATGGGTACACCTGATGTGCTGGCTTACGGACAGAATCAGCTGTCTTAGCTTTCTAAATTGTCATCTCTTTCATTTAATTTGCTGATCTATGACATACAGGGATTTGATCTGCGGGACAGCAGAGGTTGAAAAGCCAAGAAAAAGTTCAGTTTTGCTCTTTGTTTCTTGTAATTTAAAAAAAAAAAAAAACTATAGAGTAACTGACAAACATTGATATGACCCTATTAAATACATCAGCATCAAATAGAAAACAATGGACAGAAAGATACTGAATGCATTACTTCGAGAGGGAGGAGGTGGAACATTGCAGGCAATTTTATTCTTTTTTCGCAACAAGTTGCTTTGAGGAGTGTGACAGTATAACTGGAGACAACACTTAAATTACTTTGCCTTAAAAATATTTTATAAATAAAATGTTGAGAAGAAAATGCAAACTGTTGATTACATAAAAGCAAATGGGTGATTTATTAAAGGGGAAACGAGGGGCATGGGCCTGAAATTAATTTTGTGAGTTACATTTTTTAAGAATTCTATTTCATTGATGCTTCAGTCTCTCACCATTGTCATGACTCTATTATTTAGGTTACACTAGGTCAGAGACTTCTATAACGTATAAGCATTCGCTCTTTGACCTCCCCAAGACTTATGACGTAAAGAACACGCTGAACTTTTACGTCTGAGGCTACAATTTCATATAATGAACAATCAGTAAGCACAAGCCATTTATTCTTTTAGCTATCTCTCTTAAGGGTTTGATTGTGGAGAGCTGAAACACATTTTTATATTTAAAATGGGGGTGGGAGAATTTGGACGCTTTAATTGTCAAAACAAATGCAAGCCAAGCATGACATTTTAATAAGTGTTACCAACTACTAATTAGAAGCAAATGATATTATCCATATAGAAAACATATCCCCAAACAAACCTGTCCTTTGGGGGGAAATGTCACTGTGCTATGAAATTAGAGAAGTGTAAACAAGGGCTGTTTGTTGCAATGAAATTTACTGATAAATCCCTCCTAAGCAATCTTCTTCCACATTATCAGCTTTCTTCTGTTGATGTGTTACATAGGAATCCTCAACCTTGTAGTTCACAGAAAGAACAACTCTTCTCTTTGCTCTTGGCAAATCATTGATAATATAAAAAGAAATGTTTTTAAACACTGACTTTGCTTGCGGCTGCAAGTTGCCTTTGTGCCATCGCAAGTAAGTAGTTTTCTTAAAAGATTTTTTCAAAGAAACCAAACAGTACAAAGAAAAGAAAAATAACTCCATAAGGCAAAAACACACTCAGAGTAGGCCTCGCTTAAAATATAACTCATTTATTCAAACTAACCTTTCCAACCAAAAACTACTCTCCCTTTAAGAAAATAGGAATAAATAATACATTCTTTGAATACTCTGGAAAACCGAACACTTAATCTTTCTTATTTAGCACTTCATATATCTGTGCTTATAAAACTAATGCTAAAAGAATATTTTGTGGCCGCTAAGTTGAATATATTACATTAAAGGTAAAGTTTATTTTCCAGATTCCCAGAAACTTCTGGGAATTAAAAGGGCACCCATGACCAAAGGTTAAATGTATACATTTAAAGATGTGAGCCTAAAAGTTTGATGCTCTCAGGATCATAAATTAGAGCATACGCATACTTCAACTCTCAGACTACCCACAAATACACACTGAAACTAGAGAAGGGTAGTTTTAAAGCAAAACCACCTTGAGAAATCCATCACTCCTGAAATGGCACTTTTAGTACGTGACTGTGTTAATGAATTCTTATTTATCCATAGAATCCTTTTAAAACTAGAAATGCTCAATGGCTTGATAAATCAAGTTTGGGCTGAAGGAAATCCAATATGCAAATACTTACAGGGTGCTCTTTTACAAATAGTTACCCTTGTCAGTTTGAAAAACTGGAAATCAACAAAAGAACAGTGTAAGTATACTTGACCTTATTGCCTAATGTCTATCAAGATTGCCACAGCTGGTTGATTTCAAATTTGTGAAACTGACACTTAAAAACGTATAGTGCATCTTCAGTGCGGGTCCCTCAAGTGCTGACTAAACTGTAGTCACAGCCTCAGATTCTCGTTCCACACAACTTGCACAGCACTCACAAAGCTAGTTTAATCACACCATCAATCTGTGACTACGCATGCCTTAAAGTAATTCTGCTTCCTTTCTTTTTTAACCTTACATTATGCAAAGAGCATCCTTATCAGTTATCCTTGACATACACTGAGAAACTGGGATCACATATGAATTTGCACAAATACCTCTCCTATGTTGCACACTCTGTGAGAAGTCATCCTTGTTACCGCCATAGTGTAAGCTCTAAACCACGTTCTTGAAAAACCCTTCGGTCAATGTCTATGACTCACATCAGAGCATGAGTTAATAGGTTAAAAAGACAAAACAAAAACTTAGGGGACTGCCTACCTGATACTTTTTAAATGTCTCTCTAGGAAGGGTCTGCATATGCCATACTAGGGTACCTCCTGGATATAAGAACAGTTATACAGGCCCCTAGTGGCTTAGCAAATAGCAGCAGATGAGGGGATTCCGATTCTTAGTTCTCGACTTTGAGATATTCTGGCTGTAAATGAATGTCAATCTTAAAAGACAAATCAAATCATTGTGTTTAATACTTTAAGTAGTTTTGCTTTTATGATTATCCACTGAAATACATATATATTAAAATAGAGCACTGTATTTCACTACTTTAGTAACTACAACTGCACTGGTCTAAGAAGAATTTGTGTTACATAACCTCCACCGTAAAATATTTAATTCATCCACCTCTTCACGTGTCATTACAAAAGTAATATATTACTCGTATACATTAAAATATATTCGAGAGACACTTTTCCTCTTTGAATCTTATTTCTATTATACTATTATTACTTTGGGCTGTACGAACAGATTATTTCTATGTAAAGTGCTCACTATTTAAAATGAAATATAGATACAAACTGAATGCCACTTTTAAAACAGTAGAAATCTAAAATAAATGTGCTTCTGAACAACAGCCAGTGATAAAACTTACATTAGAGTGCACCTATTTACAAAGATCTACAATTAATAACACCCTTTAATCCTCATCCCCTAGCTGTCTTTCCTTTAAAAAAGAAAATTCTAGGCAGGCACATTCACAGCTTTTAGCAGTTTTTAACTGGACACAATCTGACAGCTGAATTCATGAAACTGACCAGCTTGTCAATTTCACACTTTGAAAGTACAATAATAGCTGATAGCATGAAGATGAATTTAAGAAATCTGTCACAGAATTGCTAGCTCCATTGAAAAGCAAAGTACAGTACATAATTATGGGAGGTGGGAGGTAGGAAAATTTTCTTTGTATTGTCCATTTAGGATGTCTGTTTCAAGCATTCGGACATTGAGCACTGAAATTTTATTCTCTCTTTGCTAAGCTAACAAAATAACATCTATCTGTGGCATGTAACAGAATGTTTTCTAAATAAGTACAATATTTATTAAGCTTTGTCCTGGATATCATCATACTAACAACATGGTATGATCTTTAAGTTGGTATATCTAAATATTCCTTTAATTCAGAATATTTCAAGTCTTGGCAGTACATCACCCTGGTTTTACTCAAGTTGAGTGGTGGATGTGTACACTTTGAAACAGTGATAGAACTGCCAAAATGGTCAGAAGTATCAATGGTTGGACTAACACCCCATATGTGTGCTACAGGATGGCTGGAAAAAGCACACCAAAGGGAAAGGTCCACGTTTGAAGCACTGGAAGTCCAACAGAAAATCTAGCTCAAGTCACAAGCAGTTACTAGTCTCTGAGAGGCTCGAAATATATGTGCTATGCTCTAAGTCAATGGTACTATGACTGTGGGCATGTCAAGGGGGGAAAAAAAGAAAAAAAAAAAAAGTTTAAGAGAAAATACAGGGCACCGATCCCTCAGGAATCTCCCTGTAGGCTTAAGGCACAAACTGTAGGTTGGTCTGGGGGATTGCTCTAAGAATTTTAGAAAACAGAGGAGACATTAGGCAAGTCGTGTACTGGGAAGCAGGCTGGAAACAATGCAAGTGAATTGTGATAGCCCAGGTTTTGGAGAATGGACCTACTATTCACAATACTGGAGCACCCAATTAATGAAAGCCAAGCGCACACAGTGTCCAAGCTTTTTTTTTTTTTTTTTTTTGAAGCATAAGAAAACTGACTTAATTTGTTAATGCTTCTAAATGAAAATCAACCTCACAGATACACAATTCAAGTTTTCTACACGCCAATGTGAAAGCTACAATAAATCGACAGGAAAGCAAAGAACGTTTAGTTTGTTCTTGGCTTTCTTTTTAAATTGTTTCCTACAACTTGGAGTTTTCATGATAAATTCTTTGTTCCCTTCCCTACGGAATGAGCGTGTAAGAACAGCAGATTCCCGTGGCAGAACTACGAGCTTTGATTCTGCCACGGAAAGGTCTCCAAAACAAGCCCCCTCCTCTATGGCAGCCGCGTAGACTTTGACTCCTGCTATTTCTCCTTCTCCCCACTAGTTCAGAGGAAAGAAAGAAATCGCCAAAACCAGCCCTCCTTAAATCAGTAATCATTGCCTCTTAAAAAAAACCTGCAGCGGCAGAATCCCTGGGTAGGGTCGTAGTGCCCCGCCGCTCCACCATTTCCCCAATACTACGGCCACCCCAGGAGGAGAAAGCGGAGATTGCACAAATATACAGATTCAAACACCCTCATTCTCTAGAACTGCCACTCTCCTTGGTCTGAGGCTTTAAGCGAGAAGCGAACCGCGCAGGGGAGGACCTCTGCCCAAGGAGGTTCCGAAGAGCAAACTGTGCGCTCCGGTGCCGGGGCGCCGGGCTCGCGGACGCCGGAGTGTGCAGCTCCGGCCCCTGCCCTGCGGGCTGCGGGAGCCGGGCTCCGGGCGAGCCGCGGACGCAGACCCCGGAGGACGCAGACCCCGGAGGACGCAGACCCGGGAGGACTCAGGGGGGCGGACCGGGTCAGCTCGGGGGACTCACCTGGTCATGTTGCCTCCGGGCAGCCTCCGCCACCGCCTCCCGCGCAGCCACCAGCACTTTGCTCCAGCGCCTTCACGCCCCTCCACGGCCGCGCAGCCCACGCCTGCCCGAGCCGCCGGAGTCCGGGCGGCCGACTGAATCCCGCGCAGCTGCGGCCCCCGCCGCGGGAATCCCCCCAGTGGCTGCCGCCGCCCGGTCCTCGCGCGGCCAGCCCAGTCCAGAGCGAGGAAGTGGAGGAGAGTCAGCGAGTGAGTCCAAAACCCCGAAATCCAGCATCCAAAGGAGCGCGTCCCCCCGCCCTCCCTCCACCCCTACCCCCTTCTCCTCCGCCTCCTCCTCCTCCTCCTCCTCTTCCCGGGCCGTCCTCCTGGCCCTTCTGAGCCCGCGGCTTCCGCGGCTGTTTCTCCTCCTCCCGCTCCTCCCGCTCGCCCTGCGCTGGCTTCTCCGGCTGCCGCCGCCGCCGCTGCTGTGTGTCTCCTCCTCCTCCTCCTCCCGCTCCTCGACGCTCCGCCGCTCGCGGCTGGGGGGTCCGGGGCCGCGTAACTTCTCCTCCCTCCGCCTCTCCTGTTTCCTCCTTCCTGCTGCTGCTTCTTTTAAAGAGGATTCTTTGGCCACAAATAGCAACTCGGCTGCCCCCCTCAGCGCCTCCCTCCCCTTCTTCTCTTCTTCCCCCCCAAAGTGAAGCGCACACGAGAGGTAACCAGAAACTGAGGCCGGCGGGGGGAGTGGGGAGGCGGGGAGAGGGGGCGAGGCGACGCCCGGAGACCGGCCCGCGCGGAGTCAGGGGCCGGGACGAGGGATGGCCAGGCCAGCCCAGTCCTCAGCCCTGGCGTGAACCCGCTGGTTACGGTTGAGGGCGAGGTGGTTTGATGGGGAGATTAAATGAAAAATCTCAGGAAAGTGATTGGAAAAGCTCCTCTCTTTGTTTCCTTGCCTGACTGATTTCGAAAATCCTCGTAACATGCTGGGGATCCCACGGAATCGCGGTGCCCCGGCGCTGAGGGATTGTGCGTGCACTTTGCCGGCGCGAGAGTGGGAGTGTGGGTGCGCCCGGGCGAGGGGAGAGCCAGGCCCGCTGGCGAATCCCTCAGTCTGGACCCCTGACCCACTGAAAGGGCCAGAGAGCTGGACGGGCGAAGGAAGGAGGCAGGAGAGCTGGGAGAAGGAGGCGCGCAACCCACACACATACACTCACTCACTCACACACACACACTTGCAGAGGAGGGGGCCGGGTGACGTCACTCCCCAGCATCCACCCACCAGGACAGAAAAGACCCCCCTCTAACAAATTCACTCATCTCCTAAGAGCTGCACACCCGGGTGCTTCCTGCTCCGGGTCCTGGCACACGGGAGGAAAGATGCCGGTTGCACCCCATTCAAAGCAGCGATAAAAATATAAGGAGCGTGTTGATGAGACACAGTCTACGTCCACTGCCCCAGTTCACCTCGGTAGCCTCATTCAGGGATGTTTGGTGGATCCACTTTGCAATCAGAGAGGAAGAAAGGGAACTATGGAATCAATCGTAGTGCAATAACTCTTGTTTTGCTTCCATGCCACTTGCTTTTATGATGTTGAAAATGCAGTGCTCCCCAGCTTGTCTGTAGGACACCACAGAACCCTCTCCCTAGACAGTTGCTGGGCTACACAAGCTTCATCTACAGAACACACTATGTGGATTGTTAGCTAAAGGGGCAAATTTTAACCTTCTTTACTCCTCAAGGATCTCAAGCATGTGGAAAAAGTCAGCAGCTGGAAGCCACCATTGGCAATTGGCCTACCAAAATTTATTAGAAACTTGGTCAGAAAGGTTAAGGAAAGTCAAGGCTCCCAGCCACCTCCCTTGCTCATTGTGTGTTCAGGCCAGCACATACACACAATGCTTATTCCTGCAGGCTCGAGGCAGTCTTTGTAAGAGCAAGGGTAAGCAGACCCCTTAGATTCAGCCTTACGATTCGCCATCCTGACTGTTGTCTCAAGCTGCCCATTTGTTCCCACTCTTTGCATGCTGCGCTCCTGAAAGGCACTGAAGGGTTGGTCAGTAATCCTCTGTCCCCTGTGTGCTCCAGAAAGAAATCACATATTTTTGAAAGGCTTCACTCTAAATGAAGTTTAGTCTTCCAGCAATTTGAGGGGAGAGGGGGAGGACCATCTTAGCATGCCTCTTCCTTGTTCTTTGTTTTAAATGGTTAGCCTCATAGTAAAAATCAAGAAGACAACTATTCCTGGTCAAGCCTTCAGGACTTTCTGATAACACGAGGAACTGAAAAGCTGAGAAGATCTGCTGAACACCTGCTCCTTATGCCCTAAGGATGGATTCAGAAATCTGAGCCTCTGCACAGGTGATTCTCACTCAAGGTGTAAATTCTGATTTGGCTTTCTCATTGCCACACCCTCCCCCGTAAACTGGTGAGTCCCACTTTCCTCTTGCAAAGTTGGATGTTAGAGGAACAAACAGAGAGTTTTAAAAAAACCCTGAATTTCCTCTGCTGTTGTGTTTGATGGAAAGACACACATCCCTCTACCTCATTTAAGAAGATCTGACCAGTTCTGACCTTGTTTAAGATACCAGCTGGGAAGTCTGATTACTACCTGTGAGCCTAGTCGAAAAAGAAATAGCATCAACGTATCCCACTGGTAGCGAGTTAAGTTAGCTAGAGAACTTAGTGATGATGGTTACCAAGGTGAGCAACAAGTAGGAGGAAAAGGGACCCAGAAATCAGAGGAGACAGAGGACAGTATACATAAATGACACAAGCCCAAGGACCCAACTTTCCTGACACCATGAGGTCCTCGATGTTCCTGTCCCACTACAAGCAAACATCTTAGAGAAAAAAGTAGCAGTGGAAGGAGGTGACTAGAGAATCTGAGCTATTATTGTGCAAAGGAGACAGCGTTATTCAGGGTGATAAGAGAGACAGCAAGTAGAGGAGCCAAGCTTTCTCTGTACATCTGAGTTGTAGTGGGAATAAGACTGAAGCCCAATATACACACATTAATATACTCAGATCAGATTTGTAACAAAACAGCACCCTGTGGCATCTACTACAACCTCTAGGAGAGTTTACCATTTGGAGCTTTGAGGCCATAAAAACATCAGAGGTGGGCTAATCATCTGCTGAAAACACCTAATTTTACAAGTAAGGAAACTGAGTCCCTGAGAGTTTAAGGTGACCCAACTATTTGGTGGCAGAAGGAGAACAAAACCCCAGGTGTCATGACCCAGTGTCCCCTCTCCCCCAACTATTCCTAATTACCTCCCAGTTCTGGATCCAAGAAGCCAGTTTTTCAACTTATCAGTGAGTAATAAATGTAGAATATTTTAAAACTATAAATACTTACGTGAAGGAAAATGAAGGAATGGTACTAGACGTTTTCTTAGTTCCTTTCCAGCTCTAACATTCTTTGATGAATAGCACACAGAAGCTTTGCTACAGCACAACCCCCTCTAGTGCATAATTCAGCATACGATGAGTATGAGTCTATTTTGGACCCCATCCAAGGAAGTTAATTCCTAGAAGGACTCGAAAGATTTTGTACTCCTCTATCGTGAAGCATCCTAAAAATAAGGCTGAAAATAATGTAAGGAGAATAACAGTAATCTTATGTTACACTTGTGTTATGTGCTAAACATCATGCTATCCCACTGGTTTTCAAAAGGCACATCATGACCTTTTCTGGGTCGTGAATCTAGTGGGTCATGAACAATTTTTTAAATGAAAGTAGGAAAGAAAAGAGAGTGCATTATATGCATTAAACATTGTTTTATAAAACTTATGTTTCTGTCCTGTGGCTAGTGATTAAAAGAAAAAGTTTCAAAGCCTCTGCCTCACCTCCAATCTTAACAACTGCCCTGCTAATTAACTATCATTAGCCCCATTGTATAAGTGAGGAAACAGGGACAGACAGGATAAGTGATTTGGCCAAGCTGACATAGCTAGTGAGTGGCCAAGCTAGAATTTAGAAACTACAACTGTTTGACTTCAAAATCTTGTGTTTTTACTTCTATTCTGGTTATAAATTATTAACCAAGGTACTGCAGTAATTGTTGCTGATCATATTTTCTTTGTGAAGGCTACAGTGGTTTGTATTGAATCCAGTTAGAATGGAGAAATACAACATAGGTGCAAATGACGTATTCTGAAGAGAGTAAACTGTTTCATAGGCGCTGAAAGGAGTATCTGAAACCTCTTCCTATAGGTGCTAGCTACGCCTAATATATTTCATTAATTTGCTGTTAAATGCATACATGGAATAACAATGGTTTTAATCCTCAAGTAACTTAAACACTAATCTCTACAAATGTTAAAACGTTTGAGAGAGTTTTTCAAATTTAATTCACACAGCATTTCTCAGTAGCACATTTCTTGATCCAACACGGACCTGGCACATGAGAAAGATAAAACAAATATATACAAAACACAGTCCTTAAACTAAACAATATTTTCATTCATTTGAGAACACAAACTATACACATATAAAGTCATCAGACTACACTATAATTCCACCTAAACTGTGAAGAAGAAAGGAAGACAACTCAGGTGCCATGCTAATTTTTGGACTCATATAGTTCTATGGATTCTACCAGTAGCATTGCAAGTTTAGGCGCTGTTATTCGCATCCCTCAGATTTGAAAGCTCAAACTCAAAACTGGGAGGTGACTGAAATGAGCATCTAATCTTGGTCTTTCTGATACCACTACCCAAAGTCTCTTTACAAACAGGTGGGCTTCCGGTAGACAAAGAGGTGGTCAGAGATTTTGAGACATGCTATGCAAACAATTCCCACTTTTTTCCATATGAAAGAAATGTACTTTCTTTTCTCCAGGGCTGCGTTTCTTATTGTTGTCAGGCAGCAATGTTCTCTTAAAAGAAATCCACATCTTTCTCTAAAGACAGGCCTAGAAAAGCCAAGCTCTCTCCCCTGACTGTTCAGTTCAGTGGCTGCCTTTCACCCTCACCTGCCGAGTGTAGAGGACGTTATGGTACGGTGCTATTTTCCATTGGCTCTGCTACTGGAGATTACAGCATGCGACTGTGACAAATGGATATTCCCATTAAATTCTTTAGTAGAGTGGGGCATTCCATTAACCATTGGCACTATCCCAACCCAAGTGAAACATTGGGTCATTTTTTTCTTGTGAGCAAGAAGTGAAGGGGGAAAACAAAGGATAGACTCTAATTACCTTTCCTATTTTTTTGTGTTGCATGTATTATGATAGCTGTATATTACAATTGTTTATAATTAATATATGACAAGCTGTCAGCTAAAATTTAACAGGTGATTTGTCAAGAGGTTCCATTAACTCATACAGGAAGCAGTGGATTTCAGTATTTCCAACAAGAAAAGTGTGCTTTGGTTCTGTTGTTTTAAATCTATTGTGTCTAAATATTCAGAGGCCACCTCTCTATGTATATTTGGAGCATCTTTAAAAAAGACAACTCATGCTAACACAGATGGGTACTTTGTTAGTAACGTTAAGGAATGAGCACATTTTTTGTCACTTTAACCTTTAAATGCTAATGTTTTCACTAAGAAAATTAATTGCCTCGTGTTTATTTTGAAGTTTTAAACTTTTATGATTTTTATACATTTTTCAAATGGTGCCTTTAATAGTAAAGACAAAGCTGAATAGAGAGGAAAATAATTGCCACTACTTATATTCCATTTAGTGTTTGTATCTTACACTAGAGAATTCTGAAATGAAGGAATATTATAAAATACAGAAAAAGATTAAGAAGTCACCAGAAAGCTCGTAATTAATCACTCAATAGAGGAGGAAGTTTACAGAGACCAGAAACTCATGGAACAGGCTCCCTTTTGCTGAATGGCAGAAGAACGGGGCAAGGATGGAAATGAATCACCGAGATTTCTTGGGAGGGATAACAAGATTCTTTAAAAGAGGAAAAGCTTGGTTTCAATAGCTATAGAATGTCAACGTCATGGGACCTGACCTGGAGATGAAGTTAAATTTGAAACTACAGTTTTATTATTGGTTCCCTGGCCAAAGTTGGTATTGTTTTAAGAGAATGAGAGAAAAGTAAAGCAGCATTTGTTTAATATTTCATTTGCACAAGGCTGACTCATCTTTCAAGACTAGGACGTGCTGCAGGATGTCCATGTCTTGCACGCAGCTACTGTGGAGGGTGCTACACCTCCTTAATGAAAGAGTGTGCTCCAAGAATCAATGCTTAGGGAGTTCCCTGGTGGAACAGTGGTTGGGAATCCACCTGCCAATGCAGGGGACACAGCTTCAAGCCCTGGTCCGGGAAGATCCCACGTGGCGCCGAGCAACTAAGCCCACGAGCCACAACTACTGAGCCTGCGCTCTAGAGCCCACAAGCCACAACTACTGAGCCCGCGCATCTAGAACCCATGCTCCGCAACAGGAGAAGCCACCGCCATGAGAAGCCCGCACGTTGCAACGAAGAGTAGCCCCCGCTCGCTGCAACTAGAGAAACCCCGTGCACAGCAACGAAGACCCAACGCAGCCAAAAAATTAATTAGTTAATTAATTAAAAAAAAAAGATTCAGTGGTTAGAGAGAGAGAAAAAACAAAGAACAAAACCACAAGGGTAAAGTAAAACCCGAAGCACAGCAGCTTTTCAACATTATTAAGATTTCCGTGTCCACCAACAAAGTTGTCTTCACAGTTTTAGCAAGAAAGCCATACAGAGTCATGAAGTTATTTGTAAAGGGTCTTTCAAATAGGGTTTCAAAAAATGATTTTCAGAAACTCACTCAGAATCGAAACACCACAAATTGATTTCCATGTAATAGGGAGTATATCTCTTCACAGGCTGGGAATTATAAATGACCAGTGACAAACCAGTCCTTGTATCCTGGACCGAGACCCCAGTTACCAGATTTCACCTTGCTTCCCAGGTGCAGCATAGCTGTGGATGTTTCCGCAGGCATTTGAGAGCAATTTTCTAGACCATGAACACAGCAAAGACATCAAGACGACTATTTTTTCAGCCACTTTTCAAACCTTTCTCTATCTTCCTCCTATACTTCTATATTTATCTTATACTTCATTATGCCACTTAATTTCTACTGGGTGTGTCCATACTTGGCAAATGTTCTTTTTGTTGTTTGACAGCAGATTCATGTCTGACTGGAGCCAAAAAATCTTATCATAAGGCTTTAAGCACTGTATGTACTCCATAAATATTTGGGAAAGTAAAGGAAGGGAAGGACGGAGCTAGGAAGAGAGAAAGACGAAATGAATTGATTATTACTCATTTCATGTGAAACATCACTTTCTTTACAAAGTTTCCTGTAGTTCATTAAGTAGAATGACTTTGTCCTACCTCTGGTCTCACATTCTTTTCTTTTTCTTCTTATTTCCTATTTCTCTGTATTTTTTTTGTGTGTATTCACACCCTATTAATCTCTGAACATCTCCACACTCTTATATATCACTATCAACAAGCACAGAAGCTAGACTATAAGCAGATCTCAAAAGATTTCTGGGGCTTCCCTGGTGGCGCAGTGGTTGAGAATCTGCCTGCCAATGTAGAGGACACGGGTTCGAGCCCTGGTCTGGGAAGATCCTACATGCCGCGGAGCAACTAGGCCCGTGAGCCACAATTACTGAACCTGCGCGTCTGAAGCCTGTGCTCCGCAACAAGAGAGGCCGCGATAATGAGAGGCCTGCGCACCGCGATGAAGAGTGGCCCCCACTTGCCGCAACTAGAGAAAGCCCTCGCACAGAAACGAAGACCCAACACAGCCATAAATAAATAAATAAATAATTAATTAAAAAAAAAAATATATATATATATATATACCACCCCAAAATACACCTAAAAAAAAAAAAAAAGATTTCTGCTGAATGACTTGATGTACGATAGATACCACTGTGCCTGGTCAGATGTCACCTTCAGAGTCCCTCCTATTGGGCCTGTGCTGAAAGGTACAGTGACAGAGAGTTTGGTAAGAGTTAGGCCTCACTAAAACACACAACAAAATGTCACAGACAAGAAATCATAATAGAATCTGAACAGGAGTGGATGGATTCATACTTCCACAGAATTGTTTTTTTTTATTTATTTATTTTTTATTTTTGGCTGCATTGGGTCTTCGTTGCTGCGTGCAGGCTTTCTCTAGTTGCGGAGAGCCGGGGCTACTCTTTGTTGCGGTGCACGGGCTTCTCATTGCGGTGGCTTCTCTTGTTGCAGAGCACGGGCTCAGGCGCGCGGGCTTTAGCAGTTGTGGTTCGCAGGCTTAGTTGCTCCGCGGCATGTGGGATCTTCCCGGACCAGGGCTTGAACCCGTGTCCCCTGCATTGGCAGGTGGATTCTTAACCACTGCACCACGAGGGGAGTCCCACAGAATTCTTAATGAGAGTAATTACAAACTTTCATGGTTTCCTACAAGATGTCAAAATAACTGATCAGTTCAGTAGGAAAAAATCCTTCATACTGAACTTTGCATTTTTAACTAGGTACGCTCTATTAGGTGGACAGAGCATTCATTTGTCTGTACATTTTTTTTTCTTATATCGTCACCTATATTATTCCAATGCGTCCTGATTTTCAAAACTCATTGACCACATCTCCAAAGTTACTAGTAACACTAAACAGGTCCAGCAGAAATTTAAAGAGGCAAAACAAAAACTATTATTTCCCACATGTATTATTACTTTAAATAGTCTATTCAATTCCGTGCTTGTTTTATAAATGTAGAAACACCATTCTTGGTTAGTTATTATCTGGTATTAATTCTTGAAGGTTGCATTTTGTCTCCTTACCACCAAAACCCATCTTTCTAATACAAACATCGCTATTTTTCTTTGGACTAGTACAATAATTTTTGTATATTCTTCTGCTTCTAATCTTTTTCTTATTGGCCCCAATCCATTCTCCACTGTGCTGCCCAATTAACTTTAATAAAGCACACGTTTGATTATGTAACTTCCATGCTCAAAAATAAATTAAAAACCCTCAGTGGTTCACGATTATTGACCAAACTAAGTACAAATGTTCTACCAGCATTCAAAGGCCACCACAAATGGAATGTCACCTGAATCCATTTTTCCACTCTAAACGTCCACCTCTTTACGACCAATACCCTAAACTCCAGAACTGTCTGAACAAAACCGTGCATTTTTCTTAGCCAGAAAGTTTCCTATGATCACCTACATGTTGAACTCCCACCCAGCCTTTAAGAATCATTTCATCAAAGAGTTGGGCTTTTTTTTGTTTTCCTGATTCTTCTACCCAGACACGAGTCCTGCTTCATTTAAAACATCTGATTCTTCAGGCTTCCCTAGGCCATTTTTTCTCTGTTGCATTATTTCACTATACTGGATTCTAAACTCACATGGTAATAAACTTGTGGCTTTATTTGTTAAAAAAAAAAAAAACAACCTAATTCTTGGAATCTCTCTTCTGCTAGATAACAGTCTACTGAAGTAGGATAAAAGATCACAGAAAGCACTCATGCCCAAGATGTGTTCCATAGCTCGTTTTATTGGTATCCATCCATTGATTGGAATGGTAACATAAATATGAGAATGCACTGGATGGAATCAGTGGGAAATTATGCAAACTTATGTCTAATCACACCTTGAAAGTTCTTTTGCCAGGTGACTATGTTTAAGAAGAGAACAAAGAAATTCCAAAAATTCTGAGTTAAGACCAACATGAAGAGCAAAAAACAATGGAAACTTTTAACTCTCTTTCTCTTTCTCTTCCTTCCTTCCCTTCCCTTCCCTTCATCCCTTCCTTCCTCCCTCCTTCCTTTTTCCCTCTCTCCCTTTGTTTGTTTCTTTCTCTCACTCAACTTTGCCCATTATCCATGCCAGGAGATGAACCAAACTGGGACTATTAACAATCTTTGACCTCAAGAAGCACAAAAGCAAATCTAGTCAGGCAGGAGTTTTTCTCTGCCTTCCCCTCGACAAAGAAACAAGTGTCAGACATCTAGAAGCAGTCCTGAAATGGACACTTGGCACCCATGCTTTCTCCATCAGAAGAACCTCCTGCCTGGTGAGTTTCAGGCTCTAGGAAATATCCTACCTTGTACCAAGCGGAGGTAAGAAGGAGCACAGCGCCTGCATTATTTTTCCTTTTTATTCCTGCACTGCCCCAGAGCAAGCTGTGTTCCCAGACTATGGATGTCAGAACTGCTCAATCTGGTCAGTTAGGCTGGGGAAAGAAGAGACGGCTATTAGAGCAAATGCTGAAAGCTATATTTCATCCATGATTCAATCCTTCCCGTGCCATCCATAACACACCTGCCTTTTATCAAAGTCATATTTATACTTGGTTTTCTCATTCCTCCCCTGTGCCTCTGCTTGGTATGTTTCCAGATGGCAAGACTGTAAAATCTTCAAGAGAAAGTTTGGCCTTAATCTTCTATTCGTCCCTTGTATACCTGCAGCATGTCTTGTACAAAGAGTTCAAGATACAACACTGTTGAACTGAATTTTTCTGAAGTCTAGTATTTTCTTTGAAATGAATGTGAGCCCTACTGGGCATAAGCATATCCCAGTTACCCCAGTTTAATACATTCTATCGTATTGTCCCCAGAGAGTATACTTGCATTTATAAGATCACAGGTCTAAATGTTGGGAGTGTCGAACCCCTAGAATGGTGGGTCCCACCCCTGGCTGCACATTCAAATCACCTGGAACACTTTTAAACCATATGCCCAGAGTGCACTCATATAAGCTGAATTGGATTCTTTGGGAATGGGGCACTAGCGTAATTTTTTAAAAAGCTACCCAAGTGACTCAAATGTTAACCAAGGTGGAGTAACCTTGCTTTACAGCTCTAGGAAGCATAATTTGAAAACACACTAGACTAGATTAGTTTTTCTAAAGCATTTCCCAGCTCCAGGATTCTTTGTGAAAGCACTTTTATAAGTGAAAAAGAAATGGCCCCTTAATTGGATTCCATTTTTAAGTAGCAGCTACAAATGAAACGCAGCCCAAATTTTGGATACTGGTGGGGTGTTTTTAGCATTTCTTTTTACTTAGTTTTCATGTATGCCCATTCATCCCACAGCTCATTGATTCAGGCCTCCACTGTGTGCAAGGTATGTCAACTATGCACTCTTAAGTCGTTCTAAGAATGTGTTCTGTGAGCAAGGCACACAGGGTAAGGAAAACCCTTTCATCCAAATACAATACAAACATACCCTAATGATTTTCATTCCCTGCAGTCCAATTAAAAGAGGAAGCAATGCCATCAGAGTAGCCTAAATTCCAGCCACCACCACCCCCCCCCCCCAAATAAATCTGGGATTAAAACAAAGAAAGGATCAGAAATACTGAAACCTTCCCCCACCCTTTGGAAACAATCTGGAGTTAAGTTTTGATGCTCATGTGTTATTTTTGAGTTGAATCAGGAACAACAAAACTACTACTTTGGGAGAGAAAGGTGTTGCTCCCAAATGTTTGCTTAAGGAATTCATTTTCTTGAGAGGAGAGTATTCTTGGTAAATACTAATAATAGAAAATGATCAACTGTGCAAACCACGCCACTACGGCAGACTTCCTTTATTTCACCAAGACTTCTTAGCACAGTGTCCAACAAATTCAAGGAACACTATCCACACCATATGAGTTACATATTAACATTTATGTGGCACTTTGCAGTTTACAGAGAATTTTAAAACAACCGTCTCTTTAAGGCTAATAATAATTTTGTGGGTAGTAAAACACCCATGCTCTGAATCAGAACCTCTGGGCTAGTTTCTGGGAGTCAGAATTTGGGGCAAGTTTTTGGGGCACTCTGAAAACCACCACGATAACTCAATTCAAACCCATTGATTTGTTGTATTGTTCCTAGGAAAACAACCCAGTACAGCTGAGCAGATTTTGGCATTTCCTAAAAGTCTAGCTGCCTTTTTCTAGGATTTGCCTTTTTCTTTCTTCCATACTTTTTAAAAGGAAAAAAAAAAAATTACAGGTAGCACTATTTTACCTAAATCTAGAAGCTTTTTAATTCTGCTCTGCACAGCTGGCTTTTTCTAACAGTTGTCCTTGTTCTAAAGGAAGCTCCTAGCTTCTGGCACGTGTGTGTGTGTGTGTGTGTGTGTGTGTGTGTGTGTGTGTGTCGACCAGGCATTGTAGTAGAAACCCAGCAGCCTGCTGGGGCATTTCAGTGGGCTTCAGCCTTCTATTTGGGAACCCACTAGTTCTAGCCCTCATACTCAGGGAGAGAATCGGCCGTGAACTATTTGTGTTGGTGTGTGTCGTTTTCCATCAGTTTTAAAAAAGCCTTAAAAGTAAAAGATGCTCTCAGCTAGCTATCTCCCCCCACTCTGCCCTTCAATTATATTAGAACAGCATAATAGCTACCTTGGAAATACAATCTCATATATAACTTGGAGGAAACAAAAAAGAGTCAAAGAGACCCGCCAATGAAATCTTCTTTAGAATAAAACTATGCATTTCAAAGGGAGGAGACAAGGTTATGTTTATCTTTTAATTACTCCTAATCTACGCAGAGACTGGAGAGAAGAGAATTTTGATTTTAAGTCTGGAATGAAATATACTTACCTGGAAATGAAGATGCAAGGGGGAAAAAAAAAAAAACCCTCAAAAATTAAGAGAAAGTGTGTGTCAACCACCCATATCTTGTTGATTCTCAAACTTTCCAGGTTCTTTTGGTTCACCACCCCAACCTTAGTAATACCCTCTTGTTTAACAAGCCTCCAGTTATTCTGGTTACAGTTTCTGGGAAATTTGTCTGTCAAAAGAAGAGAGGTTCCAGAGAATTTGGTATTTTTCCTCTTGGGCAACTGAAAGTCGTAAGGGTTATGGCACCAATGTGATCTCTCTCTCTCTCTCTCTCTCTCTCTCCTCTAGTTCAACACCCCATGATGTTACCGGTCCTTTGGCCTTGAAGGAAACATTATGGGGAGGAGCGGGGAGTGGATATACTCATTACCTGACATAAATGACTACTCTAGCTGCCTTGGAACTTTACCCTCTGTCCAGATGGTGCCTCATAGTGAAAAGGATATTGGGAAAAAGGGCCCCAGTTTGCCATATCTTTGATTATCCAAAAGGGTAAGAGAGCTTTATGCTTTTTATTTCCTGCATGCTAAGAAGAAAACGCAGCCATCTTATTTGAGACCACCAGATTCCCCTCCTTTCCATATATTTTGTCTTATACCCTTTAAACTCTCAAATCAGTACCCATGTTGCTAGGTTCATAATTAGAGTGTTGGCAATGCCTGTTCCCTTGCTTTCAATTCCATTTATACAAATGTTCCCATCACTCGTTTTAAAAGCCCTGGGCACATGTTCAAAACATACAACCCAAACAAACAAACTGCACAACCTAAGCCAAACCCACCAACAACTGGACACCCTTCCCATTTTGGAAGACCACCCTGAAAAGTTACTTAATTGCAGCATATTCTGTGAATCAAAGTTCACAGAGCTGAAAATGAAAGTTTTATGTTAGCACCTTATCACCAAAGAAATGTAGGACATACAAATAAAGCCACAGAATCAGCTACTTAAGATTCATTGGAGTAAATTTCACCTTGAGTGACATCCTTAGAAAACAGAATTTTTAGGGAGGAACAGAATTCCTACGGGGAATTTTAGCATAGGGTTAAACTTCGGCAGAATTTATTATTTGCACGTGCTGAGAAAGAGTTTATATTTAGAACTAAGTTCTTGATCTCATCCAGTGATTGACTTTTTGATAGCAAAATTCCTGTCTGTCATTTACGCCTAAAGCTGACATGATCACAGCAGTGGCAGCTGCTATAAATGAGGCCGTGATAAGAATGAAAACTTTACCAATGGGAAGGACTCCAACATGTAGGAAAAAGATAAAATTTATGACATATTGTTTTTTACCTTGGCACAGTAAAAAAAAAAAAAAAAAAAAAAAAAAGTAGGGGGAGGGTAATAGCTCAACAAAGCTCAAATTTTGGTGTGAAATTTCCCCAGCAGAGAATAGGCAGAACTGCCCAAATGCACTGTTGTGGCTGTTTGGAGCAGTAAGGAAATGAGGATCTTTGGCTGTGATTCAGGCTGGCACCGTGGTCCTGAGATGCCACAGGGAAGAAATGTGTGCTCTGCAAGACGGCAACCTCTGGAAATCAGCAGTGGTGCAATCGATCAACAGCCAGGGCCGAGAGCCCTTGCTCTTCTGTTTCTCGGTCAGAGCAAACCACTTAAAAGTCAGCTCATAGCCCCCAGTAAAAACTGAGAAGTTTATGACAAGTGGTACCACCTGTGCTTATGTCTCAGCTCAGCCAAAATAATTTCCTCTGCTGAGTCTTCTAACTGTGGTGAAGGGTGAGGCATGTGACAGTGAGGATGTGAAGGGGAGGAAGGTTCCAACATGGAGCCTGCGGAGTGAGGGGATTATCATTGTGTGCGCTAGCAGAGATCAGCAAGTCTGTCTCCTTTCCTCGGGAACAACTGTGCGTGATACGATCTCCCAACCCCTATCAAAAAAGGCTCTGTCTTCGGGAAAACAAAGACTTCTCTGCTCAGTGCCGTTCCCTCCCATGACTGAGCGTTCTTTTTAACGATGTTATATTATTACAAACTTTGTAAAGCTTGGGGTATGGAGGTTGTATTAAAAACACAATAAAGAAGAGCAGCTGTTTATACAAGCTAGTTTTTTGACCATAATTATACTTTTCTCCGTCTTCTTGATGAATCAGGACATTTTGAGCCAGGTATCTGCACAAAGCATGATAGGATGAGGATAAAATGGCATATCACTAGGATGTGACCTACATTTGTGTAAACCTTGTGGATACAAAGTGCTTCATCACTTACTTAAAAAAAAAAAAACAAAACCACTGTAATTCTTTCTTTTTTATCTTTTCATGAAAACCATCCAGGGACAGTCTAGATTTTTCAGAAAGAACAAATTTTTCAGTACAGGAGGGAGAATTTGCCAGTACAACAAGGAGCCAGCCAAGTTGCTTTGGAGGAGTTGAGCAAGTACATTTCAATAAGGACCCAAACAATCCTTGGCAACCAATCAGAAGAACCAGTCATCGTTGCATTAAGGAAGCCCTCAAATATGAGGGCTGTCGGTGGAAAATAGAGTTACTCACCAACTGAAAATGTTTACTTGAAGTGAGAATTATTTTATGGAAACCACTGTGAGTTTTGGAATACTGACAATCTGTTCAGATTGGTGGCTGTGTACAATGTTGCTGCCTCAATATGCCCTGAGACTTCTAATCTGTCTGCCTAATGGAGCAGGTGGCGAGATTCACCACTGAGCCGACGGCACCTGGAGGGCAGGGACCGTGTCTTATTCATCTTGGATCTCATACAGTACCCAGCTCTTCAAAGGCAGTGGATAAATATTGAATGAAAGAATCTTTACATGCATTGCCACATTCTCTGACCCGCTGGCATAAAATGCCACTCCGTCTATCATCTCTATCTTATTGCCCTGCTTTATTTTTCCTCTGAGGTATTATTGCCAGCTGTCATGTGATATGTGGTTGTTTTTATTATTTGTGTATTATTTATTTTTCCCCACCAGAATCTAAGTTCCTTGAGGGTAGGGACCGAACAGATTTGATTTCCTGTATATCCCTACCCTAGTTCCTAGGATGGTGCCTGGCATATAAACAGGTCAATTATAAGTATGTGTCTGATTTTCGAATGAATGCATGAGTGATAAACGGATGGTATTCTCTTTCTCTTTAATTTTTTTCTTTTCTCTTCATTCTCATCTATTTCATCTTAATAAGGCCTGAAAATTATACTATGAACTTAAATCAGTAGTAACAAAAGGAGGGTTCTTTTATATAGTGATTCATTCTAAAGAATGAAACAAGGAAACAGGGTCTTGCTGGCGTTAGGCTTGTGGCTCTACAAACCCACAGAGAAATATGAGTGACACGAAATAAAGAAGAGAGGGAGGCAAGAAACAAAACAGTCTCCTGGAGGCCATCAGTGGTGGACTCCATATGAACTGACGAGCCACCACATGTGAATAGTAAAACACATTTGTGCACCATTTTCTAGATTCTGTGTGTGCACTTAGTCATTGAAACAAAACACTGGGTTCTTTATCATACTGGGCAGGATCTTCATGTCCTTCCAGGCTTGGAGGGACAAAACTACATCTTATCCAGATTTTGAGTTCTCTTAACATCTCACTTTTAAACTTACGGTAAAATTTTAATAAGACAATGTAATACTTTTTCCCTTGGGCAATTCTGCATTGTCCCCACATGTGAATGAATAACAATTCACAAGCTATTAATAATGTTTCCATTTTACCACCTAATTTAATGGCTAATGGCTGATAAAACCAGTGACCAGATGGTTCAGTGCCTTGTCCATGATTTACACGTGATTGGTGATCCTGCCAAATATAAAACCTTCAATTGCAAACTCCAGATATTATTTCTTTCTTTCAAGCCAATATAGAGCAGAAGTTCTTTGTTTCTTGTAGATGCTCACAATGTGCGATGACAGTTGAACAGACTTGTTTTTGCAATTTCCCAATTTTATTATTATCAAATGAACCTGGGATAAATAGGAAAGTGGCCTAGCTGCAGAGTCTGACTCCGGGAAAAACAGATGGGTAGCAAAGGTCTGTCATTGGCCTTCCCACTATGCCCCTTCTCTCCCCTGAGCATCTCATACTCTCTACCTTAATCCCAATCCCCTCAGTACTTCTGACCAACCATGCACTAGGTTGCCTTGCTCTCCTAATGAATCTTATCTCTCCCCTAATTTCCAGAGTGGAAACTGCACTGGAGATGAAAGAACATAATCCCTAACTCTGTTAATAGCTCTGTATCATGGGGTGAGATGTTAAAATCCCCAGAGTCCCTGCTTCTTTATCTGTAAAACAGAGATAATGATATTTATTTCACAAAGTTATTGCACAGACTACTTAAAATTGTGTACTTGAAACTGCCATGTAGAGCCTGTCTCCTAGGAAATGTTTGGTAAATGTTTAGGTTACAATGTCTAGATATTTGTTCTGACCTGAGATGGTGATTCTAAAGAAACTTTCAAAACAGAAAAGTGAAGGACATTTTTCTAGCAGATGGTGAGGGCATTCCTTCAGTTGGAGCAAGAGCGGCATGGGGAGGAAGTAGAATATTTAGGGCCATGAGGTACAGTTGTTCAGTGTCTAACCTGTACAACCGTACATGGGCACCCTGAAGATAGACACCCATTTATGAAACGGACATAAAAACGGAGAAAAGACCCTATTCAGGTTTGGGGGGATGAGTAAATGAAACAGTGGACTCCAATCACTAAATGTATTAGAAGTAATTATGATAACATAATTGCTCATGTGTCTGGCTCTTTCTAGTGGATGGCAAAGCTCTCTGGAAGTTCTAGTATAATCACAATAAACTTAACTGAAGACTAGCAGAATGACTTCAGAAACTACTTGCTTCCTTCATGACACAGTTCATATTATCTCTAAGATGTTATGATCTTTGACAACTCGTTTTTAAGCATAAGGTAAGCATTTCGATGTGTATTTTCAAAAGTATGTAGCAGGGCCAGGGAGACGATGATTGTACAATAAGCAAATCTAGTTGTTTGGGTGCTCATGTATATTATTATGTTTAATAAGAGGAATTACTTGTTTCCTTAGATAATGTTTAACATCAACAATGTATTTCATGGTTTCTGTGTGATTAGAAGAACAGGCTCCAGATGGGCTGATATCCTGGCTCAGCCGCTTACTGAGTGACTTTGTACCTGTGTTTTAACCTCTCTGAACCCCATGACTCACTTACTTTTTATAGTTGTGGTGAGATGTGGAAAGATGGATAAAAATCCAATTTTTTTATGATGTTGAACCACCAAATTAACCAATCCTAGTCCTATCCCTCGATTTCCTATGAAATAATAATCGTCCTTATTAAGAACCATGTTTGTTGGGTTTTCTCTTACTTGCAGCTCAAAGTATCTTACCTGGTATATCTCTTTTCAATGCTTTGGTAAGTGAGGATACTCATATGAGAACAGAGCACAGAATGGCCCTAATTTTGTATTTTACCACTTTTGCTCTAATGTTCTCTACCAGGTTAATCTAAACCAAGAGCGTTTATGTGAATGAGTGAGTGAGTGTGTGTGTGTGTGTGTGTGTGTGTGTGTGTGCGCGCGCGCGCGTGCGCACATGCATGTACCTGTTGCTATTTAAACAACTCATGAGACATAGCTGAAAAAAATTCACTGGGACTGGTTTTATTAACAATATACTCCAGGTGTATATTGGGGAATAGTCATCAAACCAAATGAACCGACGGAAAGCCTGTATTCTACTAAACATCAGTTTCCCTTCCCCTTTAAACTCTGGAAATAGACCAGAAACCTGGTTTTCTGTGGGGAAAATGTTATGAGTCCTGAAAACTCCTTATGCCTCTAAACCTCCTTTGTATGTTCATGTACTCTAATATTACAGGATAATCACTTTACTGCAATATCCTCAGAAGAATTTGGAGCTTTGTCATTTTCTGGTTAAAGGTTTCATTATTTTCTCCTGGCAGAAAACTAGTCAGAAAGAATTCATTGGCTGTTTAATTCTAAGTTAATATACTTTGCCCATTTAAATCTGGGAAATTCACTTGCAAAAATAACTCAGCACATTTGGTGTTCTTTAAGGACTGCAGTAAAATTTTACTGAGTGACCTGGTACCCTTTGCAAACAGGGACTAGTTTGAAATTTTTGAACAAAAAAATGCAAGTATGTTTGCATACATCTTTAAAATTTACAAAGTTCAAGATCATGTCCTGATATGTGGCCAATGCAGATTGTGTTTTAAATGTGTCCTTTTAAATGTGTCCTTCTTGTCCCTTTCCTTACCATTCTGTTTCACTTTTTAAATAATTTGTATTAGCCAAATTAGAAGAAGAAACCTAATCTGGGCACTGTTCCAAAAAGTCAAACATGAATAACCCAGAGTAACTTCTATGTCAAATTAATAGTTCATTAGAACCTCATGTATAAATCTACCTGAGCAAGTAAACATCTCATTTTTAGCTGTTTTTAGAATTTTATGAGACACTGACACCCAGGGACTTTTACGATGGTAGTGTATTTCTCCTGTTGTAAAGAATTTCAGAGCAACAATAAATTAGCTTAGTAAATTAATGTCTAAATAGATTTACACATTTTAATGAGCAAGTAGTCTGGTTGTTTTGGTATTTTTGATGACTTTTTTCTGACAATAGGTCAAATTATGAAAATTCACATTTGCATCCACTTACAAAATGATAGAAGTTTATCAGGAAAAAAATGCAAAAGAACTTTCAGATCTCAGTTATACTTGACATTTTTTTTCCAGCAACATTTGCTAAGAATGATAACCCTCAGTGACATTTTACATTCACGAAGGAGACAGGCCAATAGACAAAGTTTCCAGGGGTCATCATTTTGTCCTTTGCCCCTTTAACATTTAAACACTGCAAGCAAGTGTCTCCAACTTTTCTCAGATGACCCAGCTTCTTAAGGATGAAGCCTATACTGGGCAGTGGATGGAAATAAAGATGTCTACTGACATAACTCTGTGGAACTGTTGCTCATGATCTACCTGAAATGGCATGGAAAGAGGGTCCAATCCTTCCTTGGCTGTTGATACTCATCATCTTAAGAAGTTGATGATACCCACCAGTATACAGATTATGTGATTGGCTCTGCAGACTGACCAGAGTTCCCTAATAATGAGCACTTATTTAGTGCTTTATAGTCATTGGAAGTGGTATATATTAATCATACTTGGAGATGAGAGGCCGCTTACATTGCCAGATGTCACTCATTTGTCAGGAAGCCATCTGAAGGAACTTTGTGAAACACTGTGTCTCAGTGTTCCCAACAGCTGGATAATTTGTACAAGATTGGAAAGCAGTGGAGTTGGTCAACACTATATCCTTCTGTGCAGTTCTTCATTCCAGGCACAGACAATACTTGGAGGGAAATAAAATGACTGCTGTACCTATTGTGTTCTCAGCTGCCTCTCTAACTATCCAAACAAATTAAAAGACACAGGACCAGTGTGTGGGAGCAGAGTAGGGGATGGTGGAGGACAAAAATGGAAGAAGAAAACTAAATAAAGAACGTTTATAAGTGCTTTAGAAGAGAAGTGATTTGGGTTACTACTAATTTAATTCTCTGAATCCTATAATCCCTTTTAGGGTACATAACACAAGACAGAATGGCCACAGTTGTGCCGTTGGTAACTCTAGGTAGATGTCAATCCTACACCTCCTGCAGGTCACTGTTGGTTTTACTTCTATGTTTACCAGGTTCCTGAGTCAGTAGCGTGAGCTTTTACTCTGTTTTTGGTGTGGAACAATTCCTTTTCCCTGGGCAAGGAATGGACTAGGAGGCCTAAGGTATATGCATTCAGACTTAATACAATGCAGCTTTCTGTATTCCTGAGACAGGCTTATATTCCCAAGGGTCTGAAGGCATGTGCTATCCTTTCTTGGATCCTTCATGAGCTCAGGTATAAAACATATTAGCCATGCAATGGGTGAATGGCAGGGATGGAGAATGCCCCTCAAAGCTGTCCTGGGTGTTTCTGTTTGCTTGGTTTCACAATAAGTACAAATGCTGAGTGTAGGGTGTGGAGTGAGTAGGGAACAAACTATTTAATTGGGTCCAGTAGGCTTGGCTCTGCATTCATTCATTCATCTGTTCATTCATTCCTTCACTCAAATATCTACTTTAAGCTTATTATATACCTGGAACTCTGGAAAACATGAAGGGTGCAATGATGAGCAAAAACAGACACTATCAGGTCACTGGTCCATCATCATAGAGCTCAGTGGTGACCTACTGGCCAGTGAGAGTCAGTCCTGATGATCATTTTCGTTTCGGATGTCCCTGTTATAATTAACAGCCACCTCCCTATCCCAATTGTGAATTACAGATTTATTAAAAGATTCTAAAATTTGGGAGGGGTAAGGATATTCCTGCTAACTTCTTTTAATTTGTCATGACAAACTTCCAGCCTTAGAGTTCATCAGACTTTGCTTCAACATTATTTGTAGAGACAGGAATGGACAGAGGCTTGACCGAATCTGGAGGCCAAGGCTCTGATCATCCATTTTCTGAGACTGCTCCAAATACCCTTCCTATGTTTCTCGATCCAGTAGAACGTGTAATGAGAGAAGGGTGATCTTTCCAACTCACAGAGGAGGAGAAACCTATTGACAGAGAGTGAACCTTTTTGGTCTCACTGCTTAAGTAAGAGCTTTCAAAGCAAACACTTTCAATCCTCCACTTGTCACACTGTTTACAGAGAAAGCACACCCTGTGTTTGCTGTGGGGTCTGGAATGTAGCCTTCCAAATAAAGGCAGGGGGGATTCCTGGGTGAAAAGAGGTCAAACTGGAGAAAAATGAAGACAGTCCTTTTTTGTTTTTTTTTTTGTTTTTTTTTTTTTTTCCCAGCCATCCCCCTAAGCAACCTCACAGTATCTTCTGCCAGTAATCTGCCTGGTGATATTTGATACAAGCTGGGATGGCAGCCACATTGATAATCACTAAATAGACAGCATATGAATGGCAACTCTTTGAGAGATAAGGCAGGATTTTAGATGCTCAAGTTGCTTTTTCTGAGCCACGCTTCAACTCTAGGCCTGACTCATCCCCCATTCAGCATTATCGGCGGAAATCGCCAGCCACCTGCTTCTGCCTTTTCTCCTTCATGAAGATGATGATGCAGCCCAGCATACAATCAACTCCTCCTCACTGCTTTTAATGTCATTATTTTTATTGAGCGAAATTCTAACTGCTCAGAGCTAACTATTACTGTTTAATCTAAGGCCGCCTGTTAGGAGTAATGTTATTACTGCAAAGACAGAACCAAGCAAATGGTCCAGGTACCCTGCACTTTTCTCTCCGTCAACTCAGGCTTGCTCTTCCTCTTCCTAGAGCATTAACAAGAAGTGATTATTCCTTTGTGTCGCAACACATTTATGCACACACAATAAAGAAAATGAAAATATTTTAATATATTTTGTTTAATTAGCCTAAAATTATACTCCTAAGGCCATTTCTGATGCGCAGCAGGGACTAGTAACACACTGGTCTTCCTCATTTAAAATAATAGTTGTAGCTTTTCATTCCTTCTCTCATTTACTCATTCTTTCAATAATATTCATAAAGCACTTATTGTATGTCAGGCATTGGGGGTGCAATGGAAAAGAAATCAAATAGGTTTCCTGTTCTCATGGAGCTAAGAGTCTAGTGAGAGAGACTGTTCCTGAACAAGTTGTATATTGATCAAATCTCTATACATTCATATTAAAATTCAATATGTAGTTTGGTCTTACAGTGAAGTTCTCCATGAATACTATTGCAACATAAAGCACTGGCTTGTAATACATTTATTTGGTTAGGCTAGATATATGAGGCTTTATTAAAGCTAGGCACATATTTCCTTTCAAATATGAGAATACCTTCCTTCTACAAGGTTCCTGCAAATGATTATGATGTTGATATACAGCACTTTCAGTACAAGACAAGGAAAAAGCTATAGTATATATTACAGTGTACTGATAAACTCACAGGGATATAGATTTACATACAGAACAGACATATAAACAAGTAAACATAATCCATTGTATGTGCTTTACTAAAAGTACGAGAGCACAGCATAGCAGAAGGAGTGAGAAGTGGAACAATGCGGGGCAGAGTTTAAAAAAAAAAAAAAAGAAGCTTCCAGGAGCCGCATCTTAAGGACTAATAGAATTGACCAGAGAAAGGAAAAAATGGTGACAAAGGGAGTAAATTCACAGAGGGTTAAAGACTCATCCAGGCATGGTTTTCTCAGTCATTCTCATCATTCCTGTCATGGAAAGAAAGCCTCAGTTACCTTTCTATACATTCTCCCGGATTCTTACTATGCTCGTTCCTGTCTTCTTACTCAGAAGAACAAAGAAAAGAGAAGGAAGGTACCATTCAGCGTGTAACCATCGTTAAACAGGCTGGTAGAAAAACAAAGGGGGAAGGAAAGAGCCCCAGTATCCTGAGGACCAGGCCTCAAAGGTCAGAGTGCCAGTAAAAGTGGTCTGAAAAAACCACGTTAGGGCAAGAACAAACAGGTTCTTCTTTTTTTTCCTTCTATGTGTAGTATCGGGAAGGATGGACGCTGGAAGACATAATGTTGATTCATTGACGAAAACCAGGGAGGTGCCCCTTTCATTTTATTTCTCTTTGATTAGATGTACTTTACAGTATCTCATCTTCAACTTGTAGCTCTGGAGAGGATCTTTAAAATCATCTAATGCAATGCCCTTGTGTTTATGGATTAACAAATTACAGATAAGAGTGGTGAGGTAATTTGTTCAAGAACATAATGACTGGGCTTCCCTGGTGGCGCAGTGGTTGAGAATCTGCCTGCCAATGCAGGGGACACGGGTTCAAGCCCTGGTCTGGGAAGATCCCACATGCCGCGGAGCAGCTAGGCCCGTGAGCCACAATTACTGAGCCTGCGCGTCTGGAGCCTGTACTCCGCAACAAGAGAGGCCGCGATAGTGAGAGGCCCGCGCACCGCGATGAAGAGTGGCCCCCACTTGCCGCAACTAGAGAAAGCCCTCGCACAGAAACGAAGACCCAACACAGCCAAATAAATAAATAAATAAATAAATAAATAATACTTAAAGGTGCTAATAATTAAAAAAAAAAAAAAAAGAAGAACATAATTACTTTGGGGCAAAACTGGGACCAGAACCTAGATCTTCTGGTCCCTCCAAAAGTAGAAAGTGATTTAGAGTTATTCAGACATGGTTTGACTCTGTGCTCTTACCTACATCTGTGTCCATTTACACTGTAATGGAAATAATAATACTTTACTGGGAAGTTGTGAGAAATAGGTGAGAAAAGTACATGAAAAACACCTAGCAGAGTACTGGAATCTTAATAGCTACTCACCTGTGAAGCATCACTTTTCTCTTCCTTTACCCAACAAAAATCATGTTGAGGAACCGGAGAAACTATGATTAAGATATTTTAGAGCATGACTTCTGAAGTCAGTCTGAAATAATGGACATTATTAGTGGAAGATAAATGTGAGAACTGATTGAAGTCATACACACACACACACACACACACACACACACACACACACACACAGAGTTTCTTCCCACAGTGAATAATAATCAAATGTTTAAAATTCCTGGTAATGCCTTAGCAATGCCAATTATATTAATAATGAATACCAGTAATTGAGCACCTACTGTGTGTCACGTGAATCACATACATTAATTCTAATTCTGGCAACAATCTTGCAGAGCACTTCACAGATGATGAAACCAAGGAGCATAGTGATTAAGTAATGTTACCCATGGTTTAGCAACTACCATGTATATTCAGATGAAAATCATAGAAAAATTTCAACTCACACTTGTTCCAGGCAGATAAACAGAGAGAGGTGATTTCTTAAAATGCTTTCCAGAACAAATACCTAGTTGCTTAAGCCAGCAGCTGTTCTCCTTGGATATTCAATGGGCGGTGTTGCTAGGCCTAATCAGTCAGGACCAAAAACTTGGGTAATTTAAAAATTGAACAAAGGGCACAGATGAAGATTTCTTCCAAGCACACACCTGCTGGGAGCTATGAGTAACTACCCCTAAGGTCAGACTTAATTGGATTTAGATCTAAATGAACTCTGACATGTTGATTATTCACTACTTGAAAGTAGAAGGAAGAAAAATGCTAAGGTGAGAGGTCAGGAGTGTAAGCTTTCTTTTTTCTCTCCTGTGGTCCTGAAAAGTCCTCGCTGAGGACTTTCTTTTAGTTAGGTTTTGTATTTTCACTTTTAAAAGAACATGGAAAACCCAAAAGTTTTGGTCCTAAGTCCATCCTAAATACAAAGCTTCTTTCTTAACAGATTCGGGTTCTAGAATTAGTCCAGTAATGAATATAGGAGGCTACCAAAGGAAGCACAAAGTGCTCGGGGATATATAGTCAGTAATTCTCAGAACTTTTTTCTTCCACAGAATCTTAAGAAATGGAAGTAGGCAATCTCAGACCCGATAGGAATATTAGGATCAATAGGAGTGAGTGAATTATCTGCTCTGCCCCAAGCTTTATATATCTTACCTCAGTTAATTCCCATAATTATTATTTCCATTTTATCACAAGTACAGTTCTTACCCTCATTTTATCAAAGGAGCAATTGAAGCTTAGAGAAGAGAAATCATTCATTTAATGTCATGCATCCATAAATGACAGAGCTGTTATTTAGAGTCTAGCTCTGCCTCACCCTGGCAGCCAGGACCCTGACCGGGTGACTGTGCTGACACAGTCATGGTAGGTTAGACACTGGGTGGGACGCATCAGGAAAACCTTCCTGGAAAAAGTGGGCCCTGAGTTTGAAGCAAGAGAAGATAAAAGATGTGGCTTGATTGCCTGCTGCTAGCTATGTCTGGCCTCTGATACTGCAGGTCTAGAGAGGGCTGGAAGCAGGGGCATGGCTTAGTTTAAATAACCCAGAGGAAGAGTAAGGTGGAGTGAAGAGAGAAATCTGAAAGATCCCAGAGAAGGTTCTTTGAATTGAGAGCTGGACCAAGCAATGAAGCTAGAGATGACCTGTGGATGTTTCTACACAGCAGGAGAGCAACCAGAGGCTTGAGACCCAAACAACAATACGGGGCCCAGAAAGGGGGAAGGAGCAGACTGGGCTGGTTAGTTGGTAAAGATCAACAGGTGTACGGCAGGTTCTGGAAAAGAAATATTTCTGCTTCATTCAAAAAATAGTAAGCCATATTTCTACAGTGAGTAAAGTGAAATCAATGATAGAAAAGATGAATTTGTAGAGAAGAGAAGGGCCATAATTCAATGTTCACTCTTGGTTGGCCATAACTCAACCAATATTTTTCTATTTTTTTGGTCGTGCATCATTGTTTCATTTAACAAGTATCTGCTAAAGGCCCACTGTGTGTCAGGCTCGCTGAGGGAAGTGGAGTTTCCACAATGCTCATTTGAACCAAAGTAGTATATCAGGTCTGCATGGAAGAAACAAAGTCATCTCTTGGATTCCAGTGAGGATGACATAAAGTTTATGACCATTGAGTCGATGATTAAGTGCTTTGGGGAATGAGATGGGATCAATTAGAGTGACTCTTATAGTGCAAGTGAAGTGTTGATTGTATTGAATAAAATGGAAACAGACGAGCCCATGCTCTAAGAGGAAACAGAATAGGAAATGTGGATGAGATTTACAATGATGATAATAGTTCCCATTTGGGGACCCTCTACTTCTCAGCTGCCAGATGCTTTACTTATTCACCAGTCTGCACTACAGCCCTTTGAGGAAGTTATTATTACCCTCATTTTATATCCATAAAATGACCTGTGGATGAAGGGTTTGCCTGGGACTGAAGGGTTTCCCAGGGACTGGACTTTTAGTGCTAACCTAGGGAAGCCCCAGGCAAACTGGAGCCTGGGACTCCTTAGAGCAAACCAGGGATCACAATGTCACAAGTCAAGGACAGAATCTGAACTCATGCCCAAGATTTCCTGATGCCCATACCTGTGTCTTTTCACTACACCGCAATGCCTCTATCTTTAAAAATCCTGAACTTAACAATATCAGCTCACATACTTTTTGTAAACACAAACAAGAAGAAGATTTTTATCTCTTGAATCAAATAACTTTCATGCTGGCTCTCCTTTTAAGTTGTCCATTGCTGCTGTCTGGACCACTAACATCTATGTATCAACCAACAGATCTTTGACTGACAACCTCCTTTAACACTGGAGAAACATATTTATCTAGTAAACCTTTTTGTTTTTCAGTAATTCAGTTATAATCCTAAAGGTGAGTGATAGGACAAAAGAGGTTGTGTCTAACAAGAAACTAACATCTGGAAGAAAATAAAATGAGAAACAAAGGTCCAGCTGTTTTGCCCATAAATGAAACGCATTGATATTTGGGGACATCTGGAGAGTTGATTGAACTTTTTGATTTTCATACAGATGTTCTGTGTCATAGAGACACAGTCATAACTATATATGGAAAAATATGCATAATGGCATTTTGCTACGTAATTGCCATAGGGAACCCTTTCATAATGCTAATGTCTGCGGACAGAATGAAGACTCTGGCTTATACTGTTATATCAGTTATATTTTATAGCATATGGTTATTACGTTCCAGGACATATATTTGGACCTGGGTAGCCATGCCATGATGTAGATATTATGGATTTTGAAGTTAGTTACTTTATAGCCCTTTTCTAAGTTCCAATTGGTTAGATGCAAGCAGGAAGAGTGGAGCATTTACCGGATTGCCTAGGCTTTCTTAAATAACTAAACAAACTTATTTAAAACTTATTTTTAAAATGATTCAAATAATTCAAGCTTTAAAATGCTGTCACATTCTAACTAAAGACAGTCCCCGGGCTCAATTTACTCTGCAATCAACACACCCCTTGGTTTGACTGTTGTGCGGAGCAGCTGCATTATCTGCATTTTGCCAAGTAAACAAACTCTGCACCGTGCAATAGTGTTTGTTGTTTGCTAATGTGCTAGTGGTTAGAAACTGCTTAAAAACTCTAATTATACATTTTCATATAATGCAGAGGCAGTGTGGGGACGTGCTTCACCACTGAGGATATACACACAAACTGCACTTGTATACTTTGTCTGTGGCACAGTAGTTTTTAAATAAATGCTTTGTAAATGCCTGAAAAATAATATCAAGCCTTAACTGATTATTTACTATGTACTGAACACTGGGTTAAACATACATTTAAAGTTTAAGTATTACTTAATGCACAGAATAATTCCCTGAAGTGGCTTTATTAGCCCCACTTTACATGTGAGTTGACTGAGGTGCAGAAATGTTAAGTAAGTGACTCACCCAAGGTCATATCAGTCTAGCATATGGCCGAAGTGGCTTTTAAACCCAGATTTATCTGATCTCATAATCCATGCTATGATCTGCCTGCCTCTTCTTAAAGTGAGTATTTGATGGCAGAGACCTAGCTTTGCTAAGGCCCCCAAGACTGGTTTAAGATCTCTGTCAAACAAAGATACGCACAGCTCATTTTATGCCTATTTCATTAAAAACTATCTTGGCAGAAAGTTGTTAGCTCCTGTACCTAGATGGAAGAAGTGTACATTTGTTACACAAACCCCACTTGCATGCATTCAAAATGATCCAGTCAGGGGGTTAGCAAAGGTTGTTTTAAGCCAAATGACACCTGTAAAGGAAAGTTATGTCGCTGCTCTTTCCTTTTAAATCTATGCTTCTTACTTACTGGCCTGGTCTGTTGCAAACATTGATGCGTCATAAAAAATACGTTGCCTTATAAATCACGTCTCTCCTATAGGAGATCACAACATTTTTTACAGCCCATCTGAAACTCTTGAAGGTTTGTTTCTTCAGAACCTATTCCAGTTGCAAAGACATGAGATTTTTACTTCAAAGGAAGCACTTATGAAATCTACACTTGCAGAATACAAAACTACCTCTTTAAGGCCTTTTAATAGTTGATACCTCATTTAATTTTGCAGTTTCCATTTAAAAAATCACAATATACATAGTAAAGTATCCACCTTTTATGATTATCCCACCACTAATTTCAACGATGTACGCAAACACGTTGGAAAAATAATGCATCAGCCCTTTGATCTCAAGTCTTATCTTTTCTCACTGGAACTTACTGAAAGAGCCATCACAGTTCCTAGAAAACCACAGGTTCTAGTGCATTGAACATGTGGCGCATTAAGAACGTCATTACATGTTTTCTTAGGTCAGTCACCCAAGGCAATAGAAATAAAAGCAAAAATAAACAAATGGGACCAAACTTATAAGCTTTGCACAGCAAAGGAAATCATAAACAAAACGAAAAGACAACCTATGGACTGGGAGAAAATATTTGCAAATGATGCGATCGACAAGGGCTTAATTTCCAAAATATACAAAGAGCTCATACAACTCAACTTAAAAAAACAAACAACCCAATCAAAAAATGGGCAGAAGACCTAAATAGACATTTCTCCAAAGAAGACATACAGATGGCCAAAAGGCACATGAAAAGATGCTCATCATTGTTAATTATTAGAGAAATGCAAATCGAAACTACAATGAGGTACCACCACACACCGGTTGGAATGGCCATCATTAAAAAAGCCTACAAATAATAAATGCTAGAGAGGGTGTGGAGAAAAGGGAACCCTCCTACACTGTTGGTGGGAATGTAAATTGGTGCAGTCACTATGGAGAACAGTATGGGTGTTCCTCAAAATACTAAAATAGGGTGGCCATATGATCCAGCAATCCCACTCCTGGGCATATAACCAGAGAAAACCATAATTCAAAAAGATACATGCACCCCGATGTTCATAGCAGCACTATTTACAATAGCCAAGACATGGAAACAACCTAAATGTCCATCAGCAGATGATGTGGTACATATGTACAACGGAATATTAGTCAGCCATTGAAAAGAATTAAATAATGCCATTTGCAGCAACATGGATGGACCTAGAGATTATCATACTAAGTGAAGTGAAAGAGAAAGAGAAACACCCCATGATATGTGGAATCTAAAATACGACACAAATGAGCATATCTACAGAAACAGACTCACAGACATAGAGAACAGACTTGTGGTTACCAAAGGGGAAAGGTAGGGGGAGGGATGGGTTGGCAGTTTGGGATTAGCAGATGCAAACTCTTATATATAGGATGGATAAACTAGAAGGTCCTACTGTATAGCACAGTGAACTATGTTCAATATCCTGTGAAAATCATAATGGAAAAGAATATGAAAAAATATATATATATTTGAATCACTTTGCCGTACACCAGAAATTAACACAACATTGTAAATCTACTATACTTCAATAAAAAAAAAAAAAAAAAAAAAAAAAAAAAAGAATGTCATTATACACACCCACACAGTTGGGGATTTTAAGCCACACGGTTGCATTTTTCACTGTGAAAATTTAAAAGGAAGAATAATTATACTACTCACTATTTAATAGAATAATCATGTGGCATTAGTTAGGTTGTTTTGCTTTCTTTAAAAAGAATGTTCATCAAATACCACATGAAAGACTATGTTTACCTACCAACATAATAACACCTTTCATTTATGTGGCTATTTATCATTTCCAAAGTGTTTCACGTTTATTATATAATTGGGTGATATCATTCGGACACTTGAAATTATACCTCAGATACAGTACTGTAACTGTTTTCTGAGCACTAAATTCAAGGTAGATATGCTTTTCTGGCACTGCCTTGACTAAAAAGATAACCTAAAATAATACTGCTCTAGTCCCAAAGAGATTTCAGACAAAGAAAGGAGAAGATGAAAAACAGTTATCTCACCCACTGTGAAACCACAGTGAAATTCACAAGAACTTTACAGGAGGGGTTTTTGTTAAAGGGTTTTTCCCAACTGCACCAGACTACAATCTAACAGTCTGTTCTTTTAAGATTAAGTGCTTCACCTTGAGGTTTTTTTATGGCGGCTTCTATCTGTGGTGCCTCACCTTAGTTATAAAACACCACCTCAGAGGGATGAGCTAATGGTGTGTATGAAGGAGCCTCTACTGGGAAACTCCATGAGTGAGAAGCACATTCAGGGAGTGTCAGGGTGGCTGCAGAGCATGTGGCAGAGGGGAGAGGACACAGCCTTTGAGGTCAAAATGCTTTTGATTAAAATCCAAGCTATTCTACTTACTACTTGAAGGCCTTGAACAGCTCATGTAACCTCTCTGAGCCTTAGTTTTCTTATCTTTACAATGGAGGTGATAGTATCCTTTCTTCATAGGGTTATTGTGAATATCAATCGTAATATTGAATGCAAACATTTAGTGGGGGCCCAACATATTAAATAATGAGTAGATGCATTACCAATTTATTATTAGACCCATGTCTTTGCTATTGCAATGTTCCAGGCAGAAATCCAAGAGGGTGTGGAGCAAGGAATGTATTTTAGTGAAATGAAGAGGAGAAAATAGTTTTAGTCAAGATGATTTCCTGGATTGTGGCTTCCGCATCTAGATGATGATGATGATGATGATGATGATGATGGTATTCAATAAAACCAGAAATAGACGGAGATGAAGGAGAGAGAATGAGAAAGACAGTGGGAGAGAGAGATTACATTACATAATGCATTTATCTTCTTCACCCACCTTCTAACCAGGTCCCGGGCACATATATATGTGTATATACATATATATATATATACCCACACATATACATGTTGAATTAATAAATGGATGAATGAGCAAATCACACATGAGATAGGTCAACCAGCCTAATCCTATGACCATGTTTGAATGGATGTATGATTTAAAAATTTAAAAACCTCGTAGAATATTCTTATCAGAAAAATTTAAATATCTAACCTGGCATGTATTTCCTTTATCATCGGCCACAATAAAAGACTTGCACTGCATTTCACATAAAATGAATTAAAAATGAAGCATACAGAAGGACAGCATTACTTAGATAGATGAGGAAACTCTTCCTTTTGTAGGTTTAATATGCCAGGGCGTAGGAGGCCTTAATTCTTCTCATTTCCCACTCCTATTTGGATATACACAAGTCTAAGAAGTCACTGGTCTCTGGCAGAGAGCTTGTCAACTTCCGTAAGTTCATGGTCTTTCCCTTCAACTCTGCCTGGAGACTTACAAATGACACAGAGCCCTTACTAGGTAGAATTCATCTCTGGTCAGGGCCAAATCAGTGTGGCAGGGTGGTTAAAAATGTGTATGAAACAAAGGGTGCCTTAGGACTTTTGCATGCGCAGGTTTTTATTTTCATGTACTTACTAGGTACCTATTTCCAGATGCCCCTAAAGATTCCTAGAGCTATCGCCATTTCCATTTTGGGCTACATTTGACTTCTCTTTTCTTTAAGAGCATTCCGTCTCCCACACCACCATCAGCAAGCAGATAATCTACCTGCTATTTATATCGCACAGCAGTTTTTCCAGGAACATTGGGCTCTAGCAGGCAAGATGCTATTATAATTGCCTATTTTCATTTGTTATTTCACTGTGAAAGCAGGCTAAAATGTGGGAGTGAGGAGGCCACATTTGGCAGCTGCCTGTCGCAATAAGAAAATGAGCAAAAGAGGCCTTTTCAGTCATAGACCAGGTTCAACAGCATTTTAGGATTACTGATGGGGTGAAGTTTATCATTTTAAAGTGTAAATAAATCATAGGGTTTTTTGAAGTGAAATTTATTGCTTTAAGAATAAGGATCAAGGTCTTTGGGGAATCAATTAGCCTTTGTATTTGAACAGACAGGGTGCCGTACACTCCTACAACCTCTGTGCTTTGAATCAATCTAACATTTCTTTTTTTTTTTTTTAGGTATGCATTCTTTAACACATATGGAAAAGCACGGTATTTAACCAAACAACGCTAATACATAGAATAGCCGTTTGTTATATGCGCAAATTAGCAGCATACAATTTAATTCAAAATTAGCAAGTGATGATTCTGGAAAACAACAATTTCTTCTCAGTAGGAAAGCCACACAATGGCCAGAATTCTGCTCCCTGCCAACTCACATGTAGTGACGGAAGCAGGATCTACTCACACACTATACATGGCAAGACTGGGCCAAGTAACGTGTTAATGGTGCCTTTTACCAGGAGTGAGACCCTGACAGTGTTTATTAGTAATGGTTACAGATTTCTAGGAACCACTTGAAACAAAAGAGCATCATGCTGTGGCAGCTTAAAACCACCTTGGGGCTGAGCAGTCTTAGAGTTGGGCAGACTTGGGTGATTTAAATAAAAATCTATGTCTCATAGGTTTAATATTATTCCTGCTCCTCTGAGTGGTCTAAAACCAACCAACCAACCAACCAAGCAGAAAACCCTTGTGATTATCATCACCTTTTTAACATCCCTTTGTGATCTTTTTTTTTTTTTTTTCCTCTTCTTCCTATTCAGTCAGATACTCTCCCTTTTCCTCTGCCTCACTTCCCATTTCTCTTTGCTCAGTGAATGGAGTTTGCGGAATGTAAGAGAAGAACTGGATTCCACACAGGACTTCATCTGCTCCTCTACTGGCCCCAGCCCTGAGAGCAGGGGGGATTCAGGGTGCCTGACTCCCCTACCCAGGCTGCTGGGTAGATTCTCAGCTTGTGACAGGAATTTTGTTCGAACCAGTGTAGAACCCCTTGGGTTCTGGCACAAGACTTTCCCAGCAGGGAAAGGGCAATTTGTGAAAATGGATATTTGAGGCAGTGTGGGAGAAAAGAGGCTCCTTTTTCATCATTGTAGACTTTGAATTAGTGTCTTAGAACTGAAAGAGACCCCAGAGAAATGTTTGTCCAATTTATTGATTAATTCCACAAACATGTCAAGACTCTCCACTAGACATTGGGGATGCAGACATGTAAATCCTTCAGAATCTCTCTTATCATAGCTAATTGTAATTACTATACAAAGTTGAATTTGTATATGTATACATCGATAGAGTTTGTATATCTATAGTGCCAGCAAGGTTCTAGGGAGCTCAGAAAAAGAACCACTAGTTCTGAGGTTGGGAGAAGGGGGGGATTTTACCAGGTAGTAGATATGCAAAGATCCAGAGAAATGGAAGGACAAAGAAGTATTCAATAGATGAGGGAAGGGTGGAGGTACAGATATGCAGTCTGTAGACGTGAAATAAGATGAGAGCAATAAAGTGAGTCATGGAAACTAAGATGTCATTGATAATCTTGATATCCATTTTAGTGGAATAGCAGAGGCCAGCTACAGTGAAATAGGAGGGAGCTGATAAAGAGAATAAGTGGACAGAATCACATTGGATGGATTAGCATTGTATTGGAGTACAGTCCCTGTTGTTAATTAACAGGAGAGAGAAGGAGATAAAAATCTGTATCGCCATCTGCAAAATCTGCAGGGAGAGTGGAGAAAGGGGCTAAATGTGGGGAAAGGAAAAGCTTGTAGAGAAGCAGAAAGTGCAAGACCAAGGAACAACCATAATATTCAACATTACCAGTCATCAAGGGCATGCAATTCCGCCCCCGGCAAATTGGCAGAAACTAACCAACCACAGCAAACACACAGAAATCTGTTAATTCCAAGTGTTGGCGTGTGTGGAGCAGCGGGAGCTCCTATAGCTTTCTACTACATTGGCTCAAGGAGCATTTAGGCACCGTGCAGTAAAGGTGAAGTAGGCAAACTCCCTGACCAATGATTATGCTTCCAGGTATGCACCATGCATGTGCACAGGGAAGACAGAACCTAAGTGGCCATCGACAGGATATGGATGTTTAAATGCGGTATATTCAGTGGACCACTATCCAGAAGCGCAAATGGGCTAAGTTTACATGTTTCAAAGTGGAAACACATCTGTAGCATAATACTGAGAGAGGAAAAGCAAGCTTTAGAATGATATGTATAAATGGATACATCTACATACATAAAGTTAAAAAATAGAAAGGATACACCACTCAAACTTATTGTATCCTATATTTTATTTTGGAAGATAATTCAGGAGATATGAACACAAGGGAATACCATGCAGCGACAAGAATATACAGCCTACAACTACATGCAACTGTTTGGATGAATCTCACAAACATGAGGTTGGGGAAATGAAACCAGATACTGAGAGTGCACACTGTATGATTTGTTTTAAAAAAATAAACAAACGATAAAGCAAAGTCAACGTATCCTTGTAGGAAAGAGGATAATAGATTTCCCGTGGTGGGAGGTAGGGGCAGCTGGAGACTGTAAAGGGGTACAGAGCAGGTCTTCTTGGGTGCTGCAAAGTGTTCTTTCTTGATCTGGGTTCTGGTTATACAGGTGTTTTCTGTTTACAAAGAGTCATTGAACTGTACACTTCCTAAATGTTTACATTTCTGAATGTATGTTATACTGCAGTAAAATGTGTAAAAATGCTCTTTGACAAAGAAAAAAATCTGAGGATGATATGGCAAACTAACATTTACCTACTCTGAGTTGATGGGTTTCCAGGTGTTTTTATGATACTTCCTGTGTCTTGCCGTTTACTTGGATTATTTCATTATGAAAAAAGGAAACACAGAAGCCAATTAAATGAAGAATTACAGATAGGAGATGGCACCAGTTGGTAGCGATAGACAACGAGGAATCTGAAGTCAGAGATCCCAGCAGATCTGCCAAGGCAGAACCAACACATGAATTCAGTCTCCTCACTTCTTACTCCAGTTCAGTTCTGTCCTCTTGCATGGATGTTGTCACAAGCTTGATATTTTCATTTTTGATTTTGGAAACAGATTCGGCTTCTGCCTTTAAGTCTTGTGCCAGGCCCTTACTCTACATAACTATATCAACAATTAAAGAACGTAGCAACCCTCCTAGTAACTGTTGATATTTTAAAACACAGGGTTTGAGGTAGATGAATAACAGTGTTTCCTTCTCTGCTTTTTATACTTTCCCAGAAAAGGGAGAATAGACCACGCCAAGCTTCTATGAGATATTATTTTCTAGGCTGAACCAGGATATAAGATCAAAGCCCCCTTGGAAGAAGGTCTGGCATTCTCCCTCTCTTTGGTCCTCAAAATAAAAGCGTAAATCAAGTTCAACACTATTAATAGGTAATATGTGCTCACTTTCTTTGTCTTTATTAAGAACAGACTGAGTTTCATAGGGGAAATTCAGGGATAGTGTGCTTGATTTTAAATATACCAAGTGTTTGGAAACCGTGTCTTAGATAACAAATCCTTCAAAAAGTGCAGGAGATGTTTCAGGAAAGTTCAACAGCACTAAACTCATTGTGAGTAAATAAAATAGAGACTATGGGGCTTCCCTGGTGGCGCGATGGTTAAGAATCCGCCTGCCAATGCAGGGGACACGGGTTCGAGCCCTGGTCCGGGAAGATCCCACATACCGCGGAGCAACTAAGCCCGTGCGCCACAACTACTGAGCCTGCACTCTAGAGCCCGCGAGCCACAACTACTGAGCCCACACGCTACAATTACTGAATCCCAAGTGCCTAGAGCCCGTGCTCCGCAACAAGAGAAGCCACTGCAATGAGAAGCCCGCGCACCACAACGAAGAGTAGCCCCCGCTTGCCGCAACTAGAGAAAGCCCGCGCGCAGCAACAAAGACCCAACGCAGCCAAAAATAAATAAATTAAAAAAAAAAAAAAAAAAAGAGAGACTAAAATTCCCTTTGTATCCCTATATGTGTGCAGTTCCTGTGTCCCTGCCCTCACGTTAATGTTCAGATGATCCCAAGGTGTTTAATCCATGTCACTTCAGCACATCACACTAGATTGTGGAATTTAAAGAAGACACGGAACCTTGTTGAAATGTGACAGATTCCTCTGGACTTCAGCTTACTGTGTAAAGATGGATGGGAAAAAGCCTCCTAGATTTAACTCTTATGTATCTTGAAACTAAAGCATGAGAAAAAGGTATGTTTCATGTTAAAGTTGGGCATTTCCATCAAACAGAAGTTGAGCAGCCCAGCACTCCTTAATTCCAAGGTTCAGCATGATCCTCAGAGCCTGTTAATATTTGCTGCCCCCTGTAGTTTGCTCTTGTAAAAATTCTTTAAAAATCAAGAGAGCTATTTAAAACTCCAGTTGCTCTTCTTCTAAACCCTAAGCACTTCTGGAATTTCATTCCCTATCTCTTTTCCGTATAACTCGACACATCAGAGTGATGAGATGGGGCGAGGCAGGGGAGTACTTCTAGAGCAGTTGCAATTTCATTTAAGAGAATAAACTGGGGAAAATGATTGCCTTTTAAACATGCAGATTGTATTATATAGAGAAAGCTGCTCAAATAAATACGATTTTCTTTAAAAAGGCAAAGGAAGCGTCTGTTTATTAAACTACTTCCTCAATTTCCTATTGCCTTCAGAATTGGTTGTGGGACATGATTGCCTTTGTCTCCAAGCACAAGAGCTTCTAATAACATTAAGCTTAAAATAATATAGTAGAAAAGTACAGACTCGTGGTTTGTTCATTTGCTGAAACTAATATAGATGGTAGAAATTTTACCCAAGCTTAAAATAGCACATGGAACACTAGAAATTTAACACTGCCTCAGTGATGAATGAAATTTCATTATAAAGGATCACAATCTAATATCTAACTTTAGTAAAAATTTTGGAACTAGTTACCACCATGCACAAATGCTAGGGAACAAGGTAATAAAACTGTTTACTTTTGCAAAATATTAATGAAGAGGAGTAGGTGATCCTAAGATAGTATCACCCCATCATTTGTGTGACTTGAATAATTTTTGGTTTAATTTCACGATTCAATTGGCCTGTGTATATGTAACTCCCAGATAGATTATGGAAGGGTACGGTTAATTTGTACAGTGCTATAGCTTCCCTCAGGGAAGCAAAACACCTCCTTTAGTTTCTTTAGACTCTATATTATAGATTCATATTTTTTCATCAAAAATGGATAAGGAAATTGATAATTCCAATCAAATTGGTAAAACCAAAGGGACAGCTAAAGTTGTTTTGAGATCAAAATAGGTTAGCTCCAATTTTATGTAGTTAACTGAGGCAAATGAAACAATGCCACTTTCTAAAAAGATAAAAACAAATGTTTTAAAAAGCAGAAACTTTAACATATATAAAATCCTATTAAATGCATGATAATAATATTTGCTGATGGTCATTTGAATTATGAATTTAATTTTATTATGAAGCTCTCACAGTATAACCATGTTATTTCATTTTGTTGACGTAGAAACAGAGACCAAAATCCATTAACCAAGAAAGATTTGTTAAAGATTCTCCCTGTTATGGAGAATATACAAGAAGCAGAAGATTTCGACACTCTTCTCAAAGGTGCATGACGATTAACAGGTAAATGAGTGAAAAGAGTAAGCATTTGAGAAGTTTAGAAAAGAAAGATAATATTTTCTTAGAATGGTCATGAAGGTATCGTCTGAGCTGGGCTAGGATTTAAATAGGAAGAAAACATGCTGACGGAAGGGATCAGGAAACTTCTGGGGTTTGAAACATGAAGAAAAGCTCTGAAGGAGCTGCCATACACCAAGGGTCTGCTCGAAAAGAAGACACAGAAGAAATACAAATGATTTTGGACCTGGACTTAGAGATTTCAGGTATCACCAAAGGGGTCCTAGATCATGAGCTGCTCAGTACTAGTAAAACAACGCTGAAAGGAAATTTTTTAGTGTGACACACCTCAAGGTGGACCCAGAACTCAACATCTAGATGAACAATGCTTTCATGGGTCCCTGATGAAAGGGCCTGACAGAGAAGGAAAGAGCCTCCTCTGAGAATCTGGGAGAGAATTTGGCAACCTGAGAGGGTGAGCACACACACTGCTGGAGAGAATGCTGAGTTGGATGACCGGATGTTTGATTCTATCCCTGCCACTTTTTTTTTTTTTTTTTAATTAATTAATTAATTTCTTTTTGGCTGTGTTGGGTCTTTGTTGCTTCACGAGGGCTTTCCCTAGTTGCGGTGAGTGGGGGCTACTCTTCGTTGTGGTGCGCGGGGTTCTTGTTGCGGTGGCTTCTTTTGTTGCGGGGCACGGTCCCTAGGCACGCGGGCTTCAGTAGTTGTGGCACGCAGGCTCAGTAGTTGTGGCTCGCGGGCTCTAGAGTGCAGGCTCACTAGTTGTGGTGCGCAGGCTCACTAGTTGTGGCACACAGGCTTAGTTGCTCTGCGGCATGTGGGATCTTCCCCGACCAGGGCTCGAACCCGTGTCCCCTGCATTGGCAGGTGGATTCTTAACCACTGCGCCACCAGGGAAGCCCCCTGCCACTTTTTTACTGTGGAAATTAAAGCTTGGGCCCACACCTAGCTACTCCTCAAATCCTCATTTCCCAAGGGGGGGTTAGTAACACCCCTTCTGTTTATATCATGCAACCCTGAAAAGCAAATGAGGTAATGTAGGTAAAAGTACTTTGTAAGCTGTAAAATGCTATATAAACTAAGGGCTGATTGATTTCCAGCTTGCAGTCAACATCCATGACAACTTTGTCTCTGATTCATTGGCTGAATCATAGACATCAAAAGTCCTCTTCCACTCTTCTCCATTAACCCTCATCCATTTCTCACTTCCTTGCACTAGATCCACTCTTATCAGGAAGGTCTCCTTACCCATCGTCAAGCTTAGTTCTCATGCCTTCCACTCTCATGCATGATTTATACTGCATTATCCATTTTAACTCATGTTTTCTGTTATATAAGGATGTGTTACCTCTCAGTTGCATTATAAACTCCTGAAGGAAAGGGAGCTTGTTTTTTTTATTTTTAAAATGACACTAGAATTCCCCTATACTTGGAAACCAAGACTTGGGGATAGAGGGGAGTTGAAGGACACTGAGGGTTCAGGCAGATGAAAATCTGACCCCATCACAGTTAGCCTAGCAGTTCTAGCTCTTTTCTTAACATTTAAAAAATGATGATTATGATCCGGATCTCCATTATACATGGATTGAGTTAAATAATTACTCAGTTGAAAATAATAAACAGAATTAATAAACATGTTGCTTTACATTGTACACATACAAAATGGCATTCAAAAAATTAATAAAAGAAAAACAGGTTGGGTGTGATTTATATTGTCTGCATCAAATACTTTAATTGAATATCTAATCCACAAGACTTGGGTAAGGATAAGATCTGAGTGCATTATTTTTCCAATTCTCAGAAACAACCACCTTAAATTTTTTCCCCACTGATGACATATATTGTTCAATTACTGCTAACCCTGACATGATGATACAGAATGCAAAAAATCATGCATGTCAGATAAACATGTAATCTGTGAAAGGTCACATTCAGTAGGGGAAATAAGTGCTGGATTTTACCATTTAACAAGATGCATTTGTTTTATATATAAGAATGCTACTTTTCACATTTACATCAACTCACTGAAAAAAGAAAAATATAACTAAGAAGGAAAATTGGCAATAATGTAATGCAGTGTTTAACTGCACTTTGCGAAAATTTATTGTTTTGAATTATCTGTGTCAGTGATCCACCCACCAAATGTCTCCCTACATAAACTCTTGTGTCAAACCTTTTTTTTTTTCTTTCTTTCTTTAAAGTTACTGCCTTCCAGTGCAGAGCTAATGGAGAACTAGGTAAGATGAAAAAAGTGTTCATCTGCTAAGTGTGGCTTATAAAGTCATCTGGCATACACTTTGAAGAGGTCTAATCCAGAAGCACCATAATTATCATTCTAAACCTGGGTCCCTTGAGTGGCGTTTCTCTTTTAACTTACAACACTTTAAAGCTAAAGGTAACAGGCCCTCTTGAAAGAAAGTGAGTTGAACGTTACAGACCCTGTGCTTCTGTAATTTAAAAATGGACTGTGCTCTCAGACTTTAATTCAACCAGTGACATAATTCAAGGCAACAGGATTTAGGTTTCTGCAGTTCTGTTGTTGTTCAAATAAAGATTAGTGCATCCCCCATCTCTAAGCGTGGAGAGACAGCAACTGCAGCTGATACGTGGATGGTGGCATTAAGGTCTCGAAGCAGAAATTTGCTAGAAAAGTGCTTACAAAACAGATTGTTTCCATTTTTGCTCTCCCCACCCTGCAAGTGGCGGCCGTTTTGTGGCCAGGAGCAGTTGTGGGAAGGTTGTTGAGGGTGGTTTAAAGGAAACAGCCTGTGTTTAGACTGGAGTAGATGCTTGGAACCCACAAAAGTGAGCATTTCTTCTTTCACTAGCATTTGCGATGTGTCACCATGGGGATTGCTAAATCTCGCCCAGATGCTAGTGTGTGCATGTTTTAGGTGTCCTTGTGGGTGAGGGCTTGGCAGTCAGCATGGTGCCCCAGACAGTAAAGTGGGAGAAGTTCATCCTGTTAAAATTTAGACACTTAACGAGCAATAAGTGCCTGTTAAAACTTTTAGGATGGGAACAAAACAAAGGATTTGGAAACATGAACCTTTGTGAAAACAAATCCAAATTATTTCAAACATGCTTGGACACATCTTTCTCTTTGAGTGCATTTTTATTACTTTTTGCAATGTTTTACTAAGATCTTTGGTGAATGCGGATGTATATCAAAACATTACTAAGCATAGTAATGCACTATTCTACTCAGCAATTGTTGGCTATCTCTAATGCAGTGAGTGGACTTATGTGACAATACCATATAAGTAATTTATTAATATTACTTGAGTAAAATAATTAGGTTCAAGGGAATTATTATATGGAGAAAAAACATTATTAGAAGGTGATAAACCTTCTAATGACCTTAACTCATCAAAAATGTATTCTTAAAGGTGGCAACAGGTTATCATACTGTTAAAAGGTGCACAAGAATAGAAATGTTGACTTTGCAGGAATATCACAGCAAAAGAACATTTTGGATTGTGCTTAGAATTTTCAAGATTCCTAACTGCCCATCTGAAAACAGTGTAATAATAATTTAAAAAGCATAATCATAAACCTAAGAAAGAACGAACACACATTTCATGTCGCAAACTTGAGCAGTCCAAAGGATTTTGAGTTATACTGCCACTAACTTAAGAATTATCAGCCTTCAGGTCAGGTCACTATTTAGCCAGAGTTTAACCCTAGATGGTGGTGCTCCACCAATTTCCAGTTGTAATCATAGTGACATATTTGAATAGGTTGTGTTGGTGATGATACCGTGGTCACAACAGCATAATATGAGTGCCTTTCAGTAGAGCCTTCAAAATGCCAAGAAAAGATAAGTATGTTTGTAGGTAATAACCCAAACTAGCACTGAACGCAAATTAAATATGGGGGAACATAGTTCCGAAGACTCTATCATTAAATAGGGCTGCAGTTGTAAAACAAATGCTCAGTTTAACATAAGATTTCAACAATGCTTTTTAGTAGCCATATTGATTTAACTCCTATTTTTTAACAAGGAAAGCTGACACTAGCAGCTTTATATAGTTCATTCCAATTCTGATATTTTTCAATAAAATAAACATAGCCTGCTGACATAAGCACAGGTAAGTGACAATTAACAGTGTTAATATCAGCAGGCATTGTCAGATTGGAAAAAAAGGATACAGAAAAAAAGGAGGAAGAAGACATCAGGAGCCATGCAACAAGCGAATTAAAATAAATTCTGAGACGGGGCAAAGACCAAGAGGAACAGGAAGAGAAGAAGCCTAAGAGCAGTATTCAGTGATCCTGATGGCTTCGTTGCAAATCAGTAGTTCTGCACATGTCCCAGTGAGGAAGCAATGTACACAGTGACACAAAGCCAACATTTGTACTTTCTGAATCCATCTGATTGTCTCTGGGAGATAGAAACTTGAGCTCCGAGAGCCACCTAAACTGGCTGGGACAAGCTTCAGAAAAGAGAGAAATAAGCAGATGGCAAAATTCCCTTTCCTCAGTGATGATAGTCGAAAGGACATTATTCATCAATAATAATAATAATGGTAAAAACAATACATTTGTAGAGCACTGTTAATTATGCACATTTGTTTTACATCTATTGCTTCACACAAAGAGCATGGGATAAGTAGGGCAATGATTTTTATCTTCATTTTACAGACGAAAAAAAATACAAAGTGCTTTGAGAAATTTAAGTAACTTGTTCATGCTCCCAGCAGTAAAATAGTGGTAGAGTTGAGGTTAGAGCTTAGCTCCCCTGATTTCTAGCCCTTAGCTTTTCCCCTCAGTTCTCTGACTACCCCTAATCAACAGGCCAAACTAGCATAACTTAAATCACAAAATAAATTACTTGGAACCACTTTGGAACTGCATCCTTTTATTCACTGTTTCAGATCAGCATATTCTCCTTCTAGATCTCTTCGCTCTCCTTAATCTGACTTTATAGTCCTCTTTTGTTATCTACCAAAACTAGTCATACTGCTGATTTTCATATGTGTAAAAGATTATGAAATTCTTCCTTGAAATTAGAATCGGAGGCCTAGGCACAAGTACTGGTTCTATGGTTTCATATCAATAATTCTGAGTAAATTCATGAAATTCTCTGGATCTCAATTTTCTCACTCGATAAATGAGGGATTCAGATTTAACACTTCTCCACATAATCACACACACACATACACGCCGTTCAGTTGTTAATTATTACATTATTACATACTACACACATGGTTATTCATATATTTATTAATCCTAATATCACTTAGCCTTCCACCTGAGTTTCCACGCATGTGTGTGTTGTGGCATTGTCATGTGTTAGACTCCCTTGCTATTCAAAGCGTGGTTGGTGCACCAGCAATATCACCGTGTCCTGGGAGACTATTAGAAACTCAGAGTCTCATGTTCCAGCCCAGACCTATTAAGCCATAATTTGCATTTTTAACAAGATGGTTGGTGATTTGCACATACTTTAAAGTTTGAGAAATATTGCCATAGATCATAAGCTTCTAGGAAGTAGAAGGAACAAGACTTTGTAAGTCTGTCTATATAGAACATAGTACACTGTGATTTAGAAACTCATTTGAAGGCAAATGTCATTTCTATCTCTAATAAGATTTTTCAGAAGGTAATAGTAGTAATGAAGAAGCTAGATATTTAATTTTTTTTCTTTTTACTGAAGACTTTACAAGTTTTTAAGGAAGTAATGGAAAACATAAGAATTTAGAATGAGGATCAAAATTGGATCTTGTCCTAATTGTCTTGAATAATGGGAAGCCAATAGTGAACCAGTCTCACCAACTTCAGGAATCCAGGCCCATTGCAGAATGTGCCCTAGTTCACGCAGTTAGTGGTTTAGGAGTCTACCTTATTCCAAAACCTAGCCACATTCTATTATACTGGGCAACTGACTTGTAAAAAAAGTAACATCAGGAACATGTCCAAGGAAGAGGTGTAGTATTGCTAGAAAAAGCATGGAGTTAACTTTTAGTTATCCATTATACCATTAGGCTTTCTTTAAAGTATTAAGTCATTTAATGAATATTTTTCCAAGTTATATATCCTCCTGGAGGGGGTATGTATTTGGACCGCATTAATCACTTTTCAAAGACTTCAAATCATTAGGTTTGAAAACAATTCCCAACAACAGCAAGGATGAATGTTGGAGTATAAATAACAGTTCTAAATTAAGTATCCCCAAACATTGCAGGATATTTTGTAAACCTCTTTATAATAAAAACAAACAAAATATATTTTAATTCTACATATAAATGAATTATAATAAGCAATTATCTTCTTGGGGCCTTACTTTCCGTATCAGTAAAACTAGCTGAAACTTTTATGAACCTCTACCTTTAAAATTTTTTTGTGAAATTTGATTACTGTTTAAAAGACTACTCTATAAAGCAATATGCCTCAAGTGAATTGGGTAAAGTTCATGGCAATAATGTTTGACCTAAATCTTGTTTTATGTTTCAATTATTTATATATTTCTATCCCTCCTGTTTACAAAGAAATGAATCAAGGCAGTTTATAGTAGTAAATTTTTAAAGCAACAAAACTAAATTTGTCCATTTATGTGTGTAACATGTTATGTTTCAATTATTTATTTCCTTCCAATGTTTTTTTTTTGAAATTTTTCAAGCCTACACAAAAGTTGCAAGAATTCTACAATGAACACTCATATTGTATTCACCAATTGTGACTATTTTGTCACATTTGCTTTATTGCTCCTTCTCTCCTTTCTTTCTGAATCATTTGTGAGTTAGTTACAGTCATCATGACACTTCATACTATTGTAATTCAGTATGTATCTCCTAAGAACTAGGCCATTCTTTAACATAACCAGAGTAAAATTATAAAGCTCAGATTATTTAACATTGATATGATGCTATCATGTATATGTAATTCACATTCAAATTTCCAATTTGATTGTTATTTTTTTCTCAACCTTGGATCCAGTGAAAGATCACATATTACATTTAGTTGGTCATGTTAAATATTATTTGCCAAAATCTAATTCAGCATGTATTACTGTGATTTTTTTGACATTTTTCTGAAAGAATAAAAGCACTTGTAGGGAAATTACCTTATGTGATCATACATTTACAATGCATATTTTCATAAAATGGAGGTAAAAATCAACTCAACTGATTTTTTTTTTCTGGTATATAAACACACATATTTTTCCGCTGAAATGAGCATGTCTGGACATTTCTGGTGTGCATACACACTAAAATTGGCTGAGGATACAACTTGAAACTTGGCAAGATTGTAAGAAAATAAGGCCAGAGTTAGAAGAAAAACTCTTCAGGATACAAATGACATAAATGATTAGAATTATGACTATGGAAATATGAAATAGAACATTAGAACATTGTCTGTCTTTTAAGGTCATCCTTTACCAATTCTCTCCTCTGATTGGGAGACCCAAAGTCAAGATGAAGTTTAAGGACTTAATGTAACATGCAAGTCAATCCAATGTTTATGATTGAAACAAATCAATCAGTTCCAAAGTAAAGAATCCTGTGGTGATTTTAATTTAATACCATGGTTTGCGTTTCTGTTCCTGTTTTCATAGATGTGTGTGAACTTGGCTTTTCCATCAGCCTTTCTCCCGTGGGCATTCTCTGGTTGCTCTCAGAAGTGCTATTCTTTCTGTGTATATTATGGTCCTCCAGATACGTTTCCTCTGAATGTGCAAAAAAGATGGAGGACTACGAGCACACTTCAGAGAACAGAGAATAAGTCTACCTTCTTCCTTCCAGGGCTAGCCCAGGATAATTTGTATTGACATAGAACATTGCCCATACCCTGCAGGTGGGTTGCCCAGTGGATTTATTTACAAGGATCCTGAGGAAACCAATTGTTTGTGTTTCTAATTTATATCACACATTATCAAATGCAAAAATAAATATTACTCTAGCCCAGCTTCATTTGGAATGCCAAAGTTTAAGTTTTCCAAGTTTAGCCTTAAGTGTGCATAGCTTGGGTTTACATTTCATTTTCATCTGTGTAGATAAATTGGTATGTCGGAAGTTCGAAAGACACATGGTAAACCTTTCTTAAATGCAATGAATGCAATATGAACATGGTGAATTCTATATTTTTAAGAACCTACACCCTGAGCTTGGCAATTTCCCTAACCAGATGATGATTTTTCAATCTTGAAAATGCTGTTAAAACCAACATATTTTTTTTTTTTTCTTATAATTGTGGCTTACAGAAGTTTAAATGTTTGAATGGTAAGAGACTCAGCATTCTTTTTTTGGGGGGTGTCGGGGGTACTTGTTGGAACACAGTAACTCTATCTTGTCCCACAATTCTTTTTCAATTCATTTGAATGAACAAGGAACATCGTTTTCTATTAGTGTAACTTTGGGGAAGTTACTTTGTCTGGATTTACCTCAGTTTCCTCATCTATTAAATGGGAATAAATTATCTACCGTTCAAGTTGATCAAAAGAGATAAATAGGATAATGCTATGACACACGAACAAAAAATAAGGGACCGATAAATGGTGGGGATTATTATTACAATTGTTTTTTCACTAACATATTATACAAAATATTTAAAAATTGATCAGGACACCATTACCATCCTGATTGAATAATAGGAACTATGCTCTTAAAAAAAAAAAAAAATAGGACTTCTAGGCACAGGAATCTAACGGGGTTAACAAATCCTCTCCCCAAGAAACAACTATAAAACTGGACAAAAACGTAAAAAAACCCAACCAACGGAGAAGCAATTATTTATGAAAAGTGCTGAACTTCATGTAAGAACAATGGGGGTCTGCAGTGTTAGTGCCTGGGGTTCCTTCCATTCTGCCCACTTCCTTCCCCTCCACTCACAGATTGGTCCACATGACAGTTCTACTAAAGCATCGTTGTCTGTTAAAATCAGCAGCTTCACTTTAATTGAAAAACCCATGCCTAACAGTACTGTTAGTTAAAACAAAACAAAACAGAAAACAAAAATAAGCTTGGTAATAAGTAAATGAAGACTACCTGCAGCTCTCCTAATACAGGATGTAGTTCTATTGGGGCAAGTGGCAGGCTGTATGACTATCCAGAAAGTTAACAAAAGACCTTGAAAATGAGTGCCAAGAGGAGCTTGATATACTCTACACATCCCTAGCCGAGCTGAGTGGAAGTTTGCACACAGGCAAGGGAGATATAGGAGGGACCAAACTCTCCATGCATTCATGGTTGGCTATAAGTCTATCATACGTAGAGAAGACTTGGAAGGATTGATGGAGAGGAAAAATCAGAACAGAGTTCAAAATTTCCTGAACTTTGACATGTGCTCCCCAACCTACACACATATCCATCAGCAGAGTATAACTTGAAGTGTTTGAGCACACATTTGAGCCAAGCAGATGCATGAGCTAAGCAGACACAGTGGCAACCTTTAAGAAGCTTGGATAAAATTTAAAAACAAGGATGAAATAACTGATCAGAGATAGCAGCAGCTGCACACTACGAGAGAAACGGATTCTGCAGATTAAGCCCAGGAAAATTACTTAAAAGCAAACACACACACAAACAAACAGATACAATGATAGAGAAAGAATAATCAGAATTCAGAGTTACTACATTATATAAATTGTCCAATTGTCAACAAAAAATTCTGGGATATGCAAAGAACAATGTTTATTGTACTCAGTAAAAAAAAAAAAAGCAATCAGTAGAAATTGTCTCTGAGTGGGCTAAGATAACAGATTTACAAGCAAAGGGTTCAAAGAAGCGAAGCCATTACAAATATGTTCAAAGAATAAAGCCATGCTTAAAGAATCATAGGAAAATATAACATTGAATCAATAAGTTGGGACTATAGATTAAAAAAAAAAAAACTATTGAAAGAACCAGATAGAAATTCGTGTATCGAAAGATGCAAAATAACAAAGATCAGAAATTCTCAACATGGACTCAATCAGTAGAAGATGTATGGTGGAAGAAGGAGGAACCTGTGATCCTAAAGAGAGATCAATAGAAAAATTTCAATCTGAAGAAGAGAGAATAAAAAGATTAAAGAAAAATGAACACAACGTCAGAGATCTATGAGACAATATCAAGTCAGCCAACATATGTGTAATGTGAGTCTCAGAAGGAAAAGAGCAAATGAAAGGAACTTCATCAAAATTTGAAAATAAGTTCAACTTCATCAAAATTGAAAACTTATGATCTTCAAGTTGCTATTAAGAAACTGAAAAAAAAGGGCCTCAGACTGAGAGAATGGGAAAAAATATTTGCAAATTATATTTCTGATAAAGAACTCAAAAATGAAAAGATAAATCAACTAAAAAGTGAGCAAAAGACTTGAGACGTTTCACAAAGAAGATATACAAATGGTTAAGAAAGATGTTCAATTTCATTAGAGATATATAAATTAAAACTACAATCAGATACTAAGATAGCCCCACTTGAATGGCTACAGTAAACAAGACTGACAATAGCAAGTGTTGATAAGGATGTGGAGAAAGCGGAAATCTCTATATTATGAGTGGGAATGAAAAATGGGACAGTAAGTGGGACAAAATGTAAAACATTTTGACAGTTCTGTAAAAAGTTAAATATAGATTTTACCATATGACCCAGGAATTTCATTCCTAGGTGTCTACTTTAGAGAAATAAAAACACATGCCCATACAAAAGATGTCTATGTAAACATTCGTAGCAGCATTTCTCTTAATAATAATCAAACTGGAAACAATCCAAATGTCCATCAACTGGTTAACAGAGAAACAATATGTGGTATATTCATAGAATGGAATTCTATCCAGCAAAAAAAAAAAGGAAGAAACTATTGATACGGACTTCCCTGCTGGTGCAGTAGTTAAGAATCCACCCGCCAGTGCAGGGGACATAGGTTCAAGGCCTGGTCTGGGAAGATCCCACATGCCACAGAGCAACTAAGACCGTGTGCCACAACTACTGAGCCTGCGCTCTAGAGCCCGTGCGCCACAACTACTGAGCCCACATGCCACAACTACTGAAGCCTGCGTGCCTAGAGCCCATGCTCTGCAACAAAAGCCACTGCAATGAGAAGCCCACGCACCACAACAAAGAGTAGCCCCCGCTCGCCGCAACTAGAGAAAGCCCACACGCAGCAATGAAGACCCAACACAGCCAAAAATAAATACATAAATAAAAACTATCGATAAGACATACAGCATGGATGAACCTCAGAAACATTATGCAAAATGAAAGAAGTCAGGCACGGACACAAAGGATCACACATTGTATGATTCAATTTCTATGAACTTTCCAGAAAGGGCTCATCTGTAGAGACAGAAAGAAGATAGGTATTTGTCTGGGACCAGGATAGAAACAGAAATTTACTGAAAGCAGGAAATTTCAGAGTGATGGAAATATTGTTGTGATGTATAGAAGATTATAAATTTATGAAAAAGCATTGAGTTATACACATTCAATGGATGGATTGTACACTATGTAAATTATACCCCAATAAATCTATTAACAATTAGGGAAAAAGTTCTACTAAAATCCAGAAAATGAGTTAATTCAGGAAATGTATAATTTCTTAAGAATTATTTTCATTGTTTAGTTAAATTAAATAAAATGAGAATCAAATGTGGAGCTGAGTTTAAATCTTGGCTCAATATATTTCTATAGAAACCTGGTCAAGTTACCATGTTGTAAGCTCAGTTCCCTAACTGGTAAAATCAGAGATTTTAATATCTATATTCCCATGAGATCATTGCTGTACAGCTCAAACAAGATGTGAAAGTCCATTGGAAATTATCTAACTCTACACAAATGTTAATTATAATGCTGCTGCTGCTGCCTATTAAAGAATCAATTCTGAACAGCCTGTTTCGTTCTGTAGCTTAAAGCCTCTGTGGTCACATGCCCTGTCATTTTGTGAAGCTCAATAACATCACTTTTGAAATGTACTTTCCCCTCCTTCAAAATAAATACTATAGAATTTTTTTAAGAACAAACAAAAAGACCCCAAAAATAACTTTATGAACATGATTCGATCATTCTACAGCATGTGTAGTAAAACTTTACCAGATACATGGTTGCAAGTAATTGGCAAAGGGATACAAAGGAAAATACCACGTATCCCATAAATATTTGTAAGATAAAATAAGAGTATTCCTAGCCTTTGGAGTCATTGCTATTCTTAGAATCCACCCTTGTAAGACATATTGCTGAAGGCATCCCTCTGGAAGGTGTTCACAAATGCATCAAAGGTAAAAAAAAAAAAAAAAAGCACATTTTGCAACATCAATCTGTTTTTATAAAACCTTGAAAATCAACCAAAGTATATTATTTACACGAGAGGTTCTATTCTGAGTCTGCATACATCTGGCATAGCTCATATTTTTCCTTAATTTATATGAATAAGTGTTATAATGAGTGCCTTCCATTTAATTGCTCTATACTGGTAAGCTTCTGCCCCAAATTTAGGAATATGATTAGCAAGAATGAGATTCACATGAAGACATACCCTCCTCTTTCTTCCCCTGTTTCCCAAATGAAGAAAATAGTGAAGAAATCAATGTTACCAATACTCTGCAGTTAAAAGTATGCTTATTTGTGGGCAATGAAGAGAGGAGGCTGAAAGTCAGTGGGGCATAGCAGTTATGACCAGCTTTGGAGTTAAGACAGACGTGGATTGAATCTTGGCCCCTCTAAGTGTCACCTGTTCATTTATTCACTCATTCAACAGACATTTATTAAGTACTCACTTCATGTCAGGTTGTGCTACGTTCTGTCAATGCTGTGGTAAGTAAAAAGATATATGGCGCTATTCTCAGTTTAACCAGGAATTAAGATATTAATGATATAATCACACTAATGAATACAGACTACAACTAACAGTGCTCTGGAGGAAAGGAACATGATACACCTAGAGATTTCACATCTGGAGTAGATCATTTTTTAACACTTCTCTCATATGATGAAACGGTTTTCAATAATACAGACATTATAATTATAAATAAGTTATATTCTAGTCATTCTTTAATTTTAAAATAAGCAAGAAAGAAGAATACATTCTAATTTTGAAGATATTACTCAAATTGAGCACAATACTTTATGTGTGGACTAAAATCTGTTCTTTCTAATCAAAAACATTATACTTTGTCATTTGTGTTCAGTTTTGCCATAGTTTTTCAACAGAAATAAAAGTTCCAAGTGGTCACACAGGACTGTAGAACTGAAGTAACTCAAATTGTTTATTTTACTTATAATTACTGGGCTATCAGGGTTTATTAGAATTTACTCTTTAAACTCAGAAATATGTAGTACGATAGGAGTTAAACCTGAAGCAAGATATAATGATTGTGAACAATTATGGACTTATTCTTTCAACAAAGATGTGTAGCTGAGTCCATGTTGAGGGCTGACATGGAACTTGGAGTTCTCTAAATTAAATTCCATACAGAATATAGTCCTTATTGAAAGATAATTTTTTTAAATACTAATTTGAAGTGTACATAAATATTGAAACTCAGTAGTAGTCACATCAATTGTTAAGAACTTAGACCAACAAAAGCTTTATTCAGGAAAGACATTGTTTAGAATTGCCAGCACAAGTTACTAATAAAAAGCAGACTTACATTTAATGTGTTTTATTACTGTTTTTAAATTCTCTGCAGACAATGAACCCCTTTATTGCTTGCACCCTGGCAGACTACTTCTACCATCCTGTCCTTGGTACACCACAGATACAATGAGAGCATATAAATAACAAAAGGAACTGACTAGCAAAGTATGTGCCAGGCCCCTGTCTGAGAACACATGTTCAAGGAAGTGCAAAACATTCAATGACGCCAGTGCTACAAAAGTGAGGGAGAGAGTAATATGAAAGCAGCCTGAAGAAATATGCACATGAGACGATGCACAGCCTCATATGTCATATTCAGGATTTTGATCTTTATCCTAGAAACAATAGAAAGCCTTTGAAAGTTTTATTTTTGGTGGGGAGAATAGTGTGGGTGGTGAGGAGGTATCATAATCAGATCAGTATTTTGAAAAATTCTTTCTAGCCACAGAGAACACATTGGAGGGAAACCAGTGTCAATGAAGGTCAAAGATGCTACAACACTAGTGTAAGTAGAAGACAGGACTATGTTGGTGACAAATGACTTGAAACGAGGTGGTTCATGACAAGAGGCATTTGTAGGAAGTAAGATCCACAGAATTTGTGATACATTTAATGTATAAGTCAGGGTTCTCCAGAGAAACAAGAGCAATATGTATATCTATAGAGATGAGATTAAGCAGCATTGAACATACATGTAATTTTTTGGTATTAGTTTTTACCTAGTTCAAGAAAAAGAGAGAGAAGTACTTATTCTAAGGATAACAAATTGGCTTACACTATTATGGAGGCTAACAACTTCCAAGATCTATAGTCAGCAAGCTGGAGACCCAGAACAGCCAATGATGTTCCAGTCCAAAGTCTGGTAGGCTTGAAACTCAGGAGGAACCAAAGGCAAGGAGAAAACTGATTTCCCAGCTCGCTGCAGTCAAGCAGGGGGACATTCCTTCTTACTCATGCAAGGGTCGGCCTTTTTGTTGTATTCCGTCCTTCAACTGATTGGATGGGGCCCACCCTCATGAGGGAGGGCAAAGTGCTTTACTGAGTCTACCCATTCAAATTGTACTTGTCCACAAACACACTCATAGATACACCCAGAATAATGTTTGACTAAACATCTTGGCACCCTGTGGTCCAGTCAGGTTGACACACAAAATTAACCATCACACTGAACTTAAGGGTGAAGAAGAGGGAGGTATTTAGAAAGACTTCCATGTTTCTGGTTTGAACAATTTGGTGGCTAATGGTTGCATTCACTAAGTTAGGCAACACTAGAAGAGGACCAGGTTTTAGGTTGAAGATCAGAAATTTTTTTCTGGACTTGCTGAGTCCGAGGTGACTTAGCCACATCTAAGTTGATATTTCGATGGATATATGGTCTGGGACACAGAAGAGAAATTTGGTTTAGAAAGAATGATGTAGGACTCAACAGCATGTAGATGTTAATGGAAGCCATCAGCACAGGCAGAGAAGAAAAGGCTCAATATAGGGAAGAGAGTCAAAGAAGAAGGGCTAAAATTAGTCCTTGAGAAATTATGACATTTAATGACGAGATCAGAAGTATCCTCCTACAAACCAAACCAAACCAAACCTGAGAATCACAGCCAGAAATGTAGTGGGCCCATCATGGAGAAGACTGTGTAATGGATGGACTGTGTAGGATGAATATGGGGTGTGGTGCTGAGGTAAGGTACGCTGCTTGTAGAATGTAGAGTAGGGGGGACAGTAAATGATCAGTGATAACTGGATACTGTGTAGAGAGAGCTTTTAGAAAACTTTGACTATAAAAGAGAGCAGAGAAATAGGGTTATACATTACAAGGTTCTCAGTGATACAGTCATAAAATTATCCTTCCTTACCAATCTCAGTGAAATCAACCACCTAATATCATCAGAGAGTAGCAAGATACTCACATAGTGCTCAATAAATATGTGTTGAATGAATACATCCTTGAATGCCTGATAGCATTCCCTCTGGAAAACCATTCACAACTCGTGGCTTTACTATTTTTTTTTTTTATTGGAAATGATGGGCTATGAAATGCACTCTATTATACATAATGAATTATAATAAATATTTATATGGACCAAATGCATGTACCATATGATTAAACCTTTCTTGTCAAACCTCCTGTGGTATCAAATACCCAAGGCAAACTGTACACATAAACCACAGGTTTCAGGCAGATTCTGCATATAATAGTATTCTCTTTATGAGGCCTCGTGGGATAAATGTCTCTCTTTTCTCTGTACAAAGAAAATACTTATTTTATTGTATAGGCAATGGGAATTGCAAAACTGCTTGTAGTTTCCTCTTAACTTTGGGGAAAGGAAGCTTAGGACTAAGCTGTAGTCAACTTGTAACAACCAGAAACAGCAACGTCAGAGCATGATTTTGTCTATACATCTCTCCCTAGTTCCTTTTTTACTTACCTTTATTTTCTTGTCATTCCAATTTTCTTACTTGTTCTGAAAAATTTTGTTATATTCTATGGATTTTTGCAATATTTCCTAATTTTTTTTTTCTATAACAGGGTATAAATAATAAAGAATACAGCAGCCTGTACAATTAGGAAGGATGCATCTGTGTGTTGCACTGCTTTATTCCAGAACATAGCGTTGGCTTCATTTCACTCCTGTAAATGGAACATTTGGCAACATGGCATGATTCAGACCTCAGAGTTTATTGCTAGAGATCATTTGATGGAGAGGCCGAAAGGGGTTTAGAGTTTAAAGGTTGACTTTGCATGTGTGTATGTGTGCAGGCTCACTCTCCCACCACACGTGTGCAATTGTTAAATGAGCTTCTCTTTCGGGGCGATGGGAGGTGTATTGTTTTAAGAAGCAAGAGACATTAAAACAAATTTGGGGCCTCTCAGAATCAACAGCGTCACAACAAGCTTTCAATTAGGGGGGACATCTGTTGGGAATACAGGGAAACTCTACCCAAAGTCAGTTGCTAATCGCATTCACCTGCCGGAGCAGTCAGCCCTATGCACTGGGAAAGGTTGCTTATTTCCTCTGCGCTCAATCACACTGCATTAAGTGGCCACCTGGGTAATGTGTTCGCGCACACCTGCTGACCTACACAGCCTAACAAAACGTACTGAAATCAAACTCCTAAAACAGACAGAAAGCAGATCCTCCCATGGCCCAGAAGGCGGAACAGAATGAGCAGAAAAGAAGAAAAGACCCAAGACTGGAAGTACATAATGAATTGTCAGGAAATCAGCATTAACCTTGGGACCAGTTGTTAACATGTTCCACTGTTTCTTAAACAGTGGGTTTAAGGGATTCTTATCCCTGAAAAAAATATTCAGGCTTTTCACTTTCAAAGCAACAGTATTTAATCTGAATCAGACCAAGTAACAGCCTGATCTGTGGAGATGAGATTAAGCAATATTGAACATACACGTAATTTTTTTGGTAATAGTTTTTACTTATTTTGGAAATGTATTGTAGACCTTCCTTTTCCAAATGTATAAAATGTACTTTTCCCAAAACATTCAGTTTTGGTTAATTAGATGACAACTGTTGGGAAGGAATAGTGCATATCTCATATGTTTTAAAGGTATCAAGCAAAGGATAGTTTATAATACAATACTGTAAATCAAACTTTATTTGACGGATTGCATTACTATGGCCACTTGTACTGTCATTTTTCTGTCTAGTACAAGTCGTATTTATTGTTATTTTCTTTTGTCTAATCAGGACTGGTCTGTTGACAAGCCTCAGAACAACTAAGAAGTTCAACCCCAAACTATAGCACATCCTAAGAAGCATAAGGTTTATTTCTGGTGATTTACAAACATATAGATGCATGCAGTTACTTTCTATCACTTTATTCTGATCTTCTCTATAAAATTATAAAGCCAGGAAGGGATGAAAACAGTTGTCTAGGTACTGCAGATTAAGAAGAAATTTCAGCCTGATTTAGGAACTTTCTAAATTCTGTTGGTAAAACTCCATCTAATAATTATTTATTTCTGTAGTTTGCTCTGCTTATTTAGATATAAACTTGCTGTTTTCAAGTGTTCATTCTGACAAACTGGCTTAATTAAACAGTCTAACTAATGAAGGCATTGTGTATACTGAGAATACTCTGTGTCATATAAAAACATTTTACTTTTCCCAACTTTTCCATGTATAGATGTTCATCTTATTCACATTTATAGTGTTTTATAATCACTAATGTATACGTGTATATACATATACCTATATGTACACACAATGTTTTATTCTAAAACATAAAATATAAAATAAAATGTTATAGGGTTTAATAATCACTAATACATATATATGTATATAAAATGTTAACAAGACAATATATTCCCATATTTCAAATGTATTTGAAATGAGGATGAACACTGAAAATATCTGGCTTGGCCATATTTTTATAGTTGAATCAAAATGGTTAATAACCAAGCCTAACACTTTCCCTAGGCACTTACATGCAACTGATGCACTAAAATAAGAAAGAAAATGAAAACATGCTACAACAGAGCCTATAATTCCCAACAAGCTTCTCTGTTTTCTGACGGAGATAATCAGTAAGTAGGTCTCCAAGGCATCTATTAATCTCTGTCAATTTTGACTAAACAGAGGTTCTGATTGGCTGCTCAGGAATGGCCAGCTGCTAAAGGAAACTAGAGAACCTGTGACAACAAAATCCTTTTTTCCTTCACTGAAATAACTACTAGTTAAAGGTATAAAACCTCTTTAAATGAAAAGAGATGGGAGATAAATCTGAAGAAATAAAATGTGTAGATTCACCAGCTATGATATTAGTTTGTGGGCACTAGGAACGCTTATTTATTGCTGCCTTTTAGAACAATGCAAAAGAAAACTGAAATAAGACAATTAATATATGTAATAAAACATCTCACATCACAATACATAGCCTCTTCTGGTGCACAGCAGCCTAGACTACATTTACATATGTATGTTTCTGCTCAAATATCTGTATAATGTTGATCTTAGCAGACGGACTTTGAAAATGCCTGTATCTATGTTGAAAGCCAGGACAGAAATACCAGCTAAAAATAGAGTAATTTTGATTGTTACTTTAATGTTTGTACTACAGCTAGTTGGCAATGTTAATAACTTTCCACACCTGCCTATCTAGCTATCTAGGTACTAAGTTTTACATTCCACTTACCAAACATGTGGTTAAATTTCTTGCTAAATTTATACCAGAGAAGTAGGAACTTTGATTCTGGGAATAAATATTGGATGCAGAAATATTTGATCTTGATATTCAAATGATATAAGTATTTCCCTCTGTCATTCATTCCATTCTTTGTCCATATCTCCCTCCAAGAAAAGAACCGCTGAAGCCCCTCCTCAGAGAATATACTAGACAGCTTGGCTGAATGCAATTTTAGACTCCGTTTTTCCAAACTCAGTTAATGGATACAAAGTGGGGCAATCGAATTGTTTCTCCCAGGTTTTTGGAATTTGAACACAGCAATCCCAGTCTGTCTCTGTGCTTAAACTGAAGAGATATTTGGGGCTATAATGTATACAGAGACAGGAAATAGTTCCAGGGAGGTGTAGAGAGATTAGGATTAGAAAGCATATAGTCCCAGAATGAGAAAAAGATGGAGGGAGGAAGAACCTGAGTTTGACCCAAAATACTTCCACGCTTTGCAAAGCCCCTTGTATGGCTTGGCTGTACTTCCTGTACTCTTCTGTCTCAATATATTCTTGGATGTTTTCAAATTCCTTTTTTGCTTCTCCTTAAACTAATCAAGTGTGTTTGTGTTACCTGCATCCAAATGATCTATCCTATGACACTTGAGACATCTGAAATTAAAGCCAAGTATTTCTAGCTCTTTTCTATCTATCTATCGATCGATCGATCGATCGATCTATCTGATATTGACAATGGTCATATCTCTGGATAAAAATTACTTTCCTAGTCTTTGTTTAGTTTATGCGCATTATACATGTGAGGTTGTAACTTGCAGGTTGGAAAACTAATCGCAAAACCTCTTTTTATTGTGATAGAACAGACTAACCCTAGTCACTGTGTGTGTGTGTGTGTGTGTGTGTGTGAGTGCCATGGGGGTGGCAACATGTTCACTGAACAAACAATTAGGAGGAGGAGTGACATGAGTCTTTCAGTAAATACTCAACCTGGAAGCTATTCTTTCCTGCTCAAACCTGAAGGTCTGAAAATTCTGCCACTAGCATCCCCGAGGCCATGCATTTGACACATTGGAAGAGAACTTTACAATCCCAAGTAGGGACAAAATTATGAAGTATAAAAGTAAAAGACATATACTTGACTCTACCCTGTGCAGTGATTCTCTCTGTGTGAAAGCTTGAACTTGCTCATATATATATATACACACATACACACACAAGACTATCCGCTGACTGCTGTGCATATCTACCCATCAGACTCACTCAAGGAACTATTTTAAAATATCCACTTCCAGTACCTCTTTCTGGACCTACTGAATCTGGACATATGGGTGTAGGGCTCATGAATCTGTATCTTAAAAATATTTTCCCTTGACATTCTGATACAGTAAATCCAGCCTGGTCTTAGGAAGCCACTGTCTTATGAAATTAATATATGAGCTTTGGTAAACTAAACAGTCCAAAGTGAATTAGAATGGACAAGAGTGAGATGTGGATCTAACGTTAAACAAAGATGATGAGGCATAATCAGAACAATAAAAGGGAAATATGGCCAAGAACCAAGACAGATACAAACCTAGTCTCTCTTAACTATGGGGCAGTAACTGCTATACTAGTGAGAAGGAATTAGTACTTAACACCAGATTCATACTGTAAACTGGCAGATAATTCATATGCAATATACAATTTCCAATCCTCATGTTAATATGTATCTAAAAGTATATGTTTTGTGCATTTTTCTCAACTATTTCTTTTGTTTTTGCTTTGTTTTCTCTAAAGTCCATTGTTAGTACATCTTTTTTGTTATTGCTATAAAAATCTTTCTGAAACAAGTGGGCCCAACTGATAATTTTTATCAATACCAAGACTTTCAGAAGGGATAGATTAATAAGCTCATTCCTGACACAATGGCCCCTGAATGAGAAATCTTTTTTGCTTTTATCTTACAAACATGCACACATCATATAAAACAAACCATTACTCTTTGCTCCTATCACTTACTTCCTATGAATAGGAGAATAGAAAGGTAATCAGGGAAGTTCTGACGTCTTTCACAAGTGTCAAAATAACATGCAATGTTCTAGATAGCTCTCATTTATCATCTTTGCCACCCAACTGCAAGAGAACTGATTCAGAAGCCCAAGGCCTAATAGGAAGGGATGACAGTTGGGTTTAGAATGACCACTTCTGCATAGCTCTTTAACTCCTAGATGCTTTTTTTTTTTTTTCTTTTTTTTGGCCACATCACACCGTGAGGCTTGTGGGATCTTACTTCCCTGACCAGGGATTGAACCCTGGCCACAGCAGTGAAGGTGCTGAGTCCTAAACACTGGACTGCCAGGGTATTCCCCTAGATGATTTTTAAATTTAGAAATTGCTGCTAGCCATTTAAAATAAAAACGTGGCTAAACAACCTTAAATCTCTTTTAAACAATAACAAAGCATAGCCAAGTTCTCCTAATGTTGTCGATCTCTTTGGCAGACTGTTCATAAACACATGGTACCTAATTGAGGAATAGTAAATGCCAGCACACGGGGCTCTACCTGCCAGATGGAGGTAACATGCCTCTAATGTAGTCAGTGACTCCTTCAAAACAATGCAATAGGTCATATGTGACTTTACATCTCACATTTTTGAGCGAGGCATTGTAAAATTTGGAAGATGCAGTCTATGTTTGAATCCACCAATTGTTTTAATGAAAAGAATTATTTAAACTGTATTATACCATTTACATAGCTAAAAGACTGAACTGTTTACAAGTCATTATCATTTACAAAAAGAAGAGTGTCATTTTCTAAATTCGGAACAATAGAAATATTTTAATTTTACTATTATATCTACTACTTGTCTTAATAAGGCATAGTCCCAGGGGCCTAAGATACTATTAAATTCAGCACTCTCTCATCACTCTTATGATTAAGTGCCTTCTCAGAAAGGACGTTCCTTAAGTAAGTCTACAGTACTATACAGGATTAACACTGGCAGGCTACCAACAAAAAAATTTAATTATTTCACTAATGCAGAAAATGTTCTTGCTTTTTTTCCTAACAAGCAATGTTTCGATCATGTATTTATTAAACTCCTAATAGCTGCACAGCTCTCTGCTTGGTACAGGAGAAGTAGAAAACAAACAAACAAGCAAACGAACAAGCAAAAAAAAAAAAAACAAAAACAAAACAAAAATCAAAATCTAGTCCTTAATGGGACATAAAGAGAAACCATTTATTGAGTGTGTCAAGTTCCCTGCTAGGTGCTTTAGCACACCACATCATTTTGTGGAATTTAGAGTTTATCTAGGGAGGCAAATACATTCCTTTTAACAATCAGGGAATCGGACTTCCCTGGTGGTGCAGTGGTTGGGAATCCACCTGTCAATGCAGGGGACACGGGTTCGAGCCCTGGTCCGGGAAGACCCCACATGCTGCAGAGCAACTAAGCCCAAGCACCACAGATACTGAGCCTGAGCTCTAGAGCCTGCGAGCCACAACTACTGAGCCCACGTGCCACAACTACTGAAGCCCGTGCTCCTAGAGCCCATGCTCCGCAACAAGAGAAGCCACCGCAATGAGAAGCCCACGCACTGCAACGAAGAGTAGCCCACACTTGCTGCAGCTAGAGAAAGCCTGCATGTAGCAATGAAGACCCAATACAGCCAAAAATAAATAAACTAAAAAGAAAGAAAAAAGAGTCTCTCTTTAAAAAAAAAAAAAAAAAATCAAGGAATCAAAAGTGGTACTTGAATTTCACAGAACTTGTCAGCCCCTTTCTCTTGTCTTAGCTTTCATCACCTCAGCTCCCTAGACAGATGGGTCCATTGAGGGCTCTCCATTATTAGCAAACCCACCAGCTCCTCACATGTAACTGCAGAACTGATCTTGCCTGGGGAAGGGAATTTTAAATGATTCCTTGTACCATTCCACCTCGTCATCCTCACCTTCATCAATTTCTGACCATCCAGAAGGGCTTGGCATGAGTCAGCCACCCAGATTGAAATAGGATGGAACATATATTCCTTGAAATGTGATAGTACTTAGCATTCATGAAATTTCAAAAAGTTGGATAACCTGAATGGGCCTATGAAGCTATCTTTTATGATATAGTTGCCATTTGCTTATATTGTTGATGGTGACGGACATGAATGCTGCAACTGGCTAGGCTGTATGTGTTATATTCCCTAAATACTTTAAGAAGTCCTGGGAGTTCAGACAATAAAACTAAAGCAACTCTTCCTTCTCAGTCTTCTATGAGCATTGGTACTCTCCCAGGTTCCTGTCCTTATCTAACTCTCTTCTTAGACAGTCTTTACTCTGAGTAATTTCATTTGCCTGGCTCTGATTACTCCCTATGTGGTAATGCAGCCAAAGTCTTTACCTCCAGTGTGGAGCTTTTTCTTGAGACTCACACCCACATACTCAACTACTTGATGGTCATCTCTCTACATAAAAGGGTGCTCTTGTCAGCAGGGTGGTGTAGATGTGAATGAGGAGATTCGGGAAGGTACATTCTCGTTTCCAAAATTTCTTAGGTTAAAGAAATGCAAATATCAGAAGTCTAAAAAACTCAAAAGTGCATAAGTTCACCTTAATATCTGAAGCATAGGACATGGATATATTTGTCCTGACAGGGTTAAAAAAAAAAAGAGATTAAAAAGCAAAACAAAACAAAAACCTACCACTACCATGTTTAGGTAATCTGTGCTCTCCAAGGTAATTTTCACCTAATGAGGATGTTTACCTCCACGTGGATATCCACAAGGACCACAAACTCAACATGACATATATCCAGCCTAGGTCAATAGCTTGGATGTCATCCTCGACATTCCCTTTCCTTTACCTCACACCTCTGACACCAAGTCCTATTCCTCCCACCTCGGAAGATCGCTCATATCTCTTTCTTCTCCTCCAGCCTCACTGTTAGAGAACTACTGCCAAGTTTAAGTCCTCCTCAGTGTGTCGACTAGACTACTGCAGCAACTTTCTAGCTGATCTCCTGCTTACAAGTTTGCCCCATTGAATCCATGTTCTCTATTATAGCGAGAGTAATAATTCTGCTTCAAATATTTCAGTGACTCCCTCCTTTTCAAGCTCAAACCGAAACTACTTAGAGTGACATAAAATGGACTTTAGGTCTTGCCCTGGGAAGGACTGATAGCTCTTCCTCTTGCCATACTTCCCCTCACAAGTTCTAGTCATTCCCAAGCTTCTCGCAGCCTCCTTACCCTGATATGCCCTCTTTCATCACACTGCCTTTGCCGCGACTGCATCTTCTGACTGGAATGAATTTCCTTGTCCCTGCTGCTGAGGGTTCACCAAATCACCTTTGACACGTCTTTCAAAACTTATTTCGAATATCACCTCCTCTGGGAAGCCCTCCTCGACCAACACAATCTGGATTGGTTTCCCCATATACAACCTGTTAGAGTCTCTTATGCTTACCTCAATAAAAATAATAGTAATAGTAGTAATAATAGTCCAAATTAATAGCTATTGAGTGAATACTAGGTTCTAGGCACTGTAATAATCATTTTTAATAGAGTTCCTAATACTTTATAGAGAATGTCTCTCAACTTGATGATATCTCCCATGAGATGCTGAACTCTAAAGAGTAAGGTTCTATGTCTTACTGAATTATTTTTTTATTCTCAGAGCCTAACTCAGTGCACTGTTCATTGAATGGCTGAATGTCCTGAGCAGCTGTGACTATGTTCTTCATGGAAAATTCCCTGATTTTCTTTATTGGCAATAATCACTCCAGTGTCTGAATTCTACTTTGACAGGATTTGCATTCCTTCATTGCTTATATATTAAATATTTTCATGTATATAACTTGGCTGCCCTTCACACAGGCTATGCAGTTACTGAATGACCCCTTCTTTATCATCTTTTCTGACAATCTCTCTCAGCAGCTTCCAAAACCTTTGGAAATCAAGTTTTAATGACCATTCAAATCTTCTCTTTCTGGTATTTAAGAATTTTAAGTATTAACATTATCTAAGGTAGGAACATCATTTGGGCCCAGAAAAGAATGATGAATCAGTTTAGACACCTTTCTTTTAGAATATGGAATTTAAATGCTCAAAGAAAGCTATGAAATCATGTCACCCAATCACATCTCTCAATCAATGAATCTCTCTCTGAATCTCTGTTTTTAACAGAGGAGGAGACTGAGGTCCAGAGAGGTTGAATGATTTGTTCAAGATTATAGAGCAAGTTAGTAGCTACGTTTGGACCAGCTCTTAATAACACAGAAACAAGGCAAAATTGCAGTTTAACAATGTGAAGCAAGATTCCTCCCCTACACCTCCCTCCTTCTAAGATGTACTTCAATATTGACTGGTCTTTTTCATGAAAGGGCTTGAGAGTAACACAGATAATCATTTATTCTGTTGTCATACCAAGTTTAAGCCTGTGTTCTGAAAGATTTCAAAAGGATTAGCTGTAGTGTATATGAATATATTCTATCAGACACCAGAAACATGCCTTTCAGGTTCACAGCAAAAGAATGAGTTGAATCAGTCCTCTAATGCATGTGACTAATTTCCAGGGAGCTAATGGATACCTGATATAGTTATTCTAACCTATGTATTTAAAAAGTGAATACAAAGTATTTTAATGCTTCTAACTACAGGAATATTTGGCCCAGAGCCATAAACTGATATGCTACTTCTTAGTCTTTCAGCCAAGTCTATTTTTGTGCTTGATACATTGACATCAGAAAATTCCAGGGGGTTATAGGAAGATGAGAACTTTATAACTGGTAGCATTTTGACCATCTGTAAGGAAAAAAAAAATTGTGAGCCAGGCTTACATCTTAACCTTCACTACCATTAATGTTCAAAAGCTTTAAAGACTTTAAAAATAGTAAATCAGAAACTTAGAATTCCTTGTGGCAAATGTTCTGCATCAGTGTTATAGGTGGTCATATTTAAGTCTTTGCATTTCATTTCAAATAGATGAGGCAGGATTAAACTTTTATCATATAAATAAAGGACTGGTAAAGGAGGTGAAAGATAAGAGCCTAGAGCTTCAGAGGAAAAGCTTAAGAAAGGTCAATGATTTTGTCCCTCAAGCTTCCTTTGGTCCCAGTTACCATATAGACTCCTTTTCTCACCTCCAGATGTGCAAATGACTAATGGTGAACTGATGAGGGAGGAAGAGAAAACTGGCTTCTAAATAAAATATTTGCTGATTGAGAAGACAGGGTAATATAGAAAACAAAAGGGAAAGGTCAGAAAGTTTGTTGGTGCCTAGGCTATTTACATAAAAATAACCTGTAATTAAGAGAAGCTCAATCCTCTAAATCAAGTTTCAACTTGAACAACCCAAATCAGTTCCTGCAGACACCAAGTTTAGCTGGTCCCTATCTTTAAAGTAAAATACTTTGGGGATTTAAAGTATTGGTAAATAACAGATTTTTAAAATACCATCCAAAGAGAAAGTCTGTCTGTTCTTTTTCTTCATGCCCTTACAGTCATACTGAGAGATCCCGAGGAACCTAAAGAATGAATGTTTCTTTCACGTGACCAGCTCTATCTTTATTGGAAGCCCTGGAGGAGAAGGCATCTGAAAGTCTACTGTTTGCTTCACTTGACAAAACCCTAGCACTGGGAAATTACATGAGACTTAATGTGGTATGAAACGAGAAGCTGGAAAAATATATTTTTCAAAAGCTGTTCTTAAGAACAGTATAATCAGTCTTACTCTGAGTAATTTAGTCTTCTTCTCATAATCACTCTTTTTCTTTCTTTCCAAAAGTGGGTAAACAACTGCCCTTTAGGGTTACATCACCAATTTGAATAATGATGTACAATCCCTGTGTCTCCAAATATTGCTGGAAGCCTCAATCTATGATGTGAATCTTGAAACATTTTTTTTTCTCAGAGCTTTGACACAGCTCTGGTGGGGGCCAGCCTGTTGGCTACATGGCTTGACATTCACTCCGTCAACTCCTAGAGAGGTGTTTGTTATTCTCTCTGCTTCTGACACATTGTCTTGGATGACAGAAGGCTTCTTCAAATCAATTGATGGAAAGTTGAGGGAAATAGAACTTCCATATAATTTCTGAACTATCCAATCCTTGTTGTGTAAGACAAGCAATTTTGTGTTCAGCATATGTGGCGATTATACTTGGCTTAGTTTTCAGTAGTTCATTACTAAGACAGTCTTGCTCTGAGAAACTAGAAAGTTCAACTGACTATTCACGTGGAATAGAAATAATCACTAAGGGATAGGAACAGAAGTATTAAGCTTTATTTACCTGTGGTAAAATATTCATAATCATATGATAACATTGGCTTAATTTCATGGGTCAGTTCTAATACTGACTGATCCAATTTCTTTATTAGACCTCAGCTAAAATCAATTTATTGCTAGATATCCAAAGGATAAGGATTTATGCTAAACATGGACAATTAAAACTGATTTCTTGAACAGAATGTCCTTTGGTAGCTGCATTAATCTAAGGGAATGAAAAATAAATAATAACAATGGTACTGAGCAATTTAGATATTACTTACTAATCTATTTTTATCAACTCATCTAGTGAGAGGAACACATTTATTTGGTTTATTTATTTTGGTAACAGGTAAGAAATAAAATACTTGGATAGATATTACATACATTACCACTTTCCAATAACATATATTCCTCCTAATACTAGAGAGTAGAGATGGTGGTCATCATAATTTATGCACCACCTGACAAAAATGTCAAATAGCTATATTGTATTGAATAATGTCTTTAAAAGTCCCCAAACAATTTGAAACAGATACTGTAACACTACTATTATCACCTTATAACATTACAGTAGATATGACAGTCATGAACAGTCAAGAATATAAGAACATATATGGAATTTGCATCTAGTCACATGTAAAGGAATGTTTAATTTCAAGCAAGTTCCCACCAGATTCCCTTTCTTATAAAGCCATATTTTCAGAATCACAGTTTAAATATGATGAACATAAGCAGAGATTAGGTTTTCAAGTTACCTATCATCTGCATCCACTCATGTCCTAGTTTATCCAGAAAGAAAATACTCAGGTGACTGTTATGAGCCAGTTCCATTGTTGTTCTCTGTGACTCTCCATCCTCATCTTCGTGTACCCAATGCAGTGTTTTAGCAGCATTAGTCCTTCAGAGAGGCCCTGTTCCTCTCAGCTCTACAGCTTTACATGTGCTGCTTGAAATGTCCTTCTCTAACCTTGACTCCTCATCCTTGCTAATCACTCAAGACTTAAAGTAACAATATATAAATGTTTGAACTTTGGGCTTTCCTCCTTCTTTCCTCCGAAGATTACAATTAAATAACTGTGTTTTGGTTTTGTTCTGTTTTGGTTTGGTTTTTGGTTTTCTTTCTACCCATTGACTTAGAACATTTGGAGAAGAGACTTGAAGGACCAAAAATCTCATGGCTATATTATTGTAATCTATTCTCTGATTCAAATGATAAGACTTAAATAATGTATTTTCCACTGAAAATTAGGTCAATATACAATCTCTTTTCATTTATTCATTCATTTCTGAGCTTCCCATTATGTGCCAATTTCTGTGATGATCATGGGGAATGAATAAAACCTAGTCTTATTAGAATAGACTTAGTTTTATACAGTCCTCAAGAAGTTTACAGTTTAGAGGGGGAGGCAGACAAGTGAATGATTTTAGTAATATGTCATATTGCAAAAGGGACTACAGGGAGAGGTTTTGTAAGAATTAACAAAAGTCCAGGGTAATCAACTTGTTAATGGTAAGACACTGTGGAGTATATGAATGAGAGAGTAAAGGTTCAGATCTAGAGGAGTTGTAATTGATTGAATTTTGGAGGTGAGAAAGAGAGAGAGCAGGGGGAGGGAGACAGGACAGAGAAACTAATTAAAAACACAGCTAAGATTGCTGAGTTGGGTGAAAGCACCATTCACTAAGACGTGTAATATAGGAGTTGCAACATATATTATAATCACATAATAGATATAGAAATCAAGCCGCCCATATCTATACCATTTATCCCAATATCAAAGAATCTGCCCTGTTAGTTCATAAGTTTCCTTGAACTTGTCAGGATATATGTCTTGATTTATGTTTTAGGAATATATTTACCATAATATTTAGTATAGCACATACACCATTTAGTTACACACTGCCTCACAATTTTGAGTTGGTAAAATGCTACTGTTTCATCTTAGAGCATAAAAGTGAAGGACAGAGAAGATGGCTGCTAGCATGACCTTTCTTAGGCAACAAATTCTCTCAGTACAAAGAATCTACTATGAGTCTAAAAAAAATTTTTAAAAAATCAGGACCATTACTCTGAAGATGAAAATCTCTCCCTGAGACACTGTCTTTATGGACAAATTTCCTACAAAGCAAATTTGAGCTAAGCTTGCCCTAAGCTTTCAGTAAAGACATTAGCTTAGTTACTGTATTAATTAAGACACGTTCTAATGCCCTCTTCCCTTTATTGCTATATGCGAATTACACATTCATCATTTGTCCAGCACCATTCTATTACACAGATTCTGTCCATCTGAGGTTGCTGGCGTTCATAGTTCTGCCCTAAAATTACTGAAGTATGTTAAGGATTTCTGACCATTGGGTGCTTTATTTATTTTCTGGAGTATGTAATTGAATTTTGAAGGCACATTATGTGATTAAGGATTTAGAATACTGCAAAGTCTTTCAGAATCTCTTAATGGGTATAATAATGTCATTACTATTCATGCTGATGATTTATCTTTTATTGCCACTGCAACTCTTGCTCATCCCCCCACAGAATGGAGTTACTTTCCCTTACTGCTACTGATATTTATTTGAACAGGCCATTTATGTTCTGTGTTCTGCATTGCTTGTAAGGAAGAAAAAATTTAGAAATGTTAGTAAAGGCTCTGGAATCACTCCAAAGTTTTTTTGCATTGAGATGCAGCATAAGTATATCAAGCAGATAGGCAGGAGACAATCAGGCAGATGCATACTCTTCATTTTGAAAGATAAGAAATTCTGTAATATTTAACAGGGCTCTATCATTTACTTTGAGCAAGAAATATTTTTTCCTCCATCAAGAACTATGGAAATAAAATTTATAGAATTGAAGGAGATATTATACATATATATTAGCTCTTCAACTACATATTAGTTCTTCGTCTATATATCTATGTGTGTGTTATGTTATGTACATAATAACACATAGACATACACACATACCTGTTTATTCCCAAATGTCTGTACTGCAAATCTTTCCAAATCTAATTAAAAGGCAATCTGAAAAATTATCTCTCTTTCCTATTGTAAAGAATTGTGGAATAGCTAGGAATATTTTCATCTTTCATTTTTAAAATGATCAACCATTTGAACAGGTTAAATAGAAACTAAAACAAATCAACATGATAAATACTGGCAATATAATCACTGAGGGCCGCTTAGTGGTGTACCCAGCGATAGTCTTCCCAAACTATTCTTTCATTCTTCATTTTTTATAGGTGTTTTCTTAAGAAAAATTGTGAAGTTTTTCTTAAAAAATGCAAATCGACATGTATGTCTTTAGGTCTCCTTTATAGAGTAACAAAAAAATAAAATTAGAATAGGCTAAAGTATTAGGGTCTAAAACTTAGATCAATTATATATAACATTTAACTAATTACAAACAAACTTTCCAAAAGAAAAAAGCAAGTTGGATTCTTGTAAAACCAAAGGTTTTGAGACCGTAAAATCCCCTGTATCTCAGTCTCAGTCCGTTAAGAGCTGGGGCTCCAACCTCAGGCCTATATGGTTTAGTCCCTGATACCTTGCTTTGAACCTGCTAGTTTCTTTTTCCCAAGATTAAATTTTACCCCTCGTGTGCTCAGTCACTGACTAAGGCTCTTTGCAGATCTCTTAAAGAGGTTATACCTAATACTTCAGTCTCTCACCCAAGTTGGGAACTTCACCAATAGTCTCCACTAGGAACTTCTTGATGCAGTGGCTGACCTCCTGGTTGGAGACCTTCTCCATCTTTCTCTTGCCAATACTTTTCTGGAATAAACTTGACCTCAATATCCCTTTTGGCACTGCGCCTTATACAGACTCTGTTGTCTCTTCTCAAAACTACCATTGCAAACTAATGACAATAATAGTAACGATGACGATAATCCCCATCAGACATTATCCTATCTTAGTGACTGACATTACTGCCTCGATTTAACATTCCTTGGGCCCCATTTATACTGATTATAAGACTTAGTTCTAAGCAAGAAAACGAAAAGAATGCTTATAGACTGAAGGTATGGCTTCCAACTTGAAGATTTAGCCCTTGTCTTGGCACAGCAAGGCTCACTCATCAGGAACTACCAATCAACCCATCTCAAGATGTCATTTGTAGAACTTTATTTGGTCCTTCCACCAGGCCAGGCTGCACATGACCTTTAGGCTCCCTTTGTTTATAAACACCTCTATTATACTAAAATAAAATTAAAATGTAAAATGAAATAAAAGTGTGGTGCAAGTGCTTCTAGAGTACAAACAAAAGTATACATATATGTGATATATATGTATATATAATTATATGCATAGATGTGTGTATATATAATTATATATATATATATATATATATATATATAATTTAAAAAATATTTCTTAATAAAAGAAATCTGTATTTGGGTCCCAGCTCTGCTAATTCTAGTTATAAACCTTGAGTAACTAGATTAACCTCACTTTAGCTTCCTTTTTTACAAAATAAGGAAGATGATTCCTTAGAGTACTGTTCTGAGTAGGGAGTGTAAACTTGAAGGTGTAAATTCAAAGTACTATACTAGTGAAAAGCAGTAACATTATATTTGGCAAGGCAAATAAAGTTAACACAATTTTGATAGAAAGCTACTTGTCTGGGTGGTTGAAATAAATTGGAAAAGAACCCCAGTCAAAATAGGACTTTCTTAAAGGGCTTTAATTAACTTAACTGGTCAATATGTAGCAGATAATAAAGGTCTTAATTTAACCTGCTGGCATCATTTTGATGAATGGCTGAAATTAGAGTCTGAGGTCCGCTTTCCCCACTGCTAGTGATTATTTAACAATATATTATCTCTGCAATTGTTCGGTATTAAGCTCTTTTATAACGCTGGTTAAAACAGGTACAAGGCACCCCTTTTGCCCCACCCCACCTCCTGGTTACGTAATTAGGTGTTACTGTTTCACCTGATGGGTGACATGGACATTAAAATTTGATACGGCGCACAGTGGAGAGGACTAAGCAGCCTCCATCAGCAGCCTGGGCTTGCTGTCAGTGACGAGATCAAACACATTACAGAGTGCGGCAAGGAACAAATCCTTCTCAGAAATTAAAATAACAGCAGTTACAGATTAACACTGAGGGAAGGCAAGGGAAGGCAGTAAAATTCCATCGCTGTTATTAAAAGACCTCCAATTTAATTAAATATAACAACTACACACAGTCAAAAAAATGGAACTCAATGGGCCTGAGTGATTGTGATTTCCTTCTTTTTTAAAAATAATTAATTTCAGCTTTATTGAGGTATAATTGACAAACAAAATTGTAAGATATTTAAAGCGTACATCATGGTGACCTGCCACACATATAAACACATTGTGAAGGGATTCCCCCATCTGATTAATTAACACACCTATTACCTCACATGTCTATCCTTGCCTTTTAAAAAAACGACAACATCTAAGTTCCACCCTTCCAGCAACCCTCAACCCTACAGCACAGCGTCATCACCACAGCCATCATGCTTTGCACCAGATCCTCAGACCTTATCCTTCCTATAGCTGAAAGGTTGTACACTTTCACCTACATCTCCCCATTTCCACCAGCCGGCAGCTTTCTCTAGTTGTGGCGAGCAGGGACTACTGTACCCTTCATCGCCGTACACGGGCTTCTCGTTGCGGTGGCTTCTCTTGTTGCAGAGCACGGGTTCTAGGCGCACGGGCTTCAGTAGTTGCTGCGAATGGGCCCGGTAGTTGTGGTGCATGGGCTTAGTTGCTCCACGGCATGCGGAATCTTCCCGGACCAGGGCTCGAACCCACGTCCCCCTGCATTGGCAGGCAGATTCTTAACCCCTGCGCCACCAGCGAAGTCCTGTTTTATTTATTTTTTTTAGATAACTATAATACAATCTGAGTCTTGGGTTTAGTTGTAAGAAAAGTAACCAAGATGACCTTTATCCTGTTCAATGTTCAAGGACACTCACACTGCCCCAGCATAGGAAAAAAAAAAAAAATCTTTATAGGGTCCATATAAACTTCAGAGGTCTGTGCTTTTGTTTCGTTTGTGTTGGGTGGGTAGGTGGTACAATATTTCACCTTATAATTAATTTTCAGTTTGCTTTATGAACATATTCTGCATTCTTTCCACAGATCTAAGAACAGAGTGCTGTGGCAGAACGTATCAGATGTATCTTTGGCAAAAAATAATAATAATAGTAACAACAAAAACAATTTCTATTTATGAAACAATTACGATGTGTCAGTCACTGTTTTAAGTCTTTTGCTTCTATTGAATCGTCTGATCCTTACAACTACCTATGAGTTGGTATTATTATTATTACCATTGGGCCAAGGTTCAGTGTGTTGTCCAAGATCATGCACGAGGAGGTTACGTCCAGACAGCACACCCGGAGAGTCTGGGCTCTTAAGCACCCTGTCAATGCATCTTCAACAGTCTGACTGATGATAACTGGTGTCCACTTTTTTTTCTTTTTTTTTGCTTTTAGATAAAATACAATAACGTAGCTCTTATTTGATTTTAACAGTGGGACATTTTTGGATTTACTTTATAGAACATCTCTGCGGTAGCACAAAAACAAGTTATAAAGTATGATATATCTTATGAATAGGACCCAGAATTTGTGCAGCTTTCACAACTCCTGCTAGATTAGATGCTCCCTGCTTACAGATGCGTGACTCAAGGAACAAAAAGGATAGGTAAAGCTACACTTCTGGGATTTTTTGGGAACATAATAGATGACACGATAGATGCAACTCAGGCCACAGAAAATATGGCGGGACAAGGGCTTCCGGGTTTTTGTTTGTTTGTTTGTTTTCCAGTTTGAGCCTTATTGGTAAGAACAGTTGTAAGAATAGTGTATTAAGACTTGTTTCCACCCTGGAGAGCAGTTAAATGGCAGATAAAACATGTTAAGAGTGGTAAAAGTAATTTACGATATTAAATGTTGCATTATTATTTTTAAGACTGTACTTCATCTAGAAACCACTTTATTTAAATGAAGACATTATCATCTCTACCCCTTGGTTCACCGCTTCATCTGCATGAAGAGCCTTAGTAGGAAAAACAGTACAAATGAAGTCGAATTAGTCATAAATAATAAGCCCTTCCATTTATATAACACCTTTGAAAAGATCCCTAGATAGTTACTAACTTTTAAAAGCAAAACATCCTGCTAATGTGATGTTTTAAAAGATTTTAAAAGCAAAACATCCTGCTAATGTGATGTTGAGGTTACAAATTTAAACACATGAAGGGCAGCAAATGAAAGAGTTATGGTTCTCATTATAACATTATCTCACCCACAGAAGCATGCTTTATTTTTTTTTCCTTAAAAGTCTTTATTTAAGAGTTCAACTGCTACTGAAAATATTATGTCTTTCTAAATATTTATCATGACAAAATGTAAACATCGTGGCACTGTTGTCCTCCATGTGTTGCTATTTGAACTACAGCATAAAGTTGGTGCAATCTGAATTTTGATTTTGCCTGGAATTGTAAACTAAATGGAAATACTGATCCAGAAGTGAATTTTTATCCACTCGCCTTGCTTGCTTCAATGTGTCCATTCCCTGAGTTCAAGGACAAATGGAGGCACAGAAGGGAGGGCAGTACAGGAACTGATACTTATTGCTGGCCTCGCATATTTGAGACACTGTTAGGTACTTTGAAAATGTTAACTTGTCAACCCTTACAACAATTCTAAAACCAGATGTTAGTAAATTTATTTACACATGAGACTAAGGCGGCACAGAGAGATTAAGTGACTTGGCCAAGGTGAAACTAGTAACGAAATCTAAACTTGTGAGTTTCTGATGTCGTTCCCACTTTTCTCGCTAGATACGGTGGGGGAAGGAACCCACAAACATCTCTGCTGACTACCTGCCATTTCCTCAAGCCAGGTTTTAATTTAGAGGTTATGCATGTTTAGGAGATTGGCAATAGAGAAAAAGCCAGGACAAAATTTTAAGCTCAAAGTTAAAAGTTCTCCAGTATATTCCTCACAAAAGACATCCAACATTTTAATTTAGGAACATATGGAGATGTGTATGTGAGTCCAGTTGAGGAGAAAGCTGTGGGGCAAGACCATCTGCTTAGATGCACCAATTCAGTCACCTTCCAAAAAAAAATAAGAAGCGTGATGCAGTTTATCAAACAGGTTGTCACTGTACTGGGGGAGGAAGGTTTTCTCACATAATAGATAGAAACTCTACTTGTAATGGAAATATATTTCCAGATGTCATGAAATAATACACCATGATGTCACACATACAGGTATAAAACTCCATAGAACAGGGAGGGAGATGCAAGAGGGAAGAGATATGGGGATGTATGTTTATGTATAACTGATTCACTTTGTTATAAAGCAGAAACTAACACACCACTGTAAAGCAATTATACTCCAATAAAGATGTTAAAAAAAACCCCAAAAAACAAAACTCCATAGAATAGAGAAAGCATCCAATTTTTCCAATACAAAGAACTCCCCAGGATTTTATACACTCTTTTGAAGTCACTGAAACTTGAAATCATGTTCTTTCAGAGCTAGAAAGACCCTCAAAGCTTTTCCTTTGCTACTCTGAACCTCTTAGAAATGTGAAAACTGAGGCCAGAGAGATTAGTTGAATTGTTTAAGCTAGTAAGCACTCAGTCTAGGACCCAAGTTCACTTACTCTTATTCATATTTTAATTCCAGTTTCTGACCAGAGCAAATAGACTTTGGAAGGCAGCTTCAGAGTTGCAGCTTGCTTTGTAGTAGAGAGTTATTTCAGAAAACTTTTGATAGTTGAATTCTATTTGGGATCGACTAGAAGCACTCATTATTTAAAGGATGAGTTTTGGAGTGGTTGTATGAAGCCATTCATTTAGGATAAAGGTGTGTGCGTGTGTGTGTGTCTGTGAGAGAGAGAGCGGGGGAGGGTGGAGAGAGAGAGGGAGAGAGAACAGAGAGACAGAGACAGAGAAAATGTTGCTAGATATAAACTACTTGAAACACTTCTCCATCATCCTGATTCACCACATTTCTCAAATTTTCTTTACACCTTTGGGTCATTCCTTCTTAATCACCTCTACTAGATCCTCTTTATCCAGTCCTCTAAACATAGAAGTGTGTCAGGGCTCAGTCTTCAATTTCTTTTCTTTCCTCCTTAACTCCTGGGTTATCTAATCAAACCCCAATGTCACCTGTAGGCTGTTAACTTCACACAACTTCTAGCACTGAACTTTCTACTATAATCTTGATTCATGTAGCTAACAATACTATGATAATTCTACTTTGTTATCTAGGAGCCATCTCAAATTTACATGTTCTCAACCGAATTCTTGATATCCCAGTTCCCATCTCCTATCTCTCTGTGTTTTTATTGCAGCACATAGTCCTGCTATTCACCCAGTTGCTCGGGCCAGAAACCTTGAAATCATCCTTGACTCTTCTCTTTCTTTCCCATTCCACATTCAGCCAATTAGGAAATCCTGTCTGACCTACTTTCACAATATATCCAGAATCTAACTTCTCAGCACTTTCACCATAACACCCAAGTCCAAGCCACCATCATCTCCTGTATGGACCACAGCAAGAGTCACCTAAATTATCTGCCTACTTTCCTTCTTACTTCCTTGTATTCTATGCTTTACACATTAGTAAAAGCTCTCCTTCTCCAAATCCTCAAATGGATTTTTATCATACTTGAAATTAATTCCAAAGTCCTTATCATGATGTACAATGATGCTTCCTTACTTCATTCACGCTTTCACTCAGATGAATGTGTGTGTGTGTGTGTGTGTTTGTGTGTGTGTGTGTGTGCGTATACCTCATTCCTCCTCCACTAAAATGTGAGCTTCATGAGGTCAGGGACTTCATTTGTTTAAATAGTTGTTGAAGAAACAGACTGATAGTGAATGTTTGTTCTATATATCAAATTTCATGGAACTTGCAACACATAACTAAAAATTTAGCACATTAATGTAAACAATTGTAATCAAAGTATTCCACTTTATTTGCACAATCCTATTCAAAGGTGCCCAGGACTCTTTTTCTTGAATTAACCATACAATAATTATTTTCCACCTTTACTCTTAAACCATACCAAGTAAACATAAATACAAGTATTGGGCTGATATTGAACACATGCATACATGCACATTCACACACAGTCTCAAACCAAAAAGTATGGGTAAATGAAGCTTTCTTTGGTACAAAGTGGCTTCAGAATAACTAAATGGTGATTACGGGGATTCTATATTCCAGGTAGCTGCAAATAAAATAATTCAACAGATCACAGGTAAGCAATTAAGCTGTTTAAGGGCAGAGGGGATCTTCACAGAAAGGAAAGATGTTCTTCATTTGGTTCTGAAAGGTGTTGTAAAGAGACATTTTCATAGAAGACTTAACTATACATAGAAGTGATTATATTGTGAAAAATGGAAAGCTTCGTGAAAGAAAGAAAAGGAACTAAGATAATTTTTAAAATTATATTTACCCACCTTGAATATGGCATCACCTGAAGTCCCAAGATTCACATAAGCAATAAGGATGTAAGCAAAATGGATGTAAGCTTCCATTCCAGAGCAACTTTTAGTGTATGCTAGGGTGGACTGACTGTACCACTAAGTTTGCAGGCTCAGAAATCTGTGGCTGCCTGGTGCTCTACCTTAGGGATTTTACCATATAGAGCAAGGAGTGATACTGCAGAATCAATATTTTTCCTGACACAATGTAGGTTTTTGGTGTAGGAGATGTGCAGGATGCTAGGAAAGCTCCTAACAGGGGTGACTAAGCAGTCTTCTGTGGTACATGTGTACAGATATGTGAGCTTCAGAAAGGTCTTTCCCAGAAGAATGGCCATTTAGACAGAGAAATGAAAAATGCCCAGCTAAGGGGTTCTAGTGGTGAAATCGGGCTGTGGAGAAAGCTGTTCTAATCAACAGGATGAGTTTTAAAACTAACACACCACAGTTGTCTCTCAGTATCCACAGGGGATTGGTTCCAGGACCCGCTCCACCCCCTAAGGATACCAGAATCCACAGATGCTCAAGTCCCATAAATAAAATAGTGTAGTATTCACATATAACCTACGCATATTCTCCCGAATACTTTAAATCATCTCTAGATTACTTATAATATCTAACACAATGTAAATGCTATGTAAATAGCTGCTGGCACACACAAAATTCAAATTTTGCTTTTTGGAACTTTCTGGAATTTTTTTCGAGTATTTTTGATCCAAAGTTGGTTAAATCCACAGATGTGGAACCCATGGATTGGAAGGGCTGGCTGTACTAGTTAGTATGCAAAGAAGTCCTTGGTCCGAGTCTTAATTTTGTTGCTTTCTGTTTTCTTGAGCATTTGGTTAACTGCTTATGGTTTCTTCATTAGCTAAACAATGTGGATAAAAACAATGGCCTCAGGGGGCCACGCTAAAAATTTAATTAAAGAAAAATAAGCAATATAAATAAATAAATAACATAAATAATCTATGTAAGAAATACAAGAACCCTACCAAAGTTGATTATTGCTGCAGGTGCAAAATACAGACAACCACATTCTCAGCTTCATCTTCTGTAGTCTTGTGAAAAGCTTATGTTCACTCTGGGCTGTTATGCTTTAAAAAGGATGTTGAAAAATGTTTGAAAAATTAGGCAGCATCTAAGGAAAGAGCATACATTGATGAGGAGGACCCTTGATAAAAGGCTAAAGGAGTTTGCATTATTTTGTCTGGAAAAGAGATGGCTGAAGAAGGATATTATAACTCTCTTCAAAAATATGAAGGGCTATTATGAGGAAAATGTAGGCCAGCTGTTCCTGAGCTCCACTGAGGTCAGAATAAGAAAAAGTTGGCTGACTTTGTTTAAACATTTGAGAGAAAGCCTTGAAAGTAAAGGTTACTTATAGATTCCTGGAGATAGGAGCTAGGCTGTCTTCTTAACAGGAAATCTTGAGATACCATCTGCTTGGATGAATAGATGCTCAGAGGTACCACTTCAAGCTCTTGGACTCAATTATTCTAGTATCACAGTCACTGGACAATTGGTAAAGGACGGGGGTGGGGGGGTGGGGTGGGGTGGGCTGGGGAAGGCGGGAGGCACTTATTTGGAAGACAATCACCTGCATAAATGCTCAGCTCTCAGGGAAATGGAAGTGCCCTTTTCTGAGTTCCCTCCAAGGTGTGCTTTTGACTGTAAACGTCCCTTGAGTTTTTAACAGAATGATGCTTCCTCTTAAGAGGCTACTTCTACTTTTCACTGTATTCCATAGAAGCTTATTTTCAAAACACAAGGCAAAAGAGCAAAAATCTTTAAAATTTTTCATCACATTTTGAAACATCCAAATTTAAAATCTAAAATATGTGTCTTTTAATTAAAAAAAGTCTTCACACACATCTAACTCCTGTGGCATATATAGTGCTAACTCGTTAAATCATCTCAAATGTAACTGTCCTTTGGCTGAAGAAAAAAAGAAACTCATCCCTTAGACCTACATATAGCATTCATTTGCATATCTATGCATATATACACACACCTTATTTTACATTAAATCTGTCTCTATTCTATTTATATTTATACCCATTTGCTGAGTCCAAATATATTTGGCCATTTTTGAATTCTACCAAGTATTCTTCAGAAAGTATTCTTAAGAAGTTATACTCGGTAAGACTTTGCAACAAAGCTGAATTATGGTGGAAATCCTATACAACTACTCAATCTCTGCAATAGCAATAAATTACAATGTCAGAAACGTAAAGTGCTGACCTCCCAGTGTGAACAGAGTGGGGGTGGTGAGTGATGGGGATAAAGCTCTTGATTAGAAATGTTTTTCTTGAAGAGTAAAGCATTTGTGCAGGGAAACAGCCATGAATAAAGTCTGTCACCTCCTGATGTTTATCCATGTAAAGCACAAGATGATTTCTCTTCAAGGGAAGAAAAAAAGAAAATAGTAAAATCTCACATTTCAGACTGATACTCAAAGTTATAAATGTTTAATGCATCTGATTACTACAATTTTAGTGGGGTTTTTTTCCCTGTAAACAAATGAAATAACCTTTTCTTTTAACAAAGAAGAAGCAGATGAACAATCCTGAAAGTGAAAAAGCATTTTGTAATTTTAGAATGTAGACGTGACTAGTGGGTTATGTGAAAATTTCTTTGAAAAATAACAGCACACTGCTTGAGTTGGATTGTATTTTTTAAAGTCAGGATCAAGGATTGGAGCTGTGTAACATGCTTCACAATAGCTGAACAGCTATCAAGCTCCTGAACTCCACCAACCATGACAGAAGCAGAACATTTCTTTCACTCTGTCCCTGCCTTCCTCCCTCTAAAAAATCCTCATAAAATATACCCTGAAATAAAGAGAGAACAGTTCCCAGAAACTGAACCCACCATCATCTTTCCCAGTGGTTCTTAACCCTTCACACAGCTTGCTTTTAAAAATTATCAATGCCCAGTTCTCACCCATGAAAAATTATTTAAATGAGGCTCATACAATAGTATTTTTAAAAACTCTGCATGTAATCCTAATATGAACTCTGCCTGTAATTCTAATATGAATCCAGGGCTGGGAGCAATGATTAGCCCATTGGCACCCACTTATATGTCTTCTTTATTAGCGGCTGTAAGAGTAACTCAATCATATAGGCTAACAATTTAAGCCCTAGTCATTGATTCCTTCTTGGTTCTCTCTGATCCTTCTCTTCCTCAATAATCTCTTTGTGACCTTTTTGACCATAGTCAGATCCTTTCCTTTATATAATAGAACTATGAAAATATTCTTTAATCTTGACCCTTTCCTGGCTGGGTCTTTTCATATACAGGGATCTTCTGGAGATGTAACTTTCATCATTTTATTCCCTATATATCGTTCCCAAATCTTGTGTGACTCCTTACTGCTTTAGAAAAACATTCAGATTTCTTAAACAGAGCATTCCAGGCCTTTTGTGATCTGGTCTAGATTTTATTTCTAAGTTGAGAGTGCATGATTCCATGGCAGGGATCCTCAATTCCTTCTAGCCTCCCTGTATTCAATATTTTCTGAACGCTTTACTCAACCCTACCTTTTTGAATTTTTCCTTCTGTTCTCTTCTTGAAATGCTGACTGTCTCTGCTTAGCCCAAATCAAACCCTGTCTACTGTACGTCCCAGCTCATGTATTCTTTCCTAAAGCATTTCTCAACCATGCAAGCAAACTCCCATCATTTCACTGTCTTTAGCCCTTATTTTGGACACCATTCAGTTTGCTCAACTGTGATCCCAATGCTATTGATACAAGATGTGTACCTCATCTATAGCTCTGAGCACCTGGTGCAGTGCTTCACACATAGTAGGTACTCGGTACTCATTCGGTAAAGGGATATAAAATGATTAAATGGCACAGAGCTAACATGATCTCATATCTTAGTGGCTTAATGCTGACTATGCAAGTGCTGGGAAGTGCTATCTGGATTCCAGTGCCAGAATTATATTTATGAGGACATATGGAGGACAAAACAGAAAGGAATGTTACAGTCCAAAAAAGAAAAAAAAAAATGTTCTCAGAAAAAGAAGACCATTTTTAACCTTACAGTGCATTTAGATCCCCAGAAGATCATGTAAAAAAATGATGGAAAGTAAAACTTCAGCATGGAAGAACCATCAATTTTAAGCTCCTTAAAATGTAATGCTAAATGTTTCTTAAGTGAAACTTTAATATTTGTTTTAATTCAACATTCTGAGGGACCACTCAAGATCCTTCCATCCTTTTGGTGTTAAGTGTGTTCTTTTGAATATGAGAGAGGTGCTAGAATTTGCTATCACATACAACAAACTGGCTGACTTGGTTTGGGGACCCATGACACTTTATTCCCTTTTTTGTCCTGCTTATCATGTCTATCTTAAGTAAGAAAGCCATGGAGTCACAAATGTTCCCTGGACTTCTCCCTTACAAGGATAATTTCTACCTTTCTCCCAGAATGAATCTTGGTTTTGATATAACATTTGATTGAACTTTGATTTTTAGGCTTTTAAAAAAAAAATATATCAGAGGGTGTGAGAGTAATATTGGTGCAATTTTGAGTGTATGATGGTAGTGGGCCATTTCTCTCATCTCTGGCTATTTAGAATCAGCAATATGATACTTCAGAAGAAGTCCCAGAAAACCAATCATGATAAACCCATTCTTCCCACATAAGAGATGGGAATGACTGACCCAGTAACGAGGGCGTAAGCCAATGATATTTTCCCAGTGAGAGAAAGAATAAGAAATAGGCACATAGCTGAATTAGAGCCAATAAAATACACAATGAACCGAGCCTAGTTATTTCAAGAAAAAAGTTCTGTTATTTTTATGAGAGATTTATAGAAGAGAAAGTCTCTTGTGCTCTGTTCCACTAGGCATGGCTGAAGAAGCATACAGCCTTAATTCACTGAAACCACAACCCCCAACCACAAGGGAACAGGTCAGGAGATAATGCTAGTACCGTGGTCAGTGTCTGAGAGGTGAGGTGGATCAGCTTCCCCAAAAGCCCACTCTTGCTTCCAGTCTTCCTACTATGTGAGCCAATGAATTGGTTGGTTTAAGTTGGGTTTTCTATGATTTACAGTCCCAGGTCCCTTAAGTAATATGATGATTGTGGCAACTGAGACAGATCCTAAAGTAAGGGCATGCCTTATTCCAAATGCCCAACTGGCTCACTAAGCCAAGATGTATTTGCTTTAAATTATCTTGTTTTGATAATTGTTATACAACAATGGCTTTAGCACAGGCATGCCTTCAGTCATCAGTTTATCAAATATTCCTTGAGCACTGACTATGTGAAAGACACGGTGAAGGATTCCAGAAGATGGACATTGAACACGTACTGACAGGTGCTATGAGTGTTAGGAAGGCGAACATGATGCTAAGGAAACATATTATAGGGGAGCAGACCAATGGTGAGGGCTCAGAGAAGAAGTCCTTAGAAATTCACTTCTACCCCAAGATTGGACATAAGTAGAGGAGAGTTGGGGGAAGAGTGGAACAGAAGGAACAACACATCAAGTCTTGGACAAAAGAGAGAGCGTGGAAGAACCTGAAGAGCTCAAATGTAGAGAGTGAGAGAAGGAGAGTAGCACCAAGATATCGAAGGCCTTGAGAGTCATGGTAGACATTTTGTGCTTCATCCAAAGTCTTGAAGCATCACAAGTGCAAATGTCAGATATAAATGTCAGAAGATTAACAGTATTCTATCTATTTGCATTTCATAGTTCTTTAAAAGAAAGTCTGTATTTATATGTATGAAGCTGGGAATTCATGTTAATAAAACAATCATATGAGTATATCCATGGGAAGGCAACTGTATTTCCTTTCAAATCCTTCACTAAGCCAGATGGATAAAGTTTCATGATCTTGAAAACTTTCAAGTGCTTTAGAATATTCAGAACAAATATTTGCCCCCAGGGCATGTAGATGAAGCCACTAAAGCATGCTTACTTTTGTAAAGTTAACCAAATTAGAGTTTGGAGATGAAGCTTTACTCCAATAGTATTTATTGAGTACCTCATCTATCAAGTGTTGAGCATACTTCATCACCTATTTTTTCCCAGTCATATTATGCACATGTTATGCTATACTGTATAATCGTTGTTCTTACAGAAATCTATAAATACTGCAGGGTTAAAGACACCCTTCAGGAATTTGATTCCATTTAGTTAGAACTGCCTTGAAATTTACTAGCTGTGTCACAGTGGGCACATGTTACATAACTTCTCTCAGCTTCAATTTCTTCTTTTGTAAAGTGAATATAATATTAGTTCTACGTCAGGACTTTGTTCTCAGGATCAAATGAGATAATATATATTGAACACTATGCTTCGAACACAGCAGGCACTCAGAAATATCAGTAATTATGAGTAGTAGTCATTATTTTTAATCCATAAAACATGTAGGAATATCAATCCATACGGAGCAGCAGTGAAATGGAAAGGTCACTGGGCTGCCCTGCATAGGAAGAGAAGGTGTATTTAGAAAGAGAACTGAGGCCGGCAACGAGGCTGCATACCAGGAGACTGTGCTTTGGATAGGCAGCCGGATCAGTAAAAGCAATCTAGGCAAATGCTGTCATGTGTACCCAGAAATCTGAAATCCAAGATTCAAATACAGTCGGAAGACAGAGAAAGATGACAAGTACTGAAAACAAGAGCGGAAGATCGAATATTGAAGGATTAGAGAAAGTATTCCAACTGGCCTAGCTACATTTTAAAGATCTGGTAGCCCTGAGGCAGTGACTCTTAGTCTGTGAGAGAATTAAAGGCTTGAAATAGACTCTGGTTAACATCTGAAGACTTGTTTTCTAGTTTAATCCTGACACTCATAAGCTATTGATTCTAAGCAAAATACATATCATTTTTATGATTCACTTTCCTTATCAATAAAATGGGGGTAATTATAGCTGGTTTGCCTACCACACAGCCTCGTTGCATTGTTTAAATGAGGTAATGGATAAGAAAGTACTTGGAAAATTTTAAAGAACTATATCAAATCACAAATAAATCCATTTAACAATATTTATTGAATCTTTATCCTGTTCCTGGGGTTGCAGTACAAAGATGAAAAGAAATATTCTACTGCTTTAAGGCATTCACTGTGTCAAATATCAGTAATCAACTATGCTATATACTATATAATATAATGAAATACCAGCTTTCATAGAGACATGCATAAGGACCCAATATGTAAGGAACATCCAGGTCTGCCTAGGAAAACTTAGGGAAGAGCTCACAGAGGAGACAGAACATGAGCTCATATTTGATAGATGACTGGGAGCTTTCCAGGTGGATGGGGGAGGGAAAGAGGTTCCCAGAAGAAAGGGCAGAATGTACACAAAGCATAAAGGTATCTCCGGGGATTGAATTAGAAACAAAAGTTGCAAATAAATGAAGCCCAAGGCTACTTGAGGTTCCACCTTTTTTTCCAGTGTTATCACGGTCATTTCAGTTGCAGAGTATGGGAAATGACTGACCTTGACCCTGAAATATCCTTCCTATTTGGCCAAGTTCTGTAATCCACCCAACTAGGTCAGAATTAGCCTTGCACCTGCAAATATCACTGTCTCTAGGAGCCAGTGAGCACAGTCTCTTCTCTGATCTTCCCAAAGCACAACTTCTACATTCATCGAGGCAGCCCTTCCTGCGTCAGGTTGAGGATATTAACTGAGCATCCCATGTAGCTGTTTGCATCATTTCAGCCCCATGGCTGAACAGAAGGTTTCAGTTTCCACTGTCTGCTAGGCTACTTAACCCTTCTAAGAAGAAATATTCAGATGAAGAAACCCAACTGTTATTATAATTTTGTAGATATAAGACATCTGCATATGACTTCATGGCATCTGGCACTGTTTGAAACATACAGAATCCAGGGCTGCAATTTCATTTTTTCTAAGTATATCATGTGACAGTTTAGAAAACATTCGCTTACCATGACAGCACAAACCTCAGCTTCCAAACAATGTGAAATACGTAAAATTACATATTCTGCAGAAATAATTATACAAGAATGTATATAAAATATATTGTGTAAGGAAAAGTCTAGTCAAAGAAATGTCCCTTTATGCGATTTTAGATCTTATCCCCTTTACATAAAGATTGGTTTTTATAAAATACCTTTTACATTGGAGAACGTTAAAGGAGATATTTCTTATATCTCATTCATTAAATAAACTTTTTTTGAACACCTGTTGTGCTAACCATTCTGCTGGACAATGGGAATAAAGAGAAGAAAGGAAGCAAGAGATAAGTGAACGAATGACTACTTGGTGAGAACAAGTCAGGTATCTGCACAGATATCATATTCTCTGGGGAATTCTTGATAAAGTGGGCATTCTGTGTGCTCTGTCCTTCAAAATCTCACAATCAGGGAAGGTGGATGATTCAGAGAAACTAATAAGTGCCATGTTGGGACTTTCCCACCAAAACATGCAGGAGAGTTTTGTCTCTTTCCACATAGGTTGCTAAGGTGGAAAGAGTACTCTGAATGTAGTTTCAACAGTCATCTTCCTCAACACAATGACCACAGCCAAGACTTGGGGGAGGGAGTGAAAAACGATAAAGGGGGAGGAAGAGAGGGAGGACAAGAAAGAAGAGAGGGAACTAGAGAGAAACCTTAGTACATTATTTGAGATTTGTTTCAAGTGTGCCTATAGCCTTGTTTCTTAGAATTGACTTCTAATTTAATTAGAAATGAATTAGAAGTTTGTTTATTTAATTGATATCTGAATATGAGGTGTTTCAAGTGTCAGATCTTAAACTATCAAATTATCTCAGTTGAGGAGGGGAGGAGACAAGAATTCATCTCTCCTTTATAAGGAATTTGGTTATGCTATAGCAAAGAAACTAGTTAATCTATACTTACTACATTTCAGGACTCAGGCTACCAAATGCAGAGCTTTGAAAAACTGGTACAAGCATTATTCAAAAAGTGTGTGGTATCATCATCCAGTAATGTCAAGGAGACATGTATCTTCTGTGAACCAGCAACTCATCTCTTAGGAACTCATAATATATATGCACATCAGAACATATGCACAAAAAATTTCCTAGCAGCACTGTTTGCAATAGTTCCAAGCTAGAAACAACAGCTATCTACCAAGAGTAAAATGTATACACAAATAAACAATGGAATACTATACATCAATAACAATAAATGTACTATAATTACATTTGAGAGCATGGCATAATTTTACTATCATAATGTTGAATGACAGATCTAGACACAAGAAATGTATAAAATATAATTCCATTCATTTACAGTTTAAAAAAGCAAGACCAAAAGATGTTATTTGCACATATTGGTAAAACAATAAAGAAAAGCAAGGGAATGATTATCAGAAAAGCTAGGATATAGTTACTTCTAAGAGGGCTTGAGTGGTCTGAGACCAGGAAGTAACACACTGAAGGCATTGGTGTTAATAATGTTTTACTTTTTGATCTCGGTGTTCACTTCATAGTTATTCATAGATTTATGTTTACGCATGTTTTATGAACTTTTTGGTACGCATGTTATGTTTCAGAGTAAAATAATGTACTATGACCAAATGGATTTAGTTCACGATTGCGAGAAAGATTCAATCTAGAAAATCTATCATGATAATTTATCACAAAAATTGATTACAAGAAAAAAATCATGTATTATCTCAATAGGTATGTTCATAGGGTTCTCTAGATTTTAACAGTCATATGTGATTAAAAAACAACACCTATCAAAGTAGGAAACTTGATAAAGGTTATATAACAAAATCTAAAGTAAAGGTTACACTCAGTGGGGAAACCTTAGATACTTTCCCCCTTCACAAAGCAGAAAGACAACCAAATTCATTATCATCACAACTGCTTGGAGTTGTGATGGAGACCTGGAGGTCTTTGCTAACTCTATAAGGAAAACAACATAACTAAAAGATTGGAAAAAAAATGAAAGAAAGGAGATAAAGTTGTCATTACTAGTGGATGATATGAACATCTACCAAAAAAAGTCAGCAGGATTAAATTCAGAGCATTGTTTTTGTCTTATTGTTGGATACAAGATTGACTTTCAAAAACCAATAGCATTTTTTCACATCAAAATTATCCAAAGTGAAAATGTAATTTCAATAGTAACAAAAATTACACAGTATCTATGGGTTTTAACTTAACAACTTAAATCTTAGCCCAAGATTTCAATAGAGAAATATTATTTTCTCTAATAAAGAAATAAAAGATTTGAAAACAAAAACATTCTGTGCTCTTATTTATAATTACTAAATAATAAAATGTTTAATTCCCTGCAAATTAATAGATAAATTCAATGTAATCAAAAGCAAATTTTCATCTGGGTGATTGTCAGAATTCAGTATAATCATTCTAAAATTTATATGGAAGAATAAAGACAAACAAATAACTGGTTTTCCTCTGAAAAGGAAGAGCAAAAGTAGATATTTGTTCTGTCAGATAATAAGATAAAAGCTCTGGCAATAAAACCAGTATGGCTTTGGTTCAGGAACATCCAAATGAAACAATGAAGCAAACTAACGAGCTTACTAACAGATCTTTGAATATCTGGAGAGTCAGTATCTGACAACCTGCTATCAAAAATTAATAGGACATGAATGAATGTTTTAGCATATGGTATTAAGAAAAAATGATTTACAATATGTAGAAAAATAAAACTGGATCCCTACTGAAAAATATATACAAGAACATTTGTCAGAATAGTTAATATACATGCAGTACTTAGTATATACTAAGATGGACACTTTTTTAAAGCGTTTTTAATATATTAGCTCATTCAACTCTTACAACAATCTTACGAGTCCATTAGTATTACTACCCTCATTTTATATACCCCATTTGTATAGAAGTTAAGTTGTCAAAATTCACCCAGTTAGTAAGTGCAAGAGCCAAGATGGTGAATTCAAATAGTATGGATTACAATAACCTTGGTCTTAATTACTACACTATAAAGGTAAAACCATAAATGTAAGAATAAATCTTTGTGATCTAGATATGAGGAAAGACATCTTTAAAAAAAAGCCAAAAACATTAAAACAAAGAGATAATGAATTTTATAAAATAAAAATTAAAGATTTGTATTTGCTGAAGACTGATTGGAAAAAGTTCACAATCAGATGGCAAATTGGGAGAGAAAATTTAATTTGCAATGTCTAAACCGGACAAGATTTATAGCTATATTAACAAGCAGCTCTTGCTAATCAACAAGAAAAAGAGAGCAACTCAATTGAAAATTAAGCAAAGGATAAAGAACATTCTACAAGTGAAAGGAAACCCCCCTGGAAAAAAGCCTGGCAATGAACAAAATGATGCCCAGATTCATGTAGTTAGAGAAATGGAAATTAAAACACTGACATCAATTTTTACTTATCGTACAGAAAAAAAATTTAGAAGGCTGAATCATGCCAAGTGTTGGCAGTGATACAAGAACCCTCATTAAATTCCTGTGGATGTTATATACTGAGACAGACATTCTGGAGAACAATCCGGCAGCACGTTGGTAAATTCAGAATATGCACAGACTATGATCCAGCAATGCCACTCAAATACAAAAGGATTCATATACATGGAAGTTCATCAGTAGGTTGCTTGTGTTAGTGAAGAGTTAGAGTTTATCCAGGTGGATGTGCTAGTTTCATACAACAGATAGATGCAACAGACAACGGACATACAGCAATATGGATGAAATTTTAAATCAGTGCTGAGCAAAAATAGCAAGAAACATACTGAGTTCTTATATATTTTACAAGAATGTGCACAAATGAAACACATTAGAGGGACTGTCTGTGGGTGGATGGACAGAAATGGGAATGGGGGATGGAGGTAAAAGGGAATGAATAAATTAATAAACGGATGAATAAAATCAAGCAGTGATGATAGTATGCCATTTGATGGAGAAATCTGATGAAGTCCTACTTCTGTCCTTGAGGTTCATGGAAAGGAGAAAAAAGAAATAACAAAGCAAAACCAACACACACCTGGACTTTATGGAGACTGCATTCTAAGGAAGGAGATAGATATCAAACTAATTACAACACTGCTTTTTAAATTACTATTTTGATAACTGCTATCAGAGATGAAAGCATAAGGTGTTACAAGAGCATAGTAAGGTATAAGAGAAAATTAGTATATATCAGTTATGCAGAAGACATTAGATGAATGTTTATGAGATATAAGAAATTGGACTAGGAGTTTGATAGTTTTACAGTTTTAAAACTGAGGGGTGTGTGGAGTTGCGCTGTGTTCAGTGTTTAACTCGAAATTCTAGTCATTTATTATTTCTAAGAACTTAATATATGTTATGAAGTAATTTGAGCATGACTGCTCTTGCTAACTCTCTGGGCTAATGCTATGGACTTACTGGCATGATTTACCTATTAAATAAAAGAATGTAAGCCTTATTGTCTGTATATCCATATAACATTATGGCAGCCCTATATAGTGGAGCTGAATATGATAGCATCTTTTCAAAACAGTGGATTCTAGATAATCTCTCTGTTTAAAAATGAATTCAGACTTGTGAAAAAATTCTGCAAAACTAAAGAAAGCGTTCATCTTCCAAAAGATTATAAAAGGTCAAGTATCTAAAAATTATTTAAGGAAACAGAATAAAATTATTTTAAAAATGATAATAAAAATACAAGAATTCATGAGTTCTATGAAACAGAGAAAAAAGTGACAAGGAAACAACAATAGGTTACCCAAAAGGACCTAGCAGTAGAGATAAAAAATGATAAAAGAAACCACAATTACAATAGCTAAATGAAAATCTACTTTGAAGTAGTAAAATTGACATTACAGAAATTCAAATCGGTGAAGTAAAGAAAAAAACCTTAGGAAATCTTTTGAAATGAACCTGATAAATATTAGAAAACCTAGATTCAACCTTAAAGTTTCAGCTGTTTTTGAGAAAGAACACTGAATAAAATGAAACTAAAACAAATGGAAGAAACTTTAAAAATGTGATAATTGAAGTAGGTTATCTGAAAACATATTACTGAGAAAGCCCTGAGTGCGCAATCTACAAAAAAGGAGGAGGAGGGGGAGAGGGAGGAGAAGCAGTCCCAGCAGAGGCAGCATACAGACTCAACGAAAGATATGTTCTTATCACATTTTTAAGTTACCAAGGTTTTTAAAAAGCTTAAAAGCATATTCATAGAAATTCAGGTTGTCAACAAAGAAATATCAAGATGCCACTATTCTTCTACAACTTTAAAATTTTAGAAGACTACTATACTTCAACTTCATAGTATTTCTTACAAATCTACATAATTTTTCAAAAAAATATTTTAACTCAAGTGTTTTAGCTTGAGCCAAGTTGTCATGCATAAAAGCAAAGAAAACAAAAACACAAAAAACAAAAAACTTTATTAGAAATAAATCAACTCAGAAGTATGTCTTTATTAAACATCATTAGTCATGATGGCCAACCATTATGGTCAAGACATGAAGATAAATAATTCACAATTGAGAAAAATGAGAAACTGAAAGAATACAAACAAAATTCCCACCTCTTTCTGCCGGTTAGAGGTCAATATATTATGGTAGAGTAGTTAAGCACACTGGCTTTTTTTTTTTTTTTTTTTTTTTTTTTTTTTATAAATTTATTTATTTATTTATTTATGGCTGTGTTGGGTCTTCGTTTCTGCGCAAGGGCTTTCTCCAGTTGCGGCGATCGGGGGCCACTCTTCATCGCGGTGCGCGGGCCTCTCACTGTCGCGGCCTCTCCCGTTGCGGAGCACAGGCTCCAGAAGCGCAGGCTCAGTAGTTGTGGCTCACGGGCTTAGTTGCTCCGCGGCATGTGGGATCTTCCCAGACCAGGGCTCGAACCCGTGTTCCCTGCACTGGCAGGCAGACTCTTAACCACTGTGCCACCAGGGAAGCCCCGCACACTGGCTTTGAAGCCAGATGGCTCGAGTTCAAAACCTGGCTCTTCTAATTGCTTGATTTCTTTGCATCTCATTTTCTTTACCTGCGAGATGGCTAAGGATAGTAATTCTGACTTTCAGAGTTATTGTGAATACCAATAAATTGATATATGTTAAGTGTGTCAGAGGGAGTCTGGTACATAGTAAAAGTTCAATGAATATGATCTGTAGTTATTGAAAATCTTGAGAATATATTTTTTAGATTTTAGTAGCAAATTATAGTAAAGTTTCTTCTTTGACCAATTTCCATGGGGCAACCATCATACCTAATGGCACTAATGAGGCGATAGATATTGAAGTCACACAATAATAATGTTAATAATGGCTATACCTGTTTTGAACATTTATTATGTGGCAAAAATTTTGTGTATATTATCTCATCTAATCCTCATAAAACTCTGAGTAGGTACTATAATTATCCCACTCTATAGATATGAAAATGAGGCCTGAGAAATAAGCAACTTTCAAAGTCACACAGCTTGCAAGCAGTGGAGCTGGGGTTTGAACATTTTTCCCTGCCAGCCAAATACTAGTTCATTAAAGTTAATTTTTCATTTTATCCTCTACTAGTATTGAGTCAAACAAACCATTGCTTTGCATATTTTTTTTTACTCAAATACAATGCAATTATAGTAAACACGATACAATTCTGTGGCAAGCTAGTTTAGAAAAACAATCAAACAAAAAGATATTTAATTGGTCTAATGTGAAACAACCCAATCTAGTTTTGGTGGGACTATCTCACCCAATGACCAACTGGCCCCACATATACTTCTATGACAGCATTTATTATACTTTCTTTCATGTATTCGTTTGAGTTTTCAAAATGGTTTTATTTTATTTTTAAAATAAAAGCTGTATATATTTAAGGTATACAACATGACATTGTGACATATATAGTGAAATGATAACTACAATCAAGTTAACTAACATATCTACCCATGCATTCTTGACATGTCTGTCTGTCTCAGTAGACTAATACAGTGTCTGGTACTTAATAAATATATGTTGAATGGATGTTAGATTTTTAGCTGAGGACCACTGATAATATTTTCTAAAGCCATTTGTCAATAACTCAGACATGAATGATGTACAAAACAATGGAAAAAATATAATGAAGGAAAAGTAAAACATACTGATTTAAAGGATTTTTGCCCAAAAAGTAATGAAAATAAAGACATTTAAATGAAGTCATATATGCATATTATAACATATTTGAAATTAGGAAGAATTAATATTGAAGGAGTAAAAGAAGGAAGGAAGGAAGAAAGGAAGACAAGGAAGGAGAGAGGAAAGAAAGGGTGAAAAAAGAAGAAAAAGAGAGCTGGAAATGATTATTTATTGAGGAATAACTGCTAATCAAGGATCTTGATATTAATTTGTATTATCTCATTTAATTCTTAAAAAACCTTCATTTGATGCAAATATTTCCTTTTTATGACTAAAGACACTGAGACTAAGACAAGTTAAAAGCTTCTAGTGATGCTTTACAATCAAGTTGAGACTTGGGTTCTAGTCTGTAAATTTCCCAAGAATATTTAATGAAAGAAAATTTGCTAATATTTGCATGCTCTCTCTCTTGAGAAATAAATATATACTGTAGATAAAATGGTGACAACATCCAACTAGGAAACACATTCCTAACTTGTGTTTGGATGGAACAGTGTTTTAGAGATCTTTAATGGTCTAGTACATGAAATTTAATTTTCTTTCTCCTTTAATTTGCCGGCATATTATTCTTCATTGACTACTCCTAGGGAAAACATATTCTTCTCATAGCTGAAAATTATTGCTAGGAAGTATGTGTATCATGATTCATTTTAAGGAAATTGCCTCTTCTCTTAGGGTCCTATTACTTCATGGACTCCCGGGTATATTCCTTATAATCTTCACTTTCCCAAGTTCAGAGGGGCTATTTTCAAGATGGCACCTGTTGCCATCAGTTGGAGAACAGCCGTTTCCCTTTATTGGATTATCTGGGTTAACCACATATATTACTTTCATTTATTAGTTCCTTTTAACCCTTTGCTTACTTCACCATTTATAACCAAATTTAGAATTGCATTAGAAGAATAAAGATGCAGACAGAAATAGTGCCTAAATAATGATTCAACTCTATGCATCAAGAAAGATTTTTAGAGGCCATTCATCAAAGCAGCTCCATGGAAAAGGTGATGAGGAAACGGACATGTATTAAATATATTCTTTTTGTATAAATACCTATTTTGCCTATCTACATTATTTTAGTCATCAGAAGACATCACAAGGTAAATGATGATGATTCCTAATAATTACTGAGCAATCAGTCTGTTTTAAGAATGGTGCAAAGTGCTCTCAACACTGATCTTCAGGTAAAGAAACTGAGGCCCAGGGAGATTAGGTATCTTGCATAAAGTAGGTGTTACTGTCCCATTTATAGGAAAAACAACTGTTTAATTTATATTACTATGTAATTCTAAAATGAAGTCCTACCTTAAGCAAGTCTATTTAATTACAGGATATATAGTCAAAATATTCACAGTGTTTAGATTTTTTAAATTTGAAATTAATGTTGTGTTAATGACAATTTCTGGAAAATTCAGTGAGTGAGTTTTTTTCAACCTACAAAGACTAAGTATAAAACTAAAATTAACACCCACAAAATTACTTACCTCGATATATGTATTTAACAGTGTACTAAATATTTTAGATGAATATGTGACTCTGATGTTTTTAGATATCTTAAAAAATTATTAGAGGTTCATACCTTCCTTGAAGATAAAATGAAATTGTAAAGGAGTTTATTGAAAAAAAAATACATATATAAAATTACTATTACACTGTAAATTTAATCTACATGTGATATAATACATGATAGTTTTATACCATGATAACACTTGTGCTTCATAAGCATGATTTTCAATGGTTAATATATTGTATAAATATGCCTTAATTCATTTAAATAATCCTCTGTAGTTGTACATTTAGTTTGCTTCTAATTTGCCACTATTATAAAAAAACTCAATAAAATAAAATTTTGCCCTCGCTTTGAATTGCTTTCTTGGGACACAAATACGTATTTTTCAGAACAGTTCTCATAAATGCAAGATTTATATGAATGTCATTATATCTCATTTTAGTTCAACTCTCTTTCTACACCCTAATTTCCTTTTTCCCTATTTGGATTACTCTCACTCTATTGTTGGGTTTACATTCCCTGAAAGCCAGGGTAACTACTACTATTAGTTTTGAATTAGTAACACTGGTAATTAGTACAGTGTTTTGCACCTAGCAAGTGCTTAAGAAATATTTGTGAAATAAGTGAATTAGTTCATGATTGAACAAGGATCTAATTCATATTTCCAAATATGGCTAAGTAATCACCATCAAACACGAGGTTCCATTTGGTGTTTTGCAGTGCCAAGATAATATGCAAAAGGACTATGTGAGTGATAATAATTTGAAACGCATTTGAGCTAGTCTTTTCATAAATAAAATGTAAAAGCATGCATATTAAGATCATGTTCCCACAGCCAATTAATTTTGTATAATTTGGGCTATACCAAGTAGTTCCCAGATTTAAAACAACTTTATAAGGTTGTCAATGTAAAGAAATGTTTTGTCCAATTCAATTTTGAAATTGTGCTCTTCATTCTCCTGTTGATAACATTTGATCTGTATTTTGCTAACATCCTATCCACAATCTGATTTTTCTTAAATTAATTAATTGATTAATTTTTTGGGCTGCGTTGGGTCTTTGTTGCTGCATGCCGGCTTTCTCTAGTTGCCGCGAGCGAGGGCTACTCTTCGTAGAGGTACGTGGGCTTCTTATTGCGGTGGCTTCTCTTGTTGCGGAGAACGGGCTCTAAGCATGCGGGCTTCAGTAGTTGTGGCATGTAGGCTCAGTAGTTGTGGCTTGCGGGCTCTAGAGTGCAGGCTCAGTAGCTGTGGCACATGGGCTCCGCGGCATGTGGAATCTTCCTGGACCAGGGCTCGAACCCGTGTCCCCTGCATTGGCAGGCAGATTCTTAACCACTGCACCACCAGGGAAGTCCCACACGATCTGATTTTTTTTTTTTTAAACATCTTTATTGGAGTATAATTGCTTTACAATGGTGTGTTAGTTTCTGCTTCATAACAAGGTGAATCAGTTATACATACACATATTTTCCCATATCTGTTCCCTCTTGTGTCTCCCTCCCACCCCGCCCCGCCCCTATCCCACCCCTCTAGGTGGTCACAAAGCACCGAGCTGATCTCCCTGTGCTATGCGGCTGCTTCCCACTAGCTATCTATTTTACATTTGGTAGTGTATATATGTCCATGCCACTCTCTCACTTCGTCCCAGCTTACCCTTCCCCCTCCCCGTGTCCTCAAGTCCATTCTCTACGTCTGTGTCTTTATTCCTGTTCTGCCGTTTAGGTTCTGCCATTAGGTTTTTCAGAGCCATTTTTTTTTTTTTTGATTCCATATATACAATCTGATTTTTAATAGCCGAATATGATTTTCCCCAGAGCAATGAGCTGGAAGAATATTTCTATCCTTTTGCCTTATTTGGAAGTGGATATTGTTGATTTTGTGGAGTGGTTAGAGCAGGGCACTTTACTTGCCTGTAAAGGTGCAAGCAGAGATGCTGTCTTCACTATGGGAATGATGCTCCCCTTTTTAGCTCTAAACCTGACTTTTCTTCCAAGCTTTAGTCCTACCTCCTCAACTGCCTGCTGGGCATCTCTACCTGGCCACTGGCTCTCTAATACAAAAGTGTCTAACCATGAGCCCTTTTACTCACTTCCCACATATGCTTCTTTGGAGACATGTATTACTTGTCCTCCTCACTATCTGTAAATGATCAGTTACCAAGTCTTGTTGATTCTATACTGGAAATATCTCTGATATGTATCCCTCTTCTCCATTCCCCCAGCGACTTCAAATACTCAGGCCTCTATTACTCCCCACTGCTTTACTTGGCTAGTTTACTGTACTCAAATTTTAACCTTTTGGCAAAATTTATCCCACTCACTCTTGCCAGGTTCATAGTTTTTTGTTTTTTGTTTTTAATTTATTTTTGGCTTCATCGGGTCTTTGTTGCTGTGTGCGGGCTTTCTCTAGTTGCGGCGAGCGGGGGTTACTCTTTGTCGCAGTGCGCAGGCTTCTCATTGCAGTGGCTTCTCTTGTTGCGGAGCACGGGCTCTAGGCATGCGGGCTCAGTAGTTGTGGCTCGCGGGCTCTAGAGCACAGGCTCAGTAGCTGTGGCGCACGGGCTTAGTTGCTCTGTGGTATGTGGGATCTTCCCGGACCAGGGCTCGAACCCGTGTTCCCTGCATTGGCACGCGGATTCTTAACCACTGCGCCACCAGGGAAGTCCCCAGATTCATCGTTTTAAAGTGCAGCTTGGATCCTCTCACTCCCTAATTAAAATACTTTAAATTCTCCCAGGCTCTCCAAAAGACTAAACATGGAACATACCAGCCTCGATGATCTGTTTCTACCTTGTATTTCCAATTTGTCTTATTCTAACTCTCTTTATACATTAGTTAACCTAGGCTCCATTTAAACTAAATCACTGACTGGTTCCTATAAGGTTCCCAGCGTCCTTGTTCAAGCTATCAATTCCTGCTGAAAAACTCTCTGCTGTTCAATATCGTCATGAGGTCATTCTTTTGACCCCTTCAGGTCCTTTTTAAATGCCATCCCAAAGAAACTTTCCTCTGTTTTAAAAATTCATAAGCATTTTAATCTATACTAGTGTGCAAGAAGGTGAAAAACATGTTATTTTATCTGCTAGCCCTCAATCGTCTCTTAGGAAGATAACTGTCTCTGTTTAAGAGAATACCCTGGTGGGCCACTTAGCATAGAAAGTGAGGCCCCAAGGGCGTGTTCTAGAAGGAGGCAATAAAGAGAGATTTAAGCCAACCTATCAAAGAAATGAAGAAACACCTAGGGCAAGAAAAGACTGCAGGGAGGGAGAAAATGAGGATGAAGATGTAATATAGCAGAGGTTGTACAAAAAAAAGTGGCCAGTAAAATATTCTCAGTTAGAAATACCTGATATTCAGTTTTCAGTTGTTTACATTGTCATTTACACACATAAATGCCTTGAGGTGTTTCATTTTATTTTCTTTAACGTAAGTCAAGGAAAGTGTTGGCATGGAGCAGAGAAAAGAGAACAATTCTGGGAGATGAGACAAGTGTGATATGAATCCCAAAGGAAAGAGAAACTGGGAGCCAGAAGTGAATTTGAGTCCACAGTACTCAATAATTAAATTTTGGGAAGGAGGGTGGAGGTGTCCTTGAAATTCTCACCTGGTACAGGAGATTGAGTTGAATTTGTCTAAATCTCAAAGGGCAGAGTGGCTTTAGCTGATGCATGGAGAGCATCTTTCATAGCCAATTTACTTCCCGCTTGCATTATGGTTATTACTGTATAAGTCCCTTATCAGTCTAGAGTGCAAATGCTCACTTTTGTAGACCTTACCTTTGTACCTTTCATAAAATTTGACCTGGTAGCTTTCACATGGTAGGCTCTCAATAAATATCTACTGAATGAGTTAATAGGAAACCATAGAGGGAGATTTAGGTACATTGAATCAGGGTCATTAGGTCTCCTTCATGCAAAATTGAAAAAGGCAATTTCCTTAGGCAGAACCAGCCCCATCAGCATTAACTGGTAAAAAATCCAGGTGTACACAGACCTGATTCAATGTGGGAGTTCTGTGGCTGCAGCATGGGCTGGTCTTTAGCCAGACTCCTCCCCAGTCCCTGCCTTGCCTTGTGCTGGACACAGGTATAACCCGCACAGCCTCAGGTAGCAGCCCTGTTTGGAGTGAGAGACACAAGGAGTAACTTAGGAAGAGTTTTTGCCACAAGGAATCTTAAGTGATCTGGTAAATGAGGCTCAGAAAATGAAAAGCTTCTGATTTGGTGAGAAGCAAAAGCTCTTTACTGCTAGTTTCCCGGCAATATCCACCATTTTGCAAGGTAGTGCACATGTGGTTACGTAGAATTGGCTTTGAGTGACATTAATTTCAATCCATGGAAGCTATCATCTTTTTTCTTTCTTTCTTTTTCTTTTTTTTTAATATAAATATTTATTTATTTATTTTTGGCTGCACTGGGTCTTCATTGCTGCGTGCAGGCTTTCTCTAGTTGTGGCGAGTAGGGGCTACTCTTCGTTGTGGTGCACGGGCTCTAGGCACGCGGGCTTCAGTAGTTGTGGTACGTGGGCTCAGTAGTTGTGGCTCGTGGGCTCTAGAGAGCAGACTCAGTAGTTGTGGCGCACGGGCTTAGCTGCTCTGCAGCATGTGGGATCTTCCCGGACCAGGGTTTGAACCCGTGTCCCTTGCATTGGCAGGCAGATTCTCAACTACTGCGCCACCAGGGAAGCCCCTTTCCTTTCTTTTTTAATAGTTGTGGTTACTTTAGATAACAGATTCTTGTGAAGTTGAAAATCTGAACTTTGGCAATAAACCCAGATTTGTAATTCATTTCTTGTTTTTTTCCTTTTTAAAGGTTAAAAGCAGTTCAGTTGCCCATGTCCATACACACACTAGATAAGCCCACAGTCCTCTAAATTCAAAAAAATCATTTTTAAAAGTTAGTTTTAGATGACTTTTGAAAGCCTTTACAGCTAATGAAGTTATTCTAAAATATTCAGACATTCTCTGCAGTATTCCTAAAGGACTAGAGAATAAATCTAACAGATAATAATATCATAATATAAAAGTCTATTGGAAAGTAACATTAGGTTTCTAGATATTTTATCAACATTCTTAAGGATATTAAAATTATCTAAGGAAATTCCCTGTGGACAAATTGAGACTTACGTTTTCCTAAACAAAGGGAATTTTTCCATTAGAGAAAATGGCTCTAGTATTCCTTTAAGAAGAGGCTGAACATCGTCTTAAATATATGTAGCCCCAAATCCCTACCTTGAGTAACGGACAATAACAACGGCTAAACCTTCTGAAGGCGAATTCTGTGCTTAGAGCAATTTCTCAAAGCGGATCTCTGGGGACTCATGGTGTAGATTTATGAAACATACAGGGCAAAGGGTGGATCCAAACAGGAAATAAAAGAGACCATGAACCGATAACATATGCGTTTTTGCAGGCCAAAATTCCATTGTGTAGACTTGTATGGAGACAATAGGTATAAAACTGACACTGACATCAACCACGGTATTGTAAGTTTGAGACTCCTAGGAGTCAAAGCTGAAAGCTCCCAGTAATCTTTGAGCAGCATGCTGAATTACTTTTCTCCATCAACTTGCTAACAGAATTTCCTATTCTTTTATTTTCAAGAGCCAAGGGCTTTCAGGATCCTGATCTAATATGTGGATTATTTGTCACCTAAATTAGTTTATAAAATATAAACTATATTTTGTTCTTCAGTGAGTCCATACTTCTCTGCTACGTACTTAATAAAAGGCTGAGCATAATAAAAACAGAATTTTTTTTATTACTACTGACCTCACTGCCTATCATTAGGGATTATACTTTTTTAAAGAAAAGTTCTTAATGTAAGGGGATGTCTATACAGTAAATACTAGAGATTGACTAGCATACTCAAATTATTCCAAAGCACATGCTGTCATATGATTCAGTTCTTTAATTTGAATGTTTCTGAACAGGTATCATTCAGTAAAGCCAAGTGTTTACATTCTTTAAAGTAGTTCCATGGAGCCATTGGATTTGGGTTTCAGATATTTTGATAGGAATTATGGGAACATTTGTAAGATATCTACCTCTGTGGAGTGCCTACATGGCACAACTGTATGTGCCAATTCTGGGCTCATATTCTCTGTTAATGAAGAAATAATAGCTACTTTGGAAAAAAATATATGACCAAAAACGGGAATAGTGATAAGCATACATAATTACGTTTCTGAACTTCAATTTCTTCTGCTTCCTTATAGGACTTTTTTGAAGACTAAATGAGATAATGTATGTGATTAAATCCAATACAATTATAAAATACTATGTAAGAAGGTAATACAATTACTTGGCTTTTAACCTTCTGCAAATTTGGAAAACAGAATCCTCCTGCTAAGGAATAGACTAAGTTGAGAAATAATGTTAAAATCATTTGTCTATTTAATGTTTGAAATTTCTTTTCTTTCCATTGGTTTTTGCAAATCATTTAATCTCATCAGAGAAAGAGGTAAAATACTTAATAAATGTCTTAATATAAATGAGAATTAAAGACTGAGTAAGAAAGTTTTGTAATTCATCAGGGACAGAGGAAGAGCAAAACAGGTCAACCAATTAAAATAATGAAAAGTCAAAAATGACAATGAAAGTAGAGGTATTTCATAAACAAATTAGTAACTGTATCAATAATTCTACCTTGTAAAAGGGAGAAGAGGTTAAAAGAAGAAAGTATTACTATACAATTATCAAATCACACATATCATCTGACTTACTTAGTATTGCATGCTGTTTAATTGAAATGCACATATCCCAATGGCTCTTTTTAGAAATTATATGACCTTTCCTTCCATTGTATCCTCTGGATTTGTTCCAAATCCCGCACATTAGCTTTCTTTAGGAAATAAACCACATAGGTTTTAAACCTTCATTTGCTTCTTTCTATAGGCCTCTTAAGTGAAGTCCTTCTCTCTGTTCTCTTGCCAAAAGTTACTTTTTATATTAAGCAAATGCTTCCCCAGCAATTCAATCTGAAATCATCATTTTAATCATTGTAAGTGGGTTCTCCCACATTTGTAGGATGGTTTTCAAATATGACATTTAAGTATGATTCTTCATTTTTAAGAGAATGAAAATACTACCTAAAGGGAAAGGACAGAAGAGCAAAACTAAACAGAAAAACTCCAGAATCATCATCTTTATCATCAATTCTATAGCTCCTGAGATAAAAAGTTTCTAAAGTTATTTCTATTCCACCAATCTAGTTCATTTCTCTCTACAAGTTCACCATTTCCTTCTAGATTATCATTCATGTGCAGCAATTACCATATCTTTAAACTATAAATATACCCAAATATTATTTATTTTCCTCATGATTTTCACAATGCTCAGGACTGCTTATATTCAGAAACTCTTTTTTTTTTTTTTTTGGTGACTATTCACCAAATCACCAGCCAGTAAACATTATGTTTTTGGCTGACAATGTAACTTGGAGAAGAGAGTCTAATATCTCTGCATAGGGATACCCTTAGGGCTGACTTTTCAGACTGTTGAAGTGGATCATCAATTAGCCTCACATGCCATGAGTCAAATCATACCATATTCTATAACTCTGTAACATACTGTGGAAAAAACTATTTGATGTTATACAATTTTCCTCTTTTTTTCATAAATCTTTTTTCATTTGTTCGAGTCTGTTTTCATCATGAGTTACAAAATACTTTGGTGGCTTTCCATCACATAGAATGCTGTGACTAGTAATAATTCAGTGGCCAAAATTAACCTAATAGACTATGGATGAAATCTACATTCTTTACATCATGAAAATTTCTTCGAGATATTCTTGCCTAAAGAGAGGCTGATGAAAAATATAATACTTTGTTAGGAATTGTAACTGATGATAATTTCAAACTAGGAGGAGAAAATTTTCTGATGCTTACCAGCAAACTTCCTCAATTCATAATTTTTCACTCTTATCTCATAGAGAATAATTATGATACTTTCCTTCAGTAATATCAAGCCTCAACTCAACTTTTTCCTGTTCAGTATATTTGTCTCTTTAAGAAAAGATATTGTTTACATGTCTCTTTTGTGTTTAGGAAACGTAATTTATTTTATACACTTTTTTCACATCATCTTTACAACTATATAAGCTAGGTATTACCATGGCTTTCTTACATGTTAAAAAAAGAGAGGTTTAAAGACATCAACTCACATCATTAATAAAGTGATATGAGTCTTGTCTCAAACTGTTGCGTTTAAATTCAAATACCAATATTTTAAAATTCCAAATGAGCCTCTATTAACTGTAAATGTATTTTAAAATAATGATAGGCAACCTCTATACTATAATATATATTTGGTATATTTGTATCCTATGTAATACAGAATATCAGTTAAAAATTATATTGTGTGTTTGAAAAGTTCATTCTATAAGCAATGCAACAGTATGATCAAAACAAAACAATAAAAAATAATGTCTTATTAAAGTGAAATGAGTAATTTCACATTTTAATATCACAAATTGTATAGATTTTATAGTATAGTTAACAATTCTTAATGAGTTCTGGGTTATAAAATGTGTCCTAAGGGGAAAGGTGAAAAGCAGAAATGAATAATTTTCTTAAAAGTAAATAAATACAATGAATATTTTAATTAGAGCCTCCAGTTTTGAGGGCTGTGCTTCATCTCCAATATATCAATGTAAAAAATTATTTCGGTTATTTGAAGTTTAACAGAAAATGATAAAGCACCATTCTGATGGAAACTGAAACCTAAATTATGAACCGTTCTGAAACATACAATAAATTCCTTTGGATGTGAAGAGCTCTAGAAGCACAAGTAAGGAAGCAATGATGAAATCCATCTTCCTTCTGACTTCTCAGCCACATTAGGCTAATTCCAGAAATAAATCCAGTCAATTGGCAAGTTAACCTCTTACTCTTGTCACAGAAGTCATCTACAGCCTTCTGTTTTCTTTCTCCTTGGTCTTAGTCCTTAGTCCTTTAGTCCTTTTAGTGGCTCTGTATTTATGGTGGCATTTAGGAAATTTACCTTTGGTAAGAATGTGCCTCTGAAAATCATTCATTTTACAAAAATGCGGATGCAGGGATCATATATTAAATAGAATCTCTTTAATTCTTTTAACATGGATTATTCTTTCTACTGGGAGGTACACTAAGTCATTCATTTGACAGTTTTGTACTTTTAACATTATTTACTCAGGACTTATTTTATTTGGGCTTTGGAAATGATTGAAATGAGGTGGATAAAATTTACTTTTGATACATTTCATTCTAACCTTTCCTACAGGCTCAAGTTTTAGAATTTATTTCAATAAGCTGAAAGAAAAAAAAAATCCCTTAGTAATCAGAAATGCAAAATTGTAAACAAGCACGTATTTACTTTAAAAAGTTTAGATTTGGAATATATTTCATTTAGATTTAAAAAAGCAGATAGGAAAACACCTATGTTACATGCTAAGAATATACTAAATATATGTATACGTTTGTAAAGTATTGCTGATAAATACTATTTTGTGGCTGAACTGAATGATTGGATGTTTTATTCAATATAAAATTTTGTATCTCATATCCTTCTGTGAAATTATAATTTATTTTGAAATAGAGTCTTATACTTGATCAACCTTTAATAACTATTGAGTAACTGTGACCAGATTGGCTAATATAGGTTGCAATGGCAAATACCAATCACAGGTAACATTCACATAGAACTTACTGTGAACCCGGCTCTGTTCTAAGCATTTGGCTTTATTTAAATTATTTAATCTTCCAAGAACTCTAAGTGCAGCGTGGTTGATCACTTGTTCAAAATTATACAGTTATTAGATGGTGAAACTGGGATGCATCTCCTGCCAGTCTGTTTCCAGAGCCTACACTCTTAACTACTGCGTTTAAAAAAATCATTAAAAAATAGTTATTAGAGGTTATGTACACTTTGATTAAATTTTGTATTTTCCAATATGTAGTGCACCTGTAACCTGAGGTTAATGAAGTTATTAAATGCCTAATTAAAAAAAATACTGGTTAGAATATTATGTTCACACAAGCAAACTCTCATGAAAACACCAGCTGCAAAATAAAACAACTTTCTTCTATTAGCAAAAGATGTATTTTTACTCTATTGTTTCTATTCTTTCCACTGTTTCCATCAAATATTAGGTATAATAACATTTTTATGGTCGATTTAAAATATAAAACTAATGTTTTGAGCATGTTATCAATAGTAAGAGTTTGGGAGGATCTTTACAATTCAGTTATACAACAATCAGTCTGCAATAATATCAAACTTTAAAGTGAGCTCTGCAGTTGAACTAGATTTTATAGCACGGGCTGAGTGCAGAACTTTTTAAAAAAATTTTGCTACAGATGTCTGTCTCTCAACTTTCTATGAACTCTCCAAAAAAGAGCCAAACATTATTGTTCTTTGTAAATCCATATCCAGACTTTGATTTTATTTTTAATTTAAAGAAATATTATTTTTATTCATGAAAGTGACATAGAATCATTGCAGAAGAGTCAAAAAATATAGAAATGAAAAAGAAATTACCTATAATTCAAATCAAGAGAAAACAGCTGGTTTCATTTCATACAATTTTCTTCTTATATTTAAAATAGATATGTATACACATTTTATAACTATATGCATGTCTATATACTATTTTTTTATTTTGTGTAATACCTCATAAGCAGTTTAGTACCCTCACTTTTCATTCAATACTATATCATAAAAATCTACCCAAGCTGTTGATTTAAAAAATATATAGCTTTATAATATTCCTTCATATATTTTGACAATTTGTAAACATTTACATGCATTTTGATGTCTAACTTTTATAAATACTTGTGTTGAACATCTTAGAACATAAATTTTGTAAAAACTTTAAAAATCATATGCTTACTTCTTAGGCTAGATAACTAGATTGGATGTACCAAATTCATAGGTATTAGTATTTTAAAGGTTCTTGTACACTAATGCTAAATTATTTTATTTCTGCCAGCAGAGTCTGAGAGTACTCATCTCAAGACACTCCTGTGGTCAATGAAGTTTGTTTTTTTTCCAGTCATCACTATTTGTTATTTGAAAATGACAGGTTACTTTAAAACTTGCCTGTCTCTGAGGCCTAGAGAGGCTAAATATTTTTATATGTGTACTAGGTATTAATATTTTATTAATATTTCTTTTCTTGTCAATTGCTTGCTTTCTGGCTTATATTTTTATTTGCAATCCAAAAATAGTCACTAATTAAAAAAAAAAAATGAACCCACTTCTCTTAGAAGAATAAGACGTCATTGGAATTCATCCACCTTTAGAACCTTTGTAAAAATTATCTGAGCTTGAACTGTATTCCTCATTTACTAAAAGGACTCTCACAGGAAAGATATTTGTGATGAATGCCTTTGCTATTAGTGCTATTAAGTTTTTGCTGACATATTCCACAGGATGTGAGATGACTGGCTAGGGTTGAAGGTGTGTGAGTATGTGTGTGGGTATGTGTGGTGGGGGGAATGGACTTTGGTAAAATGTCCTGTATTAGGTAGAATTTGGTATTTTGGCTTTCGTAACAGCATCCTCTAACGTGCATATTTCCAGCAGGAGTATACATTTTAGTTCACCAATACAATAAATAGTACTCCAGTGCAGTTTATATCGTAGCTTTTCCCATTCCTTTTCATAATTTTTGAACTGGGTAGGAAGGTATATATAGGTGGTGGTCATCATTTGTAGAGAAGAAGAAAAGGTGTTGTATTTGTGTGTGTGTTACTCAATCACCAGAACTTTTGATCATATAATGTATTCCAGATGCAATAAAAAATGTTAATGTGTGAGTGTGTATGCATGTGTTTCTGTGGACTAGTGCTTTATATTTGGGGTGACACGGACAGTAAGGTGGTGATTATAGTTTCCTAAGTGGAGAAGTTATTCAATATGCGTAGTGTTTCAATAAAAATTGTCAGATAAAATTGTACAGGATAGACCGATGTAGATAATGACTTAATCAGGACAAATACTTAGGAGTTATGGCAGACAGGATTCTAGATGTGTGGAAATGTTTGGCTAACATGGTGGCAGTGGGAGGTGTTAGAAAAAAATAGCTAGAAAAGGAATTTTTAAGGAAGAAATAATAAGACTTTGAGGAAAAGTAAATACTATGGAGGCAGGAAGATGAATCAAAAGAATCATCAAATCAGCTTTTAAGAATGATGTTGATATAGCTCAAGAAAGAGCAATTGAGAGGAAGAAGTGATTTGTAGAGGAAGATAAAACTTAGATTGCTATAGTAAATATTTAAGGGAAAATGTCTAATGGGAAGAAGGTATATCTCAGATGAATCCAGATTGGAGGTCCATTTTGGGGATCCTCAACCTGCAGACAGTAGTTAAAACTAGAGGGCTGGGACTTCCCTTGTGGCGCAGTGGTTAAGAATCCGCCTGCCAATGCAGGGGACACGGGCTCGAGCCTGGTCCGGGAAGATCCCACATGCCGCGGAGCAACTAAGCCCGTGTGCCACAGCTGAGCCTGTGTGCCTAGAGTCCATGCTCTGCAACAAGGGAAACCACCGCAATGAGAAGCCCGCACACCACAACGAAGAGTAGCCCCCGCTCACAACTAGAGAAAGCCCGCGTGCAGCAACGAGGACCCAACGCAGCCAAAAATAAATAAATAAATAAAAAATTAAAACAAAAAAAACAAAAAAAAAAACACTAGAGGGCTGAATGACCCTTGTAAAGAGTATTGGAGAGAAGGACAGGGAGCTGAAGATTGAACCATAAGTGATGGTAATGAGATATGGTGAGTAAGAGTGAAATAAACCAGGGGGAGAAAGAGAGAGAGGGAAAGAGAGAAATTGGAAATGCAGAAGTGTCTCAAGAGTAGTGCAGATATATGATAATTAAGATAAAAAAATTTTTTTTTCATGGAGGTAGCTGTAGTCAATATTTTAAAAGTCAAAGATACTGCTCACACTCTCCTCCAGGGCCTGGCCAAAGAACAGGTGGCCTTTGGTGGCCGGTCAAAAGAATCAGGAACCAGACTGAAGGCGAATTATATTTAAATACAGTGATTAACCTACCACTGGCCCTGCATAGTTATATTTAAGATATTAAAATAAATATGGAGGCCAATTAATATGTTTCTTTCACTCCGAATGATTGATGCAGTGACATCGATCAGAACAATTTTTCTTTAAAAGAAGTTGTAAAAAACCCTCGTTTTTATAACCAAAGCTATGGGTGGTATCGTTGATTAGTGTTCATTTTTTAAGGTCAGATAATGAATTGCTTTATTTAATGACTATATTTGGCACTGTGACCTGGAATTTTATGCTACTGGAGATAAAAACAGGTTTTAGCAGCCCTCTTCATGATGGGTTTTATTTCCAAAACAAAATCTCTTCCGTTAATTTACATAGAAATGGTTTAGCAGTGTAATCCTCAATTTTCATTAACATTGCAAAAATTGTTTTTTAGTCTTTCCCCTAACATATTGTTTTCTGAGAAGAGTTAAATTTTACTCTTTGTATCTCTTTCATTGGCATGGGGTTTGTTTTCATTTGTTTGTTTTTGTGGCCCTAACTGGAAATTTAATGTGTCTTTCTACTGAAGACAAGAGGACACCAACATTTTCTTCTACAAAGAATTGTTCCAAAGAAGCAAAGTCAGTCCCTAGGGTTATCAATTCAGAAGAAAACTGGCATGAATTAATGGAAATAGTTTCATTCAGAATTTACAAAACTGAGTTTATTTTTTTCTTTAGTACAAATATATTTATTCAAGTTGTTTTGAATTTCATAATTAATATTGGTGGGTATCATGAATTTTATAATTAATATTGGTGAATGTCATGAATTTTATAATTAATATCAGTGAATGTTATGAATGTGGATTTTAACCATTTTTATCTATTGATGTTTATTGAGCACTTCCTTAGCACACGGTACTGTCAGTCCTGTGTGAGGAATTGATGTGCCTGCACATTTCTGGTTCATTTGTGCAGGAGTAAGATGAAAAACACAGGCAAATAAAGGCATCAATTATTCCACAAAATGGACTGGGAAAGCTAACTTACTTCCTTCTTTCCTTCCTTCTTTCCTTCCTTCCTTCCTTCCTTCCTTCCTTCCTTCCTTCCTTCCTTCCTTCCTTCCTTCCTTTCTTTCTTTCTTCCTTCCTTCCTTTCTTTCTTTGTTTCTTTTTCTAACTAAAATCTGTGAGTGCATGTTTGTTCTGTGTAATACGCTTGATAGAGTAACTTTAATTAAGGTAATTTTGTCCTGTCCATCAGATCAATAATATTTAAAAATAGCTAATTACCTATTTGCTAGTTCATAATAAAGATTTTGGAACTCTGCCTATGTGTCTTAATTCAGAGAAATAACTACATATGTCTTTCAATGTCTAATGTATTAGGCTACTTCTAAAGAAATAGTAGTTAGCTAGAACTAAACAATACATTTTAAGGTTATTTTCATTAAAAAGAAGTCTTCAATAATCATCCAGGTTGTGGTGTTCAGAATGGTAGGATAAAGCCATAAATAACGTTCTGGAAAGGGTTTGAAAGAAAGAAGGTGGATGATGAATTTACAGCTCAAATTGTCCTACATTCCATATTTACCTTCCCCTAATGAATAATCTCCTGTTTGGGGGTTCAGACAAGGAATCTGATGTCCAATGATACTGTTATGACACACAGATTTGCTGGTGGCAATAACTCTAACCCAGAATGGAGATAGAAAGAAAGAAATATTCTGAAATGCCGTGTCAACATATCAAACTGTAATAATGAAAATTAAAATTGACAAAGCACCCTCCTTTCTAAAAAAGAGACTTTTTTACACTGGTTTTTCCACACTTTTACTTGTTATCTTGTCTACAATTTACATTATAATACTGAAGGAGTACAATAAACATTTGCTGAGAGTTCATGTAACCCCATAAGGAGGCTGACGATGAGGGGAGTTGTGGAGAGTTAGTTAGCATTTGAACTAGTGTCTAATTGGTACTATTTCCAGCTGGGTAGTTGCTCTGAAGCTCAAACCCTAGAGAGCCTGCTACTATAAAACCTCCAGCTCTTTTTACCTCTGATCAACACCAGAGGTTTGGTTATTTAGCACAATGGATATTAGACATGATTTTTCTGACGTGACAGGGGTGGGTTTTCAAGATATCTGTATTTCTAGAAATATTATAGGGCCACACTAAGCCCAAGAGACTATGCCTTTCAGGATATCACCCTGGGTTCAGGATTCTAATCCAGTCTTTCATTTAAATGTTTATTGGAGGATTTTGTTACCTGGTTCTGACTAGAAATTAAGCTAAGTTATGCCATGCTTTAAATGAAACTTTAACACAAGGTGCTATAAGAGGGCCTAAAAGGACATTTGGGACTTCATCAAGTTTAAAGGTTATATGGCTGTTTTCATGCCTGCACTCTTATAAACGTTAAATAATTTGGCTTTCATCTTATATGCAACAGAAAATACCCTAGGTTGCTCTATTTATATCCCATGGCTCAAAATTAGGCTAAAAGGAACACCTTGCAATTACTCTGCAGTGTTGAGGGAAGATGAGGGAAGTTGAGGGAAGTTGAGGGAAGTTGAGGGAAGTTGAGGGAAGATAATTTTCAAGTCTCTCCAAATCTGCCCTCCTACCATCCCTATAATTAATTAAAGCAATTAAAAGAGCCTCTGGATCTAACTATTAGATATAGGAGACATGGGGGTAGAGAAACGTTTTCAACAAAACCAAAAAACCCACAGGGATATCATGAGAGAAATTCAATATGAAGATATACAATATTCTTCAATTACTTGTGGTATTTTTAAAAAGAGAGGAAACTTAAGAGACTTAACAGATATAACAATGAAATCCAATATTTTAGATAGGAAAATCTGGACGTGGACTGGCATTAGATAATGTTAAATAATTATGCTGTTTTATTTGTCATGATAATGACATTACATTATGTTAAACAATCATTATCTGTTTCCGATACATAAAGATATGTGTGTGTGTGTGTGTGTATGAATATACATGAAATGTTATCAGGTCTAGAATACACTGTAAAGGGATAATGTTCTTCCCTACTCCCATATTGGAGATAAGAAAAAAAAAGATTGGAAAATATCAGTAATATTGAAACTTGATACTGGGGTGCAGATTTTCATTATTCTCCCTCCTCATAAGGATGTTTGAAAATCTTCATGGTGGGGCAAACTATTCTTCAACTCAACACATGAAGATGTACGAGGCTTTCCTCTATAGCGCATTAGTGATCTGAAACCTCTGCTCACCCTCTTGGATGAACATTATTTAACATGGTATTTCTATATTGTTTAATACCAAGAATAGCCACACAGAAAGTTTAAATCTGATTCCTCTAAACACAGAGGTGCCCCTGACTTCTGTTTTCTTACCAAAAATTAGAGCAGAGTTAGTTCACAGAAGTTTCAGGTTTTGTAGTGATATATATATACTGGTTCTTAAAAATTCTCTTTAGGATGAATAACACTAGTTTATATTTTACAATGCTGTGAAGTATAAAATGCTATTTTCGTGAGCTGAAGAAGCAAAATGACATGATGTGAAATTATAGTGAGGCCTCAAAAAAGCATTTCTTTGATTAAATATGTATTTCCAGACTGGACTCAATACATTTGTCCTGGTTAATACATTATCACAATGAGATACTACACAGTTATCAGAATGGCTAAATTTTTTTAAAAAGTAAAAACGACAGACATTACCAACTGCTGATATGGGAAAACTGAAAGCATCAAGCATTGCTGATGGGAATTCAAGAGTACAGCCACTTTGGAAAAGGGTTGGCGACTTCTTCTAAAGTTAAACATACACTTAACATACAGCCCAACTATTCCACTCCTGGGACTTCTAAGTGTTTACTCAAGGGGAAAGAAAAATTATGTTCTCATAAAAAATGCATTCAAATATGACAGCAGCTTTACTTCATCATCTCCCCAAACCGAAAACAACCCCAAAGACTTTCAACTGGTGAGCGGATAAATATACTGTAGTACATCCATACATGAAGTACTACTTATTTAAAAAACTAAAACAAACTACTGATACACACATCAACAATGTTGGATCTCAAAGGCATTATGCTAAGAGAAAGAAGCCAAAGACAAAAGGCTACGTATTGTATGATTACATTTACATAACATTCTGGAAAAGGAAAAACCCCAGAGACAGAAAACTGAGCAGTTGTTGCCAGGGGATAGAGGTACAGAAAGGCAACGGCTACAAAGAAGCTTGAGGGAATTTGGGGAGTGATGGAATTGTTTTATATCTTGGTAGAGGTAGTGGTTGCGTGACTGTATATGTTTGTCAACATTCAGAACATACACTAAAAATGGGTGAATTTTACGTATGCAATTTATATCTCTGTAAACCTGCCCAAAAAAGAGGTAAACTCAAAGAAACCTTCCCCAGTTTCCTGCACCATATTTTCTTTTCTTCTCTTGTTTCCTTACATATGGAAAAGCTTAATGGATACATAATATTCTATCATTTGGGTGAACTGTCACTGGCATAACAGTTCTTCTATTCAAGCATATAAGCTATCTTTTCACTACTGTAAATAAAAATTGAATACAAACACAAATGAACAATGGAATTATTTCCTCTTGAGATGTGTTAACATGGAGCATTTTGATGGCCCTATGTACCTGATATTCCTACTTTGCTTATGAACCAGGACTTGTAGATTCTACAGAAACAAGAAAACTATACTCAAAATATTCTTGTCAATTTTGAGAAATGTTGTAGATTTATATTTTGATGGCCAACATTTGTAGATTAAACTATTGGATTGGCCAAAAAGTTCGTTCGGGTTTTTCTGTAACATCTCATGGAAAATCCTGAACGGACTTTTTGGCCAACCCAATGTATAGAGGGAAATAAGGGGATGAAGTGTTGACAGTTAATGAAAAATAAATCTTCCTCAAATTATTTTAAAAAATTCTGGCTTAATTAGGTTCGAAGCATCTGAGAAGCAGAGTAAATATTTCAGTGGATTTTGTTTCCTGGTCAGAAATACTAGTTCCCCTACGCCAGAATGCTGGTGGCGAATTTGTACTCTGGCCAAATGCCGATTTATGGCTAACTGGAGGTTCTGTGTGTAATTTCAGGATCTATAATAATGGCTCTGTGCAAGAGATGTGTCAAGGAACACTGAGAGTGTAGATGTCTCCACTGATTATTTTAAATTCCATCACTGGCTCTGGGGGTGGAGGTATGTTCTGAATCACTCCAGATGTACATCCTTTTAGAACAGCAGTCCTTCTAACACCCAAGTCTCTGTAAAGGTCTTTAATTAGATAAATCTCAAACAGCAACAGCACCACTGTTGACTTTATTAACATAAATTCTCTATTCTGAAAAGCCATTTTAATGTACAATGTGGGGGGTGGCGATGGGGACCCCTGGCTGAAGATGGGCCGGAGTGGAGAGAGTAGATATAGAAATGGAAAAAAATAAAGTCATATTGCGGTTCATCTCAAGATGCTTGTTTCAACTTCACTTTATAAATAAAGCTTCAACCTATTAAACTTAAAAAGAAAATCTGACTTTACTATAGACTTGTACAACTGGCAAGAATATTTCTCTATTAAGACTCTCTGTGTGCCTAAGCATTTTTAATGACCCCCATTGATGGCACCATCTGGACACCCGACATTGTAAAAACAAACATTTCAGCATAATTGACGAATCTACCTTAGATGGCTAATACGCAGGTCTGACTGCTAAACTTACAGGCAGTCCTCATCCCACCACATTAAACCTTGCTAAGCAGAAATATCACACTGAGAATTAACATGGGTGTATTATAAGGAAAGCTTAACCTGAAGAGACCTTCTATAACAATGAGAGTGATGGTCCCAAAAAACCAAATCATGAGAAATAACCTGGTGGAGTTTGGACAGAAGCATACTTACAATGAAGAGGTTATAGGGAGATGTCAGTATTGCAGGTGAGCCATAACTTCCCTTACACACAGCCCCAGCAAAGAAGGCTCAGCTAAAAAAATGACCCATCCAATGAACAGCCACAGTTATCCCACCTTCTAGTACCAAAGGATATACCTTTGCTAATACTTCCTTAAACCTCCAGAGTTTCTGGGAAAAGGTGGGAGAATTAACATTAAAGGGCATCTGTTATTTATGAAGCACTTTTGATTCATGTATCCACCCATTCAATATAATCAACAGATATGTATTACATGCAACTTCATGCAAAGTACTATATTAGGTCCTGCAGATGCAGCAATTAGCAAAACACACCATATCCCTACATCTTTGGAACTTATGTTCTACCTGGAGCTTGGGGGGTAGGGGTGGCAGAAGGTTGGAGCCTTTAGACAATCTGTGGATTTGTGAGTTAGATATTATTTTCCCTCTTTTACAGATCAGGAAACAGACTCAGGAAGACTGAGTGACTTCTACAAGGTTACACAACTAGCAGGTCATAGAAATGGCATTAGGATCTAGGATCCCAACATAAAGCTTCTGTTATACAATCAGGAAACATGCTTCAGACAAGGACCTCCTGCCTTGTTTACTCCAGGTATCTTGAGGTAAGGCTTCTTCAGATTTAATACATAAACCTTAGGATCAGGGTTCAAACATCAGAGATTTAGAAGTTAGGGGAACCTAGAGCTCAGAGCTTCCATCTGTTTAATTTCAGCAATTTTAGGACTATGATAGGATTTTTGGACTACCAGTTCGAACAATATTGCTGTTGTGGGAAAAACACATTCAGAGTTTTAAATGAATGATTCACAAACCAACTTCTGGAGTCCATCAATCTGTCATCTCTGATTTCTAACCCTCTGGTTTCTAAAAATCTACTTTTCCATGCTAGTTTCCAGCTCACTTCATTTTGAATAAAAATAGAACTCAGCACAGTTTTTCTTCTTTTATTCTTATTTCTTTCAGAATTGTTCTCTTCCAAGGAATACCTACCTGTCTAGTTTCTTCCCATATGACTTCTGGCATGCAATAATTGATTTCTCTCTCTGTTTCCTGGGTGTAAGGGGTGGGGCTCAAGCCTCTATATCACAGTATTCTGGAACTCTAATAAAATTACTCTAATTAACTGAAGGTGTTTGTTTTTGTTTTTGCTTTTGTTTTTGTTTTTTTTTGCCTCACAAGGATTATTAACAAAGCATGATAAATAAAATCTCATACTATATATTATATAGAATATAGGATATTTATCCCCTCCAAATGAATAGGGAAATAAGAAGGTAAAGGGAGAAACAAAATGTTTAATATAAAGAAATATTCATTACAAGGTTTTTCAGAAAAATAATATGTGTGGATTTTAATATTAATGAGGCACTAAAGCATATTAAAAATTGCTATGTACAAATTAACATATTGAAAAAAATTAAATGAAAGCCTAAAAACGATCAAGTCATTAGCTCACGCAAAAGACCGATTTGCAGAAGAAAATTCAAAGGGAGGCTACATCACTAACAGTGAAAAATAAAATTAATCATTCTATTATATAAACTTATTTTTGCCACCTTTAGGAGTTACACCTGCTTTTTAATAACTAATTACATATTTTATAGAAGTAGAAAATTTATAGTACAGAGGTATACCTTTATAAATAGGATTTTCTACATCAACAACATTTCTACATTAGACATCCTTTATGATGTCTAATTTGTAATTTGTATTGGTTGATATTTTCTGTATAACAAGACTGCTTTTTTCTAATTTCATCAACTTACTTTTTGTCTTTACTCTGGTCACTGGGCTTCTGCTTACTTCTTTGTGCCTAAATCCATATCTCGGTAATCTGCTTAATATCCTCCTCCCTCTAGAACTTAAGGAAGCTGCTCTTGATTGACAGACTCTAAGACGTTGGAGGCCGTGCTTGCACCCCATCAAGGAAAGATCACTATGTGCCTATAGGCTTCCCTGTGCAACCTCCTTCCCTAGATTTTTCAGTGTAACTTTCAGTGATATATTGGACCCAACTCTTACTGGCTTGCAAAAGCCTGATGTTAAATATTCAGGAATTTCATGAGTGGGAAAACAGCCACAGTAAATGTATTTAAAACAGAGAAATCATCAAATGCTTTTAACCCCTGGAAGGCTGGTTTATCAACACACCACTGAGACATTGTGTCTCTCAGAATACATTAGATAACTGTGTTTCAATCTCCTGACCATGAACTATTACCAAATATTTATTTGATATCATATTCTACTAGATCTTGTCCCAGTACTTTGGGCTGGCCTTAAAGTGATGACCTCACCTCAGTAAACCAGTGCGGTTATAAATTCTTGTTCCTTCAGTTTCCCCTCTATTCTTCTATGAGGAACTGAGACATGAAGAGCTGAATTTGAAACTATGAACCTCTGAGCAGTCTGGGGAGACTGTCTCTTATACCTGGGCCCTCTCCTGGCCCCAACTATTAAAATACACCTAACACAACACTGTTAATCAACTATACTCCAATATAAAGTAAAAATTAAAAAAAAAAAAAAAAAAAGAATGTGACTGGTGAAAAATAAATAAATAAAATATACCTAATTGTATTTTAGCCTCTCAAGTGCCACGGTATGGTAAAAGACTAAAAATACCTACTGTCCTTTAATATAAATACATTCTGACTATGGTTTTGGGATGTACACACTTCAAGGGAGGTTAGCTAAGACATTACTGGTCTTACGGGGGCAACTGTCAACTGGACTTAAGTGTTCGTTCTGGGTGCTCTTGTTCAATGCCAGTTAAGCAGTCATCTACTCAACTCTAGCATGGGGCTACTTTTAGGAATGGATAGTAAAATGTGGATGACAGGCTGAGCTTTGACATCACCGTTAGCAAGAAAACTGGCTAACTACTTGTTCCTTCAAACTATATTTTCTAAGCTATATCTTCTTAACTACCGTGTGTTTTTAAACTGGCTTGTGATAGCTGGTAAAAGGCTCTTCTACTCTTATCATGCTTACTAAAGATTTACCTCTATAAGTAAATTTTTAAAAATCACATTCTCTGAATGCCTGATAACATTATAACATTTAGGGACACGACAACGCATCAGTAAAAACCTTCTGGTGATTTTGTTACCTTTCAAAGAAGCCATACATTTCCTGGCCTTATGGCCATGGCACCCCTAAAAGATCCAACCCCTGGAATGATCCCATCCCACCATAAAGCACTTTGCTGCACTGCAAAGACCAAGATTGAGTATACATGCACTTCTTATTTCTCCATTAGAGAAATCTGTGTGTTCTCTTATGGACTCTGGCCCCTTACACACAGCAGTTTTGTTCTTTAAAAGAATTTAAGGTAAGCTGCTATTGTCAACCAAAACTCTCCAAATTATTATGTTTTAGCATACAATATTATTCTTATTTGTGTAATCCATAATTTAGGAAGCATCCATATTATCTTAATTCACTTTAAAGTTTAAGAATTTCCACCCAAGGCTTTAAAATATCTCTAGGCTATACCTGAAATATTTTTTAAAAAAATTATCATATAAAATAAAAACCTCATACCCTTATCCTCCTCCTACATTTCAAGCATCTCAACATGAGTCTTGTTGGGGCTACATAACCGTGGCAATTTAAAATCACCTATCTGCTCGAAACACTCTGGAATTCTAAACTTTTGGCACATAATTCTCTATGTGCTGTTCTCTTACTTGGCTCTTTTTGGAGAAGATGATCAAGATCCGGAATGACTGCATCCCATATAATTCTTCCCAAATGTTTCCCTTCCTGACATTCTTTAGCCATATGGATCATTCTCATTTTTAAAAGGTGAAAAAGTGCCAGGAAGAAAATAAATTTATGCTTGGATAAAAATAACCACATTGCAAATTAGAGGGCAGAAGGCAAAACTGCCCATGAACAAGAAGTAGGGGTGAAAATCAAACCTCCCCTGGAACCCATAAAACTCATCTCCTGGTGGACCAAGAATAGAGGAACAAGTCAATGAAATTACTCTAAGTAAAGGCACTGAACTGAGCCATAGCTCAGATTCAAAACACGTGTGTACACCAAAAAAAAAATTTGGACTTATTTTCAATGCACATTTTATTCAACTGAACAGCACATGGGGAAGCCAAAAATGAGCTAATTTTCAGTGCCATTTGCATTATCTGCCAGGTGTTAAACTCATTAAAGACCACAGCATCATTTGCTGGAATCATCCATCCCTTCATTAGCTACACTCTTTATGCCCCCCAGTGCATGTATTTTGAGTGGACCTTCAGGAAGAAAGATCTACACAGATTTGTTATGGCTACAGTTTCCATTAGTTGAAATGGAAGCAGGTTCAACTAACTAGGGGACATTAATAATAGGTCAGCCAACAATATGTACTGAGCACTTTTTATCTGCTCAGTTCATTACTAGACATTTTAAATGATGCAGAAGAAATAGAAAACTTGGTGTGAGTCCCAATTTCTTCCTCCATTAAGTAGGGATAAAATGGCAGTTACTTTGCCTGGCTATTGCGAGAACAAAAAGAAATAGCAGGTGTGAGTGAAAGTAGCCTGGTGAATGGCACATAGTAGGTGCTTAATGAATAATATCTATTTGATGATGATAATTCTCATACATGAGAGAGGAATATCATACCTGAAATAATTGGTAAACAAAACAAGGAGGTATGAAATTAATTTGTATCCTAAGTGAACCACCCAACATTAATAGATGATTGAAAAAGGTGACTGCAATTATACTCTACCAATCCTTTTCATAAAAAGTAATTCTATACAAAGCTAAGATGGACGAGTAGACAATTTCTGCTGCTCTCAGCTGTAGAAGATGATGGGATTGCTCTCAAGGGTACCTTTCAATAAAGTTCACTTCATTATTCCCTAATACATTTTAGCAAGCTTCACTGGCTATAACCATGACTTTCTTAAATGAGAGATACCTTTTTTTCTCAGAGGAGCAAATCAAGATTTCTTATCATAAATGGGCATGTCTGGAAGACAAATTCATACCTCTCATTGTTCAGTGGCTGGGCTACTATTCTAGAACAGTCAACTAGCTTCACTAAGCTATAGTCCTTGCTGTAGAAAAATAAAGACATACACTCAAAGATTATCTGGGAAATATAGGGCTCTGGAATTTCCTTTACTAGAGAATTTTTGGGGCTTTTCTTTGAATAACCTGGACTTCTTTTCTTCATTATAAATAATAAATTTTAATCTCCATAGAGTGAAGTGCATCAATGAACCATAAGACGTCTGCTATCTGGTTTAGAATGAAGCATAGTACAATAGATTCAATGAAGACTTCTTTCACTTTCCTGTCTGAAGCACATGAATTTAGTTGTCAAAAAAAGACTGGAGGTGTATCCAACTGGTGTTGTAATATGATTTTTAACATTAAAGTCTGAATCTATCATTCCAGGTCCTCCTACAATAGAAAGGCTATGAGAGCAAATATAATGATGCATAATTTATAAATTTGACTTCTCCTCCTCTCCTCTTCTTGTTCTTATTCTTCTTGTTCTTATTCTCAAGAATGAACAAAACATATGCTTTAAAAAAGGAACTCCCTTTATGTTGGGGAATAGACAAAGCAAGAGTCATCCATTCCCTTGGTTTTTATGAATTCAATTTTGAAAGGCTAACATTATTCTGAAGAGTCAGTGATCCCCAGAGTTCTATAAGTGGTTTCTTCTTGTTACAATGGAGATTGAACTCTAAATCTGCAATTCCCATTGGGCTTCAATTACCATATTTATTCACATGATCTACCTGTTATTTTTACTCTGAATTTGGAAAAAGATATTATGTAAGCATCTACCTGCTAGTCTAATCATTAATTTTAAGGAGCATTAATCATATTTTAAATTCATATCCCTGATATTTAAGGAAAAAAAATCACACTTGATTTTAAGGAATCAATGGTACAATTAATTGGAGTTTAAATGACCCTATAGACTTTTTTCAATGTGTCTTTTTTTTTTTTTAGAGTAGGAAAAAATCTTATTTAATGAGGCAGTACTTGTCTACGAGTAAAAAAGAAATGATTTTCTGAAAGATTGCTGGGTGATATTTACATTTAGTACAGTGAGGTAAAAGTAGACACATAAACTTAATAGCTTTCTTTTCCTCTACTCCAGCCTATAGCAAGTTGAGGTAGAGGAAGCTATTTGTAACATTTAATGATTTGTGTATTCATGTCAGAAAAAAAGTAAGTTCATCTTATGTTAACCTCTTCTGATTTCAAGGTTGTTTTAAAGCATAAAATTAAAAAAGCTTGTGTTCCCATCCACATACATCAAGAAAAGAGAAATGGAAAGATAAATTAATTTTCATTTCAAACCATGGATAAGATTGTTAGCAGAGTTATACACAGAAATATATGGTACAGTGTCTTAGGAAAATATAGACATTTAATCCTAATAGACCTTTTCAGCTCTACCCTTCCACTCTCAATCACTTGTTTTTGTTACCCACACCAAATTATTTTGTGTTTTCTGGCAGCTCCAAAGATAGCTCAGAGTGGAGGAAGAACAGGGAGAGTATAATCTCCATCACCCACAAAGCCTCTGCAAATAATAAAATCTAAGGGAAAATAATGTGTGCATTATACAAATGTATATTCCTTCAGTACAAGTCCCTGAAACTTTTTTTCATTGAGATATAGTTGATGTACAATATTATATAAGTTATAGGTGTACAAACATAGTAATTCACAATTTTTAAAGATTATACTCCATTTATAATTATAAAATATTGGCTATATGCCCTGTGTTGTACAATGTATCTTTGTAGCTTATTTATTTTATACATAATAGTTTGTACCTCTTGATCTCCTACCCCTGTCTTGTCCCTCCCTCTACCCTCTCCCCAGTGGTAACCACTAGTTTGTTCTCTATATCTGTGAGTCTGTTTCCTTTTTGTTACATTTACTAGTTTGTTCTACTTTTTAGATTCCACATATAAGTGATATCATACAGTATTTATCTTTACAGTATTATAAACATGTATATTCCTTCAGTACAAGTCCCTGACTACTTTAAAATTTTATTTAGCTTTTTGATGGGCTTCACCCTATTTTTTTCTTTCTAAAGTGGTTTAATAGATCTAACACAAGCCTATTAATATTTCTTTCTAAAAATTGAGAAATGGCTGAAAACTTTCCATCAATTACATTCCCTTCTTGGAGGTCTTCATGCCTTTACCTTCTTACTCCAATCTAAGTCTGTTGCTTTAGATGCTATTTTCTTGGGGCTTCCCTTCACCTCTTTTTCTTCACCTCTGTGTTTGGTTTCTTGTTTCTCGGATTGTTTTGTTTTGTTTTTTTTGTTTCATGTAATTTACTCTCAAGTGTTGCTTAAGTATACCCTCCAGTTGTTTCTTCTGAAAGAGTAGAGGGAACATAATTCTTAAAATATTTTGCCTGTCTGAAATTGGCTTTATTATACCTGTACACTTTCTTGATAGTTTGGATGGATATAAAATTGTAAGTTGGAAAAAATTTTTACCCTAGAAGTTTGAAGGCTTCCTGTCTTTTAGCATCCAAGTATTCAATGTTGTTTTGAAAACTGAAATGCCATTTTTTTCCCTTTCTTGGTATGTGAGATGTGATCACCACCGCCCTCTCTGCCACTTATGCTCCACAGATTTAGTCTTTAATTTGATTGTTCCATAATTTCCCCCTGACGTGCCTCATAGTAAGTCTTTTTAAAAATCCAATATGTTAAGAAGTAACTGAACTTTTTTCAACCTGAGAATCAAGTCCTTCAGTTCTTTAGCAATTTTTTTGGTTATATCTTTGCTATTTTCATTCCTTAGATATTCTGTGTTCTCCCTTTCTGGAAGTCATTTTAGACAGTTGTTGGATATCTTGGATTAATTCTGTCATTAAAATGTTTTTGACCATTACTTTTTCTTTTTGCTCTTTTTTTCTGGGAGATTTTCTCAATTTTATCTTTCATCTCTCCTTTTGTATTTTTGCACATCTACTATAATATTTTAAATACCTGGGATATTTTAATTTTTCTCTGATTGCTCTTTTTTATGATTTGTACCTTTATTTGTTTTGTTCTCTTTTATACTGAAACTGTTCCTCATACACTGGTCATCTTTGACTATCTGAGAGGTGCCTTAAGAAGATCTTATGGAAGGTTTTGTGTCAATGTGTGTGTGGTCAAGGGCTTTATGATAGGGTAATGCATAATGAGATAGCTTTACTTTGGAATAACAAGACCTACATATCATTATGTGTTGGTATTTTCTCAAGGACCATTATGTTTTTCCAAAGAATACTCCAATTTTATTCATTGTTCTGATATCCTGTGAGTAGGGAGCTGTGTCTAGGGAGGATATTTGAGTTTCTTTTTTCATTATTTCTGACCAGTGCTTGATCCCCAGCCTTCTTTGTTTGGATACCCTTAATTTTTAATTCAATTTCTCTAAAGTTTTATACCTCTGGTCTCCTGTGGGAAACGGGGAGAGGTGATCTAGCTATATAAAAACATGGGAAAGAATTTGGTGATGCAAGCATATACTAGAGATTTTGAAACAACCCTCTTGTTTTCAGTGTCAAGCACTTTCTTCTACTCCCACATACTTGGTAAGTCTAAGTCCTGAGGCTTTCCAGGTTTTGAGAGTGGTGGGAAGGAGCTGGCATGTGTCACAGTTATCTAAACTACTGGCACATAGGTTTCAGATTTATCTACTTTGTTAATTCTCCACTTTCCACCTTCCAGAACTCTGTTGACATCGCTTGATAATTTTTACCCCTCTACTATTCAATTTGTGCTTTTAAATTTTTAAACTCATATTTTAGAGGGTTTTTTTTAATATTTATTTATTATTTATTTATTATTTATTTTTGGCTGTGTTGGGTCTTCGTTTCTGTGCAAGGGCTTTCTCTAGTTGCGGCAAGCGGGGGCCACTCTTCATCGCGATGCACAGGCCTCTCACTATCGCTGCCTCTCTTGTTGCGGAGCACAGGCTCCAGACGCACAGGCTCAGTAGTTGTGGCTCACAGGCCCAGCTGCTCCACGGCATGTGGGATCTTCCCAGACCAGGGCTCGAACCCGTGTCCCCTGCATTGGCAGGCAGACTCTCAACCACTGCGCCACCAGGGAAGCCCTAGAGGTGTTTTTGAAGGCAGCAGAGGTAGACTTTGAATTCCATTTGCCATGTTTTACCTGAAGACTGTAGACTATATTTAAACACATGTTGATCATGAGCTGTGTATTATTTTGAGATGTGGTATTCCAATTAACTCCTTATACCATAATACCACCCAGACAGAAATGTTTCTTGATATGTTACATAATGGAACATAAGAGTCAATTTGAATGAGAAACTAAGAATAAAGGGTGGTATAGTTTTGTTAGCTATATGATATTAAGATATGGACTGGGAATTACTTAACATGAAAGCTGAGTTTCTAGGAAATGATGACTTCATTTCCACCCAGTGAGAGAAATGTCTTCATCAGTTCATGTAATTTAATATTTCTTCTTTGCAAAAGGTACGTAAAATAATAATTATACTAATATGTGAATGACCAAAGAATTTACAAGGAAAAAAAATACAAGAATAAACTCTTCTAGTTGAACCTTCCTTTTTTTCCCCCCAACTACTTAAGTTTTATTATTTTACCTTAAACCATTTCTTTTATTTTCTTGAATTTTTTAAACTATTTTTTTTCACATATATTAAACTCCTGAGGGGGTGAAAGATGCTGTAAGTGTACTATGCCTATGTGTGTATAGGTGTGTGTACTGTGTGTGTGACATATACATATATATGTTTTGTTCTGTACTCATTTAGTATTTTGCTGAATTAATAATACACCAAATTTACTGTAAAATCATTTTTATAAGACTGTCACTTGGAGAGCACAGAATTATCATTTGGAAGTGGAAAACATAACAAATATACAATGAAGCCCAGGTCTGCTAGCGCACCATCCTCTCATGGCCCACAGCCTGTGGCCACTGGGCCTCCCCACCAAGCTACATTAAGGATCAACTAGACTTATGTGACCTCAGCTTGGAATTGAATAGCGAGCTTATAACTACAATTTAAGTGGGGAAACTGATTCCAAGTTTTAAAAACCTGAATTGGAAACATACTTAAGAAGAAAATACAAGGAGTATATGGTATGCATAAGGACGCTTATGGATTCCTCTTGACTGACTCTGGCTAAAACAGTGACACTAAATCAATATGGCTTTTATATTGCTTTTGCTAATTGTATTTCCAAAAAGTTCAAAATACAAGATACAATTAAAATGACAAACAGTAATTTTTGTCTCTGTTAAAACAACGAAGCATAATCTTGCATTCTGGGGCTCTTTCCTTCTTGTGACTAGAAAAGACAGCAACTGAAACCTAGAAAACTATTGAAAGTTAGAGATCAGACCAGAAACCTCTCTGATTTCACAGTAGAAACAAAAAGATACTAGTCCTGTCAATTAACCCAAATATTTACTCACTTTCCTACATACACAATTGTGACTGTCATAAGACTTTTTTAGGTCTATTCCATTTGCTTGATAAGATGTCAATAAGTTCTTGCAGCTCACTGGGAAGCATTCTTCTAGACGTCTCAAGTTTTGTCTGTGGTACAATTTACTTATTCATAAACAATTTTTGGAGCCTATTGTATACTAGATACTCCACTGGTGATGCAAAGAAGAATTAGATGAGATCTTTACTTTCAAATTGTTAGCCAACATTTGAAAAATATAGGCATATAAACACATTATTAACATAGAGTATAGTAGAGCTATTAGAAGTTAGTTAGAGTGTCATGGGATTAACTGAAGGAGACACATATACAAGTCATGGTACCACAGAAGAAGCCAGCTGTTGTGGCAGCAATATATGATAAGTTTAACAGTGCTAAAGCACAGGACACCTGGAAGTGGAAGTAAGGTAGAAAAATAAAGCTAGACAAGGGGGAAGGAATCAGTTCATGAAAAGCCTTACATTCTTTGTAAAAAGCTTGTATCTAAGCAGGAATGAGACACACAATAACACGTATTTTGGAATCATCATTTTAGCAGAATAAAAATTATAGATAGAATTCAAGTCTTTGTTCCATAGAGACAAATCTATTCAGTCAAACCATGGCAACCAATCATATAAGCACGGATGATCCTTCATTTTAGAAGAGTAAAGAGACTGTCTTTCCTGGGAAAGTCGTTACACTCTTATTGACCTCTGGCTAAAATTTCTTAACCAAGTCATGGAAGAAGAGGCTAATTAAAATCACTTAAAAATGGAAAACAAACGTCATTTAAAAATCAGGGATTTTTAAAAATCTTGAGCAAAACAGGTATGAAAAACAGATAAATAAAAAGACAAGGTTAAAAGATGGTATCTATTAATATTTTTAACCATTTTGGGTGCCTACTTACCCTATGTGCCAGCTAAGAAAGCCACAGTCCATACTGAGCTATTAGGTAACCCATACCTTCTCCCTTCTGTTAGTAAGAGTGCATTCTAGAGTCTCCAATCTGGCACTTCTATGGAAAAAATGGAGGGTATGAACTTTGCACCTGTGATATCATTGGCCTCTGGTGTTGATGAGAGAAAGGAAACATAAAGAAATCTAATGGTGAAATTCTGGGTTAAAATATTCCAACCACTGTTTAACATGATTTTTGAAATTTTGCCAAGATTATTATCTAGCCTCATTAATAATATACTGGGAATGGGTGGTTATAGAATTTCAAAAAATGCTATATTAATATAACTATGTTTTGAAAAACTATATAGAATCTTACTTTTTCTCTTTTACCATAATATTAATGCAGTAAGTATCATGTCAGATAAAGTATAAGAATAATTTTGCTTAAGATAAATTTAATGACTTTGTGCTAAAAGGGACAAATCTTTAATTATATGCTTATAATTAAAGGATGAACCAAAGTAGTGTCTGGCATACTGTGTTGGAAGAAATGTACATATTTGAAAGTTAAAAAAACAAAAAACAAAAACCTACGAAATCAAGCTAAAGTATATTTAAATCTAGTAGACCTATCTATAGAGGTACAAATCTAGTAGACCTCTCTACAGAAGTACAGATATCTCTACATTTGCCTAATATTAATTCTGTAATTTTTTTCCATTATCATCAATATTTTGCTTGACATCCACAAAACACTATTTATATGCACATTATCAAAACTACAACAAAAGATAACCAGAACTATCATCTGTTTAAGAAATGAGGAAATTGAAAATTAATAAAAATTGACTTGTCCTAAGTCATACAAAGGCTAAACTTAAACCCAATAGAATTGAAATGTTGGGTTGCATAGCTTTTACAGTCCTAACATTAACGTCTAAAGGATCTACAAAATTCAGTGGTAACTTTTAATTTAAAACTTGAAGGGAGGGACTTCCCTGGTGGCGCAGTGGTTAAGAATCCACCTGCCAATGAAGGGGACATGGGTTCGAGCCAGGGTCCAGGAAGATCCCACGTGCCAGGGAGCAACTAAACACGTGTGCCCCAACTACTGAAGTCCGCGTGCCTAGAGCCCTTACTCCTCAACAAGAGAAGCTACCGCAGTGAGCAGCCTGTGCACCGCAACAAAGAGTAGCCCCTACTCGCCACAGCTAGAGAAAGCCCGTGGGCAGCAACAAAGACCCAACACAGCCAAAAAAAAAAAAAAAAATTAAAAAAAATTTTATAAAACTTGAAGAGAGAAAGATTTTATGAAGGTAAGTCAGTTAGCATGGAGAAAAATATGACGTAAAAATTTGTATGAGTGCTTAGAAATAAAAAACAAGTTGAATAACAATTAGGTTTAGAGTTAATATCAATATAATTTAGATACAGTAAATATTTGTCTCTCCACTGATAAAACTGGAAGATTTCATTCTGTAATGCATGTGCCATTTTTAAAATAGTCTGTCTCAAAAGTTATTTTATTTTATTTTTCTCTCTGCATGAAGAGTGCTAGGGCAGACTGCAAAAGTGCTAGGTAATAAGCTATAATTTATGGTTACACTTAGAAATTCTCTCCAGATTTTGGTTAGCCTTCTTTTAAGGAGTTCTGAAAATTTTATGTTGACTTGGGGCTTGTGTGGAGGGATTTGGGGTAGTTTTTGCTCCTTATAGTCCTTAGGTCTTCCTCTAAAGAAGATTTGGAGTTATCAAATTGTCTTAAAGTTGGCCAGCCTGTAGAAAGCTGGAAATTGTAAGGAATTGCCTCAGGGGAAACTCCAGTTGTGAATGGTAAGAAGAACATTCAAGATTTCAACAAATCTTTCTAAAAGCCCCATGGTTTCTGAAAAGAGGTCAGAATATGAATAAATGAAATATGACTGATGTCGTTCCTAAGGTGAAAGCAACAGATTCAACATATCTTTGACCAATGTTCCCCAGGCATAAAAGGAAGAAACTGTTAGAAATCAGACCATGAACAAAAGTTAGAATTTTAAGAAAAAAGGGACAAAATTCTCTACAACTATCTTTGTGTTCTGATGAACATTGACATGATATAGGATAATCCCTGCTTGTCCCTCCTGACCCATTCTTCAACCTTCTCCCCCTTGCTCAGTGCTTCATGAGCTTAACATTTTAGGATGGCATCAACCAGGCCCTCTTGCCTTGCAGTTTCTTGTTGGTTCAATGTGAGGCACCAGTAGAATATTAGAAGGTAAAAGAAATGAGGAGTCATGGTGTTTATTTTCCTTGTTCTCTACCTGCCAGGGTACATGTTGTCATATGGTTTTTTTGGTGGTTTTTTTTTTGTTTTTTATCTTAGGGTCTTGTTGGGTGACCCTCTTAAACAGTACAGGTCTTTCTGGCTGCTGATAACCTTGTGTTCTATTGAGCCTGGGTGTGGAAGTAGCTTCCAGTTATAGTAAGCCCAGGATGCTTCACTGTCCTTTAACCCTATCGATCCCTCTGTAAAGAGTCACTTTATTAAACGCTCTTCAACCTTTTTTAAGTGTCATCAGTTTTCTGAAAGTGTCCTGACTGATACACATGGACTGGATTGTCACAGGATCATTGTTACATGTGAGAAGGATTAGTGGTGGACTGAAAATGTCATGTGTGTATAACACAACAGACACAAAGGGTGTTCCCAAGACTTAATATGGATAACACAATTATTTTTAAATTTCAATGGTTTATGGTGATCATTCTGGCATGGAAAACTTCTCCTTTGTGTTAGGGTTCATATGTAGTATGCTCATAAGTTAGATTGCCCGAGTTATCAATTGCTATGGAATTCTGGTTACCTTAGAGATTGCTTCTCTTAAGTAGAAAGTGGCAATTGTGGTCTGCCAGGGCCCTGAGAAAATGTCTGTTTTTGAACTCCAGGAAGACATAAAGGTGGGGAGCTTTTCAGGGATCGCCAGATGTGGCTGCTCCAAGGTTACATGGTCCCACATGTCCCAATACACTGTTCCTCGGGGGAATAACTTATAATTCAACAATTATTCTCACATTCTGGAAGACTAGTAAGCCTGGAGCTTTTGATTTAAATATTATAGAATTAAGTGCTTATGTGAGAAAACAGACCTATGGGTAAATAGATGGTAAAATGCTTAGTGACTGCAGTCTGTAATTACATAGTATATAATCACCTCTGTGGTTGTTACAGTCCAAACAATAGTAGACAGCGAGGTGTACATTAAGAACAAACTGTGTTATTCAAAGTCCTGAAACTCAGAATGTACTCAGCAAGGAAAGAGGTTCACATGCTATTCACTGTCAGAGTAAGCAAAGAATATGCTCCTATTCCCTGAAGATTCAGCCTCTTATAAGTGGAAATGCTGTGGATATGGTGCTTTTGTAAATCTAGTGTAGTGACAACTCTACAGCTATTTTAACAGCTCTTTTATATTTCCTTTAGTAAGACCAAACTAACATTTTTTTTCTCTAATGTGATTTTAAATTCTGGCTCTAAGTTGGGAAACAGGGCTGCACCTTATACTGGTTTTAATGTTGATACCTACTTGGCAGACAGACTTGAAGGTGGTCCCCAGGGTCCCTTCCTCCTGGTGTCTATACTCTTCTATAATCCTGTCCCCTTGAGTGTGGACAGAACTTGTGACTTCCTTCTAACCAAGAGAATTTGGCAAAGGCGATAGGATTTCACTCCCCTGATTATGCTATATTATATAAAACTCCATCTTGCTATCAGACTGGTCTAGAGGCTCTCCTTCTCCCTTGCTGGCTTTAAAGAAGTAAGGTGTAATGTTGTGAGAGGGCTTTTGGAGAGGGCCATGAGGCAGTGAACTTCAGGCAGCCTCTAGGAGCTGAGAGAAGCCTCCAGCCAACAAGAAACAAGAAGCTAGAGCCTCATTTTTAATGGTCAGAAAGAAATTCTGCCAACAACCTGAGTGAACTTGGAAGTGGATCCATCACCAGTTGGGCCTCCAGATGAGAACTAAGCCCCAGGCTGATATATTGATTGCATCTTTGTAGAGGAGCCAGCAAAGTATGCCTAAACAAACCCATAGAGACTGTGAGATAATAAATATGTGTTGTTTTAAGCCACTGAGTGTGTGGTAATTTGTTACATAGTATAGAAAACTAATACACCTGTTCAATACATACTGAGTGAGTACCATGAGCCAAGCATTATTAAGAGTATTTGAGAAGACTACAAAAGAGATAAATTCATATACTCAGGGAAGTTATGGTAGGTAAGATGATTTCCTTTCACACACAGATACAGGGAAACTATTTACAACATCAAATGACTGTTCTACTTTAAGTGGATATGCGAACAAGGTAGATCTATGAAATAGTATTGAAATTTTTATCAAGCTCTATCAGTTAAAGTCTAAGGCCATATGTATGTATTTTTGCCATTCTGCAATCACCGTTATCTGTGAGGGCATGTATCCTTGCCATTACATCCTGTATCATCAGGTAGAAGAGTAAAACTTCACAAAATTTCATAACACTCAGCAATGCTAAAAGAAACCCTGTGACTTTCCTTTGCTCAGGGCCATGATAACCTTCTCTGTATGGTTCAAATATTAGGATATGTACTGTTGAAGGGAGCACCGTCATTTGCCTTTGCATTCACGATCCACTAGCTTACACTGTCAAACATCTATATCAAATCTATATCAGAGAGTTGGCCACTGTCTTAGACTAAGTTTTCAATAAAGATTTTTGAGTGTCTGAATTTCTTTAATGAAATAGATAAACACAACTAATCATACTAACTGGGGCAGAAAGAAAGAGAGTTAAAAAGAGGGATGCAGATAGTACAGATGTTAATTTTTTTTTAAAATTAATGCAGTGATATTTGAAAACTCTTGCCAGGTCTTATGTTTGTTTGCTTTCAATTTGAGGCTTTAGGGACTCACATCAAAGTAACACAAGAGTGGCTGAACTCTGACATATTCTAAAGAGCTTCTGCAACAACAATTAATATGGAGCCACTGACACTAGAATTAATCTTGGAAACCACTCTCAAGGTGATGGGGAAAATAAATGTGCACGGGAGTTACCCATAGTGCTGCACCATCATTGTTGTGTTCTATCACTGATCATTGATGATAGCAAAAAAGCAATCACTCACAAGACAGAACTAGTAACAGTCTTCAAATATGAAAGGATACTCACTCACTTCTATATTTGGTAACAGTTCATGCTTAATGAATAGCGGTGTTTTCTTTTTTCCTGCCCTAAAGGGCATAAGAAACAAGCCTCCTCCTCTTCCTTTCCCTGCTTCATTATCAGCACCACTGGAGGCCAGTTCATTCACTATCCTGAAATAGCCCTTTTGGATACCGATTTTTTCCCCAGATGTAAATATGTGGCTCTAAGAGAATATAGAAGATCCAAGTATTAGCACTATTGTATGGCTACAAATATATGGGCACTGCACACAGGACCAACTCTGCCCTGAGCCAGACAGCTGAACTGACATCGAAATTCAGGGAAGACCATGGTGTAACAGGCACTGGAAAGTGTCTACTGTGCTTTTTCATAGTGGTAGTGAAAATGCCATTGTCAGCATTAGTTCCATTACTCTGGTCTCACTAACTCAACCCTTCCTTCCTTTCACAAAAGGGCATTACAGTCACTCTAGTGGTCAATGTGCAAGCCGGGGTTCCTGGGTAACATGAATCCTTGTTAGGTGCATCTTATAGTTTAACCAGCCTGACTATGAGGTTGCACTCTGAGTGTTCCCTCACTCTTGAACTCCTCTTGGCTGCTGCACTTTTGCCCTCTTGATGCCTTCTGATCCTCATAAACAGTAGTTGTGGTGGATAATGAACATTTTTCTATATCAAGTAAATTGTAAGCTCTGTGTAAGACTCACAGGGGAACAATAACTCTCCTTGGAAATAAAGAGGTAGCCATGTAAAATAAACAACTGTTTGGTCCATTGCTATCACTCATTTCATTCTGGAAGCATTTATTTGAGTTTCGTGAATGAAGTGGATATTGTAAATAAAACTTCCCCACGATCCCAAGATTATGCTTAGTTCTCAGAATCTAGATGGAAATATGCTTATGTTGAACAATTTAGATTATTTCTCATGTACAGGACTCCAAGTGTTCCTCAATAACAACATCCTTGTTTCTCATCATGCCTTGAAAAACACCATCTAATAGCTCACCTTTTCCCTCTGAACTTTTCTATGCATTAAATCCAAAAGAATAAACGATACCTATGTGATTACTTAGAATGAATAAGATCATAATCAACCCAAAAGAAAGCATTATGCTTGTCCAGAAACTCCTTACCAGGAAAACACCAAAGAGGAAATAAGAGTGTTTATCTATGGTAATAACAATACAGTTGCCTAGCAATCAATTTAAGTTCACTGTCATCTTTATCAAGCAGCGTATTTACACTGGAGACAATCTGAGGAAAGAGAAATCTGTACTGTGATATCAGCACAATGAAAACGTATTTCTAAACACAGCCTCTCATTTGTGAAAAAAGATGATGACTACTTAAAACACAGGGTTTAGATAGGCGTGGATTATTTAAAGTTTCAAAATGGCATAACACATTTAAGGCTCAATCATTTCAACTTTTCTCCAAAATCACTTTTTCAACATTATACAATATATTCTACAGAATAGATAATATAGAATATTTCATTGAGAGAGGGAAAAATATTGTCATAGTATGTGCGTACATGTGTCTAAGTATTTGTATGTATATCTGTGCACGTGAGTGTGTGTGTGTGAAGGACCAGAAAGAGAATTATTTGTTGATTTTGTTTAACAGTCTAGGATAATTGGTCTAACAAAAGAATAAAACAGGTTTATTTTAATGAAGTTAATTAAAAACAATTATTTTTAAAATTAATTAACTAATCATGCAGGGACTTCCATTTTATTCTTTCTAACAGCTTTTTTTTTTCCTTAATGAAGTTCAAGAGGCTAGTATCTCAAAGGGATTGTTCAATGTGCATTTAGATATAATAGTTATTCTCTTCCCTGACTTCAACAAGTATACCTAGACCAACTCAGATGAACCACAGACTTCACACCATCAGCAGAAAAGCAGGGCCAGAAAAGAGAAGCTTTGGGGTTTTGTTAAGAAAAGGAATGTCAATAAGTAGAAAGAAAATAAAGTTTCTTTCTGCTGAACTGTCAGAGGAATGTAGATGAATTGGCACTTAAAGGTACATGCAGGAGGACTTGAGGTTGACTCTGCTGTCAACTGACCAAGAAGGAAGCATTTTTTTAATGCTTACTGATGCCTCCCCATAGAGCTTACTCAAGGCACAATACTGAGTTAGTGAGACTGTCTTACTACTTACCCTTTCAGCACTCCTCATCCTCTTTTGGAAATAGCAATCACTTTTGCTTTACCTCCTCTTTACCGTAAAATGCTTTCTCTCCATCAATGTGGATAAAATCACTGTGACAATACTTCTACAAATATTTGTATTGAAAATATTATATTTCACTAAGGAAGGTAGGAGGGTGTTTTGTAACGTACATGAGCTGTGGGCAGAGTTCTGAGTCACAATTTCAATTCCTTCCCTTTTCTAGCTAGGTGACCTTAGTCATGTTATTTGGCTGTTCTGAGAATTATCTGGAAAAGAGGACAATCAGATATTCTTTACAAGACAGATGTGAGGGTTATCTGAGGAGATGTTTGTAAAACAACCTAGCCTAGCACTACCAAAATAGGAGAGAGCATCCTAGATTTTTTTTCTATTGAGGAACATAAAGTACCAGAAAGCAGGTGAAGATTTTGATGATGCTGAAGGACTTTTCCTGCACTCCAGATATAGAGCCATGATGATGATGACTAAGGCTTTTTGAATGATAGGTTGATTTACCCTCCCCCACCCCCCAATAACATTTTAAATGATAAACTTGAATCACAAGTGCAAACACTGGCAACAATCCTTGCAAAATCATTTATGTGGCTCATGGGATTCTGGATAGGAAACTCTAGAGAGCTAGAACCCAAGTGTCACCAGGTACGTCATCTATTAATCTTCACCAAGTCCCAAATAATTTCAGATTGATAAGCTGTTCAAATGCCACAGCAATCTTGAGTAGGCAGTATTACCCTTGTTTTGAACATTAAAACATTGAGGCCCCGGGTGACTAAGTGGATCTTAATGATGGTGCTGAAATTTTACCCAGTATTTTGGAGTCACAGTCAACAGGCACTTTCCACTCTACCATCATCAAAGTCTACTCTATAGTTAGGAAAATAATGAATGGTGGACTATTAGTGATAGCTTTATACATAATAGACCATAAATAACCAAAATATTTTCCCCAAGATACTTCAAATGTTAGGAAGAAAGAGACCTTTTATTGTGACGATAAATGATTAACACATAATAGCCGCCAAAAAAAAAAAGAACAACAGCAACAACCATAAACTCAAAGCCACACTTCCTAATTAAAATATTGTGAAAATGCTGCTAAGAATTAATTTTTACCTATTTGTATCTTTATGCCAATAAAAAGGAGGTTACCTGGATGAATCTTTATGATTTACACTTTGGGACAGAAAACTGTCAATTCTACAAGGTTCCTTGGTAAATCGCTACATTAATATTGAGATCAGCACCCATGTTCACTTTTCCTTTGCCTGTAAATAGCAATTACAGGATAACTACAGGGTAAATCTAGGGCTTTGTGTCCCCGAATGCAGGAGTAATTTGAGCTGTTCTGACTATAAATTTGAATTGTTTAACATATGGTTTCTGTAGATTAGAAACACATTTTAAGGTGACTTATTTCACCTCTCTAAATGCATGATTTTCCCTCTTTTAGAAGTCAAGTGATTTCAAGAGTAGAGCAGGTTTAGAACTCTCATAAGAAAACTTGAAACAAATCAAGAAACATTTTCTTCATTTGAGCATGGCTTAAATTGAGCATAGAGCAAGATTCACAGAAACATCAAATAATTATACAATGACTAGACTTTTTCATTCCTCAATGAAATAGATAAAAATATTCAATGTTTCTATTTTTTAAACCACTCAAGTTCTAGTTTCAACTAAATTGTCAAATAAGTAGCAAAAATTAAAAATGTAACTTTCTCCATCTTTTATCACTTACTTTTATCTCTCCCCTTTTTTCAAGTACAACCTATTACATACCTTGTCTCTAACTCTTTTTAGTTTCCAATCTCTACTCTCTAAATTTGTTCTACCTCTATTTCCTTTCTTCCAAATTTTGACAATAAAGTGTATGTAGTCTGTTTACTCTCTTTATCCTTATGGTGATCTGCTTTCTTCCCTATTATTGACATTATTTTCAATTTTCCCCTTACTCATTTGTTTTCCTTTTGACCATTATTTCACCTGTTCTCTTTTCTACTCCATTAACTCATGGCCCTCCCCTCACCATCCCAACACATCTCATTCCAATTTGAGGGATGTACCTCACATTGTCCAAATCTCTCATTGTTCTCCATGAGGTAGGTTTGGGGAATCAAATGAACTACTCTGTGACCTATTCTACTCTTAGGCAAGAGGTAGGAATAAGACAGTAATAGCATATGTATGTTGTAAAAAATTACCTTATAAAAATTCACTCTAAGGATTCGAACTCACTCAAAATAAAAACATGCCCATTACTTTGTGCTTGGAATTTCACTCCATCTGTAATGTCTTTCTGTTTGCCTACCATACACAGAAAATTCATGTAGCTTTTTAAAGCCTCCAAATAATGTGAAAGTGTTGAAAATTCACTTTTATTCCTCATGTTCCGTAATAAAATCGCTAACACTTTTCTAAGAAGACACAGCTTATAGTAGTAAAGAAATACTATTAAGCAATAAAACAAAGAAAATTTGAAAACCACACTGGAAAAAAAAAAAAAAAAACTAGCATGTTTTAAATCTTACCTGTTCTTTAGATCCCACGGGTGTTCACCAGCCGTTTCCCTAAACAAAGAAGAAATGTGACAACAATTAAAATGTTGTGAAAACGATGCTATTAAAATACTCCTCATTTAGGTGGTGTGTTTTTATATTACCTAGATAGTGGAAAATGTCAAATTCCAAAAAGAAGTGAAATTAGTTGTATTTTGGCATTTCCCTTCATTCTTGTTTTAAAGAGCAATTTAAAATTCACCTTTCAAAGCAACAATAAGCAAAAAAGCTATGACTATTCTAGGAAGAGAAATTACAGTTTAGAATATTAATTAAAAATACAATATAATCAAAATTGTATATAATCTGAAATAAATAACAATACAGTCATCAAATATTATTAAATTAAAAATTCTGTTGGCAAAGTCTACAAACAATTCTTACAAAACGGAATATTCCTTGCATTGTAAGGAATTCCTTGCATCGTTAAGATTTAGTTCTTTGGTAAACACACACAACGCATGCTCAGTTTCTGTAACTAACATCACAGGGTCTCTAGAAAGATAGAATCTCCCAAATCATGATGGTAATGTTAAAAAAGAGAGAGACAAATCTAGATTTTAAAATTGGGCCAAGAAAAGGCTTATTAAAAATTTAATTAAAAATGAAAGTTCATTATTAATATAATTTTTATTAGGGTTGAAAAAGATAAAAGCACATGAAAGTGTTATAGTGTTTCAGAAGTTTCATAAACCGTTTTGAAAACTGGACAACCCATGCTGGCATTTTCCCAATGATTTTCATTAAACTTCCTCACCCTAGTTTTTTTTTTTTTTTTGGTAAGAATGGAACCAGAGAAATCAATTTGGATTCTGTGAGTAGCTTAGGCAAGTGGAAGTATTAATCCATCTTTATAAGTTTCTAGAAAATGACAAATGATTTTGAGTGGCATAAAGCTGATCAGTGGTTATTTGTAGACATGGGTGGGGAAAAGAGGACGGAGGCATTAAAAAGGCTATAAATTAAACTTTTGAAGTTGACAGATATGTTTGTTATCTTGTGATGATGGCTTTAAAGATGACAAAACTCATCAAATTGTATGCTTTAACATGTACTGTGTATTATAGCTATAACTTCATAAAACTCTAAAATAAACAAGTGGAAGTGTGTGAAATAGATATTTAGTCTAGGGCATTAACTGCCTGGTTAGCCAATTGAAAAATTAATGGAGGTTGCTATTACTGCAATTTTTGTTTAAAAGATTATTTGGCTGTTGTGTGATCACCAGGTTGGATAGAGGGTGGTTGGAAGGGGAGATAAAATTCTGTAAGGAGGCTTGGACTACCATATTGGTAGTGGAGGTAAAGGCTGCTGGACTGATGCTGGACTTACATGATAGAGTTAGTAGGTACAAGGAAAAGACTTCCTGAGGCCCTGGATGTGAAGGTAGGGCAATGTAAGGAACCAAGGATGATGGGCATTTTCTGGCTCAAGCAACTGGATATATGGTGCTGCCATTTCCTGAGATAGTGAAGATTGAAAATATATTAATATTTGAGGAAAATATAAGAGTTCCATTTTGGAAATATTATTTGTGAAACCCCATGAGACAACCAAACGGAAATCTTAAGTCGGGGAAAGGTTTCTAGAACTCAGAGGAAATATCTGAGCTACACAAATAATTTTGAGAATTTCCAGCATATAGATAAGTATGGGTAGATGCCATGAAATGGAGGCAATGTCACTGAATGTGAATAGAGAAAGAAACTCAGAGTCAGTATGCTACATGGTTTATCTACCTGGATGTTTACATCTCTCCTCCCTCCTCCAAATAACCACAATGAGGGTGAAAAGGAGTTCTATGAGCTAGAAGCTATTTTAAATTATTTCTTATGTTTCTTAGAGGCTACTTTCTAATTCTTTTTTTTCTTTCTAATTCTTATGTAGAAAAGTTCACAATATAGATAGGAAACCAAAAAATATAATATTTTAGTAAATTAACCAAATTTGTCTCCAGTTTGATCTTGAAATTATCCTCAAAGACTCTTCGATGTCTAATTACTTATTTAATAGGTGTTTATAATTACCTCATCTAAAGTTCATGTCTTAAATAATATTGATATATCTTTTACTACATACATACTTTTAAAATCAAATTAGAGGTGAAGAATAAAGCTTTGTTAAAATTCTCAACAAGATGTCAAAATAATTTGCAGAACATTATTTTTGCAAGATGTGTAGGAAATGCGGAAAAAACTATGATATGATTTGATAAAAGTAGTGGAAACTCTGTTCTGTAATGCTCTGCAATCAGCAGCTCTTACAAACTCATGAAGATCGCTCATAGAAGCAGAACAAACAATTTTGGAATTAAGTTTATTATTATAGAAGGAAAATAAAACATAGGGATTTCATGTCTCGTATGAATGTTCTGCAAACTATTACTCATTTGAGAATCATGATCTATGGTAGGCTTGGTTTTGTTGGTTTCCACTTGCCTTGAGCATTGCTGGGATGTTGGGAGGTCATGTAACCTTGCTAGATTTGTGGTTCTTCCTCTGTAAAGTGGAAATGATACAACTTCCAAGGGTTTTGATGAGAATAAATGGGATAAGGTACACAAAAATTATTTTTACAGTGCAAAGTACCATAGACTGCACTACAGGAGTAATAATGAGATATCATATGTAATGGTGGCAACTGAAATTACTCAAAAGAAATAGTCAGTGAATATCATATGTAATGGTGGCAACTGAAATTACTCAAAAGAAATAGTCAGTGAATTTATGTACTGTATTTAATTTCATTTACAATTTTCCAAGTCATTAATAAAGCCTAGAAGGAAATAACATCAATCTTCAGATGTTGATGAAAGAAAATAAATGACAGAAACACACATATTTTAAACTTTGTACACTTTGTTGACTGTTAGTTTTTGGCATTCACAATAAAAATAAAAGGTCTAGTACCTGTTCACAGTGCATTTCTTAGACTGAAACACTATTCTGAATCTCTCCTATTCCTTTTTTTATACTTAGTTGCTTTCATAATTTTCTAATTTATATTTCTTCTTTACTCCTTGTGATATTGCTCTTTTTTTTCATTATCTCATCTCTGATTGAGAGTAAATCATTAACTATAATTGTGTAGTTTTAATTTTTCATTTTATAAAAATAATATTTTCCTTTAAAAAAAATAATATAATATTCACTGTTGAAATTACAAAAATACACTGAAGCAAAAAAATAAAACAAAATCATTCATAATCCTATTACCAATACTTAACTGCTATTGACTTTTTGGTATATAGCCACATGGTCTCTTTTCTATGCACTAATATATATTTTATAAGTTCAGTAATGGCATCATGTTGTTTCTATTTTTTACTTACTATTCTATGAATATTTTTAAATGATATAGTTGTTTGTCTACCACATTTTTAGGTACTGCATACATAACTATTTTGAATTTGAATTTTATGGATGAAATATAATTTGTTAGACCCATCAAAAAGGCTGCTGTCAGTTCTTTTTTCTTATATAAGCAGCCCTGTGATAAACATCCTTAAGGCTATATATTTGCATGAATCATGATTATTTCCTTAGGATGAATTGCTGGACTCAGTCAAGCCTGCATACCAAGTTACAAAAATTATAATACCTACTGCTAAATTGCACTCTATAACATTCAACACTCCTCCCAGCAAGCCATGAAAGCGCCTCCTTCCTCACACTATAGCTAATAGTAGATATTGCCATTTTAAAATGTTTACATTTTTGTCAATTTGATACATCAAATTACATCTTTTATCATTTTATTGTATGTTTTCTTTGGTTACCAGTTGGGTTGAGAAGTTTTTTGTGGTTTTTTTAATTTGTATTTGTTAGTTTCTGAAATGCTTATGTAATTTGCATAGTTATCTATCTCTTTGGTATAATCACTTGTAATAACTTCTTATATATTAAGGATATTCACTATAATCATAAAAATTTTGATTAAGAAGACTGATGATAACCTCAACATTTCCAAGATTAACACATGCAAAGATTCGTCCTCAAACCCAAGAGAAAATTGAACAGCTTTCTTAGTTTACTGAGATGCAAAAATGATTATAAGTAGATGAGTGAATTTAAGTAATTTCAATTTCATGCTTCATTTTTTATTACTCTATTTTCATTCAAATTTGAATCAATGTTAAACTTAGTCTATTGCTGTACTGTCCCTTGAAAACAATTTTTGGATTCTTTATATCAACATATTTTTATTCACTATTATGTCTATATTTTACTTTCTCTTTCTTTTGAAACTATGTGAACATGTTTTTTCCTTATTGCCCCAAAAGAATAAACTGGTCTAACTAAAGTTTTCTTGACATATTACCCTAAGAGGGAGGACTTACTGGTGTAGCTAAGGTTAAGAGAAGAACCAACCTGCAGTACCATCTTTGTGTAAGGTTTTTCTGTGCTCAGCAAGGGCCTTAATGCTTTGTCTCAGTGTTGATGTCATTACATAGAAAGTGACGTCTTTGAGGTCAGCAGCTAATCACAAATGTAATCACAAAGGGATATGTATTCCTATGCATACGCCTCTAGACTTTGGCTTAGGTATACTTATTCAGGGATTAAAAACTAGAAAATTAGGAACTCATGAAGGTTCAGAGATTGCAAACTAGTTGATGTTCGTTAGTGGTTAGCAAATAAGTGTGCCATACCAATAATGAGAACTGAAATAAAATATCTTACATTACTATCGTGCATTATAATCTGTTCACTATCTCATGCCACTCTAAATAACTTTGTTTCTATATAGATAGTAGGAACTACAGTTTGAAGTAAAACAGTCAAGGTTTCTGCTCTGATAGAGATAATATGCTAATGGGTAACACAGGTAATAAACAACAAAGGTAGATAGATGGACAGACAGACAAATAGAAGAATGGACACTTTCAAGCAAGATTGTATGGGCAGTGTTGGGTAATGCTGAATAGGGTAGTCAGGAAAATGTTGTTGAAAGGTAATAATCTGAGCTGAGACCTGAATAACAGAAAGGAGAGCCATGCTAAAAAGAAGGGTGAAGACCTCTAGAAAGGGCATATATGTGCAAAGACTCTGACACACGAAAAAACTTCAGTGTTTGAAGAACACAAATGTGCTCAGTGTGGCTGGAGCATAGTGAGCTAGGAAGAGCCTGATACAGGAGGAGTGGGAGAGGAGGTGTAGGCCAGGTCACAGATTATGTAAGGCTTTTTAATCATGGTAAGAAGCTGACCACAGTCAGATAACCGGGGGCTACCATGATGACGACGATGATGAAGACGATCAAGATCAAGTTGACTACGAACTCAACAGTATAGAAAACTGTCTTTTATCACCTAAATGTTATATAGCAAGCCAGTCTTTGCGTCTGGTTTCTTGTTCAGACTCTGTTCAGTTTCATTTTCTCTACATTTTGTTATTGCCTAGAGTGGTGATGTTTTTTCACCTCTTAAGCCTAAAGTTGATAACTGCTCTTGATTTCTGTTTGTTTGTTTCTATTTCTTTTCTTAAGGCATTTGCCAATGTTTGGATTGATTTTAGTGCTGAAGAAGCATTTACAAGACTCAACAGATTTATTTAGGAATTAGATTTCTGAAATTCAAACTATTTTAATGATCTATAATTAATAGACATTTTTATAGCTTTCTCATTCTCTACCTACCCCATGTCCCAAACCCCTTTATTTTAAGCCACGCTTTCCTGCACACATATTTTAGCCCTACCCCCCAACACCCACACAAAAAACAAAAGCTACAATTGACAATCTAGGAAGGAATCTCCCCTTTCAAAGCATTGTGTCCTGAACTACTCCTTTTGCCTGTTTAAGTCTCACCTGCTTGAACGTCTATTTCTTTTTTCCAATTACGGCTTTTTCCCTTTACTGTAAAGTCCACTCTGTATCCTTTGCTTTGGCACCTGCTATGTTTGGTGTTCTTCCCAACACTATTTCAGGTTGTACCTCAGCTTTCCTACACAGCCTCTGGCATATATCATGCATCTTGTCCAGCCAATTTTCTACCCACGCCCTCCACTTCCCCAGTTGGATTCACCAAATGTAACTGTCAACCAGTATAGAATTTGCTTCCCCCTACCCTGGCACTCTTTGTCCACATTTAAATTAACAATAACCTCAATAATAAGAAGAATAAATAAATAAACAAACAAATATAAACACACACACATAACTTATGCATTCGCAGGTTAGGTTTTATCCATTTGACAATAGTTGTTACATGGAAAACACATCCATATGTAAACTATACAGATGCTTTAATTTTGTTTGCAGTCATCCACGAGTTTAAAAAATATATACTGATTGAGTTTAAGAAGCATTTTAAAAATTACTTTTTAAGTTACTCTTGTAAATAGTATAAGTTTTGGACTTCAGCATCAGTCTTTTTTTTAATGGTTAAATGATTTTTTAATTTTAATTTTTTAAAAAATTTTATTAGAGTATAGTTGATTTACAATATTGTGTTGGTTTCATGTGTACAGCAAAGTGAATCAGTTATACATATACATATATCTACACTTTTTAGATTCTTTTCCCATTATAGGTCCTTACAGAGTATTGAGAAGAGTTCCCTCTGCTATACAGCAGGCCCTTATTAGTTATCTATTTTATATATAGTCGTGTGTATATGTCAATCCCAATCTCCCAATTTATCCTTCCCCACCTTTCCCCCCTAGTAACCATAAGTTTTTTTTCTACATCTGTGACTCTATTTCTGTTTTGTAAATAAGTTCATTTGTATCATTTTTTTAGATTCTGCATATAAGTGATATCATATGATATTTGTCTTATTAGCAGGAAGATTATAGTATAATTTTAAGAGCTGATGTGGGGCTTTTACCCAAATTAGTTTCCTTAATGCCAATCATTGTACTATATATTTGTATCTTGAAATCATCAAGCTTCAAAAGCGCCCAATAAAATTAGAATTCATCTGAAAGTCCTATCACATATCATGGAGGTGACGTGGGCTGTAAACAGGGAATGAATAGGCCTGAAGGGAGACCAGAGCACTTAGTCATAGTGGAAATTGAGTGTCTCAAAGTACAGAATTCACTTATTTAACAATTTTATGTAAGATCTGTTTTTGTCAAGCTTACCACATATTTTATAATATGTTAACGAGTCATGCCCTTCAAACTAACCACCATTTTGTCTACTGACAGTTTGCCTTATATAAAATGACAGTAACATTAACAAATCCCCATCTCAAGGAAATATTAGCCACATTCAACCTCTCTACCCTCTACACCAGGCTAATTACTTTAATCAGCCATTCTTTGTGTGAAATCTCATCAAGCGCTCCTTGTGTATGTAAACCTATAACCCACCATCACATCTACCAATCCCTGATAAAGCATTTGCCAAAGACTTTAAACATGCCCATGGAGTGACTGTACAAAACCTCCCTATCACAAATTGGTGTTGGAGATCCCTTATCAAATCACTTTTTCCAGCACATTCTTTTATTAAATCTTCTAAATGCGTTTCTGAGAATTCCTCCAAACTGATAAGATAATCAGACGATATTTGTTGGAGCTCACTAAATTACGTATTCCATAATATTTTTATGCTTACTATTTTTCAGACATCAATATTCTCATCACTCCATACACAAATAAATAAATCATAGAGCTGAAATTATACTAGCTTCACTTGACTTTCCATTTAGTGTATATTATTCTTCTAATTCTAATATTTATTTTTCCAAAACAAGAATAAGTATTACATTTTGGAAAATAAATCAACTAAAACCTGTAACGTTAATCTTATAATAAATTAGCAATAGTATAGTGTGTTATCACAGCTAATTGGTAAATAATAAAAGACTGTTAATTAATAAAGTCTATTTATACACTTATATTTTAGTAATCTGTACTATCAACACTCCATCAACAAATATTTACTGTGTCTTCTCTGTGAAAAGCACTCTGGGACATCAGGGGCTGAGGGGAGTATCAGCCCTCAAGATGTTGACAATCTGGCTAGGGTGCAGTTCTCATGCATTAATTATAAAAAGTAGCACATTAAAAAAAAGTAACATGTAGCACATGCCAGCTACATAGTATAGCTAATACCTGTCATGAGATGAGGTCAAAGTCTTGTGGTGGTTAGGGAAATCCCCCCAGGAGAGTTCGAACTTAAGCTGGAAGAGCCTTGAGATATGATCAAGATCTAATTATGTTGGGAAAAGGAGGAATACAAGGGTTAGAGCATGAGCAAACAACGGAAATGGGAGGCACAAGGAATAATGTAAAGCTGCATTGCTCAGTATGGTAGCCACTAGCTACACATGGCTTTTGAGAACTTCAATTGTGGCTAGTCTGAATTGAGATGTATGGTTTCAAAGGCTCGGTATGAAAAAAAAAGGGAAATATCTCTTTAATATTAATTATTAATTAATTATTATATATTGAAATGATAATATTGAGGATATATTGGGTTAAACATAACAACAGTGGTATTAAAATTAATTTCACTTGTTTCTTTTTGCATTTCTAATGTAGCTACTAGAAAATTTAAATTACATTTGTATAAAGTCACATTTGTGTCTGGCATTATACTTCTATTGGACAGCATCAAGTCCCTGAGTAATTGTAAAGAGGCTGGGTTTATTAAATAAGTATTTTAAAGGAAAGTAATCAGGCTAAAAAAGTGCTGACTGGTTAGGAGAGGCTAGAGACTAGAAATATGAATAATTACCGCCTATTCAAAGGCCTACACATAAAGGGTCAAGGGCTGAATGAAGCAGGTGGCAGTGGAGGAGAGATGGTGTGGCATTATATATTTTTCTGTGTCTGATTACTTCAGCTCGACAATATATATTTTTAGATTGTTCCCACTGCCAGAGACATTATACAAGGAGACTTTTGGAATACCTAACTCTAGTGACTAGATATGAAGACAGAAAGAGAGAGGAATCGAATATGTCTGCCATTGCAAACTGAGGAGACAGGGAAAATGACGATGCCATCGGTGGGAGTGAGGAATTCGATGGGGGGACATGCTTTGCAGGGAGAGGTTTTAAGCCTTGGAATGTTTTGTAGTGGTGGAGTCGTGATGATGATTAATCTCTCCACGGAATGAATGTAAGGAACAGGTAGATGGCTAAGTCTGATATAATGATGTACATCAATGAGTAAATGTACCTAAGCCTTCTGTAAAATAGAAGTGGAATTCAGGGAGGGAATGATCAAATTAATGATAGCGATTAGACGACCATCTTGGTAGAATTCGATATTGAATTCAAGAGTACAGTGTGATTTCAGGTGGTGACTTTTCTGACAGTTCAAACGCAGAGCCAAGAATTGAACCATAGAAAATACTGACATTTGGAGGTTGGAAGAGGATGTTCTATGAGGATAAATTGATCAGTTATGGAAATAGGAAGAGAACAAAGACAATGTGGGATCATGGAGCCTAAGGAACTATAAAAATATCAAGGAGGAGGAGACGGCCAACAGGAGAAAATGTTTTAAGAAATGTATAAAAGACTGTAGATGGCATTTTACTATTTAGCATCAAAATATTAGCCAGTAGGAATACAATCCTCAACCATGGCATCTAAGAGACAGCAGATGTTCCATGATCTGTCTTTCTGCCTTTGGATCACCCGGCCCATGCTTAGGCTTTTCTCCACATATGTTTGCCCTCCTCTCATTCTCTGGTAATCACACTTATCCCATAAAGTTTCTCCTGAAGAGTGTCAGATTTACTGTTTCCTGTAGCATTTAATATCTGCATCCTCAATCAGCACTTATCACAGACTGCCTATTTTATCTTTTCGTACATAGTATTCTTCTGACTCCAAAGTTATTCGTCTTCCACCTCGCTATCTCCTTAGGATTGCCCTTAATGTTTAAAATACTCCATTCTTAGAGGAAACAGAACTGATAGAGAAAGATTCAGGGCTAAGGCTAGCAGGAATGCTTGATCTGGACTGTGAGAGCCACAGTGCTCCCACGGACCCACATGTCATCACTGGCTTTTCATTTCTCCACCGGTTTTTATCCTTTGTTTCTCCTTAGGGCCTTTACTGTTATTTAAGGGTGGAACCCACATTCTTTCATTCATTCATTCAGCAAGGCACCAAAATATTCAAAAGGTTATAAAATGAATTCGATATGCATCCTGCATACCCTCAATTGCAATTTATATGCATGTTTACATGTCTCTCTTCCACACTTGAATGTAAGATCCTTGAGGAAAAGAACAGGTTATTATACACCTTATCAATATTTGTATTCTAAATGCCTAGATAGTTCTTGGCACCGAGTAGACTGTCAACTCACATTTGCTTAATTAATATATAAATCAGTCAAAGTGTGCATTCCTTCCTGAAAGAGCTGACAAACTGAGAAAAGAAGACAAAATGTGTACAAGCAGCCAGAGTACAGATAGGAAGGAGATGCCTGATAAAAGAAGTACTCAGATAAAAACATATTAGGAGTTAAGTGAAAGGAAAAAAAAAAAATGTCATACAGAAAGGATGGGAGAAGGCTTCCTGGAGAAGCTGGCATTTGAGCAAGGCCAGAAGGAGGGTGAAAATGGGAAATTTCACTAAAGGGAACAGGGATTGTTGGTCCTACCCCAAAATATTTATCCCTTTATACTTATGAAGAAAAAAATACCCATTTTCCCATGTCTGGTTAGTTTTTACTTGAACTCGTGTGATCATTTTTCCTTTACAGAAGTTTTTTTTTTTTTTTCCCATAAAAAATTTCCTTACAATATGTAGACGCACAGCCAAATTTTATTTTAAGGACAACGGCATTTTTACCTCCTGTTTTGTGTGAGGGTCTGTGGGTTGTAGGAGATGAGAAAAGAGAGCTCCCAGCTGCCACAGCCCAGCAAAACCCCTGAAAGTGATGACTGCATCCATTTCCAGCCAGTGCCACTTTCTGAAAGTGATGTGTTTGAAAGGAGGATTGCAAATAGTTGCTGCTTCTCAAAACTGCGGTTGCTTTTCAGGACGCGGCCATTGCTATCTCCATGCTGACGCAGCTCCCAGCATTGGCACCAGCCTGACTTTGAACTGTTTAAGATATTTCATTCCCAACAATAGAGTATTCCACAAAAAGAAAGAGGCCTTGTTTTTAATAAGCTGAAGTGGATGAAATGGGCAGTCATGGAGTAAAAATGATTATGAGGGAGGGAAGTGGACACCTAGTGAGTGCCCCTCCCACTCTGTCCTCCAGGACTGCGATGTTCTCTGGGTGATGCTCTGAAAAAGTATGCATAAGTAGGGGTGGGGAATGAGTACAAGGGGAAAAATAGACAAGATTTAAAGGAGGCGGCATTTTCGGCACCTACGAGGTATTATGCTGGAAACAGCTTGGGTGTTAGGACAAGGTTTGTATCCCAGTTCTACTCCTTAACAGTATATTTTTTTTAACTTGCTAAGTTGCTTAATATTTCCAAGTTCAGGCTCCTGCATATGGAGCTTGTATTAATTACTTCTCAGCGGTGACCTGAGAGTTTTGAGATAACATCAGAAACTAGTCAGTTCATAAATGTTGGTATCCCCTGCTCCAGCTTGCCTTCCTTTCCTCTCTTCATGGAGTGCATGAGTGAAATCTCTGTCAGGGACTTCTCAGACCAGTAGATTCACTGCACACGATTGGAATGAGGGCTGCATTATTCTTTGCTGCAAAGATGGTGCTAATCACCCACCATCTGTAGTGTCTGTGCACGTACTTTTCCATTCCTGATGGAAACGCATTTGTATGCTAGGATAGGCAGCTGGACTCTTTTCCTCCATTCTTTCTTGATCTTCGTTTCTCATTTGGCTCATTGGGAGTACTCCACAGACGTGACACACAACTTGGCAATAATCAAGTTAGTGTTTTCAGGTAAAGGCTTTCCATTTCCAAAGATGAGACAGGGTTAGACACACCAAATGCTACTGCTTGAAAAGGCCTTGGAAAACATCTCATCCAAACCCTTCATACAGATGAGGAAACAGAGGCTTAAGAACTAACTTCCCCAAGACATAAAGAAATTTAATGGCCAGGCTCAGATTAGAACTCAGATTCCTGCTGTTCAGCTCAGGGAGCTTTCCAATCATTCTCATACCTCTCAGAGAGAAGCATTTTGCTAACTTTTTTGGAAGAACACACAACCACAGTAAATCCAAATGTTACATTCAAGGACAGTCACATGAGAATCTGTAAAGGGATGGCTCTGATTCTGACTATCTTTTGGAAAATACTAGAGACAACCCCTTGGAAGATTATCTTTTCCTTCTTTGATTAGCAACAATTCTGAATGCACCCTTGTTTAGAAACACATGGGCACATGAGCACACACACACACACATACACACACACAGTTCTCCTGTTCTCTCTCAGGATAGGTTAGTTGCCCAGGTGGTCTCATTAATGACTGCACTCTCTCAGGCATGAAACACCATGACTTTTTGCTGTTGGGACTGCAGTATGCAAATTGACTAGAGTCAATCATACCTGATTTTCTAAATTGCCTCTGCTATAACAATTCTCCCACCTGGTAATAAGCCATTGAAATTAAACAATGGGATTGATTACACATCCCTCACTCTGGGGAAACTCCATTAGTTTTACCTGAATAAAAACTGCAGAACAGGGCCCAATTTGGGGTAAGTAGTGTACAAGATGCTTCAGGAAGCACAGTAAAAATAACTTTGAAGAAGTTTAAACATTACTCTTTAGCCACAGGGAATATCAAGCAAACAGAATTTTATTTACAAGTCACATAAAGGCATGCTTAAGTGAGTATTGCCTGATGCAGGCCAGAATTGATAGAGCTCATACTTATTTGAGCTCAGCTCTTGACACAGATAGTGGGCTTCAGGTGAATCCTGGCACCTCTATGGCTCTGTTAGAAATCCATATATAGTATAATTCTCCAGCTTGAGATTTTCTAATTTCAAGCCACAGATAACTAGTAGTTGGGAGACCTGGAGAGGAGTCCCATATCTTAACTCACTAGCTGTTTGATGTTGGGCAAGTAATTTAACCTTTCTGAATCTCAGGTTTCAATTACCTAACTTGGGTTTTAAATACCTGCCCTAATCTTTTCCCAAGATTGTTGTGAGGATCAAATAAAACCACGTACAAAATATGACTTGCAAACTGGTAAGTGCACGCTAAACGTGGAGGATTTGTCTTTTTCGAGGCAGTCATTTTTACTGAGCTTGTGCACAATTCTACAAAACACAGATTTCAGCCAATGGTGAGGTTGGCCTTCTTTTCCTGACCTAACCTCATCCACAATGGCTGCAGCATAGATGGACTTTGGAGTCAGATAAACCTATGTCCTATGAATCTTCCATTTACTGGCTCTGTGTCCAGGGGCAAGTTAGCCAACTGCTGAGACTCATCTAAACATGGGCACTGAAATAATACCTCAAGGGCTACTGTGAGAATCAACATTGCTGTGGATGGAACATGAACACCATGCAATTAATGTTACCTATTATTAGCAGAGAATAACTGCAACATGCAGGGATATTCACATCATGCCTTGTTCTGAACAAAGCAAAAGCTTTCTTTGCCTGGTACAGTCTGAAGTATTGGCGAGAATTATTCAGATTTCTCTCTTACAAGGAGGGATGCCTAAGGACCTATAAGAAGACCGATGATACATTGCAGTCCATGGGATCTCATTCTCTAGATAGCGAGCTCCCGGAGTGTGGGATTAGATTTTTTTGCATCCCACCAATATTAGCAGTCATAGAGCCTAGCACACAGTCTGGCACACGGCCAGATGTATGGTCAACATTTTGCATGAATGAGAAAAGAAATCTTTGGCTGTGAAAGGACACATAGGAATGAAAAATATGAAACTTAATTCTTCCTGTTGGAAATAAGGGCAGAGATTTCCTTCTCTTTCCTTTCTGTCAGAATATTGACCATTGAAATTTAAAAATGTTAAGTACTTTCACTGTCATTTTCAATGTATCTTTTTAGAAACTATATAAGCCTTTTGTTAACACTAGGACCTAGGAATATTTTTCTCAAGGACCTGGTGGCCATCTCTTGGAAATGTAAATATCTAGGGAGGGAGTACCCCTATCTCCTAGTTTCTGTGGGAAGGTAGGAGCCTAATTTTGGTGGGCCCCTTGCTCCACATTACAAAATTCCTTCCTATCAAAAGGTATGAATTTTTTGTTTCCTCCCACACCCCTTTTGGATAAAGTCAAGTTAACACAGATGGTCATCCCAATCACCAGGTAAAGTTAGAATGAATGATGAGTGACCAATAATGCTGTTACGTCCTCTTATTTGAAGACTAGTTATTGCTGATCTTGAAAATATATATGTGATATGATGCATCTGCTTGGCTATATCAAAGCGTGAGATTTCTTTCTGTCTGCAGTCTCAGCGAATTGTCTGTGATGCATATCACACTCTGGTTTAATGCTTATTCAATAATAAGGGTGTTTTCTTTCTCTACTTATTACCTTTGTGAAGAGGAATTCTGGGTTGGGAGAAGCTCTTTTTTTTTTTTTTTTCTCTTTTTAATTATATTTCCCCAATACTTGCTAAGCAGAGCATCACGTCTCCCAGTCTAAATGGTATCTGATGACTATGGATATAAAGAATGGTCTGCAGGATTTCATATCAACCTCATTCTGCTAGGCTGTGTATTAGACAATAAACTGCATTTTTTCTAGGATCTTTCATGCAGAAGCTGTCAGGGGTTTTATTATTGAAGTGGGAATAGACAGCACTGGAGTTCTTGGCCCTTCCATCAGAAATAGATACAAACTCAAATTTCATACCTAGTTTAATAAATCTGTTGAACAGATTGAACAGGAAGCACTGAGAAGGTATGAACCATGCTTACTCTTTCTAAGGAGGTGAGATTTCTCAAGACTAATGCTGGTGGTTTAAACGCTAATGGTCTTAACTATTTCTTTGTTTAACTATAAACATTAAACAAACATGCCTACCTCTTTGAAACTTAACTACATTATTCTGTAACTGAGTAAGTTTTAAGAGTTTTAACCGAGTGACTCAGTAATAAAGATTACTCCCCTTCTGCCATCCAAAGAAAATCCCGATTCAGTAATCATAAATTCTCATTGGCCTCTGGCTAGGGTTGCCCTGATTACTTGCAAGTTTTCTAGAAATTAAAAAATGCTTGGCAGTTTGTATGGAAAGTGGGGATTTCCAGAGCCTTTTCTAAATAGTGGGGTAAATAAGTAATGCTCTGGTAAACAGAGTAAGATTTAAGACAGCTTACTCAAATAAATTAAGCAAGTAAAGATACTGAGATGAAAGGAAAATGCATAATTGTTAGAACAAAATGAGTCTGTTTTAGCCAAGAGGAAAATAAGGAGAGACAGGACTACTAAATGTAATGTGGAACCCTGGATGGAATCCTGGAAGAGAAAAAGGCCATTACGTAAAAAACTAAGGTAATCTGGATAAAGTATGTACTTTTACTACTAATAATGCATTAACATTAGTCCATTAATTGTAATGTAATTAAATGTGCCATTCTAATGTTAGATGTTAATAATAAGGGAAACAGTGTGAGGTACAAGGAGCGCTCTGTCAGGGAGGGAGTAGAGTTTAGACAAAGACCTTAGGTGAAAATCCTAAAATACCTTTCTTATTTTAATTGAAGTATAGTTAACTTATAATACTTTCAGGTGTACAATGCAGTGATTCAATATTTTTAAAGACTATTACAAGATTACTGACTATATTGCTTGTGCCATATATTACACCCCTGTGATTTATTCATTTTATAACTGGTAGTTTTTACATCTTAATCCCCTTTGCCTATTTTGCCTATCTCCCCACACTCCTCTCTGGCAACTACTAATTTTTTCTCTGTATCTGATAATCTGTTTTGTTATATTTGTTGTTTTGTTTTGTTTTGTTTTTTAGATTTCACATATAAGTGAAAATATACAGTATTTGTCTTTGTCTGACTTATTTCACTTAGCATAATATCTGCTAGGTCTATCCATGCTGTTGCAAATGGCATTATTTCATTCTTTTTTATTCCATTTATACCACATTTTTTATCCCTTTATTTGTCAGTGAACACTTAGATTGCTTCCATATATTGGCTACTGTAAATAATGCTGAAATGAACATTGGAGTGCATATATCTTTTTGAATTGGTGTTTTAATTTCTATGGGTATATACTAAGGAGTGGAATTGCTGGATCATATGGTAATTGTATTTTTATTTTTTGAGGAAACGCCATACTGTTTTCCATAGTGGTTGCACTAATTTATATTCCCACCAACAGTATGAGAGTTCCCTTTTCTCCATGTCCTTGCCAAAACTTGTTATTTCTTGTCTTTTTGATAATAGCCATTCTGACAGGTGTGAGATGATATCTCACTGTGGTTTTGATTTTCATTTCCCTGATGATTAGTGATGTCAAGCATCTTTTCATGTGCCTGTTGGCCATCTGTGTATCTTCTTTGGAAAATGCCTATTCAGGTCCTCTGCACATTTTTTAATTGGATTATTTGTTTTCTCTGATATTGAGTTGCATGAGTTATTTATATATTTTGTATATTTACCCCTTATCGGACATGTCATCTGCAAGTATTCTCTCCCATTCAGTAGCTTGCCTTTTCTTTTTGTTGATGGTTTCCTTTACTGTGCAGAAGCTTTTTAGTTTGATTTGGTCCCATTTGTTTATTTTTGCTTTTGTTTCCCTTGCCTGAGGAGACAGATAAATATATATGTATGTATGTATGTGTATATATATATATATGTATATATATATATACACACACACATATGTATGTATATATACATACACATATTTTAGTTAAAATATTTAGCTATATATATTTAGCTATAATATATATAGCTAAATATTTTAGCTATATATATATATATATTTTAGATATATATATATGCATATATAGCTAACACCAATGTCAAAGAGCATGCTGCCTATGTTTTCTTCTAGGAGTTTTATGGTTTCAAGTCTTACATTTAAGTCTTTAATCTATTTTGAGTTTATTTTTGTATATGGTATGAGAAAATGGTCTAATCTTATTCTTTTACATGTAGCTATCCAGTTTTCCCAACACCACTTATTGAAGAGAATATCTTTTCTGCATTGTATATTCTCACCTCCTTTGTTGTATATTAATTGACCATATGAGCATGGGTTTATTTCTTGGTTCTACTCTGTTCCATTGATCTATGTGTCCATTTTTGTGCCAATTCCATACTGTTTTAATTACTATAGCTTTGTACTATATTTTGAAATCAGGGAGTGTGATACCTCTTGCTTTGTTTTTCTTTCTCATGATTTCTTTGTCTATTTGGGGCCTTCTGTGGTTCCATACAAATTTTAGAATTATTTGTTCTAGTTCAGCAGAAAATGTCATGGGTCTTTTGATAGCAATTGCATTGAATCTGTAGATTTTGGGTAGTATGAACATTTTAACAATATTAATTCTGATCCATGAGCACAATATATCTTTCCATTTATTTATGGCATCTTCAATTTCTTTCATCAATGTCTTATAATTTTCAGAGTACAGGTTTTTCACCTCCTTGGTTAAATTTATTCCTAGGTATTTTATTCTGTTTGATGCAATTGTGAATGTAATTGTTTTCTTAATTTCTCTTTCTGAAAGTTCATTATTAGTATATAGAAATGTAACAGATTTCTGTATATTAATTTTGTATCCTACAACTTTACTGAATTTATTTAATCATGTCATCTGCAAATAGTGACAGTTTTCTTCTCTCCTTCCAATTTGGATCCCTTGTACTTCTTTTTCTTGTCTGGTTGGTGTGTCTAGGACTCACAACACTATGTTGAATAAAAGAGGCAAGAGTTGGTATCTATGTCTTGTTCCTAATGTTAGAGGAAAAGCTATCAGGTTTTCACTATTGAGTATGATGTTAGCTGTGGGTTTCTTCATAAATGGCCTTCGTTATGTTGATGTATGTGCCCACTATACCCTCTTTGTTGAGAGTTACTAATCATGAATGAATGTTGAATTTTGTCAAAAGCTTTTTCTTCACCATGTGTGTTTTACCTATTATTTTGAATGTGGCATATCACAATGATTGATGTGCAGATATTGAATCGTTGTTGGAATAAATCCCACTTGATCATTAGGTATGATTCTTTTAATGTATTACTGAATTCAGTTTGCTAACATTTTGTTGAGGATTTTTGCATCTATGTTCATGAGGGATATTGGCCTATAATTTTTCTGTAGTTGTCTTTGTCTAGCTTTCCTATCAGGGTAACGCTGACCTTGTAGAATAAATTTGGAAGTTTTCTCTCCTCTTCAATTTTTCGGAATAATTTGAGAAGGATAGGTATTCACTCTTCTTTAAATGTTTGGTACAATTCCCCTATGAAGCTATTTTGTCCTGGACTTTTGTTTGTTGTAAGTTTTTTTTTTTTTTTTTTTTTTTTATTACTGATTCATTTTATTACTAATAATTGGTCTATTCAGCTCCTCTATTTCTTCCTGATTCAGTCTTGGAAGATTGTATATTTCTAGGAATTTATCAATTTCTTCTAGGTTGTCCAAGTGATTGGCATAGTATCCTCTTATGTTCATAGTATCCTCTTATGACTATGTATTTCTATGATATCAGTTTTAACTTCCCTTCTTTCATTTCTAATTTTATTTGAGCCCCTCTCTATTTTTTTCTTGATGAGTCTGGCTAAGGGTTTACTAATATTGTTTATCCTTTGATAAAACAAGCTCTTAATTTCATTGATCATTTCTATTTTTTTATTCTCTATTTTACTCATTTCTGCTCTGATTTTTATTATTTTCTTCCTTCTACTAACTTTGGGCTTTGTTTGTTCTACTTTCTCTAATTCCTTTTGTTGTAAAGTTAGGTTGTTTATTTGAGATTTTTTTCTTCTTTCTTGAGGTAGGCTCTTGGATCATTGTGAACTTCTCTCCTAGAACTGCTTTTGCTGCATCCCATAGATAGAGTTGCATTTCTATTTTCATTCCTCTCAAGGAATTTTTAAATTTCCTCTTTGATTTCTTCACTGACCCATTGTTTTGTTTTTTTTGTTTGTTTGCTTGTTTTAGTAGCATGTTGTTTAGTCTCCACATATTTGTATTTTTTCATTTTCCTTTTGTAATAGATTTCTAGTTTCATACCTCTTTGGTTGGAAAAGATGCTTGATATAATTTCAATCTTCTTAAATTTATTGAAACTTGTTTTGTGGCCAAGCATGTGATCTGTCCTGGAGAATGTTCACGTGCCCTTGAAAAGAATGTGTACTCTGCTGTTTTAGTATAGAAAGTTTTGTAGATATTTATTAAGTCCATCTGGTCTAATGTCTCATTTAAGGTCAATGTTTTCTTATTGATCTTCTGTCTGGATGATCTATTCACTGATATAGGTGAGGTAATAAAGTCCCCTACTATTACTGTATTACTGTCAATTTCTCCCTTTATGTTTGTTAATATGCTGTATGTATGTAGGTGCTCCTATGTTGGGTGCATATATATTACAATGCTTATATCTCTTGTTGGATTGATCCCTTTATCATTATGTTATATCAGTCTTTGTCTATTGTTACAGTATTTGTTTTAAAGTATATTTGTCTAAGTATTGCTACCCTCCAGCTTTTTTGTTTTGTTTTGTTTTCATTTGCATGGAATATCTTTTCCATCCTTTCACTTTCAGTCTGGGTGTGTCTTCAGTTCTGAAGTGAATCTCTTGTAGGCAGCATATATAAATGGGTCTTGTTTTTTAGCCACCCTATGTCTCTTGATTAGAGCATTAAGTCTGTTTACATTTAGAGTGATTATTGATAGGTATGTATTTATTGCCATTTTGTCACTTGTTTTTTGGTTGTTTTTGTAGTTCTTCTCTGTTCTTTTCTTCTTTTAGTCTCTTATTTTGTGATTTGTTGATTTTCTCTAGTGTTATTATTGGGTTGCTTTCTCTTTTTTTTTGGTATTATTTTTAGGTTTTTGGTTTGTGGTTACCATGAGATAGATATTTTTAAAGCAGAAAGTTATTTAAGTCCAAAAATTATAAAATCTCTGCATTTTACAACTTTCCCCCACTTTTAATGTTTCTGACATTGAATTTTACATCATTACGTGGATCCCTTAGCTACTTGTTATGGTTATAGTTGATTTTATGAGTTTTGACTTTTAACTGCGATACTACCTTTCCAAGTTGTTGATCCATGCCTTTACAATATATTTGCCTTGACCATTGAGATTTTTTTTCTCCATATTTTTTCTCATTTCCTGTTATGGCCTTTCTTTTTCATTTAGAGATGTTCCTTTAACATTTCTCGTAAGGCTGGTTTAGTGGTGATGAACTCTTTTAATTTTTGCTAGTCTGGGAAACTCTATCTCTCCTTTAATTCCTAATGATAACCTGCCAGGTAAAGTAATCTTGGTTATAGGTTTTTTGTTTTTGTTTTTTTTTTTTTCTTTCAGCACTTTAAATATGTGATGCCACTCCCTTCTGGCCTGCAAAGTTTCTGCTGAAAAATTAGCTGGAATTTCCTTGTATGTGACTCTGCTTTTCTCTTACTGCCTTTAAAACTCTCTATTTTTAACTTTTATCATTTTAATTACAATATGTATTGGTGTGGATCTCTTTGAGTTCATCTTGTTTAGGACTCTCTGTGATTCCTGGACCTGCGTATCCATTTTCTTCCCTGGTTGGCTAAGTTTTCAGCTACTATTTTATCAAATAGGTTTTCTGCCTTTTTCTCTCTTACCCTTCTGTGACCCCTATAATGCAAATATTAGTACACTTGATGTTATCCTGGAGGTCCCTTAAACTTTCTTCATTTAAAAAAAAAAAAGAAAAACTTTTTTTCTTTTTGCTGCTCTGATTTGGTGATTTCCACTATTCTGTCTTCCAGATCATTTATGCATTCTTCTATATCACTTAATCTGCTGTTGATTTTTCTAGTGTATTTTTCACTTAAGTTATCATATTCTTCAGCTCTGACTGGCTCCTTTTTGTATTTTATAATTCTTTGTTAAAGTTCCCACTGTGTTCCTCTATTCTTTTCAGGAGTTTGGTGAGCATGACCATTGCTTTGAACTCTTTATCAGGTAAATTACTTATCTCCATTTCATTAGGATTTTTTTTATGGGTTTTACCTTGTTCTTTCATTTGGAACATAATCTTTTGTCTTCTCATTTTGTTGACTTTCTGTTTGTCTCTATGAATTAGGTGAAACAGTTACTTCTTTTGGTCTTGAAGGTTTGTCCTTGCGTGGGAGCGTCCCTGTGCAGACTGTGAGCCTGGTGGTTTTGGCAGGAAGGCTGGATCCAGAGAACAGAATGGGCAGGTCTTCTCCCAGGGCTCACTGAGGGCTGCCACCTTGGTGTATAGGGCTGGAGCTGGAGCCCAGCACAGGCCAGGGCTTCTCCTGGGGCATGTCAAGGGGTGCTGCTTTGGTGGAGGGATGTGATTGGATCCAGAACCAGACCTTGGCAGGTCAGCTAGAATGCCAGGCACTTTTCAGTCTCTTGCCTCTATGCCGTGACTTGGAGTAAATTTGTGCGTGTGTCTTTTACGAGCAGAGTTTCAGTTTCCTGCAGCCCTTTGTCTCTCCTAGTCATAAACCCTGCTGGTTTTCAAAACCATTAGGGGGCTTATGTTCCCAGTGCTGGTCCCCAGGGCTGGGGTGTCCAATGTTAGGCTTGAACCCTTTGCTCTTTAGGGAGAGCCTCTGAGTTTCTTACATCCCCTTCCACTACTGAGTCACCCACTGGTGGTGTGGGTCTTGACTAGTTTGTGTTTCTGCCCCTCCTACCTATCTTGATTTGCTTTTTTCTTCATATTCTTAATTGTTGAAGAGCTGTTCTTATAGTCTTTAGGTTGTTCTCAGAGAGAGTTGTTCTATATGTAGCTGTAGTTTTGGTGTGTCCATGGGTGGAAGTGAGCTCAGGGTCTTCCTACTCTGCTATCTTGATCCCCTCTCTGCCCGTAAAATATCTTCTTTCTCTTTATATCCCTAGGCCCAGTATAGTGTATACTGAATGAAAAATCTGTTTAATATTCTCCCTTTCTCCTCTCCTATTATTCTCTATTTTCTACCCCTTTCCACATACACATTCCATTCTGTTGATGAAGTCCATGCTTCTTGGTTGACCCTGCTCAGGTTTTGAAAAGAATAAAGCATAGAATACAGCCTATACCAACAACTTTGGCTATCAGGTTATTTTCTCACAATTCAAAGAAAGTGAAAGTTAAATTGGTTTGAACATGAATCTACAAAGACTTATGCTTTCATGGTGCAATATGAAAGATTGTGTACTGCATTAAAAATAAAATGTCATCTACAAAATGGTAAGTCCCTTTAATAAACCTATTAAGTAATTCATCCTGTGCCTTGTATCTGGTATTAAATCTAGGCTAAGTACAAAGTAGAGAGCCTACCAATATGTATCTCAGGATAAAACAAACACAGAGTGTTGGAGGTGGAAAGGATCTTAGAGAGTACTTATTTCAATGTCTTCATTTTATGTGTGAGTAAACTGAAGTTCAGGGAGGTTACCTGGTTTATCAAAAATCCGCCAACGGTAGAACATTTATATGTCACCTTCTCCTATAAAGAATATGAGGAAGGACAAAAGTAGAATGAAAAAAGAATATATAGACAATAGTTTGTGTTAGTGAACTTGACCTTAATGATTCAGCCATTAAGATTAGCATCTCCAGGGGGAACTTTGCTGAAGTACTAAGCTTTATAAATATATTAGACAGCAGGGCTAGTTCACTCAAGTATAGAGCATTGCTTACCTGTTATAACTTCAGAGTTTGAAGAGAGTTCCCTCTAAAAATTACTCTGCCACTGAACTTTGAAATTTCTTTAGTGGGCAATACCAATTTTATTCCATAATTAAGGATTTAAGATAAAAATATCTTTAGAATGATCCCTGTTGTCTTTTCCTTCTTTGAAAGGGTTATCAGGTGGCAGAGGGAAGCTGAGTAACAAAGATGGCCACAGTGAAATCCAAAGATCACTGGAGAATTAAGCATGTAAACAAGCTAGGAAGAGAGAGACAAGTCTGCTTTTCACCATGGCCAAAGTCTTAGGAGATTTCAGGGTACCCAGGAGTACAGTGAGAGCCAGCACTGATGACTGCCTGACAGCTCAAGCAGGTACTTCGGAGGCAGGCATGTGTAGTATTATATCTGGTCTAAATTTTGTTACTTTAGGAAAATTAATTAACTTTTCTGAGCCTTAGTTTCATAATCTATAAAATGTGAATAACTTCAAAGAATAGGGTAAGGTATTCAAATTAATAAACTACATAACATTTGGAAACCCAGAGCAAATGCTAAATACATAAAATGTTAATACTTTTTTTTCCTTTTTCCTTTTTCCATTCCTACTTCCTGTTCCACGTCTGGATACAAGATGCTTAAGGACACATAATATTTCTAAATAGTCACTGGATGTAGGGTGAATAAGTGATCCAACATGTGCATGACTGGGAAGGTAGGGGGAAAGTGAGAAAGCTATGTGCATTTGATAACATGGTAAGCAGGCGAGAGGGGAGAGAGTCAGCTGGGGACTGACCAGAGAACAGTTTGATCTAGGCTGGTTGGTTCAGCTTTCCTTACTCCCAGCTGTATTCATTTCCTTTTCTTCAGCAAATTCCCTTCCACTATACTTTCAAGCACTCCCAAATAAAAATGAAAGAGCCTGACAGAAGTGAATGTGTGTAAAAGTTATGATTCTTTAAGTGGGACTAATTTAATATTTGTCCAATGTACGTGATAACAATTATTCTTATTTTTATTTAAATTTTTTCCGTGCCAGGAAGTATTTCTGAATCCCTAATTAATGCCACATACTTTTTAGAAGTTTTGTTATATTTTCATGGGTATTACTTATAAATAGTACAGGGAGATAATGGTGAGAAGGTCTACCTCCCCACAAATATTAAAGTAGAAAATAAGGAACTAAGATAATATTGCTTTCTGAGAGTTAAGCTATAAAACAAACATAAATCCAAGCATAGCTATATAAATTCTATACATTGAGCTATATAAATGCACAGCTATGCAAAGCTTTAGCTTAAACAGGTAGAATGGCCTTCAGGCTAAGACCTACTCTGGAACATAATTGAAGTTATTTACATATATGGAGAGAATGTGTCAATCGGAGGAGTGTTAGCAGCAGAAACACAGCATGCTGAGAAACAATCGTTGGTAATGAATGAAGTCTTATCCTACTTAAGGGATTGGCTTCACTAGCTCCAGACCCAGGTATCAAATCCATTCTGCAGCTCTAATCCTTCAGGGCAGGCAGATGCACCCAGAATGCTTATCTTGATAACTCTTACCACATAATGTAGTAGTCCACAAATTCAGGCCTTTAGGGACAAGTCCAGCCCACCAGCTTGTTTTTATAAATAAAGTTTTTTGGAACATGGTCTTGGCCATTCATTCATGTACTGTCTATGGCTGCCTTCTGCTACAACAGCAGAATTGAGTGGTCACAGTTGTGACTGAAACTGTATGGTCTGCAAAGCTGAAAATATTTACTGTCTGTCTCCTTACAGAAAATGTCTGCTGACCACGGATAGCTCAGCCAACTTCCCTTGATTTCATGTTCAACAAACAACCTTTTGATTCGATGTTGATTGTTTGCTCCTGTACATACTTTATACTAGGAGAGAGAGAGAACTTGTAAAATAGTAATAAACCAATCTGTTTAAAGCTCCATCTATTCATACGTCATGGTAGACCCTCTGGGTAGACTAACATTTATGCATGTGACTTCAAAGCTGGTGGACTGACCTAGTGTCCACCCACAGGGTATTGTAGCCTGGGTCTGTTTGGAGCCCATCTTCTCTGGGTAACTTTGGGAATTACAGTGCATTTTTTCTTTCTGATAGCATGTTTTTCAGTTACTACTTTACAGATGAGGAAGCTAAAATTCAGAGAGAGGAAGAAAGAAAACATTTATTGAACATCTGTTCTGTTCTAGGCTCACAGCTGTTTCCTATGTAATGCCATTTAATCATTACAAGCCTATACGAGATATAAAACTCAAGTGTGTATATTCACAGATGTGGAACTGTAGGTTGAGAAAGGGGAAGGCCATACTAATTTGTTAGGAAGTCAGGATCTGCAATCAGGTGCTCAGACTCAAATACTTTTACTCTGTGGTGTTTTCACTTGACCTAGAATGCCTGACAGTCTTCTGATGCTGGGCTTAAGAGAGCAACACCATATGCCTTGGTCTCTTCCACTGAGGTATACTGTTGTTCTTTAATAAACACGATGAAGTTAGAAAATCCTAGAGATTTTAAAGGTGTAAAATTTTAAAATAAATCCTGAACATTAATACTGGAGTACAGAATCTTAGCCAACTACTTTACATATTCGAACATGCTCTTGCATAAAGAAATTGGTGTCACCACAGCCCGATGTTCATAAATAACAGTTTATGACAAAAAATTCTTTTTTCAAAACTGGTTTTGTACTTGAAGTGAATTAAATGTTGTACCCTGAATTCACTGCAGCAAGAACATATTTTAGAATTTCTGAAAGCTGAACAGAGTGGAAGGTTATCTATAACATGGGCAAAATCACAGTCATAATATGTGTTTAAAATAAAACACTGAAAAGAATTAAAATGTTCCCTTCAAGCCAAACTCAAAGAAATTTCAACATAAAATGGACTGTAAAAGTGCAATTAATGTTGCTTGCTGAGACCCATTCTTTAGGAGTTCAGAACCTCTGAAAAGCTTTTGGTTATTATTTTTTCAGCATTAAAGGAAACCAGCCTTTAGAGATAGAGCTGGTCCCACCCTCTCACACAGTGGTTGTGCACTGCTTTGGTTTTGATTTGTAAATGTTCTACCTGAGTGTACTTCTTGTCTTCTTATCTAGATTGAAAACTTTTAGATGGCAAAGTTTATCTCAATGACACTTAATTTACGACTATGCAGATGGTGGGTGTTTCATTAAAAAAAAAAAAAAATTGCCAATGCATCATACTGTTGTAAGATAGAATTTTTAACAAATTGATCATAAATGGAAATAAAGATGAGAATATTCAGAAAGAAAACTCTAATCCATGAAGAATTCACTTTACTAGTTTCTCTCTTCAGTTTTTTAAAAATAGGGAACCAGAACTAAACTCTGAGGAGCCATGAAGTCAAATGAGTAAATACACTGACAGCTAGAAGTTATTTGGAAAAGTCTAGTCACACAAAGTTAGCACTGGAAGGCACCTCTGAGACCACTGAATTCAAGCCATTATGCAAATGCATTACATAAACCCTAGAAATATTAAGTGATGAGCTCAAGGCCACAGGATTTATTGGTAGCCCAGCTGAGAGGAACAACTAGAACTCCTGAATCCAAGTTAATCTCCTGCTATAAGAGTTAATCTCAACTGTACTGGCTTCCTAGGAAAAATAAAAGTTCACATTTCCTTTAGAATTGTTTGAACAAGAAGTCTCTAAAATGCAAGGAGTTATTCTAGGTCTCCTTAGTGTTGGCAGAAAAGGGACTATATATTTCTTAGAAGGCTTTTGATGTGGACAGAAATCCAATTTATCCTGGCTTATGTATAAAAGGGGGAATTTACTGGCTCACATAACCAAACTATGTGTGGTGCTGGCTATGGGTGAGGAGACCTAGAGACTCACACACTCTTAGGATCTGTCTTTCCACATCCTTCATCTATGCTCTTTCAGATGCTGGTTTTATTCTCTGAGGCTGACTGTCTCTGTGAGGCTGGAATCAGAGTGTCAGGTAGATCTAGGCTTCATCTTTACTGCTTCCTAACTAAAGAGGAAACAGAACTCCTCTCTGCCAGTATTAATGAGGAAAATCCTAGGGGAAAATATGGATGGATTCTACTAAGATCAAATGATCATCTCTGGACTGATCACTGTGGTTGAGAGGTTGATTCTTGGACAACTCTAACTGGAATTATTTAACAGGAAGCATCAGGCTAGTAAGACTGAAGCTCATCTCAAACTTACATTTGGGGTGTGAGAGATGCAGGTTCCCTAAGGAATTAGGAGTGATGTTACCTGAGCAAGGAGGAAAGGTGTGCTGGGCAATCAGAACAGCAGGTGCCGAGGGAGAAGTTAGAGTCACCGAAGACTTACTCTGCCCCTAGAGAATATACTAGGCACTTAGCAATTTTTTTAGCTTGCTTATCACCTAGATCTCCTTCCCTCTTTTTTGGAAGCATGTATATTATGAGCCTCAGTGGGAGGCATAAGTTATTTTCTACTACCTATTTTCTAGAGAATTTGAAAATGCCAAATACTTGATTTCCCACCCTCCTTTGAAACTAAGGCACAGGAACATGACGTAGACTCAGCCAATGTCCTGGACTTTGAGTCAGGGGTTGGTGACACCAATATTTAGTTCACAGGCAATAGCGGCCGCAATACCAAGTCCAGAGGAAGCAGCAGACATGGTGGATGCAAGCTGGGCAGCCAGTACTCAGGGGTAGTAATAGTGGTGTCCTAACAGGACATGAATTGTAGTTTGAATTTGAAGGTGATCCTGCCTGCTACCCAGCTTGACATGTTCCTGAACATTTCTGAACCTGGTTCTCTAGCCCTCTTGGTGATACCATAAGCTCCCAGTAACTTTACAACAAATTGGTTCTCAGCTTAATCAATCTAGAGTTAGTTTCTGTGCCTCACAACTAAGAGAAAACAAAAAAGAAATCATATAATTCAGTATCCCAGTACCAGAAAACTCTGGAAGCATTTTTATTATTAAAAATGTATTATTTTTATTGAGAAACTTAATACCTCTCTTCTGAGATTTCCCTGGTGGTCCAGCAGTTAAGACTCTGTGCTCCCAATGCAGGGGGCCCTGGTTTGATCCCTGGTCAGGGAACTAGATCCCGCATGCTGCAACTAAGACCCCGCATGCCGCAACTAAAAGATCCTGCACTCCGCAGTGAAGATTCTGCACGCAGCAACAGAAGATCCCGCGTGCCGCAACTAAAGACCCGGTGCAGCCAAATAAATAAATAAATATTTTTTAAAAATACCACTCTTCTTTGAGAAGTTTTGATTAACAACTTGCCCTACATTAAAGGTAGGTTATATTTAATACAAATGCTACTTACGTCAATTCATATTAAATAATTCCAAAAGCATATTTGTTAGTCTATGCCATCCACTGGTGGATAGGTATTATCACTGTTAAACACTATGGAATTCAATATTTCTCTTGGATTTCATTGTCAGGATGACTTCAGGGTCACCATAACCTCTGTTTTGCTCCTTCAGTTCTACTAATGCAGTGATATCACTAAGTAGTTTACTTTCGACTAAACTCTCAGGCAGAACCTGCCATCCCACCCTTGACAGAAAAATGGCCTGACCCCCAACTCCTCAAAAGCTAAAAGGAAAATCAGCAAGGAGGAAAAACTAAAACTTCAGTGAGAAACTGTTTGTATCATTTAATTAATTTAAAATGAGACTTTATTTAACTTAAATTAAATAAGTATTTAATTTAAATAAGACAATATTATATTTTCCTTAGGAAGGCTGATATATTAGTGACATAACTGTGTATCTTAAATTGCCACAAATAAAAATGAAGATTAGAAGTTGTCTTTAACAGGACAGCATGAACTTCCAGTCTTCTTTTTACAGTTTTGGGTGGAAGATAAAATTTAGACAGGAGTTGCTGAGGAACGACAGGAAATTGTTGCTAAGGCTAAGTACCATCTGAAAATATCCAACATGTCACCAAAGGATTTATTAATTTATCTTCTCTCTGGGTTTTGTTTGTTTGGAAAAAGAACACATACACATATAGTTGCTACAAATAGATGTCATTGACCCCTGCAAGTGGCCCATGTTAATCTGCCACAAGTATCTAAACATGCTGCTTGGTCTAGGGCTGCTGAGGACACTGTCACAGCAAACGGGGTGATACGTGATTTCTTATTGCCTCCTAGATGTTCAGGAACTGTAGGTGTGTCTGGCTGTTTGCTCATTTTGTGAACACTAACTAGTTTAGGCATTTCTGTCTTTTCTAGGGCAGCACCAAATGTAGAAAGAGTGACTGTCTAACTTAATAATAATGACACTGTTAAATAAATGCTGCACTTCAGAGAAGTAGATCTTAACTTGGAATTTATCAGGAGCTATCAAGTCATTACAAACTGGCCATTACCAGGAACTTCCAATCATTTTCCACCAAGAGAGAATACACAGTAATTGCCTTTTACAACATTTTCTGCCAGCTTCTTCTCTTCTGCTTTTTTTTCTTATTAGTTTTACTGGAAGCTAATCACCTTTCAGAAGGAATGACAGATACCTTTGAGCCTCAAGAATACCAATGAAATATTTACTTTGAATATATTGCCATAATAGCTTATTAATAAGCACTACCTAAGACAGCACCATTTAGACCATTTGCTGAGAAGTACCCAGGACAATAATTTTGCTTATAAAACATAATCAAGATAATCAACAGAAACCAGAAATGAATCAAGTGAAGACTCTTGATGACAGAATCTTAGCCAAATCATTCAAAAAAATGATGGTCAAGAAACATGACTGTCATTTCCAACCACCTAACTAGACATGTTCTGTTATGGTCCAAATTAGGAGCATGAAATACACTCTCCAACCTAGGGGATTTTAGAGCACTTAGATGAATCACAAGTGACATATGGGAGCTCATTAAAGGAAGGTGAAGTTATAAGCACCCAGGGGGCTTGCTGGAAATCAGAGCTTTTTACGAAAAGCGTCAGAGGTCAGTCATACAGATTAGAGGATGCTCTTCATGTTCCTTAAAAATAATCCATTTCTCTTTACCCCTTCTCAGCTAACATGCTGCTTGAGTACTGGCCAGTACTACAAATTTTTGTTGTGTGTGTGTGTGTGTTGGGAGGGGGGGTGGCGGTGGAGGCTGGAGGGTCGTGATTTGATTGATTTTGATACGCAAACAATAAAAGCCACGGGAGAGTAAGACCTCAGTGCAGCCTGCTTGAGCCCAACTTGAACGTAACAGTGGAAGCTGCCCGAAGAAGGACAGCCATAGGCGGCTCTTATGTTACAGAAGTGATGCCCATAAGCTGAGCTTTGAATGACACATTATTTCCTGTGTGCACCCCAATCTATTTTCTGCCTGACTAAGCTTATAAAACTCTGCATAAATTCTCCCTCTCAGCCTGTTCTATAATCCTGTGAACACACTGTCTTCCTGTTCATTCCTTCAGCCAGCAAGCACCAGCTGTTCGGTCCTGGAAACATTTTACGTTAAAGGAAAAACAAAAAAAGAAGATGATCAAAAAGCTGTAAAAACTGCAAAATCTTGAGATATGCAGATGTTTTAGGGTGGTGAATATCTGACCTGAGTAAAAGAAATGATTGGGCTTCCATCAACCATTACACTGTTGAATACTCTGCTGAGATCGGTTTATCTGGACGCTCTTCAGCTGCCTCAGTTCCGCACAGTCTGTAAACTAAGCCAGTTTTGGTTGTTACGCGCTAAAGAAAAGATAAACTCTGAGCTTAAAAATATGAACAAAGATAGAATTATTTTAATATAGCAATCATGCTTTTTTCATTGAAAAATGCCACAAATTTTGTTAACTATATTTTTCAGCTTCAGAAGGAAAGTGGAAGTCACTTGATAATGTCGCTTTAATTACTTAAATGCACACTTCACGCCTCAAATACACAGGAAAGCTAGTTGTTATAATTAGAAGTTATACAAAGACATAGTTTATATAAATTGCAGCTAATTACTTAAGTAAAACGCCAGTCTTTTGCCGTCCTACAAGGAAAGATATCCAATAATATGTAATTTAAACAATAGGTCGAAGTGGCAGATGTGGTGATTATAATGTGAAATTTTCTTTAAAAAATATAGGTGGATGTTACTGGGAACTGAATGAATCCTGTTTCCATCTGGGCACTTAATTCCAGGTTATCTAGAAAAACAACTCATATCTACAGACCAAATAGTTTGAAGAGAGCATTTATGAACATTCTGTTACTAATGTCTTCCTATTCATTTTATTGATAATTTTAGGGAGGACTTAAAACCAATCAAAGAGATGATAATACTCTACAATAGGGGCCATGAAACTTTTTCTTTCAAGGACTAGATAGTAGATATTTTAGGCTTTGCAGGACATGGGGTCTCTTCTGCAACAATGCAAGCGGCTTTGTAGTTGTAGTGGGAAAGCAGCCATAGGCAGTACATAAAACATGAGTATGGGTGTGTTTCAATAAAACTATTTACAAAAATTGGTGGCCTACAGGACATAGTTTGCTATCCCCTGTTCTACACCAAGCATCTAATGACCTGGGAAGCAACACTAGACATTATTGCTATCCTCAAGACACTTTGGGGTTTTTGTTTACTTTCAACGTCTAAGGTCTAGCAGCCCTTCTCCAGGGACCTGCTTCTAGAGAACGAAGCCTTACTGCTTCAAGGCATCCAGTGGAAGGAATTGGTAACTTCTCTCCTGTGCCTTTAGAACAATAGTAACTATACTATCCTTGGAAGAACTGAGAAAAGGTCACTCACATTATTTTCTGTAAGGCTTAATTTTCTCATGGAACCCTAGCTGGGAAAGGCAAGGATGGGTACTTTATCAAAACTACGTGAATCACAAAATATGCAGTTTGGGTTTGTGGCCCTTGGGGTATGGATATGGAGCAGATCATGTTAATCCAGCCACTGGAGAGTAAGACCTCAGTGCAGCCTGCTTCTGCTGTTTCACCGCAACTTCAAGGTTACAGCTGAAGTTGCAGGAGCTGGAACAGCCTGTTTGAAAACAGGGTGAAATGAATATAAATACGTGTCTTTCAATTCAGGTTCACAGATTTACCATCTCATTAGATTTAACAGAGACGTTAAATATAAAAAGCAAAACTCCAAAATGGAGCTTACGGGACACAAAGGTACTACTCCCAAAAAGTGATAATATTTTAGTAAAAAGGTTCTAATATTGATTTGCTGGTGGTTATGCCTATGGTGAGTGTGCATTTGAACGGCAGTGTGAAAGTGAGGGGCAGTGTAGGGGTGGTGAGGTTTTGGTGGTTGCCCTCAGAAAATTACAGGCAGGCCTGACCTCCCTAGAAGAGAGCCTAAAATTTAAGGCCACATTCCTATTCCAAGAGTGCTCTGTGGTAATTCAAGTCCTGCTCTGGATTAATTTAGAACAATAATCCTACTTTTAGAGATTATGGCTGCCAATCATTAACATTACTTCCACTCAAATTAAACTCAAAAGATGCCAGGACTTTGGGAATAGAAACAACTTAGTCCCCAACATCTTAAGGGTTGGATATAACTTTGTGAATGGCTCCTGTGTCACTTCCCATTTTGATCTAGAAGGTGGCAAGGTGTGATATGAAGCTTTGCAACGTGAGGACAGTCATTCTGAGCTCAGAGCAGAAGATGTGGCTTCCTGCCATTGCTAGATCCGTCACTTAACATCTATGGTTACTCATACAGTTCATTGCTTCACTAAGTCTTGGTTTCCTCACCTTCAAAAGCTAAAAATAAATAAATAAAAAATACAGTTCTGCCGCAGGAGGGAGGCATAAATGACATACTACATTTGAAAAATCCTCCCTTTCACATTATCTCCTGAAGTAAAGCAGTATTCAATATATCAATGAAAACCTAGGGTCTTAACACTGAGACGTATGTTAGTATAACAGCTTTATTTTAGAAAGGAAGGCAGTGAAGTACAAAAATGTTAAGTTATACAGTTAACAGAAAATGATAGGCCTCGACTTGAACCATGGATTTCTCCCTTTTCCAATTCTACTGCATAGTCTCCCAGCACTCAAAGACAATGTGTTCCCTGTCCCTAAACACCAAGGAGAAACTGCGTACCATTTAAAAATATTAAAACAAAAATTAGATCAATTACACAGCATTCATTTATGGGCACAACTTTCAATTTTTTTTCAACATTGAGGACCTAGCCTTCTGATTCCTAACTAGGGCATTTTTTATTCTAGCATACCATCTCCTAGCTACCAAGGTCATTCTTGGTACACATGTAATATTTAATAAAGAGGCAATAAATAAAAATATTATGAAATAATATTATGATTTTATGAGGCAATAGTTTTGTAGTTTTGTTTGTTTCTGAGCATAAAGGGGATTTATTTAAAATAGGGTCTATTTTATTAAAAGGAATGCTTTCAAATTGCCCAACATGCACTGCCTGAAATGTTTCATTATGCAGTACAGCATGTTTATTCAGGTGAAAATATACAGAATATTGTATATCTCTAAATACACTGATCTAAATGCAAATGCAGTTAAATGTAAAATCCAACCTTGGTGTCATTTGGTTTTACATCCTACCATCAAAATTTAGAGGTATTCTTTCATTTTTTAACATAGAAATCCAGAAATCAATGGCAATTATAGGTAAAACTTGTAAAAACAGAAGTAGAACATTTGAAATTTATATGCCCAAACCATTCAGAAAACTTTTTGTGGAGGTATAAAGTGTAAATTAATTTTTAGGTTGTGTCATGGTCATTAGAAAAAAATAAAAAAGATTTGATTGCTTCTAGAGACCATGATTATAGAGAACTTAAAGATAAGAGAAGGTCAAGTGACTTCAGGTCTTTATTTCATTTAGTTGTAGGGCTGACCAAGGTGTTTTCTATCAAATTCATTGAAACCTAACTGTTTTGGAACAAACAGTACACAGGCACTCAAAAGGTAATAGATCTTCTTTCTCTTCTATTCCTACCTAATCAAAATTATATATTCCCAATCCCATTGCTCTATTGTCACAAAACAACATCACAATGAATCTAAGATAAACGTATCAAATTTGCGATCTGGACATGTGAATTAAATACAACTATCACATTTTATAAATATGAATACTGAAATCCAGTAAGGCAAAATGACTTGTCTATGACTCTACTGGTAGACTGAATTAAAGATCAAACCATGCCTTTGGTGCCCAAGCCCACTGTCTACTGGAATATACGGTACACATAGAACAAAGCTGTAAAACAGTCACTGGCTCTGCGTGGGTAACTTTACACTTCCTTTGGAAGTTGCATTAGCAATTTTATGCCACTGGAGGCATATGTTTCTTTCATGGCACTACAAAATAATCTTATTAGGCAGAATGAAGTAATATTGAAAAGGAATAGGTTCATTCTAGCCAGCTGACTGAGTCTGCCTGCCATCTTCCACTGTCTACAGCAAATCATTTTACTTAATGAAAATTTAAATCTAACTTACTCATGTAATGAGCTAAGTGTCCTTTGAAGCAGTTTTAGATAGTGGACATTTAGATAGTGGACATTTTCCAATTGAAAAAAACATAGTATCAAAAAGTATTTCCTACTTGCTAAGAGAGTAGATATTAAAAGTTCTCATTATTGGTATAACCATTACGGAGGACAGTATGGAGTTTCCTTAAAAAACTAAAAATACAACTACTGTATGATCTAGCAATCTCACTCCTGAGCATATATCCAGAGAAAACCATAATTTGAAAAGATACATGCACCCCAATATTCACTGCAGCACTCTTTACAATAGCTAAGGCATGGAAGCAACCTAAATGTCCACTGACAGAGGAATGGATAAAGAATATGTGGAACATATATACAATAGAATATTACTCAGCCATAAAAAAAAACACGAAATAATGCCATTTGCAGCAACATGGATGGACCTAGAGATTATCATACTAAGTGAAGTAAGTCAGACAGAGAAAGACAAATATCATATGATATCACTTATATATGGAATCTAAAAAAATGATACAGATGATCTTATTTATGAAAGAGAAACAGACCCACAGACTTTGAAAACAGACTTGTGCTTGCCAGAGGGGAAAGGTAGGGGGAGGGATGGATTGGGAGTTTAGGATTAACATACACACACTACTATATATAAAATGAACAATTAACAGGGACCTGCTGTATAACACAGGGAACTCTACTCAATAATCTTTAATAACCTATATGGGAAAAGAATCTGAAAAAGAATGGATATATGTATATATATATAACTGAATTACTTTGCTGTACACTTGAAACTGACACAGCATTGTAAATCAACTCTACTCTATTATAAAATAAAAATTAAATTAAAAAAAGTAATATCACAAAATTTTTTTTAAAAGTTCTTATTACACACACAAATGGTAATTCTGGGAGGAGATGGATGATGTGTTAATTAACTTGACTGTAATCATTTCACAATGTATACATTTGTTAAATCATCACCCTGTACACCCTAAATATATATATATATATATATTTTTTTTTTAATTTCCCTATTATACCTTGATAATGCTGAAAAAATATAAAAATTATAAAAGCATTTCCTATAGAATAAGCTTTATATCTTAGTATATGTGTACAACCTAAATATATTGATTTTTGTTTCCTGAAGAATAATACCATGCATTCGGTTGAATGTTTTGCAAAATGTCTGAATATTGGCAATTTCATAATGTTTGACATAATAGTATACCAGAGTGGTGCAGATAATGGGATCTCATCAAAGATCAGCTCGAGGTCAAATTCTGGTTTTTCCATTTAGAATTGGTACATGATTAGGGCTGTTAAGAGAGAATACTTATAAAATTCTAATCCTTGTGTTAGTCATATAAGTGCTGAGGAGATGCTAGTTTTATGACAGTTGGTGATGATGATTATGACGATGATGATTGTCTTAGTCAGTTTGGGCTGCTAGAATGAAATACCATAGACAGGGTGGCTGAAACAACAAACATTGACTTCTCAGAGTTATGGAAGCTGGCAAGTCCAAGATCAAGGCACTGGAAGATTTAGTGTGTGGTAAAGACCTGCTTCCTGGTTCATAGATGACTGTCTTCTTGCTGTGTCCTCACAGGGAGAAACAGAGCTAGAGAGATCTCCGAAGTCTCTTTTATAAGGGTACTAATCACATTCGTGGGGGCTTCTCCTCATGACTTAAGTACCTCACAAAGTAATTAATACTGTCCTCCTAATACTGTCACCTCCTAATACTGTCACATTGGGGGTTAGGATTTTAATATGTGAATCTTGACGGGACACAAACGTTCAGTCTATGACAATGATAACAAATGTAATGGTGGTGATGACAATGATGATGATAATGATGTTATAATGTTTGTTCTACACAACCAATCCATCCTGGTTGAGTCAATGGATTTGAAGGGTTGATGTGTTTAGAATGTCCTGATACCATGATTACAGAAAAAGGAAAACACATATACAAAATTAGCATGGGTTGTGTTGGGAATGAAAATTGGAGGCTACTGAAAATGTTGATTAGTGAACTAGGTTTATTGGAAGACTGGTTTTATAAAGTAACTCTGATGTATTCATGGTCTAATTAATTGTTATGGATTGAAGCCAAGATCTAACTGCTAGCTAGATAATTTTTGTAAAGGACATGGGATCAGAAAGGATGCTCTGTTACTTTCCTTATTGAAAGCTCTATATTACTCATAAAGTGAAGGACCAACTTGGAAATATTACGGGCAAGAAAGCACACTTCTTTTTCTTTTTCTTTTCCCCTTTAAGGTCAAAGTCCAACAACAATAACAATAATTAAAGCTACCAGTTCATGTACTGTGTACCTAGTACACATGCTAAATGTTGCAGACATTGCGTGAAGCATTTAAATACATCATCTCATTTAATTCTGAGAACAATCCTATGAGAGGAGTTCTGCCATTATCACAATTTTACATAATGGAAAATTGAGGCTCAGAGGAATTCAATCATGTTCCTATTGTCATGAAACGAATAAATTAGGTATTCAATATACTGAGACAATGATACCCTGCACAACTATGAAGAGTTTAGCCAAAGTGTGTATGAAAGTATATCAGGTCTCTTTGGGAACTTTACAATTTTTTGATAACATTCAGTAAGTGCTTCTATCTGAAAAATGAAAAATTGAACTAGTAGATGTAAAATTGTTATGGCTTTTACTAGCAGTCTTTTGTGATCTCTCCTGCCCTTGGGCCTCTATGGCTTGCTAGATCATATTCATTACAAGTCCGTGGAAAGAGTTTTTGCTGTGGACAGGAACACACGAGGCCAGGGATCTGATGGCTACTCCTGATGCTCTCTTACCCTCTCATACAGCAGTCTGTATGAAGTATGCTCCAAATCCATTTTGAGTTTGGTTATATTCACTGTTACATTTTAGTTCGTTTAAACTTACAGTTATTGATTACACACTAATGTGTATGGCATTGTTGTGTTATCTTGTAACTCAAAAGTAAATAAGAATAGACCCCAGTCCATGACAAGACATAGTCCTATAGGACAGGCAGGAAGGAAAATAGGCAATTTCAAGATACTGTTTTATATACTTTGCTAGAATTGTGCAAGGGAACACAAAGGAGGAGACTGGTGAAAGTGTCCTGAAAGAGATGATTCCTGAGCTGAATTCTGATATATGATTAGGCGGGTGCATGATATTCAGCCTCAACTATTAATCAAAAAATAGAAATACTAAGGAGTTGACAATAGCCAGTAAAATTACTAATGCAAATATGTGATAATAAACTTTTCCAGCTATATATTTAGACAAACTCTCACTTCAGTATTCAAGAAAACATGTATAACTGTTGGTGGGAATGTAAACTGGTACAACCACTATGGAGAACAGTATGGAGGTTCCTTAAAAATCTATAAATAGAGTTACCATATTATTCTGCAATCCTACTCTTGGGCATATATCCAGAGAAAACCATAATTCAAAAAGATACAGGCACCTCAATGTTCATAGTGGCACTATTTAAAATAGCCAAGACACGGAAGCAACCTATGTGTCCATCGACAGATGAATGGATAAAGAAGATGTGGTATATATACACAATGCAATATTACTCAGCTATAAAAAAGAACGAAATAATGCCATTTGCAGGAACATAGATGGACCTAGAGATTATCATATTAAGTGAAGTAAGTCAAAGACAAATATCCTATAATATTGCTTGTGTAAAATCTAAAAAAAAAATGATATAAATGAATTTATTTACAAAACAGAAATAGACTTACAGATGTAGAAAACAAACTTATAGTTACCTAAGGGGATAGCGGGGGTGGGGGAAGAGATAAATTAGGAGTCTGGGATTAACATATATATACAACTATATATATATATATATATATATACACATATGTATATATACATACATATGTATATATACATACGTATGTATATATACATACGTATGTATATATACATATGTATATATACATACATATGTATATATACATACATATGTATATATACATACATATATATACATACATACATATGTATATATACATACATATGTATATATACATATGTATATATACATACATATGTATATATACATACATATGTATATATACATATATATATATACATATGTATATATATATACAACTATATATATATATATATATATATATATATCTCTGAATCACTTTGCTATACATCTGAAACTAACACAACATTGTAAATTAACTATACTTCAATTTTAAAAAAAAGTTTAAAAAAAAGAAAACATGTATAACAATATTCATTACAGAATCATTTATAAGACCTTCGAATTAGAAACAACATCAGTGTTCAACAAATAGATAGATAAATTGTGGTATATCCATATGTGGAACACAATACCCAACTTCAAAGTGATGGAGTAGACAGATCTATACATCTCATTATTGATAAATATCCCAAACATAATGTTGAGTAAAACTTTTGCTGAATGATAAACACAGTGTAATACTACTTATCTAAAATAAGCAATGTTGTATGGCAGATATGTATTGTGTATGCACATGTGCACGCATGTGTGTGTGAATAAAAAAATCATCTGTAAGAACAGACAACAACTTTATAGCAGTGGTAGCCTCTCGGGAGGAAGAAGGACTATAGATAAAAGCTAGAGTTTAAAGAGGACTTCAACTTTATTTGTAATATTTATTTCCTTTAATAAAAAAAAATAGAACAAGGATAAAAAAAAGCTAAAAACTGTCAGGTTTTCAAATCCCAAATTATGTTTATAAATATATCTCAAAATGAAATGAAACAAACGAAAGAAGAGAGTGAGCTAAGAACAGGATGGATGAAGTATTGAGGAGAGCTGAAGCTGTGAGAGGGGAGGTATACAGGCAGTGGGAATAGTGTGGGCAAACAGACAAAGGTGTAAAAAAGGCTGGTGTATTCAAGGGGCACAAGATTCACTACAGGAGTAGGAAGTGTAAAGTAGGTAGAAAATGGTAGTAGGAAAATATTTGATAGGTAAGTAGATATATAGACTGTGGTGGGCCTTACAGCCCAAGTTAAGGCACTTGGATTTTATCTGTAGGTACTGAGATGTCTTTGTTTTGAGGAGGGGAATTATGATTAGATAAATGTTTCTGGCAGATTACACGGATGGTTGCTTGAGGAACTGTTTCGAAAGTATAAGAGTTATATTAGTCAGGGTTCTCCAGAGAAACAGAACCAATAGGATGGATGTGTTTGTGTGTGTGTTTGGAGACAGAGTGAGAGAGACTGAAACACACACTCGGATTAATTGACTGACTGATTGATTTTAAGAAATAGGTTCACATGATTATGGAGGCTGACAAGTCCAAATCTACAGAGTGTGTGCTCAGGCTGGAAACCCAGGAAAGAGCATCACCAATATTTCAGTTCAAGTCCAAAAGCCATCAGCATGGAAGGTCAGAGAAGAGCCAACGCTGCAGTTCAAGTCTGAGGCCTTCTGCTGGCAGAATCTTTCTTGCTCAGGGGAAGTCAAGTCTTTTTGTTCTATTCAGGCCTTCAACTGATTAGCCAAGGCCTGTCCACATTATGGGGACAATCTGCTTTACTCCAGGTCCACCAATTCAAATGTTAATCCCATGCAAGACAGCATCATGGAAACACCCATAATAATGTTTGATTGAATATCTGGTTACTGTGGCCTAACCAAATTGAAAAATAAAATTAACCATCATAAGAGTAGAGACAGGAGACTAGTTACAAAGAATGACTGCAAAAATCCAGGCTGGTAATTCAGAGCCTCAAAACACAGTAAAAGTTGAGTACATACTTGTTAATTTGAGTTGATTTAACAGTGATTTTAAAAATCAGACAAATGTGTATGTATGTATATACAGATACATTCATATGCATACACACACACACGCGCACGCGCACGCACGCGCATACATGCCATGAGAGTTAGCGTGGCAGACTCTACATTCTCAGTCAATGCGTGCTCATCAGCATCATTCTGAGAATATTCTGCAAGTTGTTTATTCTGCTGGGCTTCTCCCTGTGCCATTTGTGTTGTGTACTGGTGAACAGTTCTAATTCATAATATCTGATGAAATGTACTAGGGTGCTGCTAGACCTGCCACAAAGAAAGACTAAAGTTTGAGAGTGCCAAGTGGAAATTAGTTATTCTCTATATCTACAGACCTCAGTAATCAGAAAAATCTGCCAAGAAGATAAAACCATCTGTTAAGTCCACCACTGTACTGACCACAGGACAGCTAACTTTTCAAGGAACAACATATATGTGGGAGAAGCTGAAAATCTGTTAATAAGTTTATGGATATTCGGAAATATCATGTGCCTCATCATAAGAAGTACAAAGAGCCTTTTAAACACCATCCTTGAGTGAAGCAAAGGAGCCAAAATTTTGAGACAGTTGTGCTTGACTCAGAAGTTTGGATTCCATAGTAACTTGCACAGCACAGACATTATCAGTGTAAAATAAGTACTGAAAACCTACCTTGTAACTTGAATTTCTCATCTCCTAAAGGGAATTGTTAACATGGTTATTCTCAATGTGCATTCCCTAGTTCCTTCTCAATGTGGATTCTAAATGTCATTTATGGGAAATTTATGTCGATGAGTATATTCCCTTCTTAAGAAGAGGGAGGTTTAAAGCTTCTAAGGCTCATTTTACTTTCTTACTGGGCAGTAAGGATCTTGGGATTTTAAGCTGGATGAAGTTTATGACTATAAAACATTTACTGGCACCTATTTTTCACTACCACCATGGTCAATTTTTCCATGTTTGAGGTAGTGCTGTGAACTTCATTGAATTTCTTTCTTCATTATTTATTTGACAATGCAAATGTATTTATTAAATCATGTTTATTATATCATTTAAGTAAACAAATGTCTAGTAGGTATGTTGGAAGTAAAAAAGAATATATTACGATGATATTACCATTGATTGTAAACTGACATTTTTGAGAGAGTTCTGTGGGCACTGACTCCACCATTTACTAACTTGGTGACCTTGGATAGATCATGTAAGCTTTCACACCCTCATCTTAATATTTTCTCTTTCCTCAGTGGTATGTGTTATAGAGTGGCTGTAATGATTAAATGTTCATGAAAAACTCTTCATAAACCTTAAAGAACTATACAAATGCAATTAACAGTACAGATAGGACTCTCATTACAGGAAGCAGAGGATCACATATGTTAATATATAAAGATTTTTTTCTCATTATACCAATGAACAAGTTAAAATGCATCAAAAGATTATTCTGCCATAGACTTAAAAGTAATCTATTCTTTAGGGATTCTCAGTGTTGGCAATGTTGTTGTCTTTTTCCAGAATCAGAGTATATTTGAGCTGAAAGGAACCTTGGAAAACATCCAATGTAATGTCCTCAATATCTCACCCCCATTTACCATAATGTAAAATTTAATGTGAACATAAAATAAAACTTTCTAGATGGTTAAAATGGATTTCTCTTTGAAAATTGCATGTTAAAGTGTATTTAGATTCTACTAGGACACAAATGAAGCCTGAAATTTTAGATTCAAGAACAAGAATCAAAATTCCTACGGGATTTCTTGTTAGGTGATAAATGAAAGGATAAAAATATAAAGTTGTTGGGTATATCTGACATGTTACCATAGTAACGTCTGGTAAAGTATGTCCACATAAGAAGGATATATGGCCACTATCAAATAACATCAGAAAGTTATGAGGGTGAATGAAGCTGCAGAGAATGTGTAAAACATCAATGAAATTCCCAATTCTCTGTTATCTATGAGGTGACTGTTCATACTGCAAATGCTTGATTCCACCCTTTTCCCAGGGATACCAATAATGTTATTCTGAGTAGTTATTTTCTATAATTAGTCAAGGTGTATGCAATGAATGGAAAATAATTATAATATTAGCCTAAGTAAGACATGATGGGGGGGGGGTATAAATATTTTTTAAAAAATAACATAGGCTGAATTCTTGAGAAAAAACCAAATAGCTTCTACTATTCACATCTTCCTTTATTGTAGAATTTCCAGATATTTACAAATATTTCAATTCCCTAACATCTACAAAGAATAACCTAAAATGAAGCTATAAGAAAAAAGAAATTCCTAGGACTCCTTAAACACATATCATGTACTTTACCATGTTCAGAAAGAGAAACAGTGAACATTAAATAAATCTTTAAATATTGAGAACAGAACACACAGGGGAGCTAGGGCTTGCACTCCTGAGTATTTTTTTAGCATTATGCTCTATAATGGAGTCACCACTTCACCTATCAACTAAAAGTAAATTAGAATAAAGCAGTGTTCTATGCAATGTTATGGTCCATGAAGCATTAAAGGAGCAGTGATATTCTTTTTAGGTTCTGATTGGTAAAAATTTGGACTGGACTGGCTAAATCTCCCGGAAAGATAGTTTAGAAGATAATTTCTATATAATACTATGGGTCATAGAAATATTATAAGGAGTTTCCTTTAAAGCAAGGGGAAAGGGAGTTAAAGTTAGAGGAAAAGTTGAAAAAGAAAACAAGTCATGAAGGAATGGATGACAGTGAGGTTAGCCTTGGAAGAAAAAAAAAAAAAGACTGCTTTCCCTGAAGTTAGAACAAAGGAGGAGAGAATGAGGAAGGAGAGGTAATATATTTACAGTGGAAATAAACATGCTTGCCCAAAAATGTTCATTTGGAGCAGAGGGAATTTGGCGGAACTAAGGCCAGAGAACTCTAATCTCTAAGTTAAAGAGTGGGTAAAGAGTGGGTCCTTTGCTGAGGCAGAAGAGATGGAGAAAAACTTGGTGGTCCTAAGAGTGTTGAAACAGTTTGGAACAGTGACAGTGAGTTGTACAACATGGAGGAAATATAAGAACAGTGTAGAAAGGGTGGTGGGGAGCTCTGAGGACCCAGCTGAGGTTAGAAATCAAATGGTATGTTTTCACTAGTCAGAGGGTAAAGAAAATATGCGATGCCAGTAGCTCAGGGTAGGCAAACAGCCAACTACAAGGTCCCAAAGTAGGCAGCATTGAAATGATCCATAATCAGGCTCAAACCAGATAAGGAATAAGTGACTCCAGAAAAAGCCTCAGAGCTTATGAGGCCAGTGAGAGGTTTTAAAAGGGATGAGAACCATCAGGGTGGAGGCCGTTTCAGGATATGGATATAGTCAGAAAAGAGAGACCCTAGCCACACTAAATTAAGTTAGAAATAAATAACAAAAAGAAAAAAGAAATAGCCTATGTAAAAAGAACACTCAATGAACACATTTAGAAACAGACTGATAATAAAAATACAATATATCAAAACTTGTCAATGCAGCTAAAACCATTCTTATAAAAATTGTGTGCTTAAATATATTTGTTAGAAAAAAAAAGTTGAAAATTAACGATGATAAGGAGGTAGAAAAAAATCAGTAAGTTAAACAGAAGAATCTGATGTTATTGGGACTGACATATACACACTACTAAATATAAAATAGATAACTAATAAGAACCTGCTGTATAGCACAGGGAACTCTACTCAATACTCTGTAATGACCTATATGGGAAAATAATCTAAAAAAGAGTGGATATATGTATACATATAACTGATTCACTTTGCTGTACACCTGAAACTAACCCAACACTGTAAATCAACTCTACTCCAATAAAAATTTTTAAAAAGATGAAATATCACTTAATAAATGAATTTAACAAGTTTCTTGGATATAAGGTAAATATACAAAAAAATCAATTATATTTCTAAAAATAGATAATGAAATAATAAAGAAAATATTTATTAAAAGCAGTTTTAAATGCATAAAAATAACTTCAATAAAAATGTATTGGATCTCTCTATATAAAGCATAAAATTATTTTGAGAGAAATTTAATACTTAAATAAATGAAGGGGTATACCTTGCTTATGAATTTGAAGATTCAGTATTGTAAAGATGCCAATTCCCTTCAAGTTGTTTTATAAATTTAATGTAAGCCCAGTAAAATATAAATATTTATTTATTTGTGTGTACTGTTAGAACTTGACAAGTTGACTTTAAAATTCATATGGAAATGCAATGGGCTAAGAATAGCTAAAATATTCCTGAGAAGAATAGTGACAGAGGCGGGACTTTCTTGATCAGATATTAAGGGTGATTTTGAAACTACATTAACTAAAACTGACATTGGTTCATGGATATAAAAATTGACCAATGGAACAAATAGAGGCTGGTGAGAGACCCATGCATGTATAGATGCTGGATTTATGAAAAGGTGTGCAACAGAGCAATGAAGAAAGGAAGGTCTTCATAATAAATACATTTTGATCCCTATCTCCCATCTTAAAACAATATTTTCAACACATGTTACAGAGAATAAACAGATCCCCTAGGAATCATTCAGAAAAAGACCATCAATCCAACAGAAAAAAAAAAGGGCAAGATATTTGAACGGGCAATTAGAAGAGGATATCCAAATAGGATATCCAGGAGATAAATATATGAAGAGACGCTCAATTCTGTTATTAATCAGAGAAATCACAAAGAGATAACATGACTCACTCACTATAATGACTAAAATTAAAATCACTGACATATCATGTGTTTCATGTGTTGGTGACCATATGGAACAACTGAAGTGGTCACCAACAATACAATGGAAAAATCAAATATCACTATAGTTCTACAACGAAATCCTATCCAGCAATAAAAATTAAACTACAGCTAATTGCAAAAAATGTGGAAACTTACAAACATAATGCTAAAAAAGAAGCCAAATACTAAATAATGCACACATTTATTAAAGTTCATATCTAAACTTTATGTAACATTCTAAGTCAAGTCTAATGGAAGTTTCCTGTAAGAAGTTAGGAGAGTAAACACTTTTAGGGAGGAGGGGAAGAATCATAATTGAAAGAGGACCAAAGAAAGGCTTACAGGGTAGCAGCTATCTTCTATTCCTTGACTAGGATGGTGGTTATATAGATTATTCACTTCGTAAAAATGCCTTCAGCTGTAAATTTGTTCTGTGCACTTTTCTATATATGTTACACTTCAACAAAAAATGTTAAAAAAAAAAAAAAGAACATGTGAATGGAATTTTTGACAGCATATTTCTTCTTACAATGTGATAAATTTCAAATGCTATTTCCCATTTCTACTGCAGTGAATAACTTTTTTTCGGACATGTAGACTTAGATTTTAGAATCTTGTTTTATTAAAAACTAAAACAAACACAAAAAAAGAACAAAAAGGGCTTCCCTGGTGGTGCAGTGGTTAAGAATCTGCCTGCCAATGCAGGGGACACGGGTTCGAGCCCTGGTCTGGGAAGATCCCACATGCCGCAGAGCGGCTAGGCCCGTGAGCCACGACTACTGAGCTTGCGCGTCTGGAGCCTGTGCTCCGCAATGGGAGAGGCCGCGACAGTGAGAGGCTCGCGCACCGCGATGAAGAGTGGCCCCCGCTCGCCGGAACTGGAGAAAGCCCTTGCACAGAAACAAAGACCCAACACACCAAAAAATAAATACATAAATAAATTTAAAAAAAAAAAAAAAAAAAAAAGAACAAAAAGATGACAATGAGGGCTCATAAAAAACAAAATAACTTGCATATATTATAACTCTTCAGCTTCAGAGCAGCTACTTTAGGTGCCTCCCTCCTTTTCCTTTTTGCCCACAGATAGCCTGGGCCTACTAATATTTGTAAGATGCCCCAAGGCTGTTCATCAGTGGCTCAGATTATTGGTCAGTTTGACTATCCCTAAAATGTAGGTAACGGTCACAGCAGGACGAGATGAAGCCAGCCTCCATTAAAAATATTAATAAAAGTAGAGCACCAATTTATTAAATGAAAAGCCTCTGATCTGTTCACTGTAGCAAACAGCTGTGATTCTGTATCCTATTGAGGGCCTTGGGACCCAGTGACACTAGCAGGTCTGCCTCTGTGCACATTTCTCTCAGCTGGTCAAATAAACAGCTCTTCTCTCCTCCTGTAGACAAGGCAGGGTTGCTCCCAGTTGTCAAACTCAAATAATCCCCTTCAAACAGAATCCCTGGCAAGTTCAAAGGAAACACACTAAACCCCACTGCTTTGGGGGATAATGGACACTGAGAGTCAGCTGCAGGAGCAGAAACAGAAAGATGCCTCTGAACATGAAACATTAACAAACCAAGCATTATTACCAATATTTCTCCCCCAGCCAATGACCTTTAGCAAAAAATCAACTCCAATCCCTAGTGTTCCAGTCCTTTCTTTTCTTCTGCATTTCATAGTCTACTAGCTGAAGTTCAAGTTTACTTAGTAGCATAAAATTCTACATACACATACACACACACACACACACACACACACACATCAATAGTTTGAATACAATGTAACCAAATCAAAAGAGAAAGTAGGTAGGATTACATGTCAAAACACAGTTTGATCCTCATTCTAATAATCAGGGAAGATTTTTTCATCATTTAAAAAATATTAAACAGTTGATAATGCACAAATACTGCATGGATGCCCCTGGATGCACTATATGTTTCTAAAAATAAAAAAATTTAAACCTTGAAAAAAAAATACTGCATGGATACTGTCTAATGAGTAAACAACTAATTATCCATAAATAACCGATATGGCTAATAATTCATTTACATACTTTGTGACTGACAGAAGAAACTGATTATTTTTTAAGATTTGGAAATATGTTTCTCAATCCCTTGTTAGTTATCACAGTCTTTCTCTGTATTCCCATAAACCCCACCTCCAAAGGAAAACTGACATTATCTATCTATCTATCTATCTATCTATCTATCTATCTATCTATCATCTATCTGATTATGCTTGAGAAAATGAGGTCCAATATTTAGCTGATTTAGTAGGCAAGACTGAATATATGTTTCAGTGGATGAATAATGCCAATAGTGAACACAGCATAAGTGATTTAAAATGTCATGCTACTGTGCAAATATCATATGACTGCTTATATCTATCATTTGATTTCTGCCTTTATCCAGAATGAATTTCCTGACTTGATTTTAATAGGCACCATGCGGCTTATTTCCCAATCCCAGGCAGCTCTTAAATTTCAGAAATAAAAGACTTCTGCTTATCTCACAAGAATGTTTTAAGAATAAATGTGATAAATTGCCAGAAAGCATTTGAGTTTGTTGGAGAAAAGATACTATGTAAAAAGAAATGTGATACTACAATGGCTATGGTTTTCACATGGTGATCCTGAGCCTTACATTTATCTGGGTAGGATGTCTCAGGCTTTCCTTTCAATGGAACACCATCCTTGACCCCTGTGTCCTGTGAGAGAGGGGTATACAAGGATGAACGCTCAACTAGGAGTCAGGAGACTCCAATGTTTATTATGCCTCTACTTCCAACCAGCATGGGTAACTTTTTATAAAACTCTTTACCTCTCTGGGCATCAGGTACTTTATCTTTAAAATGAGGTAGAACTAGACATTACATGAACTCGAAGGTGGCTTCCAGCTCCAGCATTCTGTAATTCTATGATTGAGTGTGATCCTTCGTACTCAGGAAGGTAAGAAATTGTTTTTAAAAGTAAATAGCAGAATGGTGGTTTAGGAGTTAAGGTTCTACCTTCACTGAAATGCCTACTCCCATCAAATAATTTGAATTTAGCTTTGATGGTGGCTCAGGATTTGAGAAAAGCCTTCCCTTATCCTATGCAAGCTGGTTCCCAGTTACTCCAGAAAATCATCATATTTACTTCCCTCAACTCACCATAATCTGTATCTTTTTTTTTTTTTCATTAAAAAAAAAATTTGCCTCCTCAAATAGAATTTAGGCTATCTTGTTTACTGCTTAATGTTTAGTGCTGAGAGCAAAGCTTAGCAAATCGTAGGGCTCAAAAACATGTGTTGAATGAATAACTTACTGCCTACCAAGACCATTAAAAAAAAGTGTAGCATACGGCTAGATCTCTTTAAGAGAAAGATGTTTAGTGAACACTAGTACATGGAAGACTTTGCTTTCCTTAGACATGTCAAAAGGAAAGACGACGTGCTGGAATTAGATCAATAAAATATATCTGGAAGCTTTCCCAGCCTAAATCACTTTTGCCAGGTCACTGGAGAGGTACATGGTTTAAGTATGATGAGATTTTGCAGTAATACAAGGAGAATAGTCCTCTCTTTTATATGACACACATTAATTCAATAGAAGCTTTTATTAATCCTAGAGTAATTACTTTTATTGACTGTGGCATGGCTTTAAAAAAATATACAAGTGAGATGTAAACGGCTGCCAAAAAGTTCAGCTGAGTGCTTGAATCAGTTTCATTTTGTACTAATAACACACCACAATATACAAATTGTTATATATTACATTTTAGAAAAATAATTTACATCACTGGGGTTTAAGGCATAAGAAATGGCTTCTGCAAGTTTTCTCAGAATCTGTAGCTTCAACAACATGTGGATCCTATTTGTTACTGCTATTTTTTGTGTGAGTCTATTTTTAAGGATCCCAAGTTTGGCAGAATTAAAAATATGGATATCATCTGCATTGCTCCAGACCACTCTATCACAGCATAGTAATTTGTATATAGGTCATCAGAATTTTTAAAAAGGGAATCTATAGTTATATTTTATATAGTCAGAGAATTCACTGTTCCATGATGCCTTTTCTCAGGTCATCTTGAGAACTGATTGTCACACAATGATCCAATCAGCTGTTTGATTGATCTGATTCAGTTCATCCATGGCACCTGGACCAACCATTTCAAGGTCAGGTTATTTCTGTATGATATTGATGGACATGGCATGCAACATTGAGGGATAAAAAGAGTTTATTATATTCAAAAACTGCCCTACACCAAATATATTTCCATCCCTTTGCTTAAAGAAAGCTGAGACTACCTAAACTGAATAATGTTAACTCAGTAATTTCATCTGACAGCAATGTTTGGTATGGAGTTGCACAATTAGTGTGGACACTCAGTCAAATTATTGAAAATCATGAAGGCAATAATGCTTCATTAAAGAACTGCAGTTGTGTGTTCAGAAAAGTGATATGAATAGGGGGTTTGGAAAAACTGTCTAACACAAATGAGCAGATAGCTTATGAACTCAGACTATAAGCAGAGAGAGCTAATATAATGCAATGCAATTTCACATGTTTTAAAACAAATGTACATAACTGTGGAGCAGCCTTTGATTGTACTTTGAACAATCAGTTTCAAACTCAGATTTATTTCTTATATGTCGGAACTTTTGGCTGAAGCATTCATGCCACTAATATTCATTGAGCACTTACTACAGAATTGGCACTCTCCTAGGAACTAGAGATACGTGTGTGTATGTATGTATGTATGTCTATATATATATATATATACACACACATGTTAAACAGACAAAAATCTCTTTCCTGTTGGAATTGAAATTCTACTGGGCAGAGATAGATAATAAAGATATTAGTGAAATTAATTAAATAGTGTGTTAGGAAGTAATAATGCTATGGAAACAAAGCGGAATAATGTGGATGTCAGTGCCCTGATGTTGGAAGATTCAATTTTAAATGGAGAGATCATGGTAAACTTTGTTAAAAAGTGACAGTGGAAGAGACTGGAAAGGTCCCATTGGAGGGAGATCTATGATATCAGTGGGAAACATGTTCATTGCAGACTGAATAGCCAGTGCACAGAGTAGGAAGGTATATTGTGTCTGACATGTGTGAGGAACAGTAAAGAGGTCAATGTGTCTGGAGTGCAGTGAAACAGGGAATAGGAGTAACATATAAGATCAATTCTATAGGACCTTGTAGACCATCATAATGACATTGTCTTTTACTCCTAATGCAATGTGAAGCTAATGGGGAGGTTTAGCAGAAGTGTAACAATATCTGAATTACAGTTTAACAGACTTACTCATCTCAACATGACCGAAAATAAATTATGGGGTTTTAGGTTAGGATGGAAGAAAGGAAGAAGGATATTCAGTTAGGAGTGAGATGCTAGTGGCTTGCACCAGAGTTTTAAACCACAAACTGCTCATCCCACAGCCATACTTTCTCCTCCTTGAAATCATACCTTAATGTCTCTGGAAGGCTTCTAGAGTTTTTCTAGTAGTTCTCACCAGTGGAATCCATCAATTGATGTAATTTACAGATGTAATCCATTTAACCTCACTATATCTTAGCTTTCTTATTTGTTAAATAGGGTTAAAAACAGTGACTAATCCTTATGATAATGGTGTGAATTATATAAGAATACTCATGTATATATACAAAGCTATGGTAATTAAAACAGTATGGCATTGACACAAAAACAGACACACAGATCAATGGAACAGAATAAAGAGCCCAGAAGAAAACCTACACATATATGGTCAAATAATTTATGACAAAGGAGCCAAGAATATACAGTGGGGAAAGGACAGTCTGTTCAATAAATGGTATTGGGAAAACTGGACTGCCACATGCAAAAGAATGAAACTTGACCACTAGTTTACACCATACACAAAAATGAACTCAAAATGGATTAAAGACTTGAACATAAGATCTGAAACAGGGGCAGGACAGGAATAAAGATGCAGACGTAGAGAATGGACTTGAGGACACGGGGAGGGGGAAGGGTAAGCTGGGACGAAGTGAGAGAGTAGCATTGACATATATACACTACCAAATGTAAACTAGATAGCTAGTGGGAAGCAGCTGCATAGCACAGGGAGATCAGCTCAGTGCTTTGTGACCACCTAGAGGTGTGGGATAGGGAGGGTGGGAGGGAGATGCAAGAGGGAGGGGATATGGTGATATAGGTATGCATATGCCTGACTCACTTTGTTATACAGCAGAAATTAACACAACATTATACAGCAATTATACTCCAATAAAGATGTAAAAAAAAAAACAAAAAAAAAAACTTGTAGAAGAAAACATAGGTGGTAAGCTCCTTGATGTAAGTCTTGGTCATAATTTTTTAAAAATCTGATACCAAAAGCAAAAGCAACAGAAGCAAAAATAAACAAGTGTGACTACATCATACAAAAAAGCTTCTGCACAGCAAAGGAAACCATCAACAAAATGAAAAGGGAACCTAGTAAATAGAAAAATACTTGCAAACTATAACAGGCTAATATCCAAAATATACAAAGAACTTATACAACATAATAGCAAAAAAAACCAAACAATCCAATTAAAAAATGAGCAGAAGATCTGAATAGACATTTTTCCAAAGAATACATACAGATGGCCAAGAGGTACATGAAAGTATGTTCAAAATCATGAATTCTCAGGGTAATGCAAATCAAAGCCACATACTTGTCAGAATGGCTGTCATCAAAAAAAAAAAAAAAAAAAAGAAAGAAAGAAATAACAAGCATTAGCGTGTATGTGGAGAAAAGGGAACCCTTATGCACTGTTGGTGGGAATGTAGATTGGTGCAGCCACAGTGGAAAACAGTATACAGTTTCCTCAAAAAATTTAAAATATAGTTACTATATGATCCAGCAATTCCACTTTTGGGTATTTATCTGAAGAAAATGAAAACAGTAACTCAAAAAGATATATACACCCCTACGTTCATTGCAGCATTATTTTCAAGAGCCAAAATGTGGAAACAACCTATGTGTTCATCAAGGCATGAATGGATAAATGTAATGTTTAGTAGTTTCATTATAGCAATCTTGCACATTGCACATTTGATTTACATACAATGCTAGTAAATGGTGTCATTTAAATTTTTTTATTTTCTATGTATTCATTGCTAATATGTAGAAACATGATTGATTTTCACATGTGGATGATGAATTCAATTACCTTGATAAATTCATTTATACATTTTAGTGCTTTCTCTGTAGATCCCATGAGTTTTCTACACATACTGTCCTATCTTTTGCAAAAAAAAGTCAGTTTTATTTCTTCATTTACATTTCTTACATTTTTTTCTTGCCTTACTGCACTGGCTAGGGCTTCTAGTTCAATGTTGAATGGAAGTGTGGTAATGGAAGCCCATATTGCTTTTCTCATCTCAGTGGAAAACAAACTATTTCACCATTGTTACGATGTTTGCTGTAGATGTTTTTGCAGATAACTTTTATCAAAGATGCAACCTTGAAGTGATCGATATATATATATGATTGAAAAGATTCAGTTTGCAAATGTTTTGTTTATGATTGTTACATCTGAATTCATGACAGAAATTGAGATTAATATTCTTACCAGACAAAGCAAGGGTCTAGGAACCATTTAACAACATTTATACCCTACTGCTTTTTTTATTCTCATGCAGTTTAATCCTACATATATCAATTTTCACAAGATATTCTAAAGGCTCTATGCTAATTTACAGTTTCCCTACTATAGGTCCTTCCTACATTTTAGTGTTTTCACTGTGGTCATTTCTTTTTATTTGAAGCTCTTGTTTTTATTATTTCTTTCAGTTGTATTTACTGGTGAAAAATTCTATCATATTATCTGAAAACATCTTCATGACAATTTTTTTGAAAGACATTTTGACTGATTACATAATTTTGGCTTACAGTATTTTATTTTAGCACCTTAGAGATGTCAGCCATTATATTTTGGCTTCCCTTGTTTTGCTAAGATGTTAATTGTCAGTCTTGTCACTATTTTAAAGGTAGTGTGTCTTTTTCTCCCCCTTCAGCTGTGTTGGTTTTATTCTTCTTTGTATTTATATCTTGAGGTTCTTAGTGAACCTTTGGCTTGTTATCTTTTGACAGTTTCAGAAAATCTTCAGCTTTTATCACTTAAGCTATTGCTTCTTTCCCATTCTTTCTTTACTCTCCTTTCAGTCTCTAATAATACACATACTAGATATTTTCATCCTGTTCCACATATCCGTAGCACGTTTTTTCATTTGAAACAATTTTTTTCCTGTGCTTTAGGTATTTTCTATTGTGCTACATTTTAGTTCACTAATTCTCTCTTCTGCTATTTCTAATCATTAACCTATCTATTGAGTTGTTAATTTTTATTACTATATTTTTCATTTCTAGAATTTCTATTCAATTTTATTTTCATTATTTTAATATCATTTCTCTGGCTAAATTCGCCATTTGGTTTATCTATTTCCTGAAACATATTAATCATTTTTAAAATTTATGACTATTAACCTAATATATGTATCATTTGTGGTTCTGTTCCTATTGTCTGTTTCTCTTCAGGTAGCTCTTGGTCATTTGATCCTGGCTTCTGGCATGCCTGGTAATTATTCAATGAATACCAACCATGTATATAAAAATTTTTTGAGCTAATTTGAGGCTATGGCTGATGTTATATTACCCAGAATTTGTTTTTCATATCACTTAGGCATCCTGGCCATTCAAATTTCTGGCCTCGGTTACTCTCTGATCCTTCAACAGAAAATTATTTTTATATTTGCTCAGTGGGAGAGTTAGGCTAAATAAGGTACCTTTCCATTTCACTGATTTTTTTTTAAATATAAGAAAGTGAAAACTTAAATTCCATGCACCCACACAAACTCACTTAAATATACCCAAAGTCTGTGCTCAGATTTAATCTTTACTGACTTTTATTATAGAAAAGATTTTAATTATCAACTAAGTAAGATATTTCATATAACCTTTAGAAACCATTAATCAGGCTAATGAATCAATTTAGAGTAATTTGTTATGTATTAAGGATACCTATCCCTTCATATGCATAATTTAGATATGAATAATACTAAAGAGCCATTGATTCCAGAATTAAAGAGTGTGTCCTGGTAATTCACAAAGCTTTGACATTAGTTTAATCTTGTAAAGAAAACAAGGAATCATACTTCTCTTTCAAAAGTTTAATTTCCAATGAAAAGTAAATTATTCCATGGTAATCATCATCACAACCTATCATAACACTAAAAGTAGTTCCAACTATATTTTTGCATGTATTTGTATAATGTTATAACTAAGTTTTTAAAACATTACTGCTTATGTTTGAATTTACTGTGCTTTTATGTTTCTTCCCCTCTGAGTCCCTGGCCACCTTCTTATTTTGCTTATTTTTCATGTTGTGTGTATCAAATAGTGTACAATGTTCCTTAGGTATGAACCATCTATGAGTTTTATTAGAGTGTATTTCTTCCTCCAATGCTTTTCACCTTTTTTCCTTCTTGGTAGGTACTTATCATATATATATATATAATATATATATTTAATATATATATTACGTATATATAAAAGATATATTGTTTCTAGAACACAGTGATCAGGGAAAGTTGCCTAGGAGTTGAGGGGGCCAGAGTGGGACCTGTGTAATACTCTTTTTCTCTTCTGGAGCAATTTTAAAATATAAATATTTTAAAATATTTATAATAACATTATAATTTTAACATAATGATATATGTTAAATATTGTGGAATTACAAATGTGTTTGGTCTTTGTCTGCATTTAAAATATATATATTTATATTTATATATTTATATATATTTACTTCAAGTTTTCAAGGACTTTTTCAATTAGTCTTTTGGTTATTTGCTGAAAACATATTTGGATTTTTTAAATTAAGCTTTTTATTTTATAAAAATGTAGGTTGACATACAGTTGTAAGAAATAATACAGAGAGATTTATGCAAACTTTCCTCAGATTCCCTCAATCTAACACCTTGAAGACCTGTAGTATATCATAACCAGATATTGACAGTGATGCAATCTGCTGATCTCATTTAGATTTTCCCAGCTTTACTTTTACTTTTGTGTGTGTGTGTGTGTGTGTGTGTGGGTGGGGGGTAGTTTTATGCAATTTTATCACATGTGTAGGTTTTTGTATCCATCACTAGAGTACAGATACAGAACTTTTCCATCACTCACAGATCCCTCATATTGCCCTGTTATAACCACATTCATCTCCCTCCTCCCCAGCTGCCCAGCTACCTGTCCCTACAACTACTATTCTGTTTTTCACCTCTATAATTTTTCATTTAAATAATCTTATATAAATGGATTCAAACAGTATATAACCTTTGGGATTGTTTTTCTTCACTTGGCATAATTCTCTCAAGATTCATCCAAATTGTTGAGTATATCAATGATTTGTTGCTTTTCATTGCTGCATACTAGTCCATGGTATGGGTATATCACTGTTTGTTTACAATTAACCTGTTGAAGGACATCTAGATTGCTTCTAGCTTTATCATGAATAAAGCTTCTATGAAAATTCCTGCACAGGTTTTTATGTGAACTATAAGTTTTCATTTCCCTGGAATAAATGCCCATGAGTGCAACTGCTGGATTGTATTGTGATTGTATGTTTAGTCTTATAAGAAATTGTTATTTTCTTGAGAGGCTGTGCCATTTTACATTCTTACCAGCAATGTTTGAGTGATCCTTGGATTTGTTTTAAAACTTCTGACATTCACTGTCATCCAGTATTTTAATAACTGATTTGGTATCACTTTTTACTTTTTATTCATGGGATACTCAGTTAAACTCTTTTTCGTCTTTATCTTGCAATTTACATTTTACAATAAATTTCTTTATGGGAAGCTATTTGTATAATTTTAAGTTTCAGGAGATAGAAAAATAACTTTATTATTTCTAGTTTTATAATAGGATTTCATATATAAAAGGAAAATAGAAAGCACCTACTTAAAAAAATAAATTAAGAATATGCCTTTATTTTATAATAAACAGGACCACAGTGCATATGAAGACCTAAAGGAAGGTATAAAAATATTACTATACTTAAGTAAATGTTTCCCAAGGTGGAACTCTAAATTCCCAAGACAAGAATTACTTTAGGTGAAATAGTGAGATATTTAAATACTATTGCTAAATAAAAAATGTCTACAAATTTATTATATTTTCAAAACGGAAGTAGCATTATTTTTATTTATAAATAAATGCTTATTAAAAGAAGAAAAAATGCAGAAAGTATAAAAAATCTATAATAGTAGTCATAGAAAATTGACTTTCATGTATTCACTACTTAAAGGTCTTTGTGACTAAAATGAGCTGTTTTGGGATAAGGAAAAAAAAGTGGTTAGGAAACAGAATTGAAGTGGAAGAAATATAAATTTTATTTCAAAATTTTATTGATGAAACACAATGCTCACAAACTCAAGGCAAGAAAAGTTATCATGATGATACCTTAGCTGTTAGATTACAACTTCAGATTGCTGACTAGAGCCTCTTTTTGAGGACATCAAGCCAACAAAGTTATCAACTCTTTCATTAAATGCCCATCATTTAGTTTCTTGTAGTGATCAATGTAGTACCTGACTAAGCTCCTCCTAAACTTGACTACCCTGAAATGAGTTTACAAAGACAGTGTTAGAATGTGAAGATGAAAGAAATGTGTACACCTCTTAATTTAATATAGAAACCTCAGGTATTATCCGCAACTGATCCTGGCAGCACTGAAAGAGAAGCAGTATAAAAACGAGTCCACTCCAGCAGTGACAGAATTCAATCACCCAGCTATTGTGTAATATCAGCTTGAGGATCATCGATAGCTTGTTATTTCACCACTGGATAAAAAGAATCCTCAAAATTAAATTAAATTAAAAAAAAAAAAAGCTTTTCTTCCAATTGTCTGCCAGGGAATACAGTTTTAAGTAAATCAACATTTTATTATAAAATATTTCTGTAGTTATTTCTTCCATGGACAAAGTCCTTGAGGAATCAGTCATGTATTTCAAGTATCAGCAGAGCTTAAGAGACCAGCTGAGTTGTATAACTCTCAGCATTTTATTTATTCACAAGGAAATCTTGACTTAAATTAGCCAGATTCTGCCTTGGCTTCACTTGATTATCTAGATTTACACAGGGGTTGGCGAAGCTATTTTTGCAATTCAAGATGCCAACTTGTCAAAGAATAAATCAAGGTGATTTTCATAAAGCTAGTTTTACATAAGGGGTCCTGTACTGCCACAAGAAATAATATACTATTTTCCTCTCATTCTTTCATAGAGGTATGGAAATATTGTTGCAATACATTATTATACGTTCCTATTCTCATTTTTCTTTGAGTATAGCTATCTATATTGATCCAAATGATTTAAAAATTTCAGGTTGATCCAGTCAACTTTATCCAAGTTCAAAAGGTCCTAAAATTCAAGAAGTTAAAAGTTGAGGGTAAATTCCATTTAGTATATTTTAAAAAGGAGACAGAACCCATCTTGCTCTATACAGTTTTTATTGATTAGTTTCAATCTCTTTTAAAAAAAAAAAAAAGCAACAGACTTTTTACTTATTCTTTGGGAATTTCAGTCACAGGGACACATGCCTGCTCTTACTGTCTGATTGAACCTCAGTTTAAGATCCTACGGTCACTGCATTTCGGCACTCTATGGAAACTTCAAGGCTTCTTTAGTTCAAGATTTGTATTTATTTTTATTTTGGAAGTGAAATTCTTAATGTGCCAAGCAACCAGTCCAGTTTAAACAGCTAATAAGTGGTGGAACTAAGGCTAAAAATTGGAGTACCTTAGTGCTGCTGCTTGCTCTCCCATACCAATAATGGTCCTTTAAAAAGATTGGGGGCTTCCCTGGTGGTGCAGTGGTTGAGAATCTGCCTGCTAATGCAGGGGACACGGGTTCGAGCCCTGGTCTGGGAAGATCCCACATGCTGCGGAGCAACTAGGCCCATGAGCCACAACTGCTGAGCCTGTGCGTCTGGAGCCTGTGCTCCGCAACAAGAGAGGCCGCGATAGTGAGAGGCCTGCGCACCGCGATGAAGAGTGGCCCCCGCTTGCCACAACTAGAGAAAGCCCTCGCACAGAAACGAAGCCCCAACACAGCCAAAAATAAAAATAAATAAAACAAATGTGAGGTTTAAAATGTTCTGATTAAAAAAAAAAAAAGATTGGGAACACATATTTAATCCTTTCTGTGGTGGACAGACCCTGGAGTGGCTCCCATGGCTTTTTCCTATCTCCTCTCATCCCGTCTGTTCACACCCTGTATGACCCTCTACTCCTAAGTGTACACAAGACGTGGCTTGCTTCTCATCTGTAGACTATGACAGGGGTCCCCAATCCCCAGGCGGCAGACCAATACCAGTCCACGGCCCGTTAGGAACCGGGCTGCACAGCAGGAGGTGAGCAGCGAGCGAGTGAGCGAAGCCTCTTCTGCCCTCCCCATCACTCGCATTACCGCCTGAACCCTCCTCCCCCCATGCCCCATCCATGGAAAAATTGTCTTCCACGAAACCGGTCCCTGCTGTCAAAAAGTTGGGGACCACTGGATTATGGCAGAGGTGAAGAGATATTACAGATATGTAACTTAGGTTCCAAATCTGTTTATTTTGAGTTAATCAAAAGGAAGATTTTCCTGATAGGCCTGACAACCAGGCAAAAGCCCTTAAAAGAGGGAGTAGACCCTCCCTGAGTTAGACGCTAAATAAGAGAGAATTTCCTAGCAGGCATGATGAAGCAAATAGTCATGCTGAGGAAGCACAAGTGGGAAGACACTCGGGCGGCACCTGTGAACTACGGATGGTCTCGAGCATCAGAGGTTGTTCTCTAGCCTATAACCAGCAATAAGTGAGGGTGTTCAGTCGCACAGACAGAAAAAAAAAAAAAAGAATTCTGACAATAATCTGAATGAAACTGAAGCAAATTCTTCCCGTTACACCTACAGATGAAAACGCAAAGCCAATACTTTGATTGCAACCTTGTAAAATCTCGAAGAAAGGACCCAGCCAAGCTAAACTTGGACTTGTGACCCACAGATACTGTGAGATAATAAGTGAGTCTTATTTTAAGCTGCTAAGTTTGTGGTAATTTGTTACTGTGCTATAGTAAACTAACGTGCTTTGAAGCTAGAGCCTTTCCTTCTTTGATTTGAGAGTAAACTATGTTTTTAACCTGCTTGTGTGTAACACATAGAAATGGTCCACTGCTTTTTTTTTTTTTTTTTTAATTTATTTACTTATTTATTCACCTTTGGCTGCAGCGGGCACTCATTGCCGCGCGCAGGCACCACCACCCCCCCAGCCGCGGCGAGCGGGGGCCCCTCTGCGCCGTGGTGCGTGGGCCTCTCAGAGACTGCGGTGGCCTCTCCCGCTGCGGAGCATGGGCTCCAGGCACACGGGCTTCAGCAGTTGTGGCTCACAGGCTCTAGAGCGCAGGCTCAATAGCTGTGGCACACGGGCTCGGTCGCTCCGCAGCATGTGGCATCCTCCTGGACCAGGGATCGAACCCGTGTCCCCTGCACTGGCAGGCAGACTGTCAACCACTGCGCTACCAGGGAAGTCCCTGGTCCACTGCTTTGTAGACTTGTTTCCCACATCACAGCTCTTCCCTAACTGTGCTGCACAGTTACCTCAGAACTCTGGCCATACTAGGAAGTGATTGTCTCCTCAGGCAGTGGTTCCCAGACATGGGATTTCATAAACTAGGATAATTTAAGGATATGTTTTGGGGATAGACATAGTGTTGCCAACCTTTAATTTTTCAACATAATGCCATTTAAAAAACATCAACTAGTATCTAATCATTTTATCATTAAAAAATAAGCTATAACACCATAAAGTTTACTATGGATATGCTCTCAGAATAAAGGAGAGACTTTCCCAAGAAAGGAGGGTTTGCAACTTATGTAGACATAACACACATCCCCATATACACACACCCACATGCACATACACTCAAACTCACACTCACTCACTCTTTAACTTTCCCATTTACCTTAGATTGGAACAGACATAACACTGTCACAGACTAGAACCAGACTATAGATTGTCATTTGGAAGCTACTGTTATAAGGAAAAGTTTTAAAAACCACTGGACAGAGCATAAGGCATCCTCTGCTACTTCTTTCAGGCTCCTTATTATCTTTCTGGATTAAGGGGCTTTTCTTAAGGAGTGAACTGGAAGTGTATAAACTGTCTTTTTATATCCCATTAATTATACTCTTATAAAAACATCTCTTCATTTACCTGGTACCTCCTATTTGCCAAGCACTATTCTATATACTCAAGGTGTATTACATCACTGAATCTTCACTACAGCCCTAAGATTTATGTTAACATGATTATCTCCATTTTATAGATCTTAGGAATCTTAGGTTGTGAAGGCTTAAGTAACTTTCCTGAAGTGATCTTAGGTTACGGAGCTCAAACTTTCAAACACTATGTTAGACTACTGGAGTCACTTTTTGCTTTGCTTAGTCTCCAAACATTTTTTATATAAAGATTGAACCAGAAAATGGATATTTGATGGGAAAGGAGGACATAAGAAAGATACTCAATGGAGCAAAGATAGTCTTGAACAAATAGCGCTGGAACAACTGAACATCCACATGCAAAAAAAGTGGATCTAGACATAGATGTTATACCATTTACAAAAATTAACTCAACATGGATCACAGACCTAAAACAAAATGCAAAGATATAACACTCCTAGAAAATCACATAGGAGAAACCCTAGATGACCTTGGGCATGATGATTTTTTTTTAGATACAATGCCAAAGGCATGATCCATGAAAATATTAATTGATGAGCTGGACTTCATTAAATTTAAAAACTTCTCTGTGAAGGACAATAACAAGAGAATTAGAAGACAGGCCACAGACTTGGAAAAAATCTTTGCAAAAGACGTTATCTGTTGCTAATTTGATGGACCTAATTTCCTAACATACTAAGTCTTTTCCATTGTTGACTTGGGTAATCTTATGATTGAGCAAACTGAATATAAGAGGTTGGTTGGCTGCTCTTGATTAAATACACACACACACACACACACACACAGAGTCTAATCTTTTTCTCTATGTGTTTATAGGGGTTCAAAACAACTGGTTTAAAGAGCAAGTTTTCTGAGACTAATAGAAGACAGTGTCACACAAAGATTTGTGAATAGACGTGTGTATCTATGCTCTACTTTAACAAGCCATAGTTGGGGAGCCATGTGAAATATCACTTTATTGGAGTAGCCACATGTAATTGGCCATAGTTAAAGACATAGATATGGCTACATACACAAGATGAAGCTGAAGGAAATGGGCAAGTCCCTTGGAAACATGAAAGAGAATGACCCTAGCTTAACATGAGTTAGTTATGTGTTCACAAGGTATGCCCCTGCACCAAGCCCTGTGTCTTTTTTTCTTTTCTCTCAAGCTTGAATGAGCTCTGAAGCAAGCTGTGGAGGATGTGCCCACCTGCTTTAACTTAGAAAGAAGAGTTAATAGGAAAAGAGAAAATTTTACATTTTGCCTTTTAGAAATGTATACTAGATTTCTGTTCAGATATATTCAAGGGCCTTGAAATTTTCAATGGCCTATGAAATTTTTCAAAGATCATCATACAAAATTTGAGTCTTCATAATTAAATGTATTGACTATAGAAAAACAAAAAAGAAAACTACAAAATCAAACTGAATAAATGTTTAATTAAATGTCTGCATAATATAATATTATGTCAACTTCATTAATTACTAAATTTAGTATTCATAAAAGTTTTATTACACTTGAAAGCAGTTTTGTGGGCAATTTTTTCCCACTTTGCAAGATTCTCCAAGTCTGCAGAATGTCAAAAAAAATCATAGCCCATCACAAATTATACTAATTACACATAGTTAAATAATTTCAAAAGCCAATATAACATTTCTTTCCCCAAATTTTACAGTAAATAATTGCTGTTGAATGTGGGTATAGTTTCCTAGGTTTGCTATGCTGTATGCTCTGGCTTTTAAAAGCCTGAACAACTTCCACTTTTAATTCAGCCATTGCCTGCTGTGCCACGATAGATAAGAAATAGATATTTGGTCCATGATTTACTACTCTAAAACTTTTCAAACTAGGGGAGGCCTTGGACTGTGTTCTTTGGAAGCAGTCTCTTGTCGGAGAGTTGTGTGCAGAAGGTTTATTGTGGAATGTTCCCAGGAAATACACACACAAGGAAGGCTGGAAGGCAAACTGGGCAGAAGGAGAAGCTCTCTACACTAGGATTATATGAGGTGACTCAGCTAATACTACAATGAGCTCTGGTGCTAGTGTGGCCCTTCAGAGTTGCCCCAAAATGGGGCAGGGAGCAAGGCCTTTGGATCCCTACATCAGCCAGTTATTGGTCATGTCTCCCCTGGTAGGGGACATAACCTTTGGCAGCTCTAGATAGCTGAGGGAAACACTTCACTGAGGGAATCTGGACATGGATCATCATAGTATGTATGTACTTTAGGGAGAATTACATTACCTCACAGCAAAATTCAGCCCATGTGTTACAGTCACGGACACAGGTAAATTGGGGGAGAGGTGGGATTTCATCCAGTTCATTAGTTTGTCAGATTAATACAATGGCAATGATGTATTCCTGGGCAAGGGTCTCTACTGAAGTTTAATATTTAAGTGGAACCAGTGTGCTAGGTAAAGCTACCAATGCAATATTAAATGATCAAAGACTTCTTGAACACTCTAAATTCTGAACTAGTGGCATATTGTGTAAAATGGACATGTACAATTCTGGATGTAATCTAACTTGGCCAAATCATAATCTGTTGTTATCATCCATTGAGCATCTCTTACTGGGCTAGACCCCTGAGTGCGTAATATCACTTATTTCTCAATTTATGACTCTTACTTTAAAGAACAGGAAACAGATGTCAAGAGAGTTGATATAACTTGGCCAAATTCACATAAGGTGTAAGACATGAATGACAGAATTTAAAAATCTTTGATCTACAGTCCAGATTTTCCTCTCCAATATACCATGTTGTCACTTCAGTCTGGAATACGTTTCTTAAAAACCCTTTAAAATACATGCAAAAATAATGTAAAATTATGCTCAACAAAGTGAAGAAAAGCTATACATGAATACTAATTTCTTTGCAAATATAGCTTGCTACTCTATGCCACATGCTGTTTGAACTGCTTTACTTGAATAGACGCTTCGCAGCTCTAGAAAGGATATACTATCATTGTATTATTCCCTTTTTTGAGATCAGTAAAATAAGACATAGATGGGGTTAGGTAACTTCCCAAGGTTACACGGCACTAAGCAGTAGAGTTGGCATCAGACTCCTGCAGTCTAACATCAAAAACTCCCACTTAACTGCAAAGCTCTACGCCTCTTCGGGTTAAGTGTTGATGTATTATGTTTTAAGTGCTGGTGTACCACATTGCTTTATAAAAAAGTGTTCCCATTGACACACATTTCTGGGAACCAAAGTCAATGTGTATAACATCTAGAACATTTCAAGGACTGCAGATGAAGAGGATTTGAGAGTGTTATTTTTAAGCAGAGGTAATGTGTCAGCCTTTGTCCCTAACAATGGTAGTAAAAGCGGACTTCAAATGACACACAGTACAGCAAAAGCAGGCAAGGCTTTTAAGAAGGCCACTCTATGAAAGAGGAAGAGTAGATAGCACCATAGCTTAAGGATAATTGTTTTGATCTCTCATCAAAAGAGCCATCCAAAAAAAAAAAAAACCCTGCATCTTTCTAAATATCAACACTGTACTTTCTTTAAAGCTTATGTATTTCTTAGCTACTATCTTATTTTTTTTTAAGACTATAGGATGCAGTATACTTTTAACCAACCATTTCTGCAACTACAGGCGAAGGTTATGTTTTCTATGAAAACAATGTTTTTTAAACTTTCTTTCCTTTTTTACTGCATAGTTAAGCACAAAAAGGGGGTATTGATTAAAGTGTATGATTCCACAATTTATAGTTATTTAATTAGAAAACAAAAATTTTTCTGGCTGCTTATCCTCCTAAGAAATATATACTTAGTGATTATTTGACCAACACTTAGTCTAAAGGGACTTTCTCCTACTATAATGGCATTGTGCTAATGATCAAGACAGAAAAAAAGGTGGAAACATGTACACATAATCTTTTAAACTATTTTATAACCACATAGTTAGGATTCCTAGAATAAATACCCTACTCTTGCCAGTAAGTGCAAATATTTTACATGATTATTTCCTATATCTCAGAGAAATATTAGCAAAGTAAAAATATAGTGTGCTAATTCTCGCTTTGAGACAGGCACTATGCATGTGTAAGCTTTGATGAGTACTAATGGATACTTCTTAGTTTTGACCCTTAGTTTGAAAATAACAGCTTGTTGTTATTTTTTAGGACGAATAAGATCCATTTCTAAACACTTTAGAAATCTCAGGGCTTTTTTCTCCTTAGAAATAGACAAATAAATGACCACATTAGCACTTGCACTTCAATGTGAGCCAAGGACATTTTTAAAATGTCAGAACTCAGGGTTAACACTCTCATTTTTGACATTTGGCCTTCAGATTTTTCTCCTTAATTGTCTGTTTGCTGCCTCATTGCCATACACAAAGATTGAAGGTCAAATGTATCTCTTTCCTGCATTGCCATAAAATGTTAAGTCTCAAAGTTTTAAATATTTCATGTACTATGGGCTACCAAATATTCCCAAGTTCTAAACCAGTTTAAACATCTTGAACATAGGAAGGTCTTCTGCTCAGGCCAAAATTGCTCTCAGTAAGGACTGTCAGTTACTTGATTCCAGGTATAAGCTGCTCACTTTTTAGCAGATGCTTGTGGGTTTGTTTTTCTAGACCAGTGGAAACATTTAGGGCTAGTCTTACAAAAGCAAATATGAATGCAGTGAACACATGGTAGTATGCTCTTATATAAGAAATTGAGAGATTGGTTCAAGATGGTGGAGTAGAAGGATGTGCTATCACTCCCTCTTGCAGGAACACCAGAATCACAACTAACTGCTGAACAATCATCGACAGGAAGACACTGGAACTCACCAAAAAAGATACCTTACATCCAAAGACAAAGGAGAAGCCACAATGAGACGGTAGGAGGGATGCAATCACAATAAAATCAAATCCCATAACTGCTAGGTGGTTGACTCACAAACTGGAGAACACTTATACCACAGAAGTCCACCCACTGGAGTGAAGGTGCTGAGCCGCACGTCAGGCTTCCCAACCTGGGGGTCCGGCAATGGGAGGAGGAATTCCTAGAGAATCAGACTTTGAAGGCTAGTGGGATTTGATTCCAGGACTTTGACAGGAATGGGGGAAACTGAGACTCCACTCTTGGAGGACACACACACAATGTAGTGTGCGCATCAGGACCCAGGGGAAGGGGCAGTGACCCCATAGGAGACTGAACCAGACCTACCTGATAGTGTTGGGCGGTCTCCTGGAGAGGCAGGGGAGAGAGGGGGCTGTGTCTCACCGTGAGGACAAGGACACTGGCAGCACAAGTTCTGGGAAGTACTCCTTGGCGTGAGCCCTCCCAGAGGCTGCCATTAGCTCCACCAAAGAGCCCAGCAAGGCTCCAGTTTTGGGTTGCCTCGTGCCAAACAACCAACAGGAAGGGAACCCAGCCCCACCCGTCAGCAGACAAGTGGATTAAAGTTTTACTGAGCTCTGCCCACCAGAGCAACAGCCAGCTCTACCCACCACCAGTCCCTCCCATCAGGAAACTTGCACAAGGCTCTTAGATAGCCTCATCCACCAGAGGGCAGACAGTAGAAACAAGAACTAAAATCCTGCAGCCTGTGGAAAAAAACCCACATTCACAGAAATATAGACAAGATGAAAAGGCAGAGGGCTATGTACCAGATGAAGGAACAAGATAAAACCCCAGAAAAACAACTAAATGAAGTGGAGATAGACAACCTTCCAAAAAAAGAATTCAGAATAATGATAGTGAAGATGATCCAGGACCGTGGGAAAAAAATGGAGGCAAAGATTGAGAAGACGCAAGAAATGTTTAACAAAGACCTAGAAGAATTAAGATATGAACAACACAATAACTGAAATGAAAACTACACTAGAAGGAATCAATAGCAGAATAACTGAGGCAGAAGAACGGATAACTGACCTGCAAGACAGAATGGTGGAATTCACTGCTGCGGAACAGAATAAAGAAAAAAGAATGAAAAAAATGAAGACAGCCTAAGAGACCTCTGGGACATTAAACACAACAACATTCGCATTATAGGGGTCCCAGAAGGAGAACAGAGAGAGAAAGGACCCGAGAAAATATTTGAAGAGATTAGAGTCTAAAACTTCCCTAACATGGGAAAGGAAATAGCCACCCAAATCCAGGAAGTGCAGAGAGTCCCAGACAGCATAAACCCAAGGAGAAACACGCCAAGACACATAGTAATCAAATTGGCAAAAATCAAAGACAAAGAAAAATTATTGAAAGCAGCAAGGGAAAAACGACAAACAACATACAAGGGAACTCCCATAAGGTTGACAGCTGATTTCTCAGCAGAAACTCTATAAGCCAGAAGGGAGTGGCATGATATACTTAAAGTGATGAAAGGGAAGAACTTACAACCAAGATTACTCTACCCGGCAAGGATCTCATTCAGATTCGATGGAGAAATCAAAAGCTTTACAGACAACAAAAAGCTAAGAGAATTGAGCACAACCAAAGCAGCTCTACAAGAAATGCTAAAGGAACTTCTCTAAGTGGGAAACACAAGAGAAGAAAAGGACCTACAAAAACAAACCCCAAACAATTAAGAAAATGGTAATAGGAACATACATAACAATAATTACCTTAAACGTGAATGGATTAAATGCTCCAACTAAGAGACACAGGCTTGCTGAATGGATACAAAAAAAAAGACCCATATATATATCGTCTACAAGAGACCCACTTCAGACCTAGGGACACATACAGACTGAAAGTGAGGGGATGGAAAAAGATATTCCATGCAAATGGAAATCAAAAGAAAGCTGGAGTAGCAATGCTCATATCAGATAAAATAGACTTTAAAATAAAGAATGTTACAAGAGACAAGGAAGGACACTACATAATGATCAAGGGATCAATCCAAGAAGAAGATATAACAATTTTAAATATTTATGCACCCAACATAGGAGCACCTCAATACATAAGGCAACTGCTAACAGCTATGAAAGAGGAAATTGACAGTAACACAATAATAGTAGGGGAATTTAACACCTCACTTACACCAATGGACAGATCATCCAAACAGAAAATTAATATGGAAACACAAGCTTTAAATGATACAATAGACCAGATAGATTTAATTGACATTTATAGGACATTCCATCCAAAAACAGCACATTACACTTTCTTCTCAAATGTGCACACAACGTTCTCCAGGATAGATCACATCTTGGGTCACAAATGAAGCTTCAGTAAATTTAAGAATATTGAAATCATATCAAGCATCTTTTCTGACCACAATGCTATGAGATTAGAAATAAATTACAGGGAAAAAAATGTAAAAAACACAAACACATGGAGGCTAAACAATACGCTATTAAATAACCAAGAAATCACTGAAGAAATCAAAGAGGAAATCAAAAATTACCTAGAGAGAAATGATAATGAAAACACGATAATCCCAAACCTATGGGATGCAGCAAAAGCAGTTTTAAGAGGGAAGTTTATAGCTATACAAGCCTACCTCAAGAAATAAGAAAAATCTCAAATAAACAATCTAACCTTACTCCTAAAGGAACTAGAGAAAGAAGAACAAAAAAACCCCAAAGTCAGCAGAAGGAAAGAAATCATAAAGATCAGAGCAGAAATAAATGAAATAGGAACAAAGAAAAAAATAGCAAAGATCAATAAAACTAAAAGCTGGTTCTTTGAGAAGATAAACAAAATTGATAAACCATTAGCCAGTCTCATCAAGAAAAAGAGGAAGAGGACTCAAATCAATAAAATCAGAAATGAAAAAGGAGAAGTTACAACAGACACCGCAGAAATACAAAGCATCTTAAGAGACTACTACAAGCAACTCTATGCCAATAAAATGGACAACCTGGAAGAAATGGACAAATTCTTAGAAAGGTATAGTCTTCCAAGACTGAACCAGGAAGAAATAGAAAATATGAACAGACCTATCACAAGTAATGAAATTGAAACTGTGATTAAAAATCTTCCAACAAACAAAAGTCCAGGACCGGATGGCTACACAAGTGAATTCTATCAAACATTTAGAGAAGAGCTAACACCCATCCTTCTCAAACTCTTCCAAAAAATTGCAGAGGAAGGAAGACTCCTAAGCTCATTCTATGAGGTCACCATCACCCTGATACCAAAACCAGACAAAGATACTATAAAAAAAGAAAATTACAGACCAATATCACTGATGAATATAGATGCAAAAATCCTCAACAAAATACTAGCAAACAGAATCCAACAACACATGAAAAGGATCATACACCATGATCAAGTGGGATTTATCCCAGGGATGCAAGGATTCTTCAATATACACAAATCAATCAATGTGATACACCATATTAACAAATTGAAGAAAAACCATACGATCATCTCAACAGATGCAGAAAAAGCTTTTGACAAAATTCAACACCCATTATTGATAAAAACTCTCCAGAAAGTGCGCATAGAGGGGACCTACCTCAACATAATAAAGGCCATATATGACAAACCAACAGCAAACATCATTCTCAATGGTGAAAAACAGAAAGCATTTCCTATAAGATCAGGAACAAGACAAGGACGTCCACCGTCACCACTATTATTCAATATAGTTTTGGAAGTTCTAGCCACAGCAATAAGAGAAGAAAAAGAAATAAAAGGAATACAAATCGGAAAAGAAGAAGTAGAACTGTGACTGTTTGCAGATGACATACTATACATAGAGAATCCTAAAGATGCCACCAGAAAACTACTAGAGCTAATCAATGAATCTGGTAAAGTTGCAGGATACAAAATTAATGCACTGAAATCTCTTGCATTCCTATACACTAATGATGAAAAATCTGAAAGAGAAACTAAGGACACACTCCCATTTACCATTGCAACAAAAAGAATAAAATACCTAGGAATAAACCTACCTAGGGAGACAAAAGACCTGTATGCAGAAAACTATAAGACACTGTTGAAAGAAATTAAAGATGATACCAACAGAGGGAGAGATATACCATGTTCTTGGATTGGAAGAATCAATATTGTGAAAATGACTATACTACCCAAAGCAATCTACAAATTCAATGCAATCCCTATCAAATTACCAATGGCATTTTTTACAGCATTAGAACAAAAAATCTTAAAATTTGTATGGAGACACAAAAGACCCCGAATAGCCAAAGCAGTCTTGAGGGAAAAAAACGGAGCTGGACGAATCAGACTCCCTGACTTCAGACGATACTACAAAGCTACAGCAATCAAGACAATATGGTACTGGCACAAAAACAGAAACATAGATCAATGGAACAGCATAGAAAGCCCAGAGATAAACCCATGCACCTCTGGTAAACTAATCTATGACAAAGGAGGCAAGGATCTACAATGGAGAAAAGTCAGTGTCTTCAATAAGTGGTTCTGGGAAAACTGGACAGCTACATGTAAAAGAATGTAATTAGAACACTCCCTAACACCATACACAAAAATAAACTCAAAATGGATTAGATACCGAAATGTAAGATCGGACACTATAAAACTCTTAGAGGAAGACATAGGAAGAACACTCTTTGACATAAATCACAGCAAGATCTTTTTTGATCCACCTCCTAGAGAAATGGAAATAAAAACAAAAATAAACAAATGGGACCTAATGAAACTTAAAAGCTTTTGCAAAGCAAAGAAACTACAAACAAGATGAAAAGACAACCCTCAGAATGGGAGAAAATATTTGCAAATGAATCAATGGACAAAGGATTAATCTCCAAAATATATAAACCGCTCATGCAGCTCAATATTAAAAAAACGAACAACCCAATCCAAAAATTGCCAGAAGACCTAAATAGACATTTCTCCAAAGAGAACATACAGATGGCCAAGAAGCACATGAAAAGCTGCTCAACATCACTAATTATTAGAGAAATGCAAATCAAAACTACAATGAGGTATCACCTCACACCAGTTAGAATGGGCATCATCAGAAAATCTACAAACAACAAATGCTGCAGAGGGTGTGGAGAAAAGGAAACCCTCTTGTACTGTTGGTGGGAATGTAAATTGATATAGCCACTGTGGAGAACAGTCTGGAGGTTACTTAAAAACCTAAAAATAAAATTATCATATGACTGAGCAATCCCACTCCTGGGCATATACCCAGAGAAAACCATAATTCAAAAAGATACATGCACCCCAGTGTTCACTGCAGCACTATTTACAATAGCCAGGTCATGGAAGCAATCTAAGTACCCATCGACAGACGAATGGATAAAGAAGATGTGGTACATATATACAATGGAATATTACTCAGCCATAAAAAGGAACGAAATTGGGTCATTTGTAGAGACGTGGATGAATCTAGAGACTGTCATACAGAGTGAAGTAAGTCAGAAAGAGAAAAACAAATATCTTATATTAACGCATATATGTGGAACCTAGAAAAATGGTACAGATGAACCGGTTTGCAGGGCAGAAATTGAGACACAGATGTAGAGAACAAACGTATGGACAGCAAGGGCGGAAAGTTTCGGAGGGGTGGTGGTGGTGGTGGGATGAATTGGGCGATTGGGATTGACATGTTTACACTGATGTGGATAAAATGGATGACTAATAAGAACCTGCTGTATAAAAAAATAAATAAAATTAAAAAAAAATGTCCAAAATGTTATCTATTAAAACTATGCTATGGTCCCACCTTTGAACTCGGCTCCCCTCCTCAGATTTAACCACTATTAACTGATATTGTATGTCCTTACAGAAATTTCCTTTGCATGTGCAGCTATGTATTTGTGTGTGTAAATGCGTGTGTGTATATAGCCTTCAAACAATATTAAATTTGTACCTTTAATTTTTGTTTACATAACCATATATCTTAGAGATCTCTTCATATATGCATGTTTGAATTTACCACATTCTATTTTACAGCTACAGAGTATCTGGACTGTAAAACTGTAATATATCTCATTAGTTCATTATTGATGAGTAGGTGTTTTCTAGTTTTTGGCTATTACAATAGTTCAATAAATAGGTTTAACGTCAAAAAAAAAAAAAACTGAAATTGAATACATTGTCAAGGTGATGCTATTAAAGATTAACTGACTGACATAACTGGGACATTAGTTTTCTTTTTAAATCAGGATCACTTCCAGAATGGCATCAAGTGAACTGAACTGTGCCCTCCACACAAACTCTCCACTTAAGAGGTCTCAAATACAGAAATATTCTAAATCTATGGGCATGGAATATTGAACTTCTTGTTGGCTCATACCATCCATTGAGAATACTAGAGAATGGAAACATCATATGATGGTGGTTTTAACATGGAAATGTTCAGTTTAGTCCAGAATTCATACTGCTCATTACACATTCAACAAACATATTGATCATCTTTTATGTAGTACATATTGAGCTAGTTACTAGAGAAAGAAAAAAGTTGCTTCTCTCAAGAAACCTAGGAGCCTAAAGACTGATTTCTGGATCATATGCCACTCTCTCTAATGATTTGCCTTTATCTCTCCCACTGGATTATTATGATCTTTATAAACTATTATAAGACCCAGAATGCATACTAAATCCTTAAATGCCTTTCCAAGAGTATCCTGTAGTTAAGTGCCAGTCCTCCTGTCCTAACTCCCTACCCCCAGCTGTGGATGTGGCCTTAGTCTATTTTTAGAAAATATAAGTGTCCGAATTCTGTATATCAGGACCCTAGTCCCATGCCCACAGCAGAAATGACTAAGGATGAGTGCCTAGCCCAGGGTTGACAATTTGTGAGCTGAATAACAGCACCTGGTGTGGCTTTGAGCAAAAGCTTTGTCCAATATGGACAAGGAAGATTGGTTAGGTCAGTCACATACTTTCTCTGAGGAATTTGAACCAAGGGGGGGAAAACTGACTGTGGAAAGCAGAAACAAAAAGAGATTGAGGAAAGATAGCACACAGGAACTACGGGGCAGCAGAAGCTCTGAATAAAGACACTATGACATAGGAGAGAAGAGAAATAATAAAATACAGTCATTGTGGCTGAAGTGATATACAGAGAGAAAGATAAGCTCATTTTTTCCCCTACTCGTATCAGAGCTGCAAATTTCTGAAAAAGCAAAAGAAAAACAAAAACAAAAACAAAAAACCCCTGACTTCCATTATGTCTGAGTTGGCTATGCAGCTGCTCCTGGATTTCTGTGTTATTTCTCCACTGTAGTCTTCTAATAAATATCCATTATTTAAGGTGAACTTAGTGAGTCTCTGTCCCTTTCAATTGAAAGAGCCTAAAATATTTCATTATGACAAATGTGCAAAATATTTACAAAGTGCCCTAATGAGTTACCAAAGCAGAGTTCAGGTCCTTGACCCTGAAGAGTTGGTAATATAACAGTTAGAATGTACCTAAAAGAAAAGATAAATCATAAATAATAAATGTACAGATATACACATAATCCATGCTTGATCATTTTTCAATGATCTGTAGATATATAGACACACATATAAATCCATAGATAAATACAAGAACAAGGATCACTGTGATACGTTCCTAAATGCAGCAGCTATTCTAACCCTGCATGCCTGGGGGGAAATGTTTTCCCATAAGGAAATGTGCATGGTATTTCAAGGAGGAAGAACTCAGAGCCAGCACTGAAATATGAGAAATTATAGATAAAAGTTTTCAAGGAAAGTATGAGAGAATTTTAATTGAGTGCCAGCTAAGATGCTGACATTACACCAGAGCTCATCACGTATATGATCTTATGTAATCCTTACAAAAAACTCTGGGAAGTTTTATATTATAAATTATAAAAATAAGAAAATTGAGACTCAGGGAGTTTGAAGTAACTTCTCTAAACTCAAGTTTGAAATTGAAATTCATTACTTTCTGGCTCTAAAGTCCATATTCCTTTCATCTTACCAATATGCCTGCTCTTCATTCAACATAATCGTCTGACGTCAAAAAGAACATAATAACCTCATTCCCACTAGAGCCCTTGACTCCTGATGCTTGTGCCCTTACTCTTCGCCTGAAATTTCTGGAAAGGAAGTTCTTGCTAAATTGTAAGTGTTGTCAAGGAAGGGACTGCCTTCACTTAATAAAATGGGGTCTGTCATGCAGTAGGTGGTCAACAAATATTTGTTGAACAAATGCTTTAAAGGAACTTTACAAACATTATCACAGATTACCCCAAACCAACCTTGGCTATCCAAACGCACCTTTGCTGGGTTCACCGCGTTTGCAAAAAAAATAAATAAAGGTGGTTTTCATTTTATTTTATTTTTTAAAAACTATTTATGGGAGGCAAACTCATCTAGAACTTAAGCCTGTGGGCTTTGGAGACAGTGTCTGTATTTGAAACCTGACTTCCACTTCACAGCTGTATTGCCTTAAGTAAGTTACTTAATCAGTTTCCTAAACTGTAAAGGTTAATAATAGATGATAGGTTTGGTGTGAATATTAAATTAGTTAATACTATGAAATATTTAGAACAGTGCCAGGAAATGGATAAACAGTAAATAAATGTGAGCTATTTTAAGGGACCTCAGGGAGTTTTCGTTTAATACCACTCCTATTCCTTACCTCCTAGGAAACGGCAGGCCTTTCTCAGATCATTTGTGACTTACCAGGGGAGTTGACAGAATCCTGTAATATGACTGTGTTCATATGTCAGGGGTGGTGGTGTGCGTGAGGGGTATTCGTATCTTGAAGGACCTCACACTAATTAATAGATAGCCTACTCTTGAAAAGGGGCCTTCTGTAAATGGTCTGCTAATTAATAATTTTGGCTTTGTGAACCATATAGATTCTGTTGCAACTACTCTACTCTGCTGTTGTACTGTGCAAACAGTCACAGGCAATAGGTAAACAAATGAGTGTGGCTGTGTTCCAATAAAACTTTATTGACAAAAACAGGCAGTGGGCCAGATTTGGCCCAAGAGCCAAAGTTTGCTGACTTCTTCTGTAGACAATGGTGGGTGCAGTGTTCAGAAAATGAGTACACCGCTGGGACAATGGCTTCCCAGATGTACCTTGAATATTACGATTTAATCAGGGGCAGATCATTTAAACTTTATGACAAAAGTTTCTCATTTGTGAGTTGGAATAAATGTCCCATGACACTCCTTTAAGATTAAGACTCTACTGAGTCTTCGTCTGCAAAGGCCTGGAAATCCCATGTAGCAAAACCAAAATTAATATTCTATTAAGATTCCTAACTTTTCTTTTCATCTTCTTCTAAATGGAATCTTGCTTATCCCACTTAGATTTTCTTTCCCCAACTTGCCTGACTGATGATTTGGAGATTTTATAATGAGATTTAATTAGAAAAGGGGCAAGGCAGGAGGATAAGATGAACATGTTTGCCAGGGCTGGAGAAAATAGTTTTCTGTAAGGTTCAAAGTGAGAAATGAGGGAATATCTATGATATGTAATATAGTATAGTATAATATAATATAATATAATATAATATAATATAATATAATATAATATAATATAATATGTGAGAAAAGTAGAAAGGAAATAAAGTAGTGATGCTGTGTGTAAGAGAAAAGTTTATTTTGAATTGTTTTTCGATGGTGAGCTCTGTGTCTTTAACTGGAGCATCATTCTGTAACTGGACCACATGGGTAATGGCTTCTTAAATATTACACACTTATAGTCAGTCTAGTACAACCCCAGAGTGAGAAGTGAAGATAGATGACAATGTTACTTAGGTCTGAAGTGGCTGTCATTGTGATTTTTATAAGCCTGCATTTTGGTTGAGGGGCAGTAGCTTCACATAGAACAATAATAGTTAGCAGCCTGGCACTTTTATATAAACTCAAAAAACATTTCCATCTTCCTAAGTGGGGTAATAGTAATGATGGCTCCTGAACAAAGACCATATCCTTACTCAAAACATCACTAATTTCAAATTGCATCCTTCCAAGTTGAGTCACTGCATACTTGAAATAGTTCTTAATGAGTTTTTGATATCTTATCCCATTGACAATACTGAGAATTTCAGTTTTTTTTCTTATTAATATCAGCATATTTTTCTGGAGTTCTACATTTCTGATAGATCTCCAATCACAATCTAATTAATTCTTATTAAAACTTTACCCATTAAAAAATACATTGTTAGTCTTGCATATTATTTCTAAGACTTCAGAAGGCTTCTTGGTAGCTTCAATATGTGCATTTGTCCTACCAAGATTAAAAATGGTTCTTATCTCCAGAATCTACTCTCAAAACTGCTTTTTATGGTAATAGTCCTATTCAGCATCTATAACAGTGCCTAACATACTTAATAAATATCTGTGGAATGAATAAGTAAATGAATAGTCATGGAGAATGACACAGATATACACCTGCATGTGACAAATACTAAACTTGTACAAATTCCCAGTCATAAGAAAACTAAACAAAACCTAACAAAACAAGTCAATGGAATAGTTTATGATCCACTGGAAAACTGAGCTTTCTTTCAGGCTTGGGACAAATGGGATGTTGTTTACTTTCAGGATTAGTCTAGGTATCATTTACCATCACGCTTAAAAATCAGTTGGGTTTTGTGTGAAGTGTGGGAATAAGATTCACTGAAAACCCTAAGTTAAAATATTCTTTTTCTTCCCCCTTATCTAACTAATGCCACCTTCTATCTGCCAGGATTACATAAGGGTTATTGAGTGCCTCTGGAACCTTCTTTTCTCTCAGCTCACCTTTGGAATTCTCCTCCAGTTAGAAAGTAATGATTCCTTAGAACATTCGCTCTTAAATTAAACTTTTATTTGCCATGGGGAAGGTTAATAGTGTTTTGGATTAAAAAAAACACTAGGCTCACTATTGTCATAAACATGCTAAAGTTAAACCATTATCATGTTCTCCTACTTCTCAGAAATAATGCACCTTTTTCAAACACCAATGGTATTGTCTATAGTAGGGCAAAGGTCTTCTCTAAGGTAATACTGCTGGGAACTAAAACAGACACAGATATTGAAATGGTGATACCTTATTCATGACCATATGCTGCTACTGATTTTTGCATCAAGGCGTTTATCAATTCATTCCTTTTTTTCTTCTTGTTTCAACAGACTCATACTATTATTATTAAAAGTAAAACATGTAATAGACAGCTGAATGATAAGTAATCTAATATTCACTGATTGATATATTCAGCAGCTACTATATTACTTTTACCCTGTATAGACATGAGAAATGCATTCATAATAAAATATGATTTAAAAAATAAGTGTAATAGCTATTCTATTGACTTATAACTTATGTGAAAAAAATTACTAGAGATACTATATTTAGAACAAGTCAACAGTAGAGTGAAAAAGAATGGATCTGAAAGAAATATAAACTTAATAAACTTATCAAGTTCATATTATATGCAATGTGCTTTAAACATACAGATGGTTAATAATTTAGAATTTACAGAGGCAAATTAAAAATTATTATGCTCACCAACCATATCAGTAATTTCATCAAATATAAGTGCTCTAAACACACCAATTAAAATATAGAAATCTTTAGACTGGATTAAAAAAATAGGACTGTACTATATGCTGTTGAAAAGAAACTTACTTTAAAGATAAGGACATAGCTAGATTAACAGTGCAGAAAAAGATATATCCTTCAAACACCCAAAAGAAAGTGGCTATTTTAATATCAAAGTAGGTTTCAGAACAGTGTAAAGAGAGACATTACATAGTGATAAATGGGTCAAACTACCAAGAAAATATAACAATACTAAATGTGTAAGCATCTACTAGAACTTCAAAATACATGAAGCAAAAACTAATAGAAGTAAAAGGAGAATTTGATAAATCCTCAATTATAGTTGGAGACTTCAACACTCTTTGCTCAACAATTGATAGAACAAGGAGACAGAAATCTTTAAGTATACAGGAGATATGAAAAACACTATTAATCAACTTGACCTATAAATTGTTATTTATAGAACACTCCACCAATAACCACAGAATACTTATTATTTTCAAGTGCACAAGAAATTTTAACCATGATTGACTCTATCTTGGGCAATAAAATGAGCCTTAAAAATGTGAAAGAATAGAAATTATGTAAAGAATGTTTTCTTTCTATAATATACTAATGTAGAAATCAATATTTTTTTTTTAAATCTAGAAAATTCCCCAGTATTTGGAAATTAAGCCACACATTTCCAAGTGAACCTATGGATGAAATAGGAAGTCATAAGGGAAATTAGAAGCATTTTGAATTGAATAAAATTGAAAACACAACATATCAAAATTTGTTGGGTGTAGTTAAAGAAATATGTAGAAGGAAATTTAGATAGTTAAATTCTTATATTAGAAGAGAAGAAAGACTCAAATCAATTGTCTAATCTTATCTTCCATCTTACAAAACTGGAAAGAGAAAAGCAAGCAAAAGGAAGGAAATAATAAAGAAAAGAGCAGAAATAAATAATGTGGAAAACAGGTAAACAATACAGAAATCAATAAAACCAAAAGCTAGTTCTATAAAAAGATCAGTAAAATTGATAAACCTCTAACCAGACTGACCAAAGAGAAAAACAGAAAGAATATAGAAAATCAAGAATGTAAAGGTAGTCATGATCTCAGATCCTACAGACATTAAAAAAATAATAAGAGAATATTAAGCTCAATTTAATGACCATAAATTCAACAACTTAGATGAGATGGACTAATTCTTTTAAAAATACAAAGTACCAACCATCATTCCAGAAGAAATAAATGATCTGAATAGTTCGATGTCAGTTAAAGAAATAGAAGTTAAAGACTTCAAACTAAGAAAACTCCAGGTGCAGACTGCTACCTTAGAAAATTCAATTAAACATTTAACAACAATAACAACATCAAAAAATTCCACACAAATTCTTCCAAAATATAGAAGAGAAGGGAATACTTCCTAACTTATTTTATGAGCCTAACATCAGGCTGATACCAAAATCAGACAGAGACATCACAGGAAAAGAAAATTATAAAGCAATATCCCTTATGATCATAGATGCAAAAACCCTCAACAAAACAAAAGCAAATCAAATCCAGCAATGTATAAAAGTGATAAGACATCAAGATCAAACGGGGATTATCTCAAGAACACAAGGCAGGTTCATTTGGAAATCAACCTGGGAATGGTGATTGCATTCATTCATGGTAAAAAACAAAAACAAAAAAACACAAAAACCCTGAAAACTGGCATAGAAAGGAATATCATTGCTAATGTATAGTATTTACAAAACAAACAAAGAAACCAAAACTACAGCTAATAGAAAAGAAAGGAAAAGATAAAATGGTCTTTATTCACAGACAACACATAGAAAGACTGCAGAAATCTTTAAAAAGAAATAAAACAACTGCTTGAACTAAGTTCAAACTTGCAAAATACAAGGTCAACGTACAAAAATCAAATGTATTTCTATTTGTAAGATGTCAATTTTTCCCAAACTGATCTATAAGATCAACATACGTGTGGTATAGTAATAAATATATCTGGTCACAGGCAAGGCCCAAGGAAGTCTCCTGGGTCTTTTTGTGGTGAAGAACACTTCTAGTGCAGATACCCAGAAGGTTCTGAGATCCTCTTACACGTGGCCTCCAGCTGGGGATGACTTTAAAACTCCCCATGGTGATGGATGTTAACTAGATTTATTATTATTTCTATATATTGTTTCACTATATATATATATATATATGTATCAAATCATTATGTTGTATACCTAAAACTAATATACTGTTATATCATAATTATATTTTAATTAAAAAAATATTCTTAAGGATCCAAGATGGCATCTAAATTCCTTCTGAAAATAATACACAGCAGCAATAACAGGAAAAAACAAAAAAAACTTCAGCAACTCCCCAAGAGACAACTGTGAACCACATGAACTGTGGAATGTGACATTATAGTTAAAATCAGTGTTGAAAATTATTTCTGAACATGACTTTCAACACTGACTAAAAATTTTTGTGTACCATGACACTTTTTACAATTCTGTAAGATTAGATATTAACGTACAGAAAACTGTATATAACATATGAATTATATTTGTCAGATGAGACAAATAATGTCTGTTTGGTACAGAAGATTAATCCCAAAGGTTTCAGTTTAATTGCCTCTAGGACAGTAAATATATTTTATCTAAATTGGCCAAAAAAACCCCAAAAACTCATGAGCCAATGTGACACATTATAGGAGGGAGGTATATGAAATGTTATGGGAGCTTTGTGAACAGGACCATAATTGAGTATAGGAGGGCGTGTCACCAATGAGCTCCTAAATGTCAAAGGTACTGTTCTTTACTTATCCCCTACGGTTTCTCTGTTGCATCTCACATTGCTGAAAATATTATTAATCAACTTGAATTAATTCACTCACAGTTGAAAATTAGAGGTTTTCACATCATAATACAGATTTCTCCCTTCTCTTGAAACATTGGAATGTAAGGCAACACTTGATTTGCATACATACAGGGCAACAATGAGCTGGATAGGACCAGTAACTGATCCCTACGCATGAGCAAAATGTTTTCTGATTTGCAAAAACAGGCATTATATTTTGATTCCTGGCATGGTGGCTAAGCATTTGGGAAAAACTGGTTTTCCTGAAAGCAAACACAGTATCAGTACTGTAATTAGGAGATTCAGACTGGAGTCAGCAGCAAGAGTTGGGGGGTCTGAACCTGATACTCCCGAATTAATCTGGAAAGGGTTTAATGCATCCACAAGTTAGTAGCACACCATGGTTCCCAAAGGAAGCCAGTACAAAAGCTCTCTGAAGGAAATTGTTGGGAAATAATTCTTGTGGGTCTCCTATTTCTGCACATCTTGTGAGCAGAAGCCCTAATTGTGTTAGAGACTATCTTTTCAAGAATATTTGTAGAGCAAAAAGCCTTGGAAGACAGAGGCTATATCTCCTTAAGGAGTAAAGGTTATGTTTGTGTATTATCCAACATAATCAAGATAGTATCTCCCCCTGGATCACAGGACAGGCATGCCTAACAACCATCATAAGAGAGTCAGGTTCCCTAAGCTCAAGGTATTCATCACATAACACAATAACATGTGCAGGTGTCACTTGGCCCTATGCATATTTGCACCTGAGAAATCTGCACAACAAAATGTGGACCCTTTGGCTGCTACCATTGCTGTGAGTAATAAAGTCTTTTTGTTTCTGACCCAGCAGTGTTGTATCTTTTGCCAGTATCTATGAAACTGTGGTAGGCTAAGTTAATAGCCAGCAAGTAGGGTAAAATGTCAGACCCTTCACAGTTCTAGCCTTTTAAAGGGACATTTGGCTATAACTACTAACATTCAAAATGCATATGCAATTTGACCAAGGCACTTTACTTCTAGGTTTCTAATTTAGAGCCACATTTTCTTATAGACATAAAGGCACACTAGGATATTTATTGCAACGTTGTTTGGACTTAAATATAGACATAGGATAACTCTAGGCTAAATTGTTGGCTAAATTCTAGGACTTTCATTGGTTACCTGAAATGACTATATAATGTCCTATAATTTAGTCACACATATCTATAATGGCTAAATTATAGGACACCCATCGGTTGTATGAAATGAGGTCAAGCTATGTACACTTAGGTGGAAAGATTTTCTGGACATATATTAGGTAAAAAAAAGCAAACTCAAGTGAAAGTCGCATGATGCTTCTGGTATAATACCATGTACCTAAAACTATCCACAATATTATATTTCTATATTTGTAATGTATATATAATATCTATAACACATTATAGGTAATATATATACAATATTTATATTATTATAATATATAAATTCTGAAATGTCTGCAAAACTCTTAACAGGTTACTGCTGGAGAGGGGACTGGAATTGGGAAGTGACTGCCTAGTTGTCAAGGGCTTTATTTACCAGAATTGATTGAATTTCTAACAATATCAATATATTTGTTATACTGATATGATATATTGTTATATTACATCAAATAAATGTATTTATATAGACGCTACTCAATCATTACAAAATTAACAAATGCTCATTACCCATTAATACCCCAAAGTCACACTCATCATGCTGACTCTCTGTCTGCAAATTACATTTCCTTCTCTTCCCCCGATGCCAGTGTGCTCTCTTGCTTCCTGTACCTGGTTTCTGTTCTTTTGTCCCATTAATATGTTTATTATTATCAGTCTCATCATTATTATTTAATCTTTTACAATTATTAACATAGTTCTGGGTACTTACAGCAAAGTTACTAATGATAAAAATAATTGTCATAACAACTATATTATGATATCCCAGTGACCTATATAAGCTCATGGCATTGTGCAGATCTTACACATTATTAGAGAAAAATATAACATAATACAACATTTTTTGAAAACAAATTTGAACGTATTTTGTAAACTTAATCACTTGAACATCTTACAAGCCACTGATTCTACTCCTAGACAGACTTTTACACATGGTCACCAGGAGAAATACACAAACACGTTTACGGTGGTATTGTTCACACTGTTTAAAAGCAGGAAACAACAGAGATGTCTATAGACTAAATAATCAATACATACACTGTGGTATAGTCATACCACAGGGGATTTATGTAATAGTGAAAAAGAACAAAATTTAATAAAATGGCATGGGTAATTCTCGGAAACATAATATTTAGTAGAAAAAGCGAGTGGGAGATAGTACAGAAAATAATGATATTTTAATGAAAAATTTTTAAAAATTGTGTGTGTATAAACATGTGATAAACCTTTATAAATGCCAATACAATGATATGTGACAACAAAGCAGATCATGTACATATTTGTTGGGGGCACATGATGGGAGAACTAAGGAGCAGTAAATGCAACCATGTTCCTGATATTTTAGTTCTTCACTTAGGTGCTGGTTCATGACTATTCATTTTCTTGCTTGCTTCATAATTTACAAATATATACAGCAAGAATATGTACAGTTTTTCATATATAACAAAATATTACACATCCATGTAAAAGTACCTTGCCTATCACCAATCATCTTTGCATTGAATAAATGTCCATGGACTGTATCTGTCTTAGTTTTTGGAAGTTATTTTGCAGGGAGATAGCTTAGCTTCTGTCTGGTTGGGTTTTGTGTTTTGAAGGTAACAACCATCTTTTGTGTCAAGCCCATGTGACCATGTTCAAAGCTCCTCTTGAGTAACGATCAAGCAGGCAGTAGATATATGCTTATAGGATGCATTTTCACAATTGTGAATTATAGTTTAAAAAATAAAAATATTCTATGCTGGGAATAGCACAGGTGCTACTAGAAGCTTCATTCTGTGTAATGGAAGTAAGGATTATTTTTTATGCCCCATGGTTTCTATAAATAAAATTAACCAGACACCAATTATCACTTCATTGAAGGGATAAGTTGCTGTGACATCTACAGCTGAGATCAAACTCATTGCTTTTGCAATGCGAATTAATTAGAGTGGGAGAAAGCTATACTGAAGGGTTAGGATGCACTGCAAATTTGAAAAACCCTGTATTTTAAGCAACTCAGGGGAAATGTGTTCCAATTAGTGTATAATGTTAATATGCAGTGATCTTATTTATATACAGGTTCAGAATTCTGAACATTCCCTTCAGAATTCCCCACATTCTGAAGGGAATGTTCTTGTCCTGTCTCCAGGTATATTACTAAGCAGGTCCATTCCCTCTTTCAATATTTAGTGTTGACAGTCTTAGAGATAAGAATCTGCAGGGAGATCAGCTCGGTGCTTTGTGACCACCTAGAGGGGTGGGGGGATAGGGAGGGTGGGAGGGAGACGCAAGAGGGAGGAGATATGGGGATATATGTATATGTATAGCTGATTCACTATGTTATACAGCAGAAACTAATACACCATTGTAAAGCAATTATACTCCAATAAAGATGTTAAAAAACAAAAAGAATCTGTAGTGAACTCACAGTGGTGTAATGTACAGTTCCTAATCTTAAGGACCTGTTGATCTCATATTATATTACTAACTCTGATTTCCAAATTCTCATTTGCACTGTGTGTATAATCATTCACAGTAATCTGATTGCTTAGTTATTTACAATGCAGTAGTTTGATTTCACATAGATATAAACTCCTTGATGTGAAAGCAGGTTTAGTTTGTTAATTTTTATTATGCCTGTTTTTGTTTAGAAACAATAAAAAAACTTTTTTTTAATCCAAGAGTATCTAAGAAGTTGATATGAAATTTGAACCAACTGGCCAACATAAATGAAGAGAGACAGAGTAGAGAGAAAGAAAGCAAGAACTTCAACAAATGAACAATCATCATGCTCAGCAAACAAATAACTAATATTGTAGACATAATAAAGTATTTTTCAGAAAGACCTGAGCATAAATAGACACTTGAGAATTCAACTGCTGGGTGAAATTTGGGATATTAGGTAGATACTCATTTCTCATTTTTAAGAAGACATATAGAACATTAATTACAGACAGATGATGTTCTTAAACGAGCAGAAGGATTTTGCTGGCAGCTCTATAAAAATACACCCACACAGATATGATTAGCATCCTCACCTCCCATGAAATCAAGAATGGGGATGGAAGGGGATTCTGAAGGTATTCACGGTGCATTAATGAGGCAGCAGAGCAAGGTGCAATGATAAAACCAAGTGTCTGCGTGAGATTGCCATGACTGACATTTACAAAACAGAGAAACTAATAAGATAATTATTATCTTTTGTAGCACTTGGTTTAAAAAAAAAAATTCTAAAGCATTAAAATCATGCCGTTTTTGAAAAACAACTTGTGAAGCTGAAGACTTGAGATGTGACATGTGTCTGTCACTTATGCATGCTACCTCACTCAGTTATTCCTAAATAATCATATGATTAAACCACAGGTAGACTAAGTGAGTATATTTTTACTTTACATCATTAAAATGGGAGGAAATTATACCTTGACTATACCTATAGAAAATCTTATTTTAATTATTCTAGAATTCTAGAATTAATAGCAATTTTAATATTTTTCTCTAAATCCACTATCTTCAGTAATTGATGTAAATTAAACAATAACACTCTCTGATATGCCAACAAGATTTAAGGCTATATGTGGTATCTGAAAAAAAACCCAAAAAACAGAAACAAAATCACAACTCTTTCGAGGTTGATTTGATTTAGTGCTTATCATAAATGATAAAAAAAAATGAACTATCTGTCAAGACAAAATCGTACTGATCAGTGTTTCAAAGGCAGGCATACAGGACCTTCTTTTAAATTTAAATATTTGCCTGGACATTTATATGATTATTAAAGATCACAGCTAGAGTTTTTACTGCATATGTTTTATAAATATCTAGGTTATAGCTGCTAGTCTATTTTTAATAGTTTTTTTTAATTTTTATTTTTAAGAGTCTTATGATGGATTATTTCCTGTCATTCATATAGGAGAACAAGAAGTAGGAAGTCCTGATGTACCTCTATTTTCTTTTAAATTTACCTTTCTATGACTACCAACAGGTGGTGCCTGGGTAGGGGCAATGCTCTAAACAAAGTAAATGGTCAATTTGAGCCACTGAACCTAAGTTACACTGCTGCAACTGTGGCTTCTTCCAAGTCATTCAGAGATAACGGCCAGCAAAGGGGTGTAGAGAGAGGTGGCCTTCAGCCATTTGGCATTCACCAGCATGTAGGCCAGATCTGCTCCAAGAACCTAATCACCATCAATCAGCAAGATAACAACTTACCCTCTCATTGATTCAGAGCTGAAACATTCACTTTCCCACCATGGCTGCCCATTACATAGATACTTTAGCCCATGTGGAAAACATTTTCTTAAATATATAGACTACAATAGTTTTACAATATAATCATACATGGAAGTTACCTATCATAAGTGATTCTGATCCCATTGAACAAATTAGTATTTTTAGTGAATTAAGCTGCTGGAGATTTTTCCCTCAATTTTGGGAATGACACTCTGAAAAAAAAAAAATAAAAATGGCACAAACAATATAACTACAAAAACAATGTTTGTGAATTGCTGGATTTTTTTAGCTGATGGAGTTAGCTAACTTTTTAATCTAATCAATATTATTTTCTAATGGTGTTTTACTCTCAGACACAATTTGAGCAAAAGGGCTTAGGAGAAGTCTTTTAGTCACTTATTTTCATTGGAGGAGAGCTGTTTGTTTGTTTCATTGTACCTACTTCATGGACAGCATGATGATACTTTATAAACTGTCTCAAGCCAATGTCTTTTAAAAAAGATTCATCAGACCTCTGCTTAAGTTAGAAGAATCTTGGTAAGTCATTTTGGATTAAAAGAAAGTGTGGAATAAATAAATAAATATGTGATTAACTTATAAAAGTTAAATGAAAATGTATTATTTTAAATAAAATGTTCATAATTGTTCTTGTTTTAAATTTCATAAAAATAGCATAAAAAAACTTTGATTTGAGTAATTATCTTAACACATCCTCTCCACTTCTGCAAGAAAACAAAAACAAAAACAGAAAAACAAAAAAAAAGAATGACAATGAAGCTACTTTAATTTTTGCAGGTGTTGAAACTTTCCATTTGAAAATGTTCTCCATAACACAAAGCCATCTCTGTTCAGAAATCGATTTTGATAGTACAAAAGCAACTTTGACCAACAGAGAGAGCAGGGCTTAGCAAATTTTTTTGTAAAGGGCTAAACAGTAAATATTTTAGGCTTTGCGGGTGAAGGAGAGCAGAATTTGCTACCCCAAAATATGCTTCTTTGGCATAAAGGTTATTTTAGGCTGGTTAATTTTAAGAAACTCCAACACAGGAGAACCTTTGAAAACCAGTACAAGTTATCCTTTGGTAAGAGACATTTACATTTATAAAGGAAATCAGCATATGTAAGGGTGTCTCCCTCTCACTACCAAGAAGAGGATGACCAAATCTCTAGAAACTCTTATCAGTGCAGAAGGCATTCAGGACTTAAATCTGCATAACAAACATATCATTGTTTACTTTGCCTGAAAACTCCTTAACTTCCACCCCCATACCCATCCCAGCATCTTTCTTTTGTCTTTAGCTGGAGATGGTATTTAAGGTGGTGTCTTGGGCCATTTTGGGGAGTTACTCAGTTTTCTTGGATCTCTCGCATATATACAGGAGGTATACATGTTACTAAACTTATGTTTGTTTTTCTCCTGTTAATCTTTTATTAGAGGGAGGTCTCAGCCAAGAACCTAGAAGGGTAGAGGGAAAATTATTTTCCTCCCCTGGATGGGCCATACAGTGTCTGTCACAAGTACTCAACTCTGCTGTTGTGACATCAAAGCAGCCAGATACTAAATAAATTAGCTTGGCTGTGTTCCAATAACACTTTATTTATGGGCATTGAAATTTGAAATTCATAAAATTTTCATGTACCATGATTATTATTCTTTTGAATTTTCTCCCCAAACATTAAAAAATGTAAAACCCATTCTTAGCTCACAGACTGTACAAACACAGGTGGCAAGGTAGATTTGGCCAATAGACCATAGTGTGCCAATTACAGAGATGGATGATAAAGTCTTTGTTTTTATATATATATATATATATATATATATACACACACACACACACACACACACACACACACACACACACACCAATGGAATATATATATATTCCATTCCTACTCAAGTAGGTGTTTTGTGAAGGCTGTTTGGTGGTAATAAGGTAATAAGGTTTGTAAAAGAGTTACTTCTAAAGATACTCAAGGGCTTCCCTGGTGGCGCAGTGGTTGAGAATCTGCCTGCCAATGCAGGGGACACGGGTTCGAGCCCTGGTCTGGGAAGATCCCACATGCCACGGAGCAACTGGGCCCGTGAGCCACAACTGCTGAGCCTGACCGTCTGGAGCCTCTGCTCTGCAACAAGAGAGGCCGCGATAGTGAGAGGCCCGCGCACCGCGATGAAGAGTGGCCCCCACTCGCCGCAACTGGAGAAAGCCCTCGCACAGAAACGAAGACCCAACACAGCCAAAAATAAAAATAATAAATAAATAATAAATTAAAAAGTTAAAAAAAAAATAAAAATAAAAAAAAAAATAAAGATACTCAAGCCCTCTGTCATTTTCACTGAAGGCCACTGCTGTCAGCTAAAACAAGAACCATTTTGGATAGTATCTTATTAGGGCCTGAAAATAAGAACAGAAGCTTGAAGATAATCTTTCATGGTGAATTGCATTGACTTGGTGCTCAGTGTCTCTTTATTTACTTTCTGCCTCACTGACAACAAACCTCAAAGCCCATTTATTTATACACTTAGTCATTCCTTTGTTTATTCCATCATTCCCCATTAAATGCCAGGTACTTTCCTAAGCACTGGGGAAACAGTAAGTTAGACACAATTCCTGAAGTGCAAGAACTCATAACAGCTATGAGACAAACAAACTAATAGCTGGATTTCACTGTGCCAAGTGTGAGATACGAGAAGAGAATCCCCAGGACACCAAGGAAGAGAAAGAATGCCTTGACAAGACAGAAAGTACACTGGAGACCTCAGAGAAACAAATCTGTTTAAGATATTTAAAGAAGAGAACACTTACTGCCAATAGCCTCAGACAACACATGTAATATTTACTATTTATACAATAGTGTAGCAATTGCCTGCATGTATAATCATGAAATATTAGGAATTTTAGGGTTACATCTTAGTGGTAACTCATTTGGATTCTTACATTTTTTAAAATAAATTTATTTATTTTATTTATTTATTTTTGGCTGCATTGGGTCTTCATTGCTGTGTGAGGGCTTTCTCTAGTTGTGGCGAGTGGGGGCTACTCTTCATCGTGGTGCGTGGGCTTCTCACTGTCATGGCTTCTCTTGTTGTGGAACACGGGCTCTAGGCACCTGGGCTTCAGTAGTTGTGGCTCGCAGGCTCTAGAGCGCAGGCTCAGTAGTTGTGGCACATGGGCTTAGTTGCTCCTCAGTATGTGGGATCTTCTCAGACCAGGGCTCAAATCTGTGTCTCCTGTATTGGCAGGTGGATTCTTAACCACTGCACCACCAGGGAAGCCCTGGATTCTCACATTTAATTAATGAGAAAAAAGTGGCCCTGAGAAGAGAGGTGAGAAGTTCAAGGTCACCCAACTCTTTAGAGGTGGCCTTAATTAAACTTGTAAGTTCTTCGTGCCAATGCAATATTGTTTCTTCTACACTAAGCCTTCTTCTCCTCCTCCATAGCTTTTTATTGATTGTTCATTGTTTATTCTCTCTTTTCTATGCAGGTTCTCTAGTCAACTTGCAGAGCTCTTATCTTTTCCTTAATGATTCTTTAATGAGTGTAGTTGATAAAAATTGAGAAAATGAAATTGGAAATGATGCTCAAACAACATTACCTTTTTTGGATTTTCTGCTGATCTGAAGTAAAAATGCAATTACCTCAGCTCTCAGACTCAGCATGTTGTGTTCGTCATTCCAGGTTACTCCATAAATTGCAATTATTGTCATTTGTGACTCTCACAAGATTATAGGTGACTGAGTACTTCATCAGCCAAGATCAGAATTTCCCATGGCACAAAACAAAACACTTGTATAATGATCTAGGAGGGTGGATTAAACATACTGAATGAGAGAGCTACACCCTGAAAATGTTCAGGGGATTATCAGTTTAATTTTTCAAATCCATTCAACTAAAGTGAAATTGATGTGGCTCTGCTTAAGTGTCAGTACCATTTTGGGGTTTAACTTTTACATTTCTGACTTCCTGCTACTTAAGGTTTCTACCACTTTTGATGCTAAAGAGTAGGATACCAAAAGAATTCAAGTCACTGAGCAAAATCTGTGGTTGGTGGTTTAAATTGTTCATTTAAAAATAGATATACTTAAATACATGATAATGGTTCTCTCCCCTTATTTTGTCCTGAAATCTATGCCTTATCCATCCCCATAGCTCCATAGAGTGGAATTTTTGTGTAGTGTTTCTTATTATCCTTGAAAATATTTCTACAGAGACAGTGTGATGTGTGTGGGTGTGTGTGTGTGTGTGTGTGAATTTATGCCCTATGGGAGGCCAGTTGCCTATTTGAGAGAACATATTCCAGGGATAGCTAGCATTTTAAATCTTCTAATCAAAAGCCCTCATTACAAAGGTATGCACATCAGCTATTTTATCGCTAATATTCTTATTTCAGATTTGCATCAGATTAGCATAATGGGTATTAGAAACTATTTTTTGCTACTGATATGAGTGACAGAAATATTATGCAGGCTTTCCTGCCCTTGTAGGAATGAGGTGTAAGAATCCAGAGACCAGGTTATCAGTATCTTTTGGAGGGGGGCCTGAGGCAAGATTCTGAAATGGTCTACTGTATACCCACTGATTCAGAACAAACTTGTTGCCATACTAAATCCTGCTGCTAGGATATCTGTTGCATATGCTTCAAGCAAATCTTTCACACAGGTGGGGTCAAAACACTAAGAAGGAGCTTACAAAATAAGTTGCAGACTTATTTTCTAATAAATGTTTGTGTATATAACCAAATTCCTTCTGTTAGCCTTATTTTAGGGTAACCTGGTTATAGAAGACTGAAGACTTTTACCTGCCTCTAACTCTTGGAACTTTTATTTATCATAAGGAACCTACTAATTGTGAATGATCTATTGCCTTAGATCAGTTGGCAGCAGGAGTTGGTGTGTGCGTGCATACACAGGGATGCATCCACAGGAGAGTGGTGAAGTAGGAGGAGTGGAGTAGGAGACAGACTGGAGCTGCCAACTGTTTATATATGGGCTTATTTGTCCTTGTCCCTTAGGTTGGAAAGTTTCTCTTCCACAAATTCTCCTGAATTTCTTACTGGCGAGCAAGTCATTTGTCTTTTGCTCCAGAGATGGTAACATGTGATTTATGACCCACACTTACCTACAGTTGTTCAGATCTCTGTCATCTCCAGGACGGATGGTTAAAATGCAGTCTACTTTAGTCTATCCTCTTCAGCTTGCATGCCTTTATTTGTTCTTTGAAAGCCTGTGCTGTGTATATTTCATGGAAAAAATCTGGTTTAAATGCTCTTCTTTCTACTTTCTACGTGTGACAAATGTTCAAGTTACTTTTCTCCCTCAAAATTTCCATCATTATTGCTTCTTTTCCTTCTTCTAATGTTGCCATGCTTCTTTCTCATGTCTTTAAAATAAAAAAGCCATTTAGTAAACAATATAATAAATACTTCTGCAAACTTAGGGCTTATATCATCCAACACTATTTCCAAGCCTTTAGAGTCATAGTTTTCTTGAATTATAGGTTTTCATTTGAAATCTATGTTCTCTGCATTTGTCTATGTGAATTAAGCATTCTCTACTCAGAATGTTGTTTCTTGAATTTTTTTCCTTCTCCCCTTTTATTTTTACTTTCTGCTCTAAACTTAGTCATGATCTTTGTCGATTAAGAGTGAAGATACATTGCGGAACCAACTGAAATCTTCATTTGACCCAGTCCAGAGTAAATAAATTAGTATTAATAAGAGCACTTACATTAGTTTAGATAAGCAATGCTGTGCTACAGTGACAAATAATCCACAGTAACAACAACAATATTATTTTTCACTCATATAAAGTCCACCCAAGGCTGAAGGACAGTCAAGGATAAATCTCTTCCAACTAGTGACTCAGGGGTTGAGGCTGTGTTCAATCTTGTGGCTATGACACTTACAATACCTGGTCTATGTGGTCTCCAAGTCCATGGAAGAGACAGAAGGTGGTCTACTAGATCTTAAGTGCTTTGCCTGTAAGCAACATACATTACTTTTCAGAGGACGTGGCTCAAAGCTAGTCACCGATGCCTGCTTAATCGCAAGAGGACTCAGAGAATCAGGTGAGCAGTGACTGTCTCTGCCTAGTGTTTTCGTAGAGGAAGAGCTGCGTGACTACCGCGACCATCTGGTAAGAATGTTGTTACTCAGAGCACTGGAACCCTGATGAATACCTAAAATGAGCATGCATCTGTTACTCAGAGCTATCCTTGTAACGAACTGGCACCTCTGCTTAGAGATATGTATGACTGGCATCTCATCAAACCAAGTTCAGCTTCCACTTCCCTACCTCCACTCCTTGAGAAGGGCTAAGATAAGGGCTCTTCTTTTATGCAGTGGTCAGCCTGTTCCTCTCCTTTCTGCAAGACTCATGACGTGGGGGTGGGGTGGGGACGTTTTGGTGAACTCCTTCCTTGGCAGGAAATGATAAGGGAAGTCTTCCAACTGGACCTCCTTATCTATAAGACTGTATCCTGCTCTGGATCAGGATCTTGAGAATTTTAAAACAGTTTCTCAATTTTGAAACCTTGCTATGCTTGTTATACTTTATCTATATACATGTACAGATTAGCAGCAAGGTCCTTAAAAATGCAGCATCTGTGCATTTTCTTTTGAGGACTGCAGGAAGGATGAAGGAAATCTGGAATGTTGAAGATTGGTCAAGAGGATAGGCTTTTGTGTCCATCAAGTCTAGGCTTAAATTCTCTCACTGTTGCCTATTAACCATTTGGTCTTGAGAAAGGTAATTTTTAGCCTCTCTGAATCTCTCTGAAATGGACGTACAAAAATCTTTCTCGGTGGTAGTTGTGAAGATGAAATAAGAAAGTGTACATTACCAGTACATGTACTTAGCCATGCACTTAGCAGTCAATGAATTGTGGCTATTGATATAATTGTTAATTTAATAACCATAACAGTTATAATGTAGAGTAGAAGGGAAGACCTACAAAAACAAAGGAAGGAAAACAAAGGTGACAGTCTAGGCCTAAGAGATAGCCCTGATTTTAGTAGCTGAAAGGTTTGCAAGAAGTTTCCTGCAAATATTAATATTTCATTAATATTAATGTTAACAAAAATATTAACTGCAGAGCTTGAAGTTCCAGAGATTGGAGGCCTCCTCTTTTAAATATTTCTCTTGCTTGACATCTTTCCAATATTTTTCTTCATCTTACTTTGTTTAATACCAATGTCTATTTTCTCTTTGATTCTCAAAGGGCTATAAATCTTTGCTTGAGGGATGATAGTATGTGTATTGTTCTGTCTATGGTATCCTAAAATTCTGTCCTTGGTCCTTTCTCCATTTCATTCACTCTCCATAATGATAACATCCAAGTCAAAATCCTGGCACATCTCTCTGGGACAGTTGTTTGCAAAGGATGGTCTCCAGACCAGCATCTTCAAAATCATCTGGGAGCATGAAGGAAAAACAAATTCTTGGGCCCCACCCCAGAATCAGAAGGTCTGGAGGTTAGCCCAAGAATCTGTGTTTTCTACAAGCACTCTAGGTGACTCCAATACACGCTGAAGTTTAAGAGCCGTTGTTATAGATCACAGGTTTTCACATTCACTATGCCCCAAACGTAACTCATCTCTTCCTCCCCACTTCTGCTAATATACCCAGTTCCACTCTTTTTAGTTAAATGTCTCCTCCTTAAGACCAGTTACTCAAGCTAGAAATTTGGATTTGTCCTCTTCTCCTTACCCACCCTTCATATCAAATCACCAATCATCCAATAGCTCTCAAATACAGTTAACCCTTGAACAATGTGTGGGGTTAGGGGCACCTACCCCTCATGCACTCAAAAATCTGTGTATAACTTATAGTCTGCTATCCATAGCCTTGGTTCTACCATCTGCAGATTCAGCAAACCATGGATTGCATAGTACTGTAGTATTTACTATTAAAAAAAAAAATTGGGTACAAGTGAACCCGTGCAGTTCAAACCCTTGTTGTTCAAGGATCAACTATACATCCTCTTCTGTCACTCCCCACAGACCACCATCAACTCAGCCTATATTACTGAAAGGCCTTTTTTGCTAAACCACTAATATATGCCAGGCTTTGTGTCAGGCTAGGATTGGCAAACTCACAAGTGCAGGATAAATCCAGGCCAAGGCTAATTTTTTTAAACAAGATTTTATTAGAATACAGCCACACTCACCTGTTTACAAATTGTCTGGACTTCTTTTGCACTATGACAGAATTGAGTAGTTGCAAAAGAGACTGGATGGTCCACAAAGTCTAAAATGTTCACTATCTGGCCCCCTACCTTAGAAAAGTTCTGTGACCACTGAGGTAGGCACTGGGCATACATGGAGAGAAAGATGGATATCATATATGTCCTCATGGAATTTACAGTCCAGCATGGAAAACCTGAAGATAAAGTGAGCTATATAGTTATCCATGTCAGGAGCATCTGACCTAGCCTAAGGGGAGCAAGAAAGGCTTTCCTGGGAAAGCGTGGTGAAGCCAAGTTTCAAACGATATATGGAAACTCATCAGGCAAAGGAAAAAAGGAGAAAAGTGTCACGATCAGAGGAAATAACTTGACATATGTATGTATGTATGTATGTATGTATGTATGCATAGGTGGATGTATGTATGTAACATAATTTCTCTCAGTACTTGGTGTTGTCCTCAGTACATTCTGGTTTTCAGTGTAGTTGACTATCCAATAATTATTGCTTAAAAGCCCTTGACTCTTAATCTTTAGGGCAGAAACCTTCAGATCACTCCCTACCAGGTGGTTCCCCATTGCACAGTGAGTCCTAGTTCTAGAAGTGACTCGACATGACTCAGGGCAGCAGTGGGAACAATTCTTTTGAGCACGGGAGACACTCCATATTAAGCCACTAAACAAATTTCTTCCTGAAAGCCCAATATACACTTCGGGAGTTGCCTGAAGTAATGACTATCAGATTGCATTTTATAGCTGCTACCAAGTGACCTGGATAGAGAAATATTGGCGTAACAATTTTGCCCCAGGGTCTGTGGCAAAATATGTACGCACCACTGGTTTTTCAAGATAAATCTCATGCAAGATCTGAAATGGTTTTGGTTACATGTTCCTCTTTTCCCATTAAATATTCTTTTCCTCTTTGTAGAGACACTTAAGGAAAACATTTAAAAACTCACAAGCTCAAGAAAATATATCTGAAATAATTATAGAGCATTTACTTTTCTTTTTTTAATTGCATGACACTAAAAAATCTTTCCTCTCTTCACCAAAGATGGGCACTTCAGAGGTACTTTTCCTCTTTCTTCTTGGAGGAAAAAAAAAAGTGTGCAAAAACAGGGGTCCAGGCCACTGTCGCTGAGAGGTGAGACTCCAACAATTTGAGACCAGCACCATTTTTCTCCTCATTTTGCTATAACCTTATCTGCTTTTACTGCTGCTCTACCATCTCAGGTAAAAGGCATATCTCATTCTCTTTTCTGCCTACAAAGCCAAGCTGGAATAATTCCACCTGTTTTGTGGCTGGCACTGATCCTTTTTGGCATGAAAAATGGAAACACTGGGACAGTTAAAGCACTGTCTACATTTCCAGCATCTCGCTGGGTGCCCTCCTCTAGCTAATAACTCGCTCCTGTCCAAATGGTACATTTTCACTTTAGTCAGGGATGTCTTGAGATGGCTGTTTTAGAGGTAGAAGTAGTTAGGGGATCTGAGAGACTTCTTAATTTCTCCCTCGTCTCCAACATCTAGATTCCTCATGAATCAGATCATTGCCTGCTCACTGCTTGCTTGCCTGCACAGCCTCCTTCCTTAATCACCAGCATTACTTTCAATCTTGTTGCAGATGTAGCTGATTAAAAATACTGGTCTTGAGAAAATTCTCTTTCTTGAAAGTCAGTGCTTGCAGGAGATTAGGACTATTTATATTGTAAGGCACTCCCTTCAAAGCCTCTGGTGGCTTTACTCTCTTGACTGATGCAAACCTCAACTAATTCTCTTTATCCAGATAATCCACTTGCTTCCAGTATTCATCAAATGGCAAAATGAAAAGCTTTTAAGAAAGAGAATAAATGTGCAGGCTTAAAATCACATAGAGTTTTAGTCTTAATAAAATTGTGAAAAAAATTTTTTGAGGAAATCAGATGTCTGAATCTTAGGTCCAATGAGATAGCTTAAAAGCAGATAAAATCCAAGAGACCATACCAGATATGTTTTGTACCTCTTGAATGGCTTTAGCAGGTGTTTGGATCACAAACTTTTGATGAGGGAAAAGAAATGTGTTTTTTCTCTCAGATAAGATGACCATAAGGCAAACTCCCCCTATCTGAGCCCTGCTTCTTCCCCTTACTTGCGTGGAATTCTCCATTGCACGAGTTCTCTATTTGATGTTTAAATTGAATTCATTAGATATTTAATGCACAGTGACCACACACAAGGTACTAACAAATATACATATCTATAATAAACAGGAAGAGTCCTGTCCTAAGGAAGCTCCATTATTACAGTAAGGGCCGACAGGTTGTTCTGAGTTAGGGCCAGAAAACCAAAAGATTCAAAGTCTGTCTTTTCCCTGATTCAATCACTCCTATAGCACTGGGCGAAAGAAAACGTGGTGAGTAAAGGGATGCTTTTGAAGCAGTGACATCCAGGACTCCAGTTCCAAATTTACAGAATTAATAGTTGAACAGATTTCCGAGACTACCTATAAGATATATGATTTGGAAGTGGTGTAAATCATGCTTCTCTATGTGATACTCTGTTAGGGGTGACGTGTAGACTGATACTACAAAAGTGTTACTATTGCTGCCAGGATACCACCAGGAATATCAGGTATCTCCCAAACACATTTAAAAAGTAGCATTGCAATTCTTTCACACTTTGAAAACTTCTGCCCAAGAGAGTGAAAACAAAGCTTCTGTTTTCTTTCTAATTGACAATGTGCTATGGTTAGGTATCAACTGACTTAGTATCCACCAAAAAAAAGGTCTGATATTTGGAGCAAGACAATATGAGAAGAAAAGACTATTCACGGTGTGAGCTTGCAGGCTTCTTTCCCAGGTTTACACTGTATGAACGGGCTATTTCAGACAAGTGGAATAAAATGGTGAGAATCATTGTAAGAAAGCAAACAGGAGAGCTGTAACCAACAGCCCACTGGCGTGAACTGCCAAACACAAACTGTCGCTTGAAGCTTACTCAATGCAAACAAAATGAGCAGACCACAGGTCAATTATGTTCCCTATAAGGTCTGACGCAGATCACTGGGGTTGCTACAGACTGGTGTGGGTGCACACGGGTGGGTTTTGATGGTTAACCATTTGAAGTGAGTGCCTGCTTGTGTGCCCTGTTATTTGATAGCTTCATAATGAAACAATGAATCTGCTAAGTTATAAAACGACAAGGGTCGTCTTTATAAGGCTTGGCCTGGGAAAGGCCTCATGCACAGGGAGAATCCTACTCAGGGCTTGTCGGAGATAGAAACCCTCAGGGGGAGCCTTTGGTCCTATAGGTGGGCACACTTCAAAAATTTTTGAATAAAGGACGTGGGTAAGCCGATTTCTTGGCGAAATCTTTCTTAACCACATCAATGGCAGGAGGATTTTCATTTCTCCGAACCACAATCTACGATCTATGTATATGTGTTGGAGCAATATCTCATCATCCATTCCTGGCGATAAACGATGCTTGACTTGCCTTCCTTCCCCTACAAAGATTACAAGGCACTCCCTGATCAAGAATTTTACCTGCTCCAAAAAATAATGGAAAATCAATGTAAAACTTTTGCCTTGTTTTCAGGGTAGCTAGGGAGGTGGTTGGCTTTAGGGGGAGATGACTTTGACATGACTCCCTGTTTTATATCTTGGGCACAACCCAAAAGCTGTGCTCTGAATGACCACGTGAAGTGCTACCTTTCTTCTGACTGGAGGCCCTTGTGCAGATTATGGGGCATTTAGTGGAATATTTCCCTCCTGAATTTGAATTTAAACTCTACTAAGCTCAAGGATCGGCGTTGTTCTCAGGGGATAGTGTGGTTACAAAGTGGTCTCTCTACATCTCATGTTGACTTTGGAGATGACCAGATTTAGGGTGAACAAACCTAGCTTGGATTGCTGTTGTGGGCTGCGGTGTAGAAAGATCGCCTTCCTTACTCATGGTCTGTGATGTTGTTTCAGGCTAAACGACTTTTAGACTTTAGGAAATGCATTGCTGGTGGCTATTCTACTTTTGCTGATTCCCTGAAGGGAGGAAGTATGCTGGTGGTGAAGAATGAAGAAGCAGGTCTTCAGGGGAAGAAAACAAGTATAGAAATTGGGACATATTCCTGTGAGTAGAGGGTGTCATTTGGGATGCTTTTCTCTTTGATTTTGGGAACAATCTTACATTGCAAGTAATTATTCCATATTTAAACACATTTTAGCAAAGTCGGATGCAGCTAAAAATCTTTTACTGATTTTATCTTTGGAGGGGGGAGGTGATAATCTTCAAGTCATCCTTCTGATTTTACTTTAAAAGTTACTTGTACAGAAGATGCTCTCCTATGCCCAGAGAAGGAGGTTCTTCAATCATGTCTTAAGACTGTGTGCTTTTCATTCATAGCATTTGCCATGAATTATAGTATGTGTTTGTGGTTATATAATTACTCCAGAGGCACAGTCTGATCAGTGCTGGCTCCCCAGTACTTAGTGCAATGCCTGATACAGAGTAGAAATTCATTAGATATCTGTCAAATAAATGATAAATGCCCCAGAGGGGGAGTCAGAGTGGTGGAGAAGAGCTTAAGATGGGAAGAACAGGACAGAGGTGACAACTGAAAAATGAAGGACAATGCCTGGACACTGAGTAGAAACTTTGAAGTTAATTTTGTTCCTCATGAATTTTTAGCATGTTATAGGTAAGTGGAATCTGATCTAAAATTAGTATCTTTTTTCCGACCGCGAGCTCAGGAAATTGAGTTTTTTTTTTTTTCAGGATGCGCTCAACTTATATTCAAGTAATTAATTCTTGAGTATAAAAGGACTGTTAGATTTGTAAAACGTAGTTCCATTGTGCCTTAATACTTTCATTAACATCTTGTTTTGATTATTAATTTACCATTTTTAATAACATAACATGTTGTTTTAAGCATAATAAAATGATTCAAAGGAGATAATGTACATGAAATAGAGACATCCTACCAAACACTATGCATGCAAGCTATTTAAAAATTATTTTGTAATTAAGAATTGTGCTAAACACCTTGCCCACCCCCACTGCAGAGTTGGTGAGCAAACTGAGGAGCCAGATCTTCTCTTATTCAATTAGCTTTATCTCTGTACATGCCTAGACACATGCTGCAACATAGTCATTGAATAAAAGTTTCCTGAATAAATAAATAAATGAAAGAAAGGATCCCTAGGTTTTCCTAGAATAAAATGAACTTGAGAAAATTGATTTTAATATTAATGTGTTGAGAAAAAAAAAAACAAAAGTCTTTTACAGCTTGAAACTAACTGTAATGTCATGGGTAGTAATATTTTCAGAAATAATGAGACTGTCATTTGTTCCATTGCCTGATAAACTAGGTTGATGTATTACCTTGAATATAACGGTATAGGTAAAGAAAAGAAAGAAACAAGAATGGACACAGGTTTTGTAGCATCTTAAGTTTATACAATGTGGAGGTCCTTTTGGTTAGAAAAATAATTTTTAAAATTACAACTATAAATTTAGGTACAAGTCCTCTTAGATGAGGCCTTGCAAGAGAGGGACCTGAAGCATGACCTTCACTGACTTCAGGCCAAATCTTCCTCTGGCACCTAAACCAGAGGATCATTCACATTTGTGTCTTTTGGTCATTGCAGAGTCAAACAATTGTTACAGCCTTTGACAGTGGCTCTGCAGGATTTGAAAGCTGAAAGACACCATAAAATTATTTAAATATGTTTTCAGCAGAAATAACACAGTAAAAATACTTTCTCAGTTATAACCATGACCAAATGATCTCCCTGAGAATACATGGCAAGCTTGATCCCAGAACAACAGGGATTCACAGGTTGAGTGAACAGATGCAATCCAGTTAGCCCCACTTAAATGACCATTTTCTGCAGAAGTTAAAGTGGGAATAGAAAAATCCTGCCTGATTTCACACTGGATGTGCTGTGATTTAGTACCCAGCAACTTTTTAGTCACACTCTGGCTTTCTATCTACCTTCTAGGAATGTCCGTTTTTATTCTCTACGTCAAGAATCTAAACAGCTATCTCTACTGGGCTTGCACAACGCAAAGAGACTAGATTCTTCAGCTTTGCTCATATCCTCCCACCTTTAAAAATAAATTGAGAATAAATCTCTTAAATGTGTAAAAATGCAACCTCCTTCTGTTGAGACAACAGAGTTGAGCTGGTGGCCTGAAAGATACTTGCAGTCATGGAAAGCTGTTCATTGAACTAATAAGGTGATCAGTGAGCTCTCAATATACCATGTCCTTTTTATTTTTTTTAAGTTTTCATAATTTTGATTCCAGATGATCAATGAAGGATGACACGCTAATTCTACCTTAAAATAAATTATGAGAACACTTTATTTTTTAATAAAATACAAACACAACACTCCCATAACTCTTTTTTTTTTTTTCTTTTTGGTGCTGGTTATATGTAGTTCTGCTAAATGTCAGAGAATGTTACAATGCAGAACAAAAACAATGCTGAAGCACCAGTTCCCTGCCTCTCCCCATGCCATTAGGAACAAGCATGTATTTCAACTTCTGACAAAAGTTATGCACATGAAAGCACACTCTATTTTATCCTATAGTTACAAAGGAAAGCCAGTGGGCCTAAAACTGGCACAGTGGATATGGACATTATACCTCTAAAAAAGATATTAAAGTTCACATATTTCTAAGTCACGTGGAAAGACCAAGACACTGAAATTAAATAGTGATGTAAAACCAGACAAATAGAAAAACTGGAATCTATCTAAGCTAAAGCACACCTTGGAAAAAGTAAATTGACTCATGTACAGCTATTGGTTTATGTAGGCATTTTGTCTAAAAGGCAGGGTCACGGGAGGGAACTACGAAAACTGCCTAAGGAATTACTGATATTATGCTAGTTAAGAAAGCATAAAGCAGGCATGGGGAAAAGGATATTTTATCTGTGTATCTATGCACAGGAAGCAAATACATTTAACCATATCAAAGATAAGTGTGCATCAGGCATGATGAAATATTACGGCATAGATGCCTTTGATGCAACAGTAGACATTTTCTGGAAGAGGTATTAAATAGTAAATACTTTGAGCAGGTCTAAAAAAGGAGCTAGACTGTTAAAAGCATTCTTATCAGATGTTATTTACATACACCAGTAAGACTATATGTACACACACACACACAAACACACACACACATTTCCTTGTGTGTTTCCTTGTGCCAAAATAAAAATGTCTGGCTTTCTCTAAATAACAATCTTGAAACAGATTTTTATAATATCACAATGTAATCAATATATTTACTGATGCACTTCTAATATGGTTGGTCAAATACAGACTGAAATTTAGCCCAGAGCAAAATGACAAGATGGCCATAATTACTTTCAAGACAATTATAAGACTGAAGAAATCAAGCAATTATAGAATCTATGCTCTAAAATTGTCTTTTTCTTTTAGTAAAAAGAACGAACAAAACCAAACTATTCAGCTCATAACAATCTGATGCATTTGATTCCTGGTGAGTTCAGAGCCCGTGGCTGCTATTTCAAGCCTCATTTCTTTTTGACCTCAAATAATAAAGTTGAAGTCAGCCAGTTTCCATTCAGCCTTGTTGCATTGTCTGCCAGTTTATAAGGCTTTATGTTTGCATCAAAAATGTTATAGGAGGAAAACCACAAAGAAATCACAAATCTGGGGAATTTTCCGTTTTACACAGATTTCAAAATTGTTACAAAAGTTGCCAACCACTGGACATACTTGATAGCAGAAAATAACCCAAACACTGAAAATCTCTGTCACTATTTTGTCAACTCCTTATAATAAGAAACTGCTGTGCTGGGGCAACTGGTTCCTCCCTCCCTCCCTCTCTCCCTCCCTTCCTTCCTTTTCCTTCTTTTTTTTCTTTCCTTCCTTCCTTCTCTTCCTTTCTCTCCCTCCCTTCTCTCTATCCATCTGGCACCTCTTCTAGTTCCTTCTGTGTGCCAGGCTCTCTTAAGCTTCTCAAGTTTAACAGGAAAAGACAGCCCTAAAGAAACACTAATGTGTATCATACCCGAGCCTGGGTTTTGGCACAGTGTGGCAGCTGTCATTACCAGAACTGGCTCCTTACTTAGACAAAGTGGGCAGCTCCTAAGCAGCATGGTAGGAAGATGTCACAAAACCCTGCTTCACTTTATATTCCACAATCAAACTGCCTGTCATGGAAGCACCTTGCCATCAGAGAAGGGAAGATACATCTAAATTAGAGCCATTGCTATGTAGCCATTAAGACTCAGCTCAGGAATCATCTTTCATGGAGCATTTTTCTTACTTGCTCTCCTGCTCCATCACCATTCTTGTTTAGTCTGACTCTCTTTCTTCCCACAGCACCTGTGCTTACCTCTAACAGCATTTCCTTCAGTGCTGCAATCGTCTGCTAAGAGAGATATCTCCCTTTTAGATGATGAGAGCCTTCAGGGCAGGGACTATGCCTTTCATTTCAGTCCCCAACACCTAACAAAAATATCGGCACACAGTGAGTGCTCAAGAAATACTTGGTGAATGAATTCATTAGGAAATATATTCCCCAGTTGAGAATCGCTAAGAAAACCATTCAACAAATATTACAGAGCGTGTACTATGTTCTAAGCACTAGGCACAGACATACAGCAGAAATAAAGATCCATGTCCTTGTAGAACTCTACTCCAAGAGAAGACACAAATAACAAAGAAAGGACAAATAAATTGTGATAAGAGCAATGAATAAATAAAGGGAATAATCAAATAAAGAATGATTGGGGGAGGGCTTTTTTAGATTATGATGTCTTCTCTGAGGAGGTGACATTTGAGCTGTGACCCTGAAACAGAGCAGGAGCCTGTGGGGCAGGGCTCCTGGGCACAAAAGCCTTTCTGTGTCCCCCATTTCTTGATTACAGGAAATAGGCTTCATTCAGCCTTCATGACCTTCTGTGAGTTCCAACGGGCAGGTTTAAACAGTTGCTAATCAGCGAAGAAAGGGGATGCAGAGACAGGGAGGAACAGTCAAGAAACAATAGTGCAGCCTTGGGGCAGGGTCCTGGTTCCCCCTCAAGGGATGCACATAACAGTATCTTTGAGCTGTTTTACAGATACTGAAACCCCCACCAGGTGGGAGAAGTTAAAGGTGTGCTGCCCACAAGCACGGAGACCCCAGACCGGTTGGAACCAGAAGGATGATGATACTGACTCCCACTTGCCTCACCATCAACCCGTCAGAAGAATGTCCAGGAGCTGATCACGCCCTCTTTGAACCATTACAATAAAACTCCTCACTGCCCCCTCCAGGTCGGGACACACAGCTTTGAGGGCATTAGCCCACTGTGGCCCCCTTTGCCTGGCAAAGCAATAAAGTTATTCTTTTCTACTTCACCCAAAACTTGTCTCCGAGATTTAATTCGGTGTCGGGGTACAGAGACCGGATTTGGCTTCAACCTGAAGGACGAGATGGAGCTAGTCAAGGGAACAGAAAGGTGAAAATGGTCCAGGCAGAAGAGACAGTTAGGATAATGATGAATAAGATCTTGAAGTGTTGCAGGCATCGAAAAAAGTCTATTGTGCCTGAAGCACTGCGAATTAGGGAAGAATAATAAGAGATGAGATTTACAGGAAGTGCCAGATTATACAGGCACTTTTAAACCAAAGCTAGAAGTTGGGATTTTACTCTATAAGCAATGGGAAGCCTTTGTAAGGTTTTAAGCAGGAGAGTGATATAAGCCATTATATATTTTAAATAGATAATCCCTTCATCAGTGATGTAGAAAATAGATTGGGGGGGTAAAAAGAGAGGAAGCAGGGTAAACAATTAGACAGGAATGAGATTCAAAACATTTAATAACTTCTATAGCCTTTGACACCTATCAATCAGAAAAGTCACCAACAAATAAGGACAGACACTGGCCAATAGGCCATGATATCTGAAGAGAAGCAGAATAGTTGGCTAACCTTGTAGCATGTAGTGAGAGAGAATTTTGGCATGACTAGGTGGGTAGTGTAAGCATGAAGTGAATTGAGACAAAACATATCTAGAAGGCATAACTGAAAGGACATTCAGATAGATGGGATGTAAAGGATCCTCAGACAAGGGAGGGATATTTGGTCAATCAAATTGAAAGGTCTGGCCTGAGCAATCAGTAGTATGAATATCTATTCCATTTTAATGAAGAACAGTCAAAAGTTCTGTTTTGGACCTGATAAATTTAGATGTCTTTATGCCATTTCAAATGAATATGTTAAGTAAGTGGCTGGGCTTCCACATTTGAGCTGAGGGTAGTGGCCAAGGCTGGAAATGTACATTTAAGAGTAATCAGTATTTAGTCAAGCTTCTGGATGAGACCAGCTCAAGAGAGAGTATAGAAAATAAACTCAGAGAAAATAAACCAATGAGGATAAGCAGAAGGAATGCTTTGGGGGCAGGAATGCAGCAAGAGAAAGCACCCTGGTTAAACTTCATCTGTCTCCTAACTTTGCCAGAGTTTGGTCCTGCCGGAACATCTGGTTAACAACGTACCCCAAGCTCTCCATTCACCTTGGCACCTTCCAAATTGGCTGCCAATTTTATTCCAGATCTAAGAATACATCCATAAACTCATCAGTATACTGTATTACTGAAATATGTGGGCATGCCAAAGATTTTATATTTGTTTATTTAACTCTAGATGTTTTTACTTTACAGACAAAATAGATGCTGGATCGTAAGCTTAAAGCATGTACTTGACCATAATGCTTTGGCTATTTCAATTTTTCATGAAACTCACAAATGAAGACCACTGTTAATAGGTCCTTCTGAATATAAGATATATCTATAATTCAAAATATTTCAACTAATTGGCCTTCTTTTCACCTTCACAATTCATACATCTATGAACAGAGACCTAACCATACATGTACAGACAGACAAACATCCACAAGCTAATTGTCAGTAAATAGATGTTTGTGGTCCTAATTCAGAATTACATTCTAATGTACATTTTAAAAACACACATTCAATTACACACGCATGTGCAATAGCATCATGGCCCATTATGTTACTTATTTTAATGCAAAATGGTGAGGTTATTTGTAAATGCTAACATGTTCAGGAATCTAGTTAGTATGAACAGATCTTGGGTTTCTGAGTATAAGTCTATACATGCAGCTGCTTTTAAAAACATACATATATTTTCTAAATATTATACGATTTTTTGATTGTTGATGTGTATAATGCATATGATGAGATTGATGCCCACCAAATGATTTGAAGAACTCAGTGCAATTAGATAAAAAGGAGTTTGGGCTACATATAAAGAAAAGACTAAATTGTAATAGTAGCTATGTTCCTGTGGGCACATTGAACATATCAGAACAGAGAAGTTAGCTAGATTTACACCTTCAGGACAGCAGCATTTTTCATTGTGATCCGAAAACAATTTAAAAATTATGACTCTTACATTAAAAAAAAATGCTAAATGCAACATCATTTTTCTAATTCCAAATGGTATTAAGGAAGTCACACTAAATGAACACTTAGCAAGTAGACATAAGAGTCTACTTGGGAAATTTCTACAGAGCTTTATTCAATGTTTCAACATATGTCCATATCAACCACATTTAGTGAGGCTACTGCTCTTACAAATAGTCCTAACATAAGGCTTTACTTAACCATGGCTTAAGTATTCAGTTCTTGTAACTTAATTGATTTTCCTCTTTTTCTCTTGTTTACATATTTAATTAATTTCTTAGTTATCATTCCCCACTCTTACTTCTCCAGTAGAATCATAGAAAGTTGCAGGACTTTCAGCCCTGAAAGCTGGTATGTCTTTCAACTGCTGATAGGATTCAAAAATTTAAAATATAACTATGGGTAATATTTTACCTTCAAAAAGGTAACTGTAATGCCCCAACAAAGGTAGGAGAGATCATACTTCTAACAAATACCCTATCTCAAGATCAATTGTTTGATTTAGTTATTAGCCATATTCTATTCCCTTCTATTATGTTACTGAGATGTACTATTTTACTACATACTATGTTCATGTTAAGGCTGCATTTATTTGTCCAGTCCACAAATATTTATTATGGTTTCATTTATACTCAAAGGACGATTGCAGAGTGTTTAGGAGTGTAGATTCCCTAGTTTGGAATATCAGCATTGTCACTTAACTAGTTTAACTCTGGGCAAGTTACGGTAAGTTCTCTTTGCTACGGATCATTCATTTGTAAAATTGGTATAACAATAGCATCTGAGGATAAGTATAATTTAAGATACTTTAAGCACTTAAAAAAGTATCTGGCACATGTTAGAATCTTAATGTTATATATTGCTATGATTTTAATTATTATTATTCAGATGTGCTTGAGTATCTTATATTAAGTGCTAGGTAGGGATACATTTCTGAAAAAAGACAATCCTGCACTGAAGATATTTTCAGGCTGGCTGGGGAAATGCATGAATGATACAGATTTTCAAAATAATGTGCACTTTTGTAGGAGTAAGTCCAAATCTTGGAATGTTCACTCTAAATATAGAAAAGTGGTTTAATGATGAAAGCTGACAGGAAATGATTACTATAAAAAGCAGCATTTACTTCTCATCTGTTTATAATGAAACATCAAAATTTCGATAAAAATAAGAGTTTCTCCAGATAATTTTCACCAGAATTTCGAGAAATCATGTGAACAGAATCATTTCAATTCTTTAAGAGCTCCATCTTCCTGTTTCAGGGTTTTGCCAATTTAATGGTCTACACTTTAAGCAAAAATAGGGGTCATATATTCCTTGTGGGGACAAGATATTCTAGTAAATTCCAGAAAAATCAATATTTAGGAAACAAAGTAGGGATAAAAGTCCTTATGGATTCTCATTCACCTATTTATTTTCCTCTTATTCAGACTTACCCTAAAGTGAGAGGTAAACTCTTTAGGGATCGAAAAAAAAAAACAAAACAAAACATGTATATACACTACATACATATATACATATTTATTCTCTCTCTCCCTCTCTGTATATGTATATACATACACATATACATTTGTAGAACTATATGCTTCTACATGTCTTTCCTACTGACCACAATGTATTGTGATTACCTGAGTTTCTTGTATTGAAAACAAGTGAAAGTAAATGTTTGGTTGCTGACAAAGGGTTAGTCATTTAACTGAGCTGGCCTCAGCAGGTGCCAGTTTTATGATGATGGACTTACACTCTACTTTATGCATCAGGAATAGGCTACGAAATTGCATATAAATCAAATATCCATTTAAAAGTTGTTTTTTTAATGGACCCTCTGATAAATACCTCATTCTTTCTTTATTTATCTTTGAAAATTTGAATTTTGTAACTTGGATTTTTTTAATGCAAGATAAGTCTTTTATTTAACAACAAATCCAGTGGTTTTCTAGGATGGAAAAATCTGAGAAAGAGTGGGAACGGAAAAGGGAAATAGAAAGTCTGAGATAAGAAATAAAATAAGCTGAGGCAATAAAAACTGATACTGAGGGCAAACCCTACATATATGGACTTTTTCAATGCCTTATTTCCCTTGCATTTGCCTGTACTGTTTACATTTGGATACAATTTAAATCATTTCAGGTAGCCTTTTTTCTTTTAGATTTTCCTTTTTCTGAAAGAACAAACATATCTTTTTGAAGAAAGCTTGTCGAGTAGCCATAGTTATTCTGTAACTAGAAACGATTTTCTGTTTATGGCCCATACAAATGTATATCAGTGAATCAGCAGATACATCAGAAATATTGTTTATAAACAGATGAGTTCAAACAACAAAATCACATGGAACACATCTTAGGGGTGTGTCATTATCACTGTGACTATATATACATATTCACAATAGACTCTAGGGGGAGATTACCATTTTTCAGAGATGCATTTGCTAATCGTTATTTAGACTTTGCTTAAGTATGGGGAGACATGTACTGCTATTTGAAATTAACTGAAGTAACAGTATATGCCCCAAAAGTTTCTTCGTGAACCAATTTTTTCTAATGTAAGTATCACATATGAATAGCCAATTCAGATACTTGCTGGGACAGATGAGTGACTTAACTATGAGACTTAGGTAGGGTTGGGTATTTATGTAGGTAGTGGTTCATGCAGTAAAATGTATTTCTTGCTATGACATCAAAGATGTTAAAAACATGGCCAAGTTATCAGTGAAATAAAGGTTTTGTGAGTTTTGCTTTAATTAATTGGAAAGGCAGCTGTACAGCTTCTCGCATTTGAGCAGAACTTATTTAGTCTACTGAGCTTAAGAAACAGCCGATCATTTTGAAGGTTGTGAATTTTCCTAAATCCTTCATGGTTTGGGTAAGATACATTTGTACCATCCGTAAGTGTGCAAATTACTACATAAACTATGAGTAACAACAATAATTTGTATAACATTTCACGCTTTGGCGGTCTTTGTTCAGAAAACATTAAACTGGATGAGACATGGGTCAAACTCAAGCTTACAGACAATGCATGTGGATAGAAGTATCTTTATTTCACAGAAATTATGATACCTTCCTTGGAGACATAGTATTCTCATTCTATTAATGAAAATAAACAATATCTAAGATGAAGTCAGTCTCTTTTCCAGTTTAATTAAAGGGATGTTTGATTTTAATGCTTCATTAAATTTACTTTGTCCCTAACCAAATATGCAATCATAATTAAATGATCTGTAGGCAATGTTGCAGATTCCAAATCCTCTTCTTCCCATGCTTCAGGGAATGAATGCACTACAGACCATTAATATATAAGGCTAAATAATCACCTTCTTCACCAAAAAGTGACGTATTATTTAAAAATATGATGCAAAAAAAATGAGAATTCATCGATGGTGAGAACGGATTGCATAGACAATATAAATTTAGTTATATTCATTTCTTAATATCAAATAAAGCCTGATATATGAAATAAAACACATTAGTTTTTGTTTTGTTTTTGCTTTTGTTTTTAAGCTACTCTAAGAGTAGTGATTTCAACAAAAGATTTTTTTACTGATTAATTTTATTCCTGGTCCATTTCATATCATGCTATCAAGTTAATTTTTAGAGGCATTACAGGGATTCTTTGTCTAGTGGTGTCTGCATGTGGCTGATCAGAACATATGGAAGAGTATGTGTAAAGTACAGAGTGGGGAGTAGAATCTGAATATTTGAAGACTTCTCCCCAGGTTAGTCTGATGATGTTCCAGACTTGGCAAGTTTTTTTTTACATTTATTTCACTAACAACCTGCTCCCCAGGGACACTGACTTTGCATAACATGGAGACATCTAAATATTAATCACCGTGACCTTCCAATGAATAACACTGATCTAGTGTTAATTTAATATACGGTGATCAATTCATTCTAAGGAATTCAGAATTAGAGTGTATGTACTGAAATAAAAACAAATGGAGTTCCATGAAAGATTTCACAAACAAAAAAGGGTAGTGTGTGTGTGATGGGAAGCTTTTTAAATCAAGAGAGTTACTATAAGAAAACTCATTTTGAAGACATGGATATATAAGTACTTAAGATGTGAGTACTGGGTTAAAATCACTGTTGGATATGTAGGCATATGAGAATCATCATTATGGCACTGGACAATAGTGCTCATATATGGTCACTGAGTCTGTGATATATAGCACCGACTTTCCAGTTGCTTATTATCAGTAGAAATACAGTGCAGGGCTTTAAGGCACAGGAGCTGAGCTGCCCATGCAGAATGAAGAAGGGTCCTACTCCATCTTCCTGAGGGCTTAGCACAGGCCCAATTCATCCAAAACACACAGTGCTGAAGAGGACGGGTCTGTGTACAGTTTGGGCAAGCGGGAGGTTTTCCGGTTCCAATAGGACTGCAAACAACATTTCCAAAGCCCTACTTCTATGCCCAAATCCTGCTAGTCCTACATTCTTAATGGCAACTACAACTTCCAGTAGCCCATACAGAGTCATTTTGACTCCTCCCTCTCTTCATTTCAGTCAGTCAATCTATCAGTATTTCTGTTGACTTCACCTTCAAGACACATCCCCACTACCTCTCACACCTCCACGGATACAACCTTGTTCCAAGCCAACCATCATTGCTCACCTGGAATATTACAACAGTCTTCAAACAGGGCTCTCTGATGTTGACCAGCCAAAGTGATAGATATAATTGTACCATGTATCCTTTCCATATAAATCCAGTGATTTCTCAATTACTGAGAGTAAAGGCTTAGGTATTTGAAATGGCTCACAAGGCCCTACAGCAACCCTATGTTCCCCGCCCTCACAGGGCTCCCTGATCCTTCTGGACACTTTGTTTTTATTCATACCACTTTTTATCATCTGACTTGCTTTGTCTTTTACTTACTTATTTCTTTATTTTTCGGTTCCTCTCAACAAACTATAAGCTCCATGTGATCAGGAATTTTTATATACAGTATAGGGTGTGTGTGCAGTGTGTGTGTATGTTTGTGTATGTGAGTGTATTTACTCTTTATCCCTGGCCCCTGGATAGCAGTGATGGCGCTTGCATAAGCCTTATTATGCTTCACCTTGAATATTATTAATTTGAGATAACATGTCTATGTTAACCAGATTGTAAATCCCTTGAGGGCATGAGTGTCATATCTGGAACTATAACTTTACCTAAGGTTAAAGAAATGTAGTGTTTTACCCAAATTCTCAGGAGAGCTAAGAAGGGGATTTCATGTCTGTCTACTCTGCTTTTATACTTTTGACTCAGAAGATGTTACACTTCACATTATCCCTCCGGCACCTAGTACAATGCTTTGTACATAGTAGAAAAAGACATTAAATATTTCTTGATTTATTGCTTCCTATGTAATCTTTTGGTTCAGAGAAACAAATGACTTCCTTAGTTCTGGATTGAATTGTTTGAGCGAAACAGCTAAAATCGATGTGTGTATACACAGTGTCCAGAGATATTCAAGTTGATGGGATCATTTTCCCTGCTCTGGCTGCCACCATGAGATCGTCACATTGCTGTTGACTAATTCTTATTGCAAGAGACAGTACTAGAGAGAAAGAAAAAAGCTTCCAATGCTTTATTTCTCTGCTACATGCCCAGAAGGATGCTAAACATAGTAAAGGACACTAAAGAGGGAAACAATTGGGTTTGAAACTAATTACCAAGGAAATGCTGACATTAATTCAACACTGAACTCACTTTATGCAGAATTGTTTAGATCAAAATATTGTAAATGTATGTCATATGTTAGAAATCGGCTATTAATGACAAGTTATAAGAAATTATTTTGTTAAATAATTTTTAAAAGTTTAACGATAGATTGTTAATTGTACCTGGTCACAATTAGGAATATTCAGATTGAAAAAAATTTTGTTACAATTTTCCATACATTTTACTTTTAATAAATGTCTTAACTTTTTTATAAAAATGCCTTAACTTTTTAAAGTTAGAGTGTATTCACTGTGCTAAGGGAAGATAGGATCTGTGTTTGTGTGGAAGGGAAAGATGGAGATCCAAAGATTTAAAGGTATAGTTCTTAGCCTGCTTTTTATCAGCTGAGCATCTTGAGGAACAATTGAGTTTATGCTACACATTTTAATATAGAACTATATTAAACAGTTCTATATTTTATTTTATTTTTTTATTTTTTTTATGGAGCCACTCCTGCCTATATTTTAACATGGAACTATTAATCTAGAATAATATCTGCCAATAATAATCACTGATAAATATTTTTCTTAAAAATAAACAAATTATGCCCTTTCATGCTTAACATAATGCTACTATTCTAGGCTGAAGTTACAGTTCTTACATATTCAATAGAATACTTGGTTATTATAAGTACACTAGGCATTCAGTAGCGGCATAATGATAATAATAACAATACTTAGCTTCATTATGTTATTATCTTTATTAAGTTACTTGCTCAAGAACATATAGTCAGTAAATATGAGAGCTAGGACAGGCACCCACAGAATCTCAAATCCAAATTCAGTTCTCTCTCATTTTACCAGACTATACTGGCAACAGTAGCTTTCTATGAGGTCTTGATGAACTATTCTAAACTTAGGGAGATGCATATTTGATAATTCAGGCTAATTCATGTAACAGAATGAAAAGGACACATTTGTAGGGTCCTAATACATTCACTGTCTTATGATTTTCATTTGTTAAAGAAATGGTAGGAATATCTGGTTCGATTTATGCGTATCTCCTACTGTTCTTGATGAAGAGAATAGATTATTTAAAAAAAAATTACAGTCATGAAACCAAAGTCACTGAGCAGTTTGTAATACTGAATAAGAGTCTAACATTTCTAGAATGCAGTACTATTAGAAGCTAGTGAAGAGAGTCCCTTAATGGGAGTTGAGTCACTGTGTAATAATGTATTTGAAAAAACAAACAAATAAAAGGCCTGCTCTGCTATTTCCCAGCAGGTGACTAAATGTTTTTTCTTGATAGACAACACGTCACCTTACTTCCTGCAGTACTGCTAAATGCTCAGGATCTAGGCACACAGCACACACTAACACCCCTACTAAGAACCTGTAGAACACATGGTCCAGTTGTTAACCAAATATTGCTGCTGTTTGGACTACTGAGCTTTTGAATCTAGAAGACTCAGACATTTTTCAAAGGTTGTGTCTGTCATTCTTTACTACTTTTCTGATTGTGTAACACAGAATATATGTACAAAAAATAATGTCCTGAAAGCCACTGTGACAAAGACAGGGCCACATGTTCAACAACCCCCATGTCCTTTTCTGTCTGGGCAGGAAGCTGGATATATTTCTCAACCTCCCCTGAAGTTAGATGGGGCCATATGACTGAGTGCCAATGAAATGTAAGCAAAAATGAAATATAATTCAGATCTGGTGCTTAAATTCCCTGAATACTCCATTCATTCACCTTCTCTTCTTTCATTTTCCCTCCCCTCCCCTTCCCTCCTTCCTCTGCTCTTGCTCTCTCCCTTCAGGGGAAGTCTAAGGGACACTTAGGCATGGCAGAATCTATGTCCCTGAACGACTTGGAACAGAGCCCTTGTGAAACTTGCTCTGGATTATAACATGAGTAAGTAAGAAATGCTTGTAGTGCTAATCCAGTAAAATTTAGGGGTCATTCATTACAGCAGTTATCCAACTCTGACTTACTCTAGAATGATGGTTTCTCTTTTATAGATAACCTTATCAGTACTGAAAATAATAAGCCACAAAGTTAATTATTTTTCTACCATATTAAAACATGGTTTCACGTATAGGATAAAATTCAATATGTTCTACCATTTCCCTTAGCCACTTATGTTTGGTCTTTATGTAATTTAAGGACCAAATCTCCTATTTTGACAAATATGGAACAGTGCACACAATCAAGAATGAAGAAGCACTTTCTGCTATGTGTGTGTGTGTGTGTGTATACACATTATAATATATAAATATATACAAATTTAGTTTACGTAACAAAGCTTCTGCGAAAGCACAATTATTTAGCTTGAAATATCTGCTTGGTGGTTGAAGATGGGCCATGGGTATCGTGAGAGTTCATCATTAATAGCTGCTCTTCTCATGTGTCCTTTAACTGAGGGAGCAATAATAGTTTCTCCTGGTAACGCCTGCAAAGCATGTGGTTTGGTTGCTACACACACACATCCATCCTTATAGTGATCATCTCAGTGGTAGCTCCATTAGGAAATTAAAATGGGGTGCTGATGAAACTGAGGGGTGCAATGCTCCAGCCTCTTCCTTGTGCTTGTGGGGACCACCTGCAGTTCCACAGAACAAGTGCAGGCTTTGGACAGGTGTTGTTTGAATGCAGGCTCATTACAATTTAAGCTCCTTAGAGGCAAAGCTCAAGAAGCCCTGGAAGACCAGCACAGCAGGTGTTCTGGTGCCACCTACAGAGAGCTCTGAGGCCTCCATCGTCAGGGACTCAGAATCAGGACCACTAGAATGACTGTCATAAGGGACAGGATAGGAGGGCTAACGGGCATTGAATTATAGCTTATCTAGTTGAGGTGTTATAATGAATTTGAGTTTCATTCTTAAAAATGTTTTCTTCATAACTCCTTTAACTTGGTAATCTTACTGAAGCCATGATGGGTATGTGGTTGCCATTCATAACTTCAAAATGTACTTACTCCTTTTGCTATGAAATCAGTGCCCAGCAATTTTGCCTAAGTTAGCAAGGACGTTTCTGCACCTGGTAGCCTCTAAACTGACCACAGTATTTTAAGATTTTCTAATAATAGTTGTTGCATGTTTTAAGCTTAACCAAAGAGGCTTGTACCTTCTACAGACCACTTGATACGAAAAGGAAATGCAATGTTTACCTGAAGTTACACAGTAGCAGAGGAAAGGAGAGGGTTCAGAATCTCTGACTTCTATTACTAAATTCTACTTCTCAGGTGGTTTATATTTTCAACGTTTTTTTGTTTGTTATATTTGTTTGTTTGTTTGTTTTTTCCATGCCCTCTTTGTCCTATAGGTATATTCCATTTGCTCCTCTAACTCCACTCTTTCCATTCTGCATCCTGCTCTAGTCCTGGGAGGTTGACCTAGAGGGGCCACATTGTTGCTATTCCTAGCCTCTGGCTTTCTGTTACTCAACCACTAAAGAGCGCTGGCAAGAACAGAGGGAGGGAGGACTCGCCAGGGACTGGCTGTATCCCTCCAAGAAATGCTGGAGCTCCTGGGAATTTCCTCTCTCCGCACAGCTCTTTCTGTCTCTGGGTTCCAGTGCCCACTCCTTCCCCTCATGCCTTCAGGTGGTAACACTTCACTGCCTTTTTGTCCCTATTCCTCTCCTTTGCGAATAGTTGCTTTATTACATTCCCATCAAATCCTGATGGGTGTGAGGTGATAATGACATATACACACACTACTATATCTAAAGAAGATAACCAACAAGGACCTACTGTTTAGCACAGGGAACTCTACCCAATATTCTGTCATGACCTAAATGGGAAAATGATTTGAAAAACAATAGATACATGTATATGTATAACTGAACCACGTTGCTGTACACCTGAAACTAACACAACATTGTTAATCAACTATGCTCCTATATAGAATAAAAATTGAAAAAAGAAAAAGAAAAAAAAAATCCTGATGGGATCATGCCATTTGTTTGCCTCTGAGACACTGCCAGGTCAACCATCTAATTTGATGTTTATGTCAATTTTATAAAAGATTTGCCCCATTTTAAAATAGAAGTATTTGATACATAGAAAAAGAAAATGATTTGCCCAAGGTCACAAAGCTAGTCAGTGGTTGGAATTCAGTAAGTTTGACTCTTATTACAATGTTTCTTCTACACTCTTGCAATGCGTCCCTTTACTACAATTATTTAATCATGTTAACCACATTCTACTGAATAAACGTTGAACTAGTTATCACCTTCTATTATATTTTTCAAGTAAAGATCAGGCATTGAAAGAGAGCTCTTTTAAATGAAAATCACTGATGCAAATCTTTTATGGTAATGTGGATGTTAAATCACAGTAATTTTTCAAAGAGTGAATGTTTTATAATGGCATAATTAACAATCATAGGAGATCACAACATGAATCTCTTCAAAATCTTTAATATTAAAAGTTTAGTATACCAGGCATTCACAAACATCGTTTGTGATGGGAAAATAATCTGCCCAATAATTTGGTCATGAATTTTGAATGAACATTTGACCCATCTTCAGAGGATGGAAGACGGGATACTGCCAGTCCTTGTGTGAAAAATCATTAGGGTTTGAACAGTACCATGTTCAACTACAAAACAAAACAAAAAACTTGGCTAGGTGTACCAAGTGATCTGAAATGAACCCAAAAAAAATTATTCCATGTAATATCTTAGTACAGGTTTTGTGAGGTTTTCTTATGTCATTCATCATTCATCAAGAGGTATTAAGAATTTTGTTATTATTCCTTCTAGCAGCAGATGTTCTGTGTATGGAGCGAGATGGCACACTTTTTCTAAGGTCGACTCTGTCACTATGACAGTGATAATTTGGCAACCCAGCCAAATGTCTGATAAATGAATGTAGGGGGTATTTCCTTTCCTATATTACAGATCCATCTAATGTGTCAACATTAAAATAAATGTTAAGTAAAGTGAAGTATTAGGAAAGGGAACATCCCACCCTGACAGCTTTTTATTTGCTATTTCTGCTCTGTGACAAAACTGAGTTGATAGGTGATCTTCTGTGATTTACAAAGCCCTTGCAATCCACCTTGTAATGGCTGCAGTGGTGTTGAGCTGCCTTGAGATGATTTACTGCAATTTGTCACCTTTTGAGACTGTTCCAAAATGGTCTGCTGACATGTACTAAAGAGCTTTCAATGAAATCTGAAATGGTTCATTTGTTATGTCAACTGGAAACATTAAGTGATATCTGAAAATCACTTTAAGATTTATCAAAGTGATTTAAAATATCCTTTAATGACAATTCGGTATATCACAAAAGCAATATTGTTATGAACAAGATGAGAAAATCTTTTTATCACATCTTAAAAGTATTTATATTATGTTCTGATTATGACTGTACCACTTTACCACTTGGGAAATCTATCACTTTAAAGATATTCTAAAAGTTTAGTAAGCAACTTCTTAACAAATAATTGTAAGTGGAAATGGATTACTATGATTTGCCTAATTTAATATCATTGAAAATCATAGGCCTGATAGCTTATATTCCAGAACATATTACTAATGTAGTTTAAAGATGTAGCTCATATTCTGTTTTTCCTTAAGAATGTAAGCATGTGTTGCTATGCAACTTATCTATGCTGGCCACTGTGAATCATTTTCCAATTTACTGAACACACAACTTAAGTAAACCACATAATTTATGTGCCTGTTAGTAGAGATTTCTCAAAGTTCTCTTTGAGACCACTGTCTCTGGAAAAATGAGACCAAGATAGTAGGTGACAAGCTGCGTACAGAGAATTTCCTATGATTATTGCTCATGATAATATTCCTTTGGAAAAAGGGTATACTAAATGTCTTTAGGTTTAGAAAATAAGTGTTCTTTTAAGTTAGAATATGTAATCATCAAGAATACCTCTGAATTAGTCAATAGTACCTGGTCATCAAAACATTTTCACTTCTAAGATAAATATAAGTAAAGTAAGAATGAAATAAGAATGAAAATTTAACTCTTTCCCCCAAATTGGCTGCTGGAGCAATAATAATAGGAATCTGGCTTAGAGTAGATCTCAGGAGGAAATAAAGTAGAGAGAGATGTGTTTTCATGTCTCAGCTAGGCTGTGATGAGTTAGCTATTTGGCTTGAGTGAGTACAATAAAATAGAACTGAGTTCTAGTCAAATAATGGGACTGTGCCCATGTGCTTCTTCCTTGTTCTAGTTTATAGGATGTTCTGGTACCTGTGATTTCTCTTGGTGAGCAAGCACTTAACGATAGATCCCAGCAACAATCAAGGAAAGGTAATGAACGTAGGCATGCATCACTAACCAATGCAACTCAAGGAGAAGCACCCTGACTAAGGATATCCTGCTCTGAGACCAGCACAGAGAATAAGGTGACAGGGCTTGATACCACCCTCACCTAACTCACTCTTATGAGTGCTCAGTTGTATCAGACCATGAATGTGGCTTAAAGAGGTGGTTTTAAAATGTGGTTTTCATAAGCAATTTCCACCAGTCATAATTCATCAAGCTGAACAGAAGTGACCCAGAACCTCATGCCTGTTGAATCCTGTGATTGAGATTATTTATTCTGTTGTCGCTATATTAGACCACTGCTGTGCATGGCCAAAAGCAAATTTGTTAATTTTCCTTTTATTTAATTCCACTATCAAGTTCAATTATATATTTGGTTGTAGTAAGTCAGTGTTTCTCAAAGTATGATTTATGGGCCAGCTACGTGAGAATTACCTAGGCTATTGTTTTAAATGCAATATTTGGAGCCCTAGGCCCATCAAATTAGAACCTCTAGGGTGAGACTCAGGAGTCTGCATTTTTAATGAGAACCCCAGGTGATTCTTATGCACACTGAAATTTTTTTTTTTTAACATCTTTATTGGAGTATAATTGCTTGCACACTGAAATTTGAGCACCACTGTAATAAGACATTTTCCTTTGATAAGGGCTTATAGCCACAATGAACAGATCTTCACAAGTAATTTCTTTTAGAGTTCAAAGGGACCTTGGGGATCACCTCATTCAGCATCCACATGATTAAATAAAGATGTGTTTGAAATTCCAAAAATATTTGATTATTTCAATGAGAAGCCAGCTTTACACACTATTTCTGACCTAGTAAAAGTATCAATAATAAGTACCATTCACAAGAGACTGAAAATACACTTAGCAAGTAGTATGGCATATTTACTATTAAAAATGATCCTCAGGGCTTCCCTGGTGGTGCAGTGGTTGAGAGTCTGCATGCCAATGCAGGGGACACGGGTTTGAGCCCTGGTCTGGGAGGATCCCACATGCCGCGGAGCAACTGGGCCCGTGAGCCACAACTAGAGAAAGCCCTCGCACAGAAACGAAGACCCAACACAGCCATAAATAAATAAATAAATAAATAAATAAATAAATAAATAAATAAATAAATAAACAAACAAACAAACAAACAAACAAACTCAAAGTTTAAAAAAAAAAAATGATCCTCAGACAGGAGGGTGATTTAGGAAACATAATTTATAAACTGGTGGACATTTCTACTACTGTGGTCACTTACTTCAGGCAGTTTTTAGAGCAAAAACAACTAAACATGTGTGTGAAGTGGCTATCGTGATAATAGGGTCATTCAAAAAAATATTCTGGCTTAGGGTTTTTTTTTTATGTTTTTGATTGATTTTTAAAAATTGATAGATTTTGAAATTCTTGAACCCAATGTATATGAATAGATGTATATTTAACTACTATCAAACTGGAATATTCAACTAGTACACAGTGAGTTTGAGATTAGACCTTCTTAACAGGAATGATCCTTATTTTCTGTCATTTGACTCTATAAATTTCAATACTAGTTCCCCATCCAGGATGTACTTTTAGACTATTATTTATAGGTGTCTGGAAACTTGAATAATGATAAATGACCCAATCTAACAATTGGAAAAATTATTCTTTAGAGTAATCACTGTCACTTTGGAACTTCCTTTGTTTCTTTTGTAGTAGAAAAGAGCCTGCTGGGGGTATGAAATTGTTATCAATCTCTTTTTAGTATGAGGTCCTTATTTGTCATGTGCCATGAATTTTGATACTGAAGGTTCTACTCATTCTCTCCTTCTTGGACCAGTATTGGAAAGCTATGTTCTGAGGATAATATCCATCACATGGCCAGACTTTGCACAGCCTACAAGCTAAGAATGTTTTTTCTTTCTTTTCTTCTTTTCTTTTTTTTAGTTAACATGTTTTAAATGGTTGCAAATAATCAAAGGGATATGTTCTGTCATGTGAAAACTGTATGTAATTCAAATTTTAGTGCCCATAAATGAAGTTTTATTGGAACATCATCATGTTCATTGGCTTATCTATTGTCTACGTCTGTTTTTATGCTACAACCACAGAGCTGAGCAGGAGCTTACACCAGAGACCATATATCCCACAAAGCCTAAAATATTTACTATCTGTCTCTTTACAGAAAAAGTTTATAGACTCCTTTTTTTTTTTAAAAAATGAATTTATTTATTTATTTTTGGGTGTGTTGGGTCTTCGTTTCTGTGCGAGGGCTTTCTCCAGTTGTGGCAAGCGGGGGCCACTCTTCATCACGGTGCGTGGGCCTCTCACTATCGCGGCCTCTCCTGTTGTGGAGCACAGGCTCCAGACGCGCAGGCTCAGCAGCTGTGGCTCACGGGCCCAGTTGCTCTGTGGTATGTGGGATCTTCCCAGACCAGGGCTCGAACCCGTGTCCCCTGCATTGGCAGGCAGATTCTCAACCACTGCGCCACCAGGGAAGCCCTAGACTCCTCTTTTAAAGTAGTGGTTTTCAAAGTGTATTGCTCGGACCAGTAGCATAAGCATCACAAGGAAATTTGTTGTTAGAAATTCAGGTCCCATCCCAGACACGCTGAATCAGAAACAGTGGAAGGAAGGTGGGTATGGGCAGATGGACTCAGCAATCTGTGCATTAATAAGGTTTCTAGTTGATTCTGAGGCATACTATAGTTTGAACCACTATCACTCAGGGACTATTATAAGGATGCAATAAGCAAAAATCATTTAAAATTATAAGTTAATATACATACGAGTTATGATTCATTTAGGTCTCATATTGCATTTGCAAGGAAAACATACAAAAATATGGAAGAAAATGATAAGCACTGGTTGCCACAGAAATCGCAGGGGGTAGAGAAAAAAAAATTGCATACCTTACTTTAGGGGGTACTTTAATTTTAACAGGCTTTATAAAATTACCTCAGAGTAGCTTTGATAAATCAGAAAAATGAGACAGCAACCTTTCTTGTAGCTGAATCTCAGTGGTACTTAAAGGGCTTATCATTTGGTTTATAAAGAAGAAAATATAATATGCTTCAATTATTTACATGTGAGGTTTAAGAACCCAACCTGAAATTATATGTGGAAATCAAATGGACTTCAGTAGAAGAGAGGGGAAAGAACACAGCTTCTTTTTGCAAAAGAACCTGATCCTGATGTCCTGTCATCTGAAGCACACGTGCCATGAACACCAAGTGCTCACCCCCCCATATGGCTGGCATTTTTTGCATCCACTATTGAAGAAGAGACTGCTTGGTCCGGTCCCAATCTCAACCGAAACTGTTGGGACAGATGAGGATGAAAGGAGGCATGAAGACTAATCATTTAAAAATAAAATATAAGAAAATAATCCAGTCTAAGTGAGGCTATTGCTTTGGAAAGCATGCTAAAGAAAACTCTTTAATGACTCTTAATATTCCACTACAAGGAAATGAATGGCTCAATGTACCATTCCATCCTCATTCAGTGATATTTATTTTAGGATATTAATGAATATTTAATTTCAGTTCTACTTACTAGTACAATAAAACCAGAGGTGATAAAAATAAGAAAATGATATGTTTACTAAAGCTAGAACAAAATACTGCAGGTAAAAATGCCGACTGTCATTGAAGGGTGCGCTCTTAGTAGACTACCGAACACTGCCTATGGAGAAGCCAATAAGCAAATGAGACAACAGGTTTAGTGTTCCAAAGAGCACTGTAAACTTATATTAGAGGCTTCATTTTCAGTTACAGAAGGATGGTTTCAGCTGGAGTAGTTAGGAGCTCAGCTTCTGCAGGCTGTTTAGGTCGGAGTCCCAGCACTGCCCATTCCTATCTGGGTAACGATTGGCAAGCTCCAAAACCAGCCCCCATCTCAGTTTTCCAGGCAGTGAAGAGGAAAACACTATCTACCTCATAGAGATACTGTGAGGATGAGATATGTATATAAAGCCCTCAGCCCATGTTTGACACACAGTGACCACTCAAGAGTGTTAGCTACTGTTACTGTCATTGTTAAGTATTGATCACTTATTTGCAAGGCGGTGGTGGTAATAAGCAAGGAGAGATATGCCGTGAAAGATTATTCAGTTTGCCAACAAACTCAGAGCTCTCTCATTAATCAGATCCCTAGAATTGCTCTCTGGATCAGCTTTGAAACAATTTAGAGGTCCCCTTCCACAGAAGCTATTTTGGCAACCAGTACATGGTGACTCCAGAGAGAAAGCTCATAGCTAGCCATGGCGATCAGTTTCAGCAACAACGTTCATCAAATACTGAACTCATCCAGGTAAAAAAAAATCCAGGCTCTATCCCAATCCAAGTGGATGGTAACAACTTTCACATTTATACGAGAAGAAAAATTCTCAGATACTTTGCTAAAATTTGCAAATGGGAACACGCTCAGTGAAAGCATGAGCCCTTAGGCCTACTCTTGTCCTTAGGCCTTGACCTATAAATTCCAAGTCTGTTTCCACCTTGGGGTGAGTGACATCTGGATGCTGCCTCTGCCCTGCTGTGCTGTTCTGTCCTAAGGGTGTGTTGCTGTGGCAGCTCTAATGCTTGACCTCAGTCCACATGCACGACAGGGAATTTCTGTTTCAGAGTCTGAGGACATAAGGCTCAGTATAAAGAGTAAACACCAGCAAAACTTTATATACAGGCAGGCCGCCATATACGAAGACCTATTTTATAGACACGGTGATAACACGTTGCTTCGAACTAGTTTTGCTGCCCATCACCAGAGCAATTGCCACTTAATCCCCGTATTCATGATTCCATCGAGTGACAGATCCAAACAGTCCCTTGTTTTTGGAAAACAGAAAAAGGTTGCTTTGTATTATGCCTAAGCAGAAGAAGTTATTGTGACCACAGATACGTCCTATCATCTATTTCTTATCATCAGAAGGTACAACTGGTGTTTTAAGGAATATACACGAGAAAACCCAGGAGGACCATTCCGCACCTTCCTAGAGTCCTAACGTACACACATCAAATATTCACTACGGATATATACTTGGTGCTAGGCTAGGTTTGGGGGCTACAGTGGTAAAGAAGATAAGCTGGTTTCTCATGTATCAGAGCTTAATCATCTAATTAAAACATATATTTTATATTAAAGCAAACACTGGCAGATATGCTACAGCTTAAAATGGACATTTTGAATGTTTGTTTCTGATAAAAGAAGGAAGCCCAGTTAAATTCTCCCTGGCAAACCTGTTCATGCCCTTTTGCCATAGGGCTATTTTAGTGGAAAAAACTGAAAAGCAGAAATTTACCGAGTTAGACGTACCTGCTAATACACTTTGAAAACAAGATCACACGTAACTACATTTTAAATGTCACCACCAGGCTAAGCCTTTACCTCTACACACCCATTATCACTAAACATTGCCTACCAAGTCAAAGATGATCACCCTCCTTTAGGTACCGTAACGGCTCTAGTCTCCATTCCCATCATCCTCTTCAAATGTTTTACTCTCTCTCGTACTTTCTTGGATCTCAGTGAATTCTAGTCCTTCAGAGTCATGACAGCTTTGGAGTGTCTGGGGATTTTGAGCATCTCCTATGCTACTGCATCTCTACTTTCCTTTCCTCACCCCTGAACTTAGCAGCTCACAAGCAGATGATTCACACGCATTAATCTCCAAGGCTTTCTAGATGCCAGGACCTTGCCTGGCAGAGGTTTGAAGCCCCTGTTCCTGGGTGGGAGTGGCCACGTGATGTACTGCCAAGGTCTGCAGGCAGGCTTCTAGGGAGGGGTACAGAATGTCTCCCTAGTCAGTTGGGCTTGAACTTCATTCAGAAGAATTTGGGATCAAGGGGTAAACATGTGTTTTATTTAAATGAGACAGCCTTCCAAAATTTGAGGGTCAAATATCAACTATCAAAATCTCTGAAAATATTCTCTCTTTATTTTTATTTTCCTTTGAGGAAACCATCTTGGAAGATTAATTTTAGAGGCTATTAGAGAATATATTTTAATGTAAAATGCTTTGGTTGTTGATGAGACAAGGTTTGTTTTTCAGTTCATCAGCAAGATGGCACTTTGATAAATCACAGATTGCTCAGTGCCTAAAGAGGCACACTGTGACAGTTTTCATCACAATGTGATATAAAGGGGCAAATGAAGCAGTACTTCAGATCACACCAGGGCCAGTTTGGTGATGGCATGCACTGTGTCGCTAAGAATTAGGAGGGTCTGTTGCTAACAACGTGTTCACTGTTCTCTGATCCACCTGTGAGAGTAACTTTCTCATCAATCACGTAAGGACTGAATTTGATTTGGATCTTATTGCTTATAAATAATTGAACGAACCAGAGGTAAAACAGCCAGCCAGAAGACGTCTTTAAAAGGAAATGTACCATGCAACTTTCTTTTCTGTCTTGATGACTTAGGCTGAGTCCTTCTATGTGATAACAATGGGTGTGAATGAAGAGCTGGTCACTGATTTACTCTTATACTCATTTGCATACACCAGTTAATACCAACTAGTACCATGTCTAATCCTTTAGCCAAGCTTTCTGGCAAATCAGAGTCATGGCATCATCTACGAATATTTGATGATGTGAAGGTACATGTAAAGACAGCACCTCTGACTTCAAATTTCTCTTTATGATAATGCTAATTAATCTTCATTTTAACATGCATAACCCAGTATTCTGTCCTATATATCTAGGTAAAATTGTCTCCCATTTCATCACTGAAAGTACATTCTAAAGTAAATATTGAGCACTTTCACTCATCGATTTGCTTTTAAATCTTAAGGGGAAAAAAAAAAAAAAAACCCTTAAGGGGAAATTATGATGTCCACATACTGGTTCTGGCAGACTGTAGGATCCTAAGGGGAGAGATTAATGCTAAAGACAAATATTCAAACATATAATTCAGCAAAAAATAAAAAAAATGAAAGTTATCAACCAACTTCATCACTGGGTGGTGGTGGTAGGGATATAAATGGTTCCAAATGAATGGCATAACTGCCATTTTCACCTTTCAAATATTGCTGTGGTACTATGGAGACTAGTCCGAAAGAGACTGATTTCATTTGTCTCATCCTGGTTTCTTCTGGGGCTTGGACAAACAGGCCAACACTTATTTTCAAGGCTGACCTCATCTTTTCTGGCTGTTGAGGAGACTTTGCACTTCAGTTGATGAGGGCATATGAGAAATGAACCAGATAAATTGCTTGATTAGAATCTCCATGAACCAGAACTGATGAGAGGGACACACATTTACTTGTGAATTAAGAACCAAATACATCTTTCTGGGGCCCAATGCTGACACACAGATTTACATCCTCCCCGCAGTGTGCCGTTCACTAATTGTAAACCCTGGGTTATCTGGCATTGCAGAATTTTTCCACCACTATGCAGCACTGGAATACTGACCATGCGTTTCTTGCAAGCCACATGTTAGTCCACAGGTGGCATTCTGATTAGGGGAATCCTGGCCTTCCTCCTGCACTTTTAAAAAGTATGAAGACGTGTCCCAAACCTGTAACTCAGCCAGTTTTGAAGTCAGCTTCTATGGCCACAATAAACTAACGACTAAATATAAATTTTCCTTAATTGATAGATGGGATGAACAAAAACAGACATACTTTTTTTTTTTTTTTTTTAATAAAGATGAAGTTCAATTTAGCCAGAATGGAAGAAGCTTACATTCTTGGCACTATACACAGTGCAACAAGTCTGTGTGTGAGTGAATGTATGTTAGTGCGAGTGTATGTGCATGTCTGTGTGGGTGTGAATGTATGTTCTGAAGTTGATAAAGTGAGAAATAACATTATTTTCTTCCCAAGTGTCACATAGCTGAGAACTAAAACTGCATATAAAAATTATCAAAATTTTAAAGTGTGAGATCTTAGTTTCTCAAAATGCTGTAAGGTAGAAAAATTAATATCAATTAATTTGGGCAGATTAATGTGATCTATTTAATTTATTAATGGTAAACAGTGGTATTAGAAGCACATTTAAAGATCTGTATTTTGTTAATATTAACAAAAGTGTCTAGGTCTCCACAAAACTCTTCTTTCTAATATAGAATGCATTTGCTAAATAGCTATGAGTTTTAATAACTTCTATAGCCAATTATCTTGCAAAAAAATCAGGATTCACTTACTACTGTGTTCCAAAGTCAAAATTCAATAAAATTAGGGATAAAGAAGATAAAAATCTGTCTCCTCAGACCATACTCTCTCACGGAATTTTAAGGGACCAACAACTATTAGAAAACAAATTCTTATCTGATTTAAGTTGTTGACTATTGAGGCAGATAGTATTATTGTTCAGCAAATATTCACTGCTTGCACTCCCATCCTCCCTGAAGGAGTATACTGCCCTGCCTCACTGATATTGAATTTAGGACATCATTTGCTTTTATCAATAGAATGTGTGTAGACATGACATAGACACATCTGAGTAGAATTTTGGGCAGCTTGATTTTACTGCTTGCACACTTCTCATGAACCATAAGAAGAATATAATCCTGGTAGCTGCTGCTACATTAGACCATCAGAAAGACCCAAGACTGATCTTGAACTTGGAACAAATCTGTCACAATGGATCACTGACATGTCAATAATAACTAATATTTTTATTGTAATTAACTGAGATTGTTTGGAATTGGTTGTTACCGTCTGTCTGCTTGGGTTGCCATAACAAAATACCAAAGGCTGGGTGGCTTAAACAGTATAAATTTACCTTCTCACATTTCTAGAGACTGGAAAGTGCAAGATCAAGTTTCCAGCAGGGTTTGTTTCCTGGTGAGAAATGTCTTTGCGGCTTGCAGATGGCCATCTTTTTGCTGTATTCTTAAATGGTGAGAGAGAGCAAGCCAGCTCTCTGGTGTCTCTTTGTATAAGGACAATTATCCTGTTGGATTGGACCTCTACCCTTATGACCTCATTTAACCTTAATTACCTCTATAAAGGCCTTATCTCCACATTCAGTCACATTGGGTGTTGGGGCTTCCACATATAAATTTTATAGGGACAGAATCATTCAAACCATAATAGTTACACAATATTATTACAGCATAACCTGAGTCACATTAAAAGTTAAAAGCTTGTCCTAGGTCTTTGCGTCAGTTTTCTTCTAAAACAGCAAAAATTAAACCAGAAAAATAAAAGGAGCATGCAGTATTCTTGTGTGGACAATCAAAACAACAAAACCACTCTGGTTTATGTGGCCAGTTCTGGTTTTATACCATTTTTTAATATTTTATACCAATATAAAGAATTTTTGCCAGTAGAGAATATTTTGTATTAGGTAAAATGATCAAATTCACTCCATTTGGATGCACATATTATATATTTTACTGTTGAAAAAACCAGACTGATCTCACTTTCTGTCTTGTATGTGTATGTGTGTGTGCACCTTTGTAATACGAGATTGTACAGATTTTTTAAAAAAGTCTTCCCTCTTGGGTACAGACTGATGAATGGAGAAATGCAACAGGGTAATAGTCAAAATCAAATAACGAGATCAAGAAACAAAGAAATAATATCAGTCTATTAGTGTCTACTCTAAGATACACTGAGGGGGTGTGTTTCTCTTTTGATTTTAGGAGTGGGTAATATATTGGCCTTTTCATTTTTAAATGTACAACAAATCTAGTAACTAGAGTGCTTTTTTTTAAAAAAATTGAAATTGTGTGTTTCCATTACATTGTCCTCTTTGTGCAGGGATTAGATCTCAATATGATGAAGCACATCATGCAGACATGTCATCTAAATAGGCACAGCAACCCTAAAATACAAGAGTTAAGGGGACACCCACACTTGTTGAATAAGAGGCAGGTGAAGGCAAAAGAAGGCCCACTGGAAGATAATGTTTTCAGAAATAATTCTGCGGCCAACCAAGGTGGTACATGTTGGCAGGCAGAATCATGAAATTGATTCATTTGACTGAGACATCAACCTGGAGTCATGGTCAGGATTGCTTCTCAGTGTAGGACCTCTCAGTATGATTGTGCATTTCTAGCCTGACACTCCAAGCTAAGGCAGTACTCTTAGGTCTGCATTCATCCTGAGAAGAAACCATCCTCTGTTTCACGTAAAGGTGCGATGTGAACCAATGGTGGCTCTGCATGCATGGATAATCCCGGACAGGTATCAAAAGCCTGTTGTAAGGGCAAGAGGTTACACAGCAGTCCTGGTGATATCCTTTGCACATAGTTTGAAAACCACTAATTTATCTGAACAAGTATAATCTGAACTGATTCATTCAGAACCCTCTAAAATGTGGACATTTCCTTCCAGTACAATGATGCAGAAACTCAGTTCCCTGACCCTAGCCTTTGTCTTTGCTCCTGCTTCCACTTCCTTGAGTAAAGGCGTCAGGATCATCTCCTACCTCAGACCTTGTTACTTGGCCATTCTTACTTTTCGAAACTCTAAAACAGCTTCCTTACAAATTGATGAGGGATATGTTTCCAGCCTTAAATTTCTGTTTCTGAACTCGACAGAATTTTTCTACTGTTCTTGTTTATTTACTCGTAAAATAGATATCCCTTTTACTTGAGGCACTATGAGAATAAAATACCTCATTTTGAAAGGTCTCTGAGAAAAGCAATCTTTCTTTCAGATATGCATATGTCCTAAAGTAGTTTTGACAAACTATTATGGTTATATTCTCAAGCTTCCAGACTAGTTCCAAATAAAAAATACCTCCAGTTCATTTTAGAATGCAGGAAAAGTAATTTTCTTATTTTTCTTGTCAAAATTCCATTCTCTACCTTCTGAGGTATTTACATTTATCTTCACATTTTTATGGTAAAGACCCCAGAATAGTTTTAAAGTGAGTAAATTTTATGTCTGCCGGAAAGAAAACACGTATATAAGTATGTATTAAGAAGCACCCAGAACTTAGAAATGAATTAAGCTTTGGAAAAATGGTTATAACCAACACATAATTGATTAGAGTAAGTTGTCTGCAGGAATAACCAAGAGATTATCAGTAAATGTATGGCTGAAGAGATCTGGGGTATCCATTTTAATGATCCCCAGTGGCTTGACATATTTTTGCTCACATCAAAATCCATAGCAGGTATTCCAGATGGGGTCACCTTTTACTTGGACTCCTTCCATCTTGTGACTCTATCTTGTCAAGAATCTTAGTGTCTTTCTTCAGTTGATGGATCAGGAAGAAAATCAGAGGAAAAGCACACCTGATTCTTAAACTTTTTGTCTAGGAACTGTCATTCATCATTACCATTCATATTCCATTGGTGCAAGTAAGTAACATAACTTCATCTAGAGGTAAAGGAGTTGGAAACTATATATTCCCTGCCCAGGCAGGTGCTTCTCAGGAACAACTCCACATTCACTCTCTGCCACATGTTGGTTAACCAAAGCCCCTCTGCATATTTTCTTATTTTTTGATGAGAATAAGTAGCAAAGATATTCATCTATTAACCTCTTCTCTATAAGAGCATAAAGAGTGGTCATAAGATATAATCAGAGATCTAACTCTTCCTTTTCATACGTAGGACACTTTTCCTTTTATTTATATTTAATTAGCTAAAGTGATCAGGAGATGAAGAGAAGATACTGCAGGGTTCTTATTTGGGCTCCAAGCCAGGTGGCTTAGCAGTAGAGATTTAATTTTTAAATCTAATTTTAATTAAAAGGAGAGGCTAGAGATGTAACCAAATTCAAGAAATGGAAATTAAAAAGTAAGATCAAATCCTGGGGGAGCACACACTTAAAGATTCATGCAGGCTTCTGAATGAGAATATCAGCATTGCACATTATTCTCCTCACGTCTGTTGGTGATAAAGACACAGCTGTACACTGACATCTGTGGCAAAATTATAGGTACATTTAAAATATGTTTAAGATAAAATGTATCTATACTTGTGTATCATACTACACTTTTATTTCTAAATGGCAAACTATGTAATGCATTCTATAATAGTAATGGTAACATTACTGCATAAGCTACACACATACGTATATATCATAGTTAGCTCAATTTTTCAATTTTCCTATACCTTCATGAAATAGGACTCAGCTTATTAATTTATAGTAGAGTCTTAAAAGACATTTCATTTTGAGGTTCTTGGTCTTGAATTCTAAAAGAGCAGCAAGATAACATAAAAAGGGACTCAGCATTGTCAAAGGAGGATATATGAAGGCCTGCCTTTAGAAGATCTTCAACTACTTTCTTGTCAATATCTGAGCATCCAATGCCATATTGGCTTTGGTCATTTTGCATGGAAAGTTGTCTAGTAGAAAACTGTCTACAATGACATTTTTTCCTATGCATGCACCAAAGCAGCACAGCTCTGTTGAACGCTGCTAAACAATGTCACACAAAGGGGCAGATTGGTGCCTATATACACCCATGACTGCTAATCTTACACAGGCTCTCAATAGTATCTGGGAACCCTATTAGCTTTCTTTATACAATGTAATTCCCATTCCCCACAGATACTATTTCAAACCTTCCCAACTCTCCTCAAATCTTCAGCTCATCCATCTCCTCCCTCAAATCCAGAAGATTACTTAAAACCACTGGGGGAAACTCTTGGACTTCTCAATGTCCAGGATACAACCTACATCCATATTTCCCTTCCTCCTGTTGGGTTGAGGAAGAATTGACTTTCCATCTGCATAACTGATCTACCATCTCTCTGCACTCTGGAACCCTTCCCCTTTGGATTCCTCAGAAATATAGTAAATTCTTCACCCTCCATCTGCTTGTGTCTTGAATTTTTCATATACTTCTGGATGAGTCACATCAGAATTTCATCATGTATGGTTTTTCAGCATTAAAAAAAAACAAACAAAAAGAAGAGGAACTAAAGAAACTTTCTTCAATCCCAATTACCTCTGCAAATCCTACTCTCTCTTGTCTCCCCTTCACAGTCAAAATTCTTCAAGGTGTTATCTATATTTTCTGTATAAATTTCCTAAACTCATCCAATGGTATTTCTTCTTGCAATATACCAATAACCTGGCCGTCATACAGACTGTCAATGCTTACATATTGCACAATATGGACGCTTTTCAGCTACTTTGCTTGACTTCTTGGCAGCATTTAACACTGTTGGAATCTTTTCTTCATGAATCTCTATCTCCTTGCCTCCTAAGGTATGACTCTCTCCTGGTTTGCCTCCTTCTTCTTTGGCCTCTCATTTTCTTTTGAAGGTTCCTCTTGCTCTGCTTGCACTTTAAATACTGATGACCATCAAGGCTCAGTTCCTGATTTTTCTTCCACCTCACCATTAAGAACTTATTAAGCTAATCCAGGAACCCCCTGGTAAATTCATCTATTCCCACAGCTTCAAAAATGATTTGTAAAATGATGACTGCCAAATCTACTCATCCAGCACAGACTTCTTTTCTAGGCTATATCCAACAGCTTACTAAACATTGCAATGTGTGTATTTCATAGACACCTTCAGCCTAACACGTTGAGAAATGCACTCATGATCTCCTTATCCCTCTTTCACATTTAATTCTCCGCTTGTGTTCTCTATCACCAAAATGCTGCCACCATTAACCCAGGACACCTCTCACATCTAGAAAAAACACCAAATCATTTAGATAATATTGTCCAATTGCTTCCAGGATACTTCTCTTTATTCCCACAGCAACCACCCAGGTCCATGCAAATACCATCCCCTCTCTGAATGGTTGCCGCCTCTTCTTAATTGGCCTTTCTTTCTTCAATATCTCTGTCTTCTACTCCACTCCCCACAGAGCACCTATGAGAATATGATTAGGACATTCTGCTGCTTAAAATCCTTTAGAACCTTCCCGTTGCTCTTATGATAAAGTTCAAACTTCAAAACATGTAATACTGATCAGACCCTTCATGGTCTGACCTCAGTACACTCAGCAGCCTCATCACTCAGTCTCCTCCTCAAATGTTGTTGTCCAGATATATTGAACTTCTTCCAGTTCTTGGAAATATAACTTTCACATATTATTTCCCTTTTCTGGAATACTCTTCAGTACTCCTCTTTTCTGGTTGGTCTTGTTCATCCTTCTAATCTTAGTTTATTTATCACTTTCTCAAGCAGCCCTTCTTGGATTCTTGGATTAGTTTACTAAATCCTACTGAAGTATGATTTCAACATTTATGTACTTTTCCTATCATAACTTCATGCTTTATTACTGTTGCTGGTTGTATTAGTTTCCTTTTGCTGCTGTAACAAATTACCACAAACTTTGTGGGTTAAAACAGCACACATTTATTATATTACAGTTCTGGAGGTCAGAAGTTTAAAATGAGTCAGCAATTCTCTGTTCCTTCTGGAGGGTCTGAGAAAGAATTAATTTCCTTACTTTATCCTCCTTCTCAAGGCTGCCTACATCCCTTGGCTCAGAACTCTTCCTCCATCTTCAAAACCAGCGAGGTAGCATCTTCAAATCTCTCTTTTGGATCTCTGTTTCTGTTATCACATCTTATCTGGCTGTCTCTTGCCTCGCTCTTCTAAGGACCCTGATGATTAAACTGGGCTCAGCTGGGTAATCCACAATAATCTCTCCATCTCAATATTCTTAACTTAATCATATCTGCAAAATCCCCTTTGCCATGTAAGTGAATATATTTATAGGTTCTGGGGATTAGGATGCAGACATCTTGTGGGGGGCATTATTCTGCCTATCACACTTGTTTAAATGTCCATTTTTCTATTATATTTATGAAATCTCCACTTTATCCCCAGTGCTTATTATGCTACCTGGCCCATGAGAGGTGTTCAGGACATATTTATCATAAAGAAATACAGAGTCCTAGATGTGACTTCAATCCATTGATACAGATATAACAAATAGATATAACAAATGTATGCAACATTGAACAGGTATAAATTATGAAATATAATCATAAAACAGCCAAATGTATTAACAAAATAGTCTTTTGTTTTTTTCATTCTATTGACCCTTTACATTTTTTCATAAGGACTAGTTCTTATCCTGCCCCCGGATGAAAATTCAGGCAGGCATAACTGCTTTTCTGTCCCACTTTCAGGTATTAAAACAACCTACAGTGCCTTTAAATTAAAAACACAGTTTCAATTCAGTAATTAAAATGCCCCATCTCATGAATATGTCAAAACTCTGGGTTTGCTTTTATGTTGAATCATTTCTCTTCCTCCCCACCCATCTTGTTTACTGAGGTTTCTGACTCTTTTAGAGTTGTAATACAGAAAAGGGGATACAGGTAAGCCAAACAAAAGACATTACTTGGCTGAATCTGTGGAGGTGATGTAATTTCAGTACTCTATGAACTCTGCAGATGTCGAAAGCTGACACTCTTGTGTTCATTTGTGGAGTATTGGGGAGTTCCCCTCCTACTCCTGCCCCAGAGAGCTCTCTTCGATAGCCCCTAGGCTCCTGGAAGTCAGTCTCTACCTTCTGTCCAAGGCCCTTCACCCCTCTAGCTGAGCTGTCTGGGAAGGTTTAGACTACCCTGCTGCAGCTTCCTTGCCTGTGTATTTCCAAAACGGTCCCAAGGATATGCTCACGAATCCACTGTCCCTATAAACTCTGGGGGCACCATTAACGTCTTCAAACCTGTCCTCTCCTCTGCTGCAACAGACCACCTTAGCCAGCTTCTCTTTCACAGACTTCTTATGCCTGGCTCAGACACCTGTCTACTATGTCCTCTAAATTGAAGGGATACATATTATGCTCCCTAATTGGTCTTTTTAGAGGCCCTTTGGTGTGTGTGTTTGTATGTGTGTATGTGTGTGTTGGGGGAAGAAGACATTCAAAAAACACCTCTCTCCAAAACACCTCTTCAAAAAATCTGCCTATGGGTGTAAGAGATGTAGGAGTCATATAGCTGGATCACAGACAACTGTCTCTGAAAACCTGCACCACAGTCCAGAATCTCACTCTTGAATATATGCCCTAGTTGAGTTAAATACTGAGTATTAGCTATGTGCCACTGTACTAAGTCTTGTCTTAGACCAGGTATCCCCAACCCCTGGGCCGCGGACCGGTACTGGTCCACAGCCTGTTAGGAACTGGGCCGCACGGCAGGAGGTAAGCGGCGGGTGAGCAAGCGAAGCTTCATCGGCCGCTCCCCATCGCTCCCCATGCTCGCATTACCACCTCAACCATCCCCCGCCAACCCCCGTCCGTGGAAAAATTGTCTTCCACGAAACTGGTCCCTGGTGCCAAAAAGGTTGGGGACCACTGTCTTAGACAATACTTTCAACTCAATGAGAAAGGCATTAATGTCATCCTCATTCTAAAGATGAAGAAACCAAGACTCACAGAGGTTACGGAATATGCTAAAGGTCACATTGTTGATAAACAGTGGACCAGAAATTCAAAACAAGGGAGTCCAAATCCAGAACTCATGTCTCCTCATATCACAACATTGGTCACAATTTTTTTTTTTAATAGATCTTTATTGGAGTATAATTTCTTCACAATACTGTGTTAGTTTCTGTTGTACACCAAAGTGAATCAGCCATATGCATACATATGTCCCCGTATCCCCTCCCTCTTGAGCCTCCCTCCCATCCTCCCTATCCCACCCCTCTAGGTCATCGCAAAGCACCGAGCTGATCTCCCTGTGCTATGCTGCTGCTTCCCACTAGTTAACTATTTTACATTTGGTAGTGTATATATGTTGATGCCACTCTCACTTCGCCCCAGCTTCCCCCTCCCACCCTGTGTCCTCAGGTCCATTCTCTGTGTCTACATCTTTATTCCTGCCCTGCAACTAAGTTCATCAGTACCATTTTTTTTTTTTTTTTAGATTCCATATATATGCGTTAGCATATGGTAGTTGTTTTTTTCTTTCTGACTTACTTCACTCTGTATGACAGACCCTAGTTCCATCCACCTCATTACAAACAACTCAATTTCGTTTCCTTTTATGGCTGAGTAATATTCCATTGTATATATGTGCCACATCTTCTTTATCCATTCATCTGTTGATGGACATTTAGTTTGGTTCCATGTCTTGGCTATTGTAAATAATGCTGCAATGAACATTGTGGTACATGTCTCTTTTTGAATTATGGTTTTCTCAGAGTACATGCCCAGTAGTGGGATTGCTGGGTCATATGGTATCTGTCACACTTTTAAAAAATTTAAATGCCCATCTTCCCTATCAGGTTGTAATTTCTTTCCTATTTCCTTCACTAACCCCATAGTAATGCTCACCCATGTTTTAACACTGATGTGGTTCTCAGCTTTTTAAATTCAATGCAAGACGGTATATTGCTTCCCATGCCATGTAGGGGGAGTTATCTTTCCACTTGATAACAATGACAAACAAAAGAAGCAAAGTGAAGCAAACTTAAGAAGAATAAAGATCCTAAATCATAAGATGCTGTCATTATAATATCCAATTAAAAAATAAAGAGAACAGTCCATTATTTTTGCCTACAAAAGACCAAAAAATGAATTTTATACTAACTTCACAGATGTTCATGGGCTGTAACCAGTTGCTTCATGAAACATGCTATTTTAATTACTGTAGTGATGTAACAGACACTTCCCATGGTCAAACTTCCCTTACTGAGCTTCATCTCACATTTTGGGGTTAAGGAAAGCTACCCTTCCTTGGAGTAGACTTTTATCTTAAACTCAGCTAACTGACTCTTTCTACCTTTGCTTTAGTCTCTAGAAGAGAACTGGGCAAACCACGGTCCACGGGCTAACTCTGGCCTACTACTTGTTTTTGTAAACAGTTTTATTGTTACACAGTCCTATCTATTCATTTACATTTTTTACATGACTATTTGCACATAAAATGGCAGAGTTGACTAGTTGCTGCAGAGTCTGTATGGCCTACAAGGTCTTAAAATATTTACTTACGATGTGGCTCTTTAAATACAAAAGAGGTGACTAAGGCTTGTTCTAGAAAGCTTAGATTGGCATTTGCTTTTATAGAATACCCTCTACAAAGTACTGCTGCATACTACATTGCTCCAATTATTTATCAAACGAACAAGAGTCACTTTTTAACATTATCCATTATTTTTTATCTCCCATATTTTACCTTAGTTTCTTTATGATTTTTTCTTTATATTTTTAGCAATTAAAATTTATTTTATTTTGCTGTAGTGCATGGATCTTCAAAGGCTACCTTAAGTTCTTTTGGAGATAAAATGGTATAAAAATAAAATATCCCATTTTATTATACAAATTCTTTTTTCAGGTTGGCTCAAAGCATTTTTTTTCTGAAAATGAAGTTGAATATAAATAAATGAATAAGTAAACAAGAAACTTAAAAAAAAAACTGTTTTTTTTACAGTGACTTGAATATTTCATTATTTTATTTTTATGAGATACATCCATATATACGTTTTTCACTTGGTAAGCTTTAGAAGCATTAGTTTATTATTTTCTTAACAGAAAAAGACCAAGAAAATACAATAGTTCATTTTGAATTTTATGCTTTATTTTCTGAGAGGAAGACAGCAATGCATTTATTATAAAGTTGAATAAAATCCAAAATCACTTATCTATTAAAAGTATTAAGTATTATATTTTTAAATTAAAATTTTATTTATTTTTTATTTCTTTATTGATCTTGTGTAGGCAAACAGAATGATAATTAATGCTTTCCTGTGTCTCTCAATAATAAAAAATGATATATTAAATTGGACATGTGCTCCATTTCATGAAATGTCATTTATTTAGAATATATGCTTCTATTATGGAAACAATGGCTGGATGTTATACATTACATATATATATGTGTGCATATATATATATATATATATATAAATTCATGTAAGTGGAAACGAATATGGATAAAATTACATTGACCTAATTGAATGCTCCCATTTTGCCTAATACACTATTCTCTTAGCAAATCTTAGACCCCTCTTTTTTTCTTTAATTGTTCTCATCCAAAACTTTCAATATTTCTAAAAATTTATTTCATTTATAGGATAAAAACATATACCATGGATAATATATTAACAGGTCACATTAAAAAGAATTCTAAAGAGGACAGACAGCAGAAGCAAGAAGAACTACAATCCTACACCCTGTGGAACAAAAACCACATTCACAGAAAGATAGACAAGATGAAAAGGCAAAGGGCTATGTACCAGAAGAAGGAACAAGATAAAACCCCAGGAAAACAACTACATGAAGTGGAGATAGGCAACCTTCCAGAAAAAGAATTCAGAATAATGATAGTGAAGATGATCCAGGACCTTGGAAAAAGAATGGAGGCAAAGACCGAGAAGACGCGAGAAATGTTTAACAAAGACCTAGAAGAATTAAAGAACAAACAAACAGAGATGAACAATACAATAACTGAAATGAAAACTACACAACAAGGAATCAATAGCAGAATAACTGAGGCAGAAGAACGGTTAAGTGACCTGGAAGACAGAATGGTGGAATTCACTGCTGCGGAACAGAATAAAGAAAAAAGAATGAAAGAAATGAAGACAGCCTAAGAGACCTCTGGGACAACATTAAACACAACAACATTTGCATTATAGGGGTCCCAGAAGGAGAAGAGAGAGAGAAAGGACCCGAGAAAATATTTGAAGAGATTGTAATCGAAAACTTCCCTAACATGGGAAAGGAAATAGCCACCCAAGTCCAAGAAGCGCAGAGCATCCCATACAGGATAAACCCAAGGAGAAACATGTCAAGACACATAGTAATCAAATTGGCAAAAATTAAAGACAAAGAAAAATTATTGAAAGAAGCAAAGGAAAAATGACAAATAACATACAAGGGAACTCCCATAAGGTTAACAGCTGATTTCTCAGCAGAAACTCTACAAGCCAGAAGGGAGTGGCATGATATACTTAAAGTGATGAAAGGGAAGAACGTACAACCAAGATTACTCTACCTGGCAAGGATCTATTCAGATTTGATCGAGAAATCAAAAGCTTTACAGACAACCAAAAGCTAAGAGAATCAGTACCACCAAACCAAGCAGCTCTACAACAAATGCTAAAGGAACTTCTCTAAGTGGGAAACACAAGAGAAGAAAAGGACCTACAAAAACAACCCAAAACAATTAAGAAAATGGTCACAGGAACACACATATCGATAATTACCTTAAACGTGAATGGATTAAATGCTCCAACCAAAAGACACAGGCTCGCTGAATGGATACCAAAACACAACTCATATGTATGCTGTCTACAAGAGACCCACTTCAGACCTAGGGACACATACAGACTGATAGTGAGGGGATGGAAAAAGATATTCCATGCAAATGGGAATCAAAAGAAAGCTGGACTAGCAATTCTCATATCTGATAAACAGACTTTAAATTAAAGAATGTTACAAGAGACAAGGAAGGACACTACATAATGATCAAGGGATCAATCCAAGAAGAAGATATAACAATTTTAAATATTTATGCACCCAACATAGCAGCACCTCAATACATAAGGCAACTGCTAACAGCTATAAAAGAGGAAATCGACAGTAACACAATAATAGTGGGGGACTTTAACACCTCACTTACACCAATGGACAGATCATCCAAACAGAAAATTAATAAGGAAACACAAGCTTTAAATGACACAATAGACCAGATAGATTTGATTGATATTTATAGGACATTCCATCCAAAAACAGCAGATTACACTTTCTTCTCAAGTGCGCACGGAACATTCTCCAGGATAGATCACATTTTGGGTCACAAATCAAGCCTCAGTAAATTTAAGAAAATTGAAATCATATGAAGCATCTTTTCTGACCACAGTGCTATGAGATTAGAAATGAATTACAGGGAAAAAGCCGTGAAAAGCACAAACACATGGAGGCTAAACAATATGTTACTAAATAACCAAAAGATCACTGAAGAAATCAAAGAGGAAATCAAAAAATACCTAGAGACAAATGACAATGAAAACACGACGATCCAAAACCTATGGGATGCAGCAAAAGCAGTTCTAAGAGGGAAGTTTATAGCTATACAAGCCTACCTAAAGAAACAAGAAAAATCTCAAGTAAATAATCTAACCTTACACCTAAAGGAACTAGAGAAAGAAGAACAAACAAAACCCAAAGTTAGCAGAAGGAAAGAAATCATAAAGATCAGAGCAGAAATAAATGAAATAGAAACAAAGAAAACAATAGCAAAGATCAGTAAAACTAAAAGCTGGTTCTTTCAGAAGATAAACAAAATTGATAAGCCATTAGCCAGACTCATCAAGAAACAGAGGGAGAGGACTCAAATCAATAAAATCAGAAATGAAAAAGGAGGAGTTACAACAGACAACGCAGAAATACAAAGCATCCTAAGAGACTACTACAAGCAACTCCATGCCAATAAATTGGACAATCTGGAAGAAATGGACAAATTCTTAGAAAGGTATAACCTTCCAAGACTGAACCAGGAAGAAATAGAAAATATGAACAGACCAATCACAAGTAATGAAATTGAAACTGTGATTAAAAATCTTCCAACAAACAAAAGTCCAGGACCAGATGGCTTCACCGGTGTATTCTATCAAACATTTAGGGAAGAGTTAACACCCATTCTTCTCAAACTCTTCCAAAAAATTGCAGAGGAAGGAACACTCCCAGACTCATTCTATGAGGCCACCATCACCCTGATACCAAAACCAGACAAAGATACTACAAAAAAAAAAAATTACAGACCAATATCATTGATGAATATAGATGCAAAAATCCTCAACAAAATATTAGCAAACAGAATCCAACAACACATTAAAAGGATCATACACCATGATCAAGTGGGATTTATCCCAGGGATGCAAGGATTCTTCAATATATACAAATCAATCAATGTGATACACCATATTAACAAATTGAAGAATAAAAAACATATGATCATCTCAATAGATGCAGAAAAAGCTTTTGACAAAATTCAACACCCATTATTGATAAAAACTCTCCAGAAAGTGGGCATAGAGGGAACCTACCTCAACATAATAAAGGCCATATATGACAAACCCACAGCAAACATCATTGTCAATGGTGAAAAACTGAAAGCATTTCCTCTAAGATCAGGAACAAGACAAGGATGTCCACTCTCACCACTATTATTCAAAATAGTTGTGGAAGTCCTAGCCATGGCAATCAGAGAAGAAAAAGAAATAAAAGGAATACAAATTGGAAAAAAAGAAGTAAAACAGTGACTGTTTGCAGATGACATGATACTATACATAGAGAATCCTAAAGATGCCACCAGAAAACTACTAGACCTAACCAATGAATTTGGTAAAGTTGCAGGATACAAAATTAATGCATAGAAATCTCTTGCATTCCTATATACTAATAATGAAAAATCTGAAAGAGAAATTAAGGAAACACTCCCATTTACCATTGCAACAAAAAGAATAAAATACCTAGGAATAAACCTACCTAGGGAGACAAAGGACCTGTATGCAGAAAACTATAAGACACTGATGAAAGAAATTAATGATACCAACAGATGGAGAGATATACCATGTTCTTGGATTGGAAGAATCAATACTGTGAAAAATGACTATATTACCCAAAGCAATCTACAGATTCAATGCAATCCCTATCAAATTACCAATGGCATTTTTTACAGAACTAGAACAAAAAATCTTAAAATTTGTGTGGAGACGCAAAAGACCCCGAATATCAAAAGCAGTCTTGAGGGAAAAAAATGGAGCTGGACGAATCAGACTCCCTGACTTCAGACGATACTACAAAGCTACAGTAATCAAGACAATATGGTACTGGCACAAAAACACAAATATAGATCAATGGAACAGGATAGAAAGCCCAGACATAAACACACGTACCTATGGTCAACTAATCTATGACAAAGGAGGCAAGGATCTACAATGGAGAAAAGTCAGTCTCTTCAATAAGTGGTGCTGGGAAAACTGGACAGTTACATGTAAAAGAATGAAATTAGAACACTCCCTAACACCATACACAAACATAAACTCAAAATGGATTAGAGACCAAAGTGTAAGACCGGACACTATAAAACTCTTAGAGGAAAACATAGGAAGAACACTGTTTGACATAAATCACAGCAAGATCTTTTTTGATCCACCTCCTAGAGTAATGGAAATAAAAACACAAATAAACAAATGGGACCTAATGAAACTTCAAAGCTTTTGCACAGCAAAGGAAACCATAAACAAGATGAAAAGACAACCCTCAGAATGGAAGAAAATATTTGCAAACGAATCAATGGACAAAGGATTAATCTCCAAAATATATAAACAGCTCATGCAGCTCAATATTAAAAAAAAAAATCCAATCCAAAAATGCGCAGAAGACCTAAATAGACATTTCTCCAAAGAAGACATATAGATGTCCAGGAAGCACATGAATAACTGCTCAACATCACTAATTATTAGAGAAATGCAAATCAAAACTACAATGAGGTATCACCTCACACCAGTTAGAATGGGCATCATCAGAAAATCTACAAACAACAAATGTTGGAGAGGGTGTGGAGAAAAGGGAACCCTCTTGCACTGTCGGTGGGAATGTAAATTGATACAGCCACTATGGAGAACAGTATGCAGGTTCCTTAAAAAACTAAAAATAAAATTATCATATGACTGAGAAATCCCACTACTGGGCATATACCCAGAGAAAACCATAATTCAAAAAGACATATGTGCCCCAATGTTCATTGCAGCACTATTTACAATAGCCAGGTCATGGAAGCAACCTAAATGCCCACTGACAGACCAATGGATAAAGAAGTTGTGGTACATATATACAATGGAATATTACTCAGCCATAAAAAGGAATGAAACTGGGTCATTTGTAGAGACATGGATGGATCTAGAGACTGTCATACAGAGTGAAGTAAGTCAGAAAGAGAAAAACAAATATCATATATTAACGCATATATGTGGAACCTAGAAAAATGGTACAGATGAACTGGTTTGCAGGGCAGAAATTGAGACACAGATGTAGAGAACAAACGTATGGACACTAAGCGGGGAAAGCAGCGGGGGGTGGGGATGGTGGTGTGATGAATTGGGAGATTGGGATTGACATGTATATACACTGGTGTGTATAAAATGGATGACTAATAAGAACTTGCTGCATAAAAAAATAAAAATAAATAAATAAATAAATTCTATCTTAACTTTTAACCAACTCTAGGCCATATGCTCTCTGACTCTATACTAAGAGGCCTTTTAAAATTTTTTCAGTGACCATTTGGTTATTAATATATGGCAAGTATTTGGAAAGAAAATATAAATGCCAGGACTATATTCCACATACTTTTCTTCAGTTTGGAGCTTAAAGTCGGATAATTCCATACTGCATTTTCCAATTAAAAAAATGAACTAGACTTACTCTGGTGATAATTTTGCAATACCTACCAATATCGACTCATTATGTTGTACGCCTGAAATTAATATATGTCAATTATAATTTTATTTAAAAAGTGGAGCATCTGTCTATATGGGTTTTGTTATGTTGCCAGTCAAACCATAGCCCTCAGATATATGGTATTATAAAATGTACAGCTATGTCACTCCTTCTTCCTGTTTTCTGCCAGATTTAATGGAGATTCTTTTGTATTTTGCTTTTGAATTGAAAAACAAAAATTACCACACTTAAACTCCCAGGGGCTAGCTTTTGAGAGTCTACATTTAGAGACATTCTAAAAAGTTACTTGCAGTCTGTGGGCTCAGAGCCTAGGTATGCCCGGTTCAAAGAAAACTGAAACAACAACAAAGGCTCAAACTTCCTGGTTAGTTTAATAACATATCATTATAAATATTCAGTCAGCGGCTTTAGGGAAATCCTTGTCTTGTCAACAAGAGCTGCAAGATTTGATGGCTCTGCCAGAAAGTACTGGGAGGAGTTGGTATTTGTTGTTATTTTGCACACACCACGGATCCTGTGTGTTTTTATATATTTATTTATTTATTTTACTGTGGGATTAAAACAGAGTGAACCATTAAGGTTTTCTGGAAATTATTTTAAAGTTTTGCAGTTTAAAAGATGGTTATTTATTTATCCAAATAATAAATATGCCAATCTTTAGTTATACAAGATTGGATCAAGGAATGCCCAAATAATATCAGAAAACTAATTTTAAGTCATATTTTTAGATTGTTCAGAAGAATCTAACATTGAACTGAATTATGTTCCTGAAATTCATACCTAAAATGTTCATTAATGTTCTTGTTCAACATCACTGTAATGGATAAGATTCTTTGTCCTTCAAATTCTTACTTACATTAGACTTCACTGTGGTATCAATAAGTAAGAAAAAATAACAAAATAGAGTGGGCAGTTTGATTTAAGGGGAAAAGTCTTTAAACGAATCTTTGGTTTGCCTGCTCTTGCTACCTCATTAATTCTAAATGGTGTCAGTCAGTTGAGTCTAATAGCTGTGAGTGTTACTACCATGGTCAGTTCCAAATTATAGTATTGATTAATTGATTGTCTTCTTCCAGTTGTGAATTATATGAGTGCTGGCTCAGGCAGCTTGGCTTAGGGCCAAAACCTTATTTTCAATGGAAGGCAACAAGCAATTTCACTGTTTCACTGCTGTGGTTAAGCGGATGCTCAGAAAACCAAAAGCTTTGGAAAGACAATTGGACAAAAAAGGAATGTACTAAATATAAAAATATGCACTTATTGATGGTCTCTCTCCAACCTAGAGAAACAAGCAGGAAGAGAGTAAGTCAAAAATTCATCATTTCTCAACCTCAGACTTCCCAAACAGTCTTGAAACAATTGACTGGGGGATGAGAGTAAGAGGGTAGAAAGATGGTCAAGAATGATAACGAGCCAGCATTTGCATCTGCGGAATTAAATCCATTCAGGAGAAGTGTGGTGACTGTGGTACTTTCAAACCAAGTACAACTTAAAGCGGATTATGGGCTTGGCTACATCATAGGTACAGCTATCCAGGAAAGCTTAAAAAGTACCTGGCACATTGTGGCACCACCAGGGCAGTGGTGCCATGTTCTTAGAATAATATAAACATTACCAAGTTGAAAGACAATACAGGAGGCACTCATTTTGTGTTAACTTTCTGCTTTAATGAGAAACATAAAATGGATGGGTGTGTTTATCATTGATTCTTGTGGAATGGGAAAAGCTAAATGGGGCATTGAGAGGTTAATAACTTTCACAGATCCATAACTTTGCCTTTGTTTGCTGCCAGATCAATTCCCTTTCCCTACAAAATCTGAAGGGAAAATTGGTATGGAATGGAGTAACTCTGATTATAAAATTATATTCACATTAAAATGTATTTATAATCATTATTGGTCTTTCTTTTCAATATGAACACAATTATACTTGATTTCACAGAGAATTAGAAAGAAGAACCTTCATGGACATATATACACTACCAAATGTAAAATCGATAGCTAGTGGGAAGCAGCTGCATAGCACAGGGAGATCAGCTCAGTGCTTTGTGACCACCTAGAGGGGTGGGATAGGGAGGATGGGAGGGAGACACAAGAGGGAGGAGATGTGGGGATATATGTATATGTATTGCTGATTCACTCTGTTATAAAGCAGAAACTAACACACTATTGTAAAGCAATTATACTCCAATAAAGATGTTAAAAAAATTAATTAAGTAAAAAAAAAAAAAAAGAAAGAAGAACCTTTCTTCCTCAAGTAAAGGGAGTGATCCTGAAAAGAATGAGGAAAATGATTCCAGGGGTCCTAAATTGTAAAGCTTTAAAACCAATGTTTAGACAAGACTGATAAATGGAAATTTATAAGTAGAGAAACAATTGTGAATATATGGAAAGCATGTATCACAAAGTCAAATATGCTGATGAAAATTAGAATTTTGTGGAAGTATTTGCTATAAGAAAGGGGAGAGAGATTGCAAGTAAATGTGTCAATGAGGAGAAATTAATCTTCTATAAGTGGTACTAAATTCAAGATTATTAATGATTGATTATACATATATGGAAAAATCCTTAATAGAAGCAATGATGTAAAAGCCTCTTGGCATAGATCCTATAATGAAAGTTCATAGAATAAATATGCATAAAATATAAAAGTATATTAACTTTTCATGGTATACTTCTTGGCACCCAGCACAGAAACCCTAGCACAAAATGGGTGGTCCACAGATATTTTTTGAAAGAAAGAATACATTAGAATATAGCCTTTGAAATAACTTCCTCTCCAAAGCAATAAATAGTACCCTTAAAGAAACATAGCAATAGTCATTAATAAAATGTTTTCAAATTTCAAGTGCTTGTGATCCAAAGCACATAAATATAGCTAGTTTTCCCTCTCCCCCATGTCCTTTCCTCACCTGAATAAATGTGATTCACCCTTAGACTCAGACATCATGTTCCTTCCTGAATAAGTGGTTCCTCACCTATTTGGACTAGATTAAGCAACCTTAACATGATCTCCAGTACTTCCCATATTTGGGGACTATGTGCACTCTCCTGTAACTGTTTATTTAATTGACTATCCATCTTAGATAGATTATGTCTGTCTTATCCCCCATTTGTGTCCCCTAGGCTCTAGCAAAGAGTTTCATATTGACAACTACTTGTTTTTTTTCCAGATAGTATCATTCCTGACCTTTCTTTTCCATACCCCACATCTGGTTTGCTGGCAAATCCAAGTAGCTCTACTTTCAAAGCAATGCCTATCTAGAATTCAACCATTCTTCCCACTCCCAAAGCCTAACTTGGTCCACCTCTTGCCTGCATTACTGCAATAGCCTCTGTGCTAGTATACCCGCCACTGCCCCGGTTTCAATTAGTTAGTTCTCAACCCAGAAGCCAGACAGATTGTCTTAAAATATGACTAAACATGTCATTTTTCTGTTCAAAACCTTCAGTGAGATATCATCTCATATAGAACAAAAGTCAAAGTTCTTACTAGGAGATATGAGGGTCTTCTTTTCTTATCACTTCAGCTATGCTGGCCTTCTTGCTGTTGCTCAGTTCAAGTAAGCTTCCCCCCAGGAAGCAGGTATAGCAGGTGTAGCCTTCATACCTGCTATTTCCCCTGTCTAGAATGGTCTTCCGCCAATATCTACATGACTAACTCTCCTACTTTCTTGAGAGTTTTACTCAGAAATCATCTCTCAGTCCAAAACTTCTAAAATTTCAATATTCTCCTAACCTGATACTTTAATTTCCCTTCCCTGCTTTTGTTTTCCTATTAGTGCTGATTCTGAGTCTGATATTCAGCAGGTAGAGTACACTTCCCTTCTGAGTGGCCTCATGTCTATTTGATGAGTAGGTACTCATTTATGCTCGTTGTTAAATATTTTAAAGCTCATCCCTGCTCTTCACTATCTAATATACTCTCTACTTCAATTATTTCTCTTTACCACCTACCTCCCCAACTCTAACGTAAAATATTTTTGTTCAACACTGTATCACCAGCATCTGGAGCACCTGGTCTTCTGTAAAGTACTCTAGCTGTATACCCCAATTTTAGCCTATGCATGTTTCTACCTTAAAAGGTACTATAAAACTTTGTTACACTTATTTCTTTCATGTTGTCTCTGCAGTAAGTGGTGAACTCCTTGAGGGCATGTTTCACTTTTTCTTTTCATCTTTGTATTTCAATCATCTAGGGCACTGACTGCTTAATAAATATTCAGTGAATAGAAGAAAGAAGAAATGACTTTGTGCATACCCATAATTACTCATGTAAGATAAATTATTACAACTATGTTTTTATTTATTATGCCTACCTACTTTATTAAAAATAAATTTATTTATTTTTATTTATATATTTTTGGCTGTGTTGGGTCTTCATTGCTGTGTGCGGGCTTTCTCTAGTTGCAGCAAGCGGGGGCTACTCTTCGTTGTGGTGCATGGGCTTCTCATTGTGGTGGCTTCTCTTGCTGTGGTGCACGGGCTCTAGGCACGCGGGCTTCAGTAGGTGTGGCTCGTGAGCTCTAGAGCACAGGCTCAGTAGTTGTGGCACACGGGCTTAGTTACTCTGTGGCATGTGGCATCTTCCCAGACCAGGGCTCGAACCCGTGTCCCCTGCACTGGCAGGCAGATTCTTAACCACTGCACCACTGGGGAAGTCCCATGCCTACCTACTTTCAATGAAGATAAAATTATGTATACAAACTTAGATTGGTACAACTATAACCTTGTAAATTTTATAGGTCTAATGTATAAAAATTTATCTGTCTCAAGGATTTTTAGGAGCACAATCCTTGTGATCGAGGAGGAAACATTATATAGACAATCTTTTTTTGACATTTCTATGGTTTTAAACTGCAGTAATATGAAAATCTCAAGTAAACTGTAGACAGCTGTTTCAAACCAAAGATATTACATAGGAAATTTCATAATTCCATTCTATAACTACAGGTGATTTCTGATCTTTTAAAATATGATTTAAAAAATATGATTCTGCATAGGAAAATCTGGGATCAGATTCAAAAGTCTTTTTTTTTTTTTAAAGTTTGGAACACTTTCATGTGCTCAAGATTTAAAAAAAAAATGAGATTTTTATAAAAAATATCTTTAGGCCATCCACCACCAAAACAATTAACCCCTAAAATCTTTTTTAATAAATTAAAAATCTTAAAATTTGTATGGGGACACAAAAGACGCCAAATAGCAAAAGCAGTCTTGAGGGAAAAAACGGAGCTGGATGAATCAGACTCCCTGACTTCAGACTATACTACAAAGCTACAGTAATCAAGACAATATGGTACTGGCACAAAAACACAAATATAGATCAATGGAACAGGATAGAAAGCCCAGAGATAAACCCACGCACCTCTGGTCAACTAATCTATGACAAAGGAGGCAAAGATATAGAATGGAGAAAAGACAGTCTCTTCAATAAGTGGTGCTGGGAAAACTGGACAGCTACATGTAAAAGAATGAAATTAGAACACTCCCTAACACCATACACAAACATAAACTCAAAATGGATTCGAGACCTAAATGTAAGACTGGACACTATAAAACTCTTGGAGGAAAACATAGGAAGAATACTCTTTGACATAAATCACAGCAAGATCTTTTTTTGATCCACCTCCTAGAGTAATGGAAATAAAAACAAAAATAAACAAATGGGACCTAATGAAACTTCAAAGCTTTTGCACAGCAAAGGAAACCATAAACAAGATGAAAAGACAAACCTCAGAATGGGAGAAAATATTTGCAAACGAATCAACGGACAAAGGATTAATCTCCAAAATATATAAGCAGCTCATGCAGCTCAATATTAAAGAAACAAACAACCCAATCCAAAAATGGGCAGAAGACCTAAATAGACATTTCTCCAAAGAAGACATACAGATGGCCAAGAAGCACATGAAAAGCTGCTCAACATCACTAATTATTAGAGAAATGCAAATCAAAACTACAATGAGGTATCACCTCACACCAGTTAGAATGGGTATCATCAGAAAATCCACAAACAACAAATGCTGGAGAGGGTGTGGAGAAAAGGGAACCCTCTTGCACTGTTGCTGGGAATGTAAATTGATACAGCCACTATGGAGAACAGTATGCAGGTTCCTTAAAAAACTAAAAACAGAATTACCATATGATCCAGCAATGCTACTACTGGGCATATACCCAAAGAAAAACCATAATTCAAAAAGACACATGCACCGTAATGTTCATTGCAGCACTATTTACAATAGCCAGGTCATGGAAGCAACCTAAATGCCCATCGACAGACAAATGGATAAAGAAGGTGTAGTACATATATACAATGGAATATTACTCAGCCACAAAAAGGAACGAAATTGAGTCATTTGTTGAGACGTGGATGGATCTAGAGTCTGTCATACAGAGTGAAGTAAGTCAGAAAGAGAAAAACAAATATCGTATATTAATGCATGTATGTGGAACCTAGAAAAATGGTACAGATGAACCGGTTTGCAGGGCAGAAGTTGAGACACAGATGTAGAGAACAAACGTATAGACACCAAGGGGGGAAAACTGTGGTGCGGTGGGGATTGAGGTGTGTTGAATTGGGCGATTGGGATTGACATGTATACACTGATTTGTATAAAATTGATGACTAATAAGAACCTACAGTATAAAAAAACAAACAAGTAAACAAACAAAACAACTAATACTAAACTTTCTTTGGGTTGTTTGTATGGAAATATGTTAATATAAATGTTTCAGTCATTACATGAAATTTCTAAAAATCTTATATGTTCTGGTATAATGTTATAAGTCATAATTCTAGCTATTACTTTAAAATGTATATCTCAGAAATAAAGAAAAAATAAATTATATAAGATCATACAAGGCATGTTTATCAAATGTAGAAAAGATTGTCTTAACAATTCTTATAAACTTAGGACTCAAAATGATACTTACTGCCCATTTTACAGAACACTCCCCTTCTTATATGACCCTGTTTTGTTATTTCCTTTCTTATACATTGCCCCTGACCCAGGCAACTCTCCCCATGTTCAACGTAGTCCATTCTAGGCACTCCTGTCTTCATCCCATTGAATGTTTGAGAAATAGGTCAGGTACTAGCACAAACTCACATAATTTAGAAATACAGAGCCAAATGCAATGGATATAGTTTAGTTCCAAGATCCTGGAGATCTCAAAAAAAAAAACAAACCACCCAAAACAAACAAAACAACCTCACAGCTTTTTATATATCATTCTCGAACTTAACTTCCAGGTAATCCTTTATAACTGAGTCTCCAAGCCCATTCCTTTGGACAGCAGATGTTAGCTATCAGGCACCAAAATTTAATATTTCAGACAACCTCAGAATGCTACCCTGATATTTCATTACCCATCTTTCTACAGCCTATAAATAGGAAAATAGTGGAAGAAAATGAGACAGTTAAATGTGAACACAGGGATTTGACGCCTAAGAAGTTTCTCAGTGTACTAGTGTGATTCTAGTTCTACACTTGAACACCTATAATTGAATTTGATTAAAATTATTCAGTTTATTTATTCAGTCATTTATTTCTAGAGAGGGACATCTAAATTTGCATAAATATAATGTTGGACGATTTGACCATTAAATTCACTCGGAGTTACAAGTCAACCTCTATTTACAGCTCTACTCAGCTGTTAAATACCATTCATTTTCTCCTAACCTTCTTTACTTAGGGAATTTTTTCCTTCTTGTGTTGATTTACATATATATATTCTCCTAAAGTCTACCCTCATTTGGAAAAAAAAAAATTGTAAGGCAGGATTCTTTTTTTTTTTAATTAAGACTTTATCTTCTAAGAGCAACTTAAAGTTCACAGCAAAATTGAGGGGACCTAACCATTTTCAGCTTCTATTTCTAGAAGAGAATTGATGAATATGACCAAAACTAGAAGATTTATACTTTATATTGATTAATATATAGCATTTTTAGGGAGAAATATGCTATAATCTGTATAACTATCTTACAAGTTATTTTATACTACTTGTTTTATTTTTAGTCTTTAGGAACTAAGTTTAGACTTAAAATCTTTTTTTTAATCATCATGACTTTCTTGAGCAACTCAAATAACCCAAACTAGTAATGTTTTTGATGTTTATGGTGATGATGATAGCAAATATGTTTAATCCTGTCAATCTTGACTTAAACATGATAAAAATAATCCAATTTAAAAATAGGTGTGAACCCCTTATTTATAGCAGTCCATGTGAAAAACAGCATTAGGCTTTAGTTGTTTCATAAGGGCAACTGAAATCATGCAAAAGGCACAGTTAATTTAAAAAGCCAAAAGCACAATGGTCAGATCAAGAGATAATAGTGTTTCCACATACTTATGGTAGCACCCACGTAACATTTGTCACATTGTGTTTTATTCTAGGCATCAACCTGAAACATGAAACATTTTATTGATATGCTAGGAGGAGGTATCAGAGGATGAAATATCTGAAACTCATGTCATAAAAGGAATGGATGAAGTAGGTATGGATATTTTACACAGAAAACAGAAGACTAAAGGAAGAAATAAAGGCAGGTATATTTTTGCATCAATATCAAGAAGACTTTTCTTGCAATTGGAGCTACCCAGTAATGGAAATGAGGTTTATGTATCGTTTTAATCACAGACTGGCTGACTGTGTGTCATGGGGAAGTTTCCTATAGAGTAGGAGACCGAATTATGTGAACTTCCCTCGTCTTTGTCTCAATTTTTCTTTCCTTTTCTTTTTCTCTTTTTTTTAATTCAAAGGATAATATGGTTTTCAATGCATAGTTAAAAAAACAAAACAAAACAAAAACCTGAGTCACAGATACTCTACCAAATATCTTTTTGATCTTGAGCAGCCCATTTTTCTTCTCTGGGTCTAAATTTATCATGTACAAAGCATGGCCTGGAGTCTTTAAAGTATATTTTAGTTCTGATGTTCTCTAACCATACAAATGTAGACATTGAATTAAACTCTGACTCTATTCATGGTGAAGAATCACTACAATTATGGTGCTGGAAAGCAGTTAGAGCTGGAAAGCATTTAGTCAACCCCCATACACACCATTAGATTATACATATCATAGTTCCTAAACCGTCTTGCTAGTAAATCCTTGGAATAAGTCTTTCTTTTTAATGCTATGTGTATAATATGAACATTTTGGTTATCACCCCTGAATAAAAAAAGTAACTCTCTCAAGCAGAAATGCCCAGAAAACATCCTGCTGAGCTTTCTTCTTCTGGCCATACAGTCTGCATACACAATTAACCTTCCCTTAATTAGATTAACTTGTTCTCTATCTGAGATTGTCAAATTAATACTGTAATCAGAAAACTATAATAGAGACCTGAATATGTCCCTGCTGTGTATAATGTTAATTACTTCTTCACTCAGAATAACTGAAATCAGGCTCACTTAATGGGATGCCTTAGTTAGCAGATCTGTTTTATTTCTCTAAAATAGTGCTAGTCAGAACTTTATAAACAACTCTTAAAATCACCTAAAGAAACCATAGTATTTCTGACTTTCTTAATTGATGAAGTTCCAAGAATTGACTAAAATTGCAGAAGGTTACTATTAGTTATATGAAAATATTTACAGGCATTGGCATTGGTCCTTATATTAAAACATGATATGGCACAGCAAATATTCAAATGTTATCATTAACAAGAAACTAAATTGCATCTTGCCAAAATTAGCAAAATATTTGGATATAGAACCCACAGTAACATCAGGTTCACCCCACATATCTGTGAATTTCCAAATTCAGACATTTTAACAGTTTCTGGCTAGCATTAGCTTGATCCAATTATGAAAAGTGCCACTGACAATTACATGAAGAAGAAAGCTCATTTAACCAAATTGACTAAACTTGGTCAATGGCCCTAAGGCAAAGTGTTTTAAACCTTTAATTACAGAATAGTGTATTTATCATTAACAGTATTTTATATATCTCATAATGTTCTCAATCAATCACTTATTAAGTATCCATGATGTCAAGGCAGTCTTTTAGCCACTGTGAAGAGTGTAAACATGAGTGAAAAGACACAGACTGTCCTTTCAAAAAGTTTACAACCCAGGCACTATGTTCCTTAAGGAGGAACTGGCAGGAGAGTGGAAGCCTCGTGCTTTTGCCATCTAGTAAGATGGTTTTAGTTCTCTCAACTCAGAGCAAGCAAGGACCATGTCAAAATATAATGGCCTCGTCTCTGGAGTTCCACTGGGTTAGAATTCTGATACTACTACCACTTGTATGACATTGGGTAAGATATTTAGTTTCTCCAATTCTCAGGTCCTTCATCCTAATGGGGAGATAATTAGAGTACTAACCTCAGAAGTTTAATGTGAAAAGTAAATGAAATAGGTGTGCAAATTGCTTTGCACAGAATATGCATAGCAAAAACAAAGGTTAAATATATTTAAGGGATAAGAGATACATTAAATAAGAAAGCTGTCTTTTCTTTGGCAAGATTAAGAAGTTAAATATTTGGTAAAGTATTAGATTTAGATGCCTGCAATCAAGACTGATTATATAACATTCATGGACTAGAAAGGGAAAGAAGAATTTCTAACACAGTGCTCTGAAACAACACCGTGAGTGAGCTGGTGATCTTAGATAAATGAAGGGGAAGACAATTTGGGAAATACTGATCAATTATAATGCCCTAAAGAAAGAGTACTGGGCTTCACCTTATAATAGAATTGACTTGTTCTGAAGAAGCAATGTCATAAATGGAGGTATATTTGAAATACTTCGGTTGGCACTAGATCAGACAGCAGTAGAACTTAAAAGCAAATAGGAACATCACTTCTATTATTAGTTCTATGGGAATAAGTAACTTGGATTCCCAAACAACTGGTTTTTAAATTAACTCTGGAATATAACATGCTCAGAAGATGGGAACTGATCTATACAAATTGCTGAACCATAAAAGCAGAATGATTAGTATCATAAGAGAGTCATGAACAAAGACACATGAGAGTTCAGAAGAAGAATAAGACATCATTTTGATGGGGAGTATCCAAGAAAGCTTTAGGGTAAAAGTGAGCTGAATCTTAATGTATAAAATGGAAACAATGAGGAACCAAAGGGGAAATAGGCTGAAAGCCTGAAATTAAATTTCCTACAATCTCCATCTCTCATTTTTTGTTTAATCCTCATCTTATTTGACGTCAATGGCATCTTGGTTTCTGAAGGATCTTTGTGTACCTTTTCTATATACAGATACGTGCTTTTTCCTTAGAGTCATAAGAAGTATCACCCCCAAAATGAAGTTAAAAGGAAATATGGGAGGTGGCATCCTGTCCTTTAAATTGGGAATACAACATTTTTAGCAGATAAGAGTATTTGAGCATGCTAAGGAACTTCTAAACTTTGTAAACTTCATTTAAAAAATTTGCATTTACAAACATCAATTAAAAACCATTTATTTCATAATTCACAACATATTTATACTAGATAATAGTTTTAAGTGGTGAGCCAATAGATCAAATATCTTAGCAAGCATAGGAATTATTTATTTCAAAGAATTATCATTTTAAGATTAGAAGCACACTGTGAAGCTGCAATGAAAAAAGGTAATTGGTAGAGAATTTTCTCAAAAAGTATTATGATAGATGAATGCTTATATTAGAGAGAGGATATGCAAGGTAACAAAGCTGTGTTAATAGCAAAGTTTTGTTGGAAGGTAGTGAAAACTGATAACCTGCAGTTGTTTAACAGAGATTAGACATTTAAAATTTTGTTAATCTATTTGCTAAATTGTTTTCTCACTTTATTCCCTCATTAACAATAAAGCTTTGTAGCTCCAGAAGAACCAAAATAAAGTATATAGGCGAGACCACTGCCAAGGGCTAATAATTTCACGGCAGCAGCAGCTAAATTCAATCAACATTTAAATCTTATAGGCATCTGCTGCTCCAGATCAAAACATTAACCCATTGTTAGATTTCTCACATACTCACGACTAACACCATCCATAATTCAGAACTGAAAAACAAATCTGTCATTGACAGATCTTTTCCTAGTTGTTCCACTGTTTTGAGTGTGTTGCAATTTTATTTATAAAAGAAAAACTGGTCATCCAGAGTAAAAAAACAACTCAGTCTCAGTATATTTTATAAGAGGAATATCAAGTGAATATAATATAATGTTTGAATATTTCATCCATCCATCCAACGATCCATTCACCCATCCTAACCAATATTTGTTGAGTGCCAACTACATATCAGGCATTTTATCAGGCGCTAGGACCCCAGGAAGAGAAGGAGTTAAGATGTGTTGTAGACTTACCTTGTGTTAGCCACTGTATGTGTTTTCAGACACAGTCCTTGGCCTCAAGAAGTTCAAAACCTAATTAGAAAAATAGAAATAAAAATTATTTAAAAAAATATTTCAAAACCTAAGTTGTCTTCAACATATCATATTTTCACCATTCTTTTTTTTAGGGGGGGTTGAGACAGAGAGGAGAAAAAACAAGAGGGTTAATGAGAAGCTGGTATCAATTTTATGTCATATAATCTTTAACTGAAAGAGTGAAATACCAACTCAATATGGAATGTTCTTTTGTCCACATGATGGAAAGCAATGGATATTGAACATTCCTTACTATTCTGAATTGGGATTATCATGTCTAACATAAAATGGTTAAATTAGCTTCTTACAACATCTATTTCATCAAGTCTAACGAATGTCTTAGTTTGTTGCTTCCTGAAATTACATAATACCTTTCAAATTTCCCATCCTCTGGTCTTTGTGGAGCTGGATAATGCCAAAGTTCTTAAGGGGATCACTTAAACCATAGCAGCCAAGATAAAACAAATCCTTGTCTTCCCTATTGATCCTGGGACTAACTCACATGGAAGAACTCTAAATCTCATCAGAATTACATTTATGGAAAATAATCTCATTATTAATTTTTCAAAATTCATACTCTGAAACATGTAAAAGAGCACTTTGTCTTAATTCCTTAATAGAATTTAGAATATCCTAATTATTCCTGTTTGTTTTTAGAATTATTTCCTTCTGTCCAGACAACCTTCTTCTCAAGTCTTTTTCACATGTTCAACTCTTGTTTCTCCTTCAATTCCCAGCGAAGTCGTCATCTCATGCAGAGAGCCTTCCTTGACATTGTGCTTCCTCCAAGTTTCACTTCAATGTATTTTTTAGATGCTCCAACAGCTCTGTGTACTTCCTTATCACGTTACCTTGTGTCACAGAAATTGGCTAGTTGTTTAGAAAACTGTTTGCCTTTTCCTCTTGTTACAGAGCCGGGCTACGTTCTTTCAGATAGATGTGAGATGTGACTGAATTCTTCACAAGGGAATACAGCCAGATATAAATCATGCCACAATCAGTCCTGGCCTTAAAACATCCCATACATGATCCTTTATTCTTTGGTCCTATCTGCAGGTAGAATCCCTGAGGACCTACAGAAGAAAAGATCCCTAAGAAGGAAAGAGCCTTGTCCTTCAGTCACATCTTTCAGGATCACCCCTCACCTCAGCTAATAAAGTCTGTTCATACTAAGAGTGTTACAAAAACGACTATATCCATCACCTGGCCCTGACTAGAAACATGTACTGGCACTGGAGTTTCAGGTAAATGAGAATTAAACTTTGGTTCTTTTTTTATTGAAGTTTAATTGATATACAATGTTATATAAGTTACAGGTGTACAATGTAGTGATTCACAATTTTTAAAGGTTATATTCCATTCATAGCTATTATGGAATATTGGCTATATTCCCTGTGTTGTACAATATCTCCTTGTAGCTTATTGTATACATAATAGTTTGTACCTCTTAATCCCCTACCCCTATAGTGTCCCTCTCCCACTTCCTCTCCCCACTGGTAACCACTAATTTGTTCTCTATATCTGTGAGTCTATTTCTTTTTTGCTATCTGCACTAGTTTGTTGTAGTTTTTAGATTTCACATATAAAGTGATATCATGCAGTATTTGTCTTTCTCTGTCTGACTTATTCCACTCAGCATAATACCCTCAAAGTCCATCCCTGTTGTTGCAAATGGCAAAATTTCCTTCTTTTTTTTATGGTTGAGTAGTAGTCCATTGTGTGTGTGTTTGTGTGTGTGTATATATACCACATCTTAACAAATAACTTAAAATTTTATATGGAAACACAAAAGACCCAAAATGGCCAAAACAAAATTGAGAAAGAAGACAGAGCTGGAGGAATCATGTTCCCTGACTTCAGACTATACTACAAAGCTATAGTCCTCAAAACAGTATGGTACTTGCACACAAACAGATCAATGGAACTGAATAGAGAGCTCAGAAATACCCGCACACACTATGGTCAATTAATCTATGACAAAGGAGGCAAGAATATACAATGGAGAAAAAACAGTCTCTTCAATAAATGGTGCTCAGAAAACTGGACAGCTACATGGAAAAGAATAAAATAAGAACATTCTCTAATGCCATATACAAAAATAAACTCAAAATGGATTAAAGATGTAAATGTAAGATGAGACGTTATAAAAATTTAGGGGAAAACATAGGCAGAACACTCTGACATAAATCACAGAAATTTTTTTTTTTTTATCTCTCTCCTAAAGCAAAGGAAATGAAAGCAAAAATAAACAAATGGGACGTAATTAAACTTAAAAGCTTTTTGCATATCAAAGGAAACCACTGACAAAATGAAAAGACAACCTACTGAATGGGAGAAAATATTTGCAAATGATATGACTGAAAAGTGGTTAATATCCAAAAATATAGAAACAGCTCATACAATTCAACATCAAAAAACAAAAACAAACAAACCAAAACCCTGATCAAAAAAGGGGGCAGAAGACCAGAATAGACATTTTTCCAAAAGAGGACATGCAGATACCCAACAGACACATGAAAAGATGCTCAACATTAATAATCATCAGGGAAATGCAATCAAAACCACAATGAGATATCATCTCATGCCTGTCAGAACGGCTACCATCAAAAAGAACACAAGTGGGACTTCCCTGGTGGTCCATTGGTTAGGACTCTGCCCTCCACTGCAGGGGGCACAGGTTTGATCCTTGGTCGGGGAACCAAGATCCCACAAGCCATGTAGTACCACCAAAAAAAAAAAAACAACTCATACACTGTTGGTGGGAATGTAAATTGGTGCAGCCACTGTGGAAAACAGTACGGAGGCTTCTCAAAAGACTAAAAATAGAAGTAACTGTCATCCAGCAATTCCAATCAAGAGTGTATAACCAAAAGAAACAAAAACAATAATTCAAAAAGATATATGCACCCCAATGTTCATAACAGCATTATTTACAATTGCCAAGATATGGAAGCAACCTAAATTGTTCATCAACAGATGGATAAATTTTAGTTCTCTGAGCGATTAAAATGGTGGGTATTACAGCACTTAGCCTACAAAGACCGTGATTATTTAATCTGTTTGATCTCCCCCATTGGATTATAAACTATAGTACTCCCACAGAAACTGGTTTTGTTTTGTTCTAGGTTACAGCTGGAACATAGTATATGGCACATGATGACCATCTCTCTCTATTTTTTAATAACTTGAACTTTATATGATAAAATGTACCATGAAGATTTCATAGGAAATATTATTATAAATACAGTTTTCCCTTTGGGCGTGGGGGGACGCAAGGCTTCTTTTGGCACAGTCTTCAAAGTAACTTTTGCCAAAAACCTTAAAGGTAGAATTTGATTTTGCTTTGGAGTTCAAAGCAAGTGACAACATTGAAACATTTTTGCAAAACCGTTTTTGTAGGCTTCTATTTGCAGTTTTGGGTAGAATGGTGAGAGCGTTTGCAAAACGTTAGTCAGAAGTAACAGACTCAAAAACCCCCTACTGTAGTTGCAGTGATTTGGAATGTCTTTCAAACCGCCACTGGGGATTTAGCGCCAATGGAGAGAAAATGAAAGGTAATTTTCTTTTTTTTCAAAACAATAACCAATCACAGAACCCAAGACCTTCGCTCTTCTCATAGCACAATGAAATAGCTTTTGAAGTTCAGACAAAAATAGACACACCTGACAAGCAATATCAAGCCTTAGTCAGCAAGCAACCATGTACTTATTGCCAACACATCTCTTTCTCACCTTCCTTCTATAGCCAAAAACACTATATGCACTGACTCCTTTTGGGAAGCCACCTGTTTGACGCCACTTCCCAAAGGGCTCTTCATAAATTTCACCCATCTGTCTCCTTACTATGTCCACTTACAGGTTAAATTTAGTCCTATTTGGCAGAACCTAACTTTCAGACGCATACTTCCTTTACTTTCAGCCCTGTTTAAGTGAGGAAAATATAGAGGAGATGGTCAGATCTCCCTGCTTCTTTTCTGAAGAATTAAGAGGAAGCTTTTCCTGCTACACAAGTAACTGCATTGCCTTTTAACCTGAAGTAAAAATCCTCAGGCTCTATTCCGCAACTCATTTAGATTATTGCTGAATGGCACCTTTAGGCTAGATTTTATGATAGCTTTAATAAATTTGTAATTCACTCACATCAATGTTAATATATCATTTACCTTGGTAAAGCACTTGTCTCTTGAGGGTCAGGCAAATGCACCATTGGATCTGCCAACTGAAGCCATTTCTTAGAGATTTTATAGACATGAATGCAACTCTTCTTCTTCTCAGACCACTCCAAAGCTACCTTTCCTTTCAGACTACAAATATCAACCTAATCACCAGTAGATCTAGTAGAGGAGACAACAGAAAGTATGTAACACCAGCCCAGAATAGAAAACATTCAATTCTTTCTAAGTCATGCTTCACGTTTAGGTCAACTGAATTTCCTACATGTGGCCAAAGTGCAAATTATTAAGTCTCAATTTTGTTTCTTTTCTGAAAACCCAGGATAAGATGGATCATAAATTCCCCTAAGTGGCAGAAAATGGATTTTTGGCAGTTGATTTCACCAAGTAAGAACACTCTCCAGCTCACAGAACATGCCTGATACGGGTGAGAGGATGAAACACACAAGAAGAGAACTGGTGCAAAGGCATGGGTTCTTTCATCTCTATGCTCTCTGCCAAAGTTCTAACTAATTGTTGCAGCTGAGGAAGCTGTAAGAGCTAAAGTCAATAACTTTCAACAGCAGAACTGTCCATGGTGAGGTATAATCTTGGCTGATATACTTTTAGTAGTTACAGATGTGCACTGGAAATTGTTCTAAGAACTTTTGAAGGTTTCCATTTACTTTGGACATAACCCCAGTTTTTTGTTCCCCACACAGAAATAAGAAACATCTCATAAATAGCCTTTCCTATAGTGTGTTTCACATTGGAAGAATATCATCTTTTATTTTTTAAACAGAGTTAGCTAGAGTCAAATCATGTTATTTTACATTCTGACACATAAAAAAATACTTTGGATTTCCCCACTGTAATTTTTATCTTTGCTATATGGCATCCCTTCTGTTATAATGTGAAAATTCCAAGTTTCATTAATGACTCATGACTCTATCTTATGTAATAGGCATATTTTAATTAAAATACTTCAAACTTTAAAAAGGTATTTTAACAGAAAAGATGGAGTTTAATTTATATGCTCTAGTGTGATGCTTTTTACAACTCTATTTAAATTTTTAAAAAGTTTACTTCATATGAAGATCTTTTCTGCTGTCAACTCTATTCTAAAACACCAAAAAAATCCTGATTATCAAAATAGCATGTCATTTTAAAACAGTTCCTACATTAGCACAAGTAGTTGTGACCCTTTAAAGTAGTTTAAAATCACATATTAAAGAGATTTCATTAGGAGTTTTCATTCACTTTTATTTGGAATCGGTTGCACAAGTTTTTCTTTAGTCCCATTTTTCATGGATTCAAGTTTGTATTAGATAAGCAACACTAGGTAAGCAAACAGCCAGAAAAAAAATAAAATTTGAAATACCTACAGGTAACTTCAAAATTATCAAATTTGTTTTTCACATGCAGACTGTAGAATAGAAAATCAGTTTTAGATCAGGAAGAGAGTATGTTTTAAAGTTTTGTTTTGTCAAACATGTCAGACACCCTAAGTAACAGATTTTTGCCCCTTCCTCCTCTCCTTCTCTTTTTTATTTTGTTCCTTTTCTACTGTATATATTTAGTAGATTGAGTGATTTGGAGCTTTGTTAATTGAACAAAAAAATCCTACCTTAAACCACATTGCAATTAACATAGAAACTTAGGAAAAATATTCTACAATAAAGAAGGTTACTGGAGTATAAGATTTTCATAACACATATGGCAGGATATACAAACTGGGATAACAATTGTGCATCTCATCACTAAAGAATGAGAGGTTTTTTGACTGTGCGTTTCCACATGGTCTCTTTAAAAAAACACGCAGGAGTTTTTGGAAGCCCAAGTACTTTCTAAATTATTTTTTTTAACTCAAAGTACAGTGCACTTATAGAAAAGTGCATAAGGAATGAATCATACAAAAGCTAACACCAGGTAACCACCACCCGGGTCAAAATATAGAACATTTCTATGGCTACAGCAACCTCATGCTCCCTCCCAATCCCATTTCTCCCTCTTCATCAAAGGTAAACAAACATTATCTTGATTTCTAACCCTATAGTTTAGAGCTGCCTTGAACATTATATAAATATAATCATATATTACATATTGTTTGTGTCTGGCTTCTTTATTCACCATTATGCTCATTGGTTTCATTCATGTTGCAATTTGTCAAAAATCATCTGAATATACCACACTTTCTATATCCATTCTATTGTTGTTGAACATTGGGTCATTTCTAGTTTAGAGCAATTACAATTAGTGCTGCAATAAACATCCTTGTAAATATTTCTTGGTACACATGTTGTGTATAATGAGGAGTGGAATTGCTGGATCATCTGGTACATATATGTTCAACTTCAGTAGATAATGCCAAATTGTTTTCCAAAGTAGATGTAGCAATTATACTCCCCTGAAATACATGTGTTCCTGTTGTATCACGTCTTTGCCAATACTTGGTAGGGGTACTTGCTTTGAATGTCTAGGTTAGATCAGTGAAAGAGGAGAGAGAGAATGAAGGCTTGAGGTGGAAGCAGGAAGACTCCTGACCCAGAGTCTAGTTGACTAGTAGGAGAACAATGATTGTGCTGTGAGTGGTGAAGATTTGAATGTCACTGCCAAGGATTTTTCCTTGAAGTCGGAGAATCCATGGAGTGTTGGTGAGTCAAGTGAAAAGCATGGTATTCTGTAGAATTATGAGGGCACAAATTAATCTGGCAACGGAATTTCGGTGCATAATAAATTGTGTGCGTAGGGGAGGGAGGGCTTGAGTCCTTTCACAGGCAAATAGACAAATCCAATACATAAAATAGGAAGAGTCTATGTAGGAGAATCATTAGAACTATCTAGAGTGGTAGATTAAGGATGAAAAATATCACAAGAGTAAAAGTTTGCTACGAAGAACTACTTTATATCATTCTATCCTGAACAACATCTTATTCTTTTTGTGATCAATTTTGAACATACTGTGTCTCAGGAGGGATGGGAAAACAATTCCACTATTTTCTGATATGGGAATTTCCCATCAGTGTTTACTGCACTGTTTTAGTAAGTGATTGCTTTATAAGGTAATTATTTTATAATTATCCTATAAAGCCTACTTTAAAAAATGTCCTCTAGAGCCAGAAACAATCATAGAATTTTATAGTTGGAAGAGGTCTTGGACAACATCTAATTAAACCTTCTCATTTCACAGATGAGGAAGTATAGGTGCACAGTTGCCCAGTTACTTGATCAGGCTAAGGCACTGGTTAATGCAAATGCAGAAGAATCCAGGCCTTTTGACCTAGAAGATGATCATCATAAATTCACTTTATTAAAGAAACACTGAAAAATGTCTTTCTTGATTTTCCTTACGTGGCCTATTTCTACACATCTATCAGAACTCACCAGAGTTCATCTACTTTAAGACCTTCCGATCTCCTCTTTACTTTCATCTACTTTAAGATCTCTGATCTCCTCGCTCTTTAAGTCTGAGTTACACGTCTTACTATGTCTTAAATGACATTTTATAACGACTTCTATTCTGAAATTATCTATATACTTATCTCTTTGCCCACCATATTGAGGAACCAGAAGGTAGGGACTGCTTTTTTCTCTGCTTAGGCCTTAGCATTTTGCAAAAACTTAGTGTACAACAGTACTTGTTAAATATTTGTGGAATGAGTTAAATGTATCAAAATTTGGCCCTTAATCATTTTGGTATGTACTTAGGTAGAGGTGAAATACGTGACTTTACCCATCATGTTAGTCTTTTGGGCTGTTCATTGATACTTCTATTTCTCTTCTTTTCAGGCACATGGTAGAAATGTAGTTCCTTATGTCCTTGAAATTAGTGTGGCTCTGTTATTTGAGCAGAAGTAACACATGTCACTTCCATGTAGAAGCCTTTAATAGCCATCAATTTGCTCTTCCCTCCCTCCAGCTTCAGTGATCTTGGAGACTGAGTGAGGAAAACAATCCTTAGCCAACCCATAATAGACATGTAGGATGATGGAGAAGTAAACTGTATTGTTATAAATCAACAGGATTTTAGAGTTGCTACTGCAGTATAACCTAGCATGTCCTGGCTTAATTGTAATGAGATGAGACTGGGGACTCCGGGAGAAAGTGAGTCTTTGTATGTGGGATGGACATGAGCCGTCGGGGGCCGAAGGGTGGACTGCGGTAGACAGCTTCTAAAATGGATCTTGAAGATCTCCATCTCCCGGCATTTGCGTGCTTGTGTAATTCCCTCTCCCTTGAATGTGAGTTAGACCTAGGATTTGTTTCTACAAAAAAAAAAAAAAAAAAAAAAAGCAAAAGTGATAGGATGTTGCTTATGAAATTAGATTTTTAAAAGACTGTGGCTTCCTTCTTGATCATCCCTCTGACTTTTTCTTTCTGGGAGCTCTTGGTCTGGAGAAAGTGAGCTGCCATGTGGTGAGTAAACCTATTGAAAAGCCTACATGGCAAGGGATTAACGTCACTGGTTTATATCAGGGAAGTGTGTAAGGTTTGTAAACAGCCAATGAATGAGCTTGAAAGTGGATCTCCTGTGCTTTGCCAAAATCATGTTAGTATACTTGGCAGTGGATCATCTTCCATTTGGGCCTTGAAATGACCCCAGTCCTGGCTGATACCTTGACTGCAATCTTGTGAGAGATCCTGAGTCAGAGGCATCCAGCTATACAACCCTAATTCATAACTCACAGAAACTACGAGATAATGAAAACTTGTTGTTTCAAGCTGCTATGTTTTGTGATAATCTGCTACCCGGCAAGAGATAACTAACACATTTTGCGAGTAATTCCCTGTGTAAATATGTTGTAACAATAGGGCAGACACATTTACTTCATGTCAGACATGCCTGATGATGACTATATCTGAAGTTAAAGGTACTCTTTTAATTCTTTATTTATTGAAGCATTGTAATATAGTTATACCCCATTGGTGGATACAGGAACCCAAAGCCATATAAGAAGCAAATTCATACTTTAGTTATTTGAATCAGTTAATGATATCAAAAATTTATAGATATGAACAAGGATTTCTGAATCTAAGTAATAGTGATGAGTATTTAGGATACTAGGAAGTCAGGTATTTTAGACCTCTTTGATTTTCCCAGATAACAGAAAACTTGATTTGTAGATTAAGGAGAAGCATGAGTTACATTAGACCATCTTCCTATAGCCCCAATATAAGCTGACTTTTACATAAATAGCTAACCCAATTCTTGTACTGCTTCTGAAAAATTTATCAAAATATGGTCAAAAGAGTGCAGGGACAGTATGAGATGAGGGCTCTCAGGCTATTTTGAGTCATCTGACTCTAAAAAATGAGGGCATGACACCTACACGTTTTCCCATAGCTGTTCAATATCAGGAATCCAGGACAGTGTTCAGTAAATCAGAGAGTTAATGTTAAATTCTATATAGCAAAGATGAAAGAAAAAAGCTGTAAGAAAAAAAATTACAAAGTATGTGGGAGAAAGCAAGACAGCAGGTCTCATACGAAAAAATAAACTCTTATGCTGAAAAATTTTCTGCTAGCAACCTTAGGACAATATAATAAGGCTTGAGCCCCACAGAGGGACGCTGCTTAGGTATTAAGATAACAAGAGACTTGGAAGACAGGTATACTAGCTATTAAAAGGTTTTTCATAGGTGAGTACAATTGTTTTCACATGTTTGAAGTCTACCCTGTTTCAATCCCACCAGGCATTCCTGATGAATACTGCATTTTCCACGGAAGCAACAATTTATAATTTCCTTTTATTCTTGTTTGTTACTAGAAAAGACTCGGTCTCAGGGGGCTTTGATTAAGATGATGAGACAAAGAATGAAACAAATAAGAGTCTGTTAAATGTCTGCCTGAAACCAGAGCTGCACCACTTAATATGAAAGACTCTTCAAAACCAATAATGAAATAATCACCCTTTTTGCAAGACTGATAAGAAAATGAAGGCGAGATGTACATTTGGGGAAACTAATATACACTGTAGGAGGAAAGAGGAGGAAGAAGAGCAATGACAGAAAATCAACTGTTAATAAATATCAGAGACTGCAGAGAAATCACAAGATAAGCTGTAGCATATGTTCCTCCAGCTAGAATACGGCAATCATTTCTCTGAGAAGAGAAGCTCCTAGGCTTCCCCACCCCCTCCAACAGGCAATCATTTTGCATTTTACATTATTTGAAAAGAGCTTGATTATTTTCCTTTGAAAGAAACCGGATTGATTCACATTTACCTGTCAACAGAATGTTCTATTCCTCTGTTTTGCCTGTCTATTTAAAGGCATATGACCTGACTATGAAATTCCATAGACAAATAGTTCGTCAGATGTGAATAAATAATAGTGAGTGACCAGCTCATGTTTTTATGTTTTTCTTTTTGCTAAATTACGCTAAATTAAAATCCACAGCCTGATAAATATGACTGATAATTGCAGTAATATGTAGAGATAATGAATATTGCTTTATTCAAGGTCAGATACAATCTTTAAAAATCATATCCAGAGGGAAAAGTTCCACATGAAAATGATAATTATGTTATTTGAAGTCTAGTTTAAAAGGGGAGCAACATAATACGTAATCTCTTCTGGTTTTGTAAAGCTGTATAAACATTTAAATGTGGCTCTATCAAGAAGGGATCGACAAGAGAAATGTGTAAAGACAAACGAGAAGTGGGCAGCTTGTCAACTGACTTATATGGGTTTGATTTTATTTATTGAAGTAGGGTTCTTGGATCCAGAGCCTTAGTGAGACAGTGGTTCTAGAAGCATTTATGTAGCATTTCTAAATATTATACATATATTATATATTATTGAGGGGGATAGGGAACAAAATCCTTCACTGAGCATCTAAAAACTTGGGTTCTAGTATGAGTTCTGTAGCTTATCAAATAGGTATCTTCAGTAAATCAGTGAAACTTTTTTAGCTTTAGTTTTCTCATTCCACCAAATGAAAGATATGAAAGATATAAATAAATCAATAATATTATCAAGGACCAATCTAACACAATGAACCCTATGTATCACAATTATACTACATATTTATATATATTATCTATGTATTTGTATATGTGTATGTGTGCATATAGGTGTATATATGTGTATATATATGTGTATGTTTATATATATATACACACACACACACACACACACACACACACAGAGACTTTTCAAATAAACAAATCATTAGGCTGTCATTGTGACAGCACTCAAAGCTATGAAAACTTTACCCAAAGTCTGAGATAAAGAAAGATAATTCACACTGAAGCTCAATTTCACAATGCTACTCAAGTAATTCACAAAGACATTCAGTTTAATGTTTGGTTTTGCAAAATGAATCAGAATATTCTGTGTGTGGAATGCAAAGATGATCCTTTGAAAATGGAAGATCTTTGGGTGATTGGAGCTCAGTGTCCATTATCAATAAACTATCAAATTCAACCTAACTACAGGCCTACAGGAAGGCCTATTCCTACCAGGCCAACAGGAAGACGTATTTCTAGGAGATTACACAAGAACTATGGCAGCCTCTGTTTCAGTATGTTTCTCAGCAAGTTGATATAATATGAACTTTTGCGGTCTTCAGGTTTTTTATTAAAATATTGTGTTTTTTTTTTTTTTCCTCAATTCATCACACAGCTTAAGATCTTTCATCTGAATGGAGCATTCACCTCCTTCAGAGAGTCTGTAGCATTGTTGCTTTTAGCCAGCTATTAGCAGTTTTCCTTAATCATAAACATTATTTAAATGCAAAAAAAAAAATGTGTGCACACAAAGATAATTTTTTTACACGGACTATAGATTTTTCACAGTGCTGAGGAACTGAAAGAGCTATAGGCTGTCAAGGGCAAGAGAGAACAATTACCTAAAACAGTGCTGGAAACAGAATTGTGGGCAGGTCATACATTCATCATGACTAATTAAGTAGAAATGTTTCATAAATGCTGATGTTTAGAAATTGTGAGAAAAACATTTTATGCAATCTGAAATTCCATCCTGTACCTAAATTATTTTGGGAAATTATAAGGAAAAATGTTCTACAGTTTGTAGGATAGTCCATGGGACTGAAAGTTGGGGAGGCCAGGAGTCCAGCCCATGTTTGGCCACTTGGCAGCTCTGAGATTTTGGGTGAGGATTTAACATGCCTGAACTTTCACATTCTCATGTGGAAAATAAGATAATGGTCTACCTTTAAGAATATCTGCATGGGGCTTCCCTGGTGGCGCAGTGGTTGAGAATCTGCCTGCTAATGCAGGGACACGGACGGGTTCGAGCCCTGGTCTGGGAAGATCCCACATGCCGCGGAGCAACTAGGCCCGTGAGCCACAACTACTGAGCCTGCGCGTCTGGAGCCTGTGCTCCGCAAAAAGAGAGGCCGCGATAGTGAGAGGCCCACGCACCGCGATGAAGAGTGGCCCCCGCTTGCCGCAACTAAAGAAAGCCCTCTCACAGAAACGAAGACCCAACACAGCCAAAAATAAATTAAGTAATTAAAAATAAAATAAAATAAAATAACAAATGTTCAAGTACAATTGGTGTCTAAAAAAAAAAAGAATTCCCCCACCCTTGGTATCTAATCAAGTTCCTTTCTACCTCCCCTTGATAAAAAAAAAAAAAGAATATCTGCATGGCATTGTATGGTAAAAATCACATGCAATCAGAAAGCTGAATAATTGCTACCACTAACAGTTTAAGGTTTCTTCCTACTGCCTGGGACACAGAGTGAAATTATATCAAACAGTCATGACCCTGATCAAGTGTGAACTTTTGATTCCATCCATCACCCATCTAACCGATCATTCAATTTTTATTAAGCACCACTGTAGGCAAGTCACTGGTTGAACTAGAAAATTCAAAAATGAAAAATGTAATATCTCTGCCCTCATGTGCCCTATAGTTTAATGGAGAAGCTTATCTCTTAATACACCAATGCTGTGTTCTTATCCACTTTCTTCTGTAAAGCAGTGATTAAGCACATTGGCTCTAAAGTCAGGTCTAGGATTCTAACCCCAACTTTTTAAAGGTGGTGCCATCTTAAGTAAGTATATTTATTTCTCTAAGCCCTATTTTCTTTACTGGCAAACATGTGTACTAAAATAGTACTTAATTCATTGGACTGTTGTGAATATTAAATCACGCACATGAAGCATTTAGCATTGTGCCTGACATGTAATATGTGTTCAATAAAAAAATATTAACTATATTTATTAGCACTTTTTCTTACTCTGATCTTCGTATGCTTCCTCCTAGGAAAGAGAAAACCAACACCTCATATCTAGGAGCCAGCCTGCTCCCATCATTCAGGCCTTGGGGTCCGCCTGGTCCTCACAGCTAAGTCTCAGAATTCTCCTGTCGAACATAAATATTTTCAGAGCACATCAACATCAGACAGTTTCACTCCGTGGCCATGGTGGAGCTAGACAAAAACAAGGCCACTCCATTATCATGTCTGAAAATAGATAAAAACATGAACACTGTGAAAAGTAAAAAATGATCAAACATCCCTCATCCTGGCTCATATGAGTGACTGGACTGTTGCTTCTTTTCCAGTAATAGACTTTGTTTGGTCTTTCCTCCTTCTAGGTAAGATTAAGATGCCCAGTTGTAGAGTTACTGGCAGCATTTCATGAAGAGCAAAGCCCCATTTCCTTACACTCTCCTCAAAAGCATTTAACACAAGCCAAAATCCTATCACCCTCTTACTGAAGTTCCCTGTAACTCTCCATGGTATATGGTCTCCCAGGCTGCAACAAGCAATAAGTCCAGCTCTTCAACTACAGGTGTGTTCCTGGAGGTCACCGGCTGGACTGATGGCACACCCATGTGTCATCTCTCTTGCCTCCACATGTCATTGTTTTTCTACCCTGTTGCACAAGTCTTTCATTCTACTTTGACTTCCTTTTCCTGGTCACCGCTCCTTTCATGTTAAATGGTTACTGAAAGAAAGAATGTTCCTTTTCTGTGTATCTAATTGTTATGGCTCTTCTTTTTTATAGCCCCAGTCCTGGCTATGGAAAAATTACCTCAAGAAAAAATTGGCTCACCCTTTTGTCAGACAAGGAGATTACACAGCATCAAGATTTCTGACACTGATCTCTCTTAAAACTCAGGCAAGGACTAATCTAGGAAAAGAATAATTTTGACTGGGTGTTGAGCAGTGAAAGAACACAGGAAGACTGCTAGGAATTCTGACTTTCTACAAGGGAGTAAAAGCATGCATATAGTTTGGCTCATATTTTTAGTTATAAATCTTGTTTTTCTTATATTTACTTGAGTTCAGTTATTATTTTAATTTCACTTAGATCTGTGGCTTTGTATTTCTTTAATCTTCCATAGTTTCCAGTGGGTGATTTTGGGGCTATAAATACACTTGCAATTAACTGGGTTGAAAACATGCATCATAAAATCGAAGCAAACTTAAAATGTAAATTTTGTTCATTCTTCTACTCTACCCTCAGTATCCAATTAAAATTTCACTGGAAATTAGCTCTCCTGTGGGGAGTTTGTAGCCCTTTATCAAATAGGTTTAAACCATTTTTTTCTTTTGATTTTTCCTTTATCCATTCAGTAAACATGAAACCACTTAGAAGTTAAAGATGTTTTAGGATAAACAAAGCTGCTGGTAGACACATGAGATGTGGAAGCATACCACTTTAGTTTTCTCTTGCTCTGAATAAAGTCAGTCTTGTGAATTTTAGGTAATATCTTCTCCATAAATATTTTTAGTAACTCAGGTTGGAATGCCTAAGATTTTATATTTCAGTGGGATAGTGTTACTGAGGGAAATGGGCCCAAATGCAAACATATGGAGTTAGTTTTAACCTAAACTTAAATTCCTACATGTTCTAAAATAAAAATGAACTGGACAGAAACCTTATTATTCCACTGGCTGAGGGTGTCTAGAAGCAGTGCCTTGTCTTAATGGAAAGCATCTGATTTTCCCCTCTGGATAGATGGCTATACAGTATAGCTTCAAAAGACTGGCGGTAGTGTAGCGAACTCCTTAATTGGTCCCTACCTGAATTCCATTATGTGAGGTCTGCCTTTGATTCTAAGGTGAGGCCTCTGGCTTCCAAATTCATCATAGCTTGGGTGTTTTTTAGAGAACTTCTCAGTCACAGAAGGAGGACACAACTTATGATTAATTATGTATATAACACCAAAGATATCCATTGGACAGCAGATCAAGTGTTATCTAGAAGGTACAGATTGAAAGTTGGCTAAGACTTGAAGGGCTTCACTGACAATGAGTGCGAAAGGAAACACAATCTCATCCTTCTAGGTAAGAAGACAAAGCAGAGGGGATGGTTGGCTGTTGTATCTAGAGTACTTTGCAATATACATAAAACGAAGCTTATCCCTCAAGGAAGGATTCTGGGTGTTGTGCACATATTACTGCTGGGATAGGAACTGACTTCAGAAAACAAGGAAGACCTTTAAGCACATTCCCTTATTCAGGGACCTAGTACAAAACTAGGAAAGGTGAATGTAAACGAGTTAAATGGCATTTGAAAAAAAAAAATTTCAGAAATATGCCAAGACTAAAGAATTCCCAAACATTTAAGCTGTGCAGGTCAACTTCTTTTTTATTTTTTTAAATAAATTTATTTATTTATTTCTGGCTGCTTTGGTTCTTCATTGCTATGTGCTGCTTTCTCTAGTTGCAGTGAGCAGGGGCTGCTATTCGTTGTGGTGCGCAGGCTTCTCATTGCGGTAGCTTCTCTTGTTGCGGAGCACGGGTTCTAGGCGCGCGGCCTTCAGTAGTTGGGGCATATGGGCTCAGTAGTTGTGGCTTGCAGGCTCTAGAGCGCAGGCTCGGTAGTTGTGGCACACGGGCTTAGTTGCTCCACGGCATGTGGGATCTTCCTGGACCAGGGCTCGAACCCGTGTCCCCTGCATTGGCAGGCGGATTCTTTTTTTTTTTTTTTTTAATTATTTATTTATTTTCATTTATTTATTTATGGCTGTGTTGGGTCTTCGTTTCTGCGCGAGGGCTCTCTCCAGCTGCGGCAAGCGGGAGCCACTCTTCATCGCGGTGCGCGGGCCTCTCACTATCACGGCCTCTCTTGTGGCGGAGCACAGGCTCCAGACGCGCAGGCTCAGCTGTCGTGGCTCACGGGCCTAGTTGCTCTGCGGCATGTGGGATCTTCCCAGACCAGGGCTTGAACCTGTGTCCCCTGCATTGGCAGGCAGACTCTCAACCACTGCGCCACCAGGGAAGCCCCGGCAGGCGGATTCTTAACCACTGAGCCACCAGGGAAGCCCAGGTCAACTTCTTAAGGTAAAATAATTTAAAATGTAACATAAGGTCTCAAAAATAATTTTATGAAAACAGATGCTAAAGTAGTTTATATACACACACTACATTTATAGGTATGTATGTATGTATTTCTAATCCTAGTGATAAACCTGAATGGCCCTGCTGTGGTCACTGGACTTGGCATTAGAAACTTGCATTCTGATTCCAGCTCTCCTCCTTTTTGCAGTGTGGTCTAGCAAGTCTTTGAACTTCTGACTGAAAATTGGCAATACCTATTTACCTACACGAGGTTGTTATGGGTCCAGTGGCGGGCACAAGATCTGATGACCTAATTAGATCAAAGGGGCAGTTTAACAGGCCATGGTTGAGGAACAGTTTTGACCGTCACTGTGTGTGAGCAAGGAAATGAGTGGTCCTGTTCTATCTGGCAGCTATCTTGGGACTAGGAGGGAGGAAACTTGGCAAAAAAGCCGAGGTGAGGAGGAGGATAGAAGGGAGGAATCACTGTGAATTTGAGCAGAAACCATGATATACTACACGGGGAGTCTTTCTGATCTCTGGACTTCTTGTTACATAAAACAAAGTACTTCCTTATCACTTAATCTAGTATGAATATAATCCACTTTATTGGTAGTTTCTCCTTACATTTCCAAAATGAGCACTCTCTCTTCTCTTTATCTGGATCAAGCAGGTATTAAATCTCTGAGAATGAAGACAGTCTATACTTGTTAGATCCATTTATGGGCTAAGCACTAGTTGATATTTTACGTATGTAATCTTATTTAACTTTACAGTCCCCTCACTTTACAAATAAGGGAACCAAAGGCAAAGTTAGTGAAATGATTTGTCTAAGGTACACAGGATTCCAACCAAGACTGTCTGGTTACAGATCTCATTTGTTTTTTTTTTTGTTTTTTTTCATTATACCGCTGTGCAAAGCGATTGTGAATCTTTATGAAAGATATTCTTATTTGGTAGAGGTCTGCTAAAAATTGATTCTTTAAAAGGTATCAGTATATACCCTGGATAATCACTAATGCTTTTGCAGTGAATAAAATAATGGCTGGATAGTGGTGGCAGTCCCTTACCCTTCTAACCAAAAACTGCAAAAAGCTTCAGAACAAAGAAATTATTAATGTCTGCATAAAACCGTCATCGATTACATTCCCCCATGTGGTTTCCTTCTCTATTGTAGAAATTCTTTCCTAATTCAAAAGAAGCTATCATTAAAAAGCTAATCTCCTCTTACATGAAGAACAGTATTTGCTGCAAATATCTCAAAATATGTACTAAACGTGGTTTCACTGAAGGGTTAGAATAGCAGGACTATTATCAAGACATAAGCGAAAAAGAATAGAAACCTCTGAATAATATAAGAAAATTCTTATCATGAAAAGTGGCTTATTTAACTACAAACAGTGACATCTTCAAGAAAGCATTCTTCTCTTTTTGTAAACAACATATAAAATTGTCATATTCTACCACACATATGTCAGAAGCAAGAGGAAAACTAAAATAAATGTTGAAAATAGGGAGCATTAAAAAGCAATGCTGAGCTGAGTGGAAGGAAACAGGAAAATAGGAAATGGAAAGAAACTCTTGTGTTAGCATTTGGTGTCAAGGTCCTTCCTATTTTTATTATAGTGAAGAAAAGCATGGAATATGTTTGTCTACACAACTTATATTTGGTAAAGGTGAGCACAGCAAGCTTCAAAATCAATAGTTCTGCTGATTCTAAGTTTATTTTGCTCAGTCGTCTTAAGAATAATGCAAATATTAACTAGTGTGTTAAGTGTGTAAGGCAATAGGATAGAAAACCCAGTGGTGAATAGAGTACAATATTGGAGGCTTTGTGATTTAAAAAAAAAAAACAAAAAAAGCATTGATTTGTTATTATAGGATTATGATTAGGCCCAGATGTCAAACTTCTCTAAGAGGCTTATAAAAAAAATCTTTTCAATAAAAACAATTTAAAAATGCCATGATGTTAACAATGCATTTAAAAGGTGAAAATAATGTTCTATTGACAGCAAAATACTATACAAAATAATTCTGACTTATTTAATAATTTAAATAAACTGATTATTTGGATTAATTTTGAGGTGATAATCATAGCACAGTTCTTAAATTATTTTAAGGATAGTCACCAAATTTTTACTCAACATCGACTTGTAGAAAACACAGGTCTGGGAGCTGTGGCACAGAGCAAAAAGACGATAATGAGGAACAGTCTACCTTCAAGGACTTTGTTGAGTATGAAACACTTATAAAAAGAAGCAGAATGTGTTGAATGCACTATGAGAGATGTACACAAATTTTTGGTGGATTCTGGTGCAAGAGGTGCTCATTTTCAATTGGAAGGTGAGAAAAGGCCCCATGGTAGTGATGGCATCTGGATGAACTTTGGATAGTGTGCTGCAGAAGGACATGCAGATGTTGGGAACATGCTAGCAGAGAGACCAGGGCTCAGAAATCCCAGTTTTCCAGCAAGAGTAATTAACATTGGTGGAATCTCTTCACTCTACTGAATTTGTACTCTATTGCAACACGGATCTTATTGTTTGATCCATTGCTCTCTTCCATTTCTACAGATTACTGACAAGGTTTGATGTAAGCTGGTTAGACATTAATTATATACTTCCCTTTAACACCCCTATGTATTTAAAAGCTTTCCATTTTCTTCTGGACATCTTTAGTATTGGGTAGAAGAGATTAAAGCTATCCTTAATAGCTGTTTTTCAGTCTTCTACTACTGTTAAACCAAGATGAAGATTTTTCTTAACACAAAATTCCCCAAAGAAAACTATCACAAGTTACTAAATCCAGACTTTGAGGAAGCCACATTATATCAGATCCAAGTTTGATCAAGTCTCCTCTTTTATCAGAATCCTGTCTAATTGGGGAGGAAAGCCTGGTATATCATCAGCTGTTGCCTTGAGACTTCAGTCTTACAGGTGTGAAGTAGCAGCATGACTGGCATGTGTATAGAGGCAATAAGCTCCGAAAAAGTGATCATCTGAACTGCAGCCCATATCATGACCTTCTCAGAAAGACAGGCTCAGTTAGCACAGAGCACAACTGCACACACAGGGACCTTATGGCCCCTCTGGTCTTGACCTTTGAAGACTGGCTTTCTTACCTCTATTTAATTGAGTCCTTTTCTGACTCTTCTTTCATGTGCCCCTTAAATTTTGATGTTTCTTCACATCTCCCATCTTCATCCTCCTCTTGAGACCTAGACATCTGTTTCCAGCTGCCTACCTGCCATCTCAATCTAGAAACGACAATCATATTAACAGCTATGAACTACTGAGAACATACTATGTGCTAGGTACTGCCTGGGCACTTTAGGTATTTCATCCAGTTTAAACTTCAAAGACTTCTGAAAAATCAGATTTTTTTTCTCTTTTATCTGAAACTTAGAAAGGCTCGGTCATGCACTCAAGGTCACACAGCTGGTATATGGTAAAACTTGGATGTGAGTCTATTCTAAAACCTGATCCACTGAAACCCATGCATTTTCCATTATGCTTTACCATACCTCCCACAGGAATTTCAGTGTCTCTCTGTTTTTCACATCATTACCATCTATCAATTCTCTCAAACTAGAAAACTTGAAATTATTTCTTCCTATCCCTCTATAAGTCATTAATTCAGCCTCTTAAATATCATTTTAACCCTCCTCTCGATCTCACTGTTACAGTAAGTTTCTTATTCCATCTTTCCTGAGCTAATACAAAAGCCTTTCAGCCATTTTTCCTATCCTCAAACTTTCCTCCCTTTAATCCATTCTCTCCACCTCTGCCACAGTCATATCCCCCAAAGTATCCAAATTGGATTACAGGTAATTTACACTTTCTTCTTTGCATGCTTTTTTTTTTTTTTTTCAGTTTCTGATGTATCAAGCACGTGTTTTTACAAACTCAAACAAATTATGCTTTAAAACACAGAAGAAGGTCCTTCAATTTTTATATGGAAGAAAATGACTGTTTCAGAGAAGTGCTCTAGAAAGATCAATTTGGCAGTAGAGTAAAAGAGGGATTGGAAAAAGAAGAAAATGAAGCTATAGAACCTGTCTTTCTCTGTTCAGTAAACTCTTCGTCTTTGCAGTGTGGATAAAGACAGGGACGATATGTCTCTGATTTGGGGAGCAGATTAAATTGGGAAAACTGAGAATTTTGCCCTGAGCGATCCAGTGCCTTTCTAGGTCAACTCAGACTAATACTGGTTACATTACTGCTAAAATTAATGCTGTACACCAGGGAACAGATGTGAGTTCATCATGTGAGTTCAAGAATCGGGACCTCTGATTTCTAATACAGCCTGATACCCTCTTTAGCTTTGGGGAATTGAGCGGTAAATCTGTTTTGCAGAAACGTGGTTAGTAAATATGCACAGGCCCTGTTTCATTAGTTAATATGCCGGATGCTTCCAGTGACCACATTTTTCACTGCAAGCATGTCTCTCTATAAACAGTTGCTATATTTTTTCCTCCTTCTTTGGAGTTCTCTTAATTATCATCACAAAATCAAATTCATAAATTTATTGATAGTGCTAATATGCTATTAAAACTTTGTCAGCTAGTTTAATCCATTTATGTTTGGACAAAGCCTAGTTTAGACACTTTAGAAAGTTTCCAGAATTCCCTGGTGGTGTAGTGGTTAAGAATCCGCCTGCCAATGCAGGGGACACGGGTTCGATCCCTGGTCCGGGAAGATCCCACTTGCCATGGAGCAACTAAGCCCGTGCGCCACAACTGCTGAGCCTGTGCTCTAGAGCCCGTGAGCCACAACTACTGAGCCCGTGCACCACAACTACTAAAGCCCACGCGCCTAGAGCCTGTGCTCTGCAACAAGAGAAGCCACCGCAATGAGAAGCCCGCGCACCGCAACGAAGAGTAGTCCCTGTTCGCTGCAGCTAGAGAAAAGCCCGCACACAGTAAAGAAGAACCAATGCAGCCAAAAAAAATAATAAATAAATAAAATTTAAAAAAAATAGTTTCCTCACTCCTAAGCATTATTGGGAACTCAAGTTCTGTAGGCAATACTCACAAACCCCTTTATTCCAGCTATAGAGTAGGTACACCCTACATAGATCTGGCTCAATTTTGATAAAATGTACAGATGAATTGTTTAGATTGTACATATTTATGCAAGATATTGCAATCAAATATTAAATCAGCCAATTAGAAGGCGGTTCTAAATTGATGGCTTTGAAAAGTTGGAAAAAGCGTAAATAGTCAATGTAGTTTTGGCCCTGTTGCAGCTTTGTGAACATGGATTTGGACATGGATTACCTGGAAACTGTGCCTATATATATATATATATACATACATGTATATATTCATATATATGAAGAAGCAAAAAAATCTTCAAGAACCATTATTATTATAAAACAATATACAGAACTAGGAATTTCAGCGTTCATAAGATGACTTATTGTTCTTGGAGGAGCATGTTAGGATATACACCCTAAAGTATCTGTGGCATTTAATAAAAGGTGCAGTGTGTGGCTATTACAGAATGCAAATTAATTCAGAGTAGCTTTGCAGATCTCTAGGGGTGGTAATTTAGTCTAATGGGAACTTAATAACTCATATTAAACACATTACTAATCTGATGCTTTGCTTACAGTAAATTAGAACCAGTGAAATTATAAATCACTTATTAAAGAAAAAAAGAGTATCTTCTTGAATTGAATTTGAATATTCTCTTAACTAAGAAACAGCAGGTAGGAAGAATTCTTGTTGTTTCCAAATGAATTCCAATCAAGTTTCATATTCATGTTAGAACACTAAGTAAACATGTCTAATTCAGACAACTGAAACCAGTGCCTCTCATGTAATCACATAATACTGTAAATATCAACTAGGTTCTTTACCAGTTCATATTGAACTATACACTGATCTCCCTTCTCTTGATGAGTGGGGATCATGTGTGTTTAATTCTAAGTACTTAGTGATACATTGCTCAGGATTCATGCTCAGTTACTTCTAATAATGATAATAAAAATAATAATGATAATGATGATGATTATGGTACAAAAAAATCTATAAAGGTATTCCAAAATTTAGATTCTGTATAAAACATCCTTCCATAGAATTCTCTAAAACAAAGCATCATTAAGAGATTTTTCTTTTCTTTGCATTATCCAAGGTGACACTGACCACAGTTTTCCTAAAACCAAGTATTCATTTTTATACCTTTCTTATAGGCTTTAGTTTTTGTCATTACGCTAGTTTGCAGTTATTTCTGCCTGATGTAATTGCAAAGTCAATAAAATATAACTTTATATTCATCTGTTCTTTTATTCCTTCATTCACTCATGTATAAGAAATTTACAGAGTTCCTACTTTGTGCCAGGCACTATTCCAGAAGCTTCGGACACAGCAGTGAACTAGACAAAGTTCATGTCCTCAAGGTTACCCTCCAGTGGGGGAAGCAAACAACACAATAAAAAAATCATTATGCCAGTTGGTTCTAAGTGTCTCGAAGGGAAGAGCATGATAAAGGGGAGTAGTGAGTGTAGCAGAGTACAGGCTCATTATTTTGGGGGGCAGGGAGCTTTCATGAAAGTACTTAGGGATGTGGAACATTACAAGCACAAATTAAAAGAAAATGAGAGGGTGAGCCATGGAGATACCTTGGGAGAAAAGCATTCCAGTTACAGGGGTTGGCAAAGGTTAAAAGGCTTGTGGCTAGCATAAGATGAGTTTGCTCAAAGGACAACAAGAGACCAGTGTTGCTGAAACTGAGTGCTAGGGAAGGAAGCAGGAGGTAGGGTGTGATAGAAGATGGTGGACCAGATGACACATAGCTTTACAGAGCATTCAAAGGACTTTTGATTTTATGATGGGGGGACACTGGAGACTTGTGAGCAGAGGAAGGGCATGATCTTACGTGTTTTTAAAGGGACACTCTGGCAAGTATGTGAAGACCATACTGGGGATAGGGGAGGGAGAGGCAAAAGAGATCCGCAGGGAGGCTATTGCAATAATCCAGCTGTGAGATAACAGCTCAGATCAGAGTTGAACAGATTTGAAGAGAAGTAGTAAGATTTGGGATATATTATGAAAGTAGAATCAACCGAGATTGTTGATGGAATCACTGTGCAAACTGAAAATGAGGACAGTCAAGGATGACTCTAAGCTTCTTGGCCTGAAAAACCTAGAATGATGGAGCTGCTTTACTGAGTGGGGGAAGACTAGAGAGAAGATTTAGCATGTGGTGAGAAATCAGGATTTCCATCTTGAACTTGTTAAATTTTAGATGCATAATAGATAACCATGTGAAGATGTGGAGTAGAGAGTTGGACACAGCAATCTTGAGTTTCATGTAGAAGTCAGTGCTGGGGATATTAACTTTGGAGGTGTCAGTAAATAGATTATATTTTCCTAAAATATAAAGAGCTCCTAAAATTAGAAAAAAAAAATCCTACAGAAAAATGGGTTAGAGAAATAAACAGTTCACAGAAAAAGAAATGCAAATGGCTCTTCACCATATGTAAAGATGTTTGAATCTTGCTCATAATAAGGAATATACACTAAAGCTATTAGATGGACAAAAATTCAAAAGTTTGACACCATATGATGTTGGTGGAACTTTGTGAAGATTTGCTTTGTAGAGAGATGGTCTCTGTTACATTGCTGGGGGGAATGCAAAATGTTACAACTACTATTCAGGAAAATTTGGCAACATCTAGCCAAACTGACCCAGAAATCCCAATTCTAGAACTCTATCCCAAAAGTACACTGGCAGAAATATCTAACGGTACATACACAAAGTTATTCATTGTAAGACTATTTGTAATAGCAAACTACTTGAAACAACTCGAATGTCCATCAGTAGCAGACTGGTAGAATAAATTACGGTGTGTCCATGTAATGGAGAGCTATGTAACTGTGAAAGGAATGAGGGATATCTCTATATACTGCTATGGAGTAATCTTCATGGTATACTGTTGAGTGAAAAAGGGAAGGAAGAGACAAGTACATTGCGTGCTATTAAGAATTTCATGTTCTTAGCAATGTTCTTTATTGCTTAAAATATTCTATTAGCACATATGTAGAAGAAAAAAATTAAAATTAACAACTACCATAAAATTATTGCCAAAGACTAAGGAAAATCATAGTAATTTCACTAGTACACAGGGAATGTCCCCTGCCACCTGTAGACTTCCTTGTGATTTTTCCCCATAGGCTGAAACAGTTATTTTATGCTAGTTCTTTTTTTTTTTCCAGCCATCCTTTATATTTTCCTATTTTGCCTTCCCATGATTTAGTTTGTTTGTTTACAATTTGTGATTTTAAATCTATCAATGGTATATTCCTGCAATAGTACTTGGGTCAAATCAATTGAGCAGCAAAGCAAATGCTTATTTTAACTGCTTACTAGCTCATTCCATTTTAAAAATGCCCTACATAGCCAATCAATAGAAAGTTGGGAGAAAAATGTAGAGGGAGCAAGAAATCTGGCATGTTGAGATAGAAGTATTTTGCAGACATAGACAAGGCCACTCAGACTCAATGAGCATGATGTGACTACCAGGTAAGGAAGTGATACACAGATGAGCTCTGTGTACTGTGTATTGATATAAATACTGCACTCCATATCAATCCTACTAAGAGAGCAGTTGGTGTGTCACTCTTGTGTGATGCAATCTTTCAACTGTTACAGTCTGACCTAGTTTCTCCTTTGCTTTTAGGGAGTGGATGTGGTAAAAAGAACACTGGAGCAGGAGCTAGGTCTGGCTTTCCTCCTGTACCATGTATCTTGATATAAGTCACTTGGCCTTTGCCTTTGAATTCTCACCTCTAAAATGAGGGATGAGCCTGGACATCTGTAAGATTCCATAGGCTCTAACTTCTGAGAGTGTGACCTATCTTTTTAGGTCAGGTTAAGAGTAAGATGCTGATTAAAATTTTAACTATTATTACACAATTATTTATTCAATGAAGATAAAATAATCACACAAAATCCCAAAGTAGGCTCTTAAGTGAAAATTCTAAAACTTATTTTCTCAAGATGGTTTAATAAACTACTGTACACAGTGGTTCAAGATTCTGTTAGAGATCTTAATACAGAGGATTAACTTTATCTCTTTAGCTGAACTCATTAAGTGAGAGAAGGAAATAAGTATCATTAACTAGGAAGCAGCTGGTAGGGGTATGGGGGAGTCTGAGAAACCTGGCGCTTTTGAGACAACAGGGAAGATTTCTCCATATTTATGCAGATATATGGACAAAAGTTAACACAAGACACAGTGTTGCCCTATTATTTGTACACAGTCATGGGCATTTGAAAGCACTCTATGCTAAATTAAATGCATTATGTTTTAATTACACTTAAAATAATTTAAAACTATGCTTGAAAAACCAAATGCTGTTGTTTTCCTCTCTTGATTTGTAAGAGATCACCATCGATTAGGTCCAAATGACTTGGGTGATTAAGTTGCATTTATTGCAAACATATTGTAAAGGTATAGATTTTAGTCCCTCTGTATTCAGATGTACTGACACATCATGCCAAAAGGCACATTTAGCATCCAACAGCGTGTCTCGAATGTTTCTGAATATGGGTCCTTTTTCAAGGGAGATGGGTAGATGAAAGTGAAGTGCGAGGCCAGAGGAAACAAAAGAACAGCTGATCAACCTTCTCTTCACTGCACATCTTATGATTAAAAAAATGTACACGTAGAAGGCAATACAGGAGCAGGAAAAATGCAACAGATCCCAAGGGCTTCCTTTCCCTTCTCCACAGCAAAGCTTGTCCCTTGTTTAGCTTTATTTTTTGAATAGGTATAGTTGTATGTATGCTTTTGTTTGCTAAAGGCCTTGTCATGTTCCTGGTATATTTTCATCTTCCCTTATATCTTACCTATTTTTATCATAAGAATGACAGCAAATATCTGGCAAACAGATGAACATAAACAAATTCTAGTGCCTACCACCCTGCAGACAAAATGGCAACCATAAAAGAACTCTCATTCCCAAACCAACAGAGTGCTGCCTGCCTCCTCGTAGCTAAGGAGAAGTGCAAGGTATCCAGGATATTTGCTGATGGACATCAGGCCTGCTCCAGCTGTCAAAAACACAGCTGTTGGGTTTCCTTCCGAGTGATCAGTGTTACCGATGCCCTCCAGCTAGTGTGTTCCCTGATAAGGTCCAGTGGAGAGCTGCAAAAGAGCTGAACACTTGGCTTCTAATAGCAAATGCAAAAACAAATTTCCCAACAAATTGCATTTTCAGCACTGCCTGATGCCATACGATTAAATGGGCCGAATTTGTTCTAGTCCACTAACTCGGAAGACACCATGATGGAACAGTTTCTCTCGGTGACTGTTAAATGTTAAACCAGTTAGGGGAAGAATCTTTTTTTTTTTTTTTTTAATATATACTTCTACAAAGCAGGGGGGTGGGGCAGGGAAAGCTGATCAAGCTTATTAGAGCTGCTCAATTAGGAGAAAGTAAATAAGGCCATTTAACATCTTCACCAGGGTGAAATCTGTCAATGAAACCTCCTCATGAGGTTTTTTTGTGCACATTTACAAAATTTTAAACTGGGAAATGGGAGATGGAAAATCCAATATTTTTATCAAGTACTTCCATTTTTCCCCCCAAGCCCTGTTTAAAAATACACTATAGGCAGAAATATTGATAGATACATTTACATAATGCCTCCTGTGTGGTCAGCACTATAGATATATGTTAACTCATTTAATCCTCTCAGCAAGCCTCTGTGATGCGTACTAACACTACTACTTTTTACAAATGAAGGAACTAAGGGCCAGCGAGGTTATGTAACTTAACCAAGACAACAGACTTGTAAACGGCAGGACCACAATTTGAACCAGCCCTTCTGGGTTCAGTCTGTGCTGCTAATCACTATATTCTGCTACCTCTTGAACTCACAGTACTTTGATATTTGTTCAAATACAGCACTACTGTTGGGGTCACCTTTGGGGAATAATAGCTTCAGTACAGAATCAGTTTGATGATTTATTTGTGTATTAATGATCGGTGCAAACCACAACCTGGTGAAACTTGCCCATTCATTTTGGGGAAGGAAGTTCCTTTAAAACTCATCCACTGGTGGGAAATGTTTAATGCCTGCTTACTCATGTCTCTTCATAGACTCATTAGTTGTGGAAGTCATGCCTGGTAGTAGCTCTAACCAGGGCATGCAATGGAGTAGTTGCATACATACACGTATTCAGTGGGAAAGTTATGAAGCTACAGGAGAACTGGATTTGCCATCCTGCCACTTACTGCCAATCTCTTTCCTGAGTTCTAGAGAAAAGTAAAAATACTCTGTCTACTGCACAGAGTTGCTACATGAATCGAATGTGATAACGTATGTGAAAATATATTACAAAATGTGGTTTTACAATGGGTAGAAAACTGAACTGCTCCATGGATCAATGGATCAGGCAGGCTGGGACAGACATGGGAGGAATTTCCCCCACTGCTGTAGGAACTAGACGCCCGTATATGGAGCAGAGACTCGAGGTAGAGAGTTGGGATGAAGGAGGCAGCTCCTCAGGGGCTTGTACAAGCCACCAGGTTAATTTTAAACAGTTGGATTAAAACCCTTCTTTACAATTAACAACTAATGCATGTAGTTGCTCACGGCTTTCTTCATTCAATCATTCATTGAGTCATTCAAGAACCATTCATGTAATCTTGTAGATAACAAGAATCATGCTAAGAGGTCAGACCATCACAGCAGTATAATAGCACAGTATCTGCCCTGGTACAGCCAACTGTAGAGTGGAGAAAGCAGATGAGTAAACAGACAAGTACTGTACACCCTGCTAGGTTAGGGGCAAGCATTTCTACAGACGTTCATGTGATGCTCTTTCTTCTGCCTTGACTGTTACTTGTATCACATATTATTGGAAATACATGGTGGAGTGATTACCAGCATGCACTCTGCTGTCAGCCTGCCTGGATTAGAATCCAGATTCCATGCCTTGCTAGCTATGTGACCTTGGGATAGTTGCTAAACTTCTAAGTCTCGGCTTATTTACCTTTTCAATGGGGATTATAATAGGGCCTACCTCACAGAGTTGTGAAAATCACATATGCTTAGCCATGTAAAGAGCTTAGTGCAATACTTAGAAAGTAGTAGTTTTCAACAAATATTAACTGTTATGATGCTGATGCCAGTGCTGACAGCCACCTGCTGCCAAGCCCTAGCCATTTCTCTCTCTCAACCTCAGTTTCCTCCTCTGTAATATGCGCTGATAATAATACCTACCGCACAGGGTTACAAGCAAGAAGTAGGATCAAATATGTAATCCTGGGTTTAGGAATTTAAATTTTCAAATCCTATGCAGAACCAGCTTCCAACTTGCCCCTTCCTGCTTCATCTCTTTTTCTCCCCAATCCCCCCAAAAGACTAAGCCTAATTATCCACACTGCCATCAACTTCCACATTCATAGTGATGTTTGAATAAGTAAGAGTGAAAGGTAAAGGAAGCTGAGAACAATGAAACAGGATTCAGAGCAAGCCCAAAAGTAAACCTGGAAATTATGGGAGTTCTTATAAAACTTTAGCTTCATTTCTGACTTAGATCTAGAAAAGAACTCTTTTTTTTCTTTCTATTTTGTGCCTTTCTTTTTCTTCTGATTTTCTTATTTTAGAATGAAGCAACCCTCTCTTCTTTCCTGAAAATATAATAAGAGTATAGATGTTGATATAATCAAATGACTATATAATCTATAATTGTGTTGACATAATAACATTATAATAAAAAAATTAATTTAAAATAGAGTAATTAAGGGAATTTTGGTTACCAAGATTTATTGCTTTCTACTTCTGAATTATTTCTCTTCTTCTATTATTTCCTAAACTGAGTTCCATGGGGCAATAGTTCTATGGGACTTTAAAAAATGGAAAAAAAAAATTCTTAGAAAAGCACAACCTTCCGGGACAGAACCAGGAAGAAATAGAAAATATAAACAGACCAATCCCAAGCACTGAAATTGAAACTGTGACTAAAAATCTTCCAACAAGCAAGAGCCCAGGACCAGATGGCTTCACAGGTGAATTCTATCAAACTTTTAGAGAAGAGCTAACACCCATCCTTCTCAAACTCTTCCAAAATATAGCAGAGGGAGTACACTCCCAAACTCATCCTACAAGGCCACTATCATCCTGACACCAAAACCAGACAAAGATGTCACAAAGAAAGAAAACTACAGGCCAATATCACTGATGAACATAGACGCAAAAATCCTCAACAAAATAAGGGCAAAAAGAATCCAACAGCACATTAAAAGGATCATACACCATGATCAAGCGGGGTTTATCTCAGGAATGCAAGGATTCTTCGATAAACGCAAATCAATCAATGTGATACACCATATTAACAAGTTGAAGAATAAAAACCATATGATCATCTCAGTAGATGCAGAAAAAGCTTTCGACAAAATTCAACACCGCTTTATGATAAAAATCCTCCAGAAAGTAGGCATAGAGGGAACTTATGTCAACATAATAAAGGCCATATATGACAAACCCACAGCCAACATCGTCCTCAATGGTGAAAAACTGAAACCATTTCCATTAAGATCAGGAACAAGACAAGGTTGCCCACTCTCAACACTATTATTCAACATTGTTTTGGAAGTTTTAGCCACAGCAATCAGAGAAGAAAAAGAAATAAAAGGAATCCAAATGGGAAAAGAAGAAGTAAAGCTGTCACTGTTTGCAGATGACATGATACTATAAATAGAGAATCCTAAAGATGTTACCAGAAAACTACTAGAGCTAATCAATGAATTCAGTGAAGTAGCAGGATATAAAATTAATACACAGTAATCTCTTGCATTCCTATACACTAATGATGAAAAATCTGAAAGAGAAATTAAGTAAACACTCCCATTTACCACCGCAACAAAAAGAATAAAATACATAGGAATAAACCTACCTAAGGAGACAAAAGATCTGTATGCAGAAAACTATAAGACACTGATGAAAGAAATTAAAGATGATAAAAACAAATGGAAAGATATACCATGTTCTTGGATTGGAAGAATCAACACTGTGAAAAAGACTATACTACCCAAAGTAATCTACAGATTCAATGCAAACCCTATCAAACTACCACTGGCATTTTTCACAGAACTAGAACAAAAAACTTCACAATTTGTATAGAAACACAAAAGACCCCGAATAGCCAAAGCAATCTTGAGAAAGAAAAATGGAGCTGGAGGAATCAGGCTCTTGGACTTCAGACTATACTACAAAGTTACAGTAATCAAGACAGTATGGTACTGGCACAAAAACAGAAATATAGATCTATGGAACAGGATAGAAAGCCCAGAGATAAACCCACGTACATATGGTCACCTTATTTTTGATAAAGGAGACAAGAATATACAATGGAGAAAAGACAGCCCCTTCAATAAGTGGTGCTGGGAAAACTGGACAGCTACATGTAAAAGAATGAAATTAGAACACTCCCTGACACCATATACAAAAATAAACTCAAAATGGATTACAGACCTAAGTGTAAGGCCAGACACTATCAAACTCTTAGAGGAAAACATAGGCAGAACACTCTATGACATAAATCAGAGCAAGATCCTTTTTGACCCACCTCCTAGAGAAATGGAAATAAAAACAAATATAAACAAATAGGACCTAATGAAACTTAAAAGCTTTTGTACAGCCTAGGAAACCATAAACAAGACAAAAAGACAATCCTCAGAACGGGAGAAAATATTTGCAAATGAAGCAACTGACAAAGGATTAATCTCCAAAATTTACAAGCAGCTCATGCAGCTCAATATCAAAAAGACAAACAACCCAATCCAAAAATGGGCAGAAGACCTAAATAGACATTTCTCCAAAGAAGATATACAGATTGCCAACAAGCACATGAAAGGATGCTCAACATCACTAATCGTTAGAGAAATGCAAATCAAAACTACAATGCAGTATCACCTCACACCAGTCAGAATGGCCATCATCAAAATATCTAGAAAGAATATATGCTGGAGAGGGTGTGGAGGAAAGGGAACCCTCTTGCACTGTTGGTGGGAATGTAAATTGATACAGCCACTATGGGGAACAGTATGGAGGTTCCTTAAAAAACTACAAATAGAACTACCATACGACCCAGCAATCCCACTACTGGGCATATACCCTGAGAAAACCATAATTCAAAGAGTCATGTACCACAATGTTCATTGCAGCTCTATTTACAATAGCCAGGACATGGAGGCAACCTAAGTGTCCATCGACAGATGAATGGATAAAGAAGATGTGGCACATATATACAACGGAATATTACTCAGCCATAAAAAGAAACAAAATTGAGTTATTTGTAGTGAGGTGGATGGACTTAGAGTCTGTCATACAGAGTGAAGTAAGTCAGAAAGAGAAAAACAAATACCATATGCTGACGCATATATATGGAATCTAAAAAAAAAAAAAAAAAAAAGGTTCTGAAGAACCTAGGGGCAGGACGGGAATAAAGATGCAGACCTGCTAGAGAATGGACTTGAGGACATGCGGAGGGGGAAGGGTAAGCTGGGACAAATTGAGAGAGTGGCATGGACATATATACACTACCAAATGTAAAACCGATAGCTAGTGGGAAGCAGCTGCATAGCACAGGGAGATCAGCTCAGTGCTTTGTGACCACCTAGAGGGGTAGGATAGGGATGGGGGGGCGGGAGGGAGACACAAGAGGGACGAGGTATGGGGATATATGTATATGTATAGCTGATTCACTTTGTTATAAAGCAGAAACTAACACACCATTGTAAAGCAATTATCCTCCAATAAAGATGTCAAAAAACAAAAAAATTAAAATAAAAAACAAAAAATGGAAAAAGAAAGTTGCTGTGAAGAAATGTTTTTAGGAAATGATAGAATTAGCAAAGTTTCTTTTTTTATTTTTAATTCCATTTAGATGCATTAATATGCAAATGAGAACTGAAAGTCCCCCTTGGCCAAAGGGGTTCTATTAGAAGGCTGCAGGCCTAGTAGTTTAGCGCCAACTAGTTCCCACCCCAGCTCTGCCGCTTTCTAAGGTGGGATTCTAGGTAGGCATGATGTTTTTCATCTGCAGAATGGGGATGAGAATAGGTCCTACCATGTAAGGTTTTAGCATGAGAATTAAATGAGTCAATATTTGTAGTTACTTAGGAAGAGTAACTGGTACCTAGTGTTTTATGTGCACTGTAAATAAAATAAAATGTGATCCAGTATTTCCCAAACTTATTAATTTTCCAATCTCCTTTCAAGGTGTATCTCTCTGGACCAGTAATATTTGGAATAAAATAAATAAACCCTAATTCATTATTGTCTCTTCAATATCACAGCCTTTGCCTTAGCTCAGCCATTATCCTCTCATCTGGGAATGTGTCGGCTACTTCTGATCTTTCTCTTATTATTCCCCTCCTAAAAAACTATCTTTCAGGATCTTGTAAAGGTCTGTTTCCAAGGGCTTTATGAAATCCAAACTCCTTCTTATAATAGTCAAGGCTCTTCAAAATCTAGCCCCAGCCAATATTGACATCATCTTACTTGGAGCCATTTCCACTCCTCTGTTAAACCTCATTTCCATCAAAACACCACACTAGCACCTAGCATTTCAGCCAAATTCCTCTTTGCCTTCGATTGGCCTGTACTGTTTTCTCCACATGTTTTCTGACAAAATACTTCAGAAGCAGCTTCCTTTCGGAAGCATTCTCTGGTCCCATCCTCTCTTACAGAAGACATACATTTATTCTTCTCTCTTGAGTGCAATAGCTCTTTCTTCCTGTTGCTAACAAAGTATGCATTCCATTGTATGACAGTTTTTCCTTGCATGTTCACTCTGTTCCTATCTAAACCCTCCAGGGTCAGTGGAGGAAACATACACATACTTGTTTATAGAATACCTGACCTCAGGCCTGGAACACAGCAAGAGCTTAATAAATTCTTGTTGCACTGTACTGACTAAAGAAAATAAAATATCTCTGGGAAACTGCTTGTTTCACTTTCCAGTGTTATTGGCCCTTCTCCATATTCTCAAAATGTCAAATTTTTGTCACCTTTTGCTTTCAATTTTATTCATATATATTTTTAAATCACTCCTATGTGACTCATAGATCCAGGTGTAGATGGGCCTTGAACATTGCTTGATGCTCAGTTTAACATCTTTCTCTGTGTCATACTTCATTTTTAAAAGATGTTTCAATGCTAAGACAAGAGTAGTGGTAATCAGCTTAAAAACTCATCATTGCATTTAATCCTGCACCTCTCTTCCTGGGTAACAAAATATATTTGTCTCATTCTGACAAGAAAGATCAAGTGAAGTGCATTTCCAATATGAACACACCTGCTATAATCTTAGGTACAAAAAAGGACATTTGTGTTTTTCTTCCTATGTTGAAGGCTGCTAAATCAGACAAACTAAGGCCAAGCTCTCTGGTCACATGTATAATGGGACACACAAGGCAGGTAAGCATTGTAAATAAATCCAGGACTTTTGTCTGTGGTGGTATCATCAGCATTATTCTTCTGGTCTGGGAATACAAGCAAAGAGTATCTTCCTCCACTGTCCTGAATGCTTGCCAATTGCCGCTGCAGTGGTAGGAAACACCACGACCATATCCCAGCCCACATTCTCCAGAGGAAACACTGCAACTTCCCTGGGGCATCATCTTGGCATTCCCTGAATTATAAGAAGCCAAATAGGCCTCTTAGTTATGTTTTATTTGAGTAGCCCAGCTGTTAAGTAGCAAAAAAGCATAAACATTGTCAGATGAAAATACCAAAAGGAAGGGGTATTTTGGTACAAAGTTTCTCCATTAAACTGACCTCTTTTTATATATTATGTGCCACTTAAAATATATCACATTATTATATATGCATAAGTGTGAGTGGATATCCTCTTCAGATTTCAATTTAGAGATATTTATAAATGAAAATATTAGAAAAATAGAATGGCTAAAATAAAGCTGCTGGGTGAAAAAAGCACTTAAAAACTTTTATAGATTTTAAAATACTGTTCAAAAATATTTTTAGAAAAATAAGTCTCAAGATGTACAGATTGACACTGTACAGCTGATTTTCTTTTCAGAGATTACTCTGGTTTAAAAAGAAATAAAAAGGATTATATTTCAGAAAATGTTTCGTTCAAATTATCAGATTTCACAGATGATTTATTCTGTAATGATAATACATCTCCTGATGTTTATTAAATTAAAGAACTTGATACCCAGGAAACTAATATCAAAAACATGTCCTTAAACATTGGGTCAATTGCTTATAATTCCTTAAAAGTTTAAAGCAGCTGTTCAGTTTGTATTCAGGAAAAATCATAGAGATAAATTAAAAATTCTTCCTAATGATTTTTTCACTATAGAATAACTGTTTACAATGAACCAGGCAAAAGATATGCACTATCAAGCAAAGGAAAACCGTCTGAACGTATTAAGCATAAAACCTATATCAACGCTGAATTCGACTCTGATAGGAGGATTGAATACTGGGCACAACTAAACCTTTGGAGGAATTTTCTGTGGAGTGAGGGAGGAAGGTGGATCAAAATTCTAACCTCTACCCCATGGGATGTAACAGTTCTGCATATGGCAGAGAGTCAAAACTGGCAGCTGCATGTTCCAGGTCTGCAATTCTCTGCAGGAAATGGGCATCAGCCCCATTTTCAGCAAGAGACTGGGACTATGAGAAAGGCAAGATTTCTGTTCTGCATTAGTTCAACAGGATATGCATTCTGTAATTTTTTCATCCTTTTCAAGCAGATTTTTCAAAGTGATATACAAACTCATATTTAAGTGAGAAGGATCATATTTGAAATACTCTTGGAAAAGCTTAGAATTTGAAGAACTTAGCTGTAAGAAATTTTAGTAGGGGAAAATGGAAGAAAATCATGCTTTGTACCCTTTCCTTTAGTTCACTTAAATTCAATATGTGGATAAAGACAGATCAGTGGAGTGCTACCTAAGCTCAAGTCTATGACTTTTTTGTAATTATAAGAAATACTCATATGCAAATAATTTCTGTACTTATTGTTGACAGCACTATTCATGAGGCTTCATATTCCAAAATAACAATTTGGGGGTAGGTTACTGCTAGGGGGAAAAAAAAAAGCTGTGGATAAAGCTTGCCAAGTGGGGGCCAATACAGCAACTAAATTAGCCCTTGTGGTTAGCATATTTGGTCTCAATAACCCTGTTTTAATTTTCCTGCTTTGTGCCTTGTGCATATGTTTCTAATAAAGCTGTTTCTGAAACTTTCTGGAAATAGATGGGATTTTTTAAAAAGAAGAAAGTATTCCACGATAGCATACAATAGTAGGTCTTTCTGCAGTGTAAAAGACATGTTTTGAATCAGGCATTCACTTACATGTTTGGTTAAATTCAGATATCGATGTATTTCATGTTCCCAGAACAGAGTCAACTACATTTGACATACACTGCAAAATAATCACAGTTTGACTGTATCCAACACGGGTAATTTAGGCAAATTTCTACTTCACGAAATAAGTTTGTTCCCATGGACATTTTGCACCTTCATAACTCATAAGATATTCTTTATAGCCATGTTATTTAACAGATCCCTCCAGCTTTCTCTGAGGAGGTACCTTACTTTATTTCCCTGACACTTGCAGATTGATGTCCTGGTTTATGAGTGGGAAAGTAGGGGGGAGGTTTACTGATTGGCAGCAGCCAGGACGGCTGCCTCTATATTTCAAGAGGTGAAAAAGCCATGAAAACAGCCTCTAGTTCAGTTCCTCTCTCTGGTCAAAATATAGGGTGGGAGGACATGGCAGAGGCTGTTGCCCTCAAATTAACCAGGTGGAACTCTTCAACTAATCAGTTTGTAATCTCCACTCTAGGGCTTTAGGAAGGTGTCTCAAATATTTACTTTGACAACATGAGTAATGTAGTAGCTAAAGAAAATTAAATGCTTTCTTTGGTAAGGTAAAAAAATGCATCATGTTTCATTTTCAATCCAACTGATGTTGATGCATGATATAGACAGGATAGAATTTGGAACAACAGTCGAAACCTTGTTTCTGCCCTGCTTACACCAGCTTCCTAATCTGGTTAATTTTATTTCTTCAGGGGATATGTGGGAGTGAGAAAAACAATAAGCAAAAACAACTATATTAGTCTGCTCAGGCTCCAATAACAGACTATCTCAGACTAGGTGGCTCAAACAGTAAATATTTATTTCCCACAGTTCTGGAGGCTGGGAATTCTAAGATCAAGGTGACAGCAGATCCAGTTGAGAGCTCTCTCCCTAGCTTGAAGATAACCACCTTCTTGCTATCTTCAAAAAAAAAGAAAAAGAGTAAGAGCTAGTTCTCTGGGCTGTCTTCTTACAAGAAGGCTAATCCTATCATATGTCATGGCCGCACGTTTATGACCTAATTTAACCCTAATTACCTCCATAACGGCCCTATCTCCAAATACAGTCATATTGGGGGTTACGGCTTCAATATACACATTTTAGAAGGACACAATTCAGTCCAAAGTAACAACCAAAACCTGTAAGAAATCTGTTATGTGCATGATCAGAAGGGAAATCAAAGGAATGAAGGGAGATTTTGTATTGTAACAATGTTAATATTCTCAGGAAAAACTTGGTCAGAAAATTCATTAGTATTATTTTTGCTATTGTAGGTAAAAGTAATCTATCGACTGAATTTCAAACACTGACATTTTGTGAATATAGTTTGCAGTAGACCATTAGATTCCTTGCCCAGAAAGTTTAGAAAAAAACCCATTAAGCCTGGCTATAAACTAAAACTTTGGTTAATTGTACCATTAGCTTAAAAACATGCTATTCATCTTTTACAAGTGCTCTATGGTTTAAAAGGGCGTTATTTGTGAAATAAATAACACTTTAAACTAGGCATATATTTTCTATAACACAGGGAGTGTGATATTACTTATAATGGAATTTTCAGTTATGTAGCATTTCAAAGCAACTTTTAAAAATTTATTCCATAATGTCAAAAATGTAGAATTATGTCCACAAAGCTTAATATTTGGGCGCACTCCTAGAAAAGTGTTTAATAAATCAAAAACCCTTCTTATAACTGACATTTATAGGTCCTTACCGTATATTTCCTTAATATTCTGCCTAAACACTAAAATGGATGAAATATGTAAGAGAATACAACTTTCTCTGCCAATGAGAAATAAAAGATATGCCCAACTATCATTCTTCAAAATATTAAAATTAAGAGATCACTGAAAATATCAATAGATGTCTTTTAGATTCTATTTTGAGTTGAACAGCAAATAAAAGTGACACACTTCTCATGTAATAGTTCATAAGCATTTGAAGAAACATATTTTAATATTAGCATACATTCTGGGTTATAGTACAATATTCAAATTTATTCCTGAACTCTTAATGAATGCTTCATGGAAAAAACAATGTAGGTTAGTAAGGGTATGACTTGCATAATTATTAGCCAAGCTTCAACAAGTATACAGTCCATGTTGCTAAACCATGACTTTTTCTAAATTCGACTGTACTTTTGGTTGGTTGGTTTGTTTTACATCAGAGCTACAGTGCAAAGCTACAATAATTTGTATTCGTAAGAACCATAAAGAATATTGTGATGTGATAAAGTATTAATACTGCGTTAGATCTCCTAGCTTATTTATAATATAGCTCTAAGTAGGCAGGTAATTTTGGAAGGTCCCATTGAGTAATTGAGCTAATAGAGCTGTGTGGAAGAGGAGGCATCAACATGGCATCATATACTTCGGGGGATTGTATAGCACAAGGCAGAAGTGTGATGATTTCATGAAAACCACACCTCACTGAGCCGCCTTATTGCTGTTATAAAAAATCTTTATTATAGGAAGCTCTTTTGTGCCGTAAGAAGATGAATTCCATACTTTAGAATGTTAAACAGCAGTTTCAGCAGAGTTCTGTAGTTCACACAGATTAATCTACCCCTTTGGAATATTCATGATTCAATCAGAATGCTGTCTAAGTCTCAGCAATTTTACCATTGTAAAATAAACTAGGTACAATCTGATGAAACAGCCTGTGCCTAGAAAATGCCTTCATTAATTTTTTTATTTTATGGATTCTGTTACTATCAAAGAACATCTCTCTGTGAAAGCGGACTCAATCCCACTAAAGCAAAATTGGTATTATTGAAAAACTTGGTACTTGAGAAAAACAGAATAAAACCCAAAGACTATGAGGCAAAGTACATTGACAATGCAAATCAAATGCACACGGTTCAATTATAATTGTGGATTAACTGAAGAACTAGAGATTAGAAATGATGTGTCTCTGGTGAAAGGTTTGGCTGAGTACATTACATATTCATTAGCTTTCCATTTTTGTTCACTAAATGTCCAGTCCTCTCTCTGACACACCTGGCATTGTGCCTCCATGACTGAAATGAATATTTTGAATTCAAAAGATCATGTTTATATATATTAAAAGGAAACAAAATGAAGTCTTAAATATAAAAAAATATATATTTCTACTAATCTACTCATCTTCATCTGATTAGCAGACTGTTGGTTTTGTACAATGCCAGAACATTCTACAATGACTATTCAAAGATTAGATTTGGAAAGGGTTGAAAGAAAAGCTAAAAATGGGGGCAAAAAAAAAAAATCTGCTCTGGTTCAGATGTTCCAATAGTCTACTTTATAGTGAAATTTGGCAATTTTGACTAAGTAATTACTAATGATTAAGATACATGTATTACAGATGAACCGGTTTGCAGGGCAGAAATAGAGACACAGATGTAGAGAACAAATGTATGGACACCAAGAGGGGAAAGTGGCTTGGGAGCGGGGGCGGGGGGGCATGTGATGGATTGGGAGATTGGGAATGACATATATACACTAATATGTATAAAATGGATAACTAATAAGAACCTGCTGTATAAAAAAATAAATAAAATAAAATTCAAATAAAAGATACATGTGTTAATTATGATTAGGTTTATACTTAATTATGACTAAAAACAACATATTTAAACTGGCTTACCTAATTTATTACATTCATTAATAGCTATTTTAACAGATATGGCAGTTAAATTTTCTAAGTATTTGCTGACTTTCCTATGTCTTCTAAAGAAAACTTGACATTGTTTTATAGCATGATAATTTTTGGGAATGTATAAGCTCTTTCTTAACCTAAAAGGTGATTATCCTTCACAATAAAATAACAATAGCAAGATTTAAATTAATACATTTGCTAGTTGCTCATCCCTGTGTACTAGCTATGAACTGAAATTCCTCATTGTTTTATCTTTTTTTTCTAGGAAAGGTCATGATTAAGATAATGAACCTTCTTTATATAAAATACATAGTCTTATAATATTATCAGACAGCAAAAGAAGAAAAAAGCTGGACTGAGATAGAGATTTGTGAAACTCTTCTAAATGGTTTCATTTCTTCGTTAAGTTTGTGATTAGCTTATCTGATTTATTTATACATTAGCTTGGTTAAGTACCTCATGAAAAACAACCACAGAGAAATCACCTGACCAGGTAAAGTAAATCACACACGGACTAGCCTTTGTACCCTTATCAAACACTTAAAGAAATATGAAGTCTTTTTTACAAGGGACACTATATAAGAGGATGAACAAGATTAGTGAAAATTTCTTCACATCTAGGAGAAAAACAACTCATGCTAGGTGCTCATGGCAAATAAAATGATGCAAGAGCTTGGTTTCCTGTACCATTTTTCCCAATGGGGCCCACGTCCCTGTATATCATCCAGTGTCATCAGTGTCCTGCACCGAATGCGGTCCTTGCTACAAACCAAAGCCCTTACTGAGATATCACTAGTTCAGAAACTTACTTTGAGAAGTCATCTTCCTGTTTAGGTGATAGAGCAATTAAGAATTCTAGATTCTGAGATTTGAATTGTTTTCATGAAAGGAAGATGGAAAAAAGGACAGCCCACAGGAAAATCAACAGAGAATTCTGTGTTGTGAATACAGATTACAAGAAGAGAAGGAGAAGAAAGAACTAGAAGGCTTTAATTGTGTCTATTCCAGACAAAGACAGATTGCCTTGGGTATTTAGGAAAGTCGCTCTACAGCAGCATACTGGTGTGCCTCACCCGGACTTGCCATCTTAACATGGGCATTTGCACTGGCCTCTTCTTCACAGGCCCAGACAGCAGCAGGCATTCCTGACATTTCCTTCTACCTTAGGGGCTTGTTGCTGAGAAAAATTTATGGTTCCCTCTTCTGGAATTCTAGGATCCTACCCTACACAGGAAAATGATAAGCCAGTTGGGTGAAATTTATCTACATCTAAAAATGAATTGACATTAGCTCTCCAGGACATTATATATATATATATATATATATATATATATATATATATATATATATATATTTTTAATGGTTTCTTTATATGAGATAAAGTAGGGGAAGAATGCTGGTCATTTCAGGTACCTAAACTGCTCCATTTTGGAATAAGGAGATATCTTGAGAGAAATCTAGCAGACAGCAGTCTATTTCTCTGTGCAAAGGGCTAGTCTTGTAGGAAATGCTTATTGGCCTTAGTTCACAGCTATGATTTGAATGAAAAATCTAATTACAGGGCACTCGGGCAATTTTTACTCTTACTTAAGACCTGCCTACCTGCTATCAATAATTCTTTTGGAATCCCTAGTTGTCTCAAAAGACTTACCTTTGCTTTACTGTTATTATTATTTGGCTCACAAATATTTACTTTTACATTATTGATGATACCAAATCAGTCAGGGTGATAAAACTCAGCAGAAAGAGTTAAGTGGGAAGTAAGGGGTATGGGATGGGGGAGTTGAATAAGCAGGGAGATAAAAATGGAGAAAGTCTGGGAAAGAGGAGAGAAATCTGTACAATTCCTAGGTTTAGTGGAGTAGTTAGAGCTTGGATTTTGGTTGAGGCACTTGGAAAAAGCCTCAGTTTCCTCAACTATGGAGATAATAAGAACAGAATAGCTAAACTGTAAACACCATGATGGACATGACTTCTTTATCTGTGCTGCTTATCAGTATATCTTCACTTAACATGGATATCATATTTTAGGTACTTGATAAGTGTTTACTGAATTAAAGACACATTTCCCAATCAAATGATGATAGAGCTATCATCTAGTTTGAATTGAAAGCTACACCAGATAATAAATATATCTAAATTTTGCCTCCAAGATGCTTAAAGAGGACTTCCCTTGACAGTGAGATAAGCTTGACCCTCTTAGACATTTCTTTTACTTCATATTTATATAGAATTTTATGTTTTTCCAAAGTAGCATTGTCATAATTTCCTTTTATTTTTATAATACCTCTGTGAAATAGATTAGGAAACTAATGTTATCTCTATTTTACAGGAAATGAGGTAAAATAACTTGATCAAAGACTCTTTATACCACCCCCCCGAGAACAACCATGGTCATAGTGCATGCTTTCTTGCATACTCAAAGGGCTCTTGAGTAATTTTTTCTATTCCTATTTTTATATATGTCATAATCCTTCTAAGATCCCGGTTTTACGTAGTGGGGTCAGTGGTAGTATTTGCATGGCATGGGAAAAGACTGAAGTTGGTTGGTTTATTTTTCCTCCAATGTGAAAATTAAAACCTCAGCCCCCAGCCTGAGGCTATACATCCTCATCAGAAATCCCACTGGCTCTGTCTCTAGCTTCCCCCTAATGATCTGACTTTTTACTTTTTTGTGGTAATTGTGGTGGTTTGAAAACATGACGCCCACATCTCTTTGACACTCCTCCCTTCAAGAGATGGAGGCTTGAGTGTGCGCTGAACTTAGGGACGTTCTTCTAGTGAATAAAGTACACAGGATTATGTGATTTGGGGGAGAATAGGTTGTAAAAATACACTATGACTCCCTTCTTGGTCATTCTCTCTCTCCTGAGTTATTTGCTTTGGCAGAAGCTAGCTTACCAATGGAGAGACTCACATGACAAGAAACTGAGGCCTCCTGCCAATAGCCATGTGAATAAGCCATCTTGGTAGTGGATCCTGCATCCTTAGCCAAGACTTGATTGCAACCTAATGAGAGACTCAGAGTCAGAACCACCCAACTAAGTTGTTCTCAAATTCTAGGTCCATGAAATGAGATAATATCTGCGGGCAATTCATTACTCAGCAATAGATAATTAATGCCATATTTTTTCAAGCATTTCTGTTTCTGTAGTGGGAGAATGCAGGCTGTCTAAAGCACGTCATTTGGTCATGCCGATTGAACTTTCTGGGTACAACAGATTACACAGTAAAATGTGCAAATCATAAATGCATAGCTGAATTCTTTTTTACATATATATGTATAAACATGTGCCTATATTTTTAATGTGTCATTTGCTTATCTGTTTGCTCAATTGTTTAAATAACTGCTATTCATACAACCCTGAATGCTTAAAAGAAGGAGTTGATATTCATAAGTATTGAATTCAATTAAATATGATATAATCATGTTTCTTTCAAAGTGGCACTGGAGAAGTTCCCAGATGAAATAAACATCAAGAAAAAAATTTAAACTCATTCTTCTTTCTAAAAATATATTATTGAATTATTTAATTATACACACACACACATATATGCATGTATGTATGTAGATATTTAGTGTGTGTGTGTGTATCAGCTATATGATCTTTTTAAAATTAATTAATTATTTAAAACAACTTAATTGGCATATAATTGCTTTACAATTGTGTGTTTGTTTCTGCTTTATAACAAAGTGAATCAGCTATACATATACATATATCCCCATATCTCCTCCCTCTGCGTCTCCCTCCCACCCTCATCTCACCCCTCTAGGTGGTCACATAGCACCGAGCTGATCTCCCTGTGCTATGCAGCTGCTTCCCACTAGCTATCGATTTTACATTTGGTAGTGTATATATGTCCGTGCCACTCTCTCACTTCATCCCAGCTTACCCTTCCCACTCCCTGTGTCCTCAAGTCCATTCTCTACGTCTGCATCTTTATTCCTGTCCTGCCCCTAGGTTCTTCAGAACCTTTTTTTTTTTTTTAGACTCCATATATATGTGTTAGCATACAGTATTTGTTTTTCTCTTTCTGACTTACTTCACTCTGTATGACAGTCTCTAGGTCCATCCACCTCACTACAAGTAACTCAATTTCGTTTCTTTTTATGGCTGAGTAATATTCCATTGTATATATGTGCCACATCTCCTTTATCCATTCATCTGTCAATGGACACTTAGGTTGCTTCCATGTCCTGGCTATTGTAAATAGAGCTGCAATGAACATTGTGGTACATGACTCTTTTTGTATTATGGTTTTCTCAGGGTATATGCCCAGTAGTGGGATTGCTGGGTCACATGGTATCCGTCACACTTTTTTTAAAATTTAAATGCCCATCTTCCCTATCAGGTTGTAATTTCTTTCCTATTTCCAGCTATATGATCTTTTAAGAAGTTACTTGATCACAAGTTCCATGACTACTATATTACCATGCAATTGAGTTACTGTGAAAATTAAATGTCATTATGTATCTCAAATGCTTAGCAGAGCAACTTGTTCATAGATATCACTCATAAAGTATAAATTTCCTTTTCTTTTCCCTTTTCCTACCTTTCTTTTTTGTTTCTTATTTATAGTTAATTAACCCTACATAACTAATCAAAAAGGAAGAGTTCTAATATGCAGTCTCCACAAACAGTATTTGAAAAGCATATAAAGGGAAGATAGTTTTATGTGTGTAAATTATCACACATGGTTTTTCAGGAGATAGCATGAAGGGTTTTATCTTTAAATGCAGTAGTGGTTTTTAACCACGTATTATTCCTTCTTGATAGAAATAATTCTGTAATGTAGGTGGTCAAGCCTAGAAATAAAATGTTAACATGGGTTGACCCTTGTTTTCCTGTAACATTCATATCCCACATAATTGTTCCAGTGGAACTATACCACATTTCATTGCGATAGTCTTGGTTTAAATATAACAATTTTTAAAAATTGATAATATTCAACTTGAAGGGGCTTTCTTTTTATTTTTATTTTATTTTATTTTTTTAGGTTCAATTTAAACTCTTTATTGTTTTACTGATAAAACTTGAATATTTCTGCTAGACGTAGTTTTCAGAGGGGGCTATCTTTTTATTTTTAAAAACCATGTTTACTTAAATTGGATAAAGCAAAGAAACAGCCTATAACTGATAAGTTATAGTCCTATAACTGACTCTTGCTTGAAATGCAAGCGAGAGTCTCTCTGATTTAAGCCAAAGACAAATTATTGGAAGGCTACTGAGGGCTCAGAGAATTACTGGAGATAGGAGACCACGCGAGATGAGAACAGGAAGAACAGCAATGGCTCAGAGAAGAAAGTCTGGTCAGCCTGTTCCCGCTGTGACAAATAATCTGTAATCCTTCTTTCTGTTACTGCACCTCTCACCTAAAGTACAAAGCCCAATGAACAATATTTGATTGGCCAACCTTAGGCCACGTGTCCTCTCTTGGCTGTACGAGAATGGTGAGAGAAAGAATATGGCTCCTTTGGCTACTACCATGGTTGGCAAATACTTGGGTTTACTCTTACACCAAAATTATACCTGACAGAGAGAAGCAGTTCCCCCAAAGCAAATGACACTACATTAAGAGAGACAAAGGTAGCTGGACTGGCAAAAAATGACTTAAGTCTTTAACTAGTCATGTATTGGCTGACTCATTTGAAAGGAACAGAAGTTACACATGCCAATAAGGCTAGAGAAATGGAAAGGGAGCATAATGAGACATGGGGGTAAAATTTTATAATTATATTAATATTGATACCTCATGTTTGATTAAAACACTGATAATAATGTTAAATATAAAAATTACAGACATATTTGAATTAAGATAATGAGAATAGAGAACAATTAGAAAATGTCAGAATCTTTGAGATTTACTTTAGTTTATTAAAAAAAAAAATGCCCTTGTAAATAAAAGTATCATTTAAGCAACAGTAATATATTTATCTATTTTGTATGTTAAATCATAATTAACTAAGAGATGCTATAGTCAACTGGCTAAAAATACTAAAGGGATAAATCTGTATCTTTTCTTTTAAAAAAGATTCTGACCTGGGAAATTAGCTGAGATTACCATCTTTTGTTGGATAATCTAATTAAAAACAACCCACTTCCAAACAATTAATCTTGGGAGCTAAGGCAAACAGATGTTTATCACTTTATAGTGTCCAGCCCAAAATGTGAATACTTCAAATAGCCAATCTCACACTTGCTTAATCTACTAGGTGAGCTGAAGTTTGAAAATCCTTATCTCCTTGATTCTTATCAATGAGGTAGGGGATGGTGATCTAACAAGTTAAGGACATAGTTAAAATGCCTGGTTTTCATGTTGTTTTGGTGACAGGCTTATATCTCTACTCTCTGTTAAATACAGTAGAGAGAATGAGTAAAAAAGATAGTTTGAGTACAGATGTTTGAGTTGTACTTAAACACACAGACAGAATTCCATCCCTCTCCCCATCCACACCCCCAAAGTATCTTGAACTCTCTGGCTGGAAGAGCCAAATTAGAAATGCAATACATTCTAATGATTGACTACTTAGAGTATATTACTGATTGCGAAGTAGATTTTTTATATATCCAGGAATTTTACAAGTGGAACTCCTGGAAGTGATACAATAAATGAGAGAATAAAGAGCTTAAAACATCTGTATTTCAGTATTTATATATTCAAATCATGTATTTTATTTAATATATTTATATATACAAATTACAAAATTATATATAATTAAAATAGTAAGACTTCCCATCTAATTACTAGTTAGCATTTTGAAAATTATCTACTTTCCCAAACAGTAATACTCTATACAGTATATACAATTAGGTATGTACCCAAGTTGGCTGTTCTGTTTATTCTCTGTACCATTTTGGTTACTTGTTATCTCTATTAAGTTTAGAAAAGAATAACATGTATGAAGCTTAAATGAATATCTAAAAATACTTTCTTTTTCTGATAATCAGGCCATTACCACTCTCTTCTCTCTCTTTTGTCACTGTCTCTGTCAAGAAGAATGGTAATACACAGAATAACATGACTGCCCAAAGATGTACCTTCTTTTGCGTTATTTCACACTCTTTACAATTCTATTTCACACTTTTTTTTAAAAAAAGTATATTGTCCTGCTCATGCCACTATTTACCTGTACTTTATTGTGCAGTGGAACAAAAGTTGCTGTATAGAATAAATAAGTTGAGATCCTTTTGTATGCTGAGCTTGCAAAACTACATTCTCTAGCACAGACAGTACATTATGGCCACTTGCTCTTAAAACTACTGAAAAGACTTTTTAGTAGAGTTGCACAAAATCAACTATTAAAAACAAACTTGTGGAACATCAACAATTGTCCTTTTACCACATACAGTGAGAACTATCAAGTATTAGGATACTCAAGCACTAGAGAACTATGAGTCTTCTGCTATGTACCATCATCACAAACCTTTCTACTCAAGCTAACAATATTCTATTAGCTAACATGTAAATCTAGTTCAATTTTATTAAAGTCTAACCAATTCACTATTACAAAGCCTACAATTACAGGTTTCTATCAATTGTCAAAAGATCACTGTGGTAAAATATGAAACATTTTGCTACCATTTATAAGGTTTATTCTGGAAGTTTCATAATAAGTTCTTTTTGAGCAAATAAATAATATAGATACACTAGCAAATGAATTGCATTTTTCACATGTGTTTTCACAAGGCCCTTTGTACAGTTTCACATTTTTATTATCAGTATACAGTTGTCCCTTGGTATCTGCAGGGGTTGATTCCAGAAGCCCCCTCAGATACCAAAATCCACAGATGCTCAAGTCCCTTATATAAAATGGCATAGTACAATCAATATAGTTGGCACTCAGTATCTGTGAATACGGATCAACCAAAATGAAGTTTTTATTTCTTTCTATATAGCTCCTAATCTCTCTGCCTAGAATGCCCCTTCTTTAACTTTACACAGCCAAGTCCTCTCCAGTGTAAGGCCGAACTCAAAACATGTTTCTTCTAAGAAGTCTTGTGTTCTCTAGCTGGAAGTCAGCTCTACTGATTCTTAAATCCCACACATTGGTTAAAAATATAGATTTCTCCATCATGGGCTAAAAATATAGATTTCCCAGATACATTATGGGAAATAATGTATTACTTAATCACAGTAAGTGAGGGCAGCTAAATTTTTATAAGTTACTAAACTGATGCTTCTGTAAATTGAAATTTGAGAACCACTGCCATACATTTTATTTGCATCTCTGCTATCTCACTTATTCCTCTTTGTTTTGTCTTACAATTATTTATATTATCTATCTTTGATCTCCTATTAAAGGTAGCTCTTGAGGGTGGGATCTGTGTTCATTATTACCTTTATATCCCTTGCAGTACACAGTAGATGTTGAATGAGGGTGTTGAGTATACTGGGGAATGAATGAGCTCTTGGGTGATTTTCAACACATCAGAGTTACATTTCATAACATTTTAAATTATCTTGTTAACAATGATCTTACAAGTTGCCTAGAATTTTTCTAATATTAAGGCAACAGCTAGTAAGCAATGGAGGAGACAGATATTAGTTAATATCCACCTGATGGCCAATGCTAATATTTTAGTTTGGTTCTATAGCCAAGATTACACATAGAGTTAATCTTATGTTCATCTCTGATTATTAGTGGCTACCTGGCGATCTGTTTTGAGAAAGATTCTGAGGCTGTATAGATTCAGCATCAAATAGTCCTGTGCACCATGATGCAGGCATGCTTTGGCTAAGGAAAAGAGAAGTTGTGGCATGTATACTGAGAATGTGCCATCCCTTATCATCTTTAAAAGATAATAGTGACCTTTGGGTGTTGTAAATAAAAAGACACAATTCCTTCAGCTATCACAAATTCAAATGCCTGTAAGGAGCATGTAGGTAAACACATGCAAGTAAAATAGCTCAGGAGGGGACTAGGCTAATGGGAGAGAAATTCTAAAGAGCTATGAAGCACTCAGCCCTGGCTGGTCTCTTCTACTGTAAATCCACAGATTCAGTATTATCAGATAGTGAGCCCAAAAGCAAGATTTCTCTCGGTAAATTTCCTGATTTCCAAATGTTGACAACCAATTCAATTAAAAAAAAAAAGAAAGATAGAAATATTGTCCAGGTCAAAGAAAATAATGTCTGCTTATTACACCTCATAAATTTATTTGGATTGTTTCTCTGTCTCTGTCCACCTCCAGCTCTCCCTTCCTCTCTCATTCCTGCATTGTCCAAATTGATGTGAACAGTTAGAATAATTGCTAAAATTTCAATTCTGCATTCTGCATAAAGGGATCCTCCATGGTGGACTCCTGTCAGTGGCTTGGCCCCAGAAAAGGCAGCTTCAAATAGCCCTTTGTTGGCTGTTTTATTTGAAGGTGATGAATATCCATGCCTTCTTAAGGTAGAAGAATGAACTGCAGCATCACCGGAAAGGATCAAGTATTCTTTTAAACTTCCATAGTCTCAGGTAATTGAATTACAGTTCTGCATTTAAAGCATTTTTGTGTGTGTGTGTCTTAATAAAAGTGGGTAAGCAAATAGGAAGACTGGGGAAAAAAACATACTTAAAAGAAACCCTCTAAATGATCTGGATCCACTTTAAATTAAATACTATTTGAACAACAATAGTTCAGTCAAGGGAAATCATTTTTATCATGACAAGTATAGGCAAAAAGCTGCATGCCTTGCAACTTGCCTCCTCTCAGAAGAACTCCCAAGCACACTGTTAACAGCTGTATAAACAGATTCTTTAATACATGGTCACAGTGCTGAGTTGACATCCTTACAATTACAGAAAGCTCTAGGGCATTGGCGACAAGCGTGTGCATGTGTGGCTTCATATTTTTCTCTTCCCTGAGTGCTGTTTTCACCCATCATGTATTAGTACTAATAGAGCTTGCTGACCCCAAAGCAAGAACACCTCACCTGTGAAGGAGTGTAGGTGTTACTTGAATGGTTTGCATATAAATGCTAATACCTGTCCAACCTTATTTAGCCCAGTAAATCTCTCAGAGGGTATAACTCAGGCAGTCTGACCACAAGCTGTTATGATTAGGTCAGACGAGGAATGCAAACACTCTGCCATGCACCATGTTTCTCAGCTCTCCAGATTTTAACAAATACCCCCAACTGACCAAAGGTTAACATTCATGACCCAGCGTCTCTTCAAACAGCAGGTGGAAACATGATTTTCATTTTCCTTGAATTTATTTAAAGTCTAATATGCACTAAACTGGTAACATGATTTGCATTTCAAAGTCAGAAAATTAGGCCTTCCTCTTGGATTGGCTCACAAGCCTCTGTTTTTTTGGGAATTCTGCATTTAGGGATATGTAAACTTAAAAAACAACAAAAAACAAAAACAAAGTTAAAAATAACAATAACAGCAACCAACACATCACTGGCAATAAAACAAGTCCCCAGATGATCATTATTCAGTGCATTCCAATGCAGCAGCCCTGTAAATAGTCTGCCTGCCTATCTATCTATCCAACTATCTATCCATCTATCTACCTATCTATCTATCTATCTATCTATCTATCTATCTATCTATCTATCTATCTATCTATCTATTTCAATCATTGATTTTTATTTTTGGATCACATATGGATGTAAACTCAGCAAAGTAGGAGAGAAATGAGCCCTCCTGTTCAAGAGGTGTGGGTCAGCTTAAGAGATGAACTGCATTTGAAACTGATCTCCTCTATTCCCTTACCATGTCTAAAGACCTCTGATGTCCTATTTCATCCTTTATACTATTTGTGATAGGAAAAGAAATAGAAATTCAGAATCAGAAAACCTAAATGCCAGATTTGGGTTTGAGGGCTAAGATGCAGAGCACTGTAACAAGGATATATCAAAATTCAGCCTGGATGCTGTCACCTGTAGATTCCAGGGTTGTGACTCCATTTCAGATCCACGCCAGGCAGCCCTGCTGAGCATTTTCCTGAGAGGGATGGGCACCCGAACCTAGCAGCAGGTAAAAGCACCTCCAGTGACTCCCTATGACTCACAAGATGAAGTTAAAATTTTTTCCGTGGTATAAAATTCTCTCTTGATTTGACTTTTGCCTACTTTCCTAGCAATATCTCCCCCACTACCCTTGTACGTGTTCACACATCTTCAGGCATAAACAGATACTTGCTAACAAGTTTCACAGCTCTACGGCTTGACACATGCTGTTCTTACTATCTGGTAACTCATTTTCTTCCTTCTTCATTTTGAGAATGGCTACTATTAATTTTCAAGAGCCAGCTCGAGGACCTGCTTCCGTGTGAATTGAACTGTAGGTGAATGCATTTTCTTTTGGGAAAATAGTGTATCTTGTGCATTCTGTCATTATAGATTTTGTCACACCATATTGCTATGTTTATTTTTCTTGTCTTTTTCCACACAAGTCTCAGAGTTCTTTGAGGTAACAAGTGCGTCGTCTTCATCTATATCTCGATAAATAGCATAACGGGGTACTTCATACATTTTAAATGCTCAATAAGTAATTGTTGGATAAAGTGTTTAAATAAATAATTTGAGAGATAACTTTTCCAGAAATATTGTTTATCATGTCTTTGGAATATCTTACATCTAGATGCTGCTACAATATGTCTTGAGCTGCCTTGATGCCATTCATTGTCTTCTTTTCCTCAGCGAAACACAAAGTTCTACAAAGAATGTCTTCACCAGAAACAACCAATCTAACCTGCCTTTTGCCTTTACAAGCTGTGCAATGCTTTTCATCCTCTACTTTAACTGAACGTTTTTTCTTAGCAGCTAATTTTGCCACGGGAGTCCTTGCTTGCCTCAAAATCTGGATCCCAGGGTATTTTACATGGTGTCACATTTCTCTTAGGGGACCCTATCTTTGAAAAAGAGAATGGCATCAACAAATCTGAAATCATTTAGAAAAGAAATATAAAAACATTCAACAAAAATAAGAATTTTTGGAATAATACACTTATCAAGGAAAACTGGATTTAGGGAACAGAAAAGAAGTAGAAGAATTCTGAAATTTCTAAAGAGGAACTATCATGAAATTTGCAAAGTAAGGCCAACAGAGATTCAGGAATGTCCAACAGCAACATCCCAGAAGTCACACTTCTTATCTCAAGTTTTGAATTACATACTGATTTACTGATATTTAGTTGTGCTTTCTCCCAGGGTAAATGCTTTTAGAGAGCCAAAGGCATGACATCTGATTTTCCCCCTAAGGATATAAAGTATCTATGAATTCCATGAGCTTTCAATATAAATTTAATAATTAATAAAATTTAAGTCTTCTCCACTGCCTACTTTTTTAAGTTCTAAGTTGCTGCCATTGAGTCTAGGAATTATTGATGAAATGTTATTTTATTAATTAATACATAATAATTACACATTAAAATTAGTTACAAAAGTTAGCATATTCATTATCTGTTTTAATGGCTCATATTGTTGAGCTTGACTGTATGTGTTTTTGAAAAAAATGTGTATGTATACACCCTTATTTATTTCTTTCCTTACCCAATCCCTCAAACTGCTTTAGTTTGAGTGATTTTTGATATGCTTGAAATTTCACTTGGGTTTACAGTCTACTGGAGTCCCAACTTATGCCAAAACAATAAGAAATTGTTTGAGTGATTTTAAATGAGGAACTGCAATTTTAATAGTCCTCTTTCCTTTTGGTGAAATGGTTCTACTCTTACTGAGCTTCAGTGATTGATAGAAGTCATGCTATATTTATTTTTTAGGACTGCCATAACAAATCACCACAAATTTGGTGCCTTAACAAACAAATTATTTCATAGCTCTGAAGGTCAGAAGTCAAAAATCAAGCTGTTGGCAGGACCACATTCCCTATAGAGGCTTTAGGGGAGAATTTGTTACATGCCTTTTCTAGCTTCTAGTGGTTGCTACCAGCCTTGATTTGTGGCCACATCACTCTAATCTCTCCTTCTGTCTTCACATCAACTTCTCCTCTGTGTGTCTCTTATGTGTCATTGAAATTTGGGCACATCTGGATAGCCCAGGATTATTTCCTTATCTCAGGATTTTTAATTACCTCTGCAAAGACCCCTTTTACAAACAAGGCAGCATTCACAGGTTCTAGGGATTAGGATGTTGACATATCATTTTTGGGACAACCATTCAGCCACTACATTTGCCTTTCTTCAGGAATTCCAAAAAAACAAAAGAATCCTTTTCAAATAAAGTAACTCTGCCTATTTTCTACTTCCTTCCTATTTCTTTTTGGGCTCTGTAGTTATGTTATTTGGGTACACTTTTAGACTATAATTGAGATTGGTTGTAGAAATAAATTCATTTTAGGGAGGAACTTTTTATTGCTGCTTTTTTTGCTGTCCTTTTGGTTGCTACCTAAGGAAGTGCTATAGTTTTATTTACAATTAAGTGTATTATTTGTAGATAGACATGTTTTTAACATGTAAGGATGGCCAAATGGAAGATACTCTTTCATTTCTGCCATAAATTATGTGTCAGTTTACATACTATAACTTTCAGTAGTGAAAGGAAAGAATCCCAGAGATGAAGAGGATTTGGAGTTGGTTTCACTAACATTCATGATGGACATCTGGAAGCCTTAGAAGTGATTTAGGAGAAATATCAGCAAATGTTTCTTGTTGGATAAATCTCAATGGAAGAGGCATACAAGCATTTGAAAATAATTCACTTTTTTTTTTTCTTTAAACAGTCTCGTAAAACCCTACACACTGTTACTCCTTTCACTCTTTGTTCGTTTATACAGGTCCTAGATCTGAATTCCTCTAACTGTAGATTCCCTAGCCACCAAATATTCCCAAGAATATAATGTCCCATTTTCCATGGCTGTTGTTAGAATATTTCTGACTTTTTGCAGTTTTATATCTACTCTACACTACTCATTATTTAGAAATTGGTTGCAAAATTCTGACAGAGATCTCTTTCTGATGCTTCCATGATATAAATGAGCTCTTCTGGCTCCATAAACAAGAAAATTCAAGTCAGTTAACTAATGACTGCACTAAGTAAATAAACAAAGCCCAAGTCAAATATAGACGAGGTTTGCTGTGTGCAAACAGACACAGGAGAAAAACAATGAACATCTGTAGTTCAGCGCCACTGGAACATTAATTTGCTTTTAGGTGTTCAAGGAGAATAAAACTATATTTGCTTTGATTACAATGATGATTTTATTTAAATTTAGATCTCATTAATGTCGTTGATTTATTTCCACTCGTCCCAAGAGCTGACTTTGTTTATTTCAGGCATTTATCTTAAAAGCCATTTGCCTTTTAAGCTGACCAGAAGATACTCAATTTTTTCTCCTACTTATAACCTCAACTGAGAAGAGGTAAGAATAATGAAAATCTCTTTGTATATCCAAAGGTTAAGATCTATTTTCAATACATTGACAATGATCCCACCTAACAACATCTCACTGACACTGAAAACTCACAAAGTGATTCTAACAAAGAGAACGTATGTAACATCAGATGACTGTCTCTCCTGTCCTGCAAGCAATCACATAAATGTAGTGGTTGGATCACAAAGCCTCCTAGCACTGATAAGTTTATAAAGATAAGGTAGAATAATTAGTCCAAAGGGCTTTGTTGGCACAAATACTAAAAAACATTCTAAACCACCACCAAGTTAAAGTTTTATAATAGGGGAAACATCATGGTTGACTGTAAAATGTAACCCAGTTGTCTACTATTAGAAGAAAAATGCCCATGAGGGCACAGAATTTGTCCGTTTTGTTCATTACTATAAACCCAGTACCGAGAACAATTCCTAGCATATGAAACATATGAAACATGCTCTCAAAATATTTTGTTAAATTAACATTTAAAAGTGTTACACATGAGAGTAATGAGATGTACACATTTACTCTAATGAAAGTTATTGTTTGGGGCAGAAGGTAGACTGTTTCTAGGAAATAGTTCAGTTTCCTATTTCCTATTCAGGACCAATCTTCAGTTAGAAAAGCTAACACCCCGCTTGTTTGGCCCAAACTTTCTTTGTTGGTCTGGAGCCCCTTGTTTGACTCCATGCTTCAGAGAGCAAGTCCAAACCCCTGTTTTAAAGACCTCTGTACCTAAGCTTCCAGGAAGGTGGCTCAGCTCCTTTAGTCTTTGGATTGCAGAGACTTTAAGAGGTTCCTGCCAGGAGCAAAGTCCCCCAAGGCAAAAACACAACATCCTTGAACTTTAGAGCAGTGGGAAGGCATCTCAGACTTCACCCAATTAACATCTTCATTGTTGACAGTGAGAAAAAATTAGATTAGGAGAAGAAAGACAACTTGTGCTGAGTGACCCTGGGAATGAATCACAGAGCCAAAGACTGGAATCCAACTCCCTTGCTTCTCAGTTCTTAGACCACAAAAAAGAGTGACAATAACATTGATGGCCTTTGAAATTATAAAGATCTCAAGATTTTCAGATTCCGTGACTGAACAAATGGTACTGAAGGACACTGTGAAAATATTTCCTAAATCATATTATCCTTCCTCTCGCTTCCCTCACATACATCTCTTCCTTTCTCTTCTGAAAACATCTGCCTTCAGGCTCTTACCTTTTGCTTTTCCTTGTTTTTCTATTTTTGGCTTGTTTTTGTTTGTTTCTTTGTTTCTGAAGATGATTCTAACGTTCTTGCCTAAGAGATTCATGCTCTTCTATCCAATCCCATACACTGACCTAATAAAAATTCCTCATTTTTCTCATGAGAATGAGAATGAAAATGACTTGCAAGAATGTTTCAACCAATGATTGACAGTCCTGGGATTAGAACCTAGATTTCTTGTGTCCCAGTCTGGGTTTATTTTTGTTATAAGACACTATGAGAGAAATAACAATGTCTTGATTAATTCCAAGTATCCAAAAGATGCATAAAATGACACTATCAAATTTCACCCCCTTATACAAAAATTGACAATTTTCCTGTCCCCTTACAAAGGTGAAAGCCTGAACACAGAAGACCTAACTGCCTTTCCATTTACAGGATAAATCCTCAATTTTTTTTGTCTAACTTTTGTTGACTTCCAGATTCAGTGGATCTGCTATATTTCCCTTTCAGGACCAAGCTGTTTTATTTACCATCTCAAGAACAAACACAGCTCCTTACTCTTGCCCCAGCTCTCCAAGATAACTCAATTCAATTCATTCTTAGTCAGTCTCTCTCTCTCTCTCTCTCTCCCCCCCCCCCACTTGTAATATATTGAATATATAAAATATCCAATAAGAAATTTATTGCTATCGCCACTGTGGACCATATGTTGTCATAATAAAAGGACACCTGGAGATGATCTAGTAAAATCTCCTTTTTTGTTGGTTCAAAACCAAAATTCTGGAGGAGTTAAGTGATTTTGTCAAGGCTTCCAGGTACTGGGGAGAGCTCTGAGGAGAAGGAAGAAAGAGAAAATAAATAAGTTTCTTTATATGGCTAGAAAATTATAGATAATATTTAGTTGTATTTCCATTTTACATATTGAGGATATGCTAGTTATATAAACTGTATGAGAAACGACTTGGTGAGGGAAGATTTGGTTTTCATTATTTCAAGCCCAAGCTCTTATTCATTAAACCCATTGCTCCTTAACTTGAAGAGTGATAGAAAGCTAAAAAAAAAAAAAAAAAAAATCAGAATTTTTATACATGATATTTAATAATCTCTGTGCCAGGGAAAAGAAGGTGTCAAGTCTATTCAAACTAGTGGGGGCATTCAAGACAGGTGGTCTCAACACAGCCAAAAATAAATTAAAAAAAAAGAAAAAGTCAACCTCCTCCCAAGGCTGTGTACAGTGATTCAAGTCTCAAGTGCCCCCCCAGTCCACCCCACCTCCCTACCCCCATCATTGTATCCCATTATCCTCTGGTATGTTCTTCATTACACTTATCATTATATAAATGTATCTTACATATCAAAAAAAAAAAAAAAAAGACAGGTGGTCTTAAGAAGAGTTTTTCTGAATCAATCCTTCTTGAAATAGGGACCTCTGTATTGAAAAAAGCACATACAATGCTAGTACAGGAGCATTTATTCTCACCCTTGAAATAACTTGGCTTTTGGCAAGAGTGGCTATGAAAGAATCTAAAGAGTACGGCAGAGTATGAGATAAACTAATATATAATTTTTACTTAAATATATACACACACATATATGTAGATCTATCTATCTATATATATATATTTTTGAAATAATAGCTATATCAGGCTTCTAGATAAACAAAACAGCCATAAACATTACAATGCCTGACAGCTGCAAAAATAAGAACTGAAAGTGACAGTAGCCAATACTACACAAGGCTGAAGCATGTAATTTACATCCTAGTGAAATTAAACATACTATAAGAGCTTAGCTTCCAGGCAACAATACTATTAAATTTGCAGTAGTAGTTTATGACATCATCTGAAACCCCAGGATACACATTTGAAGCTGGCTATTATGGTTAGTAATCAGTATTGCTGTTCTGGTTAGTTTTTCATTTAATTCATTGCAGGCTTCTATTTAAAAAAAGGCAAAGAGCGCAGTTGAGGATGCTGTTTTTTGCAAAAGCTGTTAAGCCTCAGGCTGCAGTGATGTCACACTTTAGAATAAGTAATAATAGCTTATACTTGAGTAGCATTAAGAGGTCAGAATTATATTGAAAAATATAATAATTTAAGCACTTTTTATGGTCAATAAGTATAATTTGGGGACGTTTTCTAACTCACATTTCCTAAAATGTTTCTTAGCAAACTAAGACTGTACAGTGGTGGAATAACAATAAAACCTATGGCTTTAAGTAATGTTTTTATATTATACAGCAGCAATCTCACCCAAATATATTGTAATACGACCACTAGAAGTTCAGACACTTGGGGGGAAGGGAGATGCTAAGTATCTGTGAATTTTAAAACATTTTTAAAAATGTTTCCAATTTTTGGTGTGTAAATGAATTTCTCTGGAGATGGAGTTTATAAGTCACATACATAATTTTTCAAAAGGTCCCATTTTCCAAAAAGGTTTTGGACTCTGTTAATTGTAACAGTGATTCTCAAGGGTTAAGGCAAAGCTTTTTAGAATCTCTTGTGGTAGGTATGAGAAAGGACCATATAGTTTGATAAATACCATCTTTATCCACTAGATGATTCTAATGTTCTTGTTTTCCAAGGGTTTTGTGCCCTTCTTACCCATTCTCGAGCACTGAACTGTTAAAAATTCCTCATTTATTGCAAGAGGACATTTGAGGACCAGGGAGATGAAAATGACTCGGTAAAAATTCTTTGACCAATGATTGATTACAAGTTCTGGGACTAGACCGAACATTTTTCTGGAGATTCTTTGCCTTTATGATGTCCCAGTTTTTTCTCCCCCTCACTCAATGAATGAACCTACATGTATAAGTGAGAAGACTCAGAAAACTGGAAGTTATAGTGGAAATATTGGATCACATATTCAGAATTAATCTAGCATGAAACAGATGACCCCCTTACATAACCAAATTGAAAGAAGTCCGCCTGACCTCAAGTATCTCACTGAACAATGAAAAAGCTCCAACTCCCTTAGGAAATTATCACCTTCATTATTAGGCTTTTGGGAAACAATGATTCTGCCATTAGTGCTTCCCTCTTTGAGTCAAGTTATATAAACTCCCAATGATTATCACCAATAAGCACCCAGCACCCAGAAATAGTAAGTTTAGATCAGGTGGAGAGGAGAAAAAATGTCTGGAGAACTGTATACTGACTAGCACTTTCAGGTTCTAGAGATCTGGGAATAACGACTCTAGGGGAAGAAAACTTGGCATAATGTCTGTAGGGGAGCAAAACTTGCCACCACTAAAATGTTTCTTTGGCATGCAGATTATTTTGAGCTGAAAACAATCAAGGCCCAAAAGACTCAGGAAGAAATATTGACCTTTCCCCTAACTGCCTTAAGAATGTAGAGGACCAACTCCAGTAAGGGAGCTATCACCACAGAAGTACAGAATGAACTAGGTGTGGTAGGCAGGAACTAGCAAAGTCTGTGTGTTAAAATTCCTTTCTGAATCCCATTGTCTCTGCAAGGCCCAGAAAACTTTTGTTTATCAAACCTTTGCTTTTCCATCTCCATGTCAATTGCCTTCCTCCCCTTTTAGGTTCCAAAATACTACCCCTAACATCCTGTATTGTCTTTCGCTGAACACGGTATTTAAGGTAAGGATTTCGGCCATTTTGGTGAATTATTTAGTTTTTCTGCATCTCTCCCATGTATACATTTATTTAACTTATGTTTGATTTTCTCCTATTAATCTGTCTCATATCAATTTAATTCTCAGACCAGCCAGAAGAATTTAGAAGGGTAGAAGGAAATTTTTTCCTCCCTCACATGTCCCAAAGGAGGGCAGTCAATCCATCACTGAATGTCTAGGGAAGATGGACATATGAAAAGTGATGTGAGGAGAGTTTAAGGTAAAACATCATAGACCAGGCCTTAGCGACTTTCAAAGAGAAGGCCTCAAGTGACAAATAGTCCCCTGCTATTCACCCTAGATACTCGGAATTTAACAGACAGAGAATGGAAGGAATACCAGAAGAGACGTCTGCCAGAAAAACTATTTTCTGAGCTTGAGATGATACTGTAAAATATATTTTTAATAAATGTTATACATGCAAATTAGGCGAGTAGATAAAATCACGTGCCTCTTGACGCTCAAAAGTGAAAGAGGGTAAAAGAAACCAGTAATTCAACCCAGAACATTGGTCTGAATAAAAGCAGACTCAGATGTTTAAAAAAATATATATATATATATAGCAAACCAATGCGTAGAAATGTTGAAATCCCCTGAGCAGCGGGTACACTTCAAAGGATACTGCCTAATAAACAATGAATTGATAAAATCTGGTAATAACACTGATAATAACCAACTTGAAACATTTTATCTATATATTTAGAATGCTAATTAGATAAAAGAAGCATGCTTGTGTAGTAAGACCTTTACAATAAAACTATGGCTTCTCTCTCAATCATTTAAAAAAAAAAAAAAAAAAAAAAAGCAGACTCCATCAGCTAAAGCCCTGAACTTGAAATATGAGAACATTAAGAACATGAGACTGAGGCACATGGTCTTGACTCTAGAAACTGCTGTAAAGGGAATATACTGAAAGCCATGATTCAAACAGAAGAAGAAAATCATGTTTACTAAAACTACCTATTTCTTCTTCTAGGAATGCAACTTCTTTCATCTCTTGCATGAGGGGGAAAAACAGTTTAGGATAGTTTTAGCCAAAAATGCCAATATGTACAGTCACACTTAGGGGAAAACTTTTGTCATTTTAATGCTTGTCTTTCTAGGCCAGATTTCCTGTGCTCTTTCCCGTGACCTTTTTCTCTTTCTCCCAATTCTCTTGTTTCCTTATTTGTATTTGAAAAGATGAGGTAAAGTATGGTGCAAAGATGTTGTTGTTGGAACTTGGAAAGACTTGGTTTAATAGCACTGTGAAGTGCTAACCCTAAATATTATAGACAAAGGAAAATTTATTGGAAACGTCAATGAATAGAATAGACTAACATGGGTGAGACCAAATGGTAGACTACAGTTTTCACGTACTCAGTGACAATCACCTTTTCCCTGTTCTCCTTTAGAATGAACAGTGGAGAAATACTGGGCATGATGCTCATAAGTCTGTCCTCAAGGGGGTCTATGATTATACTGCCCCATACTGCAATCAGGAGAAACTCAGAAGCAGCACGCAGATGAATCACTTAGCTAATTCTTTGGCATTTTCTCACAATTCTCTTTTCCATGCAGAATTTATTCTTTAATCGTCATCGGTACTGAAACTTATGTTTGCAAGAGCGAGTGAGTTGATTAATAGGTATTTTATACATCTGGTATTTTCTCATAAAAGACTGGGAAACTTATTTCAATTATCATACCACCAACAAGGATGCAATCTGTTCACAAGGCCTATTTACGAGTGGCTGCTTTGGGTAATGGCTGTTTTCTTAGCATGGGAAATGAAATATAATATTATTAAACAGAGATATGCAGAATGAGGTGTCAACTTATCCATCTTCCTGATGTTTATGGACTTCATCTTTTAGAATGTTTATTTCATTTTATGGGACCGCATGTTAAAATATCTATTTGAAAGGATCTAATTTCTTTTATTCTGGTTTTAATGTTCTTGAATATTAACATTTTCAAACTTGTAAGCAATCAGCTAAGAAAACCTGTGGTAGGTATTTTATTAATTCCATTTAGATACATGTGCCATAATGAGAGAGACAATAAAAGTGAACATTTTATCTCTGCATGAGAATAAGAACTGGTCTTTGCCAGGAGGATAAATGATTTTCATTTTTAAAGACCACCTGTGACAATATGGAGGGAATGGGTAAGGGCTGGTGGGAGAAAAACCTCAAACAACGAGTCTGTGTGTGTGTGTGTGTGTGTGTGTGTGTGTGTGTGTGTGTGTGTGTGTGTGTGTGTGTGTGTGTGTGTGTATTTCTGGAGGAATGGGGCATCAATATACTGAAATGGAAATAATCTAACTCAATTTTGAAGAGCATTAGCAAAATCATTGGAAGAGTCTAGATGTATCTATTTTGAGCTAAGTGTGGCTCTTTAATCCTTTCACTGACTTTCAATTACCAATTTGAGGGGTGGAAACAAGAAAGAATGAACTTTAAAAAAATATAAATATCACTGCTCATTAAATTATAATTACTTCTATTATTTTCCTAAGAAGGCATGCTACTAAGAAGTAGACCTACTTGTAGATAAAGGAAAGCAAATCCTATACTAAAGGAAAGAAACAACTTCAGACAACACAGATTGCAGAACTTCTCACAGGAGATATAAACTTCCCTTACATGGAAAAGGAATATTAAGACTGTCAAGAGCTATACCGTAGTATCCCACAGTGTAATTCCTTGATAATGATCTAATGTATACTCAAGCAATGACTGGGCCATGGAAATAATTTTAGGATAAGAAAAGACGGCTTCTAGATAAGTGTTGTCCAATACAAATATAACAAGAGTCACAGATGTGGTTTAAATTTTTCTACTAGCCGCATTAGAAAGTAAAATGATAGGGTAATCAATTTTAATAATATATTAATTTAACCTAGCATACTAAAAACTAGTATTGACATGTAATAAATATAAAATTATTGAGATAATATTTTACATGTTTCTTTTCATACCAAGTCTTCAAAATCTGGTGTTTATTTTCTACTTACAGCACGTTTCAACTTGGGTTAGTCAAATTTCAAGTGCTCAATAGTCACATGCAATTAGTAGCTACCATATTGGGCAGTGCAGCTCTACATTGTCCAAAATATGTCTTTTTGTAGAGAAATGAGCTGTGAAATGGGCCTCAACATATATAAGTTAAAAATTGCACTAGTGTAGAAATCAGTGAATCCTTGGCATTATGACTCACTTAGTCAATGTCTCCCAGAGCTAAGATATACACAGAAACATCAGAGGAACTTTATAGCAGAATTTAAATATTTGTTTGTTTGTTTTTAATGGTATATTTCTTATTGCAACCTTACTTCATATAAGAACACACAAAAATCCATTTTTGGCTCTGATCTGGATAGCTATCCATTTGAATTACTGAAATGAAACCTGTCCATTGATTAATTTCTGCCTTCTGCATGGATATTAGTTTACTTTAAAAAAATTGTCCAGCTTGGGGTTCTTAACAATTTTGAAGTCATAGACTTAAAACTATTTATCCTCTCCCCAGAGAATGCAAATACATGTGATACATATAAAATTTTATATGTAACTTCATTTTCACACAATTTCAGGGGGTTCACTGAAACTCTAATGTTTGGATTAAGAGAAATGATTTATCATGAAGTATTTGTGGAAGAAAAAGATGAATTTTTATCTGTTGAAAACTGAACTCAGATAACATAGAGTCAAACGTTCTATGGGCTCTGTTATATTTTGATGGACACATAAAATCACATTATCTTAAATGACTCCAAGAAATCATTGCAATTAATTATCATTAGAATATTACCCTTCTTCATGGTTTACTTTGATTCTGTTTTATAAGTATATATTATTTTCACTCTTTTTCTACTTTTTTTTTTTTTTTTTGGGTATATGTATCTTCCATAGGAAACTTGAGGAAACGGAGCACATTTCTTCTCACCTTAAACACACAGCACAGAACCTCATTAATTTAGGTAGATTGAATGAATGATTGGATGGATATATAAAAAAATTGTAGTACATTTCTCTGTCTTCAGTCAATAGTGTAACATAACCATTTTGAATATATAATTGCATATTCCATTTCCAAGTAACTTTTGGAAAGACTGTGTAGTTTTCTTTGTTTTTTTTAATAAGAGTTTTTTTTTTTAATTAATTAATTAATTAATTATATTTTTGGCTGCGTTGGGTCTTCATTGCTGCGCATGGGCTTTCTCTAGTTGCGGCAAGCAGGGCCTACTCTTGGTTGCGGTGTGCAGGCTTCTCACTGCGTTGGCTTCTCTTGTTGCGGAGTACGGGCTCTAGGCGTTCGGGCTTCAGTAGTTGTGGCTCATGGGCTCTAGAGCACAGGCTCAGTAGTTGTGGCTCACTGGCTTTGTTGCTCCGTGGCATGTGGGATCTTCCTGCGGCATATGGGACCAGGGATCAAACCCGTGTCCCCTGCATTGGCAGGCGGATTCTTAACCACTGCACCACCAGGGAAGTCCTATTTATTTTTTTCAGTACACTGTAACTTCTTCATGAAAGCATCATACTCTTGGTACTTAGCATACTGTCTAGCTCACAATAAATATGCATTTTTTTCTGAATTAATTAATATGTGCCACCCTTCAAATGCATCCATTTCTGTTTACAGCTGCTATATTGAGCATCTCATCTACCAGTTACAGTTCTGTAATTTTGTGGCTTATTTGTCCCAAGAACCCGCTCTGGTTCACTTTGTCAAAAATTCATTCAGCAAGTATCAACTCCTTGCCTACTATTTTTCAATCTTTGTTTAGGTAATGGAAATACAATGGTGAAGCTATCAGTTAAAACTCTGCCTTATGGATATTTATATTCTAGAGGAAGAAATATGTCATAAACAAGGAAATAAATAAACAAGGTAACTACAAATTGTGATAACTACTGTGAGGGAAATACTCATTCATGAGATAGGAAGTAATCAGGGATAGGACAGTGAAAATACTTATATGAGATGCCAGGGTATACCTCTCTGAAAAGGTGGCATATAAGCTGTATATATGGGGGATAATAACAAGTGCTGGAAAGAAGAGCAGGAAGAGTGTTCCAGGCAGTGAGAAGAGCAAATATAAAAGTCCTCAGGTGGCAAAGAGCTTGAAACATTCAAGGAAACAACAGAAGGTCAGTGTAGCTGGACTGTGGTGAACTACACAGAGTGTAATGTGCTGATGGTGGGCGGTTAGGAAAGGCCAGGTCAGGGCAAAGACTGATGAAGAATTTGATTCTAAGAGCAAAGGGAAGCCAAAGAAGGGATACAGGCAGAGGGACGTCATGATCTTATTTATGTTGTATAAAAATTTCATGGCCACTAAGTATAGGATGAAATGTAGCAAGATACATGGATTCAAAGAGACCACTTTGAGATGAGAGCATCTTGGTCTAGGTAGGTGGCAGAAAAGATGAAAAGAAGTTAACAGATTGGAGATATATTTTGGAGGTAATACCAAAAGAACCCATTAGTGGAATAAATACAGGGGATGCAATCTAACTTGCTTAATTTGTTCAACTCAGACTTTCCTCAAACCAATTGGACCATCAAAGCTTCTTTGGTTCACTAGATATACCTATTAACAGTACATGCTCTGCAAAATTGAATTTCAGAAGTGACTCCTCTTAATCTTTGATTTGATGGATTTCAAATAGCGAGGATCAGTTGGAAGACAGTCTCAGGTTAAAACTTCTATGATAAAATGTGGTGTGTGTGCGTGTATGTGTGTGTGTGTGCATTCCTCTTAAGAATGGCTCAGAGTTACCTGCATTCAGTGACAGAGGCACTATGAGATTGAAAACATCTCTGGACCCACATTGAAGAGGATGAAGTTACTCTTTTGGTCTTAGATGTATCAGCCTTTAAACCAATGTCTGCCTGTTCTGCATCAGGTTCCCTGGTCAACAGGCTGTTAAGAGTCTAGATTACTGTCCCTAGGCTGGGTTAGTCTAGGTCATCAGCCTTAACAGTAGAATGGATTTGGTCTCCAAGATAAGAGCCACTAGCCCTGGGAATATTATCTTCCTTCCTCTGGGTATGCTGCCATTCGAAGGTCAATCCTAATATGTAATCAAATGACCCATCTGTGTCCTCTCTAAAGTGTGAATTAGTGTATGCACTCATTACTCACCTCCTTCCCTTTAGAACAAATTCCTTCTGATAACAGTGAATGAAACAGCTGTGTCTACGTGTGTGTGTATGTGTATTTTTATAAAAGGAGGATTCTCCTACTATACCAGGATGTCCCCAGGCCGTGAAGGAGATTGAGCTGCGTAAACCAACCGTGCCTTATGCTCTATGGGGAAAAAAAGCAATGAGGAAGAGAACACCTCAACTGAATTTATTATAACAAATTTCTTCGGATAATAAAAGACATCAGCTCAGTCCTAGAGGGAAAGTAGGTTACAGCTCAGCGAAATGTCCTTGTCTAATGTTGCTTGACCCTAGCTAACATTTCAAGCTTAAGTAAAGTCCTGTCACTGATACATTTTGGCCTGTTCAGTAATTTCATCAGGGGCATTGATTTAAATGTCTTTTTGAACTTATTTGACAAACACTCACAATAGTCATTTTCAGATCACATGCCCATAACGTGCTGGTCTCTCCTTTAAGGCATGTTCTCTTCCATGATGTAAGGGGAATAGGATGTGTTCTTCTGAAATCCTTAATTCTGTATTTTGCTAACTAGATAAGGAAAAATCAGTCACACCAATATTTTACAGCTATTGTAAAGAAGAAGAGACTGCTTCCAAGTTTCTGGATGTGTTGTGCTCTGTGTCTCTGCACATGTAGTTCCTTTTGCTTGTAATGGTCTTCCTTCATTCCCATATGCCAAAAGAGCACTTTCAGCATCTCTGCATCTGTGGACCTTTTTATAATATCCAAGGAGAGCTGAGCCTCTGCTTTAGCCACCACTGTACCTAGGACAAGCTTCTTTTACCTCATTTATTAAACTAGGATTCAATATATTACCTGCATTTCTCTCTCTCCTCCTAAACTCTTATTTATATTTTACATATTTCATATTTATTTTTAGTACCTATGGCATTACCTGGCTTAAAATAAGCATTCCCAATGCAATTAAATTGAACAAATTTCCAAATAATTGATTCTATATGTTTATGAATGTTTTCCTTCTCTACCAATTAATTCATCATGGCTGTTTTATAAACACCAATTTGTAAGAATCAAACTTTTTAGGAAGCTTTATATATCATATTCAGGATGTTACACCTCATAATCTGATATTGATGAAGTTGCCAAAGCAAAAGAAGAAACTGTAGAGTTTTTAAAATGCAATCACATTTGTTGAAATTTTTACAATGTACAGATTTCTGAATCATAATCGAATACATCTGTGTATAGGAAACAATATCAGGAATGTTATTCTATCTACATGTGGATAAATTTACACTGTGAGTTTCTAAATTTAGATTTTAGAGTTTGATTAATATCTTTAAATATTGTGAACTATAATTAGATTGAGGTAGAATAGCATTAAACAATACTAAAAATTAAGTTTTGCAAATAAAAGACAAAAGTCTGTGTTAATTCAGACTCATCAGAAATATGACATTCCTTATTTTTTTTATATGTGGTTGTATATGTAGTTTTACAAAAGGATCTCTTGAATGAATATTAAACAACAATGTTGCTTTATTTATTGTACACATCTATCTGCAACCGTCCCCAAATGAAACTATACCTATAATAAACCATGAAAAATGATGGGCGGTAATGAAAGTTTCCCAACTGGAAAAGACCCTGGTCCAGATGGATTTGCTAATGAATTTTATAAGATGTTTAACTAACCTTTGAAGAATATCCCAGACATGTTTGATTACTTTAAATTACCAACATTTTTGGAACTACTGCTTTGGGTTCTCAAACTAATATTTATAAACTGCCAAGAAATGATAAAATCCAGAAACTGTGTTTCTTAAGAACTTACATCTTTCACAAAAATGCTAAAAAAAAAAAAAAAATTCAGTCCAGTGATAAAATGTTTTCTCTTTGAAAGGATATTTTTAGGTCAAAAGATGGGGAGAATATCTTAGCCCCAAATCATAAAATTTGCATTAATTTTCACTTAGTGTTAATGAGACTTTTTAACATTTATTTTGCTAGGCTATATGTCAATAAAGGTGGTTTTAAGCTTTCCATTTTTTGTCACAGAATTTGGTGTTTTATACAAATAATAAATAAATAAGTGATAAATAATAAAGTATTAACCAATATACTATAATTCAAGGGCAACCAAATAAGATATCATGTTTTAAATTATTTATCCAGCTAGTTTACTCTCATGTCTAAAATCTTGCAGTTAGGTATTTATCCCTTCCAATAAGGCTTTGGCTTCTTTAGAACTTCGCTGTTATTACTATCATATCTATTAAATGGAATAGTATGCTAATTATAGAGATGCAGCTGATCATGCTCTTAAATATGGTGGGGAATTCACTATACTGCCTATTCAAATTTCAAGATATTATGAAACATAAAATTACTCTAGAATGACAGCAGGAGAATAATATATTATTTGTAAAAAACCTCTCAGAAATTTATTTTGTAAAAATTTAGCACTCAGTAGGATATTGCACCAAATCAAGGAAATGTATGTTTTAATGTAGAATGATGGGTTTGGGAGGTTGAGAGCATGGATAAGCAGGACCCCACCAGGGGTAGAGAGGTGAAATGTGAGCAGTTAAAGGGCAGCATGAGTTACGTTGGTCGCCCTACAGAAGCCTACTGATACCAGAACTTTCAAGTGTCCTGAAAGGTCCGGACGTTTTCAATGTCAATCATACCTGGCTTCTCTGAGTTCCCATTTTCTCATTTATAACATGGACATTTTAATATTTACCTTAAAGTGTTATTAAGTGAATTAAATAACTTCCTGGGGGGATGTAGAAGGTACATCTAATGTTTTTTTCTCCATCACTCTTAGATATCTTAGATACACACACACACACACACACACACACACACAGACACACACACAGAGCATTTTGATTAGAGCAGAGAAGGGTTTTTACAAAACAGACTGCCAGGTCAGATACCCTTCGTTACAGATTTTGTCCTCTTCATTGTTTGTATGACCCCAAAACATTCCAGTTTGTACTTGAACAATAGTACAGCAGGAAAAATATATATTCACTCATTTATAAAGTCAAGGGGATATATCATACAAGATGGTTGCCTAAGAAGTTAATATTTAATGCAAAACTTTACCTTTTGACAATATTTTGGGGGGCATGATCATAAAGGCAGCAAGAAATTCCATTTTCAGATAATAGGCCAGTATTAAGATCACTTCGTATGTATACATATATGTGTATATGATTAAACACACACATATATGTATAGCTAGCAGTAGCAATTTATACTGAATAATGCATTTTATTCTACTGATATGACCATAGAAGATAATGCAAGTTACATATCCTTCTTTTCTCTTTATTAATGATTAGGAAACACACAAAAACAATTTAAAAGGCATAACATGCTCATAAACTTAATTTAAACATTCTTTTTGTTAGTTTCCTTTGGTAAAAATCAGTACTTCTGTTGAAGACAACATTACAAAGGATGGGATTTCACTAAACGGTAAATGACAGGACCACTAATTTTTTTCTTCTTACAAAAAGAAGATAGATATAAAAAAACACAATAGCTACCATCTTGTATAATAGTGAAAATTCTCTTCATCTCTCCATTTGTCCTCTGCCTACTCCTCTTTAACTCTGAAGGAGTCATATTTAACAGCATGTCCTACTACTCTCCAGATATATTTTTTTCTATGTAGTTTAATATATGTTAATATATTACTTTTTTCTTTCCAAAATCTGGTCAAAGTATACATTCAGTATAAGAGTGACAATTCACGTTTTTTTGTAATTCCACTTTTAAATAATACACAGAATACATAGATTTGCCTTTTTTTGGCAACAATTTTACATTATGTGAATGTTCAAGGATTTAATTGGATGGCTCTATATTGGTACTGTTGGGGTGTATCCAATATGCCGCCATTACAAACAAGGCTTTAACATGGCTGGAAAACTTTTAGGAAGGGTGTTACTATTAGGGGCTGAGAGGAACTATGCTTTCACTTGGAATCTGAGGAAACTTTCACATTTGTTTTGCAAGGAGAGAAAAATCCCATCCTAAAATTCATATGAACTCTCAAGGGACCGTGTAGAACCAAAACAATCTTGTAAATAAGAAGAAAACTGGAGGAATAACACTTTCTGTTTCAAAACTTACTACAAAACTAGAGTAATCAAAACACTGTGGTACTGGCACAAAAACAGACACACAGACCAATGAAATAGAACAGAGAGCCTAGAAATAAACCCTCACATATATGGTCAAATGATTTTTAACAAGGGTGCCAAGACCATTCAATGAGAAATGGATATATGGTGCTGGAAAAGCTGAATATTCACAGGGCTTGCAAAAGAATGAAGTTGGGCCCTTACCAAACACCATGTACAAATATTAACTCAACATGGACCAAAAACCTCAAGGTAAACATAAAACAATAAAATATTTAGAAGTAAACCTAGGACAAAAGCTGCACAGCATTGGAGTTGGCAATGATTTCTTGCATGTGACATGAAAGGCATAGGTAACACAAGAAAAATAGACAAATTGGACTTCATGAAAATTAGAACATTTTGTCCATTAGAGTATACTATCAACAGAGTAAAAAGGCAACCCACAGGATGGGAGAAAAAAATTTGCAAATTGTGTATCTGTTAAGGAATTAATATCCAGAATATATAGAAAGCTAAAACTCGATAACGAAAGGAATCAAACAACCCAATCCAAAAAAGGGGCAAAGAACTTGAATAAATATCTTTCCAAAAAAAGGTATAAAAATGTCCAATAAGCACATGAAAAGATGTTCAACATAACTAGTCATAAGGGAAATGTAGGTCAAAACTATAATGAGATACCATCCCATACCCATTAGGATGGCTACTATAAAAATAAATAAATAAAACAAAAACCAAAACAGGAAACAACAAATGTTGACAGTGATATGGAGAAATTGGAGCCCTTGTCCACTGTTGGTAGGAATTCAAATTGTACAACTGGTGTGAAAAACAGTATAGAGGTTCCTTAAAAAATTAAAAATAAAATTCCCATATGATCCAGCAATTCCTCTTCTGGGTTTATATCCACAAGAACTGAAAGTAGGATCTCACTGTGATATAATATCACCTGATATGATATTCTAGGAGTTTCAATTTTCAGTATATAATAGTCAATTTGTTTTTTTACTCAATGAATGAGTGCATCTGTCTCATTGCCTTTTAACTAGATTCTAAAATTACTATTTTGAAATTTTATTGTACTTTTCATTTGTGAAAATTGATGATGCACAATAATAATATTACCGAATTTAAAAAAGAAAGAAAGTGGAATCTCAAAGAGATATTTGTATACCCATTTCCATAGCAGCATTATTCATAATTCAAAATGTGGAAGCAACTCACATGTCCATTGTTAGATGGATGGGCAAATAAATTATGGTGTATACATACAATGGAATATTATTTGGCCTTAGAAAGGAAGGAGATTCTGCAATATGCTACAACATGGAGAAACCTTGAAGATATTATGCTAAATGAAATAAACCAGTCACAAAAAGACAAATACTATATGATTCCACTTATATTAGGTACTCAGAATAATCAAAATCATAGAGACAGAATGTAGAATGGTGGTTACCAGGGGATGGGATGAGGTGGAATGGGGAGTTATTGTTTAATAGATATAGAATTTCAGTTTTACAAGATGAAGAGTTATGGAGATGGATGGTGGTGGTTTTTGCACAACCTTATAAATGCATTCAACATCATTAAACTGCACAATTAAAACTGTTAAATGGTAAATTTTATGTTGTGTATTTTACCATAATAAAAATTATTGGGAAAAAAATGGGTCAAAGATCTGAACAGACACCTCACCAAAGAAGACATGTAGATGCAAATAAGTATATGAAAATGTGCTCCACATCATATGTCACCAGGAAATACGGATTAAAACAACGAGATACCACTATACACCAATTAGAATGGCTAAAATCTGGAATACTGACAACACCAAATGCTGAAGAGAATTTGTAGCAACAGAAACACTCATTCATTGCTGGGAGTAATGCAAAATGGTACAACCATGTGGGAAGACAGTTCTGCAGTTTCTTACAACACTACACATAATCTCACCACATGATCCAACAATCATGCTCCTTTGTATTTACCCAAAGGAGTTATAAACTTATGTCTACACAAAAAACCTGCATGCGAATGTTTATAGCAGCATTATTTATAACCGTCAAAACTTGGAAACAACCAAGATGCCCCTCAGTAGGTGAATGGATGAACAAACTGTGGTATATCCAGACAATGGAGTACTATTCAGTGCTAAAACGAAGTGAGTTATCAGGCCATGAAAAGTCACGGAGGAACCTAGAATACATATTGCTAAGTTAAAGAAGCCAGCTCTGAAAAGGCTACATATTGTATGATTCCAACTATATGACATTCTGAGAGGCAAAACTATGGTGATAATAAAAATCAGTTGTTACCAGGGATTAGGGAATAGAGGGATGACTGGTCAGAGCACAGACTTTTAGAACAGTGAAACACTCTGTATGATAGTATAATGGTGTATACACGTCACTGTACTTTTGTCTAAGTCCACAGAATGTATAATATCAAGAGTGAGAATTGTAAAGTAAACTATGGACTTGGGTGGCAATGATGTGTCAATGTAGGGTGATAGATAGTAACAAATGTACCACTCTGGTATGCTCAATTTTCCAATGGAGATAAAACTGCTCTAAAACATGGAGTCCGTAAAATTTTTTTAAAGGATGCAAACTGATAATTTAAAGTTCAGAAATTATTCTATTGAAATTAAATCTCACGTATTTGAAAACATTCAGATGGTTTATGTTTTTCTGCTTTTATGTGACTATTTGAATTTGTGTAAATTCAGTCCCTATATTTGATTCTGACTATATAAGTGATCCCAGAATTTGTTCTCCTGAATACATAGTATTGACTGCATGAAGTTATAAATTTCTCTTTAAACCTGATTCTAGCACTGTAATTAAACTAATTTACCACTTAGCAGTTTAAAGAGATAATAAACATGGCCAGTTAATTGTTTTCCTTTAGAAGTAGCTGAAGACTGAATGTGGATGCTGAATTCTGCAACCTTGATACAGTCAATAATTATGGTTAAAGCTCAAATAAACTGTCTGAGATTAAGTAACACAGAAATTCAAGTAAGAAGATTCCAACATTTCTGTTAGGAACACATTATAATTGTCATTTTAGTAGAGGCAAATATGTGTACTTTTCAGCATTGTTGACTATTCCATTCCAAAACTGGGTGTGAAGAAACATTCTTTCACATGGGACAATATCTACTCTCATCTGACTCTTGAGGTTAGAATTAATGGAGGAAAGGTATTCAATCTTTCTCTAAACTTGGTGTGATTTCCAACAAAACTTGTGTCATGGAAGAATACATAGGAAAGCTGTTCCTTCCTTGCTTCATTTCCCCTTTATAATTGGACCTCTGGGCAGTGAAATAAGACAGGATGGCTTGATCTATGATTTCAGTGTGAAGATGAGGTACAAAACTTCACTTTCCGCTAAGGTTATATTAATTTTACTTTCAAGGCCCTGATAATTCAGTTGTACAGTTCATCTTCTATAGTGAGCAATGTGGTAGATAACCCACATTCAGAATTAATTACCATAAATCAGAAGTATATTCATTGAATTGCTGTGAGATCTTTCATTTCCCAGGAGGAAATGTCCCAGCTACAAATGAACCCTTTACAGGTTCAATTATGTTTTCTCATTTCTTTTCTCTCTCAGGCTCAGCATAACCTCTGTAATTTAGTTTTATATTTTCTTTTTTACAGAAAGAATCCAACTGCTAGAAAGTAAGCCCAATTGTTACTAGTGATAGAACAAATAGAAAAAGGACTGTTCCTCAAAAATATCTGCTTAGTTATAAGTCTGCAGCTGCCTTTTCCTTATGACCGTTTGGGTCAATTAAGTGAACATCATTTGAAATTTGTAACTGAACAAAGAAAAAAGTTAGACTGAAGCTAGAAAAAAATAAAAAATGGTTTCTCTTTACCATAAAATGAGTCTTGCCTCTGCCTAAACGTACATCTCTCTAATTGTACTGCATTAATCACAGTGGATATACTGTAAGTGTATTGACACTGCATGATAAATAGCCCATACTGAAGAATTCTGAATACCTCATGAGTCCTTGTTCAATATACTTATATAGAGGGAAACTGATAAGCAAGCAATAATTATAATTTCCTCCACTATAATTTGTGACTTTTCATAAACAACTAGGCTTTGTGCCTGGAAAAATAACTCAACCATGATACATTACTGGCATGCCCTACCAGATTCTTTGGTATTTTAAAATGAATGCAATATCTCCAAAAGAAATTAACCTAAACACGGTTGATGTTCTTACTTTTGCAAGTAATGCCCAGGATTAGTCATAGGAACATAATATTCAATACAAGTAAACCTAAAATAATCTTCTTCTTAGGGTTCCATCCTAACTTTTGGGTCTTACAATAGGCTGTTCCCTACAGCCAGGGCTATACTTGTCCTATAGTTCAGCTTAGTCACAACACCATAACTGAGGTAATATAGTTTGTTGGTTCTAGTTCTCCCATGATCTTGATTTCAAAGCATCTTTAAAACTTTTTTTTTTTTTTTGGCCACCCTGTGGGATCTCAGTTCCCCGACCAGGGATTGAACCTGGGCTGTGGCAGTGAGAGCCTGGAATCCTAACCATTAGGCCACCAGGGAACTCCCAATGCATCTTTAAAACTTTTTGATCTTAACATGATTCTAGAGTCATAAATAGGCTCCTGCCATTGTTACAAGTTTAATTTTTACCATCCTCCATCCCCCTTGATGCCCATGGTTGTTTGGTAGTCAGATGGCTCCAGAACTGAGCAGCTTGAGAAGGTAAATGAAACAATATTTACATTACCCAAATTTGCTAGCTGTCTGCTCCTACCAGTGAAGAAACGTCACATATCCATTTCTCCAACATCTTCAATCTTCTCCATCAGTCCAAGACAAGTTTTTAAATATAAAAATCTTGAACTGACACTTTTAGTCATTCCTCATGAATATATTTTCTAAAATTTTAACTTAAATGTAATATTGAAAATGCAGACAGCCCTACAGAGAAAAGTACCCTGGTGTAATGGGAAGCTCACAGATGCTAGCGATGGGATCTTGGTTCTGTTATTAACTAGTTATGTGACCACTTAACCTTGACCTCTCTGAGCCTTGAATTCATTTTTCTGCTAATATGGGCAACAACACTTTTATCAAAGGGCTTTTGGAAAACATGACAAATAGTATGTGGTGCAGAACAGAAGCTCAACAGGCATCAGTTTTTTAACCTGCTCTTTGTTACAACAAATATTAGACAATTTCAAGCTAAGATAGAATAACACCTTTCAAACCTGATAGCTATCATCCTTGGGCAGATGAGAAAATAAATTTTCACTGATGGCCATAAAAGTAATATTTCACTTCCATTTCTCACTACTTAAAACTTAATATAAAGCTTTACATGTTTGCCATGGACAGTTTTGAATTATTTTACTGAATTACGAATATCATTGTTTAATTGTACTCTTTTACAATGGAAATGTTTCAACTTCTTTATCTTCTCTTCTCTTTTCCTCTTTGTGTTCTGAAAACAGTACCTGTCTTGAAATTTTCTCTCCAGCCTTAAAGGAAGACATGTCTCCCTTTTTGTCAAAGTTAAATCCCATCCCACCTGCCTCACCTATTGCTCCACCAAATTTCCCTCTATTTCCTGTAATGCTAATAATTTTGTCTCCTCTGACTTCTCTTCGGTTTATAAAGAATGACCAAGACTCACCTATCTTAAAATTAATTTCAAACTGCTACTCAATCTTTCTTCCTCTCTTCATTGCCAACTAATTGGAAGAATAATCAGTGGATGGCTCCACTTCCTTGCTATCTCCAGACATTCCCTAATGCCAGTATATTCTGCTTTCTGCCCCAACTACTCTATTGCATCTGCCCTGGGTAAATCCCTAGTAACTGTTAAAGAGCTAAATCCATTTGTCACTTTTACTCAGACCTCACCCTATTTATCTCTGAAAGACTTGACTCTTGACTATTCTTTAGTTCTTTCTGTCCTTGTCTTCCAGGACAACCGACTTTGCTAATTCTCTTCCTAACTCTGGTCATTCCCTCTTCTGTCTTGATCATGGGCTTCTCCTTTAATGGAGAACTATTAGATGTTAGTGTTTCTTCAATTTACTGAGCCTGCGCGTCTGGAACCTGTGCTCCGCAACGAGAGAGGCCACGACAGTGAGAGGCCCATGCACCGCGATGAAGAGCGGCCCCCACTTGCTGCAACTAGAGGAAGCCCTCGCACAGAAACGAAGACCCAACACAGCCATAAATAAATAAACCCCCAAAAAAAAGTTAAAAAAAAAAAAACCAAAAAAAACCACCTCTTCAGATGTTAGTGTTTCTTATGACACCAACTTTAGTGCTCTTTTTTTTCTCTACATCAGTAACCTTATCTCTTTGCATGGCCTCAACTATTCTTTGTACGGAGATAACTATGAATGTACTACATTCCTGTAAATTAACCTCTCTTCTCAGGGCACAGTGTATCTGCAATTTCCTGGTCTACTACAGGCATGTCACACTTGACATGCTCAAAATTGAACTCATTGTACAGCCTAATTTCCATTCCAATCCCCCACCCAATACTTCCCCTCCCACAGAATTCTCTCTCCTAAATAAGGTTGTCACTATACACACATTCTCTGCAGTAAATTCTTTTGAGACAGTCCGGACATTCTCTCCTTTCTTCCCTCCCACTCCACATTTAATTGATGACATCAGCATTTCAATTCTACTTCAGATATATCTTTTGAATTGTTTCCTTACCTTCTCCACTTCTACTGACTTACGTCATTACTGCAACTATTATAGCAGGGTCCCAAAGGGTTTTTATTCTATCTCCCCTTCTTATTACTATGAGCATTTTCAAAATAAATAAGCAGATCAAATTATGTTCTTGCCCCACCTAAAAACTTCTTGCTCTCCCTTGTGTAGGTGAGCACAGACTCTGGTTTGTTCACAACAGTCTTGCTGTAAGCCTGTGGTCTCAGCTAGTGTACCCCCTTTGTCATCAGATGAGTCCCAGTTGGGCTATAAATTATACCTTAGCATCATCCACATGACCCTCCCTTTACAACTTTGCCACCACCGCGCTGCAATCTCATCTCTATCTCTTGTTTCCACTATTCATCCCAACCTCCAGTCCTACTGGAATTATCACAGACCTTACAATGCCCATTCACAATTCTGAGTCTTTGCACGTTTTACTTCTTCTGATAGACATCCATTTTCCTAATTTTTTTTTCAATTGAAAAATTCTCATTTTTTTAATGTCATTTAAAAGAATCAAGTTCTGTAGACCCTTTGACCCAGGCCAAGTAAATAGTTCACTTCTATGAGATCCATTGGCTCCTTGTTCATTTCCTTATTTTAGTCCTAATCATATTATACTGTCATTATCCTTTTTTACCTTCACATCCCTTACTGAAATGTGAAGTCCTTAAGATCATTTATCATCGATCTCTCTGTGCCTAGCACAGTGCCTGGCAAATAAATGGTCAAAAAATTATGAATGAATGCATGAACAAAGGGGCTGAACATAGTCTTGAAGCTACTAAAAGTTTTCTGGTATTTTAAAAGCTTTTTAGTAGTATAGAAACTTTGGCAGAAATTTTTATTGGCAGAAATTTTTATGTACCATTCCCATTTAAAAATGACCCAGTCACCATATATCTATTTACTGTTTCAACGCCACTTTTTCCTTCTCAGTGCTATAATATTTATAATCAGCACTGTAAAATTATAGTGTTAAATTATACAATGTGTCTCAAGTTTGCAGCTTGCCAGATTGTAGGCTACTTTATAATTTCTCCATCCAGCCAAAGTTCATGAGGACTAGTTATATTGGACATACAGGGGGATGTTATTTAGTACGCTACCATTTGTGGCAGAGTTATGTTTAAAACTCAAGGCTCTGAAAGTTTTCTCAGTCATTTTGTGAGCTTAAATGATCATGGACAGATACAGTGGCTAAGCTTAAATTATATTAATGAAATGGGTAAGCAAAGGGCCTAGTGAAAACAAATTTATATCCAAAGGGATTTTTATTTATAATAATTTCGAGAGCATTAATAAAATAATATGTAGTGTGGAAGATACTCCTGAGAAACATATCTGTAAAAATCTGTTTTTCACATCAAGATGTGGCTAAAATAAGTATTTCATATTCAGCCAGTAAACAGAGTTTAGGAAACAACCTTGACATGTCTCTCTAGTAAGAAGGTGTTAGTGTATCAGCAAAAACTGAATCCATTTTTTTGTTCTCCGATGCCTTTGAAAGCATGGTTTTATTTTTATTATTATTATTTTTTTTTCTTTTTCAATTTTTGCTTTCCCATCTGCTTTCCAAACTCTGAAGTAAAATATTGGGAGGCAAAGTGAGGCTGCCTAGTAGGGACCTATAATGGCTAAATAAAGCAGAAGATTTCCCATTAGGATTTTCTTGCTATTTCTCAGCAACTTTTGGCTTTATATGGGAAAACACAAGAAATGAAGAGCTAGGTCAGATAAATTTGTTTCTTCTCATCCCAGTATTTTACCTTACAAAAGGAACGTTCCAGGAAGTTATATTATATTTTTTCCACTGTATCTTAAAAGACTGTACATCTCCAAAATTTGATTGCTTGAAGTGCAAACTTGTTACCCTCTGATCTGAATTCTTCCACTGGTTTCTTCCATTGGTTTTGTATCTATATGGTAATTCAGAATCAAAGTTTATTTACTATAATTACCTTTTCCAAATGTCAGGAATATTCTTTGGGAAAATTATAAATTTATAGATTTTTATACTATTCCCCACAGTTTTTATCTTTTTACACTTCTTTATGGAAAAATCCTATCTTGAAGATATGTGTGCAAGTATATAATTTATATACATATGCAGTTATGTTATATCATGCAAAATATGTGATATTATGCTATGCTATATTATATATAAAATCACTCTAACCTCCCGCATTTTAGACCTTCTCCAATCACAATATCTCTATTCTTATGCTTTCTTAAAAATTTGATATAAATTTTCCCAGTACAACTATCATAATAAATACTTTAAAATCATGTGTAAACCTGAGTGACTCCCCAGTCATTAACTAGCATTTGGTCTTTACTATATCAGATAAAACTTGAAACAAAACTTATAAACAAGAAAATTATCAATAGTATGGTAGTTTCCCTTTTATTGTTAATTTAAATTGAATTAAGAGGTCTTTAATTCATTATTAAAATTACTGCCTGACAAAGAGACATAATGTACTTATGTTTCATAGGTTAAATGGATGCTTTGTATTTCCTGGTAGTCATTGTCATGCAAGCAGAGTTCACTGAAAAGTGCCCCAGGCTAGAGAATAGTTACTCTCTAGAACACAAATGCAAATGGAATTTTAGTTTTCAAATGGTACGTATTTCTGGTTAATGATTAGTCTAACACCTTCCATTAGAAACGTATAAAATTGCCATGCAAATATATACCCAGACACATATGCATGGTAAAGATACCTTGGTTGATAACATAAGCTAAATAGTTAGCAACTTATTTTTATGTGCTAGGCAGCAAAACTACTAGATCTTTATTAACCATTTATAAATAATCTTTATAAACCATTTATTAACCACTTGCATTTTATAATTATGCTTAACCACTACAAATCTTAATTTTCATGTTAGGGAGCCAAACTGATTTAATGATTTTGTATGAAAACTCCTTGAATCAAAGCATTATGATTAGTATGAACAACTAATGCTAACTCTGGAGTTAACATTTGGAAATGATTTATAAACATGGGAGATCAGTTTGATAACATTTTTTCAGTGATGGACATTATAACATCATTCAAAGTCAAAAAATATTTATTTTGTGTGCCAAGGACTCCTCTATGCTGTAGCATTAAGGCGTGCTCTTTGCCACCAGTGAGCTTACATTATAAAATTTTAAAATATTAAATGGTCCTAGAAATCATCTAGTGCTTTTGCTATGTTTCATAGTCTAGAAAACTGAAAACCAAGAGGGTCTTATTATCTAAGATCACACAAATAGTAGCAAAGATGACTCAACATGATATGTTAATTAATATTCTCTTTAGCTACAAAATATATATTTCTTCCTAAAATTTGGTGGTTATCACTTTCTTTTTAAAACTTAACAAATAACATGAAAAGATGATAAATAACTGTCAATAATGTTTCTGAGGCATATGCATTAACTTTTGAGTATATATAATCACTTCTTGTGACAGTATTACCATAACACTGAGTCATGAGTAGTGGTGAGTAGTGATGATTTTTTATTACACAGTAATAGCCTTTAGGAATAAAACCTTATACTTTTTTCAAAACGTGGAGCTTCTTATAAGATGGTCCTTTTATTTTTTTTTATTTTTATTTTTATTTTTTTAAAATATTTATTTATTTATTTATTTATTTTTGGCTGTGTTGGGTCTTCGTTTCTGTGCGAGGGCTTTCTCTAGTTGCGGCGAGTGGGGGCCACTCTTCATCGCAGTGCGCGGGCCTCTCACTGTCGCGGCCTCTCTTGTTGCGGAGCACAGGCTCCAGACGCGCAGGCTCGGTAGTTGTGGCTCACGGGCCCAGTTGCTCCGTGGCATGTGGGATCTTCCCAGACCAGGGATCGAACCCGTGTCCCCTGCATTGGCAGGCAGATTCTCAACCACTGCGCCACGAGGGAAGCCCAGATGGTCCTTTTAAACGGGAAATTTAAGTGACTGCTTTCCTTACAATTAAATGCAGACATAAAGAAATGTCAGGATTTCACATCCTTTGAAGAAGATGCCACCAACAGAAGGTAGAAATAACTCGGTTTCTTAAATAATTAATGGAAAACATCTTAACCTTTTGCTCTGGAAATTCATTAGAGGTTTTGATTAGATTTTAACATATCAATAACATAAACCAGCATTTCCCAAGTGTTCCTGGAAAGACCTGATTTTACAGTATGCTATTAATGTGTTAATATTATAAAATTTGGGATGCACTACACTAAATTGGTATCAAAATTTATCTACTATAATTATCTTTTTCAACGTCAGAAAATGTCTCCTCCTTGGGAAAATTCATAAAGTTAAAGATTTTTATAATGACCTCATTTTTTTATCTTTTTAGGTTTCCAACTAAAAAAATCCTATCCCTAAGTGGGGGGAGGGGAAGGAGAGGGGGAGGGAGAATGTAATGTATGTACACATATAAAATTAAGTCAAGTATCATAAATTTCTTGATTTTAAATTTATTTACTTAACCTAATCTATCCTCTACGATTACTTTCTATATTAATGTGTTTTATTTTCTGTAGAGGCTTCTCAATCCATCAGGTAAAGTGAATAAAGTGAAATGTGTAACTAATGTCCCTAGTCCATATCCATGGAAGACCCATGAATCTTTGTGTTACCCATGAGATGAGAAGCCTATTCCTATGCCAGAACAGAATGAAGGAACATGATGATATGGAAACTTTTTAAAAAACATTTCCTGCTATTTAGATACCTAGTAATGATCACATAATACTTTCCTCTTTTCTGCATTTTACCTCTCTCATTCAACCTCATCTTATTCACTTGAAATACCTCCAAGTTAATTGAGGCATATTTGTTTTTTATCTCTATGCTGTAATAGAAGGCTTCAAGGTCAAGAAATTAAAACTATTTGTCCAGGGTCATCTCTGCCATTTTCCCCAGGATGTAGGAAGCTTTACAATTTACCATTAGGTGACTGAGAAGTAACATATAATAGGTTTTCTTTATTTGATTTTACTGAGGGAGTATTTTTAAAAAAATAATCTTTTACTTTTAGAATAGTTTTAGATTTACAGAAAAATTACAAAGATAGTACAAAGAGTTCCTATATATTCCACATCTACCTTCTCCTATTCATTTTACATTAGTATGGTACACTTGCCACAATTAATGAACCGATGTTGATGCATTATTATTAACTGAAGTCCATACTTCATTCAGATTGCCTTAGTTTTTACCTAATGTCCTTTTTCTGTTCCAGGATTCCATCCAAGATACCCCATTACACTTAGTAGTCCTATCTCCTTAGGCTCCCCTTGGCCGTGACAGTTTCTCAGACTAACCTTGTTTTAGAAGACCTTGACAGTTTTGAGGGGTATTGACCAGGTGTAATGTAGGATGCCTCTCTATTGAAATTCATCAAATTTTTCCACTATACAGTTACTCTTTTTCTCCCTTTGCATAATGCACACTTTGGAAGGAAGTCACTAGGAGCAGCCCACACTGAAGGAGTGGGGAGTTCTGCTTTACTTCCTTGAAAGTGCTGTATCTATATATATTATTTAGAATTCTTCTACATGGGAGATCATTCTCTTCCATGTATTTGTTTATTCATTCAATCATTTATTCATATTGGCATGGATCCATAAATATTTATTTTACACTTTGGGTTATAAATTAATATTATGTTATTTATTTTGCTGAACAGATTGTTCCAGCTTTGGGTATTGGGAGCTCTTTCAATTTTATTGGGAGCTCTTTCAATTTTATCCTTTGGCATACCCCCATCACTGTGGGTTTTTCTCAGTGCTTCCTTACTTCCATGCACTATAAGGTTCACCCTGTATATTTCTTGCCCTAGTCCTAGAATCACACATTTCTCCAAGGAAGTCTTTTTATTGGAAAAGTCTTTGAGAAACAAGAGTTGGTATATAGGTGTGCTCATTGTTACTGGGGCTTGTTTTTTCTAGGTCCTGTCAGTCGACAGAGAAAGATAATATACATGTATATATGAACATGTGTATATACACACAACTATGAATATTTCTATATGTAAACACCTGTATTTATATTAAAGTAAACATGAGTTCATACTTGAAGAGGTAATTTTTATGTGGACTCCTATGCTTTATTGAGTAAGTGTCACTTCAGAATTATGCTAAAATAAGGCAGTCATGAATCTGAATAGTTGTTTTTAAGATTCATCAAAAAATGTAAATGAAATATTAGTAATTGAAGAAAAGCTAATGTCTAATTAGTAAGTACTTGTATCAGTGAACCTTAAGAAGGTAAATAATGTATTATTCAAATCAAATTTGATTTCTTTATTATCCTAATCAAAAACAATGATCAAGAATTATGATTTCCTAAATGTGAGCTTTGTGATTCACAGTGTTTCACTGAGTGGGCAGGAAAAGAAAATACGTCCTTCAAAGCACATTTTAGAAGGGAAGCGTCTAAGTTTCATTTAAACAAATAAGGCAAAGGTTGCCCTTCTTCTAATTCTAATTAACACCTTCTATTGAAAACACACATTTTTTTCATATTTATAAAGTTGAAGGTGTAATTATGTCAGAATAAAAGTGTGTATTCTAAAAATAACATAAGTAAAATGAGTGAACCTTTCAAGCCTACTCTATTTTTTCTGTACTATTTTCTCCTGAAAATAAAATGCAGCTATCAGTTCTCTCAACACAATAATTTACTCTATCACTGTCACTTAGTGAAATATACAACACAGTTCTAGGTATATTAAAATGATACTTGTTGAGGAGAAAACCATTGTTTTAGAAGTATGTCAACAACCAAGTAACTATTAGATATATGTACTTTTATAAGAGTAGCTATGCTCCAATAACAAAGGTGGATTTCAAAAGACTATTGGAGGAATCTTTATCTCTCTTGGATTCTTCTGAAAGGAAAAACTGACTTTTCTCTCAGGAGTAGTTATATTTTATTGTATAAGCACGTGATATTGTGTGTCATGAGAAAAAGTATAAAAGCACTAGGTTTACATTAGATGGAGGCTGATTCTTTGAATCATTTCCTCACAAGGGCAGTTTGAAACACCTAGGCTTATGGTTGGCTCTCATGCGTGATACAACTTTGACCTTGGCCCCAGAGGTGACTCAAAGACAATGCTCTTCTCTAGGCCCTGCTCATAACACCATTTTCACGTTGTAAAGCCTCTGTTATTAGCATATTAAAGTTATGGCTTTACTACTCAAGAGATTGGATTGAGAGTCTAGAAATTAAACTTAAAACAGCTTCCTAACATTAGATGGAACCTCAGGTTTTGGTTTTCATTTTTTGTTTGTTTTTTGTTTGTTTGTTTTGTTGTAATAAGTTCTTGGATGATCTCGTCAGGCACATTCTCAGCTTCGAGCTCAATTCCTAGAGTATTAGACTACCAATCATGGCCAGTTAATGCGGTTTAGAGTTATGAAACAAAATAAATTCTATGATTAACACAAGGGCTATAAAAATCTCTAGACTGCTCGTTCTGCACCATGAACTTGTACTCATATTAGACTTCAGGTTTATATTCTGAGTTTACCATTTTGACTTTATGTCTCCTTGGGACAAATGTTCTCACATGACCTTTAATTATTGTACTGCCAGTGGAACCTAGGAAACAGACATCATTAGCAATCTTGCCTGGATAATTAAGAAATAAGTTCAGAGGGATAATTGCTCCATCATTATTTCTCTTTACCTTCTGACAAATTAACTTATTCTTTTTTAATATAATTGAGTTGAGCATATGTTCAAATCTACACAATTAACAATGCATTATTTTAAATTAAAAATTTATACACACACAAACTATGGTTATTCCCTCCTTCTACTCCTATACTTTGGGCAGGTGATGGGGATGGGGTGAGGGTAGAGTTTAAGTCAGTTTCAGCCAATGCTAAGGATCTATTTTGCATTCATCACCTGGGAGTTATGACTATGTCAGTGAGTAGAGAGAATGGGGATTGGAGAAGACAGCCTTTTAAATGTGGCACTGATTGCTTTTGACAGTTTAAATAAAGAAGTTTCTGTGTTATCCTACTGCTCCCTAATGGACTCATGCAGATGAATCAAGACAATACAGAAATGAATTTGAACCAATCTTACAGTGCATTTGATTGTCCTAGCGGGAGTCCTAAAGCAAAGCCTACACTAAGTGATGTGGGAGGTTCTAGAAGATATTAAAGTGTAGCATGAGACAGATCTGTCTAAAGCAATGAGTATTAAAATCTTAAATTGGTGGCAGGATTTAAGACTTTTATAAAGGTTCAAACGTCTGCATGTTTAAGCATACTGACTTTGAGAATGGATTTGTTTCTGAAATAGTTCTTCAAGAGTTAAAATGCACTGCATGTTTTAGTAGCTCCTTCTGGCTATAATGACACAGATAAGAGTCAGTGGCCATAGTCTCTCCAAATTTGTCCAGAAGTTGCCCCTTCACCTCCAGAACTTCCTGATCTCTTAACTAAGACTCAGAAATTCACTGTTAATTGCAAGTCTGGAGTCAGACGAAGATTTTTGGTGAGGAACAAATAATAATAATAAAAAAATTGTTTCCATCTTTTTGCCATCTTTATAGGAGAGAAAATAGAGATAGGCTTATGGTTTGGGGTTTTATGAGTACAGTGAAGAACTAGAATGAGATGAATGAAAAAATCCAAAGAGTAGCGAGATTTTGCCTTCTCTCATCATTTCAGAATGAGCACTTTTCAGTCCATGGCATGAGTTAAAAGGTGGAAAAATAGATTATAAAAATCTAAACACATACAACCAAAACTAATTAACTATTTGTACTTACTACATTTAATTGTGTATCTACCAAAAAGGCTTATAGATTGGAAGAGAGAGTTATTTCAGCTAGTTTCCCCAGAAATATATAAAAGTAATTAACTCTAATAATAGAAGTTTTAAGTAAGAGTTATATATTTATTATTGCTAACTAAAAATCACCAGAATACTTCATTATCATAATATATAATAAAACTCAGTACTGATGGTTGGGTGGGGAATTTTAGAAAGTGTCTTTTCATCAGTAGTTAGAATAGGAAGATACACTGGAAAATTCAAAGTAGGGAAATGGGAATAAAGGATTAATATAAGGGTTGGATGATTAAGGTTAACTTAGGGTATTGGCACTGAGAGAGAGAGCTAACTGCTGTCAGTTACAGTTTTAAGAGATTTACATATACTAAGTGATATAACCTGGCACAGGCCTATAAGTACTCTTTTATTTTACAGAATTTAAGAACCTATTTTAAGGTTGGCATGGATAGATCCTAGCACAATGCTTGGCACATAGTAGATGCTCAGTGAAATGATTAAATAAATTAGTGACTAAGAATGTGAGAGGCAATGAATGACTAAGAAACAACTCCAAGTTTTTAATCTTGGGGAACTGGGAGAGTAGTAGTATTACCAATAGAAAAACTGAAAAAAGTTGGAACTTGGGAAATTGATACATTTGGTATTAAACAAATGGTTAACCTAAAGGGTGCAGAAATAGTTTTAAGAAAAAAACATATGTGAGCAGAGTTTTATCTTTTAAGTTTTTTGGTTCTCCATGGCATCTCATAAAATGTTAAATATCTCTCATGGATGAGGAGATTGGGATATATGCTGATTACTGGGACTGCTTCTTTCTGATTCTCAGAAACTTTTTCTTTATAACCTTTTCTTTTATAAACTGGATTTAATTTCGTCTGTACATTTTAACTTTAATGGAGGATAGACTACAGAGAGAAAAAGTCAAAAGTTGTAAGAGTGCAAGATGCCGGCTTAAATGGGACAGGAAAGCTAAAGTAATATTTAATTGTAAGATGTCTAATAGCCATTTTCATTGACTTTTTTGGAAGGTTACAGAGGGAACTTGAAGTGCTTTGCAGTGCTGCAAAGATTATGATAACCAAATCAGTAGAGGAGCAATAAAAAAGTTGAAGCAAAAGGGAAAAGATAAGGATTATTGAAGGGAATGCATAAGCATGCAAGAGAAAATTCCTTAGCAATGAGCTGTCTATATTTAATTCCTCTCTTTCTCCAAATTGTCCTGAATTATTTACATATTGAATAATTAGAAGCTAAACCATCAGCTGTCCAATAGAAGTCCATTATAAACTTGTATATAATAAAAACTTATAAAATATGATTAGATGGGAAGGCAGTTATTAATCCTGCCAGCAATACCAGCTTAAAATGTTTCCATTACAATGAGCATGAACTAGAAAGGAGCCTATTTTTCTTAATATAAAAGACTTAAATGTGTTTGCTAATTAATATATGTTGACTAAGCTTCACTGTTTCTGTGCCAATTTTATTATTACACTAATCATTTCACGTTCTATTATAATTATAATGTAGATCGTGACTATTGGCAGATGAAGGTTATGGATGGTGGGAAAAACTAATTGTGTCTCCAGCAAATATAGGAAGATAAGCAGTAAATCCAATTAGAATAGCAAATTGATTGATCAACTATATTGTGTATTAATTTTGATAATCAACCCAAGATTTTATTATTTCAATATTAGTTAATGGCTGAAATAGCAAATATGTGGAAAGGTACATTTACAGCACTGCTTAAAAACCAAGGGTGATTTTGACCCCAGGAGACCTTTGCCAATGTCTGGAGACATTTTTGATGATTGTTATGATTTGGGGAATGGGTGTTGCTACCAGCATCTAGTGGGTGCAATAAGGCACAGGTCAGCCTCCATAAGAAATAATTATTTAGTACAAAATGGCAACAGTGCTGGAGCTGAAAAGCCCTAATTTCCAGCATGTATTTGTTATGGTTGTTTGTCCTCAAATTTTCCTTATTTGGGATTATATATGTATTGCCATGGACTTCAGATTATCTATAATAACTCTCAAAAGAACTCCTTTCTCTTTGTAAAGGTCACATGGTTAAGACCATCCTTATATGTCTTAATGATCATAAAATGATGACAACAGTGACTTGATGTCTAAAATATTTTCGCTCCAAGGCAAATTTTCATTACTTTAACCTAATTATTTTCTCCATTTTATGTCAACTACAAGATAGGATGGTGTCTGGGAAAGACATAGACATGTGGTGAGGACAACCTATGTCTTCATGTCCTTGAGAAACAATTGCTCATTCATTAACCTAACTGGAAAACTCAAACCTGAACGCTTTTATTCATTTTCATTTTGTTTGACAACTATAGGTCTAAATATTATAAATATTCCTCCACAACAAATATCGAACTACAGATGTTTTCTGCATGTAGTTTAAACTGTGATTTTAAAAAGTTTCTTACTGTCCTTTTTTTTAACTGATATATCATTCACTTTTTTTAAAAAAACTTGTTTATTTATGAATCTATTCAATTCTGATTGCCTCTACAGCCACTGTGAAATGTCATCCCAACAAGACTTGTTTTGCCTAGTCTTTCTTGCCTTTCTCCAATCCACGGATCATATAACATTTAGAATGCTCTTAACACTACTTGTGTGCCACGCTAGGCTTTGATTCCTCTAGTGATTCCCACTGTACTTCAGATAAAATTCAAGATGCTTAAAATTACCTACAGGGGTGCTAATGATTTGGCCCCTGCTTCCCTATTTTATGTCTCAGGTTCTTTCTCAGATGAATGTGTTCTGATGACATCAACTTTGCTCTTCCTGCCTTAGGGACTTTGAATATGCTGAATGCTCTCTCTAGCAAGCTCTTCTTAATCATTATGATCTCTGTCTAGATGTCATTTCCTCACATAAGCCTTGTATAACTTTGCTCATTTAAAATTAGGGACCCCCTCCTTTAATATTTAATTTTGTTATTCATAGCATAATAAGAGTATGTAATTATCCATCTATTTTATTTTATAAGTGTTTGAGTAATATACCTCTCCAACTAGAGAGTAAACTCATCAAGGCACCAATATATCTCAGTATTGCTCATCCTTGTCTTAACAGATCCCAAAACAGTACCTGACAGAAAACAGACACTCAATAAACCTAGAATGCTTCAGTGTAATTTAAGACTATTGTGATTAACTAATTAACCTTTTATCATTCAGAATAAGTAATGCAATTTTTAATCTTATCATATGCCTTATTTCACAAATATACTTAGAACTACAGTTAAAAAAAAAAATTCCTTCAACCATGCAAGATATAGTTTTTGAGGAGTTGTTGAACTTGGATGACATAATCAGAAGCTGTCAAAGCACATATCATGACAACTTTTAGCCTGAGACTGCCAGTCAAGATGTATTCCATTTAAAACAATCATGAGGTGAGAAGCAAAAAGAACTACAATCCTGCAGCCTGTGGAACAAAAACCAAATTCACAGAAAGATAGACAAGATGAAAAGGCAAAGGGCTATGTAACAGATGAAGGAACAAGATAAAACCCCAGAAAAACAGCTAAATGAAGTGGAGATAGGCAACATTCCAGAAAAAGAAATCAGAATAATGATAGTGAAGATGATCCAGGACCTCGGAAAAAGAATGGAGGCAAAGACCGAGAAGACGCGAGAAATGTTTAACAAAGACCTAGAAGAATTAAAGAACAAACAAACAGAGATGACCAATACAATAACTGAAATGAAAACTACACAACAAGGAATCAATAGCAGAATAACTGAGGCAGAAGAACGGTTAAGTGACCTGGAAGACAGAATGGTGGAATTCACTGCTGCGGAACAGAATAAAGAAAAAAGAATGAAAAGAAATGAAGACAGCCTAAGAGACCTCTGGGACAACATTAAACGCAACAACATTTGCATTATAGGGGTCCCAGAAGGAGAAGAGAGAGAGAAAGGACCACAGAAAATATTTGTAGAGATTATAGTCGAAAACTTCCCTAACATGGGAAAGGAAATAGCCACCCAAATCCAGGAAGCACAGCAAGTCCCAAACAGGGTAAACCCAAGGAGGAACACGTCGAGACACATAGTAATCAAATTGGTAAAAATTAAAGACAAAGAAAAATTATTGAAAGTAGCAAGGGAAAAACAACAAGTAACATACAAGGGAACACCCATAAGGTCAACAGCTGATTTCTCAGCAGAAACTCTACAAGTCAGAAGGGAGTGGCATGACATATTTAAAGTGATGAAAGGGAAGAACATACAACCAAGATTACTCTACCCATCAAGGATCTCATTCAGATTCAATGGAGAAATCAAAAGCTTTACAGACAAGCAAAAGCTAAGAGAATTCAGCACCACCAAACCAGCTCTACAACAAATGCTAAAGGAACTTCCCTCAGTGGGAAACACAAGAGAAGAAAAGGACCTTCAAAAACAAACCCAAAACAATTAAGAAAATGGTAATAGGAACATACATAATGATACTTACCTTAAATGTGAATGGATTAAATACTCCACCCAAAAGACACAGGCTTGCTGAATGGATACAAAAAGAAGACCCATATATATGCTGTCTACAAGAGACCCACATCAGACCTAGGGACACATACAGACTGAAAGTGAGGGGATGGAAAAAGATAATCCATGCAAATGAAAATCAAAAGAAAGCTGGAGTAGCAATACTCATATCAGATAAAATAGACTTTAAAATAAAGAATGTTACAAGAGACAAGGAAGGACACTACATAATGATCAAGGGATCCATCCAAGAAGAAGACATAACAATTTTAAATATATATGCACCCAACATAGGAGCACCTCAATACATAAGGCAACTGCTAACAGCTATAAAAGAGGAAATCGACAGAAACACAATAATAGTGGGGGAATTTAACACCTCACTTACACCAATGGACAGATCATCCAAACAGAAAATTAATAAGGAAACACAAGCTTTAAATGACACAATAGAACAGATAGATTTACTTGATATTTATAGGACATTCCATCCAAAAACAGCATATTACACTTTCTTCTCAAGTGTGCATGGAACATTCTCCAGGATTGATCACATCTTGGGTCACAAATCAAGCCTCAGTAAATTTAAGAAAATTGAAATCATATCAAGCATCTTTTCTGATCATGATGCTATGAGATTAGAAATCAATCACAGGGAGAAAAACATAAAAAACACAAACACATGGAGGCTAAACAATACGTTACTAAATAACCAAGACATCACTGAAGAAATCAAATAGGAAATCAAAAAATACCTAGAGACAAATGACAATGAAAACACGAAGATCCAAAACCTATGCGATGCAGGAAAAGTAGTTCTAAGGGGGAAGTTTATAACAATACAAGCCTACATCAATAAACAAGAAAAATCTCAAATAAACAATCTAACCTTACACCTAAAAGAACTAGAGAAAGAAGAACAAACAAAACCCAAAGTTAGCAGAAGGAAAGAAAGCATAAAGATCAGAGCAGAAATAAATGAAAATGAAATGAAGGAAAGGATAGCAAAGATCAGTAAAACTAAAAGCTGGTTCTTTGAGAAGATAAACAAAATTGATAAACCATTAGCCAGGCTAATCAAGAAAAAAAGGGAGAAGACTCAAATCAATAGAATTTGAAATGAAAAAGGAGAAGTAACACCTGACACTGCAGAAATACAAAGGATCATGAGAGATTACTACAAGCAACTATATGCCAATAAAATGGACAGCCTCGAAGAAATGGACAAATTCTTAGAAATGCACAACCTTCCAAGACTGAACCAGGAAGAAATAGAAAATATGAACAGACCAATCACAAGCACTGAAATTGAAACTGTGACTAAAAATCTTCCAACAAACAAAAGCCCAGGACCAGATGGCTTCACAGGTGAAGCATTTAGAGAAGAGCTAACACCTATCCTCTCAAACTCTTCCAAAATATAGCAGAGGGAGGAACACTCCCAAATTGATTCTATGAGGCCACCATAACCCTGATACCGAAACCAGACAAAGATGTCACAAAGAAAGAAAACTACAGGCCAATATCACTGATGAACATAGATGCAAAAATCCTCAACAAAATACTAGCAAACAGAATCCAACAACACATTAAAAGGATCATACACCATGATCAAGCGGGCTTTATCCCAGGAATGCAAGGATTCTTCAATATACACAAATCAATCAATGTGATACACCATATTAACAAATTGAAGGATAAAAACCATATGATCATCTCCATAGATGCAGAAAAAGCCTTTGACAAAATTCAACACCGATTTATGATAAAAACTCTCCAGCAGGTGGGCATAGAGGGAACCTACCTCAACATAATAAAGGCCATATACGACAAACCCACAGCCAACATCATTCTCAATGCTGAAAAACTGAAAGCATTTCCTCTAAGATCAGGAACAAGACAAGGTTGCCCACTCTCACCACTATTATTCAACATAGTTGTGGAAGTCCTAGCCACGGCAATCAGAGAAGAAAAAGAAACAAAAGGAATACAAATTGGAAAAGAAGAAGTAAAACTTCTACTGTTTGTAGATGACATGATACCATACACAGAGAATCCTAAAGATGTCACCAGAAAACTACTAGAGCTAAGCAATTAATTTGGTAAAGTTGCAGGATACAAAATTAATGAACAGAAATATCTTGCATTTCTATACACTAATGATGAAAATCTGAAAGAGAAATTAAGGAAATACTCCCGTTTACCACTGCAACAAAAAGAATAAAATACCTAGGCATAAACCTACCTAGGGAGACAAAAGACCTGTATGCAGAAAACTATCAGACACTGATGAAAGGAATTAAAGATGATACAAACAGTTGGAGAGATATACCATGTTCTTGGATTGGAAGAATCAATATTGTAAAAATGACTCTATTACCCAAAGATTGAATTACAGATTCAATGCAATCCCTATCAAGTTACCAATGGCCTTTCTGACAGAACTGGAACAAAAAAATCTTAAAATTTGTATGGAGACACAGAAGACCCTGAATAGCCAAAGCAGTCTTGAGGGAAAAAAACGGAGCTGGACGAATCAGGCTCCCAGACTTCAGACTATACTGCAAAGCGACAGTAATCAAGATAATATGGTACTAGCACAAAAACAGAAATATAGATCAATGAAACAGGATAGAAAGCCCAGAGATAAACGCATGCACCTATGGTCAACTAATCTATGACAAAGGAGGCAAGGATATACAATGGAGAAAAGACAGTCTCTTCAATAAGTGGTGCTGGGAAAACTGGACAGCTACATGTAAAAGAATGAAATTAGAACACTCCCTAACACCATACACAAACATAAACTCAAAATGGATTAGAGACCTAAATTTAAGACTGGACACTATAAAACTCTTAGAGGAAAACATAGAAAGAACACTCTTTGACATAAATCACAGCAAGATCTTTTTTGATCCATCTCCTAGAGTAATTGAAATAAAAACAAAAATAAACAAATGGGACCTAATGAAGCTTAAAAGTTTTTGCACAGCAAAGGAAACTACAAACAAGATGAAAAGACAACCCTCAGAATGGGAGAAAATATTTGCAAATGAGTCAACGGACAAAGGATTAATCTCCAAAATATATAAACAGCTCATGCAGCTCAATATTAAAGAAACAAACAACCCAATCCAAAAATGGGCAGAAGACCTAAATAGACATTTCTCCAAAGAAGACATACAGATGTCCAGGAAGCACATGAAAAGCTGCTCAACATCACTAATTATTAGAGAAATGCAAATCAAAACTACGATGAGGTATCACCTCACACCAGTTAGAATGGGCATCATTAGAAAATCTACAAACAACAAACGCTGGAGAGGGTGTGGAGAAAAGGGAACCCTCTTGCACTGTTGGTGGGGATGTAAATTGATACAGCCAATATGGAGAACAGTATGGAAGTTCCTTAAAAAACTAAAATTAGTATTACTATATGACCCAGCAATCCCACTACCTGTCATACACCCAGAGAAATCCATAATTCAAAAAGACACATGCACCCTAATGTTCATTGCATTACTATTTACAATAGCCAGGACATGGAAGCAACCTTAATGCCCATCGACAGATGAATGGATAAAGAAGATTTGGTACATATATACAATGGAATATTACTCAGTCATATAAAGGGATGAAATCGGGTCATTTTTAGAGACGTGGCTGGATCTAGAGACTGTCATACAGAGTGAAATAAGTCAGAAAGAGAAAAACAAATATCGTAGATTAACGCATATATGTGGAACCTAGAAAAATGGTACAGATGAACAGGTTTGCAGGGCAGAAATTGAGACACACATGCAGAGAATAAATGTATGGACACCAAGGGGGGAAAGTGGCGCAGGAGTGGTGGTGTGATGATTTGGGAGATTGTGATTGACATGTATACACTAATATGTATCAAATGGATAACTAATAAGAACCTGCTGTATAAAAAAATAAAATTAAATTAAAAAATAAAACAATCATAAGGCAATTTGCTTATAGTATTTAAGATGGTTAGTGAGAAAACATACCTAGTTATTCTATAATAACAAGATACACTGTAAAGATGGCAGACAACTAGACTGAACTAGAACTACTCAATGAGAAGTACAGAAGTAAGGGTATTTTCTGTTATTTTGGAAATTTTGTGGGACTGCATCAAACTGCTCTTTCATATTCACCTATGGTTTCTGTTCTATATTTACAGAACTGGTCACTTTGAATCTTATGCTCATCTTTCTTTTTTTTTTTTTAGAAAACTATGTTAATTAAATCTCACTTTTGATTGAACACTAATCTAATATGTCTCAATTTTTTATGCATTAAGAAATAGGGTTTACTAAAGATAGAACTTACGTCTAGTTATAAAATTGTATTACGCTAATCATGGGCTTATCAGTAATCATTAAGAAAGAAACTGTTGTCATGGATCCAGTAGACCATGTTCACTTGTAAGAGATATGTCCTAAGAACTTTCCTAAATCCCTAATTTTTGTGATTACAAGAAAAAATTCATCCATAGGGTCCTGTTTTCCTATTTTTATATAGTAGTTTATACTAACAATAATAATGAAAAGAAAAATGAGGCAGTGTAACATATGGATTGGAACTGAGATTTTAATGGAATCAGAAGAGTGCAAAGCTGGAAGTACATATTCACGTATACTTAGCACAGGGTACCTGACAGAATCCCAAAGTAAATCACAGATACAGGGATCATTCACACGGTCTCAGATGCAAAGTGCGAATGCTGTCGTCAATGATAACACAAGCAAAGGAACAAACATTAGCTACTTCATTGCCCTTGTTTGTGATCATCTACTAAACATAAAATTCAATTGTTCTTTCGACTTGAAGATTCAGTTTAATTTTCCTATGAGGAATACTTGTAAACAGTTTAAAAGACAGATAGTACAAAAGATTTTATAGCAATCACATCTGGTCCCACTTTTTCCACTTCCCAGTTGGACTCAAGGCGCCAACTCCTTTCAGTTCTTTTAGCTACTGCTTCCATGTTTTAAAAGTAATTAATGCAATTCAACCATTCAGTAAACAGTTACTGTCTCCAATGTGCCAGGCACTGTTCTAGGCACTTGGGACAAATGAGCAAACAAAGAAAGACACCTGCCCTCATGGAGCTTGTAATCTAAAGGGGAGGGGCACAAAAATAGATTTGATAAATTAGTAGAACATAGTAACTTATATAGTATAATAGAGAATATCTGCTATGGAAAAGGAAAAAGAATAGGGCAAGATGGGTGGAAAGTACTGAAGGGAAAAGTAGTCAGCAATTTTGAATAAAGTGATCAGGGTAACCTTTCAAAGAATGCGACATTTGAGCAAAGACTTGACAGAGAGGGAGTTGCCATATGGATGTTTCCTTAGAGTTCCTGTACTCTATGCATTTGCTACTTTTATTCTCTGTTTTTCCTATTTTAGACATTCCTGAAATATCTGTCGATCCTTGAAGATTCATTTGGATTTAACAGTAAGGGATTTAAAGCATTTTATATGCTCTGTGTACATGGGTAGTGCTTGTTGATTGGTAGAATTCATTTTAGGGTGATAAAGCAACAAATCATCCTTTCTATTGGAAAGCCCCAAATATTAGTATCTTACTTATTTTCTCTAGGAGGGGTCAGTTTCTCTAGAGAAAAAACTCTCTCTCTCTCTGTATATATATAGTTCCTGGTCTTGGAGCATAAGTATGGCTGCTGGCCTTGTAATGGATTAGGGAATAAAGCTGAGGGTCTTACTATTCACTTAGAGAATTTTATTTAATTTCCATCCTTCAATATTCTTGGTGTTTTGCATTCAGGAACTTCCTCAATAATTTCTCCTTGAGAGAAGGAGATAATCCACTGGCTCTTGTAGATCTGAGTTGGGGTTGTCACTGGCTACCTGGAAAAGGACAGTATATCCTAGCAGTCTAAGTGTGCCTTCAATAGATTTGTCCACTACTTCTCTTATTTTCAAGCCCATCTTTTACTCTCACCCTCCAGGGTCCCTGGTCTCTTAAATTCCTAAACCTTTCTGGGAATCTGTTGGAAAATCACCTTGATTCTTAACTTTACCCTTTCTCTCTGCACATTTTAGCATTTTCTGTTTCACTAATTCAGTTAACATATCTCAGACCAAGTTCCATTTTCCAAAACTGCGTTTATATCTTGTCCAGCTGCAGTTTCATTTTGTATTCTGTCATTATAGATATTTACATTTTTAATTCTTTTTTAGTACTATTGGTAGAGTTCCTGAGGGCACAGCAATAGATATGAAGTCAATCAACCATGTTTAACCAGAAGTCAGTACAATTCAGTTAAATAAATATTTATCTGGGCTCTATCTAGTGAGAGGCACTGTGCAAGGTGTTATTGGGAACACACAAATTATTAGAATGATTTCTAGGCTGCAAAGGCTCAAAGGTTTGTGTGGGAGATAGATACAACCTTATACAGCCCTAACTCAAACCAGATTGATAAATACCATATACTGAGTTGAATAGTGCCCTCCAAAAATGCACATCCACCAAGAACCCCAGAACACAGCCTTATTCGGAAATAGGTCTTTGCAATTGTAGTCAAGTTAAGATGAGGTTATGTTGGATTAGGAACTCCTGGGGCCACTAGAAGCTGAAACAAGCAAGGAAGGCGTCTTCTCTAGAGGAAACATGGCCATGCTGAGACCTTGATTTCAGATTTCTAGCTTCCAGCATTTGAGAGAATAAGTTTCCTTTGTTTTAAGACACCAAGTTTGTGGTACTCTGTTATGGCAGCTCTAGGAAATTGGAACATGTTATAATACCAGTACAAAGTGTAATAGAACACAAGCAGAACACAGCTCACCACATGTAACATAGGAGAGACGAGAACCTCTGCATTTACCTTTGATCAAGTGGAAATTCTACAAGTGAAAATGTGTTTGACATTATTAAATTATATGAAGCTCTTGATTATTTGACTGCTTTTTCAGTGACAATTGCTAAAGTGAAGCTTTTTTACCACATCTACACATTTACACTTTAAAAATCACATCGTTTCTCAAAAATAATACCTTCTGAATATATTTGAGAAAATAAAAGCACACACAGTTAACATCATGTAGTCATTATTTCTGAAAGAAAGTTGAATTGTGATTACAAGGCATTCTTGGCTCATGAATTTCTTTTCTATCAATAGCCATGCCCTCATTACATTTAGGCTGGCTTTCTAACTTCATTAACATTGAGAGTAACTTTTAAAGAAATATTCTATTTTATTATTATAATTCAAGTTGTTACCAAGATTATCTCAGATAAAGCAAGAGTAACACTTTTTGGCATATATATTTGAATGTCTTGGAAGTGGAGATGAATGTTTAAAAAATTGAAGTCTAGAAAGAGATAAATCTTGTTTGACAAATCCTAAAGACATCTGAAGAAAGTGAGAAGTGCTGGTGATGTAAGATTCAAATTGTTAACATTTGTTCAGCAATTACGTATGAATTAACCAACCAATCGTTATAGAATTGATGCTCCTAAGACATTTCCAGTAAGCTTTGCAATCTAATTTTTAAAAGTTAACCAAAATCTTTAGGGAAGCTGAACCGGTGAAACAAGCTATGGCTGTAAACGCACTGCAGTTATCTGAAAATTGTTTAGATAGAGAGGAAAAAGACTTCATTCATCATTTGTAAGATCAAACATTTCCACTTGAGTAACTCACAATATATAATAAAATAGTTTGGTCCAGTTTCTCTCTTGGAGGCCAAGCACATACTAGCAATGTTTTTTTTCAAGCTTAAAAAGTGAAGAGTCTTTATTTTCTTCTAAAATCCTATAGCCTCATCCAAAACGAAATTGTAGCTTGCCTCCAGGCCCATGCCTCCTCCTGTATTCCCTTTATTGATAAACTGAAGCATGCAATTGTCAAGAGAGAAAACTGAGTCTTCCTAAACTATCATTCAGCTCTAACATCCAATCAGTTGCTGAGTTCTTTTTTTTTTTAAACATCTTTATTGAAGTATAATTGCCTTACAATGGTGTGTTAGCTTCTGCTTTATAACAAAGTGAATCAGTTATACATATACAATATGTTCCCATTTCTCTTCCCTCTTGCATCTCCCTCCCCCCCACCCTCCCCATCCCACCCCTCTAGGTGGTCACAAAGCACCGAGCTGATCTCCCTGTGCTATGCGGCTGCTTCCCACTAGTTATCTATTTTACATTTGGTAGTGTATATATGTCCATGACACTCTCTTACCCTGTCACATCTCACCCCACCCCCTCCCCATATCCTCAAGTCCATTCTCTAGTAGGTCTGTGTCTTTATTCCCGTCTTGCCACTAGGTTCTTCATGGCCTTTTTTTTTTTTCCTTAGATTCCGTATATATGTGTTAGCATACTGTATTTGTTTTTCTCTTTCTGACTTACTTCACTCTGTATGACAGACTCTAAATCCATCCACCTCATTACAAATACCTCCATTTCATTTCTTTTTATGGCTGAGTAATATTCCATTGTATATATGTGCCACATCTTCTTTATCCATTCATCTGTCGATGGACATTTAGGTTGCTTCCATGTCCTGGCTATTGTAAATAGAGCTGCAATGAACATTTTGGTACATGACTCTTTTTGACCTATGGTTTTCTCAGGGTATATGCCCAGTATTGGGATTGCTGGGTCGTATGGTAGTTCTATTTGTAGTTTTTTAAGGAACCTCCATACTGTTCTCCATAGTGGCTATAGTTGCTGAGTTCTTAAACCACTAATCTCATGCCTTGGCCTCTTTTCTATTCTCTCCACCACTGCTCCAGGTAGGATCCCATTACTTCTTGACTAAATTACCCTAGTGGTCTCCCAGGTGGTTTCTCCTAGACCATTTTCTACACCATTCCCAGAATGATCATTCTGAATTACAAATCTGGTCAACTTAATCCTTGTTTAAAATCCTTCAATGCTCCCTATAATTTTCAGAATAAAATTCATACTCCTTAGCTTAGCACAAAAAGCCCTTTATGATCTTTCATGCTAATAGTTCAGCATGATTTCCCAAGACCTCATCACATTGTTTGCTCTAGCTGCATTAAACCATCAGATCAAAACCTTGGGGCACATTCTGTTCATCTCCACCATGCCCTTGCCCATATTCTCCTCTTAAAGTGGGGCTACCCCTCCCCACCATTTATGATAAGCTGATGATACGTTATCCTGCAAAACTCCTTTCAAATGCCCCCTCCTTGGTGGGTTTGTCAACCATTAAGGTGTAGTATAGCCAGGTAACCAGCTTAATATTTGAGCTTTCAGCCTGGAAACAAATAAAGAAAATAGGGCATTTATAACTATGGTATTTTTAAGTAAGTTTTACTCTTACCGTATGTGATCTAATTTGTGATAGACTACTTTTTAATGCAATCCCTAATGCATAATAGCTAAGAACAGTGTTTAAGAGCATGGCCTCTGGAATTAGTCATCCTGTGTTCAAATCCTGGCACTATCATTTGCTAGCTGTGTGATTTTGGGCAAATACTCCTCTAAGCATCAAATTGCAACAAAGTAATACCACTGACTGATGGCACAGAGCTCATATTTATCTGCAGATCGTTCATGATTTCATCATACAAATCCTAGAACTGTATTTTATTTTATTTTTTATTTTTTAACTTCCTTATTGGAGTATAATTGCTTTACAATGGTGTGTTAATTTCTGCTTTATAACAAAGTGAATCAGTTATACATATACATATATCCCCATATCTCTTCCCTCTTGCGTCTCCCTCCCTCCCACCCTCCCTATCCCACCCCTCTAGGTGGTCACAAAGCACTGAGCTGATCTCTCTGTGCTATGCGGCTGCTTCCCACTGGCTATCTATTTTACATTTGGTAGTGTATATATGTCCATGCCACTGTCTCACTTCGCCCCAGCTTACCCTTCCCCCTCCCCATATCCTCAAGTCCATTTTCTAGTAGGTCAGCGTCTTTATTCCCGTCTTGCCCTAGAACTGTATTTTAAAAGGAATAAGTTTATAGGTACTTATAATCAGTCTAGATCCTAAATGATCTGAATGGAAAGAATATTGCTGTAATATGTTAAATACCTGCTACAATAATCTTTGGACGGCCAAAATACTAATAGAACTCAGCATCGTCTAATGTTATGCTGCTTACTGAAGCACTATTTCTTGAGAATAAATCATTGGAAAGAGAAGCAAGAGATGGACTTTGTGGTGAGATATTCTTTTTGTAATTCCTCACCTGTTCTCACTAGGAATAAAGCCAATCTACTAGAAACTGGTATTTGCTACCTAGGGTTGCTATTTACTGCCTCAGCTTTATCAACAGAGAGAATCCAAATAATGAATTCAGAGTAGTTTTATCTTCTATTTAACTGTACCCGATTAAAATACACATACAATTAGAAGTTTATTTTTGTAGATTAAAGTTATTAAAATGGATATTTTGATGCAATTTAAACATAATTTATTCTACAGAAGAAATAATATTTTTGTGTTGAATTTTCATCACATGAATTTATTTAAACTACAAAATTCTCAAACACTGTGAAGCATGCTGGGTTAATTAGCATTAGAGAGCAAAAATATCATTGCATGTTATTTACAGTAGAATCTTCAAGCTCTTTTGGCGAGATTCATGTTCTAGCACATTTTCCAGAAATAACACTTAATAATGCTACATGATATAAGTGATATAAATTAAGCTGAATCATGAAATGAGGCACTTATTTTTCTTCTCAGCCTTTCTGAAGAGTAGAAGAGAAAGAAACAGTAATTTATTTGAAAGTTTTTGTTCTTTTTTTTTTTAAATGAAAAATATTATTTTCACAAGAAGTTCATGTTTTTGAGAGGTAGCCCTAGGACAACTTGGTGCCCTGCTCTTGCCTGATCTGTAATTTTGTATCTCTGCTGTATCTTTTTCTGCTCGCCCCAAACCCCATCCCGACACAAACACTTGAATTTACTTTCCTAAATGGTGTAGGTAAACTCTTAAGAAACTTGCTTTCAATGAAACAAAACAAAACAACTTATAGCAGAGTATCAGCTTTCAAGAGAATGTCGCAAATCAACATTAGGTGGTAGGCATAAAGCAAAAGCTATCCAGCTGATAGAATCATCTACTTTACCTTATCTCATAGGTTCACATGCCTGCCTCTAAAATCAATACTTCTTGGGACTGACAAAGACTCCTTCCTCTTTGACCTAACTTTAATCAGGTTCCCCGAGCTCTCTGCTGGACAAGGTTTGACTTCGAGCTTCCCTCACTGTACCTCAAGAATCCAGTTTGAAAAAAAAAGAATCCAGTTTGGGCAAGAATACTGATGAGTCAGCTTAGTGAAAATTTCCTACCCTTGGTATGTGCCGATTCTAGATATCTGATTTGAATTCCTTATCCCCCAAACTCAAAATCTTATCACCCTGGCCTGCCTTCAGCAAGAAATCCATTGAGCACATGCAGCAAGAATCTCCCTTACCCCGGATATTTCCTCTTAGTAATTTTATATCCACTGATTCTTACCCTTCTCCGTAGTTATAAATCCCTGCTTGTCCTCATTGGGGTTGGAGTTTAATCCCCTTTCTTTCCCTGACTACAAAACCTCACTGTAGTAGCTCCCTTTGAATAAAGTCTGCTTTACCATCTTTAACAAGTATCATGAATAATTTTTCTCTTTAACAAGTCCTCAGGCCAAATATTTCCTCTTTTCTGGTCTCATAGAACCAGGACACATTTCTTTGAGGCTACAGAATTACAGAAAACTCCCTCAGTACATCAAAGAGGGCTTCTAAGAGAATACTACTCCACAACAGAGTAGAATCTTTGATACTTTATATTGTCTATGCTGTCATAAATTTTTTACATAGAATCTTTGAAGACAAAACATGGCACAAATTTATTCAGTTCATCTATCCTCTCATCTGTACTGCCATAATCTTACATAGTAAGTGATCAAAAATATTGATTGAATGAATTTCAGTTGTATATTTGTAAAGAGTAGAATTTTCCAACTTATTCTTGTTCTCCATTTGGGAATAGAGGTTTCTATTCTGAATTCAGCTCAATTTGAATATGTAATAATTTAAATAGGAATCTCTCTTCCTGAGATGGATCATGAGTTTCCCCCTTAGAATGGTGTGAAGATGCTTGTTTTTTTTTTTTTTTTTCCTACCTAGGATTTAATTTAGAATCATGTTATGGGAGTTGGACACTTATCTGAGAACTTTCTCTACTATCCCAGCATTCTGCAAATTGATTGGGGAAATAAAATATTACCCTGAAAAGAAACTCTCATTCAGGATTCCCTATGGGTCTCAATTATTCCAAACTTGATATACCAAGGCAGCAACTTCATATAGGTGGTTACTGTTTTGGTTCTGCTGATGTTTGTGTAGTGGTGCTTGAAGAAAGAGTAAGAAGATAGAGAAACCATTTGAGGATTTAATGACCAAGCATGGTGGGACACGCCATAGAGAGGGCAGGTTTCAAAATAGCATTACTACACACAGATGTACACCTTGCACTACCGAGTCCTTATCTAGTTTCCATACCTGTCCTATCATCAAGTTGCACACTCTCATCATGAGGCCTTGTCTGTTGCTTCTCTCCTTGCTTCTTAACCTTTCTCCCTTCTCTGGCCTACATTTCCTGCAAGTGAAATGTGCTGAAGGTAACTGATACACTGAGAGCCAACTTCCTTTAAAAGAAATCAGCAGACCTGACTTGACAACCATGTCTTCAGCAAAAAAAGGCAGACACACAAAAAATGCCCTAATTTGTAGTCTATTTAATGAATAGTTATTGCATGCCTACTATGTGTAAAGCACTTTCACATATGGTGTCACATTTAATGCCGGGTGGTAGAACCATGTTTGATATGTAAATGAATACTCCAAGGGAGTAAATAATCAGTAACCATAGCAAATAAACATTACTACCAGGATTCAAACTCTTGTCTATTTGAGTCAAAGTTTGCACAGGGCACAATAGGAAGGGGCAAATGCCAGTAGGTAATTACTAGCATTTATGGCATGTTTTAGTTGCTTTCATTAAATTATCTCAAAACAACACTGTGAAGTAGATATTTTCATTTCCAATTCCAAAGAGAAACTAAAGGTTCACATAGATTAAATAACTTGTGTGAGGTCACAAAGCCAGAAGGTGGTTGAGCAGGCACTTAATCCACGTCAAACACTTAATTGGTATGCTATGATGCTATGTGGCCATATAACAAGAGGTGTACAGAATTTCAGGAAAGGTCCAAATATTATGTACAGCTACCACCAAATTAAAAAGAAAATTGATAACAAACTGGACAAAATCACCAAAAGACTTCAGAAACAAGGCATTGCTCCAGTGTCTTTCTATCTGATTAGTTTGGGAAACTCTCTAATCCTGAATTACATTAACAAGATACTCCCAAAAACCTGTTGCAGAGAAAATAAGTAAAGGTTATTATCATTTTACTTAAGAAGAATTTAGAAGAATGAAAGCTCTTTCTTGCATGTGATTTTCTAAACTTACCCCATAATTAGCTGTGAAAATGAGATTAGAAACTCCTGTCTCTGACAACCAAATCATTCCTTAATCTAAGCTGCAATCATTATAGAAATTTAAGGCTTGGAGATCCACCATTGTTTTAAACAGAATACAGAATCAAAACTCTCATTCTCCATTTGAAAAACCACTGAAACCAACTGACCTGTACTTTGCAAGAAATTGTGTTCATTGACTGTATCCTTGGTAGATAAAAATAGAATGTATAAAGCAATTAATTAAAATATAATCAGTAAACAATAATCCTAACCTTGCACATGAACTTTTTATCCCAGTGTCAATAATAGGTTTTAAGAGACATTATGAATTACAGATAAATGTAGTCAAATATATTGCAATTTTAATTTGCTAGCCCTGTTTATTCTCAACAAAGGAAGTATACATGTAATACCCTGAAAATGTGTTTTCTAATTAAACATTTCTTTTGTTTAATTAGTGCCTCATGTCACAAACATTAAATTTGACTTCATTTGAATCAAAAGATTCCATTTGATCCTTAAAAAAGCTAAAAAAAATATGAAGGACCAGCTTTACTATACCCATTTAAAAACTGTAGGAACTGAGGCTAAGAGAGTGTAAATAATCAATCTAGAATGTTAGAGCACTTTGAATTGCAATTGGAGTCTAACTCCAAAACCATGGGGAATAAATGTGAATTAGATTTTAAAAAAATCCAAATTAGAGAGGATTTTAGAAGTTGCTTAGTCAGCATAGAGATTGGTTTCTACATTGTATATGAGAGAAGAGAAATAAGATCCTTTCAGTGTATAGAAGTTCTATGTTTGAGCACTTGGGGGTGAGGGTAGGGCAAGAAAACTCTTCTGGGAGGTTAAAACATTGTACCTGTAAAATAGGTCTTATACCTGGAAAGAAAGCATTAGTATAAATAGCAGGTACAGAAGAGGAAACCTGACCTCTGATTTTTCTCAGCGAAAGGTGGAGAGACTCCGCAGGATCAGTCTGGAATCTAGCCTTCTAGCTGCTTCTGCTTCAAGTTGTGTTCGAGAGAATCCTAAATCTAGCTGTTCAAAGCACAATGCAATCTTCTCGTCTCTCTTAAGGGGAGTGAAGGTAGGTACTTATGAGTTGGAGCAATCAGGAAATAAATGTTTTGCTAGTAGCAGCACAGGCCTGGGATGTGTTTAGGTTACTTATCTCTGAAAGGGCCTTCAATAAAAATTCACTCAAACTGGTGGGTCAATCCATGGAGAAGAACAACAATGGACTATCAGCTGTTTAATCAATTCAAATGGTGTTCATGACACCATTGGAAGATTATCTCTATCTCTCTGATCCAAAATCTGTTAAGATTTGATTTTATATGTTGATTTCTCTATGTGTGCAGGCACCCAAACATGCATGTGTGGAAACAAGATACCTATCAGTGTCTCTCTATAGACATTTTCGACATACTCAGTAGTTTTGAATGTTCAAAATCTAGGCATCTTTTAGCTAGTTAAATGCATAGGAAGCTGTTTTACTCTAAGAAATAAGAGGAAAATAGTTTATTTCTCAATATTTCCTAGCTATTGTCAGTGCTAGCATAATTTTCACCATTATTTGTTTCTTTGAAGGTGGGAGAGATATCGGCATGTGCCTTATTAAGATAGCCTGAATATGGTAATTTTCATAATGAGATTTATTGTATATGCCTCCTGGAAAAAAAAGAGGACTGCTCTATTCTAAAGCATTTAAATGGCTGTAGGATAGTTACATTCCATTATTTTTAATGGGACAAAATTTGTATTCTGTTCATTAGAATGCTGAATGAGTTGAAGAAACAAGCTCTGTTCTTATATCACTCATGTAATGAGGTAGTGTATAAAAAATTCAGTTTTGTGGTGTCACACACATGGATGGAATTTAAATGAATATAAATTAATAGCAAATACCCCATCAAAGAATACAGGTGATTTTTTTTTTTTTTCTGTTTTTGGTAGTTCATGATTTCATGGCACACAACCCAGCTCAACAAAATTTTATCAAATGTATGTAATGCTGCAGCTAACATTTGAAAGATTTAAAAGGCTTCCTATTTTTCACTCACTTCTCTCATGCCTGGTGCAGTGTTTTGTTTATGGTAGAAATGTAATGAATGCTTGTTCAATTAAAGCAAAAGAATTTAAGATGCAATGGGATTGAGTTACAATGTGACTGAACAATTTGTCCATAAACTCTGAACCAGTGTCAAAATGAATGGTTTGTATTTTCATTCCCTAATTCACCAAAATGAATCTAAAATATCTCTAGGGCAATTTATCCTGTTTTATTTACTTATTTCTAAATATGTTTGAAATAACTGATGAGATACAGTAAGCACAAAGGACCATGACAATCTTCCATTTGTTTCTATAGTTCTCCAGACGCTAATCGCATTTATTAGGGTAATTTACTTTGTCAATTTCAGCTTCCTGATCTTTCCTTTTTGCTCATTCCAGCTCCCATGTAAATCTTACCACTAAATATTTATAATACAACTCATCTAGATTTTTTAAATTTATCTTTACTACTAAATTTTAGCAAAGGCCAGATAAACTTAAGTTGACTTTTAGAGTTTTGTTGATCTTACAACAAATTATTCTACAGTGAACGTGATCTTTCCCTTTTTTTTTTCTTCTTTGCATTGCTTTTTAGCAGCAAAAGACATAGAAGCTGGACGTCACCAAGCTTGCCTAATTATAAGATATAGCTCCTGAAACTTCTTGTATCTTTACCCACAGTATTTTCTGCTTTTAGATATACAGCTAAATTAGAGTGGGAACTACAATTTATTGAATCTGTTGAATGCTACTATATCACAGTGGTTACATATATATTTCACAATATCTCTGTGAGGTAGATATTACTATCCTAGAAAATTAAACTATGTTAAATATTGATACTTGTCTAGAATCACTAGATTAAAAAAGATGTAGAAATGGAATTTTAGGAGCTTCCCTATTCAATTCAAAAGTCTGTATTCTTTCTACCATACCAGATAATAACTTGAAATGTAGTTTTGAAATAAGGCTGAATGGAAACCTAGTCTGGTGAAATCCATTTTTTGATCACTATACTTGTGATTCCCCAAACACATTGATTTTGCTAACTTACAGGTAATACTAGATATATTTTACTTCCACCTTTTTGTAATCATAAACATATTTATTACTGTAGAATATTGCTTCCCAGTCCTCAGCTGTCTAAAAACAAGGGAAGGAAAAAAAAAATCTCTAAGAGCACCCTGAATTTGGGGTGGAATACTTATGTTATTCATTCTCCTTAAGATAATTTTCTGTATTATATTAACACTCACCCATTGCTTGCTACCAGTGAGCTACTTAAAGTCACACAGAGTCAAAACACACAGAGAGAACTTAAGATGTTGAGAGTTTTTCTTGTGAATTTCCTCAGTAAATATTCTAATTAATTGACATTTATGTATATGTGCCCATGTGAACCTTATGGATATTCTCATAAACAAAATAAGGCTTACCAGCATACAGTGTACACCACAAAACTTTATGTTTGACGCACACTCCTAAGTCCATAAGAATCCTCAAAAAACTTTACATGCTGACAATTAGGATATGTTTACTTAGAAATATCCTTCACTTATCATTTTATATCACTATGAAGCATTTTTGTATGAAATTTTCAGTCCATGAGATTCTAACATGAATAAATCTTGCTCTCGTGCTTTCTCTCTCCCTCTCTCTCCCTCCGTCCCTCTCTCCCCCTCTCTCTCATACTGTTTTCACCCTAGTATAACATCTGACAAGGAAACAGTTCCCCAAATATCAACTGACTGGATTCCAGATTAGGAAGCTTTGAAACTCTGCTATTAGAAAATCTTTTTTTTTAATATATGTAGAGTTTCTGCAACTGACAAAGGATTAATCTCCAAAATATACAAGCAGCTCACTATCAAAAAAACAAACAACACAATCAAAAAATGGGCAGAAGACCTAAATAGAGATTTCTCCAAAGAAGACATACACATGAAAAGATGTTCAACATCACTAATTATTAGAGAAATGCAAATCAAAACTAAAATGAGGTATCACCTCACACTGGTCAGAATGGCCATCATCAAAAAATCTGCAAACAAATGCTGGGGAGGGTGTGGAGAAAAGGGAACCCTCATTCACTGTTGGTGGGAATGTAGATTGATACACTCACTATGAAAACAGTATGGAGGTTCCTTAAAAAACTAAAAATAGAACTACGTATGACCCAGCAATCCCACTACCAGGCATATACCCAGAGAAGACCATAATTCAAAAAGATACATGCACCCCAATGTTCATTGCAGCACTATTCACTATAGCCAGGAAATGGAAGCAACCTAAATGTCCATCAACAGAGGAATGGATAAAGAAGATGTGGTATATATATACAATGGAATATTACTCAGCCATAAAAAGGAATGAAATTGGGTCATTTGTAGAGACATGAATGGACCTAGAGAGTATCATTCAGAGTGAAGTAAGTCAGAAAGAGAAAAACAAATATCATATATTAACGTATATATGTGGAATCTAGAAAAATGGTGTAGATGATCTTATTTGCAAAGCAGAAATAGAAACACAGATGTAGAGAACAAATGTACGGATACAAAGGGGGAAGGGTGGTGGTGGGAGGAACTGAGAGATTGGGATTGACACATATACACTACTGATACTACATATAAAATAGACAACTAATGAGAACATACTGTATAGCACAGGGAACTCTATTCAATGCACTGTGGTGACCTAAATGGGAAGGAAATCCAAAAAAGAGGGGATATATATATATGTATAGCTGATTCATTTTGCTGCACAGTAGAAACTAACACAACATTGTAAAGCAACTATACTCCAATAATAATTAATTAAAAATATATATGTAGAGCTTCTGAAACAAAATTATTCTCAAGTTAAAAAAAAAGACTCTGATTAAGGTGATTTATAGATAAGTTAAACAAAACGCTGCTTGACCCAAATAAAAAACTGAGGACATTATTAGCCAAATAACTCTTCGTAACATGTACATACAAGACCAGTTTTTACCCTTTCATGAATCATCCAATGTGGTTTTGTAGGGGAAGAATGTGTTAAGAGTAAAATAACAGAATCAAATATGCCAGTTATCTCCCAAGAGAAATATAGCATGGAACTAAGTGAGCAGAGCAGGATGCATGACATGATGCTCAGCCTGGTATCTATCAATACGTAAAATTACATTAAACAAAATCAATCACAGATACATTTACCAAATTACAGCCACTTTATGGTCAACAATTTTCCCAGAACTCTCAGGGAACACACAACAATCATTTTATGAGTCTTTGGTGAGTGACCTCTGTGATTCTGCAAATATTCTTATTTTTACTGAGCTTATTGAAGTCTCAAAAATAAACTCTCTGCCTCTAAAATTACCAACTCATTGACATTTGAATTTGCCTTCATCTCCTCCTCTACATCGTTGATAAAATAGATGGCCCTTCTCTCTTTTAAGACGAATCTCTCCACTGCTCTTGGTTCCTTCTTATTTACATATATTAATCTAGAACCTTGGTCCAATGTTTATTTTCTATCTTGATGATAATTTAAATGTCTTCCTCTCTATAGTCCATTTCTTTCTTTAGTACATAAGATTTCTTACTCCTCCAAAAGTGGTACTATTTCAAGTTCTGTGCTCTGTTCACTCTATAGACTTTCAAAGGATGTACCTTTGAAAGTACATCCTTTGTACTTCTGTATCAGTAGAGAGGTACATCAGTGCCTCTCTACTGATAACTTCCCATCCAGTAGCTTGAGCTAAAGACCTCTTCGGTCAACCACCTCTTGAATATCTCCTTTCTCTTGGAAGACTCACAGGCATGTCAAACTCAAAATACAACTGATTACTCTTCTCTAAAACTCTGTTTTTCCTTCTGAATTTTTTATGTTGGTAAATGCAATCCCCCAAGCTTTAAACAACGAGGTAATTCTCCATGTGTCTTTTTTTTTCACCTCCTTTCCATAATTAGGAATGAAGTTCTGTCCATCCCACCCCTAAGCTTCACATCTGTTTCCCCCTCATAACCCACTGCTATTTCCTTTATCATCTTCACTAATTGGTCTTCTAACTGGTCTCTCTACATCTAATCTTGACTCCTGAGAGTTTATGCTCCACATTGCTACTAGTATTGTGTTTGGAAAAACTGCAGTTCTGATTGCCTTATTCCCGATTCTTAACCCTTTGATACCTCCTCATTTTCTACAGGATAAATTGTAAACTTATTCACCTGATGCACAAGGCTCTATACAATCTGGTCTCTGCCTCTAAGCTAAGTCTCTAGCTTATTTTTCAAGTAGACCCCTAAGAACCAAGCTATTTCATGCCTTCTGGCTAATTTTCCAGCAATTCTTGGCAAAAAACCCACATTCAACCAACATTCAAAAAGCCACACGCTACACTGAACAAAATGTGGCAGAAACAGCAAATAGGCTATCAAAATATGTGCCTTCACTTCCCTTCACTTCCCTATCATAGAGCCATTATTAGAAAATCACCTTGCATTTACTTTGACCATGCCATAGGTCTTACCAATGGACTGTAAGTGAAATTGGCCCGGGTCACTTTGGAGTCAAGTTATTCAAGGATCATTGTATCTTCTCTATGCTCTTTCTTTTCCCCTTTCTGTTGACCAGATGCAGACAACAATGAGTTACTAGGAGAAGGCAAAGCCATAAGATGAAAGAAGTCTGAATTCCTGAGACACTGCATGAAGCAAAGCTGTCTGCTAATAAGAATCATCCACATTGCACTGTTAATTGAGGGAGACATAAACTTCTCTTGTGGTAGACTACTAACATTGTGGGCTATATTTTTTGCAACAGCTAGTGTAACCCTAGATAATACCAGAGACAAAAATGAGTCAAGTAAAATGGAATTTCTGTCATTTAGAAGCCTTCAGTTTAGTTGTGTCATATTTTTCTACAATGTTAGTCAATATAATTTTTAACAGCTGTATAATATTATACTCAGAGAACAGATCATTTGCTCATTCTCTTATCATCAGACATTTCACTTCTAACTTTTCACAGTGACGCAAAACAATGATTAATAGCTTAGGGAATGTAATTTGTTTCTTTTTCTGTTATTTCCATAGTCTAACTCGGGGTCCCCAACCCCCGGGCCACCGGTCCACAGCCTGTTAGGAACTGGGCCGCACAGCAGGAGGTGAGCGGCGGGTGAGCGAATGAAGCTTCCTCTGCTGCTCCCCATCGCTCATATTACCGCCTGAACCATCGTTTGCTTTACCGCCTGAACAACTGCCCCCCCTACCCAGCCCCCCGCACCGCTCCATCCATGGAAAAATTGTCTTCCACAAAACCGGTCCCTGGTGCCAAAAAAGGTTGGGGACTGTTGGTCTACCTCCCTTGAATAAGATTGCTGATCAAAGGTTAAAAGATTTAGATGAATCTTGATGCTATGGTTTGATCCACTATAGAAGCCTGATAACAAACATCTCTGAGTTGGAAGGTTGTCTGATTCTAGAAGGTTGACTTTTAAAGTTTATGACACTGATACACAACATTGCAGAAACATTTTTATTTAATTACATGAAGACACTTCATGGCATCTTTATTTTTTTCTAAAAAATACTTTTATTTACTGAAACACACTCAAGTCATTTTCATAATAATCATCTTTCAGGTAAGAAAAAATTATTAAGCTTAGTAATCTTGATCAATTAAATGTTATATCTGAGGTGATCTATGGTTGGGGTTAAAAAAAAAGTGATTTTACATTAATACTTGTTAGAAGAGGTTTGAAACAAAGTATACAAATATGGAACAGCTTTCCAATGTGCCATTTAGAGTCTAGGGAGTAATAAACTTTCTTGTAATCCCTGAATTTACCATGATACTCACTAAAGTCAAATAAAGCTGACAAGTGAAATTCTAAAATCCTAAGAAACAATCATAGTTTAGTGAAGTAACATTACTTTGTCTCTTCTTCTCATTTCCAAGCACTAATCTGTGCAAAGAGACCAAGGCATTATAGAAATGGAATAATACTATCATGCAAATATTTCATATCTGTCTTGAAAAATACTGCATTTTGACTTTTTTTTTTTTTTTTTTTTTGCTGGCAGACAAGTTTTAAGGACATGAAGTAGAATCACTTTTCTCTTTATAAACACAGACTTAGGATTTAAGATTTAATAAAAATAGTTTGACCTCTGATTATGGTCTACTGTTTTAAGGCAACATTGATAGTATCAAGATAGTTTTATTTTTAATCTCATCTACTTTTTATCATAATATAAGATAAAATCGTGAACAACAGTTAGATGTGAGTAGAAGTTCACGATGGAGGGCTCCTCATTGACTTTCAAATGCGATGATAATTAAGGTGGATAAACTCTCTGCTCTTCATCCCACCTGCAGGCTCCTGTATTGAGCTGATGTATGCCAGCTCAATCTTCTGACTTTTCATCAAGGTGTTCAATACACAGTACCTTCATTATAAGCTATAGTTTTCTCTATCATTAGAAGAAACACAAGTTAAGTAAGCTTTCCTCAAACAGCAGTGATTGCTTTCAAGTTCCTGAACATGCTGCTGGAAGCTTGACGAGAATGATTGATTGATCACTTTTTAAATAGATTCTTAATCTGCAAATCAATAAAAATGTTTCACTTCAGCAGTGGCACAGGGTGAATGACTAACCCTTGAAAGCAAAATGAACTAATGCTGCCTTTCTTCCTTTCTCTAATACACTCAGATTGCAATTGTGCTTTTTCTTTGCTTGGATCGCTTGCTAAACTCCAGTGCTTGGGAGTGCATAAAGTTTCAGCCTGGTTTCTCCATAAATCAAGTCAGGGATTAAATGTTAATCGGCTATGACTGTTATTTCAACACTGTTGTTCTCTTTGTTATGTAACGAGAAGGTTAAAACTGAAACATTCTTTAGCTGGACAAAATAAAAATAAAAGGTTGAAACACACAGGATATGGCCATTACCTCAGGATGTAGAGAACACTGTACCAAAGTGACACACAGTGCTTGCTGGGTTCAGAATTTGTAGAAATTATGGAAATCTAAATAATGGGTGATTAGCTTTATGAAGTCTATCAAGGAGTGAAATTAAAACACATAAGCTCAATGCTCCACATGCCATCTTCTCTTCATACTTTACTAGGACACAGCAAATTCTAAACATTTTTTTTTTGTAATTGAAATATAATGATGTACATCATCATGATTCAGTATATATATATATTTTGAAATGGTCACCATACAAAGTTATCACAATATTACTATGTTCCCTGTACTGTATGTTATATCCCCATGACTTACTTATTTTATAACTGGGAGTTTCTATCCCATAAATCCCCTTCACCTATTTCGCCCATCCCCAATACCCTTACCTTCTAGCAACTACCAGTTTGTTTTCTGTATCTGTGAGTCTGTTGCTGTTTTGTTTGTTTTGTTTTTTAGATTCCACATATAAGTGAAATGATATGGTAACTGCTTTTCTCGATCTGACTTATTGCACTTAGCCTAATACCCATTAGGTCTAACCATGTTGCTGCAAATGGCAAGATTTCACTCTTTTTTATGGCTGAACAATATTCTATTGTATATATACGTATATACCACATTTTCTTTGTTTTCATATCTTGGCTATTGTAAATAATGCTGCAATGAACAAAGGGGTGCACATATCTTTTTGAGCTGGTGTTTTTGTTTTCTTAGGATAAATACCCAGAAGTGAAACTGCTATATCATATGGCAGTTTGAATTTTTAGGAATCACCATACTGTTTTCCATAGTTGCTGCACCAATTTACATTTCTACCAACAGGGCATTAAGGGTTCCCTTTTCTCCACATCCTTGCCAACACTGATTATTTCTTGTCTTTTGAATAAGAGTCATTCTAACAGGTGTGAGGTGATACTACATTGTGGTTCTGATTTGCATTCCCTGATGATTTGTGATGTTGAGCATCTTTCATGTACCTGTTAGCCATCTGTATGTCTTCTCTATAAACATGTCTATTCAGATCCTCTGCACATTTTTTAATTGGGTTGTATGTTTTTTGATATTAAGTTGTATAAGTTCTTTATATATTTTAGATATTAACCCCTTATCAGATATATCATTTGCAAATACCTTCTCCCATTAGGTAGGATGCTTTTTATTTGTTGATAGTTTCCTTCACTGTGCAAAAGCTTTTTAGTTTGATGTAGCCCCATTTGTTTATTTCTGCTTTTGTTGCCCTTGACTGAGGAGACATATCCAAAAACAAAAAAACCCTTACACTGCTGTCAAATAGCTTACAGCCTATGTTTTCTTCTAAGAGCTTTATGGTTTCATGTCTTACATTTGAGACTTTATAATCCATTATGAATTTATTTTTGTGTATTGTGTAAGCTACTGGTCCAATTTCATTCTTTTTCATGTATCTGTAAAATTTTCCCAGCACCATATATTGAAGAGGCAGCCTTTCTTCATTGTATCTTCTTACCTCCTTTGTCATAAATTAATTGACCATCTATATGTGGGCTTATTTCTGTGCTTTCCATTCTGTTTTATTGATCCATGTGTCTGTTTTTGTGCCAGTACCATACTGTTTTGATTACTATAGCTTTGTACTATAGCTTGAAATCAGGGAACATGATATGTCCAGCTTTGTTCTTTCTCAAGATTGTTTTGGCTATTGGCTCCTTTGTGGTTTCAAATAAATTCTATTTCTGTGAAAAATGTCATTGTTATTTCGATAGGGATTGCGTTGAGCCTGTAAACTACTTTGGGCAGTATGGACATTTTAACAATATTAATTCTTCCAGTCCATGAGCACAGTATATCTTTATATTTGTTTGTGTTGTCTTTAATTATCTCATCAATGTCTTATAGTTTTCAGAGTACAAGTCTTTTACCTCTTTGGAAAGATTTATTCCTAGGTATTTTACTGTTTTTGATATAATTATAAATGAGATTTTTAAAATTTCTCTTTCTGATGGTTTGTTGTTGGTGTACAGAAATGCAACAGGTTTCTGTTTATTAATTTTGTATCATGCAATGTTACTGAATTCATTTATTAGTTCTAATAGTTTTTTGGTAGCCTCTTTAAGATTTTCTATATATAGTATTGTTTCATCTGCAAATAGTGACAATTTTATATCTTCCTTTCCCAAAAAGATGTCCTTTCTTCCTTCCTTCCTTCCTCCCTCCCTCCCTCCATTTTATTTTTTATTTTTTTATTTTTTTGCCTGACTCCTGGGGCTAGGCCTTCCAATACTATAATATTATGTTGAATAAAAGTGGTAAGAGTGGGCATCCTTGTTTTGTTCCTGATCTTAGAGGAAAAGCTTTCAGCTATCACCGTTGAGTAGGATGTTACTGGTGGGTTTTTCATATATGACTTTTATTGCATTGAGGTACTTTCCCTGTACACCCACTTTGCTGAGAGTTTTTTGTTTGTTTGTTAGTTTTGGGGGGTTTTTCTTGGCCACTCTGAGCAGCTTTTGGGATCTTAGTTCCCCTACCAGGGATTGAACCTGGGTCCTTGGCAGTGAAAGTGCAGAATCCTAACCACTGGACAGCCAGGGAATTCCTTGCTGAGAGTTTTTTCATAAACGGATGATGAATTTTGTAAAATGCTTTTCCTGAATCTATTGATATGATTTTATCCTTCATTTTGTTAATGTGATGTATCACTTTGATTTGTGGATATTGAAACATCCTTGCATTCCTGAGATAAACCCCACTTGATCATGGTGTATGATCCCTTTAAAGTATTACTGAATTTGGTTTGCTAATATTTTGTTGAGAATTTTTCCATCTATGTTCATCAAGGATATTGGCCTGTAATTTTCTTGTTTTGTGGTATTTTTGCCTGGATTTGATATCAGGGTAATGCTGGCCTTGTACAATGAGTTTGGAAGTCTTTTCTCGTCTTTATTTTTTGGGAATTATTTGAGAAGTATAGGTATTAACTCTTCTTTAAATGGTTGGTAGAATTCACCTGTGAAGCTGTCCGACCCTCGACTTTTACTTGTTGGAGATTTTTAAATTACTGATTTAATTTCATTACTAGTAATTGGTCTATTCAGATTTTCTTTTCCCTCATGATTCAATATTGGAAGATTTTGTGTTTCTAGGAGTTTGTCCATTTCTTCCAGACTGTTCAACTTTTTGGCGTATAATTGTTCATAGTAGTATTTTATGATCCTTTGAATTTCTATGGTATCAGTTCTACTTTCTCCTCTTCATTTTTGATTTCATTGATTTGGGTCCTCTCTCTTTTTTTTCATGATAAAATTGATAAACCTTTACCTAGACTTGTTTATCTTTTCAAAGTACCCTTAGTTTCATTGATTGTTTTCTTTCTTTCTTTCTTTTTTTGTTTCTATTTTATTTACCTCCACTCTAGTTCCTTTAGGTGTAAAGTTGGAATGCTTATTTGAGATTTTTCTTGTTTCTTGAGCTAGGGCTTATCACTATGAACTTTCCTCTTAGAACAGCTTTTGCTGCATCACATAGATTTGGGGAAGTTGTGTTTCTGTTTTCATTTGTCTCAAGGTATTTTTTTTATCTCCCCTTTGATTTTTGTTGACCTATTGACTTTTTAGTAGCATGTTGTTTCATCTCCATGTGCTTGTGGTTTTTCTAGTTTTCTTCTTATAATTCATTTTGAGTTTCATACCATTATGGACATGGTTGATATGCTGAAAAATCTGCTTCTGCTGAAAAATTCAATGAAAATCCTTTGGGGCTTCTCTTATACATAACTAGCTGTTTTTCTCTTGCTGCTTTAAAATTTTTCTTTTTATCTTTAACTTTTGACATTTTTTTTTTTAAAGATTGAAATAAACTTTTATTTGTATAATTCTTCTAACTTTTATCTAGAATCAGTGTCTACCCTCTTAGCAAGTTTTTGAGTACACAGTACAGCATTATTAACCATGGGCACTAGGTTATACAGTAGATCTCTAGGATTTATTCATCTTTTTTTTTTTTTTAGTATTTTATTTTATTTTTTTAATTTATTTTTTTAACATTTTTATTGGAGTATAATTGCTTTACAATGGTGTGTTTGTTTCTGCTTTATAACAAAGTGAATCAGCTTTACAAATACATATATCTCCATATCTCCTCCCTCTTGCATCTCCCTCCCACCCTCCCTATCCCACCCCTCTAGGTGGCCACAGAGCATCGAGTTGATCTCCCTGTGCTATGCAGCTGCTTCCCACTAGCTATCGATTTTACATTTGGTAGTGTATATATGTCCATGTCACTCTCACTTTGTCCCAGCTTACCCTTCCCACTCCCTGTGTCCTCAAGTCCATTCTCTACGTAACTTTTGAAATTTTAATTATAATATGTCTTGGTGTGGATCTCTTTGGTTTCATCTTTTTTGGGACACTGTGATTCCTGGACCTGGATGTCTGTTTCCTTCCCCAGGTTAGGGAAATTTTCAGCCATTATTTCTTCAAATATGTTTTCTATCCCTTTCTTTTTCTTCTTCTTCTAGGATCCATATAATGCAAATGTTAGTATGCTTGATGCTGTCCCAGAAGTCCCTTACCCTATCCTCATTTTTTAATAATTCTTTTTTTTTTCTATTCTATTTTCCACTACACTTTCTTCCAAATCACTAATCTGTTCTTCTGTATCATTTAAATCTGCTGTTGATTCCCCCTAGTGTATTTTTCATTTCAGCTATTATATTCTTCACCTCTGATGAGTTCTTCCTCAGTTTCTCTAAAACTTTGTTGAAGTTTTCAATGTGTTCTTCCATTCTTCTCCCAAGTTCAACCATTATAACCATTACTTTGAATTCTTTATCTTCACTTTTTCTGAGGTTTTGTCTCATTCTTTCATTTGAAACATATTTTTCTGTTTTCTTATTTTGCTTGGTTCTCTGTGTTTGATTCTATGTATTAGGCAAAACTGCTACCTCTCTTAATCTTGAAGGAGTGGCCTTGTGTAGGTGATGATCCTTCTTTTTCAATCCTGCTGTAGTTTTTGCTTGTCTCTTGAATCTTTGTGATTGTCTGTACTGCCTGATTGATTCTAGATATGCCCGTTTTTGTGGGTGTGCTGAGACCTGTCAGTGTTTCAAGGGGAAGAATCTCATTTAGCGCCTAGTCAGGCTGATTGAATGCCAGACCCTCAGGCAGCATATATTAAAGTACACAGATATATACATCCAGCTGGACTACAATTGTAATCCCTGCTGTTCTCCAGACCAGGAGATCTGGAGGTGTCCCATGGGTGACAATTGCAAAAATCAGCACACCTGATGAGTGTATAAGCTCACTTCTAGGGAGTCTTGTCAAGCTGTAGCAAGGCCAAGGGAGTGGACTAGGATGGTGTCTCCCTGCTTACATTCCCTGGGAGTGCCTCCTTAGACTCTAGATATCTGGGAAACCTACAGCCTGCCCCTCAGGGTGAAGCTCCAAGCTAAGTAAATAGACCTTTATTCACAGGAAGACTGGGGTTGTGTTTTAGTCTGCAGTCTGTGCAGTGCTCTGGGGGTGGTGGCCTGTCTAGAACTGTCATTCCAATCATTATTTTCTCATGGAGCTCAGGAACACCAGCTCCCTTAGCCACCAGCGCCAGACCATCAGGGGGTTTCCCCTGTGTGGATTATTCACACACTTCCTGTAGCTAGGCAGCTGGAGTGTGCCTAGCTGGATGCAGGCTTGCTCTCTTGCTTCAGGAAGACAGAGGGGAAGATGACTGTGCCTGCCTGTGGGCTTCAGCAATGCAACATGAGAGTGCCTTGTGCATTGGTTTTAGGCTGGGAGTGGGAGATTACCAAGAATGCTCATGCTCAACAGACCCAGCTAGGGGGCAGGGGAGTGTTAAGTGGCCTTAGGCTAAGAAATAACAAGACCACTAGCACTGACCAGCTCCAGTCAGGAGGTGGAGGAGTGCTGCACCCATCCATACTCTAGGGAGCAGGAGAATGCCACAACTATTTATGCCCACCCACACCCCACCCAGGGAGCAAGGTAGTGCTGCAACTGCTGTAGCTTTCCAGCAATGCAGTGGGATAGTGCCAGAATCATGTCCCCAAATCCAAGCTCACCCCTGTGCTAGCGGGTTAGGTGGGGAGTGCAACAATGGTGCCTGCCAGTGCCTGCATCTCCGGGGAGCATTTCTATTGTCCCATGTCCTTCCAGCTAATGCTTTTAGATTTGTAAATATCTGTCCTTCACAGCTCTCTTCAGACTGCTGTTATTTCACAGGATCTCAGGGTGAGGTGAGTGAAAGGTGAGTGAAACCATACATGAGCTCTTTAAGAGGGGAGACTCAGTTTTCTTGAACACCAGCCCCATTGTTTTTCTAAGCCAAACACTTAGGGGGCTAGTTTCTCAGGTGTAGATCCCAGGGGTCAGAAGCCTGAGGTGGAGGGTATCAACCCCTTGCTCCTCTGGAAGATCCCACCATGTACCACTGGACCAGAGGTGGGGGTTTTGGAGAAAGCATTTCTCTGCTTCTCCTACCATCTTGATGTGGTCCTTTTTATCCTTTGTTGTAGAGCAAGTGTTCAGTTAGTACTCAGGTTCTTTTCAGAGGGAACTGATCCAAATGTAGTTGTATATCTGTTGTGCCCACGGTAGCAGGTAAGTTCAGGCTCTTCCCATGTCACCTTCTTGAACTACCCCCTAAATACCTCTTCTTACGAGAAACTTTTAGGCAGTTCAGAAGCTGTCCTAAATACTTGAGAATTCCAGAAAGAAGGCACATCACCCTTATAATTGTCAAATGTTTCTTAAAATTTTTCTAGCATTAGTGATAATTAAGAAAATAAAACCCAAAGAACCCATTACAACCTTCAGGTTTGATATAAGATTTTGTAACAGTTTACATTTAATTTGACAAAGTCTTAGTAACAAATATTTTTTCCGAAACACTTTGAAGTAACTGCATGGCTTTGTAAAGTCCTTAAAAAAATTGTAGTGGCATTTTCACTTCAATTATATCACTGATACTAAAAAGAAAACCATCTAAAATATATTACATGAGAAGTCTAGCTTTAACTTTTGAAAAGTTTTGAAAAACAACTTCATTATTTTATACAGACAATAGTTTCTTTTGAAAGAGAATAGAAATTGACTCAAATTAGTAAGATTTCCTTTTTTTAATCTTAAAAAAATATTTTATTTAGGCTGAATTTAAAGAAGCCATATCTTTCCCCTTTATTCTCTTTGTTCTTATTTTTTCCCAATTCCTGCTTACCTACTTTTCTTCACCCACATATCAGCATCCATAGACAGTGTGGGAAAGAAAGGAGGTGAGATTGGGTATTTCGTCTTTATTTAAAAGCTGTGTTTGTTGAGAACCCAGTCCAGTGGGAATAGAACTTATATTTATAGAGCTATATCTATTTATAAGAATCCCCATTTAAAAATATATCACTCATCTAGTTATCAAAATAAAATAGGGAGGAAAGCAGGACAGAAAAGCAAACACTGCTACAAATGTTTCATCAGTCTTCCTAGCCCCTGGCTATATTTGAGTGACATTTCACATACACCTTGGCCCTTTATACTGGCCCTCTGAGGGATGCCACTGTTATCAGCCTTCACGAATGACCTTTCTGATTTTATTACACTGCATGGATTGGGTAGACCTTCCTGGTGGCCAGTGACCAAGTATAATTCAAGATCATACAAGATCATCCTCATATACTGAGGTTGCAGCAGGGTGGTGGATATGTGGTGGTTATTAAGCACAGGGCTTTTAAGTAAACTTATAGTGCAAAATCTTTATTGACCATATTTTCAAAGTGTGGGAGAGTAAATGTTCACATATATTCACACAATTCATAAGCTAGAAGATATACCACAAAGAGTTTACTATAAGGCCTTTGAAGGAGGAGTTTATGCCACAGGATGACCCTAACAAAACAGCCAAAGCATAGAGACCTAAACTTTTTATATTGTATTCTTCTTCTTCTTAGTCCAATAAGCATCTCAGGTAAATATTTTCATGGGACACCACATCATCTGCTTCTAAGATTATCTATTCTTATGTTACCTTCACATCACATTCATGAGGAGACATGGGAAGGCTCCTATTTCTCTTCAACTACCCATATTTTAATTAGACTGAGAAGTTTTATTTTGTTCGAAAGCCAGAAATATTCTGAATAAGACTTTGGTCCATAAAAATTACCTAAACAGGCTTTACCTTTAACCAAGAAAGTGAAGAGACACTCTCTGCCTTCAATACCTGGCTTTCGAACAAAATAAAACTTCTCAGTTTTACAAAAGCTATGTATAATATGAAACTATAAAATTCAAACTATATTTTCTTATTTGGTTTTTCTCATGATTCTCACTGTATGTGACACATACACTATTTTGACCCTGAAGAAATTGAAAACATCTCTAAAGCCCAGAAACAAGGATCCTGTTTGTATTAAAATGCAGTCTATCAAATATCATATGACATCGCTTATATGTGGAATCTAAAAAAAATGGTACAAATGAAGTTATTTACAAAACAGAAATAGAGTCACAGGTGTAGAAAACAAACTTATGGTTACCAGTGGGGAACGGGGGAGTAAATTGGGAGATTGGGACTGACATATACACACTACTATATATAAAATACATAACTAATAAGGACCTACTGGATAGCACAGGGAATTCTACTCAATACTCTGTAATGACCTATATGGGAAAAGAATCTAAAAAAGAGGGATATATATATATATATATATGTACAACTGATTCACTTGAGTGAACAGTACACCTGAAACTAACACAACATGGTAAATCAACTATGCTCCAATAAAAATTATTTGAAAAAGGCAGTTTAGGAGTATCTGATTCTTCTATAAAATCACAGTTAGAAATAAAATACATTTGCCAAAATCTTTAGTTCCAGAGACGGGCCATTCGCATTCACATTCTAATTTTCTAATATTCATAGCTATATGATATTAGCAAAGTAATTCATTTTCTCTCATTCTAAGTTTATGCATTTGTACAATGGGAATAATAGTAGGGTCTATCTCATATGGTTGTTGAGAGGATTAAATGAGATAATTCATGTAAGGTGTTTGGCACACAGTAAATGCATAATATATGCCATCTATTTTACTAACTTTATGGTAATCATTAACTTGATTTTGATTGAGGCACTTTATTGCCCTCATTAAAATATACATTAATCCATCACCTAATATTTATTGGCAAGGCACACTGGCACAGTCTTAAAAGTATTTGCCATAGATAATTACGAAATCATTGGAAATTCTGGCTTCTCAAGGCCTGAATAGTTAAGCAGTTACTCAAATTATGCAAGGCTCCAAGTGTACAGGGGAACTCATGACATGGAAAATGAACACGCTTTTGAGTACAGTCAACAAAATGGTATGAAAGATACTATAGCTTAAACATCTTTTAAAATATCACACCAGTAAAGAGTCCTATGACTTTCATCAGTGAAATATGTTGTACTCATACTATTCTAAAATTTGAAATAATAAAAGCTGCCAGTCATTAAGCATTTACTTTTGGGCCATGGATCATATTAATGTTTTATACACATAGCTGAATTTAATTAACAATTTTTCTATGAGAAGAGTATAATAGTCATTTTACATATAAGAAAGCAAAAGATCAGAGAATTTAAATAATATGTTTCCAAGTCACACACTGGTGGCAGAAGCTGGAATTTGATCGGAGTTTACATTAGACACATCACTGTACCATGCTACCTCACAAATGCCTATTCCTTATTTAAGAGACCATTTTGGTGTCATCTTACACAACTGGCATGCATATATAGCAGCAAAGGTCTCTGAGTAACATAAGTGGGCAGCAGGACCTCAGTCATGTGACCTGGATCACTGCGCTGCTTTATTAAATGAGTAAATCATTGCAACACTAAATGAACACTGCATGTCCTTGGTGTTAGAGAATTTGGCACTTATGGTTTCAACTTTTTGTAGAGATTTCAAGAGTCCGTGGAGTCTAATAAATTTGTGACTTTGTTGAGGTAGAAATTTAAAAATGTACTGCCGCTCTGGTATGTAAGAGTGAGTCATTTAAAAAGTGTAGAGATAGAGCTAAAACAGCATCTACATCTTGACATATTATTCTACAGTATTTCTGTGTGGTTAACTTGGATCAAATGATATTTAGCAATTTCTATTATGTTATTTTTTAATAGAAAAATTACCCTGCCAAGAAAATTTACTAGGGCTGGTCTAAAAGAATTAGTGAAACTTTTCAGTTACTCTTCCCTGTATTTCAAAAAAATAAATAATTAAGATATTTTGAATATATCAGGATGTATCATTCTTGAGAAGCTGCTGTTATATTGTAGATCAAGATTTGAGTATGATTCTCCTAATTATACCATTCAAATGGTTACTCTGTGCATTAACAAAATGAAAAAAAAAGATAATGTGTTTTATAAAAAAAGAGGAAAAGAAAACCTTATATGGTGAGTTAAATCAATAATAAAATGTTTACAAACTGTACTGAGATTTAATTTACCCAGATATTTTTCATTTATCATTTATTTTCATTCTTGAAACAACCCTGTGAGGTAGGTGAAATTACAATTATCCTAACTTTAAATGTGGGGAAATTGAGACTCAACGGAGTTAAGTAACATGCCCAATGCTAATAAATTAAATCTGACTCAGATCAGGTCCTCTAACCCCCAATTCTGTGCTTCCATCTTAACAATCTACCTTGCTAAGAATCACTTAAAATTTTTTAACCAGTTTTCATACCTGAAACCAATTTAAAAACTATTGTACTACTCTTATTCCCCCAGATCTACTTCTCTAGTACTAATTATGTCACTAATGGTGACCATGGGGGCAATTGATTTCACTTTGGCAATTCTATACACACTTTGTTAAGTGAACCCCACAATAACTAATGTTATTATTAGGGCTGAGGAAAATTAAGCACAGAGTGTGTGTCCTCACGAAGGGCAAGAGAGGAGCCTATTCAGGAAGTCTTATTTTTTAGCTTTGGATAATATGATCTTTCCACTCAAAGCATCTCTTTATTGACAGTGGTAATATCTAATAATTCATTTGGATAACAGAGAATGGGCAAGGTTATATAATTCTAAAATTATTTGTGTACTGACAGAACATGTTTTTGAGATGGTATTGAATTTAAAAAACTTAAAATATAAAGAAATCTTCAAAATAATAAGATTTGTCATGCATATAGCTCTACCTTTATGCTCATTTTATCAATTAGGAAGCTGAGATTCAGAAAGACTGAGTGATTTTCCTAAGACTGCAGAGCTAATAAGTAGGAAGAATTCAAGAGTAGAAACCAGATATTTGGACCTTTAATCTTTTAAATATAAAGTCAAGAAAAACAATGAAAAATAAACAAATTTTATTATAGAAACAAAGTTTGAATAAAAAGGAAAACTATGAAAGAATTAGAAGTATTAAAAAAAATAAGAAGGTAAGGTAAACACAAAATAAAGTGAATAGGGAAATAAATGTCAGGGGAAGAAAGTAGGAGAACCTAAAAGAAAATATGCAAGTATTCCAAAAGGTAGAAGAAAGAAGAAAATTATTTTTTCATAAATGACTTATTCAAGGTCATGGTTTCATCATAAAAAGATATAAAGACATTCAGCCTTTGGTTTAGGAGTTAATAGCCATGAGCAGCCCACCTCTCTCATCCAAGAAGCTAATTACTTTTGCATCAAGACCCATACCAAGTAGCAGTGGCTTAGTCAATACTAGGCTGGGTGGGTCCATGGCTTCAAGAATAAGTCACAAAGCTAACCAGACAAAGTAAAAGGGACTGGGCCTGTGTTTACTGAAAAGGTTAATTGAATTCAAAGAATGAAATTGTTCTATAGTTTACCAATAACAGTTTTACACAGATTCCCTGGCAGAAAGTGCTACCATTTACTGAAATTCATGGTAAATTTGTAAACACTTGGCACAGACTCACTTATATTGAGTAAAAGCAAAAAGATTAAAAAAGAAGTCCTGCATGTAAATGACAAGAATGTAAGTTAAATCCACCTCTAGCCAAGTCTTTCAATGCTGCTGCTTCTTTTGGAATATTTCCTGTTCTGGTCAATGTTTCTTGATAAGCAATCAAAGTATTAAATATGCTTGCCATAGAATCTAAAGTAATCAAAATGGAAACAGTTATTTGATTTTTGCTTCAGTAATTTTTTTCCATCTTGCTTTTTCTCATTAAAAACTTTACAATTGTAGGGACAACTCAAGATAATAAATGGTAAGCCTATGAATGATTTCACAGAAATTTGGGAGAATTATATGAAAATACATGTAACAAAGCTCAGAATATGAAAGAAAACACTTTAAAACAGCCATATACATGAGAGACAGTAGTAATACATTGTGTCTATTCTAATTTAGTTTCTACAGCAAGAGGCTTACCTTAAGACAAGGCAGAAAATGAGAAACTTGGGTAGTGGTAATAATAATAATAATAATAATAGACTTTTATGTGGCTTGGTAATTCAAGAATATAGTTCAAGAGTACTCTTATTTTTTAACCAGATATTATATTTCAGTCAAGTCTATGTACAGCATACCCTACATGTATGCTAGTAGGCTAGTATGCACACGGTGTTTGTAGTTTATGTTGAATCAAATAATGTTATTTTTGGTGATCCCATTTAATGTTACTCTAAAGCATGTGAATTTTAGATCAAGTGAATGTGATTCCAACATGACCAGATAAAAGTGAAGAAATTAGAAAAAAAGATAGTTGTTTTTAAAACTTATTTTTTATATTCTATTTACTAGAGCTAATTATAAATAGGTTAAATGATAAAATTTTGCAAAAGGAGAGACGCTACCAAGGGCAGGATGTAGGATCATACATATGAAGTGTTCTCTATGAAGACAGGGAGCAGGGAAAATGTTCCACTTACACGATCCATTCTTAGATGTATTGTGTGTCTGCTGCTCTTCATCAGGCTCTTTAGGGTACGTTTGTCAATTTAGGGTGTGCATTCATATTGAAATATCAGGGAAATTGTGAGCAAAACAACTTGCTCAAATTTTCTTTTTCATCACTTTGGCTAAAGTGTTGAGAGGTGAGGGTTGAAGGTATGGTAAAATTAACACTATGAGGAGAACACTTTTTTCTCTCTTTTTGCTTTTTGAGACCAACCCTCAGGTAAAAATAAACTGTGGCTCGGGGAAACAACAGTTGTCCTCTTCTCAAAATCTCCCTGAACTGTGTAAGAAAAATCTCTCAGGAAAACCTGATAACAACAGGAGAAATTCTCCCATTTGGAAGTACAGAGGCAGGGTCATACAGCTGGCTACTTATTCTTTGTTTATAAGTTCATACCAAGAAAAATATGTGGACAATCTTTATTTCCCAAAGTAAAGATTCATTCATTGATGGCAGCCTGTATTTCCTCATCTCATCTTTTCACAAATATGAATTGTTTTTGTTGGTTTTTTACTTTACTAATGTTAGAAGAATATATATTCCATGTCCTTCTACCTAACAGTAGATAGTAGATTATAACCTTAAAAAACCTTTTGGATGATGACAGAGTTTTAATTAAATTTAATACAGTTATATTTGTTGCTATTCTTGAGTTGGATATACACAAGCCAAGAAGTAGGGATAATTAAAGCAACCTCCCTTAGCCCAGCCCCACAGCCTGTTATCCAGCTTTAAAAAGAACCCTCCTATTTTGTTAGAAAATGATCAAGAATTGAGCAAGAGGGAGTGTGACAGAATGATACTGATTTCTATAACAAACTAGGTAAATGTCCAGTATTCCACTGTGGTTTAGAGACTCAGTCCTCAGTAGCTGTTAGTTTCGTTTGCAGAAATGACTTCATATTTAAGCTTAAAGCTGCATTAATTCAAATGGGTTATCAGCTAATTTTTCTGTGCTCTCTGAGACTTAAATACCGTTCTTGGACCTATTAATTCATGTTCTGTATAATCCCTTCACTGAGAATCCCTAGGGCCTACATTCCCAGAGTCACATCTATCTACTAATTCTTGTTGTGTATAGCAGAAAGGTGAATTTTCCTTGATTTTTCCCACCAATTCTCACAAAGAGCTTTTGTATACTAAGTGGAATTTACTGAAAATTTAGTATGATGGAGTGGGTTTATACCACAGAAGCAACCAACCTACAAATGAACATCATATTTCCATGTCACTAAAACCCTTTAGCCATTATGCTATTTGGGATTACTCAATGACCATCTTTTGCCTCAAGCTCCACATTCTGCCATGTTGTCTGACTGACTTCTTCACTACCTTTTCTTCCTCTCTTTCCTGAGCTCCTGACATTCAAAATACACATGTTCAATCATTATGTAGATAAGTTTTCTTACTGTTTCCTTCAAAATCACTTGCTCAAGGTCTACCTTCTATTTTCAAACTATTTTTCCTTTAAAAAAAAAAAGTGTTCTAAGAGGAACTCTTGATAGTAGCTATATAAAAAGAAATGTATATATATCTACATAGATATATATATATCTTCTTACCCACTCCATACATTTTTTAAAAAGTTTTTCTTCAATGAAATCAAGTACAGTAACCTTCTGTGATTTATATTCTATATATATCATTGGAATTATGACTTTGCAGCAAGCAATTTTAATGTATGGCCATATTAAGGAGGAAACATGTATTCAATATGAAAACTAATAGTCAAATAGTAAATACAATATAATATTATTAAAAACCTGGTCAGTACATCTTTACTCTTTAATTGTATAAATGAGTGATGAGACTACTAATAATAAATATTGATCCATTTTTATTAAATTTTGACAAGGAATTAATTTTGCCCTAGTATAATCAATACCCTTAAATGGAACCAAACTCACATATGGTATTGATTTCTAGGGAGGGAAAAGTCATTAAATTTTTGCTTAGGGGAAAAAGTACAATTATCCATAACCTGCATTTTGAAAGTGCTAATTTCACATTTTTCCAGAAAGAAAGAGACATGGGGAATTTCTAGTAATATCGATTTATAGAAAATCTCACACAGGAAAGAAGTACTTTCACAAAACCTTTGATTTCTTTGTAGTGAGTAGAAGAAAGCTTTGCCTGTACTAGGTGCTAAATAGAATACACTGGGTCATTTGGTTGCACGGGATAGATAACCTGGCCAACCTAGCTAAGATAACAGTCTAAGGAAACATGAAGACCAGGATTTAGGCTGGAATACTATCGTGCATGAGACAGTTCCAGGGACAAATTACTCTATTCATCTCTTCCATGGGCCACATATTGCTTCCCATGTATTCTGTTCATGTTTCTCCAAAACCAGTTTCCATATAGTTGCTACTCCCTTACATAGTTTGCACATGGCTTAGGTTTACTACTATCTCTCAGGCTCCATATCTGACAGCAGTCTTGATGTATCCTGACCTCTTCTTCTCCTGTTTTCAACTGACTAAATTTTCTATCTTCTAATTAAAATTTTCTTAAATAATGATTGCCTACCTTTTTTTCACAGGTGGCTCATCATTGGCAGAACTATGTATAGATTGATTTCCTTGGATTAGATGCTTGCCTAACCCCATCAGTTGAGACTGGAGGAGTAGAGCACATGCTTTGTTAGAAGATTTCCCTTAAAAGAGGGTGTGGTCAGAACATGCAGTATGACATCTCTCAGGAGAGCAAATAACTATGGATTGATCTCTGATCAATAAAAGGGGTATGCTTTACAAATCAGAAACCAAAGGACACTGTCTTGCTCAGATTCTTAAACTGAACCAAATAACCAGGACTATCTAACAGATACTAACATCTACAGAATAGAATTCTCTTCTTGTTCCTTACCTTCCACCTCTTACACACTTATTGTCAGCCATTGAATCAAATTGTCTCAAATAAGTAGGTGCAGTGACAAAGTAGAAGTGGGGCATGCACAACAGGGGCTGTGCTGGGGTTGAGGAGATCATCCATCAAGTTGGACACGCACAGTAATTAGTTCATTTTGATATGCTTGACATCATAGCAAATTCTCCTGGGGAAACCAGAGGGGTAGCTTAGGGAAAATTAATATGACCTTTAGTTGTTGCTTAGGGAACACCTCCCCTTCTTTTTTTTCATATCAGTGGAGGGGACAAAAGGTTATGCTAATTACATATTTGTTCCCTCTCTATGGAGTTTGCCTGACAGCTAGTCTGTTCACATGTAGAGATCAGGAGCTCCACTAAGGAAAATGACAGAGAGCAAGATGCAGAGGATAAGTTCCTGCTAAAAACGCCAAATGGTGAGAGTGTGGGTATCTCAAATATATATTTATCAGTCATTTATTTGATTTTCTCTCTCTGAAATGGTGGAAGCCAACTGGGCAGGTGGGGAGAAGGTCAGAGTGTAATTAATTCCAGAAAGGGCAGGCAAAGCATGCATATTTGTTTTTTGCATTCATACACATACACTCACAATGCAGATAGCTTGAGAAAGTATTTATTCCTCAGACAAACAGGTTGATCTATATGCCACAGAGTGTATGTCCCTTTTATCTAGTTGCTATCAATAACTAAAAAACAACCACATCATATATTCAAATGAGTATGCAAAACAGATACCTATTATCACTCTGTACCAAATATAGAAAATAAAAGAGATAGTAGAGGAAAGAAAGTGTGTCTCATTTGTGCTTGATATGGAAACAAAATAAGAAATAAGAAAAAAATTTCTTTGTACTGAGCCTGGGAGTCTCTCCCCAGGACGAGGCTCAACATTTTCCAGCGAAGCTAAGGATAGAAACAACCAGCTCTTGAACTTTGAAGTAATTGGTTCACAGCTGTGCTTATACTGAGATGGAAATATGGAAATACATTTGTACAGAGGAAGGATTCTTTTTTTCTGGTAGTTGTAATGAGAGAGTTGTCAAATTAAACCCAAACTGCTGTAAGTAAAATAAATTACATGTGGAAATTCAATTCCTGATACTTTCATTGGGTGGGTGCATGTGCTATGATATCTAAAAACAACTCTTAATGTTATTCAAAAGTTTAGTGTTAAGGAAGCAAAAGTGACCTAAAGTAGTTTTTAGATATTTTTGTATCAAAAGCATGAGTAGGACACTGTATCAGTACAACATGGTGCCGCTCAAGTGTTTACTAAATGCCTGAGTTCCTGACAAGGGACACAAAAGAAGTAAAGATCACATTTCTGACTACAAAGATATTTGAAACATACATGGGAAGGCAAGATTAGCACATCTGAAAGAGGAACTATACATAAAACACAGATAATCAAAAGAAAAAGATCAGTGGGGGCTGAAATAATAAGAAAAGGCTGTATAGGCAAGATAAAATAAGGGCCTGAAGTGATAGATGTAAAGTAATACAAGTCAGAAGACAGGCATTTTAGGGGGCATATGTGAACAGGCGTGTGACAAGGGGAGAGAATGGAGTAAAGACAAGGAACACATGGATTGTTTAGGGGAGAGTAAGAAGTCTGATCTGCCAGAAACTGAGGTGTCCCTTTGGATTGTGCTTGGAGAAAGCTACAGAGATTTTGTTCTATACAGTCCACTTGGAAACCAGGAGATATGTATAAGCTTCTGCAATGCAATCATAAGTGGACACATGGTGGGGGTAGAAAACTGGACTTGGCACACAATAAAAAAAATCTGGAAATATGAAGAAGAGCTGGCATTTGATTCCAGCTGTCTGACTGATGCTGTATAATCTTGAACACATCATCTGATTTCTTCTTCTTTTTTTTTTTTGGCCATGCTGTGCAGCTTACATGATCTTATTTCCCCGACCACAGATCAAAACTGGGCCCTGGCAGTGAAAGCGCCAAGTCCTAACCACTGGACCTCCAGGGAATTCCTGTCACTTAGCTTATATGTAAACCCATCTAACATTGCTCAAAATAGAGTAGCACATGTCAAGGGCCACTATCAAGTCTCTTCAGACACCCAAGGAAAATTACTGAAGACAAGAAGTTACAGATTCTCAAAAAAACCACATCCTGTAGAAGCACAGCCAGCTCAGATACTACTGTGGACCAAAATAGATATGAAGCCACCCCCCCTTTCTTACACCTTGCCCTTTGAGGCATAATAAAAGACTTAAACTCCCACCCTTCGGGACCCATGCCACTCTACGCGTCTAGCCCCTTTCTTCCCTTGGAAAGTGAATAAAAACTTTCTTTTCTTCCCTGTTAATACTTCTGTGAATCCTTTCACTACCCATGTTGGCTCACCTAACATTACAGACAGCTTAGGAAAATTCTCACTCTAATATTTACAACTATTTTATTATACGTTCACCTGATGTCACAAACAATACACTTATACTTAAGAAAAGCACTATTTTTTTGATGTTGTTAGAAAATAATTATGGTAATTAAGATAATTGGGATTCAATGCATTTGCTCTCTGAATCTTTTAAGAGCATTGGTACATAGTTAAGTACCTGAGCATCTAATGATGAAGGGGACAAAGTGCTGATGAACTAGAATATTTCAAAGTCCTTCAATTCTCCAAGTTGTTAATTCCCCCAGAACCTCTGTGAGAGGGAGGAACTCTGACTAAACTACCCAAGTTTCTCATAGTGCCTGGTGCACAGAAAGTGCTTAACTTAGTAAGTGTTGAAAGAATATGCCAGATTGGTTCAAGATGGTGGAGTAGAAGGATGTGCGCTTACTCCCTCTTGCAATAGCAATGGAATCACAACTAACTGCTGAACAATTATTGACAGGAAGAGACTGGAACTCACCAAAAAAGATACCCCCAACATCCAAAGACAAAGGAGGAGCTGCAATGAGATGGTAGGAGGAGCTCAATCACAAGAAAATCAAATCCCATAACTGCTGGGTGGGTGACTCACAAACTGGAGAACACTTATACCACAGAAGTCCACCCACTGAAGTGAATGTTCTGAGACCCACGTCAGGCTTCCCAACCTGGGAGACCGGCAACAAGAGGAGGAATTCTCAGAGAATGAGATCTTAAAGGCTAGTGGGATTTGACTGCAGGACTTCAACAGGACTGGGGGAAACAGAGACTCCACTCTTGGAAGGTACACACAAAGTAGTGTGCACATCAGGACCCAGGGGAAGGAGCAGTGACCCCATAGGAGACTGAAGCAGACCTACCTGCTAGTGTTGGAGGGTCTCCTGCAGAGGCAGGAGGTGGCTGTGACTCACTGCAGGGACAAGGGCACTGGCAGCAGAAGTTCTGGGAAGTATTCCTTGGCATGAACCCTCCCAGAGTTGTCATTAGCCCCACCAAAGAGATGGGTAGGCTCCAGTGCTGGGTGGCCTCAGGCCAAACAACCAGCAGGGAGGGAACCCAGCCCCACTTATCAGCAGACAAGCAGATTAAAGTTGTACTGAGCTCTGCTCACCAGAACAACACCCAGCTCTACTCACCACCAGTCCCTACCATCAGGAAGCTTGCACAAGCCTCTTAGATAGCCTCATCCACCAGAGGGCAGAGAGCAGAAGCAAGAAGAACTACAATCCTGCAGCCTGTGGAACAAAAAACATATTCAAAGAAAGACAGACAAAATGAAAAAGCAGAGGACAATGTACCAGATGAAGGAACAAGATAAAACCCCAGAAAAACAACTAAATGAAGTGGAGATAGGCAACCTTCCAGAAAAAGAATTCAGAATAAAAAAATGATAGTGAAGATGATCCAGGACCTTGGAAAAAAAATGGAGGCAAAGATCAAGGAGATGCAAGAAATGTTTAACAAAGATCTAGAAGAATTAAAGAACAAACAAACAGAGATGAACAATACAATAACTGAAATGAAAAATACACTAGAAGGAATCAATAGCAGAATAATTGAGGCAGAAGAATGGATAAGTGACCTGGAAGACAGAATGGTGGAATTTACTGCTGCAGAACAGAAAAAAGAAAAAAGAAAGAAAAGAAATGAAGACAGCCTAAGAGACCTCTGAGACAACATGAACTGCACCAACATTCACATTATAGGGGTCCCAGAAGGAGAAGAGAGAGAGAAAGGACCTGAGAAAATATTTGAAGAGAGTATAGTCAGAAACTTCCCTAAAATGGGAAAGGAAATAGCCACCGAAGTCCAGGAAGCACAGAGAGTCCCAGGCAGGATAAACCCAAGGAAAAACACACCAAGACACATAGTAATCAAACTGGCAAAAATTAAAGACAAAGAAAAATTATTAAAAGCAACAAGAGAAAAATAACAAATAACATACTAGGGAACTCCCCTTAAGGTTAACAGCTGATTTCTCAGCAGAAACTCTACAAGCCAGAAGGGAGTGGCATGATATACTTAAAGTGATGAAAGGGAAGAACCTACAACCAAGATTACTCTACCCAGCAAGGATCTCATTCAGATTCAACAGAGAAATCAAAAGTTTACAGACAAGCAAAAGCTAAAAGAATTCAGCACCACCAAACCAGCTCTACGACAAATGCTAAAGGAACTGCTTTAAGTGGTAAACACAAGAGAAAAAAAGGACCTACAAAAACAAACCCAAAACAATTAAGAAAATGGTAATAGGAACATACATATCGATAATTACCTTAAATATGAATGGATTAAATGCTCCAACCAAAAGGCACAGGCTCGCTGAATGGATACAAAAACAAGACCCATATATATGCTGTCTACAAGAAACCCACATCAGACCTAGGGACACATACGGACTGAAAGTGAGGGGATGGAAAAAGATATTCCATGCAAATGGAAATCAAAAGAAAGCTGGAGTAGCAATACTCATATCAGATAAAATAGGCTTTAAAATAAAGAATGTTACAAGAGACAAAGAAAGACACTACATAAGGATAAAGGGATCAATCCAAGAAGATATAACAATTGTAAATATATATGCACCCAATATAGGAGAACCTCAATACATAAAGGCAACTGCTAACAGCTATGAAAGAGGAAATCGACAGTAACACAATGACAGTGATGGAATTTATCACCTCACTTACACCAATGGACAGATCATCCAGACAGCAAATTAATAAGGAAAGAGAGGCTTTAAATGACACAATAGACCAGATAGATTTAATTGATATTTATAGGACATTCCATCTGAAAACAGCAGGTTACACTTTCTTCTCAAGTGCACACAGCACATTCTTCAGGGTAGATCACATCTTAGGTCACAAATCAAGCCTCGGTAAATTTAAGAAAATTGAAATCATATCCAGCATCTTTTCTGACCACAACACTATGAGACTAGAAATAAATTACAGGGAAAAAAACATAAAAAACACAAACGGATGGAGGCTAAACAATACGTTACTAAATAACCAAGAGATCACTGAAGAAATCAAAGAGGAAATCAAAAAATACCTACAGACAAATGGCAACGAAAACACGATGATCCAAAACTTATGGGATGCAGAAAAAGCAGTCCTAGGAGGGAAGTTTATAGCAATCCAATCCTACCTCAAGAAGCAAGAAAAATCTCAAATAGAAAATCTAACCTTACACCTAAAGGAACTAGAGAAAGAAGAAAACCCAAAGTTAGTAGAAGGAAAGAAATCATAAAGAGCAGAGCAGAAATAAATGAAATAGAAACAAAGAAAACAAGAGCAAAGATCAATAAAACTAAAAGTGGGTTCTTTAAGAAGATAAACAAAATTGATAAACCATTAGCCAGACTCATTAAGAAAAAGAGGGAGAGGACTCAAATCAATAAAATTAGAAATGAAAAAGGAGAAGTTACAACAGACACAGCAGAAATACAAAGCATCGTAAGAGACTGCTACAAGCAACTCTATTCCAATAAAATGGACAACCTGGAAGAAATGGACAAATTCTTAGAAAGGTATAACCTTCCAAGACTGAACCAGGAAGAAATAGAAAATATCAACAGACAAATCACAAGCACTGAAATTGAAACTGTGATTAAAACTCTTCCAACAAACAAAAGTCCAGGACCAGATGGCTTCACAGGTGTATTCTCTCAAACATTTAGAGAAGAGCTAATGCTCATCCTTTTCAAACTCTTCCAAAAAATTGCAGAGGAAGGAACACTCCCAAACTCATTCTATGAGGCCACCATCACTCTGATACCAAAACCAGACAAAGATACTGCAAAAGAAGAAAATTACAGACCAATATCACTGATGAATATAGATGCAAAAATCCTCAACGAAATACTAGCAAACAGAATCCAACAATACATTAAATGGATCATACACCATGATCAAGTGGGATTATCCCAGGGATGCAAGGATTCTTCAATATATGCAATCAATGTGATACACCATATTAACAAACTGAAGAATAAAAACCACATGATCATCTCAGTAGATGAAGAAAAAGCTTTTGAGAAAATTCAACACCGATTTATGATAAAAACTCTCTAGAAAGTGGGTATAGAGGGAACCTACCTCAACATAATAAAGGCTGTAAATGACAAACCCACAGCAAACATCATTCTCAATGGTGAAAAGCTGAAAGCATTTCCTATAAGATCAGGAAAAAGACAAGGATGTCCACTCTCACCACTATTACTCAACATAGTTTTGGAAGTGCTAGCCACGGCAATCAGAGAAGAAAAAGAAATAAAAGAATACAAAGTGGAAAAGAAGAAGTAAAATTGTCACTGTTTGCAGATGACATGACACTGTACATAGATAATCCTAAAGATGCTACCAGAAAACTACTAGAGCTAATCAATGAATTTGGTAAAGTTGCAGGATACAAAATTAATGCACAGAAATCTCTTGCATTCCTATACACTAACTACGAAAGATCAGAAAGAGAAATTAAGGAAACACTCCCATTCACCATTGCAACAAATTGAATAAAATACCTAGGAATAAACCTACCTAAGGAGGTAAAAGATCTGTACTCAGAAAACTGTAAGACACTGATTAAAGAAATCAAAGATGACACAAACAGATGGAAAGATATACCATGTTCTTGGATTGGAAGAATCAATATTGTAAAAATGACATACTACCCAAAGCAACCTACAGATTCAATGCAATCCCTATCAAACTACCAATGGCATTTTTCACAGAAGTAGAACAAAAAATTTCACAATTTGTATGGAGACACAAAAGACCCCGAATAGCCAAAGCAGTCTTGAGGGAAAAAAACGGAGCTAGAGGAATCAGACTCCCTGATTTCAAAGTATACTACAAAGCTACAGTAATCAAGACAATATGGTACTGACACAAAAACAAATATAAATCAAAGGAACAGGATAGAAAGCCCAGAGATAAACACACGCACCTATGGTCAACTAATCTATGACAAAGGAGGCAAGGACATACAATGGAGAAAAGACAGCCTCTTCAATAAGTGATGCTGGGAAAACTGGACAGCTACATGTAAAAAAATGAAATTAGAACACTGCTTAACACCATACACAAAAAAATAAACTCAAAATGGATTAAAGACCTAAATGTAAGACCAAACACTATAAAACTCTTAGAGGAAAACTTCGGAAGAACACTCTTTGAGATAAATAACAGCAAGATCTTTTTTTGACCCACCTCCTAGAGAAAGGGAAATAAAAACAAAAATAAACAAATGGGACCTAATGAAACTTAAAAGCTTTTGCACAGCAAAGGAAACTATAAAGAAGACAAAAAGACAACGCTCAGAATGGGAGAAAATATTTGCTAACGAATCAACGGACAAAGGGTTAATCTCCAAAATATATAAACAGCTCATGCAGCTCAATATTAAAGAAACAAACAACCCAATCCAAAAATGGGCAGAAGACCTAAATAGACATCTCTCCAAAGAAGACATACAGATGGCCAAGAGGCACATGAAAAGCTGCTCAACATCACTAATTATTAGAGAAATGCAAATCAAAACTACAATGAGGTATCACCTCACACCGGTTAGAATGGACATCATCAGAAAATCTACTAACAACAAATCTGGAGACCATGTGGAGAAAAGGGAACCCTCTTGCACTGTTGGTGGGAATGTAAATTGATACAGCCACTAGGGAGAACAGTGTGGAGGTTCTTTAAAAAAGTAAAAATAGAACTACCACATGACCCAGCAATCCCACTACTGGGCATATACCCAGAGAAAACAATAATTCAAAAAGACACATGCACCCCAATGTTCACTGCACCACTATTTACAATAGCAAGCTCATGGAAGCAACGTAAATGCCCATCGACAGTCAAATGGATTAAGAAGATGTGGTACCTATACAATGGAATATCACTCAGCCATAAAAAGGAACGAAATTGGGTCATTTGTAGAGATGTGGATGGACCTGGAGACTGTCATACAGAGTGAAGTATGTCAGAACGAGAAAAACAAATATTATATGTTAACGCATATATGTGGAATCTAGAAAAATGGTACAGATGAACCAGTTTGCAAGGCAGAAATAGAGACACAGATGTAGAGAACAAACGTATGGGCACCAAGGGGGGAAATTCTGGGGGGAAGGTGGTGGTGGGATGAATTTGGAGACTGGGATTGACATATATACACTGATATGTCTAAAATAGATAACTGATAAGAACCTGCTGTATAAATAAATAAATTAAAAAAAAAAAAACACACACACACACAATAAGATACTCCCTCACCTCAGCCAATACAGCTATTAGCAAAAAACTAACAAATAACAAATGTTGGTGAGGATGTGGAGAAAAAGAAACCCTCATACACTCTTGGTGTGGATTGTAAATTAGTGCAGTCTGTGTGAAAAAGAATACGCAGGTCCCTCAAAAAGAATAAATAAAACTGCCATTATAAAAAATAAAAATAAAGAAAAAAGCAAGAATATATACCTAAGTGTATATGCCCATAATATATAGTACCTTCTTTATGGGTATATATCAGAGACAATATATGCAAATCTCTGAGCACCTGCCTGGCACACAGAAAGCGTTCAAAACATAATAGCTTCTGTCGTCATCATCATCATCATCATCTTCCCAACCACACTGCTTTGTTCAGAATTGCAGAGAAAATGCAGATTCTCTGAGATGACTTTAGGACCAGTAAATGATACTAAGTGAGAAATCAATATTAGATGCCTACCAGTATGGATATATGAGTCAAAAGGTAGTAATAATAATTTTAAAAGAAACCCTTGTGAAGGCAGAGTAATTGTAAATGTGATCTTATGTTTCAGCTTACATAATGAGTAAAAGGCATTGGTTTCAAATGTAATGACTCCACTTGTCTATATGCTTTTAATATATGCTCATCTTGTAGTCAACTGCAGTTACTAGACTAATACTAATATTCCCCAAATGACAAAATTGCATCAACTGAAAATTTGGTTTCTGCCTGATATTGTGTGTTAGCTTTGTTATTTTAGACTCAAATAAGCAGTCTGAAAAAGCCTTAAAATGTCATTGTCATTCCTGATCGCAGTTCATATTACATTACCTGTAGAATTTCATCCCCAGTTGAATTACTCATCACCAATTTGATCATTCTTCCATAATTAGACTCTTTTGGTAAAGGATAAACTCTGAATATTAATACCAGAAAACTAAATTTAGAACAAAGAACAGGATGGAAGGCAAATTTGGAACTCATCCTTAGGGTTTTTAGCTTTATAGTCATAGAAATTATCCCTCTCTATGTATTTTTCATGGGCCAACAGTCTACAATAGATAGAAACAAACTCATCTTTTCATTTATTATATTCAGTTAAGACATTTTCCTACTGTCTTCTTGAATTGGTCTTCCCTGGAACAGTCTCTCAAATGCAGCATTTATTTTAAATTAAATAGTCAATAAAGATACCCTAGGAATTTAACATAGTTAAAGTAAAATAAATAATAATTTTCAGCAAATGTTACACCCAGCAATCACGTATTCAGTGTTTCTTTTCTTACTTTCTTATCTTTTCCTTGTTCATTTTTAGCACAAGAAGCATAGACATGAATTGGACCTTGGAGACAACTTAATTCAGTCCTCTCTTCTCACAAATGAGGCCCCAGAAACTTAAATAAAAAGAATATCCTTAAATGTGAAGGCAAATTGGACTTTGTTACAAAAGATACACCTCAGCGTCCAATAAAATCCAGTGTGTCTGAATCCATATTGAAAAGAGTATGATAACATAATATTTTATTGTAATAATAGGGGAGCCTATAAACTTGGGCAAAATTCCTTTCATAAAAAAGAGTGAGAAATCAAATTATTTGGAAATTTGGGAAAAAATTACACAAACTCAAAAACTCATGTTAAAGAGAAGACACACACACTTAACTCTAGAGGGCCGCTTGGAATCCAGGTTGAAATTTCAAGGTCTAAAGTGAATTCCAGAAAAGGTATAAATGCCATAGTAATTTTATCTTCTAAATTTTTAGTTCCAAGTAGCCATCATCAAAAAGAACACAAATAACAAATGTTGGTGAGGATGTAGAGAAAAGGGAACACTCAGACACTGTTTGTGGGGATGCAAACTGGTGTAACCACTGTGGAAAACAGTATGAAGGCTTCCCAAAAAACTAAACATGGAACTACGACATGACCCAGTAATTCCACTCCTGGGCATATATCCAAAAACAAAAATAAGCAAAACAAAACGAAAACAAAAACACTTATTTGAAAAGATATATACACCCCAATGTTCATAACAGCATTATCGACCATTGCCAAGATATGGAAGCAACCTAAGTGTCCAACAACAGATGAATGGATAAAGAAGATGTGGTGTGTACACACACACACACACACACACACACACACAATGGAATGCTACTCAGCCATTAAAAAGAATGAAGTTTTGCCTTTTGCAGCAACATGGATGGACCTGGAGGGTATTATGCTAGGTGAAATAAGGCAGACAGAGAAAGACAAATACTGTATGATATCACCTATATATGGAATCTAAAAAAATATAACAAACTAGTGAATATAACAAAAAAGAAACAGAGTCACGGATATGGAGAACAAAGTTTACCAGTGGGGAGAGGGAAGGGAAGAGGGATAATATAGGAGTAGAGGATTAAGAGATACCAACTATTATGTATAAAATAAATAAGCTACAAGGATATATTGTATAACACAGGGAACATAGCCAATATTTTAAAATAACTATAAATGGAGTCTAACCTTTAAAAATTGTGAATCACTGTATTGTACACCTGTAACATATGATTGTACATCAACAATACTTCAATAAAAGATTTTTAGTAAGAGAATATATATAAAACATAGATAAGCAATAACACACACATATACATCTTCTATGGCTTTTATTATCAAAGGAGAAATGTGAAAATTAAACTGTCTTCATCTTAAGAAAAACTAAGTAAGGATTTTGATGCACCTTTCCAAAACTACTTCCTCCAGAGAGATTTACAAACATTTGGCTTTAATGCATTTTTGGAAAGAATGTAAGGATGTTGGTTATATGGTTATGAGAATAACATACATATTTTTTCAAGGGTAGAATCCTTTATGCATACGCTGTGGCATTCCAGAAAGATGTTACTCTAGTAATGTTTGAACTCCTAACGAGAAACTGTGAATCATAAACTGTTCATGGGAATATGGCCTGAGTTGTTGCACAGTGTCCAACCAGGCGATGACTGCGGACAAGCTACCTGCATAGTTCTTTACTTCAGCACCAATTTCTATGCCTTCTCTGCAGTCCTAAAGAATAAGGATCACTGTTTTGGCCTATGTTAAACAACCTATACTATACACTCTCAGGCAGTTAATACCTGTTAGTGGATGAGGATAATCATACTGTACACATAGAAAGCATATCTGATTCAGATGGAAATATGACATTTTACAACTAATAAATACCTATGAGATATTGTATAATATAATAATTGCTGTACCTTATATATGCCTGTGAACTTTAAAAGTAAGCTCTCTTTCAAAATGCCCTGAAATGTACATTTCAATAATTGTTATGTCATAAATTATTATTACATTACTTGAGTATGGGCCTCATTTTATGATTGTTTATATTAGTGAAATATTTTGCAGTAATAGCTCCCTACTGTTAACTACTATAGCTATAATTATAGTGTTTGTTGACATTTAGAATACATTATAAGAGCTACACTTTAAAATTTTTTTATAAATATCTTTATATAAACTAATAGTTCTTTGATGGAAAGATCTATCTATGAGTCATTTTAGTATAGTTTTTTTTAAACAAAATACATTGCCAAAAACATCTACTAAATGGAATATAAAGGCAGTCCTGAGGGTCGTTGGTGCTCTCCCCTTGCCTTTTCCCAAATTACTTGGAAACAGGGAAAGGTAAATGCTTTGTGAGAATGAAACTATGAAATAAATAAACAAGGGACTGGTACAGAAATGTGTGATACCACCATTGAGAACAAAATATGACATCATCCCCGACGAACGTACCTAGAGAAACAATGTGTCTATCAAAGTTTGGTCAGCAGTGGAAGCAGAGAAAAGGGAAAGTCTGAGGCAGGTGGTGACAGTGTGTTTTCTCCTCCTGAAGGTAGAGGACACTCTGCCCCAGGCCTGTCTTCAGAAAGAGGTTTTATAGACCAGTAACAGGAGCCACTCAGATCATCTAATTCCTCTGGTTCTAATTTCATCCACACACAGAAAACTCACATTATATTTTTCTCTCAGGTAGCCAGAGATGGTTTTCTTACAGTTATATCTCTTATTTTAAATTAATAAAGTATTAGTGTTATACACTAGTCTGTGAATTTGCTTAATATAAATCTACCCATAACTGATGGACAACCTGACAAATAAATATCCAAACCTGAAAACTTAAGGGCCAGGACTTGCCCTGTGGTGACTTGTCAAAAAATAAAACTAAATAATGGCACTTTATGGGGAACTTTCTAGGCAGCCAACTGGTTTTCTTTAAGGACAAACAACTTCCTGGACAATGTTCCTTTCTATTCAAGTTGTTCCATATATGACATCTGTCAACAAGTATATTACAAGCTTTTCCATCAAAGGTGGAGATTGCCCCATAATTTGTGTCTCTGTCCCTAACAAGTACAATACTAAATAAATAGCCAGGAATTGTTTTGATGTAATAAAATGTAACCATAAGAAATTCTAAAGCTGCAGGATTTTACTTTCTTCATATGTTATTTTCCTTGCTGCAGAAACAGATGCATTAAGAGCAGATAACTTTGATCAAAACAATATCCTATGCATTTATTCAGGAGACTATTTTGTTTCATGCACAAATTGCTGTATTCAAGTAAAAATGTGCATAGGAAAAAATACCCTTATATAATAACAAAGAGTCATTAAAGAAAAGCTGCTAATTTCCTGTTTATTTAGTATTCATCAAAGCTTCTGGAATAATGCTCATAACTAGTGTAATGAATTACTGTTATATTTCTTGCTGCCTCATATTCAGAAAACAAAGTTCAATAGCGTATGTAGCCTTCACTGTCTTATTCTTTATTAAGAATTCCATTCTTAAGAATATGTTGTCTCTCTGGCACTATGTTCTAATTCAGATTGTAGAAGATGTATATTTAAAAGAGACATTGATTAAATTTGCGCATTAATGCCCAATCACTAAAATGAAGCTATTTTAGGATTTTAAGAAAAAGGCTTTAGCTTTTTCATTCTTAATTTTGAAAGGTATTCTCCTTTTGGCAGAAACTTGTAGAACATATAGAAAAATGAAATTACCCAAAGATTCCCAGCAAAACTGTTGGTATAAAATTATATTTCCAAGCTTTTCAGCATTTCTGTCAAATTTTTAAAATATGAAACTTCCTCCTTATTTGAATATGTATTTTTAAAACTTCCTATTCAATGGTGTTCCTTCAAAGATCTTAAATTTTTAAAAATGGCATGATTTCTGTCACTTCATATGTGGACTCTAAAAAAACAAATGAACAAATTAACAAAACAGAAATGGACTCAAAGATACAGAGAACAAACTAGTGGTTACCATGGGGGAGAGGGATGAAGGGGATGGGCAAAATAGGTGAAGGGGATTAAGAGGTACAAACTACCAGTTATAAAATAAATAAGTTACAAGGATGTAATGTACAGCACAGGGAATATAGTCAATATTTTATAATGACTTTGTATGGAATATAATGTATAAAAATATTGAATTAAAGTGTTGTACACCTGAAACTAATAATATTTTAAGTCAACTCTACTTCAAAAAAAGATAAAAAGATGACATATTGTGCTGAGAAAGTTAACCACAGGTGATCACCTCTCCTTTGAGCCACGCATACTCAGCCACTGATATCTCATTTAGCTCTTGACATGTTGCCTCCATCAACAAAACACCTTCTTTTCAGTTTATGTTCAGCTACACATTGTCATGTTGTTCATGCCTATGGAAAGCACCTCCCAATGGCACTGGTAAATTGGCAGAACTAAAGTGTATGTATTTTTCATTTATAGCTCAAGAGAAGAAGTGTTCATTTGTCCACCACCACCACATCTTCCTTCTCATTCTTCTTCTTTTGAACACACGCTTTTCCCTTACTTAGGCTGGAGTTAACTTAAGGAATCAGCAGCACTGTGTCTTTTGCATTTCTACATCCTACAATAAATGCCCAGCATAGTCCTGCCACATGCTTGTTGCTTAATACATGTTTATTGAATAAATAATATGATCAAATGGTCTAGCAGCTTTATTTATATTAACTGAATTGGTAGGAAGCACTTCAGATACCTAATGAGTATCTGCTTACTTCAGTAATTGCATGGTGGTTCCCCCAAATCTTAAGATCATTGCTTGTCACCCCAATTAATTACTTCAGAATGAAAAATGCCAACCACTTTGAGGCAATATCAATGGAATATCTTCATGGAAGCTTTTAGTACCAAAGTGAAGTATAATGAATATAATAGTATGATTTGTTTTAGGCCAGTATATATCAATATATATAATCATAAATATGAAGATTTTAAAAAATTGCTAGTCTACTTTGATAGCACTTTATCATTCAGCAACTAGCATGCATTAATTGAGTAAACTGTATGTAAATTTATTTCAAGATGAGAGTATCTGTGAGAAGTCATTAATAATACAAAGTCTCAGTAAGAAAGATAGATAAACAACACTCTAGGAAGGAGGAAAAAGTAACAGATTTCATTTGAGCTAAAGCACTCCGAAAAATCACTAAAGATAGTAAAGTGATACTGACCGACCGGGATGATTGATAAAGATGGAGGAAAATTAACAGCCGATAATCAATAAAATGTCTCCCATTCAAGAGAGGAAAACAGATGTTAGAGCAGAGAGCCTATGATACTACATTTAAATAAGAAAAAGAACGAAAAACTAAGAATATAAGAATAAACTATTTTCTCAGAATATTGAAGATTGCTGTGGTAGGGTGTTATATTATTCTGTGACTGTATAAATCTTCTTTTAACCTTTCAGTTATACTCATTATGCATCACAAAGAAAAGATTCAGATGCAGGAATGCCACAGGATGCTGCAAGTAGTAGTTAACCTGAAAAACATTATTCGAAGTTGTTCAGTTAAATAGGATCTAACCTCACGTAATATATTAATTATTGCTAGAAACTTGGTGGGTGTCTGATCACACTGTGAGTGAATATATAGTATAGTATTCAAAATCCGTTAGGACCAAAGAGCTGTGAATTAAATAGGGTTGGTCTCAGCTGGAAAGTTATTAGACATACCGTGGGAAAACAATTATATTTCCTTACTAACAGGAATTAATACCAACAGAATTCAAAGTAGAAAGAAAATATTAAAGATAAATATCAATTTCTTTTGTAAATGATTTTTCTTGAGCTAGCAGATTACTGGACAAAAATATAGTTCTCTTAGTAATTTACGAGAGTAAATCACTAGTGATGAAAATGGTGATATTCAGAGCAAATTTTGAGGCTAAATGCATTCAACTCTTCTAGCAACATATAGTTTTGAAGTTTCCTTATGTTCAATATAAAATGAGGCACATATATGAAATATTTTCCTATAAAGAGATGTATATAACATTTTTTTAAAGGAAAGTATAAAATTCTTTGATTCTTGTTTTTTTGAATCAAGAAAAGGACAGTAAAACTACAGTAAATAAATATATCACAAAGCATATATTACAGTTGAAGATTGTAGTCATTTCAGGACATGATGGTGTTTTTGGCTTTTTTCCTGACCCCACAGACCTTTCACCTTTGCAGCTGTTCCATTTAACCTCCATCTGGGGGTTTAGCTTGACCCAAAGCCCTGAGATGAGTTTTGCTTTAGGCAGATGGGCTCTGAAAGAAGCCCTTTGTCAGAAACCCTTGCCTCAGTTGCTGCTCCACTGTGACCTCAGTATCCCTCCAGGGCCCAGGCGTTAGCTAGTATCTCATTTCCTCTGTGAACCCCAACTCCCACTGACTGAATTTCCATTCAGTGTCTGTGCTCCAGAACAGCCACTAGCAGACTGGTTTTCTGGTACTTGGTCTGCTGATGTCGGATGGGCATTTGTCAATTTCAGGGGTTTGACTTCCGCTTACTGCTCTGCTGACCCACTTGAATTGACATCCTGGTTTTAGACTTTGAGTTTAAACCTTGGATAATAGTGCTTGTGTCCAACCTGACTTTGGGCTGATATGATTTTGAAACTGATTTCTAGAATGATCACTAGCTGTACCCTTTCCTGGATTAAGGGATAGCTGCTTGTATGTATAAAATAATAAGAAGAAGAAGAATTATTATTATACTCTCAGAATTCTTAAGGAAATACTTCAAAATTTAAGAATGACAGTCTTTCAGTAGCATGAAGATGACAGGAATATTGAAAAATATTCTTGTTAATACTGAAAAGATTGGGAGATATTACGGTCAAGTGGTAGTCAAGGAATACTATGTTGCCTTTTAGAACTCAGACACCTAGCTTATTGTAACATACTTCTATGTATGTTATGCCATTTTACTTGAAACTTAGACGGAGAGGAGCAAGACAGTGAAAATGAATTTGTAAACATTTTTAAAAAGATGATTAAAAATCGTTGAAAGAAAAAGCAGGGAGAAAAACGCAAACAGGAGTAATATTAATAAATAAATTCCATCCCAGAGGAGTTTGGTGCATAGTTTAGCTCTGTGCTTTCAAATTTGTTCAAAGAAATGGAAGAAATGTGATTCATTACATATATCCTGAAGGAAATATTAAACTTGTTGGTCAAGGAAAAGGCACAGTGTTTTGGAGATACTGAGTCCTATGGAAAACACTTCAGGAATCTTGACATAGTATTTATTATTCAACAAATTTTGGTCACCTTAGTATCCACTAAAGTAGCTCTCACAAACTACATGTTTCTGACTTTTCGCCAAATGATGTTAGAGTCTAACACCATCCTAACAAAATAAGTAATTGCAAATATCAAAGTCTGATGCAATGAAGAATCTCTTTTTCCAGAGTCAACAACATCAGATAAAACATTACCTTAAACAAGTAATGCTATGAAAAAAATTCCAGGGGAAAATCATAAACAGGAGAGCCTTTTTTTTTTTTTCAGTCCTTTGAGGATTACAGGTCTACTCCCACAGTGAAATGAAGTGAAATAAATATGCTCCCTTTAAAAATAGAGATGAAATTAAAGGGGGAAGGATGCTTCTCTTTTCTTCAAATTTCCAGCTAATGCTTATTTCCTGTGTTAAGTTATTTATGTCCCAATACCAATGAGAAGAGATACGTTATCTAAATTGCTGAGAGAGCATCCCAACTTTATCTTGGAAATTAAACGTCTTACTTTTCTTTCTAATTGGGCTTGTACACATCAATGATATGTATCTTAATGTGCTATAAATATCTCCTAGATAACCAAGCATAAAAATGCCCACCTCTCCATTGAGCAAGTGCATTAATTTTATGAAGAATATTTTATCACATTGGCAACAGATCTTAACAACTTGTAAGAAGAAAGTTAACTCACTTTAATGAACAAAATATGTATATATATACATATGATATGTATATGTGTGTGTGTGTGTGTATATATATATACACACACACATAGATATACATATACACACTTTATTCATTGGTTTTCTGGCACTTGGCCTGTTGGTGTGTGTGTGTATATAGAGAGAGAGACAGAGAGAGGGAGAGAGCATTGTGATGCTTGTATTCCGTTTGTATTCATCCCTAAAATTCACAAAAGTAGAGAGAAGATATCTGAAAGTCTCCATACAACAGTTTTTATATCCTGAAAACCAGCTTAACTTTTAAAAAATGAAGAAGTTGAACATTTCATATGGTAGGTACAACCCAAAATAGGGCTAATGATCTGAATACATCCAATATTTTTTAAACTGATAAAGTTTTACATTTTATTCAAGAAGCAAAACATTATTTAATAAAAAAATTTTGAAACACACCCTAATTAGGAAAAAAAATGAGGTGCACATGTGATAATTATTTATAAGGGACAATGAATGTATTGATATTTTGTTAATTCTATCAATGAGAAAAATCTTCGTAAGAATTATCAAGAAAGCCGGTGGATATTCTGTAAAAATTACTTTATTACTAATAACAGTACTTGGGGGACTGGTGGGGAATGCATGATAAGGGACAAAATTATGTTCTAAGATTCATATATTTGGAGTTGGTAAATTGAGCATCCACCCACCAGGAATTGCAAGCATCTACCGATTTCCCAGAGAGGAAAGTAGTTCATCAAGGAAGTCTCTTGAGACTTTGATTTACAAAGTGGAATTTTACAACAGCTAATTTCAGGTCAGAATATTCATGTGGGCTACCATATGGATATTTTTCAGTAATGATAAGAGCTTTCATTTAGAGATACATTTTTTTCTTAAACATTTAAATACTGAATTCAATTATTTCGGTAATGATATATTATATAATCCAAAGCTACCTTCCTGAGTTCAAACCCCCTCCTCTGCACGTGTCCCTTAGTGGTTGCTGCTCTAGTTCTTTGTGAAGCTGGGCATATGAGTCTTGGGAAGAACGGCATGGAGGCAAATGCTTAAGTCTAAGTCATGGCCAGGAGGTCATACACCAGGAATGCACCTTGCACTGTGATGCTGACTTCCAAATTTCCTCACAAAATTTATTTTTAATACTTTCATTATATGATTTTAAAAAAGTGTTTCCTTAGAAGTCGCTGCTCTATTTTAGAATTTGCACCATAACTTATCATCCCCAGAGTCATTCCATCTGGCTAGATTAGTACTGAGTCTAAAATAATCATAGATTCTGGAGGCACATTATTCTAGATGCGAATCCCAATCCTGATACTTTTCAGTTGTAGGATCTTGGTAAGTTAATTAAACTCTTGGTCCCTCTGTTTTCTCCTCTATAAAATGGGAATAATAATGATACCAACCTCAGAAGTTTCTTGTAAGGTTTAGGTAAGTTAATAAATATGAAGTATCTGGTACATAAAATATTACATAAGTATTTCTACTATTTCTCTAAATAGCAGCTTTATAATATTTCAGTGTATTTCTGTATTCATTAATCCATCAATAATATTACCAATGGAACACCTTCTTGAAGTACACTTTTAGGAGAAAGTTCAACATGCAAAGGAAGTTCTGCTCTGGAAAAGGCTAGAATAGGGGCTATGCTCTGGAAGCTCCCTTGTGTATTGCCATGGACTACTGTAACTCCCCAGAGCAGAGGTAGAAAATAAATTCCTTAAAAACGAATCTGAAATGTAGACTCTATCTCCTTAGTTATAATCTCCTGAGGTGGCTAAAAGAGTCCGATGTTTTACTAACACGGTGACTATGTAGATTACATTTTTAAAAATTGAAATATAGCTGATTTACAATGTTGTGTTAGTTTCAGGAGTACAGCAAAGTGATTTGGTTTATATATATATATATGTATATATATATTCTATGTAGATGAAAATTTTAATGAAAGAAAAGGTTCCTCCACACATTCAAAAAAGAATATTACATAGCAGACGTAAGCTTACAATAAAATAGCAATATGGGAGAGTCAATAATCACATGACTCACATATAATAAAGTTTGATCTTGAGAAGAAGTAATTTAAAGGAAAACAACTAAAAATTAATTAGAGAGGTATAAAAACTGTACAAAGTTATTACCATAATAATTACAAAAATAATTACTAACACCATTAAACTAGTCTATAATATAATTTTAAGTACTTATTAATTAGTAATACTTATTTCTAAAATTTGAAAAGACAGAAGACTTCTTTAAAGTCACTTAAAATGCACAGTTAAAGTGCACAACTCTCTGGTTGTTCTTAAGTATATATGTACACGTATAAAGAACTCCATGCTCTTTAACTGTGCCTACTGATGTTCGTTATTTATAGTATTTTACTATTTATTTTTTCATCCTTTAATCTGGTCATATGTGCCCTTCATGAATGGGTCAAAAATGATCAGGATTTTATTGTACAAATGAACTCCTGTTACATATATTATTTATGCATCTATCTGCCTCTCTGTAAACCTTACACTTTTTATGCTTCAGAGGAATTTATTCGCTCTTCATATATATATATATATATATATATATATATATATATATATGTTTTACATATATAGGCATTTTATATATGTGCGTGTGTTTATTCTCATAACACAATCTTCAAAATGAAGTATACCAATTTCTATTACTTCAACATTACAGTAAATTATGTTTTTATTTTCTTTTTCATCCCTCAGGGTAAAACCATTTGCTGAGTGGCCCTTACTGTTTACACTGATACAGAGGTTGTGTTTCTGTTCTGCCTGTTTCAGCTATACATTTTCATTTTTCTTTAGCTATTACAGAGAAAGAGAAAAAAAAAAAAACAGGTAATATCTATGGAGTTACTTTATATCACCAGACTGTTAAATATATAGCATCAGGTATTGGGGAAGAGGGTGAGGATGTGATTCATGGCATATCTAAATTCCATTAATAACTAGTCAGGTTACAATGGTATCCTTTTGAACTTTAACACCGAGGTCAGTGTGTGCAGTGTTTGTTGAAATTTACTTATCATGCTCTTACTCTATGAAGGCACTCCACAGTGACTAGAAGAATCAAAATCATCATTACCTTGGATCTCAGCTCATTAGCACTGCTGCTCAAAGCTCCCTAAATTACTGCTTAGGTGCCTTTCAAACACATCATAAGGATATCAGCAACCATTCCTGCCTATAAAGTGGCAAAACATTTTTCAATAATGCATCACAAAATGTTATACTCTGTTTCAGCATGCATATTCAAATCTACTTGGTTTAAAAAAGCAAAATCCAAGTCTGTACAATCAAGCTGGAGAGTTGATTGAATATATTGTTAATGCACTCTTGCAATGGTCCCCACCAAACAAATAGCATAGTTGAATTTGATTTGGTATCTGTAGAAAAGAAACCAGAATGTTACCTGTTATATAGGTGAGAACAAATTAGGTATTCTGTTGCTCTCTTTGGGTGATCTCAATTTACTTAAAAAATCATTTGGCAAGATAGCTATAATGTCTCTGGCAGTGAAAGTTGTGACTAGAAAATAGTTTTCTATTTTAAAAATAAATGTCTTGGCTTCATTCCAACATTTATTTTCAATAAATGCCTAAGCATTTATCTTGCAGCAGGAGACCATTATCTAGTCACAACGTTCAATTCCTTTGACATTATCTCTTAAGAAAAACAGTAACGTTAAGAATAAAGGACTTGCTAAAAAAAAAAAAAAAAAAAAGAATAAAGGACTTGCTGATTGAAAGAGTATGTTAGTATGCTGGGTGGGTAAACAAATACTATGGGTGAAAATTACCCCTTTAATAGTCATTTGAAGTAGAAAAAGCACGGCTTCCTTCTCTTCAGATACACTGTGTATTGGGGCTTGTGGTAAAGATCTTGACCAAGTGAGCCCAGAAAGTGAATATTCCAGCATTTTCTAGATTAAATGACATCTCTCATATCATTTAATCTCTGATATAATTGGTTTACATGATCTCTCTTGAACATTTGTGTGTAATGCATGTTCACGTGGTTTGTACTAGCTCTGAAGATCCAGGCCTACCCTACTTAAGGTACTGTTTTTGTGAAGGTCCCTCTCTAAGATGACAAGCCTATGTGTGGCTTCTCTTCTTCCAATAGTCAGTGGAAATTTTGGTCTCCCTGAATTTTAATCAGTTAGGGAGTCTAAACCTATTTTGATAGGAAGTGGTTTCTAAGGTGATCAGTGTCTAAGCATAGACGTTCATGATCAGATTTATGGTCTTTGTTTTATAGCCAATCACTACTAAGGTGTGTGTGTGGGTGGAGGGAGGTGCATCACAGTACCCTGGAGAAGGATTCCCCATTCTGAACAATCAGTACATCAGTGCGTACATTTAGGAAAAATTAATTCTGGATACAGATCTGATAATATCACTCCTCTGCTTAAATATTTTACTTTAAGGAACACCCTTCCGTCTGTTAAATAACTTCTCAACTCCTGAATACAGAAGGACACGGCACTTAACATAGAATAAGAAGTGTCAGGGACTAGCTTAAATTTTCCACTGTACTCCTTCTTTGGCAAAGCATCATCAGACTGTCAGTCACCTCACTCTCACATCTCATCTTGGACATAGACCATAAGCTGACATTTTTTTCCGTCTAATAGGTAATATTGCAAACAAGCTTTAAGCAAGTCCCCTTGCCTTCCAATAAGACTGCTGCCACTGTTAGAGCAGCGTAGAAGTGTCGTCTAAATCATTTATAGTTGTGACTTTGGAACCTCAGTCAAAGTAGAGTAAATTTGACTTTCTGTGGGTGGAGGATTGAAATTGGATTTTTTTTTCATTTCCATAATTGATTTTGTCTTTTGCATACTAAAGTTTGCGAATAGCTGCCTCATGGCTCTGTTAAATACTTTTTCCTTCATGGCGACTACACTTATCACTTTCAGTGATAATGATCTTTTCCTTCTCAATGTCTACATCAATTTGTTTATACCAATTAAGTGACACCTATCCCATACTTCTCTGTGCTTCATTTATCTGCAGATATGTCTGATCCTCTTTGGAGATGGGATCTGTGTCTTTCATGTATTACCATTTCTTCAGTACTCAGTCTAGAGCCTGGCTCATTGTAGAAAGCTATCTCACAATCACACACACACACATAAAATGGTAGCATTCTCTGTATTCAACATTCAAACTACAAGGATACCCTGAGGTCAAGGGTACCCAGCATCAGTGTAGGTGTCATCTTAGTCCTTGCAATTCCTTTTTCAGCAGGCTCCTTTCAGCCATATAAATGCATAAGAAGGTGGGGATGAAAAGGGGCCCAGTATCTATGCTGCAGAATGGATATGAATGCTGTGTTGATCTAAAATAAATCCACATTCATCGTTATAGTCACAATAGTAGCTCTCAGGCTTCCGTATTTCTAGGACAGGTCATTACAGAAACACTTTGAGAAATTCAGTGAGAAGCAAACCAAAGCTGTGTGTTCTCAGGTGCTATCTAACACCCCTGATTTTGCAGACGGTTCAGTGTAGGGAGTTAGTAAACCAAGATTGGCCATGCAAGATGGCAAATATTTTTCTGTTTAAAAACTCTTGGTGGTACAATAAGACATGAAGCAATGTTCTGATGAAAGCTGTCATAACCATCATCACAAAAGAGGAAATACTGTTTGCCAAAACATAGGCTTACACTGAAATATAAGACTCAGCCATATGAAACTTGTTAGGTATCACTGTAAAGATGCTTCTATGGAAAATGTCCACCATACAAAGCTTAAGGGTTTCTTACAAGAACCCTAGGCAAACATCTCTTTTTGGGCTTAGCATAATGAAAGCAGTTAATTTTTTTATGGAAATAATAAATCTCAGACAGGTATCTAAGATCTTATGATCTTTTTTTGGACAACTAGAAAGCTCAGAAGCAAGTGGGCAGCCTAACTCTTATAAGTGCAGAGGTATATGAAATGGATTTCTATATACTAATTTTATTTCTGACTTTATTTTTGTACTTTATGGCCCTGTACTCTGACTTTCTCAGTAGTTTTATACAACCTTTTTTTTTACTGCATGAACTCTTTTGTGTAATCACCTGGGATTCAAATAAACAACATAATCCCAAATTATTTGCTCCCTCCTTTGTGTCAACAGTCTAATTTCTTCTGACTGCTAAACAAAGTGTCATAGTCTCATTCTCCTATTTTAATTTCAATATAAATTGATCATAAATATCTTTGGTGATTAAAAAAATAAACTCATATTTTTCTAAAATGCATGTGCCCCAGAGGAGGACCAGAAAGCCATCTGCACTGTGCTTCACTCTGATTATTACTCTTATTTTGAATGTGGAACTGAAAATATGAGATTTGAAAAGAAACTTGAAATGAAACACTACAGTATTACCTAACTGAGCAGAAATCATCAACTTAACAATAATAAATCTCATACTAAAAAAAGCAAAAGTAAATTATCCTTCAGATGATGAGGTCAGTTAATCTCAATCTTTTAAGATCCTCTTTTTCTGAGAGTGTCCAGATGTCATCAAAAATGAACTCTGATGATTTTTCAATTTCAGTGCTCTGTACAATTTTTTTTTTTTTTTTAGATTGCAAAGTTCCTTCTGTGAAAACTCACAGGATGACTGGTACCCTAAAGTCAATTCTCAATTACCTTTGGCATGGGAGATAGGATTATATGGACATTTGTTGACAATTTCCAGATATCCCTCAATCACAGTTCTCTCAATATCTCCCATCACCAAGCTTTTCTTAGAAGGTCTGCAAACAAGAAGCAAAACGTACAGATTTGAGTTGTACCTCATTTCACTTCTGCAAGCTTACTGAGAAAACTGAAATTTCTAAAGATATCTTGTAGGAAACAGAATATGAAGAGAGGAAACAAAGGTAAACCAGACACAGAATAGCTGCCACTTGAATTTCTGAGTATAGCCTGAACTGGGACATGCACTAGAATAATCCAAATTGATCAGTAAACATTTGTTGAGTTTGCCTGGGGAGGAAAGGAGGAAAAGAAAACAACGTTTAGCAAAGAGAACAGTAACAATGCATTCTGTGTATTCTAGATCTTCGAATCACAAAGGACTCACTATCTGAACCTTTCAGGTATTCAGGTGAACCTCACTAGAGGAGAGACATTATCATAAGGGAGACTATAGAGCCTAAGAGCATTGACACAAAATATATTAGCAGAGCAAACCAAGCAACCCTGGAAAGATATGTTAGCTGGAGGTTAAAGAGCACTGAAGAGCTTGTCTTATTTTCTGTTTTCAATTCAAACAGAACTTGTGGTCTGCTAATGTCTCAAAAATATATTCTAATGTATGTACGTGCAATAGATTGTAAGGATTAAAAGTGTAGGCTATGGAGTTGGTCAGCTGGGTCCTTGGTATGATTCCACCTGTGATTTTGGGCTCATTGCTTAAATTCTCTGTGCCTCCATTTCTGTACCTGTCAAATGGAGATAATGTAAATTCTCACATAGCCTCATTGCGCTATGTGGGGATTAAATGAGTTAGCCTGGCATATAATAAGAGTTCAATAAATGAGTGCCATATTATTTATATTAGAATACTATCTTAATGATGATATACAAAAAAGAGAAAATTTAGAATAATTCTATTGGCAAGATAATCCTTGATAACAAGTAAAAACACACCTAAAACCATCAAACAAAAAAAACCTTAGTATATACACTCAGCATAAAAATGCAAACCACATTGTAAAATAAATAGGGGAAGTGAAAAACATCTTTTCATCTTTTACCCTTTTGTCAAGAGTTTCTTATGAGGTATTTCAGAAAAATGTATAAATAGCTATTACACATTTTTTTAAACTATTTACACAAAAGTGATCATACCACCCATTATACACATTTTTTTGCACCTTGTTTTTTTTTGTCCCCCACATAGTAATATATCTTTGGGAGCTTCCCCTATCGGTACATGCAGTGCACTCCCACTTTTTTATCGGTTGCATAGTAGTCCATGGTATAGATGTAAAATAATTTATCTAACCAACTCTATTTTTGGAAATTTTGGTTGTTTTGTTAGCTGATAAACACAAATAATATTGCAAAAATATCTATAACATCTATTCATACATTACTTAGAGTATTTGAGAAATTCTTAGGCATATTCCTAGCAGTGGGATTTCCAGATCAAGAATATGGACTTCTTAAAATCTGACATTGTGAAAATGCTCTCCAAAGGGTTAATATCAATTAACAACCCCCCCCCCCCCCATCTATTCTCTCAAAAGCATCTGAGAAGTCTTGCCCTGGAAATCGTCTAAACTTTAAATTTTGCCAATCTGGTTATGTTAAAGTTTATTAAAGTCTGATTAACATTCTAACTTGATTTTTCTATGCTAGCTAAGAGAAAACAATGCCTTGATTATAAAACATTTTGTGTTATTGTCATTTTTATAAAAATATAAGTATAGTAAAAATAGTTATTATCAAACTAGGTGTTTTTGTTTCACCTCATGGAAGGATTTTCAATACCATTCTCCTATGAGATTTTTATGGTCAAAAATTATTAACATCCTGAATGCAGAAACTTCTCTCTCTCTCACTTTCAAAATATTTCTTTCTTTGTAGGGTTATTATACACACACAGAGACACAATTACACAATTACACACAGAGAGGCACCCCGGAAGCTCTCTACTATCAAAAACAGAGCACAGCTACTTCAGGGCATATTACCCCTAGAGTTACTATTTATCAATAAAAGAAATCTAATAGATTAAGGATTTAGTAAAGTTAAATCACAAATTTGTCTGAAGGGTGTTAAGCTGTTACAAATGTAAGATATAAGTCAATATATATATAAGTGACATTTTATGTGTTTCTTTCAAAGGATCAAACAGATTTCTCAAATTTGAGGTTAACCATTAAATTTCCCCAGGAATCTATGTTTCATACATCTAAGGAAAATCTACTAAATTTTTCTCCTGAAAATTAAAAAAAGGGACGTAATTTGTTTTCATGAAATTCCGTACTCATTCAGTTTCTGAAATCAGTCAGGAATCAAACTCTTCACTCTGTTGCCTTCATGCAAAATGGCTGGTTACTTTTTATTTGTAAATCTCAGTGGGTTTCTAACACATTCCGAGAAAAAAATATAGCCAACTTGGGATAATTTACCAAGTGTAAATGTAGGGACTTTCCTATGAGCACGGCAGATTAATGATTACTATGAATCATGCCAATATATTTCATAATAGAGTACCATAGTCTATAGAAATATCTTGACTTTCCTCAATGTTTTAATAACGGTAAATGTCTGGGAGAAGAATCTATCTTTAAATCTGTAGGAAAGAGATTGAGAATAAGTCATTCATGCCAAGAGTAGAAGTGATTCTCTGTTGCTTTATGATTTAAGTCTTTACTCAATGATTTTATACAAAATAATTTTTCTACAAAATAAGAAATTATAATTATAATGTACTCAAAAAAGAAAATGCTCGTTATTTATATTGCTTGGTGATATATTATTGTATCCTCAATATTCTAGTTTCCAATTATAAAATTTAAATAATTCTTCAAAATTTTAATACAAGGATAAATCATGTGGGAGCCCTCTGGTGGCCAAAACAATGCTATTAGATTTTCACTAGAGAAGTTCAGGCTTGGTGAGAGGAAGATTCTCCTTGGAATTCTAAAACTTTATTTGGAAACTACCTCATATTGATATATTTATAGTATATTGATTCACTTTATAGGTTACAAAGTGCTAACATATTTTAATATGTTTCCCCAACCTCATAAAGTAATATTTTATGTACAGAATTCAATATTTAAGTTGTATGGAAAAATATTATATTTCTATATGAATGTAGAGAATCATAGATTATCTTAGACTCACAGTATTATTGAATAATAGAATTTTACAGTAGGAATAAATCTTAGAGTTAATTTAGTGAAATTCCCTCACTTAATGAGTAAGGAAAATAAGGTCAAGGTAGGTTAAATGTCTTGCATATATGGTCATGGAGTAATTACCAGGAGTGCTGGGATTAGAGTCCATTTCTATATGTTTCAACATCAAGTTCTCTGGAAAAATGTGGTCATTTAACTTTGCTTCAAATTGTCTCTATTCTCTTTACATGGGATTTTTACTTATGGTTATTTTAATCTTGTTTCTTCCTTTCAAAAAAAAGTTCTTGCTTGGGAAAAGTTTTCCAGGTTAAGACATGAGCATCAAGTGATTTGCAATTTAAAAGTAAAGCAGAGGAATAAAAAGCAGAAACAAAACAACAAGGAATATGTTAGTTTTCTATTGCTGTGTCATAGATTACCACAAAATTAGCAGCTTAAGACAATACACATTTATGAGCTCACATTCTACAGGTCAGAAGTTCAGGCACAGAGTGGCTGGGTTCTCTGCTCAGGGTATCACAGGACTAAAATAAAGGTGTTGACTGGGCTTTGTGTTTTCTGGAGGCTCTGGGGAAGAATCTCCTTCCAAGCTCATTCAGTTTATTGACAGAGATTAGTTCCCATGGTTATACGACTCAGGTCATTCTTTCTTGCAGGTTTTGGCTAAGGGTTGCTCTCAGCTCCCAGAGTCCATTCTTAGTTCCCTGTCACACGGTCCCTCCATTTACAAAGCCAGCAGTAGAGAATCCCCTTTTGTTGAATCCTTCTCACACTTCAACTCTCATGTTTAGGAAGTGCCTATACTCCAATATAAAATAAAATTAAAAAGATTAAACAATAAATAAAAATAAAAACATGCCTGAATAGGAGACTGTGAGGATAAGGAAATGAGAATGGTCTGGATCTTTACATTGTTCAGAATAATAAACAGCTTTAAATGCAAAAAAAAAAAAAAAAAAGGTTACTGTTTAAATTCAGGCTAGAGATACAATAGTCTGGACCAGGGCTTTAGGAGTGAAGGTGATAGGAATTGGATTCTGAATATATGTTGAAAGTAGAGCTAATAGTATTTCTATTGTGTTCAGTTTGACATATGAGATGAAAAAAAAAAGGAGTTAAGAATGATTTCAAGATTTTCAGTCTGAGTGGCTGATCAGATGGAATTGCTGTCATCTGAAGAAGATGATGGAGTAGGTGAGAAAAGTCAGGGACTTCATTTTTGGACATCTTGCATTTGAGATATGCAAGTGAATACACTAATGGATAAGTAGGCAGCTGATATATATCTCTGGAGTTCATGAGAGAGATCTAACTTGAAGACACAAACTCAGAAGTCATTTTGAAGACTCCCAAAGAAGGTATTTTAAACCCAGGAGATATGATAAAAACACAAGGGAGTGTGTCAAGGCAGAAAATAAAAGAGAACTAATGACTGAGCCTTGGAGTACATCAACATTAAGAGGTCAGAAGGTGAAAAACAAGTAAAGGAGATGGCAAAAGAGAAACCAGTGAAAGGGAAGGAAAGTCAAAGCATGTGGTACCACAGAAGGCAAGAAAAAAAACTGTATCAAGGAAGGAGTGATCAACTTTGTCAAATGCCAAATATAAGAGTAAATGAAGTGGGCTCTGAGACTGGATCACTGGATTTAGCAATTTGGAGACCATTGGTGACACCAGCAAGTGTCAGTGTCACCAGTGGGGCAGTTTGAAGAAAGAACATGAGAAGAGGAATGGCAGACAATGAATACAACAATTTCAGGGAATTTTACTGCAAAAAGGAGACATGAAATGGGAAGGGTGTAGTTGGCAGAACAAATGGATCAATGGAAGGTTTGTATTTTTTTTTTTTTTAATCTTTGTTACTTCTCTACAATCCAGTAGAAATGAAAAATCGATATAGGACAGAGAGGAGAAACGTTAGAGCAACAGAAGTCTTTAACTACGTGGTCGAGGAGCATCTAATGTAGATTATTCTTGTTGGATAATAACCATGGGCTTATTGTTTTTCACGTCTACCAAAGCCTATGCCATAATAAACCAATTTAAATATGAACACACATTTAAAATCCTCACAGCAATTTCATTATGAATCACATGGGTGATAGCCACCCTTTGCTTATAGAGTTTACTAAATACCACTGATTACAAGATATCATTTTCTTTGTTTCAATCACATTTAGAGACAGTGAGTTCTGTTGAGAGGAGTAGTGTAGGAAGTGTGAATATTAGTAGGACTAATCAGGTTAATCAGTGCATGCATATCAAAGAAGCATAGTTTAAGAGTGAGAAGGCTCAGTTTTGGGCCCCAAATAACAATGACCAGCTCAACTACATTTGCTAAAACAATTCTCCCTCTAGATTCCCTTTTCTTTATTTAAAAAATAAATACATTGTGCTAGATGATCTCTAAGGTCCATTCTAATAAATCTAATACAAAAACATTTCCTGAATTTGTATTATGTATACAAAGTAAGATATAAAGCTGGCTTCTTGCAGCTAGTGACAAAGGTGGAGTTATAGTCAACTGACAGAGTGAGGCAAATAAATCTATAAAATAGTGCCAAGTAACAGGTAGAAGGCTTCCCAAGGGCATTTGGCTCTTAAGTGCAATATGCACTCATATGATCTCTCTCATTCCTCCTCCTCATTTGCTAACCCATCAGTAGATTTCAATTCTCTTGTGCCTGGATTCCTTTCTCATTATATATTTGAGAACTTTGGAATTAGGAGGTTTCTTATTTTAACTGTTTTCCAACAAATGGCTGATTTAGACACTAGCAAAATCTGGTTCTATAAATACTGTGAGAATATATGGGTAACTGGAATAGAGGCTGATGTGAAGTGTTTTCTTTCCGTGGGAATTTGTGAGATGTCAGATATTAATCTTACGTTGAAATTTAAGTTCTTGCAGATCTGAATTTAGACCAGATAAAATTCATTTCAGTTTGTCTTTTTTTTTTTTTTTTTCCCTAAAAGTTTGTGGACTTCCATCAACTTTATGTTACAGAGAGAAGAAACATGAATGTTATCGTTAGATTTGAAAGGAGGTAAGATTTAGGGCCTGGTGAATGCTTCAGATAGCTTTAGGTCTCATGCCTGGGGAATCATATATGGGTCCCTTTGCAGCTTCCAGAAGATCTAAAATGTAGCCAACAATCTTAAAAGACAGCAGAAGAATCATAGAAAGGTTCTAAGTAGCAAATGAATGAGGGAGAGAAACAAAGTAGTTAAATACAGTTCTTTCGGCCAAAGATACTGCAATATCACTATTAAATCAGAGAGTGTGCTGCTCAATAGTTTTTAAAATTAAAAAAAAAAACAAAACACAACAACTCACAGTTAAGAGGGCAATATTGCAGACTATTTTAGGATGACCCTGTCTCAAGCAATTGGAATGTATTTGACATTATAAAGGTAGTATAAATATATTTATAGATTGAACTTGAGAGTTATGTCTTTCTCATTTTTTTTTTTTTTTTTCAGATGACATCTTTACCTACCACAACTATTTCTCTCTTCTCTTTACTGTTAAATTTCTATTCTGTGATTCTCTGGAATTTTCACTTTACTCCTAACAGATAAACTACTGCTTTGGTGTTAAGCTGAACTGACTTCTTCCTTCATCCTGTGAACAGATTATACAGAGAAGAATAAGATTTTCTATACGGATGTATTTTTGCCATTTTATAAATAAGGCATTAAACATGTTTTAATGTTTAATTAAACATTAAAACATGTTTCTGACCACATCTACTAGAAGATCTGTTGTCCAAAGAGCTTTCTGAAAGAGTATATACTAATATTCTTTGCATTGTTGTTCAAAGGCATTTATAACATTTTGGAAAATATTCAAATATTTGAAAAATATTTGAAAAAATAGGCATGTTTACTGTTTTTTTCCATTTAGTTTTGAATTGGTTATATTCAGTTTGTTGTCTATTTAGAAATACAGATCAAAATCATATTTTACCATGTGCTTATTACTTTTCCAGGTATTAAAATGATTTTATTTCAAATAGCATCTGTTACTTTTGGTGGTTAAAATATATATTTGCTTGACATAATGAAATCATAGGCGTGTACACAGACATGTTTACATGTGCATGTGTATGTATATCTATAATATTTTAATAAATATTCCTAGAAACACTTCAGCTTCAGTTCATCCATAAAGCATTTGGAAAGGCAGCTTTTAAGGAGTTCAGAACTAAAATAAATGTCAACTTTTTGCCTGCACAGAGAACCTTTCTAGTTGCAACCCTGAGTATATATTTGCTAACCACGCCAATGTTCACAAAGGAACTGACTGGCTCCCGTGCTCCAGAAAGCAGTTTGTCCACAAGCTCAGTCATTCTACATCTCAGGAGTCACTGCAAAGACCCAGTGAGACTGGAAGAAATAAAAAGTACATACTGAGAAGGGCCTGTGCCTGAATCAGATTCAGACTTTCTGATTAATCCAACACCTATATGTTCGGAGTACCAGTCGTTAACATCATTAAGCTGCTTGTTTCTTAATTGCATTCTAGTGTAGGGGACTCAAGGCAAAAATGAACCAGCTCTGAGAAGCCCACAATCAAAGTTGATTGCGTCCAACCTTACTATTGCATCTCTATTAACCTACAAGTTGTGTGGGCAGGACTTACGAAAAGCACTTAGGGAGAAAAACCGTCTCCTTCAGATTTTGCTACACTTGCATTTATTATGAATTTTCTGGAAATTATGAGGTAGAATTGCTAATGACCCCTGTCAGAGACAGTCATTATCTCAAACTGTGAATACTGGTTGTCATTTTCACAGTCAACAGATGTTGACCTTAGGGTGGCAACTTTTCCTTCATTGTATGAACCTAATCAACATTATATCCTTCAGTTTTCTATAAAATGTACTATCCAATTAGAAAGTAAGCTTTTTAAAAAGAAAGGTCTAGGGTTAAAATCTCATTTAAGCTGCATTAGGCTAAATGTGGCTTTGGGCTATTTGTATTAGCTGAAGCTATTTATGATTTCTCTAAAGGAGAGGAAAGGACACTTTGGGGACTACAAAGAAATTGATCTAATGGTATGCATGACTTCACATTCTATTTCTATAAAACTGGCTCTTCGTAAGAGGTTGTGAAGATTTTTAACAATATCTCCCTTCGCATTTTTGTCCTGATCTTCATAAAAACACTGTTTATAAATTGGCAAAGACACAGCTAAAGAACAGTTCTGCAGTATAGATGGGATGCAGCAATTATTACTTCCACAGATTAAACTGCTTGAAATCCACTAAATCTAGTCACTATTGAGGTAGAAATATGCTATGAATTCCCAAGTCCAGTCAGCTTTTTGTGGAATTATATACCATCTTCCAACTTGCTTCTAAGCTCGTTTTCTTCATATGACTTTCCCAATCAGACTCCATTTGATACTGATAATGGCTTAAATGGCATTTGACTCAGTTTAATTTTCATATATCCCTTCATTCATTTATTCAGCAAGTATACTGAGTGTCTACCATACAGAGGCAGGAAGTTGGGCTCTGGTAAAACAATGAAAGGGGAATCACAGACCCTTAGTTTCACAGCTTTTACAGAATAGGGAAAATACAGATGAGAATTCCATTTCAAAATGTAAGCATAACTTTCAAAAAACATTTTTCCTATCTTTGCAGATAGTCTCTAGCAAGAATGCTTTAGTGATTTGGTTACAGTACATTATATGAACTAAAAATTCTATGTGTTTTCCTTGTAGGAGTCAGGTTTTGTAACAAAAATCATTATGTTTTCAAATTTAATATTTATGGTACCTATGCTGTGTTTAGATCTTAAATTGCCCTTAGATGGAAGTGATTCTAAAAATCTGACCATTTGATATTTTTCATTTTGGGCACTAGACAGCTGAAGAAGACTATTTCCTGTAGAATGACAGTTGCATGAAGGGGCGGGGCAGGGGAGATGACTGGCAAAGCCATACGAGAGAAAAGGTAAAAACTGGGCAGTCCTTTATCTCACTATAACAAGTACAAATAAAAATATCTGAATCTATGAAAAATTTTTGCTTGGAATTAGGCAAGATGAGGCAAATAAAATTTTATTTTCCAAGGGGAGGTTTTTGGAAAATTTATATGTCAAACATTTTTTCCTAAAAATTACTATTTGAGGAACTAATCATTGATTTGACAAGGCTAAGATTGTGTCTGGGACAGTGGGAGGGTGGATGCAAGTTTGTTTGCATCTCTGAAACAGGTAAATTAGGAAATGATCTTGAAAGTAAAATGAATAGTGGGAAAAACGTTATGAAAAATTATCAATTTGAATATATAAGATGTGAAATAAGTATAATGGAATAACCTACGACACTACAGAAAAAATCTGGCCAAGATAACAAAATTAATATAAAAAGTAATTGTTATTTAGCAAATGCAGGTCCTTTTTTTTTTTTTTTTTATTAAACATCTTTATTGAAGTATAAATGCCTTACAATGGTGTGTTAGCTTCTGCTTTATAACAAAGTGAATCAGTTATACATATACAATATGTTCCCATTTCTCTTCCCTCTTGCATCTCCCTCCCTCCCACCCTCCCCATCCCACACCTCTAGGTGGTCACAAAGCACCGAGCTGATCTCCCTGTGCTATGCGGCTGCTTCCCACTAGTTATCTATTTTACATTTGGTAGTGTATATATGTCCATGACACTCTCTTACCCTGTCACATCTCACCCCACCCCCTCCCCATATCCTCAAGTCCATTCTCTAGTAGGTCTGTGTCTTTATTCCTGTCTTGCCACTAGGTTCTTCATGGCCTTTTTTTTTTTTTTTCCTTAGATTCCGTATATATGTGTTAGCATACTGTATTTGTTTTTCTCTTTCTGACTGACTTCACTCTGTATGACAGACTCTAACTCCATCCACCTCATTACAAATACCTCCATTTCATTTCTTTTTATGGCTGAGTAATATTCCATTGTATATATGTGCCACATCTTCTTTATCCATTCATCTGTCGATGGACATTTAGGTTGCTTCCATGTCCTGGCTATTGTAAATAGAGCTGCAATGAATATTTTGGTACATGACTCTTTTTGACCTATGGTTTTCTCAGGGTATATGCCCAGTATTGGGATTGCTGGGTCGTATGGTAGTTCTATTTGTAGTTTTTTAAGGAACCTCCATACTGTTCTCCATAGTGGCTGTATCAATTTACATTCCCACCAACAGTGCAAGAGTGTTCCCTTTCCTCCACACCCTCTCCAGCATTTATTGTTTCTAGATTTTTTGATGATGGCCATTCTGACCGGTGTGAGATGATATCTCATTGTAGTTTTGATTTGCATTTCTCTAATGATTAATGATGTTGAGCATTCTTTCATGTGTCTGTAGGCCATCTGTATATCTTCTTTGGAGAAATGTCTATTTAGGTCTTCTGCCCATTTTTGGATTGGGTTGTTGGTTTTTTTGTTATTGAGCTGTATGAGCTGCTTGTAAATCTTGGAGATTAATCCTTTGTCAGTTGCTTCATTTGCAAATATTTTCTCCCATTCTGATGGTTGTCTTTTGGTCTTGTTTATGGTTTCCTTTGCTGTGCCAAAGCTTTTAAGTTTCATTAGGTCCCATTTGTTTATTTGTGTTCTTATTTCCATTTCTCTGGGAGCTGGGTCAAAAAGAATCTTGCTGTGATGTATGTCATAGAGTGTTCTGCCTATGTTTTCCTCTAAGAGTTTGATAGTGTCTGGCCTTACACTTAGGTCTTTAATCCATTTTGAGTTTATTTTTGTGCATGGTGTCAGGGAGTGTTCTAATTTCATACTTTTACATGTACCTGTCCAATTTTCCCAGCACCACTTATTGAAGAGGCTGTCTTTTCTCCACTGTATATGCTTGCCTCCTTTATCAAAGATAAGGTGACCATATGTGTGTGGGTTTATCTCTGGGCTTTCTATCCTGTTCCATTGATCTATATTTCTGTTTTTGTGCCAGTACCAAACTGTCTTGATTACTGTAGCTTTGTAATATAGTCTGAAGTCAGGGAGCCTGATTCCCCCAGCTCCATTTTTCGTTCTCAAGATTGCTTTGGCTATTCGGGGTCTTTTGTGTTTCCATACAGATTGTGAAATTTTTTGTTGTAGTTCTGTGAAAAATGCCAGTGGTAGTTTGATAGGGATTGCATTGAATCTGTAGATTGCTTTGGGTAGTAGAGTCATTTTCACAATGTTGATTCTTCCAATCCAGGAACATGGTATATCTCTCCATCTATTTGTATCATCTGCAGGTCCTTTTTATTAGTCTGTAGATTCTTTGTAAATACTGGTAAATTACTTCTTGATCATGGATATATTTATAATTTTTAATAATAGATACAATAATAGGAAAAGATGCCTAGTCATATTATGTGAGGAAGTAGATTAGATAAGCTATTACTTGTTGATATCTCTCACTCGGTTGCAGAGAAATACAAATTAAGGCAAAGAAGCACTAAAGTCAGATGTGCAAATCATTGCTAGAAATTATCTTCAATTCTACTAAAATGAAGTAACTATAAAGAATGTCAGTGCAAAATAGGGATGAGTGGGTTGCTATTCTAATACATGACCAAATATTATTTTTAGTCCTGAGGTTCTCAATTTATTTTCTATAAAGCCATCACTTCCAGGAAAAAAAAATATAGCAAATTATGGTATGTTTACATGAATTTTATTTTCTTTCACTGGAAGGACAGATCATTTCAGGGCCACAATGTGTGCCAAAGATTTATAACTAAATTTTGGTGGAAACGTAAATGCTTATAAGCATCCTTTTTTCATATAATCCTTATATTTAAAAAAGCTCAGTTTTCCTGCCTTTCAATTTATCTTCTATATTATCACCAGAGATATCTTTCAAAATATCCATTTGATCAAGTCATACTGCTACTTATTAATATTCAGTGATTCCTTATCATAATAGTTAAAACTACTTATAATTTGATCCTGGACTAATACTTTTGCAGGCCCTATATTTTGCCCTTTCCTGGCATTTCTCAATTTTATATCTGATTCCTTCTTTTTCTTTTCATAGTATTTTCTAAAATGCACCTAATTTCTTCACTGTTGGATTCAATCCCAGTGTTGATCTTTTAAGGTTGAGCTTAAGTCCGAAATTTTCTCATATCTGCATGAAAGATTAGAGTTTTCTCCCTTGTACTGTTTATATAATAATGACTATGTCAACTATATATGTTACACAACCATTTATTGAGTGAGAATGTGTGAGACATTCTTCTTGAAACTGGTAGACAGGAGTGACAAAGAGTCAAAACTCCCTACTCTTCTGCATCTTCTTCATGTATGTTGAACACTTACACATTCATCATAACAATTTATAAACTCCTTTTGAAATAGCCAACATTAATCATTCTTGAGTTCAACCACAGAGAATTTAGCTGAGCACATAGAACATGCTCATGTGTTGGCTATATTTTCAAAAGACTGAGTGGAATTAAACATTTATTTTTGAGTCATTTGGAAAATTGTCTTCCTTTTATATCACAAACATATGAAGAAAGGGCAAGTATATGATAGAGAAGTAAAGATATATTAAATATTTATATAGCATTTCTATAGATTTTCCTTAAAAGCTTCCTTAGTCATGCATTTTAGAGTAGTACCAGATTCTTCCTTTATCATAAATGAATATATAGACAAATACAACACAAATAAGCATATACTGGCTCCTAGAAAACGTATTTATGGTTTTTCTTTATGCTCGATAAAGAGCAAAGACTATATTTAAAAATATCAACCAACTGCAAACAATAACACAGTGTGATATCTACAGTTCAAGGATGATACACCTCAAGAATGACATGTGAGAAAGCAAGAATGGGGTCCCTCGTGGTACTATACTGTCAACAGTGTCAGGGAAACACCAAGTAATGTGTCTTGTATAACTTCATTTCTAAAAGATGTATCTGTCCCAGATGGATAAAAAAAAAGGGGCATATTTTCTGTTCTTGAAGTTCACTTACCCCCAGGAACAATTTTTAGCTGACTCCCAATGGGTCAGTCTGTGTTCACAGCTTGTCAATATCATCTCCATCCATTATTTTAAAAATCTATGATACTTTTCAAATCCATAAATTAGGACTTTCTTGATACAATAACAATAACAAATTATCAGGCTTGACGTATTGCATTTTAAAAGGAATTGTATAAATCACCTTAAATTCTATGAAGGAAAAGTGGTCAGTGGTGTAAAGTATATTCTTGGTAAGACTTTTTCATCAAATGTTTAAGAAATTATCAAATTAAGAAGAAGCAGCCTAGTTTACTAAATGTTATTCAAGCTCCTAATTTACTACACTTTCCTTGGGACTTTTGGGCTGTAGGGAAAAATAATCATCGGTAATTAATTTTTTTGTTACCGTGCCATAGCCATATTCAAACTGGATATAAAACATGTATTTTTTTGTTTCTTTTTTTTTGTCATTCAAAATGGGGAAACACAAGGTCACAATAGCAATTACTAGTCCATACCTCAAAAAGGCATCATAAATACGTTTGAAAATCATAACAAGTCTTGACATTGTAGAAAATGGTAATGGACCTGGACTTAGAAATTCTCATATAAGAGCTGATTTTGTACTCCTTGTACTTGAACAGAATCACAAATTAGGACACCTGGAACAAATGGACTCTCAAAAGTCCCTATTATACTTAGGAGGCAACTTTATTTTTCTTACAGTTATAAATTTTCATTTTTAAGGGTTGTGAAGGAAGTACTATACCAATCATAGATTGCTAGAACATTGGTGCAGTTTCAATTTTTTGGAAAGTGGAGCTTGGCTCTCTTTGCTCAAACAAACTCTTATGTGTCAGTGCAATAGGTAAAACTCACAGATACAGAGCTTTTCTAGTTGAAGGGGGTGTTATTGGTACATAGACAATGTCTGGGGTCTTAGGCTTAGATACTCAGCAGCCTTTCCTAGTTGATCACTCTAAGTTCTTTAAGGGGATTTTAAAGAGATTCTTTAAGGGCCCATAAAATCTCAATAAGCAAAATCATAAAAACCACTGATTTTTTTCTAGCAAATACATTTTACAGCTGAGGGAACCAAGGTCCAGTGAGAATAAGCGACTTGTCTGGTGTCAATATTTAATTGTTTATTATGCATCATAGTTTTAAGCACTTTTTCTGTATTATTAATTAAATTATAAAGAGAATCCATCCTCTGTAGTTCATTAAATCCCCAGACTGTCTAGCACAGGAACTTTTGTAATAAGTATTCATCAACAGATGATTTTATTTTATGCCTTAATTCACATCAATATAGTTTTACAACATTTTCATGTGCTGAACTTCAGATAAAGGCCTATGGCCTCTCCTAAATTGTGTGCAACTAGCTTTGAGAATAGAAATATAGATCCGAAACTAACAAGCTGATTATTTTTCTCTGTTGTGAAGTCAGGTGCCTAATATACTTCTACATGTATTAATATATAAAGTCTGTGTAGAAGTACATCCCAGTCACAATTCATATACCAGACATTGTGTTTTTGCACTGGGTTACAGCAGTAAACAAACAAAAACAAACAAACAAAAACTGTCCCTAAAGGTACTTACATTCTAATGGAAGGAGTCAGACACATACACAAGCATCAAGGAGAGAGTATGTCAGATATTGATAAGTATTAGAGAAGGGAAGGCATTTTAGCCATGGGCAGTTACCATTTTAAAGCAGGTGGTTGGAAAAGCTACACTATATGATGACATTTTAGAAAATTCCTGAAAGAGGTGAGGGAGCCTGCCATGAGGATAAATAAGGGAAGAACATTTTGGCAGATGGAAGAGGAAGAGCAGAGGCACATTGAGGAGGGTGGTGGGGGTGGAGAGAACAAGTGAAGTCATTGCAGTGAGGGGAGTAGGAAAGGAGAGAGTGTAAGGAAGGAAGAATGAGGGATAAAAGGTTCTACTTAGGTGGGTGCTCTAGGTTTCATCCTCAGTGAGATGTGAAGCAGAGACTTTGAGATGAGGAGTGATGTGATTTGACTTCATTTTTGAAAGTTCAGTCTGTGCTGTGAGCAGCATGCAGTGTGGATGATACGGAGACAAAAGCAGAAAGATTCGGTAGGAGGCACTTTCAGTAATCCAAACGAGACCTCATGGTGGCTTAGACCAGAGTGGCAGCAGTGAGAGAGTAAGAAGAAGTTCTAGGTATACTGTGAGCCTATAACTCACAGGATTCACTGATGGATTAGATAAGACCACATTGGAGAGAGGAGTCAAGGATGACTCCTACCTGACTGGAGAAACTTTAAGAGTGCCATTGCTGTATACTGAGTTGGAGAAAACTGTATACTCTACGCTAAAGCTCAGACAGAGGTTCTACCCATAGCAGAGAGAACAAATAAGAAAAATACTGAAACAGTTTTATTTATAGTTCTATGGCATAGGGCGGTTGCCACACAACTTTAAATCATGTGTCTCTACTACATGACTGAAGGTACTGACTGGGCCTCATGTCCATTATTTTAAATGCATAAATTCAAATACATCGTCATTCACATACAGTTGGCATTAGCCTTACCAAAGACTGATACATTTTTTTATACAACCAAAGAAATAATGACTTCATAATATTATGAAGATGAAAAGAACTAATTCATGACCTCCCTAAATGTTCTCTCCTGCTGAGGATGTCTACCTGCTTTCTATCTTTAGCTGAGGCAACCCTGTAAAATTCCATTTATTAAAATGTAGTACGGCCAAGACAACCAAATGGACAGCTGTTCACACTGGGTTAAAGGACATTATAATCAAAAGCTCTTTATACTGTCTATGTTTGCTCAAAACAAAGATTATAAACTATTGCATGGGTTTAAATAGATAGATTAGGAAAGGATGAGCCAATGATTTTACCTCCTTCCTTGTGTGATGCTGACCTATAAACTTAACCCAGTCTTACTGTGGGTTTCTCAAACAGGCATTTTGAGAGGCTGCATTCCCAAACCCATACCCCTTAGAACGTTTAAACTCTAGAGACATATAATACAGTATTTTTAAAGTAATGAATATAACCAAATATATTCATTCATTAGAATCATGATAAATGAACATAGTTATAATAATAAAATAGTTATAACTGATATAAATACAGTGTGGATCTGTGAAGATATTAAAATATAATCTTATAAGTTTTTGAAATATATTCTACATAAGGCTCTGTCACTGAAGTTATCAATATCCTGAGGATATACTACTTCCTGGGAATAAGCCTATTGCATGATAATTCAAATAGATACCTTATCCATATATTAACCATTAGCTTATTTATGGAATGAATTACTCAATGGACTAGCTTAGCAACTGAACAAGTTTATCATCAAACTAAAAAGTAACTTAGATTTCATTGTCCATACAACTGACTATATAGCTTAAATCTCAAGTGTTTGGATTTTTTTAGAACAAGGATCATTTTGGTGAAGATTTATGAGATATTTTATTTTCTCCTTGAAAAGTATTGATTTTGAAAACCTTCTAAATAAATGGCACTGATCTATCTATTCTTGAGTCATTGAGAGTAGGTCACCTGTGGACAGCAAATGATTTTTATTTCCTAGAGGTATAGTTTACTGAAGAGAAAGCAAAAGCAAGAGAAAGCTTGATTTATAATGCCACGTGAAATTACCGGAATTCAGCATTTAAGAATTTATGCTGGACACAGTAAGAGAAAACACTAACTCCTGGACTGAAACAAATAGCCTGGTTCTGTTTTAATCAGACAGAAATATTATAAAATGAGCCATGAACAGAACAATGAAAAAAAATTCTATGAAATAGAGATATTTCATTCATGATCATACCAGCTACATTTCTTATTCAGTAATGATTTAAAAAATTAAAATACACAATTTAAAATAATGAATTATTAAGGATATGGAAATATTTCTTCTAAGTGAGTAAAAATAGATTACAAAAAGGACAAATAAAATAAGGCCTTTGTTTTTGGTAAATATACGTATAATAAAAATGTATAGCACTAAATACATAAAAGGCAAAACAAAGGCCAACAGATCTTTGGATAGAGTGATATTTATTTATTTATTTATTTATTTACTTTGTGTATTTCTCAAATTCATCTCTTGACTGTGTGTTACTAATGATGAGAAAAATTTCTGATACTTTTAAAATAAAGGTTAGATCCAGAATTTGTTCAAAAGTTTATTTAATAACATGTCATAATAATTCTTTCCCAATCTCCCTAGAAATACGATAAGTAAACTATCCCTCACAAAATTTTACCAAATAAAATAAAGCTCAGAATAGCATAATACATTCAACAATAAATTTTAAGAAAATATATTTTTGAAAAAATAAAAGCCTTTATGCAACAGAAAATGATTTATTTGGCTTATAAATGAATAGAAAAACTGATATAACCAACATTACTGTGATATTCTGCTTTTTTATGTTTCTTCATGCAAAATTGTTTCTTCTGATAAAATGTTTTTGAAAGTTTCCACAAGTGAAAACTAGAAAGAGTTTGCATACTTGTAGTGGGGGAAAAGTTAACTAGAAGGAAAACAACTTCAAGCACAGGCAAAAAAAAAAAAAAAAAAAAAATCCTTTCAAGGACACTATATTTTAATATCTTTCAGTAAAGGAAAAAGATACAAAGATGTTTTGAAAAATGTAGAAGATTGCTAAAGGTCAAGAGAGGAAAACAGTCATGTTTTAACTCATAGACATTTTAGCCTAAAATTTTATCCTCTCTAGTTCAATAAACTCTCAATTAGAAATAAGTTACCTATGAAATAACAACTTTAGAAAATTTTGATAGCACTTTTAGAAAATTTTCTACGTTGTATTACCTGGTACAGGTTCTGTATCATTAAATGAAAGTCTAACATTTAATATTTTTGAATGAGTACCTGTCACTGAAACTTTTGGCATTAGGAGGACATAGTAGACAGAGAGAAGTTGAATCCCTGGACTTTCCTTGGTAAACAGATGGGAGCTGTTCCTACCAAAATGTCCAGAGAAGAGTTCAGATGAAAGAATAACTCCAATTTCTCAGGTGCAGAGAGGATATCATGGGTTCATATATCACAAGCTAACGCTAATTTACAAAGCAATCTGAAAAACATCAAATTGCAGTAATAAGAAAAGGTGACATTTGTACGATTTCACAGTCCTGTTATGCATTCTGTTCCTAAAGTAGGATAGGAAGATATTCTGTCTCTCTAAGCTCTGTCCTAAGAGAGAACTACTAGCTTGCCTGAATGCCCAACAGGCCATATGGGAAACAACTGGGCTGTCATTCATGTTGACCTACGGAGAGCTCAGCCTGGCATGATTATACCACTGTGCACTTATTAGTGATCTTCATTTAGAACTTGCAACCTATTCAGTATGGATCCTGTTTCATTTGTGCACTTTATTTGCAAAACGTTTTGCCAGTTTTGACTTTAATATTTCGAAAACTGATGAAGGTCCATGCAGCGAAAAGTCAGATCTGCATTTATATCCTACCTTTCCCATTTGCTGACTGTGTGACACTCATAAATTTGCTTAATATTATGGAGTCTTAGCACACTCAGTTTTACTGTGGAAGATAGGGCTTCAACTTCCTGGGATTTTATGAAGCTTAAATACCCTAATGTGTGAAATGTACTAGCACAAATCTGGCACACAGAGAAAAGCCACAAAAGATAATAAATATTAGTCCTTTTATTCCTTGTTGACCATCCTTTCATCTACTATAACTCTCTAAAGGATGGAGCATTTCCCTGTTGGACTGAGCCACTCACTGTAGCAGAGATTCTTACAGTGAGAGTTAAGAACTCATGTTCCTGATGAGGAATATGAATCTTAGAGGGAGAGTAGCTGGACAAATAAAAATGGTACTTTGAAAAATGCTCCAAAGATTATTCTTACATGTCTCACTTGGGGTGTGGGTACTAAAAATCATACTAGTGGACTAGCTTAAGTGCAAGGAAATAACATCATATTTATAAATTAAGTATAATTAATGTCAGCTAGAAAAAAAAAAAGTTCATATGTTTAGAGTATTAGAAACAGTACCCCAATGGATTTATCATTATGTGGAATTGCTTGGCTAAAGAGTAATGCACACTATTCATTAGGATAAACCTTTTAAGAGTGCCCATCATCACCACCACCACCACCACCAAAAGGAACACCAGTTTACAGCCCCTTCCACATAACGTGAAGACTTTTTTTCTTCTACATCTTTGCCAACACTCAATGTTATCTGTCTTTAATTGCCACCACCCGCTCTCTCTCAATCTGACCCCTTATGTCCCTTGGCCATCAACTTCTGTTTCTGGTATTGACAGTCCCTAGAAAGCCTGTATAGTACAATGGTTAAAAATATGCTCTCAGGACCTAGACTGCCTCAGTTCAAATCCCTGCATTACCACTTACTTAAGTATGATATCTTGAACAAGCTGCTTAAATTCCTGGTGCTTCAAAATCCTGCTAAGGTTGGTGTGACAATTACTTTATTTTAAATGAGTTTATATAATTTATATGCATAGAAGAGTGTCTAAAAATAATTACAGAAATGCTTATTAGTAGTATTTAAATTAGTTTCCTATTTCTGCTATAACAGATTACCACACAACTAGTGGCTTAAAACAACAGAAATGTATTGTTACAGTTCTGGAGGCCGGAAGTAAGAAATGAGTCCATGAGGGGTAAATCAAGGTGTCAGCAGGGGTAGTTCCTTCCTGAGACTCCAGGAGAGAATTTGTTCTTTGCCTCTTCCAACCTCGGGTGACTGCCAGCATTCCTTGGTTTATGGTCGTAGCAGTCTAATCTCTGCTTCTGTACCTCACTGTCTTCTCTTCTGTAATCAAACTTCTCTCTGCCTGACTCTTATGAGGACTCCTGTGATTACACGTACAGCCCACTAGAATAATGAGGAAAATCTCTCCATCTCAAGATCTTTAACTTTAATCACATCTGCTAAGACACTTTGGCCATATAAGGTAACATTTACAGACTCCAGGGATTAAAACTTGGATAACTTTGGGAGTTTTATTTAGCTTAGCACACTACTTTTTAAAAAAGTTTATATGGGAATGCTTGCATATTTATCATCTATTTGTTGACTCTTTATATATTTTGGACACAATATTTTATCAGTTAGACAGAATATAAATATTTTCTCCCAATTTGTCTTTTGCCTTTTAACTTTGCTCATGATAACTTTCATAATACAGGAATTTTAATGAGCATATCATTTGTGACTTTTAACATTTCTGTCAGAAGGAAATAAAGAAAAATGGCACAACCATAACATAGAATGGTATGCAAACACTGAAAAAAGTAAGTGGATCTATACATTAAGCTAGAAAAATATCTCATAAATATTGCTCAGTGATGAAGGATAGTCATAGAATTTATGGAAAGTATAATTCCATTTTACATATGAAAGCTTTTGAATGAGCACTCCAAACTTCTTAGTAACTGCTAAGGAGACAGGATTAGGAGGTAAGGTAAATAAATAATTACTTTTTAGTTAATGTTAATTCTGTTTACATGGTTAACCAATAACTATAGTTATATTTCATTTATATAATCAAATCTGAAATGAGAATATTAAAGTCCAAAGAGAAGTACATTGAAATTGCTATAGAATTTCAGAGGAAGTAGATAATTACTTATGTCCAGGAGAACTGAAGGAGGCAACATTTGAGAAAGGAAAAACAGATTTGACCACAGAGCATAGATTAATAGTGTGCTTTAGAAGGTAATTTAATTTAATAGGAACAAAGCTGAGTGAGGGTGTGAAGGTTAATTTTATGTGTCAACCTGACTGGGCTAAAGGATGCCCAGATAGCTAGTAAAACATTATTTCCGGGTGTGTCTGTGAGGGTGTTGCAGAAAGCACTTGAATTAGTAGACTGAGTAAAGATTTGCCCTCATCAATGTGGGAAGGCATCATCCAACTTGTTGAGGGCCTGAATGAAACAAAAAGGTGGAGGAAGGGCAAATTTTCTGTCTTCTTTAGCTGGGATATCCATCTTCTGCCCTTGGACATGGCAGCTCCTGGGTCTTGGGCCCTCAGACTCTGAGATGTACACTAGCGGTCCCTCTGGTTCTCAGGCATTAGGATCAGAATTGAATTATACCAAAGGCTTTCCTGGTTCTCTGGCTTGCAGATGGCAGACAGTGAGACTGCTAGGCTGGCATAACCACGTGAGCTAATTTCTATAATAAATCTCCACTATATATATATATATATATATATATATATATATATATATGTCTCCTATTGGTTCTTTTCTGTGGAGAATCATGCTGACTAATATGGAAGGTAATAAGGAGATTAGGTAAGTAAGAGGAAATAATGATAAAATGTTTCATTTGGATCAAATCTTAGAGGCTTTAATATAAGAGAAAGTTTAGATTTACTCCTCCCAGGTTAAGAACCTCAAAGCATAGTAACTAGTGGATAGTCACTGACCATTGAGAGTACAGCCAAATTTACCTAAGTTATTTTAAGGCAATAAGACAATCCATGCATAAAAAGCAAACAAACAAATAAGACACATGCAGGCGAGGGTACACCTGGGGTAATTTTCATCTTACATTGGGCATGGTCTTACATATCATCATTCTTCCAAGTCTCTTAAATGCTGTCAGTGCCTTAAAACCCACCATGAAAAAAAATAATGTTATGGATATGCTGACTGGCTGTCAAAAAAAAAAAAAAACAATGATAAAGGAGACATTAAAGAAAATTTAATCTGTCATGATAGAAAATATTTCTTAAAGAAATTGATGTCATGAGCACAAGTATCATATAGAGAGAGATATATATAGTCATGCTCTCAACTGCTAGAAATTTAAAAAGATAATAGCACAAGTTAAATACAGGCCTATGATCAAACTTAACCCTGTAGTGTGTGTGTGTGTGTGTGTGCGTGTGTGTGTGTTTGGCCAGTATCAGAAGTCCACTAAATCACACTCAAAAAAAATTTTAAATGCCTGGTATACCAATGCTCATAGCAGCATGAATCACAATAGTCAAAAGGTGGAAACAAACCAAATGTCCATTGATCAGTGAATAGATGTGGAATACTATTCAGTTTTAAAAATAAATAAAATTCTGATACTACAACATAGATGAACCTTCAAAACATTATGCAAAGTGGAATTAGCCAGACACTAAAGGACAAATATTCTATGATTCCACTTACTTGACATACCTAGAATAGTCAAATTCACAGAGGCAGAAAGAATATTAGTCGGGGTTGGGAGTAGGCAGTGATGAGTAGGGAGCTGTTTCACATGCATGGAATTCAATTTGCATGAAAAAGTTCTGGAGTTGCACAGTTATAATAACTGCACAACAATGTGAATGTACATAATGTCACTGTATTATACACTTAAAAATGAAGAAAATAGTAAATTGTATGTTATATATATTTTACCACAATGAAAACAAAATAAAATGTCTGTGAGGATTGACAGGAGCTTCTTCTTGTAAAGGAAGTGGTATAAAATCATTTTCATAATGTAATGCATGAGGAAGAAAAAATTATTCAAAGAAGATTTTATCATTATTAGATATTAACATTTTATTATACTGTGATTTCTCTTGATTGTAATTCATATTTCACTGTTGAAAAGCTTTAAATAATCTCTACTGAGTGCACATGCTTGGAAAAAAGTCTACGCTAAAAATTCTTTTTCTAGCATAATTTATATGTATAAGACATGTAAGACTGTTTTCTTACCAGCAATCAGATGGCTAGATAACCACGGTTGCAGGAGAATTTGCTGAGGTTTGAGATGCCTCAGTTTCACCCTGTTGTAAAATTTAACTTCAGGTAAAACAACTTAATCTGTGATTACTAAAAAGCAAACCTTCCTCCATTAATCAAATTATCTTTTTAATTACAATATGTATGCAATTATTCCATGAAATGTATTGACTTAAATAATGTTTAGGACTATGAAGTAAATTTCACCTATGAGCCCAAATCCATTAACTCAGCTTAAAAGAAATTTGACAGTAGCTATTTAATTACTGATATCCTACTGAAATTGGCATTTTATAAAGAGAAACATTTCCTAAATACTAAAGAGCTTTAAGATATGAAATGAAATAGTCTATGTCTTGAAAATGAATCTAGTCTTAAAAGGAAGAAAAATTAATAGAGTCATGTTCAAAAGCCTTTAATAGGCCTGTAAGACTGAAATAGAACCCCTTGGGTCTCTCATTATGAAGTAACATTTAGCTCATAGACTTGGGGGTGAAAAAAGAAAGCCAGTCTCCAGTGAAAGATCACATTATACATAGAACACAATGTGCAGAATATACTTTCTTTAGTATTCAGTAATGATCTGAGCAATCTCATCTCAACAGATACTAAGAACATTTCAAAAAATGGGCAAGGAGACCAAATTGCAGGTCTACAAACTAGAAAGAACTCAATATAGCATTTTTTCCCCTAAAACTCAAGCTAAAGGAAGAGTTTGGCCAGTTGAGGCTGTGCTATGTCAACATGGCTCTTTAATTCCGAAAGGAGATAGAACATATAGAAATCTGATCCAATTATACATTTTTACTGAGTAATCATACACACATAAGATACACTTCTATGTGCACATATATATGAACTCAGTGTCTTTGTGCATTCATTATAGATGGTGGAAGTGCTATATGAGTAATAAAGTAGCAATTCTCCATGAAAGAAAGATACTCATCTTGTTAATTTTTCCTGGTATCAAAAATGCCACAGTTGTTTTCCTGTAATTCTCAACAAATTATTTTCATCAAGCAAGAACCATATATTAACATGTATATATTTGTCAGCTAGTGAAGATCAGAGAAAAATAATAATAATAATAATGTAAGCTAATTTATTGAGTACTTATTATGTGCTAAATACCTTTCATATATCATCTTGTTTCAAAATACAACTCCATAAGCATGGCACTATTATTGATCCTATTACATTAATAGGGAAAGAGAAGTTCAGAGATACTACAATGTTTGCTTATGGTCACATGGCCAGAAGAGTCAGGATTCAAATTCCAGCTTTCTGTGACTCCAGAGCCTTTGGAATCAATCAGTATGCAAAATGTCTTCAGATACTGCCTTACCACTGATCAACAGTGATCGAGTTAAAGGAACAAATATCAGGGGCAGATGAAGCAGAGAAATGAGGAAGGGAGCAAACTAACTACAAGTGACAGAAGTGGTTATGGATGAGAGACAGTGGGATAGTGCCTATTGAGCAAAATTTTTAAAATAATATTTTAACTTTCATGAACAGTGCACCTCCTTCGTATGACATAGAAATGTGCTCAGAAGTCATCATGCACAGTACCCCTCTGATAGTCGAGTATATTCTTAAATTTCCCTGCCACATCATCACCAGAACGTTTTTATATTTCCATAGTCTGAGAATTGCATTTCAGATCAAAATAACTTTTTTTGCAATGATAATATGTTTCTCTTGTGGTTTGGCATGATTCAGATTCTTGTGCTATTCTGTAACTTTCATATATTTCTGGCATGATTCCCCAACTAGATTATATACTCTCTGAAGACAAAGCAAATGCCTTAATTTTCTTTATACAGTTGAACCTTGAACAACATGGGTTTGAACTGCATGGGTCCACTTACCCTTGGATTTTTTCAGTAATAAATATCACAGTACCACATGATCTGCAGTTGATTGAATCTGTGGATCCAGAACCACAGATTTGGAGGAATTGCATATATGGAGGGCAGACTATAAATTATACTCAACTGTGCAGAGGGTGAGCACTCCTAACCCCCCCGCATTAAGCAAGGGTTGACTGTATTTCCCAATGAACCAAATGCTTTACATACATTTAGTAACTGATAAATATTTGAGATTCTGATCACAAAATAATTAAACAGATGGAAAAAAGTTACAAGAGCCTAAAGATTCTTCTCAAACCGAGGGTGTACACTGAAGATACAAGTTCACCATTTTATATTCTCAAAAGAACTTGGATGAAATGATTTAAAAAATACTAACACAACTAAGCAAATTTAGGATAAGAAGATGAGAGAACTTAAATAACTTGCTCTTAAACATCCTGAGTATTTGAAGGAGGCATTGCCATGCTTGAGAGTTTCTTAATGCCTTAAGTAATACATTGTTAAAGTCAAATGACTTGGCCAAGGAGAAATTGCAAATTCAGATATTAACACATTTTATGCTTACTTTTATTTCTATGAAGGAGTTATATGCTTTTAGGAGGGACCTTAATGTATTTCTAAGGATAGACTAAGTTATGCTACAGTAACAATCAGGTCCAAATCTCAAACATTTATTTCTTCCTTGTGCTTACAATTTCAGAGTCAAAGGCGTTCGGCTCACCATGGCCACTCAAGAACCAAGAATGATAGAGCTTAGTTGCTGTCAATGACCTGACAATCATGTTCCAAAGAGAAGAAAGCACACTGTGGGGTCCAGCAACAACAATTAAATATTTGTCCCCCAGGTGATATTTCACTCTGTTCACAGTATATTGGCCAGAACTAATATCAAGGCCCCACTCACTCACAGAAAGTTAAATAAGTATAAACCTACATACTGGATATATTTGGCAAACAACCACACTGCAGTCAGAGCACATTGAATTCAAAGTATGAGGCATTTTACCAACTTTTTATATACATTATTTTGATCATAGACATATAATATACATTTTGCAGATAAAGAATATACTTCTCAGTAGTTTACTTGTCCCAGGTCACTTATCTAGTTGGCATAGAAGATAATAACTAAACCTAGATTTATCAGGATTTTCAACTTCCCATGCTGCATATTATAAGAATCTGTGTCCCATTTACCTTGGGTATGAAAAGATGATATTTGAACAAAAGACTAGGAATTTCTCTGGGTCAAACGGCTCCAACCAAAGAGCTTATTCAATGTAGAAACATCATCTGTGTATGACTCTGACACTGATCACCTAGTATGTTGAAGCTAGTCTTTGAGTTCTTGCAATAAGAATCTAGCACATTTCCATTTAACTTATAAAATATGTTCCTTCCAGGGTTTTGGCACTTGTAACAACTTTTCTAATTAAACTAACTCCTAGAAAATAAATAAACAGTTTTCTTGACATTTTAAAATTGATTGTTTTTTCACCCTGGTCGTTACTATTTCGTGTAACTTTCAGGTATCAGTTGTTTGCCAATACTATACAATAAAATGAACTCCTTGATCACTAAGTACTACAATTGGGACTTTCCAATATGATGCATTTTCTCATCACTAATTGGTTCATGCTTCACTATTGTTTTCCAGATTCTCAGTGGTGTCTCTATTTGATGAGTGTTGAAAAAAAATGTCCACATTGGATGTGACATTAAAAAATAAAGTTCCTCTGAAAGAACTGTGCATCCTGAAACTCTCAAATAGTTTAAAAAGCTGCTCACAGTAACCCTCACAATTTACTGAACATGTATGCATGTTCAATATATCACTTTTTCTAAACAAAGTATTTCGAAGTTTGAAGTATTTACATTCTTTTTCTCTAAGGTGCTATCTGAGTGATAGGAATTTTATTTCCTGACTCAAGCTATTTCATACGTTGAACAAATGCATATCTTCTAACACAATGCCATAATGTAGACATGCTATCGACATAAAAAAGAATAATGGATCAACATGTTCTGTCTTCATTTAACAAGCATCCCCATGTCTGAAAGCCTTTAAAATTGTTTGGTGTTTTCACCCATTTTCATTTGGACTCACAAGCACTGTGGAGACAACCAGAGGCTTCAGTTAAACATTTTTTCTCCACAATTTTCCCCCCAATGATAGTTTTTTTTCCTCCTTTTGATAAAACAGCCTTCAGACATAGGCCCACAGAGTAAGGTAAATGAGAGGAAAGTGAAGTTCTAGACAATCTTATACAAGTAGCTCAAAATGTTTACAGATTCTGCCTTTGCTCTAAGCCTAATCTAGGTCAGTAATCACAGTAAACCAATCCTTTCATATATATTTTCAAGAAAGCAGTGAAATAAGATTACTGGTTCTTTCAGTGAGCACATATTTCACCCCAGAGGGCTTCAAGCTACCCGGTAGCATGACTCTGTGTGTGTGTGTGTGTGTGTGTGCACGTGTGTGTGTGTGTGCACGTGTGTGCGTGTGCACACGCACACTCAGACTTCACAAAACTTAGTGAAGGTGAATATGGGCAAGGAGAATGATTATTCCCAGTATGCTGGGTGAGGGAACAGTCAATAAACCAGGCACCTTCCTATGCATATTCTTTACATTAACGCATTTAATCTACACAAATTTGACGTGAATGCCACTTTTGATCTGCATTTTTCATTTAAAGACACAACCTTCTAATTAAAGTGAATAGTCCAGATACACAGAAAGCAAATGGCAGAGGGGCAATCTGAACCTATAATTTCAATCATATGTTCTTTTAAAATATGCTGTCTCATAAAACAATTATGACCACCCACTGGGGCCTCATTTGCATATATATATCCTTTTGCTTCTGGGACAACTGTCTTAAGAAATTTCAGAAGCCCAATGTGGCCTTCTTTGCCTATGAAAAATACTTATCTCAGGTAAAATTTTAGACTTCCAGCTGAAAAAATTTGGAAAGTACTTGTCTATCTTGATTCTTGATGGAAGTGACTTACATGAGCCCAAGTTTGTAGGTGTAAAACAAAGATAACTTCCACTGTACATTTGCAATGCCAATTACCTTGTATGTTTCCCTGATCCTAAGTGACCACTATGAAGTTTGTGGACCTCTGGCAGGCACATAGAGGCTCAGGCACCACACAACTTATCACCTAGGGTTACCAAACTCCTAGTCTGCCTCACAGTGAAACAAAGAGGTATAGCACTTAGCCAGGGTCTCCAAATCTCCCTGGCAGATCTAGTGATACATTTTAGTAGAGAAGATCCCAGCAAATAAAACTGACAGATGACTGAGGGTGTGTGGGGGGAAAATGAATGGTGGTTTCAACAGCCTTACTGGGGGCCTCACAGAGGTGGTGAGATTCTTGGAGGTGATTCAATAATTTGAGAAAGTAGTCAACCAATATGAAGACTAACAAACATTTTATAGCAGTGGACATAACAAGAATCTGGGGAGGAATAGAAGAAAGAATAGCAGTAAAATGTATTTTAAATAGCAAAATATTACGGAAAAATGAAAACCTTTTCTCAAATGATACAATTAAAAAATTTGTATGTAAAAAAATACACAAATATTGTGATTAACATTTCTGTGTTCATTTCTTAATTAGGCGCTCTGAATTAAAGAAAAAATAATGAAGGCGAGAAGTAGGTTATAGGTCTGAGGCTTCATGAACAGTTGGCTATATTCTTCAGAATATTATGAAATATAAGGGAACTGAGTGGCTGTCTCAGGCTCCTGAACCCCAGTACAGAAAAGATTTCCTTCTTCTAAATGGAGAAAAGAAAAAAAAAACTCTTCATGTGAAATCTACAGGCTGGGCCTTCCAAGAATTTGTGTCTCAATAGAGCTAAACTGGGAAATAGCAGAAGACATTCTGGCTATGTGCTTATTCAATGCCAGGAGGTGCTAAAGACTTTGGATATGAGTCTAGGTGCTGAGGATGATTGGGAATTTGAGTTTTCCCTTTGCACGAGCCAGCATGGCCAAAGAAGAGGCTTACATTTGAATGAATTTCGTGGAACAGTAAATGGAACACAATATTTCAGCTAATGCTTTCATTATGTGTTTATATGAAATCTAGTAAAGACCTAGAGCAATAAAGTTAATGCTTTAGCCTTTCTAGCAAAGATTAATTCTTTTAATAATTCAAGTTGGTTTATCAGATTTGTTGAGGGAATTTCTACTAAGCAAGTGGAAGAACAGTTCAGGCCTAGTGTGTCTCATTTTGGTGAGCATGTATTATTCCCCCCCCCCCGGATTTTAATTTAGTGATTACTTTTGAAATTAAAATAAATTTAATGAGGATACTTAACCGTCCCTTTTTTTTTTTTTTTTTTTTTTTACCCCCAGGATAAAGACTTTTGGTAATATCACATATCTGCTTTAAATAGGTGAACATAAAATTTGTTGTCCGTGCTAGACATTTTGGAGACACTTTCAAAAGTGAAAGTACATGCAATTATTAATAATTATCTATCTATATATGGTTACACTTGGAAAATAGACATGAACTGGGATGGTTTGAGCAAACTAGTACATAAAGTTACCTTAGTTTTAAGCATCAATCCAATTAGGTATTAAAGAAAGGTGACTGCAAATAATTCTATGGCTTCACTGCAAAACTAGCTTTCAATCACAGGCTTGTTCTCATTTACAGGTTTATGAAGAAACATGATTCAACAAATGCACTTTAACATGAAAGGCTTAAATATGCCAGGCTAAAACTGTCATAAGAGAAAAGATAAAATGAAATTTTTTATCCCTGTAATTATAGGTATTAATACAGGAAAGTGTGTAGCATGTGTATATTAATGCATTTGTCAATTTCTCCAAGATAGTTTCTGAGACATTAGAAAGAATCAATTAAAAACAGGCTTTCTTAGACAAAGAATATAAAGGGATGTGATAATATTGCTACTCTTGGTGGAAAAAAATATTTGAAAGTGGGAAACTTAATCCGGATCATTAGGGAGAGTTAGTATTGAACAATCAATTGCAATGTAAAAATACTGTTATGTGAAGCTATAGAATTCTCTGTGACTTTAGTCAAGTTACTTAAACTCTCAGTACCTCAGCTTTCTCATCTGTGAAATGGATATAATAATAGTATTTCCATTGTAAGGTTGTTGTGAGGATTAAACTTATATGTATAACATGTAAAATAGGGATGATACATAGTAAGCAGTATAACGTCTAGCTATTGATTTTATTGTGCTCCCTAAAATAATAAAACTTTCATCATATTTTGTAATCATTTACCATGACTTGCAATAACTTTCTGTTCCACCTTCTTTTGTTTGTTTCCTGTAACATGACATAGCAACCATTGACAAACACATGTCTTTATGTGTACTACTGCTGTAAAGAAAATCATTTTGTGTTGTGCCTCACATGCATTCATTCTGAAAACAGCTAAGCAGGGAACCCTCGCATAAGAAAACTATGCAACGATTAGTTTGTGCAACAATCAGTTACTGAACATTTACTCTGTACCAGGGTTAGGGTATACAACAGGGAACATTCCATTCAAAGCCATTGTCTTATACTTTCTATAGATTGTAGTAGGAAAAGTTAGACAAATAAACACCTTTATAATAGATGTGGTGGGTAGGTGCTCTGGAAGCAAAAGAAAATAGATTAAGTGGGATAAGAAGAGGCAGAGGTGAGGGAAAAGAGCATTGTGATAAGGTGACATTTGAGTAGCGACTTAACGGTCACAAGGGGAAACCACCTGCTGTACACTGGGAAAGCATTCCAAGAAGGGAAACAAGTGCATAGGACCTCAGCCCTGAGGTTGCTTACCAGATTCCAGGAAGAGCAGGGAAGCGGGATTAGCTTGAACAAGTAACAAAGGCGGGGCAGAGACAGAAGACCAGGTCTGAGAGGAGACCAGATCATGAGTAACTCTTAAGGCCCTTGTAAGGACTTTAGCTTTCAACCTAAGTAAGATTAAGGAGAAGTTGGAGGGTTTTGAGCAAAGACCATGTGAAATTGGAATACAGCATGTTTAGATTTTTGCTTTTAATATGGTGATCAAGAGACACAGGGAAACAAATTCCTGAGCTCCCTGAAACACTGGCCTGCCACCAGTCAATGGGAGATTCTGTCCTCCAGTTCTCCAGGTTCTCTACTGTCCTAGAGTCGTTAGAGGAGAGATGAAAGAGAAGTAAGAAAGTGGGAGAAAAGAAACGAAGAAAGAGAGAAGAGAAAGAAGAGATAATTCCTGTGCAAGTAGGGCTCATTGCAACTTCTCAGACAGTCACGACTGCCTTAAAGGAGCAACTGAAGCAGAGTTCGTGCTGCTTCTAAGGAGGACAGCAGCCACACTCTTACCGGGTTCTGAATTTCCTAGCTTTGCCATGTAGTTGCTTTGTGACCCTGAGAGAGTCATGTGATTTACATCTCAGTTTCCTCATCCTTACAGTACGCTAAATCTGCCTCCCAGGCTGGCTGTGAAAGGTAAGTGCCTGGCATATAATACGAGAATATCAGTGTGTGTTGCTACTGTTTATGATAACAAAATGAGATTTGTGATAAGATAGTATGGATTGCAAGATGGTGCTTATCAAAATATCTTTATTATAAGATGTTCTTTACTGTAAAATGCACCATTAAGTTAAGGGCTACTGTAAGGCTAAATAAGAGACTACATTAAATGTTCTAATTGATTTTTAAATCTATCTAATTTTCAGAAATGTTAAAGTGTTATTGATACAAGGGGAAATGTCACGTTAAAATGATAGTAATATGATTACCAAAAAGGAAGAAAAAATTTAAACAGCAGTATTTGGCTAATACGTGAAACATGAGATCCAATAGGTAAGACTATTTCTGCCATGAAATTACCTTAAATTAGAAACCACAAATTATGGATGCATGTGCCAAAATATGACTGCTTCAGCAAGTGGTGAATTTGCATATACAATGATTTTAATCAAAGGCACCTATTTGATTGCACAATTATCTGTTTTGCATACACAAAATTTGAATTCTGTACACGTGAATCCTCATTTGTACATGCACCCAATTATTTTGTTGGTGCAACTTAGAAATCCCTATTTAATATATTAGGGTGTTAGTTATCTTACTGACTAGTAAAACAGAACTCCTGGAAGAACATGGGAATGGATCCTACTTCTACTTATGACAGAGAGGGATGTTACTACACTTGCATTTTGTGCCAAGAAAAAGTAAAAAACATGTTTTCTCACACATGCTTTTGCTTCTTTTTGCCTTCTTATTTAGAAGTTATTTCAAAATTTAAAGAAGACTTTAGTTCACAGGGAGAAGCCTTGAGTGGTGATCATATTGAGTTCACTCAGTTTTCCACATTATTAGTCTCTAAGTGATGGGAGTAGGCTGTTGATCCAACTACTCTTAAGCATTAGAGAAAATTTAGAGCTGGTAAAAAGAACCAAATTTATAGTCCTAAAGACAGATGCTCTCTATGGAGCTCCTAAACAACAACAACAAAACAGCTTGAAAGCAGTGAGGCAAAACACTCTATATTATTCTGGTCTTGCTGCACATTCAAGAATCTCCTTGGCCCTAAGTGAGGAAGGTGTGGTACAATAGGTTGGGAAAATTGATGACGACAATAATAAGGTTCTAGATAAGCAGGATGTCTGTTTTCTAACTAATTCATCCTGACAGGCCCACTGGGACACAAGCCTGTTCAAAATCCAAAGTTATTCACAACCTCATGTTAAGAGGTTGCTCTGCATTATAGATGGGTCATTGGTAACAGCAGGTGTCTTTTGTCATCTGACTCTTTCAGACTCAGGTGTTTTCTGCATGCTTTTGGGATGACCCTTGAGGATTCAACTAAGATCCTATTTGGTAACCTAAGTAGACACAATATTATCGCTGTTCCTCCTATTGTTTACCCAAATGCAGATGTGTACTTGTGACAATGAGATTCTACATTAGGGCAAGAGTAGAAATCCAGTTTGTAAATATTCACAAATTTGCCAACTACGTCATGATCCTATTTGGTAATCAGACTTTCAAAAGCTCTGAATTCTCGAACTTTGAACCTTGCCATCCAGCTCAATATTGAGTGTTGTATAATAAATTTCCTCTTGAATAATTAAATTTACTCATTATTGTTGGAATCCCAGGTCAAGTCTACCCATGGTGACTCTTCAACAATACTATGTGGTCTGTTTTTTTCCAATGTTCACTTTCAATATCTCCAGGGAGGAAACATGCTATAGTAATTAAAAGCACAGTGGGTCTTGGAGTCAGCCATATCTGGTATGGGAGACTGAACCATGTCTCGAGGTATTTGTGCACTGGTTTTATTCCTTCCCACACTGACTTTGGGTTTGGACATTTGTTTTGACCAATGAGACTTTAGCAAGCATGCTGCAAAGTGAGGCACTTGCAGTGGGGCTTGTTCCTTGGAACACTCCCTGGAATTGAGCTGCATGTTATGTGAAAGTATAAGCTATGCTACTAGAGATGAAGGTCATGTGGAGAACCTCTGAAGGATGACTCATCATGTAGAAAGAGGGGACACATGAAAAACTGAGACCTCCAGTTAAGTGCCTACGTGAATGTAGCCACATAAGTGACCCCAGCCAACTTCAGGCGGAGCAGAATAACTGCCCAGTAAACCTACAGAATCATGAGGAATACCAAATGGTTATTTTAAGCCACTGAGATTGAGGGTGGTTTGTTACACAGAAATAGATAATTGATATATCTTGGATCAAATTCAGGTTCCATTACTTGTTTAGCTATGCAACTTGGGCTAGTTGTTGAAGCTTTCTAATCCTCACATTTTCCAGCTCTACATTATAACAATAATTACATGACCTCATAAGACTGTGAAATAGAAAAAAATAAAGTTATAAAAATAAAGAATTTAGTGCAATGCCTTAGCCATTGTAAGCGCTTAATGAACAGTAATTTTTACGATCAATTTCATCACCTCAACCATCACCACCACTATGCCAATCATCACCACCAACACCGGATGCCAATACCAACACCGTTAACATTGCCACAAACACTTTCCTGCTATCTAATGCTTTCATGATGCTCTTTATGTCTACTGACATAATGAAATTCAATCTTTCCCAACTAAGACATTTTTTAAGCCTCATATACAGGCAAAACTTCTTTCTTTATGGTCAGTGATGATGCAAAGCAATGAAAGTAACTCATTTAGATATCCCTTCACATTATTTCATTAGTTTACTAAAGAGATAAAGAGATTTAGCAAGATCACTCAGAAAGTAAATGAAATAGTCACATTTGAACCCATGTCTTCTTGCCATGAATACTGTCTTTTAAAGAATTCTGGCTATTCTAAAAACAAGAGCCTCCCATGAAAAAGGAATTTCCATAAAGACATACATTTTGTAGTGCTTACTGCTCTGTTCCTACCACCTTGCGCTTAGAATCTGCTCTAGAAACACTTGTTAAATACATTAATCAATTGACAGTTGATAAGTAGTTTAGCAGAGCATGGGTTCTGGAGCCAGAATATCTTACATCAGAAAATCCCAGTTCTACCATTTACCAGCTATGTGAAGTTGGGAAATTTAACATTTTTGTTCCCCACTTTCCTTAGATGTAAAGTGGATAACAATAGTACATATTATCTAAGATTTTTTAGGGCATATGAAACTCTCAGATCAGTACCTGACTAATAGTAAGCATCATATAATACCTAGTATTGATCATTATTATTTTGTTGTTATGTGGCGCTCTACTGTTATGTGGAATAGTACATATAAAATATTAATTTAAAGAAGCGGAATATGTTTACGTATTGAAAGAAAGCCAGGAAAGAATGCAGTGTGTGGTCTAAAACAATGGCTTCCAAGCTCTGTTCTCAATTAGAACCATCGGATGATTAATAAAATTCCGATTCCTGCCCAATTCACTGTCTTCCTCAATTCTCTATATTTATAACAATTGTACCAAAGGATAATGGTTGCACAGTCAAGTTAGGAAAGCACTAAAATCAAATTAATTTTAATAGTGCAAGTTCAAGCACCCTAGGATTTGATTAGGTAAGATATTTTGGAGTACAGGGATTTTTCCATTGCCCTTCAAATCCAATCAGGGGAGGAGTTGAATATTCTACCCAGGGTTCACACCACATGCCATTTGGATATCTCTTCTGTTCTTTCGCTTCTCCCTTCTCTCCCCTCATACTTAAAGAGAAGGTAACTACTCCTCAGTCAGTGATACTGACTCTCCTGAAATGTGAGGAAAAACTTACGGGGGTTGGTAGGCCCTTGCTACTCAAAGTGTGGTCCATGCAGCAGTAACATTGACAGTGTGTTAAAAATACAAATCTCAGGTCTTAATGTAGGGCATTGGTTCTCAACTCCTGTTCCCCATGGAATCACCAGGAAGTTGGACCATTAATCTTTGGATGCCAGGCTGCACCCAAGAAACTCTGCATTAATTGTTTTGAGGTGGGCCCAGGTGGTAACTATTTTTTCTCAAATCCTCGGGTGGTTCTGACACGTAGTTGGGGTGGAGACACACTCATTTCGAGGAAAGAGAGCAGAAAACTTCAGATTGATTTTAGAACTTCTCCTTCCATGGCCTTCTCCAGGCTCCTAGGAGAATCCAGGTTCCAGAACATCCTTTAGGTTTCCTTACACCACTGGACAAGGAATTCTTGGCTTATTATTCAGGGCTACTGACCCACCCTGCCTAGTCTGACTTCTATCCTGCCTTCTTGATAATCTCCATGGAATCTGAATAAGCTTAACTATTAGACTAGCTAACATTCATAATATCAATAGAACACTGTACTACATTTTCAATGCAAAATTCAAGTACTTTCAAGCACAGCAATGCTGGTAATATTTACTTATATTATGGTTAGGACTCCAACCCCCATGACCATTGTTGCTTTTTATAATTTTACTGTTGCAGGGTGATGATATTATGGCCTCTGAATGGACTGCAATGTTTTAAAAATGCATCTTGTTTTGTAAAATCTTATACCTCATGCACTTGAAAATTATTTAACTCAAACAAATTGACTTTCTTTAATCCTTCACAGTTTACCATGGATTAAACAGTTAATGAGAGGGAAGCTAGACTTTGGGGGCTAGCAAGATCCAGTTCTCTTTGTGTGTGGCTGAACTAAAACTGGCATTTTTCTCTAATCTTAAGATTGATCCTTACAAAGTGAAATAAGTGCACTAAAAATCAAATCCAAATCAAATGCTTGAAAAGTCACCTCTCAACTGAAATTCCTTGAATAGGGAGTAGAAGAAGAGAATTATTTATATAATATCTTGCTGTTTCTTGAACCAGCAGCTTTAGCATTACTTGAGAACTTATAGAAATACATATTCTTGAGCTTTAGTGTAGTCCTACTGGATTAGAATCTACATTTTAACAAGATAGCCCAGGTGGTTCCTAGGCACATGGAAGTTTGAGAAACATTAGTATAGTATACATTGGACTCACAAATTTTTTTTCCTCCAACATTTGTTCTTCCCTAAATCAAACCCCATACAGCATCCCATACATTTGCCCGTTCCTCTTTTTTATCCGAGCTCTTTATAAACTTTTCTTCCATCTCCAAATTTCTTGTTATCCCTCTCCCAATCACCTGCCTCTCTGGCCATGTCTCATTTTACCAAAAATCTACTCTATGGGCAGAGGCAGGATGATATACAAAGGCACACTTTCATTAATTTTCTTCTTCATTGCAGTTGAATAAGAGAAGAAATAGTGAAACTTTTTCTCCGTCTACTATAAACCAATAAACTCTCAAAGAAGTAAAATGGGTAATGTCCTGATGCAAAGTCTTCTCCTTCTAAGTCTGAAAATGCAGAGAGCCCATGAAAATACCAGTTTCCCAGTATTGTAAGAACATACAAATATGTTCAGTTTGTTCCTCCAAGATAGAGATAAAAGGGTACCAACTTCTTCAGAGATAAATTAGATTGATACAAACCACACCCACTCATCTTAGTTTTCAATGACCAATCATGATAATCCAAGGCAATTATGTAAGTTAAGATACAAATTCTTTTTCTACTTTCACTTCTTTTAAGAATAGTAGCAAAAAACAAAAATAATTATCTGTGCCAGTAAGTGTTGGGTGTTTCACTATCGATATAAACACTATAAAAAATTCCTTCTAAATAAAGAGTAACTAACAACAAGATACTATTTTTATAATTGATTGAGAGATTTTGATTGAGAGTGTGAATAAGTGAAGCATCTGTGAAAACAAACATCTCCATTGACATAATGTGGTTGAAAACTAAATTCTTTGTTTTAATTGAAAAAAAAGAGAAGAAACAAAACATCTTTAAAAATCTAATGTATTGCCAGAGAAAAACTCTTTCAAATGTCCTTTCTTGAGGGCACACCATTGCAGCCTATATTTTATTATCATTATTATTTTTCACAACATTTAGTACCATGTTTCATTCTCCCACATGTAATATTACCCAATAGAAATCCCCAAAAGGAGCCACAGTACATTCATAACCAAGACAACTGTCTTTCAACTCTGCTTTCCAATATGATTTAATCAGGTATGAAACCAGAAAAATGAGAATCAGCCTGTCCATCATGGCCATGATCATTAGTACCTCCATGAAATGAGGGGAGAAAAGAGAAACATCTGCTTCTTCTTACCAAACTTCCCGATAAGTTAAAACTACTCAAAAATTATTTCTTTAAAAGACATTCTACTGCCTCTGATAGCATGAACATTTGTATGTTTTCTCAGGGTCATCCCTGGGCAAGCAGATGGTACAAGAGAAATGGAAAACATTTGGAAAACAGTAGCCATCCCTAGGCTCCTGGTATATGTGTACAGGAGGCTCTCTGATTTCCAATTTTGGCTCAGATCAGAAGAAAAAAGGTAAGGGTTACATCCTTGAAAAAAAGCTCAGTCTACTCTAGGGCACGCCTGACTTTCAATCCATTTAAGTGCTCACATTTTTATGGGTTTTAAAGGTGACATAAATCCCTTTGAATCTTAGAATGAAAAACATTCAATGCAGATTTGAGAAGAGAAAAACCAACTTACCACAGTAGTTCAGTTAGTTGACAGGCACCATCGTCTGAAACAACAAAAACATATTTGGATATGACAATCATAAAAACTACCAAACTTTTCAAATTGTCTTAAAACACATACTGTGAATTTATATACAGAAGCAAAATTAAATAAGCAATGAAAATACCTTGTCTGATCTAAATCATTTAGTTTTTTTCAGATGAAAGTGTTTCATCCCCACTATATTAGGTCCAAATTAGATACCTGGTTGTTTTTCAAAATCTTTTGTATACACACACTGGCATATGTATATTTCACATTTTCTTCTGGTGTTCAAGTTTAAAAGGTAGGCAGAAATACAGTCTCATGTATAATACAATCTTGGTTCTGACATGAATGCAATCATGACACACTTATCCAAATACACAGCTCTGATAATGCCATATAAATTAGTTCACTGAGCTCAAAAATTATCTCTATTGTCTATACAGAAAAAAGCTAAAGTATTTACCACAGTGCTCAGCAGCTTTAGTCAGCTTCTCCTATTCTCCCTAAGATTCTCTCCCCAAATTCTCCAATACATCCTCCTTCTACTTTTCAAGTTGATCTCCCACTATTTTCCCTTGAGCTGTGTCCTCACACCCTATATTAAACATGTACTTTCTTTTCTTTAACAATATTTTAATTTGCCTTTTCTTCTGCCTCAATATTCTTTCTACCCATTCTTTAGGTCCACCTCAAATAACGTCTCTTCAGTGAAGCTTGTCTTGATGCCCAAAGAAGGAATGAGTCTTCTTTTTCTAGGTTTTCCCACCATATTTTGTACCTTATAACCATCTTCTGTCATTTAAAAGAATAGTTGCATTGTACCTGTTTCTGCTAATAAAGCTTTAATTTTAAAGGACTATTAATATCTATTATGAATGAAACACTTTAGTTTCATGAAAAAACAAACTAAGGAATTGAAGAAAATTTCCTCTCTTGATAAATGACTTTTTAGGCAAGTTCTTTAATACTTTTTATACCATATGGGAATACATTTTCTCTTTTTTTGTAATTTTTAAAAAAAGCATTTCTTTTTGCTGGCTTGAATTTTGTATGGAAAGGTGGTAATACTTACTAGACCTCTATTAGCACTGCATATGTTTGAAATTAGTGTTTTGAAGAACAGTGACACATTTGCCTTCAACCATGAACATGGTCACCCCAGCAGCAAGACTGACATTAGTAGCATAATCTTAGGGAAAAAAAAAATCTCTTTATGCAGAATGAAATGATAACATTGCCTTGTTGGTAATTTTTCTACTTCTGGCCAAGTTAATTATGTCAGATCAGACTGCCTATATGAAGCATGCAGGTGTATTACACATTCACAATATCTCATCCTTCATTCTCCTTCTGGGCCCACAATCACTTTGGGCTTCAAAATGTTGGAAAACAGTTCTGTGCAATTGCTCATATCAGGGTTTCTTTTCTCTTTTCCCTAGATGATTATAACTTGGCTATCCATCTATTTTATTAAAGACTTTCTTATTGTTTTCATACAACATATTAAATATCCAGAAAAAGTACCATTGAATTGAATAATTAAATTTTAAATTACAGATGTAAACATTTTAATGTGGATATTTAAAATAAGAGCAATGTTTCTTCATTTGGTGAGAGGGAGAACTTTATTAGATTCTTTGTACCTAAACCTAGAATGTGATATTTCATCTTCAGAATTATGTGTTCTTTATTCCAACCCTCTACAGTTCTTTTCATAGGAAGAACAACGGTATAACACATAATTAAGAAAAAAATATATATATATATATTTTAAAATTGTGATTCAGGGAAGCTCCTAAAGGAAAATAATACTCAGTAATTGAACATGTGTTGATAGTCTGAGTCTACAACCAGGTCATTAGTGGACACTTTCCCCTACAAGTGTCAAAGTTACCAAAGTGTTTTAGCATGAGTAAATAAGATATCATTATGGAAGTACCTTCAAAAATACTAATAAAAATGAATTTTTATTCAATTGCGTTTAGATATAATTATTAATATCTGGCAACCTATATAACTTTGATTTCCTTAAAAAATAGAGTGTGGACTTTACACACTAGTTGATTGGGGCTGGCACTTGTAGATAAGGAAACAAAAAAATGTCAGTGGTAAGCACCCTGGAATTTATTGTTGCCTTGTTCTTCTGTGCCAGACGTAATGCAAATATAGCTGGGCCAGGAACTTCAGGGATGGGTGGCTTCCTGAGAATAATGATCTGATGGTAGTCTCCTGTTTCATTCAAAAGACAACCAAAATTTAACAAAGAAAATCCCATTAGAAGGAAATGTTTAGCAGGGAATGTTCTCATTGATATCTGTTCCAGGGATATGTCAACAAAGATTTTCTTTCACATGAGTGGAATTGCCAAAGAACAGGACCAATCAAAATCTCGAATTCTATTGAATAGTACCAGAAATATTTTCAATTATCTGTAATTTCTAATATTTTCATCTGACTAATTCACTACCTTTGTTTATCCATATTTTCTATCTTTCTTTCCTCCCTCCCTTTCTTTTTGTCAAATATATTTTCCATTCCCTTTTTTTCTTCTGCATTTTGATCAGGTCCTGAGAATGGCATCCATAAAATATGGAAATCCTTCCACATAAAACAGATAACTTACTAAGTGTATAACCAATTGATGGAGAAGAAAGAAGATTCTATCAAAAACTTTAGAACTTTTGTTTTGACTCTGGAGTTGCTGGCACAAGTGTGAGAATGGAGTCATCCCAAATAAAATGGTTTATGGGTAGCACATGCACCTATATATATTTTTTTCTTAAAAGAAGTTTTCTGAAGACTTTTCATATGCAAATTTATTCAAATAGCATTTACAATTACCATCCACCTCTCCATATCTGACCATTTAATTCTCATAAAGGGCATCTATTTTCTATAAAAGAATCCCAGTGTTTGAATGCAGGAACAGAATACTAAATTGGATATAATTCCAGTATTGTGATCATATTATTTGTTAGAAAACGAAGTGAAGAATAAATTAAATATGTATTACTGCCTTCTCTGTATATCTCTATAAGCAGGTGGTAGGAATAAGCCAGCTATTTCTGTATTTACTTGTAGAACCAATTATAGAAATAATTATGAAAACAAATGCAAATAGGTACTGACTCCGGGCATAGAAAATTATTTTAGCAATGAAATTCCTGAGTCCCAATAACATCACTGAAACACATGCCTGCATATATAATACGTACATATCATATGTATCTCTATCTATCTCTGACATACATATACACACACACATATACGTATATAGATACAGATATATACGTAGGTGGCCAGAGGAATTCTCCTTTCTAATTTCATTAGATTTTCTCTTAGCATTTCCTTTTCTTCATACCAAAACTCCAGTCCTCATTTTTCATATCATTCATGAGCAAGTGCAGGACTTGAGCGGAAGTGACAGAAGATGATGGTAACAGGGAAAGGAACCAATAGTGAAAGGGAATTGGTATGACTAAGCCTCACTACATATATTCCATAAACAGCCCCTGAGCCAAAGCCCAGAATAGACTTCTTTACTAAAAAAAAAAAAAAAAAAAGGCTAAACATTAGGTTTTACTTTTTTCTCCTGAAGTACAAATTACTCTTATTGTGGTTAAAATTAATTGTGAATTCTTTATCTTTACTTACAGAGCTAGGTAAAAATACAAATTAAAGTAGCTCCATTTTGGTCAAAAAGATGCATCAGATATTGTAAACCAACAACAATCTCACTACAAAAAAAACTTTAGAAAACTGGATAAAATATAACAAATATTCTTTGAATCATATAACTGAGCAAAATATATTAAGGAGATCTTCAGTGGCCAAAATTAAAGAAAGAAGTAGAAATGACTGGTATGGAGTCATTGATCTTTTGGCTCTCTGGGACATTTACCAGTCTTAGCCAAGAGCCTTGGGATTTCAAGGACATGATATTAAAATGTCTCTCATGAAAATTTCTCACACAGGTGTGGGGTTTGAAATGGTACTATTGACAAGGACAGAGAAATTCCACAAATAGAATTTAACAAAAAACTATTCCCAGGCTTGTACCTTATGCAGTCAATTTCCAAATTTCTCTGGAAGGGCAAAGCTTCAACAAAAAGCAGTTAGGAATTACAAATATAAAGCTCTGCTAAGCAAGAGCTCAAATCTATAATTATAAAACACATGAGCAAATCTTGAGTGAGAGTAAGTAAAAGAAATAAAGAGCAAGATTAGAAACACCAAAATTATTCATATGATAGAATAACTAAACACTGATTCTGAAATAATTGTTTAAAATTATTAAAAATGAAAGATGGGAGAGAAAATATATGAAAGAAACAAGACGTTGTTTAAAAAGACAGTTTTCAATGAGTACCAATTATAGATTTGGAAATAAAACATAATTATTGAAACTAAGTACATAAACATATATTAAACACAGCTAAAGAATCAATCAGATAATAGAACTAAAGAAATTATCCATAATATTGCCAGAAAACCAAAGAAGAAAAAGGTCACAAGAAAGAGCACATGAGATATAAAAAACTGGCTGAAATGGTCCAACATTTGTCTAATAGGAACCAGAAAAAGAATGGGGAGAAGTAATCTTAAAGCAGTAATATATGAAAAATGTTCAAGAATTGTGATATCATATATATATATATATAATAAATATATATATGTATGTTGTAAATCTCTCCTCCCTCTCTCCCTCTCTTCAGGAAGTTAAATAAATGCCAAACAAGATAAATCTGGGAACTATATTCAGCATCCTTTGATAAACCATAATGGAAATGAATATGAAAAAGAATATATCTATGTATAACTGAATCACTTTGCTGTACAGCAGAAATTAACACATTGTAAATAAACTATACTTCAGTAAAATTTTAAAAAATACTTAAAGATAAACCCAATGAAATCTACCTCACGAGCAAACATATAAATGCAAACTTAAAAACAGCAAGAAGATAAAATAGGTATTAAACAGGAGCAAATTTGGTTTACACCACATTTTTCAACAGGAGTAGTAGAAGTTTGCACCTCGAAAGTACTAAAAGAAAGAAACTTATTACAGATGACTTTATATATATATATGCTAATTTATTAAAGTTAAGGGAGATATTTTCAGACAAAAAGCCATTAGCTTCTACCATGTACTTTTACTGAGGGTAATCCAAGGGATATAATAAAGGAAGAAGTAAACTGAATTCATAACAAAGAGAGATGTAAGGAAGAATGGTGAGTAATGAAACTGATACATAGAGGTAAATCTATAAAAAAAAAACTGGGTAAAAATATGATAATATAGTAATGTTAATAATCAATTTTGGGGTAAATTAAACCAAAATGACTGGAAGTACTGGACATCTATAACTTGCAAAATGCTGGCAGGAGGTTTTATAATTACAGTATTCTGAAGTTCTTATATTATTGGGGAGAAGGTTGAAGACATTTATTAGCTTTATACTTTAAATGAGGTACAAGCACTAAAACTTAAAGCTAAAAAAGAACTTAAAGCTAGAAGGTATAAGATCCAAATTTATTAAGAAGAAAAAACAAAAACTACCAAAAAAGAGAAATATTATGTTTAGAATTAACTGAGTAAATTAAAAGCTCAAAACAAAATGATATAAATAAATACAAATATATCAGTAACCATAATAAATGTGTTGGTTTACAACCTTCGGAGTTCCCCAGGTGAAATTTGACATTGGCCCCCATACACAGAGGGCACGGACAGACCAAGAAAGAGGCAGGCCACTTCTGAGTGGCAGGTAGCAGTTTTAATACACAAGGCTTGTCTTGGGCGGCCACAAGATGAGTAGATCTCCACACCAACCCTACAGAATCTTAAGTTTATATAGAGGCCTTCCCAGGATTCAGTCACATGTACTGTCCAGAGGGTCTCAACAGCACAGTACTATCTCAAGGTTGTGTCCTTGAAATGCAAATGAACTTAAATGCTAGTTGAACACAGAAATTCTCTTACCCTCCTTTCCTTCTTCCCAGGATTGTATTACCCTTCCTCATCACCTCTTGTCACCACCAGTAGTATCTACTTACTCTTCTCCCAGTTCTACCAAAGAACAGATCAGTCTCAAAGGTTCTCCTCTGTCCAATGTTTTCCAAACAAACAAAGCTATTTTATAATTTTTTAAGGGCTTTTACTTCTAGAAGTAGATAGGAAAGAAAGAAAAGGGACGATTATCAAAAATATAAGTAGCAAGGGAAAAAGCTCTTAGTTTCATCTAGGGTGACCAACTTGTCCTGATTTTAAAACTGAAAGTCTCAATTCCAAGTCCCAGATCCAAGGAATCCACCCTTTACAATAGTCCCAGTAACCTAGGATTGTTGGTTTCTCTAGATTTTTAGCTAGCCTCTGGTATGTGTCATGTCCTTAGAATATAAAGGACTAAAGATTTTTACTTTTTTGTCCCCTCTTTTTGCCCTTTCTTTCAGCTTTTGAGGCCCCTGCCTTTTCACTATACACACCTCCAGGCATTTCCATAAAAAAACCGTCCGTCTCGCCACTCTTATTCAACATAGTTTTGGAAGTCCTAGCCACAGCAATCAGAGAAGAAAAAGAAATAAAAGGAATACAAATTGGAAAAGAAGAAGTAAAACTGTCACTGTTTGTAGATGACATGATAATATACATAGAGAATCCTAAAGATGCCACCAGAAAACTACTAGAACTAATCAATGAATTTGGTAAGGTTTCAGGATACAAAATTAATTGACAGAAATCTCTGGCATTCCTATACACCAACAATGAAAAATCAGAAAGAGAAATTAAGGAAACACTCCCATTTACCATAGCAACAAAAAGAATAAAATACCTAGGAATAAACCTGCCTAAGGAGGCAAAAGACTTGTACTCAGAAAACTAAAACACTGATGAAAGAAACAAAGATGACATAAACAGATGGAGAGATATACCATGTTCTTGGATTGGAAGCATCAATATTGTGAAAATGACTATACTACCCAAAGCAATCTACAGATTCAATGCAATCCCTATCAAACTACCACTGGCATTCTTCACAAAATTAGAACAAAAATTTTTACAATTTGAATGGAAACACAAAAGACCCCAAATAGCCAAAGCAATCTTGAGAAAGAAAAACAGTTGGAGGAATCAGGTTCCCCGGCTTCAAACTATACCACAAAGCTACAGCAATCAAGAAAGTATGATACTGGCACAAAAACAGAAATATAGATCAATGGTACAAGATAGAATGCCCAGAGATAAACCCACACACATATGGGCACGTACTTTATGACAAAGGAGGCAAGAACATACAGTGGAGAAAAGACAGCTTCTTCAATAAGTGATGCTGGGAAAAATGGACAGCTACATGTAAAAGAGTGAAATTAGAACACTCCCTAACACCATACACAAAAATAAACTCAAAATGGATTAAAGACTTAAATGTAAGACCAGACACTATAAAACTCTTAGAGGAAAACATAGGAAAAACATTCTTTGACATAAACCACAGCAAGATCTTTTTTGACCCACCTCCTAGAGAAATGGAAATAAAAACAAAAATAAACAAATGGGACTTAATTAAACTTAAAAGCTTTTGCACAGCAAAGGAAACCATAAACAAGACAAAAAGACAACCCTCAGAATGGGAGAAAATATTTGCAAATGAAACAACAGAAAAAGGTTTAATCTCCAAAATATACAAACAGTTCATGGAGCTCAATATCAAAAAAAATAAACAATCCAGTTAAAGAATGGGCAGAAGACCTAAATAGACATTTCACCAAGGAAGACATACATCTGGCCAAGAGGCACATGAAAAGATGCTCAACATCACTAACTATTAGAGAAATGCAAATCAAAACTACAGAGAGCTATCACCTCATGCTGGTCAGAATGGCCATTATCAAAAAATCTAGAAACAATAAATGCTGGAAAGGGTGTGGTGAAAAGGGAACCCTCTTGCACTGTTGGTGGGAATGTAAATTGATACAGCCACTATGGAGAACAGTATGGAGGTTCCTTAAAAACTAAAAATAGAACTACCATATGATCCAGCAATCCCACTACTGGGCATATACCCTCAGAAAACCGTAATTCAAAAAGAGACATGTACCACAATGTTCATTGCAGCACTATTTACAATAGCCAGGACATGGAAGCAACCTAAATGTCCATCGACAGATGAATGGATAAAGAAGATGTGGCACATATATACAGTGGAATATTACTCATCCATAAAAAGATACGAAATTGAGTTATTTGTAGTGAGGTGGATGGACCTAGAGAGTATCATACAGAGTGAAGTAAGTCAGAAAGAGAAAAACAAATACCGTATGCTAACACATATATATGGGATCAAAAAAAAAAAAAGGTACTGATGAACCTAGTTGCAGGGCAGGAATAAAGAGACAGACATCGAAAATGGACTTGAGGACATGGGGTGGGAGGGTGAAGCTGGGGCGAAGTGAGAGTAGCATCAACATACATATACTACCAAATGTAAAATAGCCGGCTGGTGGGAAGCAGCAGCATAGCACAGGGAGATCGGCTCGGCTCCGTGCTTCGTGATGGACCTAGAGGCGTGGGATAGGGAGGATGGGAGGGAGGCTCAAGAGGGAGGGGATATGGGGCCAGAGGTGTATGCATATGGTTGATTCGCTTTGTTACGCAACAGAAACTAACACTGTAATGTGAAGAAATTATACTCCAATAAAGACCTATTAAAAAAAAAAGACTGTCCTGTGGCTCCCTGTTCCCTTATTTAAATACTTAACATTATAAAAAATACTTCAACCATGTGATAAATCCAGTAAGTCCACAATTGTGTAGTATCAAGCCAATGTCAAAACAGTGGGTTCAAATGAGTAAGGAACAATTTATTCGTTAAGTTTTTCTTTACTCATTCACTAAAGAAATATTTTGAACACTTATTAAAAATATTTTTAGCATCTACTGTATGTTGTACACTGTTCTAGGCACTAGGGATATGGTGGTAACCACATGGACATGTTCCCTCCTTACATTTTGCAGCATAGAGAGGCAAGGGGGAGAAAGACTAGAAGCCAGATGACAAATAAAAGAGTGAAGTAATTTAAGACAATGAGCAAAATGAAGAACATAAAACAAGTGATATGGTTCAGAGGAGAAATACTTTATTTATTTATTTGAATGTTGGCTGTGTTGGATCTTTGTTGCTGCGCGCGGGCTTTCTCTGGTTGCGGTGAGCGGGGACTACTCTTCGTTGCAGTGCACGGGCTTCTCATTGCGGCGGCATTTCTTGTTGCGAAGCACGGGCTCTAGGCACACAGGCTTCAGTAGTTGTGGTGCTCGGGCTCTAGAGCGCAGGCTCAGTAGTTGTGGCACACGGGCTTAGTTGCTCCGCGGCATGTGGGATCTTCCCAGGCCAGGGCTCGAACCCGTGTGCCCTGAATTGTCAGCCGGATTCCCAACCACTGCACCACCCGGGAAGCCCCAGAGGAAAAACACTTTAGATTAGATGGTCCGGTCTGACTAACACAGAGCAAGACAGCAGATAAGAGGATACACTATTTATATAAAGGAATAATGAACACATAAGCCTTGTGTGAACTTATATTCAAGAAACAGGAAGAAAGTCAATGTAACTGCAGTCTCAAGAGTAAAAAAAAAAGTGGTGAAAGCTAAAATTAGAGATGTGGGTGGGAGCCAGATCATGGACTGCGTGGTAGGTCATTGCTAAGAGGTTTGGATTATATTTTCAGGGCAATGGGAAGTCACTGGAGGGGTTTAAACAAGTAGAGTGACATTACCTGATTTTGTTTTACACATGCTTAGGGCTACTCTGAAGACATGGAAAGCAGAGGCATAAGTAAAAACTGAGAGATCAGTTTTGAAACTTGCCAGGCAAGAGCTTCTGGTGATTTAGACTAAAGTATATGCAGGGATGGAGAAAACTGGATAGATCTGGGATCTATTTTGGAGGTAGAGTCAACAAGATTTGCTCATGGATTGGATTTGGAAAGTGAGTAAAAGAAAGAGATGATGGATGATTGCTGGTTTGGGATTTTAGTAACTGAGTGTTTATGCTATTTATTGAGAAAGGCAAGACTGGTGGAGAATACAGGTTCAGGGATGTGTGTATCAGCTGTGATGCTTCTATTTTAGACACAGTAGGCTGAGGTTTTTCTTAGTTATGTGAGTATAAATGTCAAGCAGGAAGTTGGATGTGGAAGTCTGTAGTTCAGTGGGGAGGTTATGGCTAGAGATGCACGTTGGGAATCATACAGATGGCATCTAAGGTATGGAAATTAGAGAGTGTGTCAGAGCAAAGAGTAGAAGGCTTAGGCCAGAGCCTAGGGAACCCCAACATTAAGAGTGAGAATTGAAGACAGATTACAGTCAAGTTCTGTAGGACTTAGCTAGAGAGGAGGATTTAATTGAGTCTTTACCAAGTCTCTGCTTAATGCCACATTCTGTGCTAGGCATCCTAATGAACAAAATTGACTCCTGTCTCATCTGCCTTATGGTTTAGAGTCCATAAAACTATGTTTCTTCCTCTACATTTCTGTATTCACAAAAACATCCCAGTGGCACTCTAACGATTTGTCAATTTCAACCAACTCTTTATCATTCAAGTACCAAGCATTTCTTACAATCACTCCCCTTCATATCTTCCCAATTCCTTTCAAAAATCTAAAACCCACAGCTTAGTTCTGTAGGAAAAAAAAATGGCACTATGATATTGTTTTTCCTTGAACTACACATTTCAGGAAAAGGAGATACAACAAATTCACAATGTAGTTGCGATTTAATATTATTCTATTCAATTTATTTGATCCTATTTTTTTCCTAAATTATAACTGAGCAACATGGGGAGTTGCAATGACTTCTTCAAGAAGAATGATTTAGGTGTTGGACTCTCAGATTTCTTGAGTGCTACCAATCATCAGAGAAGCTGCAGGCAAAGCAACAATGTACACCTAACACCAGTAGAAGAAATAACGAAAATCATTAGAAGTCCTTTAATCCTAAAGAAACTACTTAGACAAGACTTGAAACAAATTTCACAGGCAGTGTCTTGCTCCAGGGCATGTTTTATAACATTAGCCTGGGTAAATATGCTTCAGTTTCAATTAATAAAATTGTAAATTCAGGATCTATGCTTTAGCACAGTTGCAGTTTGGGTTTATGCAATGTTAAACTATTATTTGCTAAGGCTAAATAAAGCTGTAAATTAACATACTCTCTGAAATACTTTAACATGGTTGGTGCAAAATTGAAATTTTATCCTGTAACTCTGGGGAGACAGTTGCTAAACAAAAGGCATTTTTAACTATTTTCATCATTGTCTTCATCTAATTTTTTTTTCTTCCAATACTGAAATCATTTTTAATATAACTTTTGGAAATTGTATTGATGTTTGTTCTTTGGCTTTTCTCTTTCTTGAGATAATTCTTAATTTGCTAACACACTGCTAACACTACAGCTTTGCATATTTTCTACATGTTTAACCTGTCCTAAAAAAAGTAGCAAATTTGCTATCTAATTTTGCTATTCTTTCCATGTACATTAAAAATGCATTCTTTGGATAACTTTGGTTTGGAATATGGAGTGCTAATGTAAAATTTACTTTTGCACTCTATTTAGAGGAGTAAAATATATTGAGAAGACTGAATAACGAAAACAGGATTTTAAGGAGAATGTTCACACACCTAAGAAGGCAGATATTTTTAAAACGTATTAAAATTACTCTCTGAAAATTGCCACTGCCAAGAAAGGACCAATCATCGTTCAGGCCATTGCCTTGATTCGGGGCTGGGACAGCTGAAACCAGACATTTTATTGTCTCTTTCTCTGAAGTAGAAGTCTTAGAACATCAAACTTAAATAAACACTGAGCTTTGGTACCATTCAATGAAGTAAATAAACTGAATGAATAGAAGAAGGAAGAGGTGGAAGGAGAAAGTTTTGTGGTTGAAAAATGAGCCTTTAAATATTATTAAGAAAACTATGATTCTATATAACAAGAAAAATCCATAATGTATAAATTAATGTTTTTCAAATATGTATATTCCCGGTATCCTGCATCCCTGGCTTTGTTCATGGGTCTGTTTCTTCACTTTCCATGTATTAGAGCTGTAGAATCTGGTAGCTTGGTGGGAACTTGAGGAAGTGGTACTAACATGTAAGTATTTAAACTGCAATCTCTGTTTACTCTTCCTTCATATCTATTTCCCCACAATGAGCCCCACAATTAATATATAATTTCCTCTAAGAACAAACTCTGTCCTCTTTACCTCTTCTTTCCCTGATTTCTACTCAAGGGCAGTTGCCAGTATGTAGTTCAACGTTCCCCATAAAATTTACTGCGTTTTCTTGAAATACCCTCTGTTCTATAGTGAATAAACTCAACTTTTCTATTCAATATAAAGTTCTACCTTTTCACTAAAATCAAGGCTTCTACTCACAATATTCACTCATTTTTTTCAGTGGAGCCCACCTCCCTCCCCCAACAATTCCAAATCCTCCTCCCTCCTAGGAGAAGGATTTGATACACGATTGAGTTTTCAATACCACTCCCCAGAGTAAGGGGGTTAAGGCAAGTCTGTGAGACCATGAAGCAGGTAGTAAAATTACAAAAGAATGTTTCAGTATAAAAGAGACTTTGCCAAAGCTAGACACTTACTGAAGGAGTCTACAGGGAGGGAGAATGATTAATGTGTAAGTTTCTAGGGGAGATAAGAGGGGATAGGGTTGAGGAACAGTAACCTTGAAAAAATATCTGATATGAACTCTTTCCTCTCCATTTCAAAATATTCCCAATATCATTCACTTGTTCTCTTTCTTACATCTGTTGCAGAGGAAGCCTGAGGTCAATTTGATGATTATCAAACACGAGATTGCAAAGTCTCAATTAATGTGACTTGTTTTTGAAATTGCTTAATAATTGAAAATACTTTCTTTTATTAACTCTTCTCTTTACTGCCTTCCAAAGCAACGGTATTTTTCTGCTTTTTCTTTATTGTAATGCTAAATAAAAACTTGAGCTCTGGAGCTAGAGAAATTAGATTTAAATCAAGAATTTGTCACTAGCTAACTCTGTGCTCTTGAGAAAACTAACAAATTACTTAATCTCTCTGGACCTCAATTCTCTCACCTATAAATGGGAATAATAATGGCATTTATTTCATAAAATACTATTTTTGTGCAGATTAGATAAGCTTGGCACAGAATCGGCTTGAGAATATTGTAATGAACTTTGCACAATGCCATTCCTCAGTCAAACACTCCGCCTTGTGTTCCTTCTTTCCTTTCTTCCAGTTATTATGTCTAACATTTCTCTAACATCTCTTCTATTCCCCTTTTCGTACCTCTTTATTCCTCCCAAAATAAGAATTGTCCAAGACCTTGGATTCATCTTATTATTTTAACAGCCTTTTCTTTGGCAGATGTATCCATTACCATGGCTTCAACGTTCAGAGGGGCTTCTCATCTAGACATTCCACTGTCACCAGAGTCACATCACTCAAGATGACATTCGTACCCTATGTGCAGCCTTTCACCTGGTTTTCCCTACTTTTATTACTCCTGTTTCCCTCCAACTTAAAATTGCAGTCAATCTTTGCTTCTCTTTCTCTTTCATCACCACATACAAAACAAGTATTTTCATGTTCTTGTTTAACCTTTACGATCTCTCCTCTTTATTCTCACCGCCACCATTTTAGTTCATGCCCTTTACCTGACTTCAAACACCATAAATTGACTTATTTCTGAAATTTAAATAAATGAATCATGGAGGATGTCTGATTTTGTGTCTGGCTTTTCCTACTCAATATTATGTTTGAGAATCAACCATGATGATGTGTATGGCAGTAGTTTATCTTCATTACTGTGTAGAATTCCAGTATATGAATATACAGTGACTTATTCATCCATTCATCTGTTGATGATATTTAGGCTGATTCCACTTTAAGATGATTATGAATAATGGTTCTATAAACACACTTATACATGTTTTGTGGTGATACACAATTCTGTTGGATATATGCACAGAGAAGGCATAAGCATCAAATACACAGAAAAGACATTCCGTGAAATAAAAGTGGCTACCTCTGGGTGGTGATGGGATATGAGGAATTTGTTGCCTTATTCTAAGTTTTCTACAATAAAGAAATTTAGAAATTGGTATACCAAAGTTACTTAGAATATGAGTTCTGGCATCAAAAAGCCTGATTCAAACACTAGTGCCACTACTTATCTCCTCTTATTTTATTAATTTTATTACTATTTTATCTCAAGTTACTTAACCCTGCTGAAGTTCAGTTCTTCACTTGCTCATCTGTAAAATTGGGGAATCAGAGCATCTCTTTCCTAGAATTGTTGTAAGGAATAAAATACCTAACCCACGAACACTCAGTCCAGTTCATGGAAAAAGTAATCATCCAGTAAGGGACTGCATTATTCATAGGGATTGTTATTATTATATTTAATACAATATTTTATAAATATAATAATATTTAAATATAAATATAGTTATACTTATAAAAAGAGAACACTGTTTTCCCTTTCATAATTTTTGTCTTGTGAAATTTGGGTTAGAAATATAGAAAAATTTATAGGGTAGTAATTTAAAGTAAGTACTGGAGGAATCAGAAGAATATTTATTTTTATTGACATAAGTATAGGGTAGCAAACTATCTGTAGATTAAGCTACCTAGAGGTGGGGCTGTAAATCTATGAACCAAAACCACCAGAGTAACACTGGCAGTAGGAAGAGGAAAAAAAAAAAAAAAAAGGGAATTTATGGTATCAGTGTACTGATTGAATCATTACTAACGCTTCTCATGTTTCTTTTTATATATATATATAAATATTCTGACAGCAAAGGAAATGATTATATGTGCAAATTGGGTATCCCTTTCTTAAAATTTTAGATCAGCTGGGACTACACTCAACTGAACCAGCAAAATCTAAAACAAATAAAACAGCATTTGTAAGAAAGCACTTAAGAAAATCATAAGTATGACAAGCAATTTTTGCCAACTCGTATTGCTCATCTATGATTCTAAAACGTATGTGTTGCGTTTACAAATGTGTTCTTATTGAGATTCATACCTGCATTGCTTGTTTGTTCAGAGTCCTAGAAAATTATAATAAAATGGAATCTTACCACCACTCTCAATTTGGGGATTCATTTCAATTAAAAAAAGAAAATGAAAGAATAATTTTCATCAGCTTCTGCTTATTTCTCAGTAAATGCTATGATAAAATATTAAAAAAAATAAAAAACAACAAAAAAACTAGTACAGATCTTCCTAGATTTATGATGAGGTTACAACCTAAAAAAGCCTCATTAAGTTGAAAATACTGCAAATTAAAAAGGCATTTACTACACCTAACCTCTCAAACATCAAAGCTAAGCCTGGTCTACCTTAAACATACTCAGAACACTTACAGCAGCCTATAGTTGGACAACGTCATCTAACACAAAGGCTGTTTTATAATAAAGTGTTGAGTACCTCAGGTAATTTATTGAATACTGTACTGAAAGTGAAGAACAGAATGGTTGTATGGGAACAGAATGCTTGTTAAGTGTATTGATGGTTTCCCCTCATGATTGCTTGGCTGATTGGGAGCTGAGGCTGGCTGCCCTGCACAGCGTCATGAGAGAGTATCACACTGCACATCGCTAGCCCGGGAAAAGATCAAAATGTAAGGTATGCTTCTACTGAATACGTACCACTTTCACACCATCGTGAAGTGGAAAAATCATAAGTCAAACCATCATCATTTGGGGACCGTCTGTATTATATTGAAAAACATTATGTTAAGGAAAAACAGAGATTTGGGGTTTTAGAAAGAGCCCAGGTTGAAAATCAACACCACTGTTTACTGATATTTGACTTTGGGTTAGTTTCCTCATTTGTAGAAAGGAATGATCGTGAGGATTAAAGAAAAAAAAAAAAAGAACATAAAATATCCTCACACTGCTTGACACAAAATAGGTCTTCAGGAATATTATGTTTCTCGTCCCTTATCACTCTATTTTAAAGTATTTCCTTCTAAGTAATAGAAATTTCCCAATTTTGGTATTTTATCTGACTCATTAGAGACTTATTTTTTTTGATACCACTCATTATATCCCAAAATATATTAGGGCCTTTAAATCAAGAGATTTATTTATCAAGAGAGTCAGAGACTATAATTCCTTAGACCAAAACTTAGACATAGCTTTTATAAGTATACATTTTCTGAAAAGTATCTCTACTCCACTCTAGAATATGCTTATCTAGCAAGATAAGTGTGCATGATTATCATATCAGGCTTTCTGATTTTAATACAAAGATGAATATACACATACTGAACTTGTCTCAGTATATTATTCCCACAGTATTTTTTCTAAAGTCAGTATTATTCTACCTGTGATATTATATTATGTACTTGTCCACTCCTGCCACAGATATAGTCATCTAAAACAATACCCAATAGCAATTTTTAAGTTACATTTTTTCAAAGAACGTATCAGTTTTTAACTTGAGATAATATTTTATGCGTCTGAATCATATTTGAGCTTCTCCAAGTCTGTGTTCTTGGGACACTACTAGCAATATGATCCATTAAGGTAAGATGGAAATCCTTTATCAATAGAAATATAAGGCAGTAATGATACAGTCTTTTTTAGAAGTCAGAAAAAGCCATATTAAACTAATTCAAGACCAGTAACACATCTCGTGAGTTAATAGAAACAAATTCCAGAAAGATTTGAAAAAGACTGCCACAACTAACTAAGAGCACATTAACACTTCTATAAAGCCCCCTCCCCCGCCCCAGTAGAAATGAACTCACAATATAAAAATTACAAACCAAAGGAGTAAAGGAGCCAACCATAAGGGAGAAATCAGTAGACGCAGGAAGTAAAAAATTTACATTCCAAGAAAATAATAGAAAAGCCCAGGACTGATTATCTCAAATCCTAATAGACTCCTAGGGAAGCAGTTGATTTTCAAATTTAACAGATGACTGGCTCTCAAACATTTTATTCCATATATAAACATATATTTCAGGTTAAAAAAATCCTAAGGTTTCAAATATTTCATTTTTGGCATACATAATATAGTCAAAAAAGAGGAAAAACTTCTGCCTAATATTGGTTCCAAATCAAAGATTTTATATAAAAGTATATGAACGATTGAAATGTAATGTCTTGGCCTCCCTGACTCCCATCTTTTGCTACCTGCAAGAGGAAAATATGAAAATAGAAAAAACTCATTTAAAAAAATCTGTTGTCAAACACATTTGTGACACACTGTGTAGTACAGCACAATGAAAATTACAGTAAGGTTCACTAAGCAGCCTTATACAAATTCAGTAAGTGCTAGATTTCTTTAGAGACAACGTCAGTTGTTTAGATAAATGAAGTGGCTTCTAGATGAGAGGTTACTGGCACAAATCAATACTCTGAAATATGCATTCAGGCCATATGGTATTTCAGTAATGGGTGCTTAGAATTCAGTACATAGCACTGCTATAAATCACAAGCAGAAATTATATTAAAAGAAAGTTAGTTCTGTGATCTGAACTCAGAAATCAATGGAAACGTATACCAAAAATAAGAGGCTTTTAGATATGTATGTCAAAAGAAAAATGATTTGTGTCATTGCCACTCATAATTCATATTTTTGTTTCCTATGTCCAGTTGAAGGTGGATTTTTTCCATGTCTCCATTTCCTTACACAGACAACCTTTAAAGTACATAAGAATTCCACATGAGGAAGAAATTCACACATCCTTATTAAAAATATAGGAAGTGCAATATTCAGAGTCACCAGAACCTGGATAAGAAAATCCTTGACTTGCTGGAGCGGTATTTTGTGATGGGGCGACCATAACTGCAGGTACACAGTGGGCAGAATACGATTAATTTAGGATGAAACTGGGTAAGAGAGGAGCTAAATGGTCAAGCATAAGAGTTTAGAAGTGATAGGGTAAGAGGAAAACAGGGAGCTCTAGGGATTACTGACGGGGCAAAAGACACTATAAAACAACCGTGATCCTTGTTAATTGAAGCTGTACTTTTACATCTATCTATCTATCTGCATACACACATTCACTCCAGACTTGTATCATTACCAATATTTTACTATTGTCTTTTAGAACTATGTTTACCACACATCAGGGGACCCCAAATGCATGCTTGCATACACGTGCATGTTCATACACAAAAGAAGCATATTCAGCATAGTTCTGTAACCACAATCATGCTATGAGCAGAGCTGCTGTGATAAGCTGACTGATAATGTTCAGTGACCTAAATTGGAGCTTAGAATAAGTGTAGGTGCATGCATGCCTTAATCAAATGAAAAGTAGGCCAGATATATGTGTTTACTTTTTTTTAACCACAGCTGAGAAACCTTTTTTTGCGTGTGTGTGCTTGCATGTGTGTGTGACTGTAAAAATAAATAAACCATTACCCTGAAAAAGAAATGAACCATAAGGTTGGTTTCTATCAAAATAGACATGAAATGGATTAAAAATTAAACTCCAGACTGGGACATATTTTGTGTTTCTTTTCAATTCCCAATAATGCATTAGGATATACAGTAAAATCCCTGAGAATATGTGACACTGCCTGTCCTTTTCTTGATAATCAGTGCAGGGTTGAGAACAAAAACTTGTCTCATGGAATTATGCCTTCTAAGATTAACACACAAATACAAAATAATTTCTAAGCCAGCAAACACATGTTATTTTCTTCAGAATTTTGACCATTTTCTGTGGGTTTGTGTAGAAATAATCCCCATAAATATCATCATCAATATCTAGAACTGTCCAAACGAAAGCAGCCAATTATACTATTTCTCTAAAGTTTGGTAGAATATCATACAATGCTACTCACTACACGAGCATCATTGAGATCATTAAACCTGAAACAGAAATGCCTTTTGCTAACGTTTTTAAAATAAGAGCAAGATCATCATGTGTTGCCAAGTTGAAATGGGGTAAATGCCTTCTGATGCCTAAGGAAAGGAGTGAAGCCCATGGACATCTGAATGGAGGGGGATGGAAGCCCTGTGTGTTAGACTGACAATGTTTAGTGTTTTAAATTAACCGAAGTATTCACAACAACAAAAAGAATGTCAACACTGTGCAGAAAATGATCCCTAGGGAATGAAATGTGAGTGTTTGAAAAGGTTCTCTAGGTAAGGAAATAAAATACTAAATTTATAATGAGCCGATGTCACTGCAGGGAAAATGGACAAAAGAAATCTCTTAAAGCAACCCTGTCATTTTACAGGTGAAGAAACAGAGGCCAGGAGAAGGTAAGTGAACTATAACAGGGCTGGCTAGTGAATCCATGTTTTCTGAGCATAATTCACTGGTTCTTTCTTCTGGACCTGAGTGTCCCCACAAGCAAAGAATACAGTCAAAGGGAGATTATACAGCCAAATTTCAGATATAACTCAATTTTATCCCCAAATCATGCAGGTACTAGATTTTTTTCTTTTCCTTTTTCTTTCTTTTTTTTTGGCCAGAATTACCTACAATCTATTTCTGTTTTACAAATAGAAATTTCACTCACTTTCGTACCTTAGTAAATAAGCCTTATTTCATATTATAACATATTCATTTTTTCTAAATTTGATATTTGTGGCTTTGTAGCAAGGGACAAGGATCATATGAGCACCTCAAACACCCTGACCCATTGCAACTGTTGCTTTATTTTCTACATCACTATCGCTTTATTTCCCTTTGCCAAGACTGCAGCCGCTGCGGCCGTCTTCTCAGCATCCAGCCCTCAAAGGTTTGGGCTTGGATACAGACTCTCATCTCCCTAATGAAAGTATTACTATTTTGATCTATTCCCTTCTTTAGTCAACTCCCTTTCATGTTTCCCACAGTTTCGGGCCACTCTTGTTGAAGCTCCTGTCACATGCTAGTCACTTCAGGAAGATGCTTTAGGCTCTCTCACTCTACCCTCAAATTTATCTTCATCCACACCTATCTTCACCCTCTTAAATACGATTTTTCTTACATTTATTCCTCTCAGAGAACCTCACAGACTTCTCTGTTCTTATGTGCCATTCCCCAAGAGAACCTATATTTTCCCACATACCTTCAAGTTTTTGATAAGGTAATCTAATAAATTGATGGGCTCTGATGGACAAAAGTGTTAGCAATCCCTGGGACCATTTTCGCACTCTCAAAACCTTCTGAACGTAGCACCTTCAAACAGAGGAATGAACCTCACTGAGGATATTTCAGGAGAGGAAAGACCAGTTGAGGAATTTCAGTTTCAGCAGTGCGGCGTAACAATGTACCTCGTATGCTACCAACATGCGTCAGATACTCCATCCTGATGTAGCATGATAATTTCATGCAGCCATTTGTGATGGGAAGGTCATTTTGAGCAAAGAAGTTATAAAATACCTTGAAGCATTTGGCTTTAACTCATGTTTCCACATTTAGTTGGTTACTAATTATAAAAAGAAACAATCGGCACAAATAAAATAAAACAGAACCTTATTATAGTTGACTATGTGGTCAGAATTTTAGTTATGGCAAGGCTATTCATCACTCTGAAAAATAAGGCAAAATTAGAAATTATCACAGATATAAATTATCTGTTCAGATAAAAGCTGTGATGGTCATATGACATGTTTGTTTTCCAACTCAAATTTGGTTATAATCTTAGCTTTGTTCTCTTTTACTTTGTGACCTTGGTCAAAGTATTTAATTTCTTTGAGTTTTGATTTCTTTATATGTAAAATGGGGGAGGGAGGGAGGGAGGATATCTACCTCTAAGATTGTTATGAGGATTAAATTAGATAACATTTTTAAAGTAGTTAAGCACACTGTGTGGCATATCATGGACCCTTAACAAATGACAGGTTTTCTTATTATATTTTAGTAGTTTGTTCTTTACAAGTAGTTATATAATCACTAATACCAATGTGATTCTGGACTTCAGGAGACTAATCCGCAATTATAAAACCGAAAGAGTTTTAAGGGAAATAATGGAATTTTCCCTTAAAACATTTTTCCCACCTGTGTTAGAAATGGGGATTGCATAGCTCTATTGAGAATTCACCTCCTATTATTTAAAACAATGTTTGATTGGATTCAAACTACCTTCCAACATCTTCTCAAAGGACAATCCAAACTCTTCAATTATCTTTTTCACATACATCTCAAAAAGTATTTTGAGTGCCTGAAAGCCTATAATTCTTTTCCCCTAAAGTTTTGAATTCCATCTGATGAAGATATTACACTATGTGAAGTACCACCATGTCACAGAAACAATAGTTTAAATTAACCTCTTACTGCCTTCAGTCAGGTTCTTTCTTTTCTTCATAAAAGTTAATTTAATGCTTTTGAAAGAAGCAAGATTGGCAGGAATGGAGAATTAAGGCCTTTACGTCACAAAATAGGCACTGAATGGAATGAGTAACAATATTCTTAAAATTGTTGGCTATTACAGAACCTCAAATACATTTAGAGAAGTGCCTTAAGGGAGTGATGGTAATTGAGTCTTGCTGCGCCATTCAGCATGGACACATCCTAGGGATGATAATTAGAGCTATTCAACATGGCAAGTGTTGGATTTTAATTAAAAAAATCATGACTGTCATCATCTCTTTGATACATTATGTAGCAGAGATCAGAACCACTGTGTAAGATTACATGGAGGAAAGGGTTTTGTCTGGACAACTGCCCTCAAAAGTTTCAAATGCGAAACTCTAATCTAAAGCTATTCTTTTATTAAACAAATACTAATTAGGTAGTACCATCTGCCAGTTTCTTTTTTCCTCTAGGCACTGGGTATAAGACAGGTTTGACCCCTGCTTTCCCGGAGTTTAATGGAAAGGGGGAAAGATTTGAAACAAAAAATATATGAAAATTTAAAAGATAATTTCAGATTCAGGGCTGGCCTCATGGGCAGATAACCTGTGCAGTCACATAGGGCCCTGCCTTTAAAAGGGCCTCAAACTTAGTTTAATTAGTGCCAATTGCCTTCCTGAAATTCTTAATAATTTTTTTTTTTTTTTATAATTGGAGAAATTTATTTACTTACTTACTTATTTATTTATTTATGGCTGTGTTGCGTCTTCGTTTCCGTGCGAGGGCTTCCTCTAGTTGTGGCAAGCGGGGGCCACTCTTCATCGCGGTGCATGGGCCTCTCACTATCACGGCCTCTCTTGTTGCGGAGCACAGGCTCCAGATGCGCAGCTCAGTAATTGTGGCTCACAGGCCCAGTTTCTCCGCGGCATGTGGGATCTTCCCAGACCAGGGCTCGAACCCGTGTCCCCTGCATTGGCAGGCAGATTCTCAACCACTGCACCACCAGGGAAGCCCTCTTAGTAATTTTTAACAAGGGGCCTGCGTTTTCATTTTGTCCTGGACTCTGCCAATTTTGTAGCCAGTCTTGTTCAGATAGTAACAAGTGTTATAAAGGAAATAAAACAAAGTAATGAGAGAGAGAAAGACAGGGGTCATGAGTCACCAAACTACTTTAGATAGGAGTCCACAAAGGCCTTTCTGATGAGGTGACTGATGAGCCATGAATTACAATTTTTACCAAATTAATGGATCTCACACACTGAGAAGAGCCTGTACTGAATCAAATTCAACAGATACTAATTTAATACCTATTCTGTGCAAGAAGCCATCAGATTACTCTTTAAGGAATAGTAGGACACAGTTTGTGTTCCTGGTAAATTTGAAATGAAAAAAAAAAAGTACACAGGGAGTTCTCAATAAGCTCTTCAAGAGATGTGCAGAAATAGGATTCCAGAGGTGGAAGATATCACTGAAGTTTGGGACAATAAGAGAAGCCTTTTAAAAGGGGCTGGGGGGGGGGGTAGGATTTCTTTGCCACAGTTAGTAGGGTGGGTGGAGTAGGGAGACTTCTTCACCAGCTAGAAGAAATAGCAAAATTGAAGGCTCAGAGGCAACCAGAGTGACTATGAGGTAATAGTAAATAGTGCTTAAAAACATAGCTATGGTATAGAATGGATGGAGGAAAATGTTTACAAAAAAACAACTCCGGGTGCATTCTTATGTCTTATTTTTTTCTTTTCATTTTCACGTAATAAACTGCTAAGTCCCATTGATTCTATTTTCTAAATATCTCTTGAGTGCATTGCCTCTACTTCTGACCATCCTCTCATTTCTACATGACTGCAGCAGCTTTCCCACTGGTGTGTCTCCAGTTAGGCCTCTTCCCCAGATCAGTTCTCCTCCTCCCAGTCAGAGGACACCTTCTTAAAAGAAAATCTGATCATGTCACTCTTGGGTTTGATACCTTTCAAAGCAGAGTTATGAGTGGATAAGCCCTGATTCTGAAATCAGGCAGAACAGGATTTGAATCTTGCCTCTTACACTTACCAGTTGTGCTATGTAAATGAGTTTTTTAGCCTGTCTGGTCCTCAGCATCCTCATAGGGAGGTTGTGCTGATTAAATAAAATAATGTATGCAAAGGGATAACACTGCCTGGTTAACACAGAGAACACTCAGTAATTGTAATTGCTGTCAGGATGAAGTCAAATTCCTTTGTGTGGCGTTTAAGGCCCTAAATCAACCAACTTCTGTCATTCCTTGCCTTATTCTACACGTCCATGTCCACAGCACTCAGCTACATGATATGCTCTCCTTTTTCCCCACGATGTTTACATGCTGGGCCTTCTCCCAGGAATGCTTCTTTTCTGCTAGCTATTTGTCTCATTCCTTCAATCTATTGTTGTCATTCCCATTTGATAAGCATGAAAACTCATACCCTGATTAGTCCAAAGACTTTTCAAAGTCACACAGTAAGTAGCAGAACAAAGCCCTAAACCAGTCAAATTAGTACAAATCCTGTGCTCCTTTCCCTGTATTTTTTGTCTCACAAGTTTCAGATATTCTCTGGGAAAAGGTTTACTTTTTTTAAAAAATAAAATTGTTCCCCAAATATGTACTTTGTCTGCTGCCCTTGCAGTTTCCTGTCTTTTTCCCTTCATTGAGAATTAATATGGGTTTCCACAGACAGCTTCCTTATGTCACGTAAGATCAGAAAGCAAGCAAATAAACAAAAATCTGACATGCCCTACCGCTACCAAGAATAATCTTCAATTTGGGGATGAATGGATCTATTATCCCATTCTTTGGGGGAACGTGAGACAGCCATTTTCCAGTAGCACTTGCTTCAACCATAAAAACTACTGCCATTTTGAAGGCATTTGGGGAAAGCTGTCACATATAAAAATTTTAATGGGATGCTAATCTGCTTGGTAAAATTAAAGTTTTAATCTTAAAATCTGAGCTAAAGTAAATTTAGATTGATATAGACTCACTCCACAAACATCAATAATTTTCCATTATGTTAAAATCAATCCCAATTTTACATGCAAACAGCAGATTCAAGTAAAAACCTCCGAGGTTGGTATTCTACCAAAAACATACTTATTTTGGATCTCTGTAAAAACAGCTGCATGTTCTTACTAAGAAGAGCACCGTTTAGCTTTGATGCCTCCATTCCTAGAAAAACCCAGTTCATACTTTCTAATTAGCCATCACAAGTGGTTTGCTGTTAGACAGTCACAGGGGGAGAAAAAAAAAGAAGAAAATCAAATGAATCCCGAGGGACAATTGGATTAAAAAAATTATGCTCACTATAAAACTGAATTAAAAGCACATGAAACTATCTGGAAGTGGCATACATTTATAGCGCTATATAATATGCTTCTCTATCTTAGAGAACAGCTGAATTTAGAAAGTTGTTTAACCTCTGCAAAACTCTAGTTTCCTCATCTATAAAATGAGAACAATGTCAGCCTTGCCCACTCTTCAGAAATTGTGTGAGGATTAAATGAAATAGTCAATATGAAAACACTTTGAATATATACATACTAATCAACTATAATGTGATATCACTTCACACTGGGAAAGGGACATACATCCTTCAACTCTCTTTCCAACTGCTTAAAAAAAAAACAAAACCCTTAGGTCCTCTGATTATCACTTGAATTGTTTGCCTTACCTGGAATGTTTTTTTTTTTTTCCTGTCCATCAAAATCTTTTAAAAAATTAATTTCCTCCATGAAAAGTTCTCTGAGACCTAGAGCCTTTGCTTATCTCCCTCTCAACTAAAAATCCTTATCTTAAATGTGTACAAGTGAATCTTTTCAAGTCCATGCTTGTTAGTCTTGTCACTCGCATCCAGTTTGCAAGCCCTTCAGAACAGAATGGCTTTCACGGTGCCTCCTGGTACAGGGCACAGCGCTGAACACAAAGGAAATGCTCAAGAGTGAATCGCTAAATGGATTCATTCACCCCTTGGGAAGGCTGACTGGCTTTTCTGTTTAGCCAACCTGATGGTTATTCATAGAATAAAATTTGTTCTGTCCAAAATTAATCTGTACCGAAGTTAGATATGTGGAGACCAACCAATATCAGAGAAAAGAGCCATATCTCGCTGGTTGTGTAACTGTTCAAGTTTCTTTTGCAGTTTCTATTTTTAACAATAAGAGCATTTATCTGAAGATCAATCTGCAATGAGAGACATTCATAAATGTGGAGACTCTGACATTAGACTGACCGTGGTTAATATCTGACATTTTCTAGTTATAAGCCATGCAACTTTTCAAAGTTAGTTAGCTATTTTGTGTTGCAATTTCCTTATCTGTAAAATAGGGATTCTATTACAAATGAGATAGTGCATATCCTATTGGCTATGTGTTTTTAAGGTCTACATCAAAGCGTACTTGAGCGACTCATTCATTTACCCACTTGCTGCGTGTACATACACGTATTAAATACAGTCCTTGCTTTTGAGGACTCAAAGTGAAATCAAGTCTATAATTTGATTAGCAGTAATGAAGGTATGTTTGAACCAGACTGGTGTAGGAGTACAAGGAAAGAAATTATTAATTCTGCATGGAGCTTTAAAGGGAGATATGACAGAAGAGCCATTTAATTTGGGCTTTTACTTGGTGAGCGAGATTGTTCCAGTAAGTGGAAAAATGTTGTGGAGAATAAAAACACTTTCTAGGTAAGCAATTAATGAGCAGTAGGGTTTGACTTTGTAGCATGTTTTCTGCAAAAATCTAATTAGAACACACATATGAAGATACTGTAAGAGGATTCTATTGTAAAACTGGGTAAGCACAGCTTTATGAATTCTAAAAAAATGGCCCCTTATCTCACACATATGGTATATATATACATACTATATATACACACATATATAAAATACATATATATGTATATACACACATATATATGTACATGTATATACATATATGATGTATAGTACATATATATCCAAATATTGTCATTACCATCCATCTCTAACATGACATACACCTTGAAAATGAAGACTTAGTCTCATTTTAAAAACGAGTAATATATTCAGATAACTAAAAGCTCTATAAAATTTAATCTATCAAGCTATTCCTAAACAATAAAATAGAAGCAATAGTTGGGTTTTAAAATAGGTTATGACCTAATTATCTATTCATATTTAATAGAAATTCTGTAGTGTTATTTTAATGACACTTCAATAGTTATTTCTGAGTTCCTTGATAAGTGAAATTAATATTATCTATTTCAGAAATAAAAATCAATGTAAAATCAGGCCTATAAAACTTGGAAAGTTCAAGAATCCTACAATTCTGCTTAGAAATGAATAGACTTTGAAAAAAAAAAACGGACATGTATATTGTTTAGAAACTTTAACAACAGAAGTATATTATCCTTTCTCTCTTCATGGTTTTGGTGGTATAACAAATATAAAAGCCAGTTTATTTTATTTATTCTTTTCTTTTTTGGCAGCGCGGCTTGAGGGATCTCAGTTCCCCAACCAGGGATTGAAGCCCAGGCCACAGCAGTGAAAGCACCGAATCCTAACCACTAGACCACCAGGAAACCCCCTAAAAGCCAGTTTATTAATTATTGGAATTTGCCAAGGACTTTTCATGAATAAACGTATATCAACACAGAAACGAAAATGACAGCTTGTTGTCGCAGATGAGTTCACTCATAGCAAAGCACAATTTAGAAAGATGACTGTAAGGAAAATAAAACAACTTTCAGAGATGTTTGTATTTGAAAGCTAGGAAACAATAAAATTTAATTTTAAGAAAAATGTTTTATGGGTAGAGAAGGCATTTTGCTTTATCAACAAAAAACTTTATAAATACCACTGAAGACCATATAGTATTAAAATACTCCTGATTCTGTGTGATCCAGCAAAGTTATAAGGCATTCATATGTAACATTTAAATGTTGATGGTAAGTGAAGGTTGTTACTGAAAAAACAGAAAGATTTTTCTTGTAATAATTCGAAATACAACCAGGTTAAATTGGTCTTTTAAAATATGCATAGTTTAATGACTATAAAACCCTATAATAAAGATTCTGAATTTATATATGTAAGATTCAAAGGTAGTAAAATGTTCCTCACCCATGTTTAGCCAAAAGTGATCAACAGTTTAATCACTATTTATTTAATAATATTTTATAAAATAACTGTAATTGTTATTTGTTACAAACATAATAAAATATCAATTGATATTTCTTAGATCTATGAACTATTTTAGTTTACAGCACTATTAGTTTTATTTAGTGAACCAAAAAATATTTGGTAAAGTCTTCTAACAAAAGCAGTTTTCTTTATTGTTGAAAATAAGGAATAGGATTTCAATTTTGTGGGCAACTATCCAGGACTACATCCCCTATTTGTTATCAGGATAGGCTCTATCACAGTTTAGTGATGGCTCTTGAAGCAGTACTTCTAAACCATTGCCATTATATATATATATATATATATTTTATATATATATATATATTATATATATATAATATATATATATATTATATATATATTATATATATTTTTTAACATCTTTATTGGAGTATAATTGCTTTACAATGTTGTGTTAGTTTCTGCTGTATAACGAAGTGAATCAGCTATATGTATACATATATCCCCATATCCCCTCCCTCTTGCATCTCCCTCCCACACTCCCTATCCCACCCCTCTAGGTGGTCACAAAACACTGAGCTGATCTCCCCGTGCGATACAGCTGTTTCCCACTAGCTATCTATTTTACATTTAGTAGTGTATATATGTCAATGCTACTCTCTCACTTCGTCCCAGCTTACTCTTCCCCCTCCCCATGTCCTCAAATCCATTCTCTATGTCTGCATCTTTATTCCTGTCCTGCCCCTAGGTTCATTGAACCATTTTTTTTTTTTTTAGATTCCATATATATGTGTTAGCATATGGTATTTGTTTTTCTCTCTCTGACTTACTTCACTCTGTATGACAGACTCTAGGTCTATCTACCTCACTACAAATAACTCAATTTCGTTTCTTTTTATGGATGAGTAATATTCCACTGTATATATGTGCCACATCTTTTTTATCCATTCGTCTGTCGATGGACATTTAGGTTGCTTCCATGTCCTGGCTATTGTAAATAGCGCTGCAATGAACATTGTGGTACATGACTCTTTTTGAATTATGGTTTTCTCAGGGTATATGCCCAGTAGTGGGATTGCTGGATCATATGGTAGTTCTATTTTTAGTTTTTAAGGAACCTCCATACTGTTCTCCATAGTGGCTGTATCAATTTACATTCCCACCAACAGTGCAAGAGGGTTCCCTTTTCTCCACTACGGACACTGAACATTGGCAATACACATCAGAAGTATTATATATGTGAATAACTTTGGATCTAATGATTTTATTAGGAAGTAACCATATAGTTATGCAAATATGTGCATACACTGATGTTCAGTGCAAGGTTATTTATATTACTAAAAGTTGGAAAAAAAACAAATATCTATCAATGGGAGATTGAGCAAATAAAGTTCACAGCTGTGCATGCATATGATGATATGCAACATAACCGCTAAAATTATGACATTGCTCAATATTTATGACATGGAAAAATACCTATGACACATTCATGAAAAAAACAGTATATTGTATTGCAGTGATTTTATTTATGTATTTATACACTTGTACCTGAAAATAGTCTTCCATATATGCACATAGTTTTGTGAAATAGGTAACCAATCCTTGACAGTGATTTTTTTACTCAATGATATGATTTTTGTGATATCTCTTTACTATTTTATGCCAAGGCTGATATTTGATAATACAAGTGTTTGTGCATGTAGAAAAAAGCACAACTTCTTCAAACACTTTACTTCCATATATCAGAAAACTGTCATATTTAATGAACAACTATTTGTAAATGCACAATTTATGATGTCTCCACAGTTGATGATACTGCCCATGCATAATCTCCAAAGCCATACACAGTAGCCCAGCATTTATATTTTGTCTTTAAAAAGTAATAAGCATATTTTTCTTTAATGGAAACACTTTCATTCTTTAAAAAATCCTTAAGTAGTAGATAATTGTATTTTCTTTGTCAGTATGTTTATATCAGTTATATATAGGCTACAGACAGATAATAAGCGTCAATAATGTTATAGTAACAATAATAAAGCATTAAATCTATAATTCTGAAACTTTCTTCTTCCTTTCTCTTAGGAATCAGGAGAAAGAGTCTAAGACTGGGTAAGCCATAAAGTATTTCTGAACATGAGTAGCTAAAACTTGAATTTCTTGAAATGTCATTGTGTGCTTCACCTGTGGTACTACCAATTTCAAATGCCACAAAAATATTTTCTCATTTTTTTTGTTCTGGACAAAAGATAATCTGAGCTCAGGAATACAACCCATGCCTTTGGGTCAGCAATATACCACTTGGGATTTAATGTCCTTTTTCGTACAGGTTTTCTCACATCATTTTACAGTGAACATTGAACTTGCCAAAAGGTGAAAATTACGCTAACCAAAAGAAAACATTCATAAAACACAATCAGTTGTACTCTTATTAAATGGTTCACTTGCTATTTTAGCTAATAGGATTTGATTCTGGCCAACCAGCCATCTTGGGAAATTCTTTGCGCATGTTTGATCCTGGTGTACAGGAAAGGACACCAGTGTTAAAGCAAAAGAAAACAGTGGAGAATGTGAAAGAATAATGAAAGCTTTTTGACAATTAAGAACAAACATTTAAATTGCCTATTTGAGGGCTTCCCTGGGGGCGCAGTGGTTGAGAATCCGCCTGCCAATGCAGGGGACACGGGTTCGAGCCCTGGTCTGGGAAGATCCCACATGCCGCGGAGCAACTAGGCCCATGAGCCACAACTACTGAGCCTGCGCGTCTGGAGCCTGTGCTCCGCAACAAGAGAGGCCGCGATAATGAGAGACCCGCGCACCGCGATGAAGAGTGGCCCCCGTTTGCCGCAACCAGAGAAAGCCCTAGCACAGAAACGAAGACCCAACACAGCGAAAATAAATAAATAATTTTTAAAAAATATATTAAAGAAAAAAATTGCCTATTTGAGTTTGACATTGTACTAATAGCTTTGTATCTACTGTTTTATTCAGTATTTGCAAGTATGTGAGATAAGTACACTTATAATCTTTATTTTATAGAAGAGAAAACTGAGGCACTAAGAGGGTAATTGTGGCTTGCCCCAGGCCACATAGCTAAGCTCCCAGTTCTACAGGATTACAGATTCTTGATTGTTAGCCATTACATTATTGTGAAGAAAGGGGTGGCAGAATATAAATTAAATTGTTTCAGTGGCAGAGTAGCTTGTAACAGAGCCAGTCTCCTGCTTAAAACTCCTAGAAAATCCATATAAAAGATACACATAGACAAGAAGGTGTCTTCTTACAGGGACTGAAGAGCTCTGAGTTTGCTAGGATTTTAGGGCCAAGATCTTAGAGAGAAGAGAAGCTCATTGGAGGTTAAGACGCACATACCCCAGGACCTTTGCTAATTTCTCAAGTAGTTACCAGCATCAGGCAGAAGCTGCAAACAACAGAAGCTGGCAGAGTGTTCAACAGTGGCAAACAGCTAGGGCAATGAAAATTAGGGTTTATATCAGCCAAGGTAGCTATAAATGCAGGAACCAAGATCTTGAAGGGACAGAGGACTAGAGGAGTGAACCCAGCACTCTGAGACAGCCTTCCTTTAGAGGTCTTTGCAATTCTTAACAAGGCAGAAGACTAAGAAGCCAAACAAATAAGGAACTGAAAAGCTGCATGGAACTCTTGGCAGCTTTATATTACTAAGGAGGTAAAAATTGGATTTGAGAAAATATTAGGAAGGAGAGGACTTGATAAACACCCCAGACTCCAGTTGGGTCTTTTAGGGTTTACTCCAAAGTGATGAAAAACAGAGGGATGCTAAGCTCCCTAAACTCCAATTGGGGTCTCTTAGGGTTTATTCCAGAGTGAGGAAAAACCAGAGGTAAACTGAGACTTATAATATCTGAACCCCATCCGCTAGTCTGTACAGCCCCTGTTTGGATTAAAGTGTTTTGTTCCTAATCTAGCTGCGTGCTAGAAGATAGAATTTTCTCTGCAGCGTCTATAATTTTTCATACAATGTCCAGTGTTATGGACTGAATGTTTGTGTCTCCCATAAATTCACATGTCGAAGCCCTAAGCCCCAATGTAATGGGTGGAAGTAGGACCTTCAGGAGGTAATTAGGTTTAAATTAGTCATGAGGGTGGAGTCCCCGTGATCAGACTAGGGTCCTTGTGAGGAGAGGAAGAGAGACCGGAGCCCTCTTTCTCTCTGCTGTGTGGGGACACGGCAAGAAAACAGTCCTCTGGGGAAGAAAGTGGGGAAGTAAATCAGCTCACACCTTGATCTTGGACCTCCAGCCTCCAGAACTGTGAGAAATAAACTCCTCTTGTTTAAGCCACCCAGTCTATGATATTTTGTTATGTATGGTAGCCCAAGCTAATATGCTGTATAAAATAAAACATCACTGGGCATATCAAGGAAAAGTAGCATAAAAATAACACAGGCAACAAAAATAGACTCATAGATCATCTAGATATTGGAATTTTTAGACACGTACTTAAACTAAATGTGATTAAAATGTTCAAAATGACAATAAGAGAATTGTATCAGAGAAATGAAAACTAAGAAAAACAATCAAGTGAAAGTCTAAAATATAAAACATGCAATAACTAAAATTAAGAACTCACTATATAAGTTGAATAACAGATTGGACAGAATAGAAGGGATTGGTGACTTAAAAAATATGTCAGTAAGAAAAAAAAATCCTGATTTATTTACAAAGGAAAAAGGATGAAAAAACACAGAGAAGGGTATAAGAGACATATGAGACACAATGAAAAAGTCTAACATCATTGTAATTGGAATCCAAGGGTAGTGGGTGCCATATGGACATCTCAGTTCTCCCCCTCAGTACTAACCCACTCACTTTCTTAGGTGCTGGAAATGTTGGCAAGACAAGCCTCTTAGCTTAGTCCTGCTCCAGGAATTTCCCCGAGCCAAAGAGACATCCTGCCCAAGGTCACTCCTCTGCTCTGAAGGCTGCCTGCATCCAATGACTGGCTGATGCAAAGGCATCAATGTCTGGCCCATGTGAAGGGACATCCCAGTCCCAGAGCTCCCCATGGCATTAGCTGAGGCCTTTGTTGCCACTCATCACAGCTCTACACCTTCCTCTGCCCATCTTACTTCCTCTACACCCCACACAGATGCTAATCCAGAGGGCACCCCCCAATCCTCATCTCCGAGTCTATTTCCTAGGGAACTTGTTCTAAGACGCTTGGTACTAGGAATGTTCCAGGAAAACAGACAGCAAAATGTTATTTTGGAGTTGTGTCTCCTACCAGTTGGCTGGCAATGACAAATCCATTGCTGGTAGAAGGAAAAGTGCAGAACAGCCTGTGGCAAGTTGTAACAGTGGAGATGTTTACCAGGGTGAACCATCCTACTATAGTATCTCAGGCTTTTGAGACTTTGGAGAAACTACCAATTATAAAAATGATAGAATCACAAGGCTCTTGCTAAGTGCTGATAATGCAATGGAGAAAAATAAAGGCTGAAGATGATTAATCACCAATTAATCAAAGGTAAATGTCAGATGCCTATTAAACATCATATAAAGATTGATGATTGTCTATCTAGTGTAAAGAATTGGCTAACAAAGTATTATAATTAAATAGTAATTTTAGCAAGGTCACGAGATACAAAGTCAACATAAAAATTTGTATTTCTACATACCAGCAAAAAGAAAACATTTAGGATATAAAATACACTTATTGTACACATACCAGTACATATATATATATATATATACACACACACACACACACACACACACACACACACATGCATACACACATATACATATAAATGTATGATGGTAGATTGGCTGCAAAGATGGCTACCGACAATTTCTTCATCTCTGTATACATATTCCACTCTGCCCATCAAGAAGTAGATTGTTTTTCCTCTCCACTTGAATCTGGGCTGGGCCTATGACTTGTTTTAACCACTAAAATGCTGAGGAAGTATCGTTAAGATGACTTTGAGCTTAAGTCTTACAAGGCCTTACGCTGCTGTAGTCATTCTTAAATCTAAGCTACCAAGTATAAAAATTATTCTAAACTGCCTAATGGTGATAAATTTCATGGAGAGGGTGAGAGGTCACACACAGGAGAATCTATGCACCCCAGAGGACAGCCAGCATCTAGGCCCTCTGTGAGGTCATCCTGGATCCCAGAAGAAACACAGCAGCTGATATCTGGAGAAGAGACAAGACAAATGTGCTGAGCCGAGGCATAACCCCTGATCTACAAAACCCCGAGCAATAAAATGGCTATTTTATAAAACAGCCACTAAGTTTGCATGTGTGTGTGCATGAATGTAAGTATATATATGATGTCAGTGGAACAGAATAGGGAGTTGAGAACTTCATCCTCACAATGTGAAAGCAAGTACAGGTAAGAGTACATCACAGAATGGACTTATATTACTAAATTTTGTATTCAAAATTATATTTAACAGTAATGCAGATATGATGTTCATCCAAGAAAGCTTCCTGGGGTATTTCTCCATATAAATTCAATTACATTTGTTTAGAAAAGGCATTGTCTTGAACCACTAAAAAAACTAGAATTTCTTCACTACTAATTTTAGATGCAGATTTACAAAGAATGGGATTGATTTGACTTCTATGTAATACTAATAGAAAGAAAAAAAATGAACACATCAATAAAAGAAAACTAAAACAGAAAGAAAGATTAAAACAAACAAAGGGCAAGTGATATGTATCATGTATAGTCTGAACTACTTTAATCATGAAGGAGTGTTAATTGAATAAATTCCGAATCAAAGTAGAGGGTGAATGGGAGTGGAAATCTAGCAAACCAGCATTAGAAAGGAGACTTTCACAGACAGACATTGACTTACCATTTCTGGGGCAGCTCAGTTTCCAATTTATACAGTCTTAATTGACCAACAGTTGGGCCACTTTTCCTTTAAGGTTAAAATGTTGTTTGCTTGCCTAGTTAACATGGTAAGCCAAAGGAGCTAAAAGACAAACTTACGATGTTTTAAAAAGTGATTCCCTGAACACTTGGATGAATATGTTATTATTTGTAGTCCAATACCTCAATTTGAAAAAGGGCAATATTGATCCTACAAGATAGAGCATAATTTTGTGATTTACTGAAGAGCTTTTTTATTTACCGTGCAGCTCTCCATGAGGCTCTTCTGTTCTTTTGAAAAATGCTGAAAAATAAACCCAGCAGTGCAGACCTATGCCTCTACCTAAGGGGGGATAATGCTTTGTTCAAATAGAAATCAGCTATCATATTTAGGATTTCACAATGCTAGGTAATACATATGGAATTTCAAAAGTATCCTTTAATGAACCATGAAGCCACTCTAATACCTAAGAAAAGAATAAGCCTCCAAACATTTCAAAGAAACAATTGGATTTCTTATATTTCCTGTGGTATAACAAAGAAAGGATTACAGCTAACACTGAAGAGAGAAAGTGGAGTTTTAGTGTGATCAGAAAATCACTATAAATCCACAGTTGTAGATAATGCTTTGCTTTCAAGTATTCACTAAGGGCATCTCTCAGATTCAGAGGCAATTGGAATAGTCACCAGAGTAGAATGAGAGGCGCATAATGTGTGTGTGTATGTGTGTGTGTGCGTGTGTGTGTGCCTGACAGAAAGCATGTGTATCTGAGTGAGTGTGTGTGTGCGTGCGTGCTAGAGATTGTACCCAGAAGATAGGATGAGGTAGATTCGGGGAAGAGGGGAAAACAAAGAAAGAAAAGGAGAACTTCCAAAGCAAAAACACTTTATCCTGCCATACTTTGCATTGCCAGGCATCCTACTGACATGCTTTTTGAAGGACTTAAGATGCCTATTTACTTAAAACAAGTTTGAATCTCAGCAGGCACAAGCTTATTGAAGCTTATTGAATTGTTGATCCTAGATCAGTAGCAAATCAGTTTTCTTTTCAACACTGAAATGACACACATGAAGTTGGATCAGAATTATGTTGACGGTTTACAGGGGTAAAGCAGAACCACTTTCCAGGAAACTGGTTAAATTTAATCTGGCTTTATTAAGAAGGCTTATGCACATAGGCTACTCATTCAAAGGAATTTGAAAGGGACCTTTATACAATTTGCTTGGTTTTACTTTTTATTTATGTTTATTTTTTTAATTTATTTGTTTTATTTATTTATTTTTGGCTGCATTGGATCTTCCTTGCTGCATGCAGGCTTTCTCTAATTGCGGCGAGCAGGGGCTACTCTTCATTGCAGTGTGCAGGCTTCTCATTGCGGTGGCTTCTCTTGTTGCGAAGCACGGGCTCTAGGCACACGGGCTTCAGTAGTTATAGCACGTGGGCTCAGTAGCTGTAGCTTGCGGGCTCCAGAGCACAGGCTCGGTAGTTGTGGCACATGGACTTAGTTGCTCCATGGCATGTGGAATCTTCCCGTACCAGGGATTGAACCTGTGTCCCCTGCACTGGCAGGCAGATTCTTAACCACTGCGCCACCAGGGAAGCCCCTGGTTTTACTTTTTAACAAACAATAGGTAATCAAGTAAAAAGTGGGAAATTTACATAAGTAAAAATATGATTTTGATTTGAAAGATTTGTCCTAATCCATGGGAAATTAGCAATGCCAAAGCAAGTTTTTTTTAAATTATCAAACACTGTACCTGTCATATCTCCCCTATAATTACCCATTGATGCTGAGAGTTAGTAATAATTGAAAGTACCATGTACCTTATTCTTTGAGAGTCACAATGATGTAGAAGAAAAAATATCTTCAAACTCAGAAAAATTTCTTCTTGATTATTACTGAAAATTTACTAGAGGTAAAAGAAAATGATGTCTTTTTAATTTTAGTACTACAATGGCCACTGCATTTGAGGCCAACTCATCAAGTCACCAAATTGAAAAATTCTTCCTGAAAATTGTAGTGTCCAAGTTGGATCTGATGTAGGCCAGCTTCTGACCTTCTCAACAATCTTATTTGGCAAAGGGTTTGGTTACTTTTTTTCCAATAAGCTCAGAAAAGTAGTTTACATTCCTTTGTGACATGGGTCAGTTCAATAGTGGGAAATCACTGGAATTATTTAGCTAGACAAAGTAAATTATAATTGCAAAAGTCCTAGAATATTGTTTTTGGCATTGTGATAGCCTTTGACTCTGCATATACTCAAACTATACTCTCCAGAATATGAAGTTGGTTTTGTATATTGTAATATAGGTCCTAAAGTAAGAACTGAATCAACAAAAACTAGCATTAAGCATTCCAAATTAACATTTACATAAATATTGCCGAGACTTCTGTGAGTAGTTTAAAAAAAAATAATGTGAGGGGCCCCTGCTTTCAAAATAGTTTCTTTAAAAGCTATGTTAATCATCAGCATTTTATTTAGGTTACTCAACTGACTTTGGTCTTGGTAACTTTCACTGTTGTCATCTAAAGGCAGATTATGTGTTCTCATTGTACAGCTCTGATTTAGACTAGCCCCTATTCTCATTAGACTTCGATAAAAAAAAAGCTTCTCCATAGAAAAAAATAAAACATTAAAAGACAAAGAATATTTATGGATATTTAGTTTAAGTTATGGGGTAGTGTAAACTCATACTTAGGTCTAGAGAATTTTAACTCTATTAAATTATGTCCTGGAAATCTGACAAATTTTGGACATTGCTTTATATGATTGCTTTATTGCTTATTTGCTTGCTTGCTTGCTTGATTTATCAGGCTTCAAGGGCTAAGGATTTGGTTCATGACATTCATCATCTTTGGTCAATGCATGGACTACTTTTATTAAACTTTTCAAGTGTCTTTTACAATTATTGTCCAGCAAGCACATGTAAGTAAAAACTGTATATAAGAAGTCATGGGCTTCCCTGGTGGCGCAGTGGTTGAGAATCTGCCTGCCAATACAGGGGACACGGGTTCGAGCCCTGGTCTGGGAAGATCCCACATGCCGCGGAGCAACTAGGCCCGTGAGCCACAACTACTGAGCCTGCGTGTCTGGAGCCTGTGCTCCGCAACAAGAGAGGCCCGCGCACCGCGATGAAGAGTGGCCCCCACTTGCCACAACTAGAGAAAGCCGTCGCACAGAAACGAAGACCCAACACAGCCAAAGATAAATAAACAAACAACAAAAAAAAGAAGTCATGATTTTGTTTGAAATATTGGGAATAAAATATGAATTTAAACAGTTAAAATTTTAATATTAATATTCAGTTTCTAGTACATAGAATTTATAATGAATAATTAAACTTGGTGTCAATGCTTAGCAACCTATGGGTGATTACCAGCTTGAAAATTATTTTTTCTTTTAAGATTAAATATTGAAATTTCTCATAAAATTCAGATTTTGCTTTTCCTAAAAATCAGATGATGTGACAATTCAAAGGCCAGTGTCATTAACTAGCTAAGAAGGGCAGGAGCTGAGAAGCCGACAACACCCTTAAACAGGGCATATGCTTTTTGATTTGTCACAGTTTTCACCAGTCCCTTGTGGTCTTAGTTTCCTGTCCACCTCACATTACCTACCTGACCCTAGAACATATTTGAGTATGATAAATATGATGCAAAAATCATGCTTGCAAAATCTAGTCACATTTTACCTCTGATATAATAAACTAACATCTTAATTAAGTGATATTTAATTATAATCTTTTTCTTTTACTTATCACAAAAAAGGTTTAGTATTACTGTTGAAAACAAAGCAATAGAAATCAGATGTCGGAATAATCAATATTTGTACAAAAAATAACTTTGTATATGTTAGAAACCTCTTTAGCACTGTTTCCCATTTAATCAGCCCACATTTTACTCCATTTCTGCACAATTAGCTTCCTGCAGGGATATATCCTGACAGCATTTGCTTAGCCATATTTCTGCCCCAGACTTCCCAATCCTTTTAGCACATACCCACACATAATCTAGAAGTGCACAGGAATAAAAAGTCCACAGGATGACCATTGGTTAACGAAGACAGTAGTTGGTAAATAAAAGTTTCCTCTACTGTTCCTTAGGTGAACAACTGTGAGGAGCGTTTCACCTTTCAAAGGTCTCAGTGTGATGAGGCCCAGTTGCCCCAAGCATTGACCCATTAGTCAACTCACCTTTCAGTAGCCTTTCATTCCTTCCCAGTTTCACGCCTTCCAATCCCATACCACCTGTACTCTGGGGACCACTCCCAAAAATAAACTAGCTGTACTGAAGCCTGTTCTTAGGCTCTGTTTTTCAAGGTGAAGAAACTAAGACATTGGATATATTGAATCCATTAATTAGGGTTTTAAATACAGACTCGTTGGTAAGAATGAAACCCTCTTAAATTTCACCCCGATCTTTGGTTGGAGTTTACAGAAGCATTCTAAAAGAATTTCACTTAATTCTCTTGGTAAAATGCAAATACTTTAATAAATGTTATACTTATTCATGTATGTTAATAAGAACTCTTGTAAGAAAGCATATGTGTATGTTGTCCCCTAGTTCAAAATACTGGATTTCAGGAATTTTTAAAAAATTCTATACGAAGGAAGCAGATGTTGAAATATTTTATGAACATTTAAATATTTAGCAGAGCCATTAATTTTACACAGCACATGTGCATGCATTTCTGTCAAGGAAATTTATGCAGCAGAATTTTCCATGCTGGTTCCCATAGACTTTGGGTTGGTGAATCTACCCCTTGTTGCCCATATACCCAATACATGAACTAACACGAGAAAAGCCTGTCTATGACACCTAAATCATGGCAATTGCACAGAAAAAGAATGACCAGAAATCTGCTACCCTCCCCTGACTTTTTCTTCATTCCTTTCTCTATTCTTTATACTATACATAGTATGATGTAGATTTTTTTCTTTCATTCAAAAATATTGTCCCCCTTTCTTAAAGCAATATAATCAATTCTAATATCTTTTTAGGGTAGCCAGAGTCACTGAAGTTCTGTATCCCTGTGCACATTCTGCACATTTATTTGGCAGATGGCTGAAAGGGCAGTGTTAAAAGTGGAAGACAAACCTTGAAATTTCAGGGAATGAGCTCTTCCACAAAACAGCTTTTGTAACAAAACTAAGTGCTACGTTTCGAAAATCTAGATTTTTATTTTTGTCTACTATTATCAGAAATCTTTCCAAAATGTACTATTACTTATTTTACCAATGTCTTCCACAAAACAAGCTGAATACAATTTACAATATTTGATGGTTATGTCACTAGAAATTATTGACTGGATGGTTGTAATCACAATGATGCCCTCAGGAACTAATGAGGTGTGTCATGTTTTTTATCCTTCTGTCAAAGAGTCTGAGACTGTCAGGTTTTTTTAGTAGATAAATTTCAAATTTTCATAAATCCATTCTTTTCTTTACCATCAGACAGCTTTTTATGTTTTAAGAGTCCTGCTTGAATTTTCTTCCATCTTAGGGATTAGACTATCACACCTTTGAGAATCTGCTGAACCTCTTTTAAAATGTATATCATTCACCAACTTATGACTCATATTTTTAATAAAAGTATACTCTGATATCACTTGCAATCCATGATAACATGGCAGTATGATGTGGTACAGGATTGAGACCTGCTACTCTAGGTACAAACTTCACAGCAAACTTGAGGTAGAATGCTGCTCCTCTAACTTGGCAATGCCTATCAGTCAACAAGACTTGATTATTAATTTACCCATTTCAAGTGTTTTTCCTGCATTTTACAGTGCTCTATTAGTTTGCTACAGAAGTTGTAACAAAGCACCACAAACTGGGAGGCTTACCCAACAGAAATTCATTGCTTCACCGGTTTGGAAGCTAGAAGTCCAAAATCAAGGTGCCCGCAGAGTTCATTCTTTGTGAGGGTGCGAGAGAAGGATCTATCCCAGGTCTCTCTGTGTTGGCTTATCAATGGCTATTTTTCCTTTTACATGGCATTCACCCTATACGTGTGTCTCTATATCCAAACTTCCTCTTTTTATAAGGCCACCAGTGATACTAGAGTAGGGTCCGCCCTAATGAACTCCTTTTAATTTGATTACCTCTGTAAAGACCTTACCTCCAAATAAGGTCACATTCTGAGGTCCTAGGAGTTAGGACTTCAACATATCAGTTTCAGGGGGACACAGTTCAACCCATAACAAATGCCTACAGCCAAAGACTACTATTCATTTAACAAATATTTCTAAAAGGTAATTTATTCAGTTATCATGCTAGAACCAGAGACACAGCCTTGAAGATGACATGTTCTATGTCACCGAGGAACAAACAATTTCATTCATATAGAATATTAACCGGAATAAAATTCCTTCTGCCTTCTTTCTAAATTTGCACTACATAATGATCATGATATTCTCTATGGAGCTTTATTATTATGATAATAATTAATATAGGTGCAGTCAATTCACAAACAAATCTAAATAAACGTGTTAGCAAATTGTATTCATCAGTTAGTTTGTGGTGTACTTGGTCAGCCGAAGCGTCTCTACTTCTGAGGCTCTGGAAATGTGATGCATGGCTTTATTGAAATGATCTTTCATTGTCCACTATGGTTACTACTGGGTATTTTAAATGTATTTAAAGAGTTAAGCTTTATCCTTTTGGATCTTCCTAAATTGCAATTTGAGCAGAAAGTTAGTAATATTGGCATCAAAACTCTTGTACTCTTAAGTATGGTGTATGTAATAATTCCTTTCAAATTGTAGGTGCAATATTCTACATTATGAATAAAATGCATCATATACATATAATTGTAAGTTTATATAAACTTCCCCATGTGTCAAATATGAGATGGAAGTGTTATAGGGTAGTATTTCAATTTCGGCTCCATGATTATTAGTCTTCAGTGTTAAGTAAATATGGAACTAAGTTAACATCCTATATGAAATTATACACTCAAATAAAATATAAAAATACTCCTTTGAGACGTTCCATGATCATTTCATAAACCACATCTCCTTTTCTTCTTTTCTCCAAAAAGAACACATGGAGGAGTATAAATGAGCCCTAAAGTATATATGGCTCCGGAACAGGAAATAATATGATTAGTCTAAAAATAAAGAAGACCTGTAAAGACATTAGAATTTTCACATCAGTGGAAATGGGAAGCATAAGAAAGAAGCTAGTGAGCACCTCCCCACAAATATAATCATTTTTCAGGGCACTCCACTTATTGGTAAGTTCAAGCAAAAAATAGTGCACCCTGATGAAGCAACTTTGATTTTAGAGGCAAGCACACACAGCCAAAGGAGAATGAGAACTGGGAGTCTTGCCTGCTTTCACTCACAAACAATTTATCAGGTGGGACAACTTATAAGGTGGAACAACATGATAAACTTCTCGGTATCAGTTTCTGCTTTCATTTCAACACAGGACAACCTCCTGAACAGAGATTGCTGGAAATAAACCCTCTTTAACAAGCTCTGCAATAGCATGTGAGTAAACACAACAGGAGACTCTTTCATCATTCTTTTCAGCTCCTCAAATTAGGAATGCTTGCATTCCATTAGAAAGCAAGGAAAGCTAAATGTACTCAGATCTTTTGCTTCAGCGTCTGATAATGTCAACCTCTGCATAGAGACACTGGCAAAACAGCAGAGATACTTTCACTACCCAGAGGCTATAACTATGAAGGTGAAGAGATTTAATGGTAATCACAGATACCGCTACTTTGTTTATATAATTTCAGTTTATTATCCCAATAATTCTAGGAGTTGGTACAATTATTCGCCCATTTACAGATAAGGAAACTAAGTCCCAGTAATTACTAAGTAATTTGTCCCAAATTATTCAGCTATTAAGTGGCAGAGAAGGATTCAAATCCAAGTAGTTTGATATGAGAACCCAGCCTGTTGACCACAATGTTCAAGACAAAGTCACTACAAACAGAAGTCCATACCTCCAAACTCTCACAAGTAAAGAGTTATCTTATCATGCAGTCTAAGAATCACGCCATTCCTTCAAATTCATCTTACTGAATTCTGCACTTCAATATAGCTCAATGACAATATCATTATATACACATATTAGATCAGAATCATCAGTCCGACCTCCCAGAAAGTAGAAGTAATATTATTCCTCTAATTCCTAACATAACTTTAGCTTGACTTGTAAATATTCAGCTTGGAATCTTCATTCAAGTTATATACAGGCACAACTTTAAAATTTTTATTCATTTATATTTAGTTTGTTCATTTGTTTTGCTTTGTTTTTGTTTTCTTCTCTACAATTCAGGCTTATTTACAAAGAGTAAATTGCCGCATAGGGAAGTAGAAAGGCGCAATTAGTTTGCATGGTAAGGAAAGAGAGTCAATGGCTTAGGTTCAAAGATGGTGGGCAGGAGAGTCAATAGAATTTGCAGAAAAGCAAGGTCAATATTCCATACTTATCTCTTAGGTATTAAGTGTGATCCAGGACAGCAATTTCCATTGATAAGATAACTTCAGATAGATTTTTAGAAAGTCAACAGGGAATAATGAATTCAACAACATGTACCTATCAGTGATAGAAAATTACTCTTTTTTACAACAATTCTATCCTAAAAATCTGTCTTCAAGAAACTCATTTGTGCATTAATTCACCCACAAATTAATTCAGTATTTACTGAGCACATATTATGTGCTGGTTTTCTTGAACCTCATCATCTAGTAGGAAATAAAGATGGAGGGATGATCATAATAGTGTGTTTTAATGGCAACAACATGGCAAGAGCAAGGTAAAATGATTCATAAATACGTTTTAGCACTTTGGTTTTTCTGAGCCAGAGGCTAGAGTGCAGAATATTTATTAGGGAGCACCCTGGGGATCAGTACCCGTGGATAGGAGAAAAGGAAGTAGGATTGGGCAGAGGGTGAAGTCCAGCTGTTTTGCAGGCCTGACATCAGCCTCAGTCAACTGTGCAGGGAGCTCCGGAGCTAAAATGTCCTGTCAGACTCATCCTCACTAGACCAAAATGGCTAGACCTGTATACCCACACCCTCAGTCAGTCATTATACATGGGGCACCTCACCCTGGGAAGTGTGAACTTGAATGAGATGGCCCTCTGGAGCTAAAGTGATACTGAAGATGCTGTCAGCTGAAGGCTTCCTGCTGATAGGACTCCAAGCATCTGGCAACAAGTCTTTGCTTGATGGGGGTCTGGGTGACACATTACTGTGTCTGTCACAACAGTTTCTAAAAGGGCTAAGTGTAGGAGGCTGTGAGTTAGGAAACAAATTCTTCTTAGAGGAAATTAAACTTAAACTAGAAAGATGAATAGGAAGAAGTCAGATAAAAAAGGTGGAAATAAACTTCCAGACAAAAGAAAAAGTATGCTTGAAATTCTCTAAAGAAAAGGTAACACTATATATTAAGGGGATAGAAAGTAGTCAAGTTTAGCTGGAGCACAGATTAAGAGGGCTTCAAAAGGCAAGAGGTGATGTTGGAGGGAGAAGCTAGGAGACAAAGTGAACGATCCATTCCCTACTGTCTATAAATGAAGCATTAGTTTCGGAAATAACCAAGCTGCTCTTTCCATGGTGACGTATGTGGAAGGGTATCTATATAGCATTTTACATTAAAACCTGAAACTATGTGGCCACTTTGGAACAATTTAGAGTTAAAACACTAAAAAAGTCCGCTTTTCCAAAATGGATGAATTTGGCATTAATGCCTCTTTTGACTATCTATGAGTTAAAAAATATATATCAGTCATACAGTACTAGTAGGCTATCACTCAACTTTTTGAGAATGATGTCATGTTGAAGAATATTGTTGTAAGTGATAAAATTGCTTCTCCTGAAACAATCCACCTACATGTTATGGTAGTTTAGCAATGACAGGGGTGTTTTCCTCTGTTTTGGATTCCCTTTGCCTATTATACAAAATAAACAGTGAAACATATTTCAAAATATTTTTTATTGGCAATGTGCTTGGACACAGGAATCTTTATTTTCTCTCAGAGTGAGGATTCTGCAGTGCTACTGGTGGCTCCCAATTTTATTATAGCCACAGTTCCTTTTGCCTCTCAGCTCATTACAGAGACAAATATCCATTAGTGACAGGTAACTTTTCATTCTAATGCGCCTATACTACTGATGTCTGGGGCTCTGCGATATTCTATTTTGCACCTGAAATTAGTTTCTGTGTTACAGCTCTGAATGTGTGATAAGAAAAAAGATACAGTAATTTAGATAAACTCCACTAAATGGCTTGACTGAAATAAAGCCAAAACGAAGGTATAAATGGCTGAAGTGATTAAGACTGTCAAGTTCTCTGGGGTACTGTTAGAGAATAAAATAGCTGATGGATTATTATTTATCCATGAATGTGAGTTTGGGGGATTTAATTAAAGATGTTCTATTATATTTTTCAAAGCTTATTTGAAGCTGTAAATCAAAAGCTGCAGTAACAGAGAATGTTGCCTGTGATCAAGATAATGGATCTCTAGCCGTATTGGAAAAGCCCTCTTTTGAGGTGCCTTTAATGTTTCTATTTATCGTTTTACCCTATATGTAAATATAAAACAATAAAATATTATTGGTATAACTATTTCTATAAAGATTTTTGAGCCACTGTATGGTGCGTTTATCTGTTTATATCCATATATGCATGTGTTTATATGTGTGTGTGTATGTATACATATATACCAATATATATGTATTTGCATGTATATCCATACATATGTGTGTGCATGCGTGTGTATACGCATATACATATGTGCTTTTATTTATGCTTGTTGACCATTACTCTTTCTTAATGTGATTTTAAAAATGACCCTCCCTCCAAATTGGCCACTGGTAGAATTATGCTACAAAATCTGTACTATAGGAAAAAACTAAATTCAATAAAAAAGGATTTTCAAAATAAGACCATTTTATATACTTTAATCTTCATTCCTTAAGTAAACTTGTCCTATTATTAAAACATGGTGAAAATGTCACATGGGTTAGCTATATCTGGACAAATCATATGGTATGAATGAACAAATAACAGGCATGAATAAGATCCCAAAGGATCAACTACTTCTCTTTTACTCTGTTCCCTACTTCCAATTAGGATCATTACAAGTACACTGTTATTAAATCACTTTAGAGACTAAACATGAACGACTATTTTGTAGAAGATTAAACATGATCACATTTACTTGATATTCCTTACAGTGAAAGATGGGGTCTATTTTCCTTGCCCTTGAATTCAGGCTGACCTGTGATGTGATGGCTTTGACTAACAGAATGTGGCAGAAGTGATGCTTTGCTAGATCAAAGCCTAGCCTTTAAGAAGACTGGTAGCTTCAGCTTTCGTCTTGTGGAGCCCTGGGCTGCCATATAGGAAGTCTGACTATTACGGTGGGAAAACCACACTGGGAAGACATGAGTAAACACAGAGAGGGATAGGGGTCCAGCCGAGCCCAGCCTTCTAGCTGTCCTCACCAAGGTGCCACACATCAATGAAGCCACCTTGGACCTTCCAGACCAGCCTGTTTCCCACCTGATCCTGATGGCATCCATGGAGCAGAAGCATGAAGATGAGCCCTTTCTGAGGTTCTGGTCCACAATGTCAGGAGAAAGATGTTGCTTTAAGCTACTAAGTGTTAAAGTATTTTGTTACATAGCAGTAAATGACTGGAACAATCTTGAAAGTGAGGTGGAACACATACCTATACTGATTAGTGTTTTTACATTTTGGTAACTTTTATAGTCTACTATACATTATGCAATTTCTCTAATTATACTGATAAAATAATACCATATGGATTTTATCTTCACTATGGCTTGAATCAAGGAAAAATACAGTTTGGCTACTTTTTGACTACGTAAATCTGTCATACACTGATAATAAGCTTGACACTATTCAATTTTTATTTGGTTTTGCTGCTGATTTATATTATGTGCCACTCAGCATATTCTTTGGTATTGTGTGCCTGCTGTTTGTTCTGTGAACAACTAATCTGATAGAAGAGTATGATATAACATTGTTTTTGTTTATTAGAATTTTAGTTTTACTTTTTAAAGAAATCAGAGACGTTATTGCAAAGGGCACATTAAAATAATAAAATTCCTCAGATGGACATGGAAAGTACCTATGCTTATTTTTTTCTAAGGCTTTTGTCTAAATTTGTAAATTAAAATCCCCAAACGTATTCCCTTCTATGTTTTCCCATACTTAACTCTCAGACCCAAAGGCCTCAAACTATGTTCTGAGATACTGTGCCTAGCGTTTCACTTCAGAGTTAGCAGATGTTCAATAAATTAAGAGAACAAATTAACTTGATTCCAGTGGTAGTCTACACTGTAGTGAATACAGATTTTTTATTGACATGACAGTACTTTCAGCCTTAACATGTATGAAATAATTACTATCCTTGGCCTTTTTCTAGTCATTCTAAGGAGGCTTTCTGACTTTATATAAGACTGGAGTAGAGGTTACAAGTGCTAAGAACAGTCTTTTGTCTTTTCTCATTACTCTAAGAAAATTTTGAACATTTGCTTTTAGAAATAGTGTGGCACTGCTTCATAATTTCTATATGTTGTACCACGTTGCTCTTAATATAGACAAATTATTCAAAGTGAAGGAAATTCTCCATTTAGGGCCTGTGGAAGAATTCAACCAAATAATAGATTGTGTTCTGTAAAGAGACACTCTATAACAGTGTTTTTCAACCTTTTCACTACTGATATTTTAGGTCAGATAATTTGTGATTGTAGGGGGCTGTTTTGTGCATTGCAATATTACAATATTAGCAGCATTCCTGGCTCTACACACTTGATGACAGAAGGACTCTGACAATCAAAAATGTCTCCAGACACTGCCAAATATCCCTAGGGGAGAAAGGGCAAAATCACCCTCCAGGGGTTGGGAATCACTGCCCTTACATCTGTTGCTAAGCTTGGTTTCACTAAATTTGCATGTGACTAAACATTATGTAGAATTTTATATATTACTTATATGAATTATTATGCAATATTATTATATGTATTTTATTTATTTACTTTTTGATGGTTGCAAATTATGCCCTATATAAACACATATTTGATATACACAAATGTCATATTGATCATTTAAGGAATAATATGCCCTGTTGGAGATTAAATGCAAATTTATCTTACTTTCTGACCTTATTTCCCCTGACTTCTATTTAGATCATTTAAAAAACAATTTTAACTCAATTTTCTTGCTTTATTATATGTGTCTCTAAATACTGTTTCAAAGTATTTATGGACAAAAGTAAATAATTAATGAATTATAAAAAAACAAACACAAGTAAATAAATGAACTGGTCTTTGCCATGACAATTTGGGACGTTTCTGCACTTGTTAATATTTTATAAGCTTACTTGATAAATCCTAATTGGTATCAGCTTTTCAATTAGAGACTATTCTGGATGATAAATGAGTAAATCAAACTGTAGTCAATTCATCTTTGTATCTATGACAACCCTACAACCACGTGCTAATGCCTCTTAGCACGCTTAGATTGACTGTCCCATGTTTACCCCTGCATACAGACAATAATAATTAAAGCTAGTTTGTTAAACATGTCATTGAGAAATCTGTTTCCTTGAGATCTAAGAAAAGTGGTCCTCTCTTTTCACACTTTTTCCTCACAGATGGTTAATCTTTAGAAGCAGGATTCTCATTTGCTTGAGGTCTTAGGTAACAGAGAGGTATTGTGGAATAATATTACTTTTGCTGTCATAAACTCTGGTGCTTGTGAAAGCTCAAATCTGTAAGAAATAGCTCCTTAACATAGCTGTACAGACCTCTGCTAAGACATAAGAACACGAGAAAAATAAGCTCAGTACAACAAGTGTTTCCATAAAGTCAATTCTACTGAATTTAAAGAACTACCCTTTAGACAATACAAGAAAACTACAGACCAATATCACTGATGAATATAGTTGCAAAAATACTCAACAAAACATTAGCACACCAAATTCAACAGCACATTAAAAGGATCGTACACAATGACCAAGTGAGATTAAACCCTGGGATGCAAAGATGTTTGACACACACAAATCAATAAATGCTATATATCACATTAATAGAATGGTAGATAAAAATCATATGATCATCTCAAAAGACACAGAAAAAGCATTTGACAAAATACAACATTCTTTTATGATAAAGACACTCAACGCTGGGTACAGAAGGAACATGTCTCAACACAATAAAGGCCACATACCATAAACCCACAGTTAACATCATACTCAATGGTAAAAGGTTGAAAGCTTTCCTCTGAGATCAGAAACAAGACAAGGGTGCTCACTCACACCACTCCTTTTCAATATAGTACTGAAAGTCCTAGCCAGAGCAATTAGGCAAGAAAAAGAATAAAGGCATCCAAATCAGAAATGAAGAGGTAAAACAGTCTTTTTTTTCAGATGATATGATTATATATATATATACACACACACATATATTAATCAGTTATATCTCACAAAGCTGGAAAATAATACACCACATAAATAAATAAACAAGGAACTTTAGATACTGCCCTTGCTTATCTATTTATTTATTTATTTAGGGGTTTTAAAACATTCTTTTATGAATGTAAGATTGTAAGGTATCATAGAGGATATCTTGATATATATATATACATATATGTACATACATATAATTTGGTTATGTATAGATTTTATATATACATATATAAAAAAATACATTTTTTGATATTTGCACATGGCACCTAAGATACTTCCCAAACACAACAAACAAAACAAAATAGAACACTATGCCCAGAAAGTCCAAATCTGGAAAGATTTCACTTAAAATTCTCTTAGAGTTACAGTCAAGCTAAGGTTGACTTAAATTCCTAAGGTACTTATAAGAATTTGCCCTCCCTAGTGTTGAAGTTCTAACAGTGTCCTGAAGAGAATATTTATTCCCTCCTGAAACAGAGAAGAAGAGAGTAGAGTCCTCTGTCTTTCCATCACACCTCATCCCCGTGACACAGTTACTTAAAATGTCTGTGAGGGAAGAAACCTCCCCTGTCAAGATGCTAAGCTGGGTCTTGTGTCCGACCTGCTGCACACTGTCTAAGACTTTCATTGGTTTTTAACATTAGCAGTCTATGTGGCCTTTGGCAAATCACTTGACCCACCTGGGCCTCTATGCTTTCATTCATTTATTCCTCCAGTTCCTTTACTGAGAGCCTATTACTGAGCATCCAGCCAATGTTACTGTCAGTGGTGACATAGAGGGAACAAAATGGATTAAACTCCCTGTCCTCACGGGACATCTAGTGAAACAGAACGGTAAAAACAGTGAAAGAAATAAAATATACATTATTTGGTGATAATTACTATGGAGTGCTGGGATGGGGCAGGAATTCACTTTCAAATACGCTCATCATGGAAGGCCTCACTGAAAAGATAACATTTAGGCAAAGACCTAAAAAACATGAGCATGCCAGGAATCTGGGGTAAGAGTGTTCCAGGGAAAGGGGAAGATGGGTCTAAAGGGACTGAGGAAGAATGGGCCTGACTTGTTCAGGCAGCAGCTAGGAGGACAGTGCTGCTGAAGTGGAGTAAAGAAAGGCCTGAGTGGTGAAAGGTAAGCTCAGGGAGGTGCTTGGGGGCCAGGCCACAAAGGGGCTGGCAGGCTGTTTTAGTTTTTATTTCCCTAAGATGGGCTGCCATTGAGGAACTCTGAGCAGAGAAATAACACGAGCTGACTTGCGTTTTGTGAAGATCACTCTGCTGCTGTGATAGGAACAGGCTATGGAAAGGAAAGGGAGAAGCAGGGAGACCAGGTAGGAGGCTGTTTGTTTAAATCAGGGTGGTGACAGGTTGTAAGAAGTGGTTAAAGTCTAGAGAATGGAAGGGCTGAACCACACCTATTCATTTAGTCAAAGATCATTTAATAAACATCCATTAGGTACCAGACACTGTTCTAAAAGAGTTAGATGTGCAGTGGGGAAGAAAACGAAGCAGCTCGTACTTACACTGATCTGATATCTAATGGAGTCCTTCAAGATGCAGGCCAGCTCTAACATTCTCAGTACAGTTCAGAAATATCCAGAACATTTACTTCTTTCAGTGGGGGGATAAAAAGAAACAAACACACAGTGGCACAGGTTGTGATTAAAAAACGGAGTGGCTGGTAACTGCTGCTGCTAATAATCGCCTCATCATCCATCAGCATTTCAATGAGAAACCAGTGAAAAAGGAGGATGGTATATCTAAAAAACATGGATCATCTACGCATATGTCCGCTCTTTCTGAGGAATTCCTATCCCCATTTCAGCTTTGCAAAGCATGTCTCTTTATGGACCATGTTATTAATGAAATGGAAAAGAATGTGCAGGAAAGCCTGCTGTTGTCTGAAATTATCTTTACTTCTGTACTGCCACTGGCAATAACTGTCTCCTCTCCAGAATTCTGGAACAGTGAATTCTTTCTTCACCAGATTAAAAGCAAAAACAATAAAAACAAAACAGAACCACCACCACCGGAGGGAAAATATTTTATCATTATGAAATTATGCTTTTGTTGTTGTATTCTGGGTAGGGTTGATGTGAGCAACTCTTAGGCAATTCAATTTGTTTTTAATAACCCAAGATTGTTATGAAGATTATCAACAGCCTATCTGATGATTAAAACAATTCCCCGTATTGTTTATTATTCCAAACTCAATATGTCAGTTAGAAATTTGAAAAGCTATACTTTTAGAAGATACCAGTAGTAAATTCTAGCTGCCATATGGATGTCACTTCTATAATAGTAGGTCATAATGGTCTTAGAAACTGAGAGGATATAAGGGATCTGACTTGATGGTCCGTAGTCTTTGAGGGGAAGAGTCATTAAGGTTTCTGTGAGTCCTTCTAAGACTCACAGTCTGGAACGAGAGCCCTTGCGATCATGTAGGGTAGAAGCAGAGGGGTTCTACATTTTCTCAGTTTAAATGGTCTGGAAACTTAAGGCTAAAATGCTTCTAGTGTAGCATTTTATATACACATATATAGTGTATAAATTTATATATAGATTTGCATATGTATTTGTATTGTATATGCAAATTTGTATATAAATAGATGCATATATTTGATCTATATTCATTTTCAATCTATAGCTATATCTATAATTTTTCTTTTACCTGTAATTAGATATAGCTTCAAGGATATCTTATGGTAGTTGTTTTTAACCAAAAGTACACATCAGAATTACTTTTGAGATTTGGTATAAATTATATATATATATATATATATATATATATATATATATATATATATATATTCTTATCCTAGCTATGGGTATTCTGAGTGGGTAGATATGGCATGATGCTTAAGCATTTCCAATATGAAAGTGTCCCCAGAGTTTCATTTCTGGCAATATGACAGACTGTAACGTGAATGATTCTCCTGATGGAAACAATTTAAAAAGCTAGGGAAAAAATATATATATTTAAATATATATTAAATGTATATGTGTTTATATTGATACATATATATATGCATATATGTGTGATATATATACAAATGCACACACATTCATACATATATATCTTTTAAAATATATCACTGAGCTGGCAAGAAATAAAGAATTTACAGATGTAAAATAATGAAGTGAAAGCAGAAATCCTGGAAGGTTAGTAGATGCCAGTATCAGCTTTCACCCTCCTGGTATCTCCAGATCTTGATAACCTTGGGTCTCTGTTTTAACAAAGTTCAGTACACAGAAGATGAAGCCCAAGTTTCACTTCTTATAGAAAATATATTAGAAAACACCAAATAAAGCTTAGACCCTAAGGGATGCCAACTCAGTATAAAGTTTAATGAGAACTAAACACAGAAATTCAGAACAAGGAAATTTGTCTGTTCTGACTTTGGCAATGAATATAAAGATAAAAAATCCAAAAATAAAACAAATAAAAGAAACTTCTCAGAATTTGCATAATCAAACTAAAATGCATGTAATTTCTCAGTTTGTGTTTCAGTTTTTATGCTACTTGTTTGAGCATAAAACATCATAAGAAGAATTTAAAGTAGATCTAGGTTTGGTGGGTTCCACTGTTAACTATGAGGTCAATGTCAAATTTTCACTGAAGAAATGTAACTTCAATAAGGCTTCAGATAATGTCACCATAAAGAAATTTCCCAGGAAAATGAGCCTGCAGTGAAAAATCACAAAATAAGGAAGCAAGGCCCTATGGATGAGAACAAGCAGAAACAAAAGAAGAATCAAACTCACAAAGACTTTTGATATGACAATTTAACTAAATTAAAAAGTAATTATTATGTTTCAAAAAATTGGAATAATGAGCAAGGAACTAGAGAGCATTGAATCAATAAAGTACACTTAAAATAACAAAATAGATACTTAAAATATGTGATAACTGACTTTAGAAATTCAATAGAATGGATTAAATTTTAGTGTAGATACAACTAAATCAAGTTGTATGAGAAGAATTCAGCCCAGAGAGAAGAGATGGAGAGTTTATGAAAGGACAAGACATGTGGAGGATAACATAACAACTTACAATTAAAATTTCTAGAAGGAGATGGTAGAATGAATAGAGATAATATTTAAACATACAATAAAAAGTTTCCAGAATTATATTGTAGAATGACAGGATACTCCAGACAGAGAAAGCCCAAAAGTTCTCCTAGCAGGATAAAACAAAGTGACATTACACCTAACACATTATAATAATAAAGGCGAAAACCAAAAACAGAAGAAATTCTGTTTAAAAGTAGTAAAAGTTAGATAAACTGAAAATATGGCATTTAAACTGATAGCTATCATGTTATCAGCAAAAACGAAAACGAGAAGACAGTAGAACAGTATTTTCAATGTGCTGATAGATCATTTTCAACCCAGAATTCTATACCCAGTAATAGTATCTTTTAAAAAATGAGAATGAAATCATGAGAGTTTACTACCAACCATCTCTCACTAAAGTAAATTTAAGTCAAAATAAATCGTTTCAAATTAGAAGTCTAAACTGCAAGAATGAATGATGTGCAAAACCATTTATGAATATGGGGGCATATCTAAGTAAACATGAAAATATGAATAATGATTATGGTAAATTTGGGGGTAAAATAAAACAAGATAGAAACAAACTGAGTATCACAGAAGTTGGTTTAATCTATGAGGAGGAAAGGAAAAATATGCAACAGCATTCTTGTTCTTCTTTATAAAATTACCACTCTTAAATCACATTTCTCCTTATAAATCCTTTCTCTGATTCTTTTTTTTTTTTTTTTTTTTTGATCCTTGATTTGCTAAGGATTTAGAGTTTTAAGATCATTTTTTTTTTTTTTTTTGATAAAATTTGCACAGATGGGACTGGGAGAACCGAGTCTAACTTACACTCATTTTGGTACCCTGTCACATCATTTGCCTCAGTTGAAACTGAGACTGAAAAATCCATCTTCAGATACTATTAGACCACAACAGTGCTTTAATTCTGCATTCTCATATATGTTGTAGATAGCAGTATTATTTATCTTAGCACAAAATAAAGTCAATAATCAGCTATATGGCATAATTATAAGATGAAGTTTATGTATCCCTAAAAATAAATGAAAAATAACTTATTTAGTATTTTTAGAAATTAAAATTTCTTGAAGACCATTAAGATATTTCTATTCCAGGAAAATTTTACATTTTATTTGCTTGAACACTTGAGAAAAATTCCAAAACAAGCTCATTTTTAAAATACAAGCATAAAATTCTGTTTTCAATATGTATGTCATATTTTTGACATAAACTTTATTTTTGTGTGAAAAATATCAGCTGAAGCCTCTTAGACCTTTATTATTCTATGTACCTATTGGGAATTTAATATCCACAAGATGTGGGTGTATTGATACAACTTAGTTGTCTCAATGGAATAGAAATCAGTACTGCTATTAAAACAACACTTTTCAAATTCTCCCACTGCACTGACCTATACAGTTCAATAATACTTCGTATGGCATGCTTGTTGGCATGAACAACTACTCAAACCTCTTTACAAGTCATTTATTTCACACTGTTACATGCGCAACCTCACTTTATAATCATTATACTAAATTACATATTCAGAGACTACGACTTTTGTGTTAATAAGTAAACATTGAAAGTAAAACAGGATACTTCAGATTTCCAAATGATTTATGAAATCCAAAGGGCAATGTAATGTTATAATAATATTTTACAAAAGTGATTTAAACCATATCTATTCCATACGATGCATTTATAAAAGTAAGACATGCAAAGCAAGATGAAACATGATCTGGAAATATTAAAAATTATACAATAAAAATGCATTTTTTCAATTCTACCCCTTCATTCTCTCCCTTTTTTGGATGAAAGCAAATCTATGCCTGGGGAGCTATTCACGTAGAGTAAACATTTCAAAGAAAGATTCTGTAGGTGGCAGACTTCCTTATTAGATTACAGTCTAAAGGGACCTCTTATTACCACAGACAATTGCTGCTAATTATCAACATGGAAAAAAAGAAAAATACATTTAAGAACTAAATCAAGAGCAAGGATGTGAGAGGTATATATTTATTTTTTTTCTTCAAATAGCTTAAATAAATATGGATATATCTTAAGTAGCAAAACTAATATAAACAAAAAAGGTGAGTGTCTCTGAATTAATCTGAAACCTGAACTTAAAGGAGAAGGAAGTTTCCAAAATTTATTTTAAGTATTTTCTTAGTAAATTTTATAAGGAGATGTAAAAGCCTAAAAAGGGCTTTTAAAAGTAGAAGAGTAAGACTGTGAGTGCCACATTAGTCTTTAATTCGCCACTGCTCCATTTGTCAGTGTATTATTCCCCATGAGATTCTCCACTAAAAATGTCTTTCTCGTTCTCCATTTCTCTGTCTGTCTTAATTTCATGTCCCCCTTGTTTTCTTAAAATGTCACTCACTTTCTATGTTTTTATTACCTATATTTTCTGAAGCATACAACCAAAAAATTCTTACAGAAATAATACATAAGACCATGTTTATTATGTAAAATGTGAAAAATGAAACTATCCATTGTTAAGAATATAATCAAAATTGGGCATCCTTGGATTCTTTAAGATTTCTGGTTGTGCGCTGACAAAGGTTTGACAGCTGGCTTGCCAGGAAAAAGGCCCTTATTTGTAGCATTTGCCCATTGCCAGGAGGAAATACTCTCAATGTAGCCATTTTCAAACTACCAATATGAGGTCACTGAACACAGAATTGGGAAGAGATACTAGCAACTCATTTTACAATCCAGTGGGAGCTAGCTCCGGCATACCACTGTGGTATTTTGTTATAAAGTAGCCGTGGTTCTCACAAATCCCAGGGCATTCCAGTGATATATAAAGAATGAATTAATGTGTCTTGAATAAAAATTCATAATTAAACTCTGGTATAATTACAATGAATTCCCCACTGCTAATCAGAAATTCAAGTGTTCCCATTAGTTCAGCAGGAATGCTCAAGATAAGCTTTTTAGGATTACAAAACATTTTAAATGGCCAATGAAATTTTTCACAAACCGAAAGCAAATAAATTATAATATTTACACAGTTCTAATATGTTGGTTATATTTGTTTATCCTTAACCGTATATATCTGTGTAGCTATTCTGTAACATAAATGTGTTGTGAAATTCAACATTCCACAAACATTTATTTAACACCTACTATATGTTAGTTCCCATGAGAGATGTTTGGCAAAAAAATGGGTGAATCAGATATAAATAATGTCAGATATAAATGTATATACACACATTATTCATGCTAACTATTGGATATTAAATGCATGTAGTACAAAGCTTTCTTTGTTTAAATAGAATCTGCATAAATATTGCCTAAGTGAAAAATTTGAAGAAGAGACCCCTAGAAACAGATCTATTCCATTTCCCACATAAGAATGAATATTGCATGTTTCATCTCTTTCCTCCATTTGCTATTAAGAGTTTTAAAACTAAGGGTACAAAACATCTATGTTTTGTTCTCCTCCAAAGATTCACTTTCACAAATGCAGTAACATCTGGCACTAGCAGAAGGAATTAGAGTTGACATTCTAAGCAACTCGTTTTCTTTTTACCAGTTTTACTGGATGACTTTGAGCTGTATAATGGGCAAATGAAATAATTAGATCCTTTGTTGCAATTCATGAAAGAAATGTCTCATTAATAATTTGTGAAACGTAATGTACCGAGCATATAGCAGGTATGCGGTGAATGAAAACTGCACACATAGACATAATGAGAGATAATTATAAATTCCTATAATTTCATGTGCAATATTGTGCGTGCTTAATAATATCAACAGTGCAGAATACCGACAATACTTCCAAAACAATGGCTTAAATAACAGATGTATGGCCTTATCTCCCTAGGATTACTTCAAAAATCTAGAGTTTACTCTCACCATGCTCCCCAAGAGGCCTTTCAAGACCATTACTACCATTACCCAGCTGAGTTTAATGGTCGGTGGATCCTGAACACATAAATGAAGAGCCCAATAACTGAATCAGGAATCTGGAGTTTTCTCAAAGAAGAGAATCCTGGAGTCTCTAGATTTTTCAATATAAAAGGGTAAAGGACAATAGTTGCAGGAAAAAACATAAAATTTCTTTTCGACTTCAGTGTACTAAATGTTATAAAATATTATAAAAATAATATGCTACTGTGAAAGAATTTTCCATAAAGTTCAAAAACAATAAAGAAGCAGAAATGGATGCTACTTGAGAGATGGGAGAGGAACCTCAAGAAGGAAGTGAGCCAGGCGTGGTTTAAACGGAAGGTCTTCCTCCGAGTGCTCTTTGGCCGATGAAGGTTAACCTTGATATTTAAGCCTTTATTTTCACTTTTTATTTTTTATTAGGTAAATGTTGCCAAAGTTCAAAAACCAATAATCAAATATTAAAGAAAATAATAATCCAAGTCTAATATATATTTTTCCATTAAACTGTTAAAAATGCAATAAATTTATTTCCAAATCAAGCACATAGCATATAATGGAAATTTAATGATGGTACTAGTGCACATGTAACCACACTTTAAAAACATAACTCAATATTAATCATCTCTTTAGTTCAATGAAACAACAAACTAAAGAACTTGGAGTGGAGTGACCTAACTGAAAACTACAGACACGGAGCCCAAAGAAGTCTGCTGCTTTTTAAATTGTCTAAAATTTCATGTTATTGTGGAAAGATACTTTTGTTGTTAATGTCTTTTAATGTCTGAATGCTTCAAGGTAATAATTAAGAATAAAAAATATAGATGAGAAAAACCATACAAATTGCTTTAGAATTTGATTCCTCCCAACAAACTGAGGGATAGAATGTGAGTCTTATCCTTTCCCCATTTACCTGTGGCTTCCCTGTTCTCACATGCTTTCATTAAAAAAGCCCAACTAAATGAGGGAAAGAATGTAGAGTTAAAACTATATTATTTATGTGCTTGAAGGCCTCTCTCTGGTCACACTGGGCCCCTATCACCTCCAAACCTTAAAACGTAGTATGGTAGCTAACATTTATTGAGTGATAATTTTAGGCTATACCTGTAATAAGTTTCTGTATTATCTCATCTAATCCTTTCAAATCCTTATGTTTCCATTTAACAGATGAGGAGACTGAGGAAAAAAAAGTTAAGTAACTTTCCCAAAGTCACGCAACTGATGAATTTTGGGGTCAGAATTTTAACTCCTGAAGTTTTATTCCAGACCTTGAGCTCTTTACCAATATATAATATTTCCAAAAGAAAGGAGAAAAGAAAAAGCAACTTAATGAGTAGCGATGAACAAAAGACTGATCTATCACACAAGGGCTGTAACACAGGCATGGCAAATTTGGAAAATTGTGTTCAAATGACATTTCCAGTCACATAGTCCAAGAGTCTGTGTAATGTCAATGAACTGTCTCCTGGGATCTGTAACTACCCTTCCAAACAAGGACAGCAGTAGGGTCATGAATGAGCGGAGTAACAGGTTCAGCAGGACGGAGGAAGGGAAGTTTGAAAGTAAAGCGATTGATGCTTATTTACTCTATTACCCTTCCTAGCTTAATAACATTGAATTTATTATGAAAGTAAGATTCGCAAATGTGAATTAATGTCTAAGATTAATACTGAATTTTTAAATTTGGTAAATTTAAAATTACATGCCACATGTAAACTTTTACCCCAAAAGAAACCATAAAAATTCAATATATTCCTTCATGTTAGTCTGTTTTTCTAATCTCAGTTCTAAGATTCAAAGAAGTTTTATCAAAAGTGTTCTCTTGAGCACAATTGTAACTTCTATTTGATTCAATATTGGAATGAGTTGGACTGAAAGTTTAATATTGACTGAAAAATATAATTCTATATTACATATCTCAGTCTTTACATTTGAAGCATAGAAATGTAAACATTCTGAACATCAGAACAAGCAACAACGCTATACATATATTTCAGGCTCAATGTACTTCCTGCTCTAGGGAAGGTTTTGGGCAGTTCATTTTTTTTCCCCCTTTCCTTATAGATAAAGATTTCACTGTGATGTGAATTTTAGAGATGTTTCTATCTTGTAAAACGTGTATATTTAACTCTAGTAAGTAACCATTCAGGCTTTTCCCATGTATCTAGTTGTTTTCCAAGCATATAGTTTTAACTATAATACTTTTATACAAGTGCAAGGGAAAAAAGTTGTGACTGAAACAAATTAGATATGTTCCCCTCCATCCTACCCCACAGAATTTTTTTTCACAGGGAGAATAGAGCAGGCTACTATTACTGTAAATTATATTCCTACCACTATCATTTGTAGTGTTTCCAGAAGAGTATTTTAAAATCATCATAAATATGAATTAATTTTGAAGTAAAAAGAATATGTCACAAACAGATAAATAAGCCTTGCATCATATTATGACTACAAGTTATGTTTAATCTAAAAATATGGGGGGAGGCAATTGTACTTTCAAAGTATTTGGTGGATTTAGCCAGATTTTATTTTAATTTTTTTTTAAATGTAGATTAGTAAACACTTAATCCTTACAATGTTTTCAGAATATAACATTTCCTTCAATTTAACCACCTAGCTGTGATTCATGGTAAAAAATCATGCAGTAATATGAGACTTCAGTAAAAGTCTGAACAATTAAATATATATAAAATGGGGAAATTATTTTTCTTAGGCATATTCATTATAATAAAGAAAATAAAAGTGTTTCTGTATCTTAAGATTTAAACTGTCAGTATAATGCCACATAAATGTTTGCTCAAAAATGGTTTTTTTTGTTAATAATTTTGATATGCTGCTTTAAGGTTTTACTTTTCTAGACTCACTTTGCATGATGATGGGTACACACCTTTATTTCATAATGTATAAGAAAACTGGAAAATGCTGAATAATGGGAAAGATAATTATAAAACCTTCAAATAAAACTGTAAGATACTTTGTTTAGAGAAGTTGGTTGTATTCTATATTGTCAAAATATGACTTTTAAATTAATGTAGAAAAATCAACCCCTCTCAAATCAAGTATCCTAGGGATGAGAATACAATCAGAATAGATAAGAAATAAAGGAATATGAAAAAATAAAGGTACAACTGGTGGGGAGAATAAGCCTGAAAAGTGTTCTTAACTGTTTGGGTGTATTTGAACCTTCTGAAAACATGGTGAAAGCTAGGATTCTGTCCACAAAAACACCCATTTACCCCTACCCTCAAAAGTTCTGCAAAACTGCAAACATCAGCATTATTTCTAGAGAGTTGCACGGCTTCATGAAAATAGTCCATATCCTCTAGGTTAGAATTCTTGGCTCAGACCATGACTCCAAACCTAGGATGAGGGTTAGATGTTAACCACTAAGGATGCTAAACAGTACAGTAAATAGGAGGATACAATATGACCCTCTTAAAATAGAGAGCCCAAGCAGATAAGCTGCCACCAAATTACTTAATGATCCTGAACCTATAGATTTTACTGGCCCCAAGGATGGCCCAGTAACAGCTTGAAGCTAATACTAAGGCCACCACTTCAGGTTATAAAAGCTAGTTAAACCACATATATCAAAAATGTCTCAGGAGATTGACATTTTAGCTTCAGGACCTACCAGCAGAACTGTGTCAATCTCAAAAAGAGGAAAAGAGGGCTTCCCTGGTGGTGCAGTGGTTGAGAATCCGCCTGCCAATACAGGGAACACGGGTTCGAGCCCTGGTCTGGGAAGATCCCACACGCCGCAGAGCAACTGGGCCCGTGAGCCACAATTACTGAGCCTGCGCGTCTGGAGCCTGTGCTCCGCAACAAGAGAGGCCACGATAGTGAGAGGTCCGCGCACCGCGATGAAGAGTGGCCCCCGCTCGCCACAACTAGAGAAAGCCCTGGCACAGAAACGAAGACCCAACACAGCCAAAAATAAATAAATTAATTAATTAATTTAAAAAAAAAAAGAGGAAAAGAGGCCCATTACCTAGTGGATGCCAGTCACATTAGGAAATGAAATCCACAAAGGCACCTTGGAATCCCAGAGGTCGCTATCAGGAGATGCAAAGCAAGCAAGCCTGTCCCTACCTTAGGCAAAAGGTAAATGGGATCTTTTACCCCTAAGTATTAGCAATCCCCTGTCCCCCACGCCTGCAGGTAAGCTAGTTAAAGGCAAATAAATCCTTTGTTGTGGCTATTGCTCTTATTGTGTACAGCCTGGATAATAGGGTTGTTAATTGACCACTCAGGCCTAACTCTGTCCCAAAACAAACATCAGCCAGGAACAAAATCAGCCAGGTGTAGCAATGTATCACAGGATGGCTGAGTGCCAGGTACTAGCAGGCCCCGTTAGAAGGGCTTCAGCCAGTGTGCCACGAGGTGTAGATTCTGACCCAGAGCTCACATCCCTCTACATTTAATAGTGCCAACAGAAGCCATGCCTAAACCAGTCACTGTCTCCTTATACCATGCCTCAGATTTTATTACAGGCAGAATGGCTCTCCCAGTGCAACCAAATCAGACCCATCTGGCTGGCAGGTTTGTGCTCTAATGATCCTACTGTAATATTAATGAAGTGATATCTGGATTGTAAAGCTGCCATCCACAAAATGTCCCTACAGTTTAGATCATCAGCGTGCTCAAAGGTGTATGCATTATAAATCGGTCCCCACAAAGCTAGGTCACAGGCATCAGTGCACCTGTGATGATAGATCTGCTCAACCAGCAGTAGAGCCCAGATTTCTAAGTCCATCCCTAGCCAAGCCTCTAACATAAATACTCAGAATTTAACATCAGCCAGCCACGACTGCCCTTCATGAATCTCCACTGGGGAAGGCCACCCTCCCCCCCTGGCGGGCCTCTGTCACCCCTAAATACAACCACACATCAGACAATGTCTCTCTAGCCCAAGAGAATGCTCTTGGAGATGACTGCACCTCAGATGTGAGGCCCCAACTGAAGAGAATGATGAGAACTAAAATACTGCCTGTAAACAAAGGATGTTGCAGCCATTAAGCCATGACATTACAGCCACCAGGATGGTAGCTCTAAGGGAACCCAGGATAGAAACAGGATGCCCACCATCTAGCAGTCATCTGCTGCAATCACCCCCAACAGCGCACTGGGAGGAAACTCAGAAGGAGGAAACACAGGATACTGGCTCCGGAGAGCTGAGGTATACATCAAAGGAATAACTTCAGTGGGCCCAGACTCCTGCATCTTTCCATACCGAGAAAAGCACTCAATTCCTTAACTTGAGATTTCTGTTTTTCTTTTATTAACAGTAATCTTTTGATGTTCTGACTACCCGGTTTTGTTGCCAAAAATTCCTATATATTCTGGCTTTCCCCTTCCTCTTTGGAACAGGTTTTTCAGCATTATCTGAGATGATGTGTCCCGGGCTTAAAGTCCTAAGAATGTCTGCTGAATAAAACACAACTCTCAACCTTTAGGTTGTGCATTTTTTCAGTCAACAGTAACAAGGCAGATAACATGCCCCAACCTCGTTGGACTTTGGGATTCTGCCCACCCTCCATCCCAGGTCACCTCTCCACCAGGATGACAATGAATGACTGTGGTGACTGTCAAACTTGAGACCAAGTTACAAAATTGCCTCCAGCTGATGAACCCTGAGGACCCTACCAATACTATTTCTCTGAAGTCTCTACCTGCTTCCCTCGTGAAACTTGCCTCTATGGAAATGCTTGCAAAACCTTGAGCAAGTCCCCTGCCAACTGCCTAGCAGCACTAGATACCACCTTTCTGGCAAGCCAAGCCATGTATTCGCAGCCATGCCAGCCACAATAAGGCAATTCCTGCAACACCCATAACGAGACCAGCTTAGATCCCAAGGTTAGGGACCTCTTCCTGCTATGGGCACTGCTCAGTGTACTACATGACAGCTTTGGCTTCCTACCTGATGTACCCATGACAGACTCTATCCCCTTCATTGTTCCCACCACCACAGACACCTCTTTTATACCCCAAATTGCCACCTCCTCTCCTCTCCACATCTTATTCATAAGCCCCTCCCCACTGTACATCACAACCCTGCACAAATGAGCCAGATTTAATAGATAAAATATATTCATACAAAACTCCAAGATAGCAGTTCAGGCCTTACAAGAAAAATGATGTTGGATCTGTCACCATGCAGGGCTAGACCTACAGTCCCATGTCACAGTCTACCCCACAGCTCTTCCTAGTGATCAGCCTCTTATGCTAATTCCCTCCAAAGCACCAGGAACCTCATTTAAGCTTACCAAAATTCTGTTCCTTTTGGTTTGAACTGACCAGTGTGGCCTTATCTGGGTAACCCCAAAGTACCCCACCCAAGGACCCTAATAAAGGCATGTGCCCCATGTCCTGCCACTCTGTGTGGCCTCTCCAGACATTCTGTATGCCTCTTCCAGGACCTGTGAGTAATCAGCTCTATGTCACTTTGTTTTCTTGGAACATGGTTCACCATCAAATACTCCAAGACGCTACTTAACAAATGTCACTCCAACAAAGACACAGCAAGGAGCCTAGGACCTTTCTACATGACCTCCTCTTGCTGCTTCTCATGGCTGACTTCTTATGCTTCAAACCTCAGTTTACATATTATTTCCTCAGCCTCTTTGACCATCATATTTAAATAAGGACCTTCACTTCATTTCTCCTTCCAGGAATACTTTTTGATAAAATTACCGTGTTTTGATCCACCATAGTACTTACCATAATTTATTAACATGTTTACTTCTCTATTATCTGTCCCCTTGAACTATAACGTCCATATCTTGTTTACTATCATGTCTCCAATATGTGGCACCATGATCTGTAAATAGCAGACTCTCAATAAATATCCGTTGAATTAAAAAGAATGAGTGAGTAGACTCTCCATCTCAGAACTATGAAGAACTTCAAAATTGCTTCTATATTAGAATTCTACCTTCAGGCATCTTTGGGGATTTATTAGAGAAAAAAAGTTTAAAACTAGAGCTTGAGAATTTTAGTAATTTCTGCCAGTGAATTATGCAGCCAAGAAAGGAACTTACATCCATTTGAAATGTGAAATAATAGTCCTCATTTGTCACAGTCTTGGATATTCACATTCATGTATTTGTAACTAAAAGATTTTGCAGAAAGGCAATAAATGGTGCATCAGAAGTCATCATTATAAAATTGTATATTTAAAGCTGCTAGTATGCCTTTAAAGTTATTTTCAATTGAAGAATACAGATAAATTAAGTCAGCATTTCCCTCCCCACCAAAGTTGTTAATTTAATCAATGTAGAAGCAAAACAAAAACAACCAAACAATAAAACTATGCACCAACTCTTTCAGGGTCCTTTCTGCTAGTTGTCTGCTGGACAAATCCTCTTCCCTTATGTTCAAAGCCCTTTCTTATCCTCTTCCCTTCTGATCTCCCTACATGATGTATTCTTTCAGCTTGTGAATTACATAGGATTGTGACTCTAAAAATCTAATAGGAATAGCAACAGCACCTTCATATTGGGTATCTAGCAAGTAACGCCGCAGATGAGAAACACAGATGGAGATGTTGCTGCTTCCCTGGGATCTGTGAATTCTAAACACTAAGAGACACCTTCTCCTGTCTCCACCCCCTTTACAAACAGTCCTTGTCAGTTGTTCAGCAAAGAGGAAAGAATGGTTGTATCCATTTTCTTTGTTATCCCTTGTGCAGTTTAAGAGATTTAAATATGATTTTCAGACACTATGCTTTAAGGGACAGACTACTGAAAGATAAATAAACGATTGTTTCTGGCATCTAGGTTCTAAGAGATTAAATGGGAACGGAAGCCCTCATGGCCCCTTCGGATTGACACACAGGTACTGTTATTAATGCAGCTTTCGGCCTTGGCTGTCCCAATCATTGGTGATTAGGCTGAAGGATTAGAACAACATTCATCTGGAAATTTGCTTTAAGAAGCAGGTAACTAGGCATCATCGAATCCCTAAAGTTTAAATTTAGACAAACAACAGCCATGGCCACACAATAAAACAGCAAGAGGCTATACTTACAAAGCCCAGACTTTCCTTTACTCTGTGATATCTTTTTCACTTTCCCCTAGATGAGAGGGTGGGTGGGAAGGGGGACAGTGAGTGTGTGAGAATGTGTGTGTGTGTGTGTGTGTGTGTGTGTGTGTGTGTGTGTGTGTGTGTGTGTTGGAGTTGGGACAGGCAGGCAAAGGAGACCAAAACAAACAAATAAAGAAACAAAAAACAGAATACGTAGTACTATGGTGTTTAGGGTCTCTTGCCTATCATCTACTTCCTCTAATTTCTAAGAGAAGATTGAATCTACAATCAAAATATGGTAAAAGGAAGAATGGTGAAAGATTCTGATTAATCCTCTTACTACTTATTTTATCTATATTTCTACATTTTTCTATGCTTTCAGTTTTAAGCTGTTGAAGTATAGAAACAAAGTTATTAAATTTTGTCTAATATTCAGCTCCTTGTGACTACATATTTCTCAGTTCTTAAAATGAACTCTTTTGCATGTTTTGCCTGAAGTCTAGAACACAGCAAGAGATATATTTATTAGTATGTTTTATTACTTGCATTCATGAAAGTTTCCATGTTGGTCCTGCTTTTTCCATCTCTTAAGTCTAATCGCCTTAACTTTGGAGAGTCTATCAAATTCCATCTGTTAGTTTATTCCCACCCTGGTAATCACATTAACCAGCCAAATATAAAATCCATCCTCAGCAAACAGGAGTTTTCAGCAACCAGTATCTTTCACCATGATTATTATTCTACTGTTTTATGCACCTTGCTTACTAGGTCTTAAAGGTACAGCACAAAATTATCTAAGGTCCTGACTTCCTTGGAGATGTTACAGGGTGTATTAAGCATGTCCTCTACGGGTGTCTACAGCCACTGTGCATCAAACATTATGTGCTTATTTTACATACTGTAGAGCAGGGGCATAAATGAAGTACAGATTAAATTGAAGTTTCTTGTGAGATGACTATATATTATTTTTGATGGTGTTTTCCATAATGTTTACAAACATCGCTGGCTACAGATAGATTTTCTGCACCAAATGGCCAAATTCTGGCTCTACATTTATTCCTTTCTGTGGTTTGCCCTACTCTCTGCATAGTTTAGACCCTAAGACATAGATAAATAGTTTAACAAGCTGCATTTATTGTAAGATGATTTGGCTATATTTATGAAATTGAATTCTATTTTTCTCAAAGTCAGGCTTGATGGCAGGCTTATTCTCAAGGCTTATTGTTTAAATTTGTCAGTTACTAACTTTTTGATCACCAATATCCCTGAGAGCTAGAGCATACTGTCATGTGCATCTAAAGTAAAATAGCCCCACAAAGGGATTAAATCAAAATCTCACTGGGTAGCACTATCTTTCACTCAACAAATAGTTGTTCACTGGTGAATTTGGCCTAGCATCACTGGATTATTATAAGAACTGCACTTATGGCTATAGAGCACCTGTGATGTCTGGCTCAAACTGAGATGTGTTGAAAGTGTGAAACACACAACAGACGTTGAAGACTTAGAATGAAAAAACAATATAAAATATCTCAATATTTTAAAATACTGTCTATGGGTCATAAGGATAATACACTGAATATACTGTGTAAAATAAATACACTTTAAAAATATTTTTATGTGCTTCTTTTCACTTTTCTATGTGTAGCTACTAGAACACTTAAGTTATATATGTGACTTGCATTGTCTATTGGATGGTGCCAATTTAGAAAGATTCTGAAGTTCTGTTGTCTTCTTAGGAGTCATAATTTTAAGAATAAGGCTGCCAATATTACTCAGAGATAAGAGTTTTCAATCAAAACAGCTATCTGGTTCTTTTTTTTTTTTCATTTCATTTTATTATCGAAGTATAGTTGATTTACAATGTTGTGTTAGTTTCAGCTCTACAGCAAAGTGATTCAGTTATGGACACACACACATATATTCTCTTCTTAGATTCTTTTCCCTTATAGGTTATTACAAAATATTGAGTATAGTTCCCTGTGCTATATAGTAGGTCCTTGTTGGTTACCTATTTAATATATAGTAGTGGATATACGTTAATCTGAAACTCCTAATTTATCCCTTCCTACCTTTCCCCTTTGGTAATCATAAGTTTGTTTTCTATGTCTTTGAGTCTATTTTTGTTTTGTATATAAGTTCACTTGTATCAAATGTTTTTTAGATTCCACATATAAGTGATATCATATGATATTTGTCTTTCTCTGTCTGGCTTACTTCACTTAGTATGATCATCTCTAGGTCTATCTATATTGCCACAAATGGCATCATTTCATTCTTTTTCATTGCTGAGTATTATTCCATTGTATATATGTGCCACATCTTCTTTATCTATTCGTCTATGGACATTTAGGTTGTTTCAATGTCTTGGCTATTGTATATAGTGCTGCAATGGACACTGGGGTGCATGTATCATTTAGAGAAATACAAATCGAAACTACAATGAGGTATCACCTCACACTGGTCAGAATGGTCATCATCAAAAAGTCTACAAATAATAAATGCTGGAGAGGGTGTGGAGAAAAAGGAACCAACTCTCCTACACTGTTGGTGGGAATGTAAATGATGCAGCCAATATGGAGAGTAGTATGGAGGTTTCTTAAAAAACTAAAAATAGAGTTACCATATGATCCTGCAATCTCACTCCTTGGCATATGTCCAGAATAAAACATAACTTGCTCTTGTGTGGCAGATTTAGTTGAGTGTTAGAAAGGCATCTGTGGGAAAAAGAAGTCCAAACTTGTGAGAGAGTCTATCTACCAGGTATTGGTTTATTGCAACAACATTTCTTATCCCAAATAATAACATACTGTAGAAAAAAATAGTTCATTGATAATAATAAAAGAAAGGGTCTTGTGATTGTTGGTAACAAATTTACCAAGCTCTATTTTGGTAAATATCATAGTGGATACGCAGTAGAGAAAAACAAAGTTGGTGCTAATTTACTTAGAGTTCAATGTGAGTAGCTTTCTTTTTAAAGTTTCGTACCTGTCTGAATCTCTGTCTGAGCTTCTGAAGGAAAGAATATCTGCTCTCATTATGCTTTGTTACATGTAAGATGACTTGCTTAGGTACTTTGGATATAATGGAAAATCAAATTTAATGGCGTCATAGGCCAACTTGGGACCACAGAACAATTTCACCAACCAATACCATCAGGAATCATTCTTGAGCTACTGGGAATATAACTTGGATGTGGACAGAAGAAAGGAGGTTTTTGCTTTTCCTCAATGCTACTTCCAGTAAAAGGAAAGAAAAAGGGTGAGGTCAAGGAGTCCTGGAGTAGAGAAGTGGTAGAGAATGGACGGGAGGCTTTGATCCCAAGTATATGTCTTTGTAGAAATTGTGAAGGAAGTGCTGGTGGTGGCCAGGCTTTCAGGTCATGACTGTAGTTTGAACGAGCTAAGTGGCACTACTAGTTGCAAGATGATGATGTTTTTCAACAGCACGTCAAACAGTACACTCATATTGTATGGCCACTTCTAACGTTATCTCTGTTTGAATTTCTTGCTTTTGAAAATGTTTTTTATATTTAAATATTAAATATCAATACTACTCCTGGACTCTACCACCTTTGTCTTCAAGTACAGGTAAAAGCAAAGTATGATCTATTGGCATTGATTCCTAAAAAATCACATTTCATACATTTTCAAAAGTCATTATCACATTAAAGCATTTAGACTATTTGAATAGAATAGAAATTTTGAGGTTTTAAAGAATATTAAATTTAAAACATTTTATTAATTAAAGATACTAAAATAGAACTTGTTTCAGTCAGCTGATACAGTGGAAAGGAAAGTGTTTTCAAACAGTATTCACTTAGTGGAAAAGGGAATACGTATTTTGAAATGAAAGCAGCTGTCCTATTCTCCAAAGACTTGGCCTCATTTTGATTGGAGTGAAGCTATATGAGACCAAATTCCAATTCAAATAAAAGATGACTGGGATATGGCTACATTATTCACTGCCCTAATAAATTGCCATATAGATTGGGTTGGGACTCAGGAGATAGGAATTGAAAGTAAATGTAACAAAAGCCTTGTTCATCATAAGTGTAGAGGGACTAGAAACAATGTGAAGGTGCCATGCTGTCTCACATAACTAAACAGCAATTTGGTTATCAAATTGCCTTACAATTAGGCAAGATCAAATCAAACTGTACAAATTTAATATGAAAGGTTTATTCTTCTCTCATAACTGATTGGAGCTTAGATTGTAGTATTTGAATTTTTTCTTACAAATGGTTTATAGACCAGAATTCAGATGAGTGGAGTCATCTCTTTCCATGGGAGCTATCAAGTTGTACTGTGTAGGTCTTGGGGTCTAGCAAGTGGACTGATACATCTATGACATTTAAAGTATTAAGTACTTGAATGGGAGAAAATGTTCACAAATAATATGACTGATATTAATATATATATATATATATATATATATATATATATATATATATACACACACACACACCCACACACACACATATATATAGGTTAATATCCAAAATATATAAATAGCTCTTACAACTCAACATGAAAAAAACCAACAACCCAATTAAAAAAATGGGCAGAAGACCTGAATGGACATTTTTCCAAAGAAGGCATACGGATGGAAAACAGGCACATGAAAAGATGCTCAACGTTGTTAATCATCAGAGAAATGCAAATTAAAACCACAATGAGATATCACCTCACACCTATCAGAATGGCTATCATCAAAAAGAACACAAATAACAAATGTTGGCTAGGATGTGGAGAAAAGCGAACTCTTGTACACTTTATTCTGTTGGTGGGAATGTAATTTGGTGCAGCAACTGTGGAAAACAGCATGGAGGTTTTTCAAAAAACTAAAAATAGAACTACTATATGACCCAGCAATGCCACTCCTGGGTATATACCCAAAAAAACACTGAAAACACTAATACAAAAAGATACATGCACCCCAATGTTCACAGCAACATTATTTACAAGTGCTAAGATATGGAAGCAACCTAAGTGTCTATCAACAGGTGAACAGATGAAGAAAATGTGACATATATGTGTGTGTGGAATATATATATAGTATACTACTCAGCCATAAAAAAGAATGAAATTTTGCCATTTGCAACAACATGGATGGACTTGGAGGGTATCATGCTAAGTGAAATAAGTCATACCGAGAAAGACAAATACCGTATGATATCACTTATATGATATCTAACCAACACAACAAACTAGTGAATGTAACAAAAAAGAAACAGACTCGCAAATATAAAGAACAAACTAGTGGTTACCAGAGTGGAGAAGGAAAGGGGGAGAGGCAAGACAGGGGTAACAGATTAAGAGGTACAAACTACTATGTATAAAATAAATAAGCTACAAGAATATATTGTACAACACAGAGCATATAACGAAAATTTTATAATAACTATAAATGGAGCATAACCTCTAAATTGTGATTTACTAGGTCGTACACCAGTAATTTATATAGTATTGTTTATCAACTATACCTCAGTTTAAAAAATAATAAAGTATTAAGTACTCTGTGATTCAGTGCTTCTGTACATTTAATCCTTATCTTTCATAGTTTGAAAGCAACATGTCACTGCTATAGATATTTTAATTTACAAATTGATTATATATAGTATGTATGTGTGTATATATATATACACACACACACACATACATAACCCAACCTACATATATATGGGCATACATGTGATATTTATATTACTAAAGGTCAAAAGAAACAACTGGATCTCAGCTGAACTTATCACTTTGCTAATAGTGACAATGGCAATAGAACTTCTCATGGAGCAACCTACACACCAATGATATTTCATTTTGACAACTGGAATCATAAAACTTCAATTTTAAATAATAAATCAAATTGTTGACATTTTACCTAAATCAATACTCTTCTCATTTCAAAGAAAAAATGAATACTCCTTTAAATGAAATTAAATAATTTATTGCTTAAATAGACGAGCAACAATAAAAAAGAAATGTCGAAATTGCTATATTTTATAATTACCCTTATTTATTATGTCCTTATATTTCTGACCAAGTTTTCTAATTTCATTAGATTCTGATTTTCAAATTTCATTGTAGGAAATGTATTGCTTCCATGTACTTATTTTTAAAAATTCAATACATTTGAACTGCTTTATTTTTTCTTTGCCAAAATTTTAGACTAATTGGAGTGCAGTTTAGACATTCATAAGTTATATTTCATGCAAAATGTGATTCAGTCAGGTAGCATTACAGCAGTCATATTTATAATGTTAAGCATTTAAATTTTTATATTTTATGTTTTAAAGGGACAGGTATATCTTGAAATACATATTTAATACTTTTTGCCCATAGCGTTGCTTCTAAAAACATGTTTCCTATAAATGAAAAGCATATTGAATTTACCAGAAAATTTCATTCATAAAATGTAGACTGCTGACATTTTTATGCATCAAATATTTTATGTACCTATCTGACATACTGACAGACATAGGATGGTGATCTATGACTAGACTTTAATTTAAAATTTCTATCCTGCTTCATTATTTTAATTACAAAAGTACATGTCATGTTTGGCACATAAAGACATTGGTAATCTAGTCCTACCTCAACCTCAGGCCACTTTCAATCTCACACTCTTGAGGTAACCAAGAACAGCTTTCCACAAGGTACCATATCCTTTTAGGGAAAACAATGGTACATTTCATGTTAATTAAAATACTGGTTCATAAAGTTGAATAATGGTTGATGTGACCAATTATCACCATAAAGTAGGTGCTAAACCTAATTTTACACACTCCTGCAAAATGACTCAATCTTAATCTATCAGAGTTTTGCTTTTTAAGTTCAAAGTTTCCTAATTAGCTTAGAATCTTGGACGTTTTAAGCTAAAAGGGGCCTTTTCAGCTCATCTTGCCCATCCTCTCACTTTTAAGCAGGATAACACTTAGATCAGCTAATGTAGATTAAACATGAGTTTTTGGTGTGGCTTTTTTCTTTGTTTGTTTTTTTTTGTTTTGTTTTGTTTTGAAGACTCTAGCTAAAAGACTCCACAATCAGTCTCACTATACTCAGGGGTGATTCCACCAACTCAAGTCAGACAATGATTCTCAATAGAGTTCCCAAATATTTCTATTACATAATACAATTTGTATTTTTTTTTTTAACTTTCTCAACATCCAGAGGAGGTAGCAGTAACTGTAATAATAGAAAGCTTGCATTTCAGTAGGGCTGACACTCAAAATATTTAACAAACAGTGTGGCATGGACAGTGAGCAGACAAAACGAATACTAGAAGATCCATAAAAAAGGAGGACAGGGCTTCCCTGGTGGCGCAGTTGTTGAGAATCTGCCTGCCAATGCAGAGGACATTGGTTCGAGCCCTTGTCTAGGAAGATCCCACATGCTGCGGAGCAACTAGGCCCGTGAGCCACAACTACTGAGCCTGTGCGTCTGGAACCTGTGCTCCGCAACAAGAGAGGGCACGATAGTGAGAGGCCCGCGCACCGTGATGAAGAGTGGCCTCCGCTTGCCGCAACTAGAGAAAGCGCTAGCACAGAAACGAAGACCCAACATAGCAATCAATCAATCAATCAATCTTTAAAAAAAAAAAGGACAATAAACAAACTGTATAGCCTTGCTCTTTTTGCAAGTATCTCTATAGGCATAGCAGCTTCTATGGAAGACTTTGACTAAAACTCTGCATTAGCAGAAACATTTGCAAGTGGTAGAAATCATACCTGAAACAAGCAAAGATCGATTTTTATTGACTTATATAAGTCCTGGAATAGTACTAGTTTCATACACAACTAGATTTAAGGATCACCCAGTGTCTTCAGGACTCAGTCTTTCTCACTCTCTTTCCAAGTCTTGCCCACTTCTGTGTTGGATTCATGCTCAGACAGCATACTTACAAAGTGGTAGGCATCATCTCACCTCATTTTCACTGTAGATACCCCTGACTTTGTAGGTTCTAGGCAAAGAATGCCCAAACGTTGGTTTTCATTAGAAAAGTATTATGGGTGCTTATTTAAAATGCCTATTCCAAGGTTCCATAGAGATTTGGGGTCACTAGATCTTGGGGGAGACTCAGGAATCCGAAATTGCAACACACATTCCAGGTTCCTCCAACGTAGATAAATAGATTCTTATTCCTCTAGAAATAGGCTTTGGCTTATGCTACACATATAGTGCTATTTCTACAGTGGTAGCTTCACACTTTTTTAAAGCAGTATCATTTCTTTAAGCGAAATCTTTGTGGAATTCCAATATATTATAAAGAGAAATGCAAAGTCTCATTGTTTGTATATTGTACCTACCAATACATTAAAAGGGACATTTATGACCATTAGAACTGAAGTTTGGAATCACAAGTGAGAAATATCTAAATTGAAAATCTTTCCTCTTTCAATGAAAGAACAGGTGGAATAATGTCACAAGATTGCCCCAAAGTGACACAGTGAGCTGTCAGAAGAGGATCTCAAGTCCATTCAGTTAACTTCTAGTTTGTCCATCTTCTCATTTCTCATGATGCATAAATGCCCTCCATATATTTTTTACTGGATCTTAAGAAAATAGATCAGCAAGCAAATATTTACATTCAGTCTGCCCACTTTCCCTTTTCAAATTATGAATTACATGGTATGAACAAGTCAAGCCAAAGGCCTGTTCTCAGTAGAGGGAAGAGAGACAATATACAAGCGAATAAATAAATAGGATAACGGAGGACTATCATCAGTTTTGTGGGGCAAACAAGGTGATGTGTTAAGAGGATAACTGAGGACAGGGGATATTTAAATAAACTTAATTTTAGTTTACTGTCTCCTCAACTTGATAGGAAGCTCATTGATAACAAAGACCAGAACACGTTTACCTGTTTTTCTTACCTCTGTCATGAATATAAGAAATGTGTAGAAATATTTGTTCAATTTTTCCCTATAGAAAACTGTTTTGCTCATAGTAATTAGTATACTGATGAGAATTTGACATTTTATATAAGCATGTAATATATAATTATAATATGTTGATTTTTATAATGAATTTAATGAATTTAGTGAATTTAATTAACTTGCTGTGTCTACACAGAATTCAAATTTGAACCAACACTATTAAACACTATTACGTATAGGTCTCTCAAAGAACAGAAATTATTTAATTGATGACAATCACCCTTGTTTCATAGATTGAAAGCCTTAAGTAATTAAGTCAGTCAGTGGTGAAAATAAAACTCCTGAATTTCTCCATTGTCCTTTTTAGAAAGATCCAAATTATCTGGAAAGCACTGCAGTTTTAAACACCAAGTAAGTATAATGTAAATTTTCTCATAAAACCACCACAAGGTTAGACAAATTGACAATATTGAATATATATTTAATATATGAATTATGCGATGAAAGTAAATCTGAGAGGCTAGTCAGGAAGATTGTCATAACACAGACTGCTAAAAATAGTTATTTTTCTTTTCATGAGCAAAAAAAAAAAAAAAAAAAAAAAAGATAAAGTTTGATGGTAAGAAAATCTTGGATCAACTGTCCTACCATACAATTTTACTATCAAAAGTGTCATGAAGATATTGCCCACAAAATTTATTCCTGGGCACATTGAAAGAGTAAGGACATTCATATGCTTCAGGGATTAAATCTATCAGTCCAAGGGTGCATGAATAATATGTGAATCATTCTGTTGATGATGAAGGAGATAGTGATTGTTGGTATTCACACCTTTTTTAAATCATGTGCTGACATTAAAATAAGTGTATTTTCTCTTTTCAGTTTTTCTGCTTGAGACATTGCTCACGAGGGGAAAAAGCAGAATTGTTCTCTTAAAAGAAAACATACACTCAGTTAAAACTGAAAGTATATTTGAAATATAAGTTCCTTTTCAAATTTAAAATAATTTTCTTTCAGCTCTCAGAACACAAGAAAAGATGATGGATTCATTGCATACCATGAATATGCAAGTTGAAACTCCAAGAAAATGGTGTAACATTTTAAAAGGTGAAATTAAAAAGTTATTATTGATTTTGCAGTGCTTCTTTACAGTTTTCATAAATTCCTGCTATTGCTCCAGCTATAGTGACATACTTTCTTCAAAAAGGTTATTATGTATAATACATGGAAATATATGCCATGTGTTTTTAGTGTATATAGTGCTTTGGCCACGGAAGATTAACTTGTCTTTAAGATACTGATATTCTTGTTGAGGAGACAAGACTAACATCCATCAATAAATAGAGAAAAATAAAAAGTATATGACAAAATGCTAAAACATGTGGTACACAGACTGTAGGTAACCTAATACTTGAGAGAAGACTGTTAAGTGTTGGATTAGTCAGAGGGTTATTCAAGCCTGGAGAGGCTTCCTTCATATGTCACTATGAGTCTACACTTGCCACCTGAGTCAAGTTGGGCAAGTTATTCTACTTCTCTGGGCTTTCGTTGCTTATCCTCTTGAAGATATAAAATAATGCCTATATCAGAGATTTTATTATAAGGAGTAAGTAAATTGGTATAAATTGGAGTGTGCGCTCTACATACTTCCATGATGATGAAGATGTTGGTAGCAGAGTTTACTTAAGTAGTGAATGGTGGAACGTAGAAAGAATAGGGGCAGAATGGGCAGTAGAGAGTTAAGAAGATGATGAAATATTGTAAATATTTATTACCAAGAAAAAAATTGGACTTGGTAAAGTAGAAACTGGAAGGTATCAAAGTCCAACACAGGTGGGTTTAACTCTTGACTCTCACAATTAATTATCAGTGTGTTTTCAAGCCTTGCCCTTCCTCTATTTTCTCATCACGGAATTCAAGTGGCCAAGACAGACCACTTTAAATTTTATTGATAATATGATCACAGGTGCATTTTTAATTATCTTCCACATTGCTTTCCCCATCAACTGTCACTAGTAATTTCATACAACAAGCATGTTGCCCTTATGACATTAGAGAATACAATTTAGAATCATTTAGGATAGGAATACAAATATCAGAAATAGTTTGAAGATCATATGAAAAAACAGCAAACATATCTGTTGTATTCAGCAAGCTTGATTTATCCATTAGGCTCACAGTCTACAAACATTTAATGTCCCACAAAATGTTTTATTTCTTCTAGAATCAGAAGAAAAAGGAACATAATAATAGTCAATATATAATAATAATCCAGCGTGGATTATATTCTTTTTTTTATACAATTACAGTCATAAATGTAATTTTTAGTTTTTTTTTTTTAAATGGAGAAAGTGATCCATGAGGGCAAAAGTCATAATGTGGTCTGTTGTTCAGTTCTGTTTGGCTCACTTTATACCTAGTATAAGGTATAAAGGACAGGCTAAGAGAAGCAAACAGAGTTTGAGCTCTGACCCAACCATACCTGAAACCAGCACTCCCTTATAGTTATGTGAAAACATACTTTTCATTGTTTAATCCAATTTTCATTGTGTTTTCTGCAACCCAAAGGATCCTAATAGACACAACTAATATTCATAAATAAAGTCTGCTTTAATTATCACAAATATAATTCAACATTTCACTTTCATCATAACAGAAATGTCTTAGTCAACATTTTCATGCAATTAAATACTTAAAGAATAAAAACCAACAAACAAAAATAGCTGTGTACAATAAAAGTAAAGCTTACAAAACCATGACCCTAGGGGCCCAGGTTCAAAGAGGTTTTACATTAAAATTACTCAGCTTAAATAGTTATTTCAAGCTTTACTCACTTTTTCCACAAATATATAAGTGTGTCCACATACATGATAAACAGAAAATCTTCTAAAAATTCCATATGCATCCCTATCTGGTAGCACCTCAAATCTCCCAAGAGGATCTCACTTTTGCCAACCTGTCTACACCATCTTGGTCTCTTCCTCACCTCTGTTCTCAATACCACATTAGCGCCAGACAGCACACACATGTGACCCTAGCAGCTCCCCAGAGACAGTTCTTTGGAGAATTTGCAGCATTTTTCTCCTTCATTGTCCAAATATTTGAGTAAAGGTAAGGCTGCTATAGGGAAGAGGAAAGCCCAAGAAGCACTGCGAGTAAATGCACTGTAGCCGGTACAGAGTAAAAACAGGATCAAAGTTCAAGTATTTATTGCCCAGTCTCTTCTCCTGAGGACATTGGCTACAATTATTAAATGATAATAGTTCCAGTCAGGGCTTAAATAGCACATCTGTATTTCTTAACATATGTTTCTTTCTAAATAGAAATAACAAATATCTATGTAAGATAATTAAGACTACAAAGAAAAAAATGAGGGCTGTTCTTTAGGATAACATTTTGTTTTGTTCTATATTTTACTGGAATGATTTAACTAGGAGTACCACAATCACGCATAAGAAATTCCCAAACATCTACTTTGCAAGGAAGTTTAACTGTCAAATGCCTTTGACATTAGGACCCTACTTTCTTAAATGGTTTCTTAAGTCAGTGAAATAATTGACAAACTGCATATTTACAAGTTGATTTTTCTTCTTTACTTAAAAGATGATTTTAAAATCTTCAATGGTAAGGAAAAAAATCAGCAATCACTCAGTATAACTAAATGCTTTCTAGCATATCAATATCTAACAGTAAGATCTATCCTCTAAAAGCACTGTGGCATAATAAATCCTTCTTTGTCTTAGAATTCATGCACAGAACATGACAGCAGAGAGAGTTGGCCAAGACAGACCACTTTAATTTTTATTGATAATATGATCACAGGTGCATTTTTAATTATCTCACCACATTGCTTTCCCCATCGACTGTCACTAGTAATTTCAGACAGCGAGCGTGTTGCCCTTATGACATTACAGAATACAATTTTAGAGTCATTTAGGTTGCTTGTAGATTGACAAGTGGTCTCACCTTTTGTGAGAATACAACAAAGAGAGTCAATGGACTTAGAAAATTAGATGCCAATCGTCTTTGTAACCTAGAGGTGAGGAGCAGCATGCGTAAGGTAATCAAGAATATGGAAGTTTTCAGCATTAGTTTAATGGCTAAAATCACTGTAGTCTAAGGACAATTTAGGCAAAGGAAGCAACTTATTGGTATTGAGTGGGAGATGGGGAGAAAAACATGACATTTCGGTCTTTTCTTCTTTAGAAGGCTTAGAGTATCCTCCTCAATAACTAGTACTTTCAGTGATAACTCCCAAGAATAGAGAAGATCCTGGATGCTCTGGACCCAAGGAATTAGTGACTCATTACCTAGGTTTATAGCATTACAGCAAAAGAAGAGAATAATGTTTATTTTTTAATCACGTTACTGTCTGTGAAGATCTGCCTTCTGTTTGGTGTATAAGAAACCACCCACTTTCTCTGAGGTTAAAAAACAAAAAACACTAAAACCCTTTTGTATTTTACTATATTTATGTTGTATTTTTAAAATAACATATTTTTAAAGTGTTATATTTTGTAAAGGCCCTAGTTCTAGGTCTTCTGTGTTAAACACATAAATTGTGGTCTTTACTATGTTCTGTGGCTGACTAATATTTCTAACTCTTTTTAAAACTAATGAAAAACTACACTTTTTTATAAGAATGAAGAAGAGTATTTAAGCATTAGAACAATGGATTAAGAAAAGTCTAATTTAAACAACCAAAACAATTAATAACCAATTAATAAAACAATTGATAACCAAATGAAATTTTTAAATGTGTCATACTCATATAATAGAATACTATGGGGCAAAATAAAAAGCACCAGCTTACTGGTAGATATGTTAACCTGATGAATCTCAAAAACTTCACGTTGAATGAAAGAAGCCAGTCACAAAATTGTATACACTGTATGTACGTTCTGTACATATGTACACACAGTTACATGAAGTTTAAGAAGAGACAAAACCAAATCACAGTGATAGGATCAGCACAGCAGTTATCTCAGGAAAGGGGGTGGGGTATTTTAGGGAAGGAAGACAAAATAACTCTCTTGGCATATGGAAATGTAATATATCTTAATCTGGGTTGGGGGTTCATGGATGTGTACAAATGTAAAATTTTTTAAAGCTGTATACTTAAGATTCATGCATTTTGCTGAATGTAGGTCATACTTCAATTACTAAACAGCAGAATTAACTTTCTGCTATGGTTAACACTGGCTAACATTCATTCAGCACCTGTAGGCATTATTTCCTTTAATCCTCCCAGCAACCCTATGATAGAGACACTGCTATTAGTCCCGTTTTTAGATGAGAAAAAAGGTACAAGAAGGTAAACAAGGCACAAGAAGATAGGAAACTTCCCAAGCTTACTTAGCTATTATATTGTGGAACTAAGATCAGAACTCGCTCTGGTCCCAGAGTCCACAGTCTTGAGCACCAAACTATACAGTTTCTCCCTATCAGGTCCCAATAGATCTGGTTTTAATTTGCAGAGGAGCTTCATGTAATAGAAGACAACAAGGTTGTACAGAGAAAGCGAGTCATTAGAAGCATCAAAGCAATGGAAATGGAAAGCAAAAACTATGAGTCACTGGGTTTCTGAGCTTTAACTCATTTTCAGTTTATGAATTATACATATGGACGTGTAATGCTTTTAACTGTAAATATCACATTGTTCCCCAAAGTGTATGCAAGATAAGCTGTTTGCCTGTTGCAGTTTTTCAAAGATAAATGGATGTTAAAATGTGTCAAATAGCTGTTGTTTCAGGACTTCTCTCCCCACATTAAAAATAATCTGTACTACATTATCAGAACACTTCTACATGTCCTGAAAACAAATAGGATAGGTACAAAAAATGAAGGATAATCCATTATCATAGACAATCTCTCAGCATGATTTACCAAGTAGTAGAATAAGTGTTAGAGCCCGAAAATATACATTTTATATTTCAGGGTACAAAATTTACTAAAATTCAGAGGAAATATTTTTGAATAAAAAATGGTATACACAAGTGCAGCTAGTTAAATAATTATGAACAAATTACCCCCAGATTTATTTGTACCATTCTTAAATGTGTTAAATGCTTGGCCTTTAGGTTAAATTCATGACTAACCTTGCTTCTTTCAGTGGGCACTCCTTGGGACTCATGTACGCAAAATAGCTGAAACTGACTCTTTCAGTTCATTCTCTTCTTAATTTTGAGCACTTTGATTAGGAGCATGGCTTATTCTCAATCTTTTCACTCTGAAGTCTCAATTTTTTAGCCTATATTTATATAGCGTTCACTCCGTTTCCCTCCAACTTCCAAATTCTTTGGTTACTACGCAGATAATCTGGTTTCTTACTTAACAAATAAAAATGATAAAGAATTTGCTCAATTTTATGCCATAATTCCACAAAATTCCATGCCTCTTCCCCCATCATTTTCTTCTTTCTCCCTCTAAAGTGATGCCATTCTGGTACAAGATTTATTCCTCCAACTTTACTCTGGACCTATCCGATCACTGCCTGTCCCTCTCACTCAATGGATTAGTACCAATTTGCTATTCTAGATGCCCCACTTCCCTTTCTCGACAGGCTCCTTCCCAGCAGCATCTATAACTGCCCAAACCGCTCCTATGTTTCAAACCTCCCTTGTATTAAATTTTCTGTATGGCCTCTACCCTCTCATTTTGCTTTCCTTTTACAGAAATCCTTCTTGCATACGTTGTCAACATTTCTTATCTTCACACCCTCAAACAAAAATCTATTGTCAGTCTCCTGCAGTCTCTTCTTCCACCCCATGACGTCACTGGCAATACTATTTTCTAGGCACCAATATTCTCGTTACTGCTTCTTATGGATATTTTTCATGTCTTATCTTTCTGAGTTTCAGTGTTATTTGGTGCTTGTGAACAACTTCCACCTAGAAATTTTCCCCTTGGTTTTAGACATAATACACTCCCCTGGATTTTCTCCTGCATCTCTAGAGGTGCCTTCTTAGGTTTTCTTCTCTCTTTATTTTTTTGCTTCCTCCTCCTCAAATGTTCAGTTTTTAATTGTTTGTATCTCTGTTGTAAGCTTCAGAGTCATATCCCCATCTGCCATCAGGCTATCTCAGCTTTGGAATACAACTTAATCTGGATAACTTCCACTTATCCTCAGACCTCAGATTAAATATGGTTTCTTCCAAAAGGCATTCTCTGAGTACAGATTACACATCCCTCATAAACTCTCTTAAAATGTAGTATTTCCCCTCTTACAACACTTAACATATTGTATTGTAATTGCATGTTCTTTTGTCTGTATCTGCCATTTTTCTCTCCAGCTCCATAAAAGTATGGACCATGCCTGCTATTCTTTTCCAGATGTATCTCCCACACTCATCACAGTGCCTTGCAAATGGAAGGTACTCAAAATGTCAAAAGGCATTTGCCTTTTCTGGTACCAGTATCATATCATCCTCAGTATTATAGTTTAATAATAAAATAGAATGAATGATGGCTGCTTTGCCCTAATCAAAAAGTATTTTAGTTTTTCATTTATGTTCCCAAATTTGCTTTCAGATAAAATTTCCAAGACAATTAACCAAACCCATTGAGATTTTGACTGGAAATTCACTGTATCTATAAACTAACTTAGAGCAATTAACACCTTCAAGATATAGTATTTAGTATTCCCATTCAAGATTGTGTCTTTATATTAATCTATAACTTATATGTCAGAGTAAGTATAATGTGACTTTCTTTACATATGTCCCACTCATTCCTTATTAATATTCTTAAGCATTTTATGAGCTTTGTTATTATTATAAAAGGGGTTTTTCATTATATTTACCAGTGAGACACTTTGATTGTTTGTATAGATGTGATGCGGCTTAGTGTTTAAGAACACAGGCTCAGAGCTAAACTTCCTGGACTTAAATCTAAGCTCCTCTACTTACAAACTTTAAGACTTTAAGCAAAAAAAAAAAAAAAAAAAAAAAAGACTGGGTTAGGCTTTTTCTTTTTTTCCATAAAATGATACCTAACATAGGATTTTTATAAGAATTAAATTAATCAACGCATGGAAAGGGCTTAGAATATTGCCAGATATATAGGCAAGTGTTCAATAACGCTGAGGATTATGAACCAGTAGCTTTGCTCAATAGTCATATACATTCACCCAAAAAACTGAATTAAATTCATAATCTTAATTATTCTATAATTAAAATGAGTACTCTCAAACAGATACTATTTTCACTGATTTAGGAGGGAACAGTTGTCCATGTGTCAACTCAGTAGACAACTGATAGAAGTTGTTTCTAAAAAAAGGGTAGAAATATTGTCTAATTTATTAACACGTAATCACCATTTTATGTCTTATTTCCCAGATCCTAAAACATGCACACACACACATACACATACACACTTACTCATTCACTCACATTGCAATGATCATTATCTGGAATAATGGAAGCTTAAGGGGTCTGATTGCTTGAGTTTCTTATCTTTTTCATAATGGCATAGAATTTGTCTGGGACCCAGTTTTATTATCTGCCAACTGGATATAACAATCCCTCCTTGCTTTAGTGTGGTTAAAACACATGATATGAACAACTTAGCATAGCACAAAGCACACAGCCAGATCCCAATATATGTACTTTTATATTGTGGTAGCAATAAAGTTCATCCAAAGAGTGGCAGCATGATGGAGTGAGAACACTGGAACGGGCACCATCTTGGCTCTGTCAGATACTAACTTTGCCTTTCGGTCAGAAACTCCACATATCAGGGTATCAGTTTTCTCATGTGTAAACTGGGCAGGTTAATTTCAATGATTTCGCAAGTCTCTTTCAGTACCAACATTTCGGATTTCTACAGAATGAAGAACATCTACTGTTGGCCTACAATAATAGTTTGTTTTGCACATTGGAAGGAATCTTTAAGTGTTTTTACTGGAGTCCATGAAAGAGTCAAGAAAGAGTTTACTTACTGAGGAAAATTTAGTCTTCTAGCTCCTTCCTTGGAGCAGTGCCTATCTTTGTTCAGTTATTTTAGCGGTACAGTTCTAGGATTTCAAATTAAAAATAAAAGTAGGCTATTGGGGTTGCATTCCACAAGAATAGAAGTGATTTTACTGCTAAAGAGCCTTCCTGTATTTTGCAATCTTGTAAACCAAGTAAGAATGTTGACATAAATGATGTATTGCACTAGTACAGACTTCACAGATAGAGCTGTGACTTCTAAAGATCCAGAAAGATAAAAAGTAAATCTGTCCTGTAATTTAAATCCAGGTTACAAACTTGGACTCAACCTGGGATTTAGTGTAGATTTGATAAATTATCATATCTCAGCTCAGGGAACTTTCTCCAGAGCCTTTCATTCTCACTTCATTGACATTTCCGTAAACAGTATTTAAGAATTGGATATGAAATTCTCCTCATTTGCCCTTTAGTGGCAGGCAGATTTATGGGGAGAAAAAAGAAAAACTTAAAACAATAAATTCAGTATAAAGGGAAATTACCTTGAGGTTGCAGAATTGTCAATAAATATTTACTTGGACAAATTTAAATATCCCATTAGGGTTGTCATTCAGGAACACTATGCCACTGATTCGAGCAATAAGATGTTACACAAATAGAATAATGAATATGGGTGCACTAAAACGTAGTGAGTAATTATAAGATAGGAAATTGCCATTGTGGTAAATACAGAATGATTAGACAATTAGAACATATCTGTTTGCTTCATTTCAAAGTGTCCTTTATAAAGAAAATTAAAACAATACTTTCAGTTCCATAAACACTTTTTTAAAACAGCTTATGCTTATAGTCTGTATCACTCTCTCTATCAATTGTTTCCCTGTGAACTCAAAAAGAATAGGTATTGTCATTTAAGATTTGGGAAACACAGCTAAATTCTTTCTCAAGGCAACTTAGTAAATCAATAATGAGCACAGACTAGAAGAAAAATCCTATTGTTTCTCTTCTGTGATAACCATGGCACTCAGCTACTAGAGTACTTCACATATTTCTCATCATGCTGACAAAACCACTGTGATGTAATCAAGACAGATGATAGTATTCCCTTCTCAGTGGATGAAGAAACAGTTCTAAAAACTGAATAACCTGCTTAAATTTGTGTACACCGTAAGCAGCAATAGGAGATCATGAATTCCGACTTCTGGTTCTATGAACTTTTTACTATACCACTCTATATTTTATGCTATCAGACAAACATTTTAACATACTATATAAGTTAAATTCTATTTCATCTGGGCTTCCCTGGTGGTGCAGTGGTTGAGAATCTGCCTGCCAATGCAGGGGACACGGGTTCGAGCCCTGGTCTGGGAGGATCCCACATGCCGTGGAGCAACTAGGCCCATGAGCCACAACTACTGAGCCTGCGCGTCTGGAGCCTGTGCTCCGCAGCAGGGGAGGCCGCGATAGTGAGAGGCCCGCGCACCGTGATGAAGAGTGGCCCCCACTTGCCGCAACTGGAGAAAGCCCTCGCACAGAAGCGAAGACCCAACACAGCCATAAATAAATAATAAATAAATAAATAAAATTTAAAAAAAAATTCTATTTCATCTAATGGAAATCTTTTGTTGTTAGAATCTTGACTTAATAATACCGCACTTTTTTGAGTTGGGTTGGTATGTATTAAAAAAATCATCTTCAAACATCTAAAATTAAGACGAATTTTGGAGTGAGATTGGCTTGTTTCAAATGCTTCTCTTAAGTACCGTTTTAAGTATCAGCAAATCAGACTGGGGTGTGGAAAAACATTGTATGAGCAGTCAACTCAGAAAAATAGCTCTGCCTTTTTCAGAGTATAGGACCTTCCTCTTTCAAGAGTCCTGAAAGAATATATTTAAACAAAAACACTAACACAGACAGTGCTAATACACTCTAGTGTACAGAACTCCCCAATGAAAAACGATGCACAATTTACTTCTTTCATTTGACACTATCTCATAAATAAAAGAGGGTAATGAATTATAGTTTGTAAACACTAGAGCCAAATAACTGCTGATTGCTAATAAACTGCAATGAAAATTTATCCATACCAAGCAGAAGTGATACTGCAGCAAAAAACATTTATGAGAGAATTGTACATTAAGAACAATTCTTGGCCTGTCCCTTGAATATTAATTCTTCTGTGAGCAGCTTTTGTTTAAAAGAAATATGCAAAATTATTGAGTTGCCCTTTAAAACCTGTCCAAAACTGACTTTTCCTCCTTTTCTCAGTTGCTTTCCCATTCCTGATATTTTTCAAGAAACTACCAAAAGGAGCTATTTTATGAAAAGAAATAAAACATTAAATACAACCATCTAAAATTAAAGTGTAACCTCTTCTTCCAGCCATAATAGAGAAAGTGATACTGGGCTTGCCCTGCTGGTGTAAACAACAATAAAAGTGTTGTTGTTCAATTCATATGAAGGAAATATTTCAGGCATTGGATAATACACAGTTCAGGACCATGATTTTTTTTTTTTTTTTCCAAACCTAAGTTTCTTTTTAAACTTAACTAATTAATTAATTTATTTTTGGCTGTGTTGGGTCTTCGTTTCTGTGCCAGGGCTTTCTCTAGTTGTGGCAAGTGGGGGCCACTCTTCATCGCGGTGAGCGGGCCTCTCACTATCGCGGCCTCTCTTGTCGCGGAGCACAGGCTCCAGACGTGCAGGCTCAGTAGTTGTGGCTCACGGGCCTAGTTGCTCCGCGGCATTTGGGATCTTCCCAGACCAGGGCTCGAACCCGTGTCCCCTGCATTAGCAGGCAGATTCTCAACCACTGCGCCACAAGGGAAGCCCAGGAGCATGATTTTTGAGGAAGAACAAAATGGGTATTTTATATTTCCTCGAATTTCTTCCTGGGAATGTTTTTCTGGCAGCGGTAGAGAGCGGTAGAGCCCCAGAACACAGCAGTGCCCCCAAACTGAGAAGACAGATACTGGAGTTTGGTGCTGCTAATGTGAATGGATTTGGTCATCCAGAGTATTGAATCACAGAGTGCGCTGCAGATGGCACCACTTTAAGTTTGTGGGAGGGTTCACTATGGGTCCTTGTGCTGTAAGGAAATAAACAGACCTTTACCACAAGAAATACTAAAGCAAGTTTTGGCAATATTCCAGACAGAGGTGTGGGTTTATAACATCTATATTTATGTGAGTAAATATGGAAGATTATTTTTTCTCTTTAAAAGACAAATGATTGTTTAAAGCAAAAATAATAAAGCTGTTTTTTGAGGGTTATAACAGTTGTAGAATTAAAACATTTGACCACAGCATAAGGGATGGTGGTAAATGGATTGTTACTGTTTTGTGGTACCTATGTTTTATGTAAAATTTTTCAGTATTTAATTCTAATTATGCATTGATAAATTAAGGATATATATCATAATCTCTAGAGCAGCCATTTGCAAACTACAAAGAACCAAAAGACTGGCTAAAAAGCTAGTTAAAAAATTCGTTACTAAAAGATATTCAATTGACCGATCCAACGTAAGAGAGGAAAAACAGAGAAACAAATAATTGAAGGGACAAAAAATAATAAATAGCAAGGTAAAAAGTTTAAATCTAATCATGTGAATACTTAACATAAAATATGAGTGAATTAAGCATTTCCCATAAAAGCCATAGATTGTCAAATCAGACAAACAGGTATCACTCAAATTAATTCTGTCTTAACAAGATAACATCTTAAATGTAAAACCACAGATAGATGGAGAGTAAAAGACTGCACAAAGATATTCCATGCGAACAGTAAGTAGACTCTGAAAAAGTAGCCTTCAAAACAAGGATCATTACCAAAGATAAAAGAGAAAAATTTACTAATGATGAAAGTTCAATTCATCAGGAAGACATAACAATTGCAGAAAATGGCCAGATTAAAGTGAGAAATAGACAATTCCTCAATAGTAGGGATTTTAGCTTTTTCTCAGCATTTGTGAAACAACTAGCCCCTCAAAAATTCCATAAATATATAAATGATTTTGATAATTGATGTGTATAGAATATTATGCTCAACAGTTGAACATGAAATATTCAGCAAAATAGGCTACACATCCTGGGTAATAAAATAAAACTCAACACCTTACAGAAGATTAAATCTTATGGAATATTTCCTGACCACACCCTAACTAAATTATAAATAAGTAAAAACAAGAAATCAGACAAGACATAAATATTTGGAAATGAAACAACATAATTCTAAATAACCTATGACTCAGAGAAGAAATCTCAAAGAAAATTAGAAATATTACACAGTAGAAAAAAAAGCACTGAAAATTTGGCAGGATGCCTCTGAAGCAGTAAGTTAGAGGGAATAACAGGAAATCCTATGTGTTACTGTCGGGAGTATAAAACAACTCCTTTGAGTAACTATTTGGCACTTTCTTATGAAGTTAGACATTCACTGACTATATGACTCAGTAATTCCACAAGCAGATCTTTAACTGTGAGAAATAAAAACATATGTTCACTAAAAGAATTATATAAGAATGTTTATAGCAGCTTTATCCATACTAACCCAAATTGCAAACAGCCCAAATGTCCGTTTGCAGCAGGGTGGATAAACAACTTGCGGAATATTCATGTAATGCTGACTAAGAAAGGAGCAAATTGATGATATAGCAACATCCATGCATTGTAAAAACATTATGTCGAAGGAAAGACTCTACACGCAAAAGAATACATAATATATGATTCCATTTATTCTATCCTCTGGAGACTAGAACAGAGTTGCCTGTGATGGTGGGGACTGGGAAGGGGCTAAAGGAAACTTTCTGGGTGGTGGAAATATCCTATTGCTGACTGGGGGCTTGGGTATGCAGGTATATATATTTATTAAAATTCACTAAATTGTGTCCTAAGACCTTTGGATTTCACTCAATGTAATTTTTTGCATTTAAATAATCAAATACATAAATGAATGAAGTCAAAGAAGGGGCTTGTGTGGCAGCTATTCTAAATATATCTCGCCAAATTTATCATCTTCCCAATTTTTTTTTTTCTGAAATTTACTCTTATTTTAGTTATATGTCTCCGTATTATTAGCACTGGAGTTTGTATAGACTGGTTTCACTTCCAGTACCTATAAAGAGAAGGTCCTTGGTCCTCTTTTCTTCTTATTATTAGAGATGTTAAGGCACACCACAGATGAGATATGTAGGTTATGCTATGGTAAAAAGCTAACTCAAAATTTTCAGTGATTTAATGCAACAAGATTTGTTTTTTACACTACACATCCCATACATGTCAAATGGGGGAGGGGTTGGTAGATTGTGCTCACACAGACATTCAAGGGCGTAGGCTCTGGAAACCTTCACCAACTTGTGAAGCTGTCTTATCAGCCTCTAGCCTCCTGGGTCACAGAAGGGAAGAAGAGTGTATGGAGAGCTCATAACTTGATCCAGAAATAACACATGCCATTTCGACCTAGAGCTCATGCATTATAATTAGCTACATAACCCTAACATAACCACAAGGGAGACTGAGAAATGTTGAGAAGGATGTGGAAATTTGTTGAATGCTACCATCTCTGCCCCAACTATCATGGCTAATTCAACTTCTATGGTAATTACCAGATAAGAAATCAATGGGGCTACAACAGCATCAAACCTAGGAATCCTGTGCAGGACTATGGTAGAGTTGAGAACTTAGGCAGAATATAGTCAAAGGCTTTTTCTAAAATTTACTAAGACACTCCTAAACCAATGAGCTTTTGCTTTTTTGTCCGAGTTATTTTATTTTAAAATTTATGATCTATATTTATTGATTAAAATATGTGTTAAAATACCTTTGCCCAAGATAATGTTGCTCAAATCTGAATAAAAGAAATTTGGATGTAAAGATTTCATAAGCCTTCTCATTGCACTTCATAGATAATTCTTATGCCTTGTGATGGCCAAGGCCAACAAGTCCCCTGCCTCCTCTATTCCAAATCCATCCTAAGTCATCTCCCAACACCCACTGATTGTGCTTCAGCAGCACTTTTTCATATCATGAAAGATTCCTCTCTGAAGCTCCAATGTATCTTTCCCTCTCAGGCTGGAAGTTTTTCCTCCAATGCCTAACCCTACATTTTCACACCGGTCTCCTCACCTTTCACCTGCTAATGTAAAGAACAACACTGTTCCTCTATCCTTCCACCCATACGCTCTCTTAAAAGCACCACCCATGATCATGAGGACAGGAACCAGGCTGTATTTGTTCTCAAGCACTGGCACATAGAGGACATACGTAGGCTCTTAAATGAATAGGTATAGTACACAAAACACATGGCTATCAAGGAATGAGGTACCATCAAAGAGTCAACTCAAGAATTTATCTCGATAACAATATTACTCTGCCATTGCATAAAATAATTTAGAAAATTAAAAAAACTCTCACTGTATCCCTTATTATACTTGATCTTTATATAGTATCTTTTTGAAATAGGTAGATTAGCATAATTTTCTCCACTTTACATGTCAATAAACTAAAGTCCTTAGAAGTTCTGTGAATTAATCTACATCACAGTACTAGACATTTATGAATTGTGACCATGACTGTTAGCTGCAAACCAAATCTGTTTCTTCTTTCCTTCTGGGTCCACACTTGACTTCATTTCAAAGCGTCTGCATTGAGTGTGGTTCTGTTTCAGATTTCTAGAAAATGGAACGTGTGAGTAGGTGCAATGCTTCACTTCCAGGCTTAGTCCACTATACTCTCTCATGTGCTATCTTTTATCCTTTTTTCCTTCATCAAGCTTGGTACAAATAAGTGCAGGGACCTTGAAAACCATGAGATAAACTGTAGAAGGAGATTGAACCCCTAAGTAGCACCTGATGGACAGGTCTCCACCAATTAAGAGCATGCATTTCATCCTTTACATGACAAGAAATACATTTTTATTATGTTTAAGCCATTCTATATGTATTTCAGAGTTCACTGTTTAGAGTAGCTAGTGCAGCCCATTTTTTCAAGTTCCTTTTGATAGGTGGTTCTTGCCTTACTCTGGCATCTGAATGCATACTCACACAGGCACAGACACACACGCTCTATACAATATTGCAACTGTGGAAGACAGAGACTGTACCTTATGGAATCCTAGTGCAGGGATCACATTTGACCAAGGGTGCCAGCTATTGTGCTGTGAAATCCATTGCTCGATTTGCTATGAGAACAAACCACTCATGGACTGCTCCTGGCCCATGATTGAATGCAACAGAGATTCTAAAAATGAAACACTCCTAGAAGATTCAGGACTCCTTTATTGACAGACTTAAGCTCAATGACTCCTTAGACTAGATGGCTGGCAGTCCAGGACACTTCTAAAGCCCTTCTTCTTCACCAGGGGGTCAGACTTGTGTCACAGTCTGATGGCTTTTCTTAGCTTTTCTGACTTCCTATTTTCTTTCACATAGGTATCTCCCCTAAATAAATCTTTGCATGTTTAATCCTGTCTTGGCTTCTTCTCAGAAGACCTGGACTAGCAAAATGGCTTCATTCAAGGCTAGAACAGCTGTCCCTCATATACAATTAGTTATCAGTAGACTTATTTCTTAGTCTCACTCTTTCTCAGCTCATTTTATATCATCACAGGATTTTTCAGTTATCTTAGTCTATTTTGGCATCATATTTTTTTCTCTTGCAAAAGCGGCTAGGATTTACTACTCGATATATAGTCTGAGCAGTTAGAACCCAGTGGTCAGAAGATACTCAACATCACTTCAAAATATTTGGAATTTCTGAAATAAATTTGATAACAATTACAGTATCAGAGAAATTTGTAGCTCTTATTATTTGATGTACCCAAATATTTCAAAAAACTTGTAGAAATGGTACAAGAAACAAGGGATATATCCCTTGTTAAGTCAATGGTCACATTCTGAATTCTATGATGGGTGGCAAGGTTTTATCTGGCTTGTTCCCACAAGAAATCATAATAAAAACAGAAAAATTATCCCAGAGAAATAATATTTTTTTCTTGCTCATCAAGTTAAAAATGTTTCTGAAAATGTGGTTTTAACTGTGATTGGCTTTCTAAATTTCCTTAGGATTCCAAAAAACAACTCATTTTTAGGAGAAACCTAACTACTTTTTCTTTCTAATATAGTTTTAGAACACAATTGACAACACTAAAGGGATAATTACCAACAATTATCAAACTCTTAAATCTGCAATATTTCCTCATCTCTAAGTAAGTAGTAGGGAATAAAATGTGAGAAAGGACAATCTTATAATTTAAGGATATAGGTCTGACTTTCTAGATTCAAGACATAAGACCTTAAAAGGTAAAAAACTCAGGGCTTAAATTCATGTAGAAATATTGTCTCTAAAGGCAAACTGGGCTAAAATTAACCTAGTCTTGCTATGCTTTTAAAACTGGCTTGAATAGATTTCAGATACTCTATAGTATTTAGCCTACATACAGTTTTTAAAAATCACATGACAACCTACAGAAATGTCTCTATGTTTATAATAAATTGGTTTTACGCAACTTGTTTCCAAATTTTCTCATTGATACTGAAGATGAAAAGAGAAGATTGTATATTTAATTTGTAAAAGAAATATTTGAGTTTTTATCTTAAAGGGAGAACTTCAGGGAAGAAGAGCTTAGCTTATTGCATAGTTAAAACAGACTTTCATATGAAGCAGGATATCTTATTCCTTGGAGATTAGTTCTAGAGAGATGGGTCCCATCAATCTTTAGAGTCCTGCCTTTATGTTCTTCCAGCTGTATGATTCTAAGATTATGCCTTTAGTATGGTCTCTTGATATGGAAGAAATAGGAAGGTTTTTTTTTATTTAGATAATGTCTAGAAGATAATGGAAATGGCCTGGAGATGAATATATGAGACTGTCTCTAGATATCCTTTCTCCTCATATTCTCTTTTTTACATTACCCTTGGAATGCACAATTTGAGATGGCTTAGACTAACCTAGAAAGAAGTTGAGGAAATCCATACGTTTTAACAGAAAGACACATTAAGAAGTTATCTGGAATAAGAAAGTTGCATGGCTCTGGCTGTGACCTCATATACCAGTTGTTTGGAAGCATTTCTTAGTCAGATTCTGAGAAAGAATCAACCAGAAAAGTCATAGGGCCTAGGTGAGTTGAAACCAAGAATTATTAGCAAAGGGTGACAGTTGGAAAATAAATAATGATTATGTTTTAACACCATAGTAAACTGAGTAACCCAGTAATTCTACTTATAGAAGTTAAGGTATGTACTCAAAGATTATGCTGAAGTGTATTAGTGCTGTATATAACGATCCCAAAACGTTTAAATGACATGTATGCCCAATGACAGAGAGATAGCTGAACAAATTATGGTCCATTCAGATGACTGAATCTTAGGAAATCATTAAAAATGACATTTTTAAAGAATTAGAATGACATTAGGGAAATTATCATAATAAAATGTTAAGTGATAAAAAGTTGACTGATTGGCATTATAATACAAATTTTATAAAAGAAAAAGGCAAAGATGCACAACATCTATCCATTTTTTCTATGTATGCACACAACACACACGCATACAAATGCAGAAGCCTGCATTAATCTCATACTTTCTGAATTGTATACAATAAAAATGTAAAGCTCTATAATAAGAACAAAATATAATGGTATTTTGAAAGAAAAAATAATACTCAGCTAAAGATGGCTGGGAAAAGAAATCAGGATAAAACAAATTGTAAAAGGATTAGATTCCCCACCCCCCATGGAAAGGCAGAGAAAGTACTAAGATGATGATTAAGAAAGAAAAATAATGAATCCTTTATATTTCACAGAAATTCACTGCAACCAGTTTTGCAATGTACAGAGTTGTGAATTTAATTTTAAAAAGTATCTTTTCATCATTAGTAAAGGCAATTGGGTCATTTCTCCTGTAACAGTGAATGATGTAATTCTACAAATTTCTATAATCTTAGTGTATGTCCATCCTGAATGATCTAGATGTGGATCAAAAACTGTTTATAAAAATGTATTTTAGATATAGACACATTGTTCAGGTTGCTATGGTAACTATAATCCCAAGCGTGCCTTCCTAAACCAAAGTCTATTTGATTTTTGTCATTCTTGTTTAGGAGTGCTCCATACTCTGAGGAAATTTAAAACTCATTTGGAGAAGGAGAAATAAGCTATTAAAATCTAGATCCTTTATTATTGTATCTACAGCCTAATATTCTACACTACTGCATATTCAAAGCCTCAATATTTGCTTGATTAAATACTAATGTATTTTATGTGGTGCTCTAATAATTTATAAGGTTGCTCAGTACGCTCACCCTTCGGTATTTGTACCGGTACACGTAAGTGGTCTCTAGCTCTTGTTTTCTCTCTCTCTCACACACACCTGTACACCATACATACAGACATATTCTCAAACATACAAACAGTCGTGTTTATGAAGACAATTTCTAAATGTGTGGTTTGGAACTCCATATATGAGCAGTTTGGAACATTCCTATATAAGTGGGGCCCTAGGGGCTCCTAGCATTGATGACCAAGAGGTAGGTAAGAAAGAAAAAGCTAGGTGTTAACACGGTTCTTCCCCATGGACCATTTCTTCTACTTTCCACTCTCACCAAATAATCTCTAATTAATAGAAATTATTTTTCTTGCATAATGAAAATAAATGAAATTAAATTCATGTACATTTCAGAGAAAAAAATAAAACCAATAAATCAGAATGGATTTTACTCCATATCAATCCCTCACATTCTACTTGCCAAACATGCCAATATTTAAACCTCACTGGGACTTGCCCAGTAGTCCAGTGGTTAATATTTTGCCTTCCAATAGAGGGGTGTGGGTTCAATCCCTGGTCGGGGAGCTAAGATCCTACATGCCTTGTGGCCAAAAAAACCAAAACAGAAGCAATATTGTAACAAATTCAATAAAGACTTTAAAAATGGTCCACATCAAAAAAAAAAATCTTTAAAAAAAGTAAATAAAAAAATAAACCTCATCATCTCATATTTCTTAAATTCTTCATGACTCACCATTGCTTTCCAGGTAAACCCTATGTTTTATAAACTATCTCTTGATTCTTCTTCTCCTACCACATTTTTAGTCTACTCTGATCTCCAAAAAAATACTGTTACATATATTTTTTCAAGTCATTTTACTTGTGGATCCTTCTGCCTGGAACAACTTTCATCCATCACCAAGTTCCCCTGCTCTCACCTCCTTCCGTCTGCCTCCTTTCATCTCCTATTCTTCAGGACCCAACAAGTTGTATCCACCTCTGTGAAACCTACCATGAATTACCCATCACTGAAAAGGCATTTTTTGGTGGCCCTCCTATGTACCCTCAAAGAATCTGAGTATCATCCTTTGTTGCATTTACCACAGTTTATTGAAATTACCCCTTTTACATATTTTCCTGTTCTACCAACTATTTCCCAGATTATTTGCCTGTTTGGTGTCAGATCTATTCTGTCCTTACTCTCTCTACTCCGTAGGGGGACTACATTTCCTAGGTTCCCTTACCACCTGGCTTCCTGAGAGGCACTGATAAGAGACTAGAAAGAAGAATAGACTGAAACCAGAAAATTTCTCTTTTATTCCTCCAGTGACCAGGTGTGTCTGTCAATTCCTGGTCTCCCCTGTGTCTCTATCCCCCATGAAATCACCTCTGCTTCCATGGCCCTACCTCTTGCTGGAAACACCTTCACACTGGTCCCCTAGAGGTAGAGTAGCTTCCTGTTTTCACTAATGCAGGTTGCCTCATTAACCCACTTGGCTTCTTCAGCTCTTTCATTTTATGTCATGTTCTTAAAGTCCTTCTGCTGCAAATTCCTAGGATAATATCTCTTTTCCAGACTAGATCCTCAAAGATAAAAGTATAAACTTTTTGAAAGCAGAAGATGTCTTGTTCTTTTAGTTTTCTCAGCAATAGGCACGGTTATTAGTATATATTAGGTATCATTAAAAGTGTGTTGAGTTAAACTGTGTTTTATAAGGCATAAACTCCTGAATAGGAATATAAGTATTTAAGTTAAGAGGGATATTTTGTTGCATTGATATTTGAAGTGATAATAGTATCTGTCAAGGTATTTCCTTTTCATTTAAAAATATTCAGTCTCAAAAAGAATGCCCTCCTTAAATAAGTATTTGGTTCTTTATTTTTTAATGTTTTACTAGTGTTCTTTTTCTAGAAAAAACAACTGCCATCCATTCCTCCCCACTGGCTTTGTCCACCCATTTGAGCAGCCTCATCTGTGGTACCGTCTCTTCAGGCACAGTTAAGCATCCTTAAATTACCACTTCATTAAGCAATAAAATAAAATAGGGGCAAACAAGTATTTTTTTCAATCTGAAAAACAAACTAAATGCCCAATTTTTTTACTCATTTTACTTAATTGGCAAAAATGTCCCGGAGCAAAAAAAGATTTTAATCACTGCTTGGTCTTAATTTCTTTTTTCATTTTAATATTCTAATTAAAGATGGAGGATGAAAGCAGTAGGACCTCTGGGAGTCACTACAGATAGTAACATTTCTGCTAAAATTAATAAAGTGGAGCAAAATATCCAACCCAAACAAGGCTCTTAGAATAATAGAATCTATGAACAAAGGCCATGGTATATGCTTTTCAAAAGAAGTGTGTGTGCTTTGGAGATAGCTTTTTGTTTGGCTTTTTCTGAGGTTGGATTTGGCCTCATTCAATTAAAAAATCTCACGTTGTACATCCTGGAAAATATTTATGACGGTAATAGATGTGGATATTTTCCAAATACCCTCATCATCTACAGTATAGAGTAGATATGCTGGTCACTCCACAGGCCTTGACAAATTGGTAACACGCAATGCAAAGCTTTTAGTATGGAAAATAATCTGGTAACAGAGCTCCAATACAGCTGTTGCCTGGAAACACATAGCTGATGAATCTAGGCCAAATATTCAGCTGCCAAGTGGCAAGATCATTTGTTGTGCATATAATGAATATCTAAGCTGATGGAAATTTTTAATACATTGGGTTTGCTTAACAAAAACAAAACAAAAAATAAAATTTGGTATAACGTTTTGATGATCAAGTGAAAGGAAAGCTACTTCTGAAAATTTACAGGTGTCAATAGCTAAACAAATGTATAAAATAGAGCAACAGTAACGACAAATCCCATGCTTTGCTTTCTTTAAATCAATGAGTTGAATTCTCATAAAGAAAAAAATAAGAAATTATATTCTCATATATTAAAAATTTCCCCAAATGTTTATTAAACTTTTAAACATATATTAATACTTTTAAATTTGCCATACTCTATAACTTAGGTAATTATATTCAATACAAGATCCATTTCATAATTTCAGACGTGTCTGTAATGTAGGTCAAATGTCCAAAGACGTCTGACATAAAGGCAAAGTTAGACCATTTCTAAACAACTTTAAAAGTTCCCCCAATGGTCAGCAATCAAATTTGATTCGGAGGACATAAAATTGTCATTCCCATTCTTCTTGCTCATCCCTCTTTATCAAACATATGGTACATAATCTAGAATATAGATCATAAATGTGACCTCCTTGAAACTCCCATTCAGGAGAACAGATCATGCCAAATTTTGGAAATAACTCTCAGTCTGGTTTCTACAGAGATGGGTGTTTTCTCTCATTGCATCTCACTAGAAGTTCAACAAGAGAAACTGCTGAGGACTTACTGAACTCATGATCTCTTTTATTCAAATAGGCCCAACAGTGTGTAGGAAAGACATAATTACATGATTAGCTATTGAAAACACAAAAGCCATCACTTCAATTAGTATGCAAGCTTCTTTCTGAGAGAATAAATGTAGAAATCAAATATGATTGGGCAAGGTGATTATTTCTAATTTTCTGGGTACATGGATGAAGGAGTAAAAGGTTACTTTGGAAAGCCTTCTTAGCAAAAACAACAACAACAACAACAACAAAACCCCCAACTTTTTAAAGAGGTAAACTATTCCTCTGAAAAGGTAGAAGGGTTATCCTCTCATAAAGTGACCAAGACAGTTACTTTTTAGTAACTGCCACTATTTCTTTTAGCTTTTGGAGAACACCTAAAGTTTTTCAGTGCTAAAAATGCAATTTTGCTTTCCAATCGAAAATAATTAATAGCTATCTTATCTTATTAATCCCTTTTTGTCAAATGTATACAATGACAATAAAAATTGCTGCATCTTGTATTCATAGGAGATTCTTTCTTAAATTTTTAAATATTAGGAGATGTGTTAGCTTCCACTGTTCCTCCACCCCTGGAGATTACACAGCACTGTATTTGAGGTCACAGAGATAATTTAATTGTATCGTTCAAGAGGACCCAAATATCCATTCCAAGCCTAAACCTTGGGTTTCTGTGCTGTTTTTACAGTACAAGGCAGACCACTTGCTTTCTATGGTGAATAAAACTCAGTAATAATCACTCGTGATCATTATTAATGAGAAATATAAAAGATTTTCATGTATTCTTTCAGTGGTAATAACAACTCAGGAAATGAATTTTTTTTTTTTTTTTGGCAAATAAAATTTTCCTTTTGGAATATAAATGTATTACTGACCAACACAACTACTGTTGACCTTTAATTAGTGATCTCATAAATCCTAGCCGATGGACTGACCTTCTAACCCACTAAAATAACTTGACAGTATATGTCTGATTTATTTCCTATTAAACAGTATCAGTAAGTGGCCAAGATATATAACTCTACATAAAATCCAATCAGGACTTCAAAGAACTATAAAACAAAGTGATGACATTTCCAGATAAAGATATGTAAGTGCTAAAGTATCTTACATAGTATGATGAATTAAATGTTCAGAGTTCCTACTGATACCTTAACCTTTCTTTTTCTTCCATGTTTTGCTAAATTGATTAGTTTCCTATACATCATGATTTACTTGACAATATTAAAACTACTTGAAAGAAAAAAGAGATATTATTACTCAGTGTTTTTTGAGAAACAGATGGCTATATTATAAAACACGTGTTTCCTACATGTAATTTATTCTCATATATTAACATTTTGCTTTTTCTTAAAAATGTAAAAATTATTCACATATATTGCACTTAATCCCTAAGCACTCAGTAATACACAGTTAAAATATATATACAAAAAACAAACAAAACAAAACCAAAGATCTAGTAGACTTATTTCTGGGAGGTTAGGGTTTTTCCTGAAAATGTTACTACACCTCCTTCCCCCAATCTTTCCTGAAACACACAGACACATGCAGAACTGAAGTAAATAAACATGTTTATTGAACAGATAATACCAAAAGTCCATAGGACGGTATTCTCTACAATTAAGTTAAAGAAAAATGGGACATTACTTATAGTCAGACAAAGGGCAAAATAGACTCGCTCTTGCTCTTTTTAGGAGTTAATCTTCTCATGCCAGTTTCCATCAGAAATTGAAACAAAAAGAGAGTGTGGATGGATATTGAAGGCAGAAGACAGTAGAAACAAAGCCTTGCGGATAAAGGCTCATGCGATAGGAGTCAAGCTCTTACTAATTTCAGGCCACAAAAGAAGTTGTGGCCATCTACATTGCATAAACCAACCTCCTTACTTGGGAACTCTGTTTCTGTCAAGTCTATGTCTGTAATCAGCAACCCAAAGCCAGAAGTCCCTTGTATGTGTGCTTTGAACATGATGAAAAGGCTGCCGCCCCGCCACATTCCTCCTGGCCTTTTTTAGGTGACAGAAATTAGGATTCCATTTTGGATTAGGAAGGAGCTGTTCCCTTCTGGAATAAAAATTACCTCCAGGTGAGGGTGCTACACAAGCCTCATTAATACTTAAGCATGACCGAAGTTAACAGACTTGACTAGGTTGAAGACTAATGAGACCCATAACTGAAAAATTTTGATGGAATGCAAGCGATCTTGATGCACAGAAGTCCTGGATAGTTAGAATGACCTGGGAAGCTGTGTGTTTGGAGCTAGTGTCTAAAATACTAAACAGTAAGATGGAGATTAAGACAAAATACAAGTACTTGCAATCACACACACTGTGATTAAAATGCTCTTCAAGCATACAGAGAGGGTCAAAATTTAACACAGGGGAAAAATTTCTGCCATCTGAGAAGTTCTCAAGTGATAAATGTCCAAGTCAAAATTTCTAAGTCCCATTAACTTTCTTATATGCTGTTTTTAGAAGATATTGCCACACCATATTCTTAAGGAGAAATGAGATATAATTAGCTACTTCAATTTTCATTTTTCAACTGACATACAAAATTTAAAAATTAAGGCCCTCCTTAGTTCCTCACTGGTAAATTTCTCCCAGGACTAATCTGGTTCTCCTCCTCACGATCCATGTGAGTCCTATACTCTGAGGTTCCAGTGGCCTTTGCATCACCATAAGAAATGGGCCCACCATGCCCAGTTCCATCCCATTGGTGACATCCCAGTGAATTGTTTTGCCTCATACTTAATCAAACAGTTATTTGTAAACTGTCTAATAAACTTCTGGTTTGGGGACATTTTTATTTGCCTAAATCCCCATCAATAAAAGTGACCAGAACTGTTTCATCATTTGTTGCCTTCTGCTTCAACACTGCATTCATGAACTGGGTAATTCTTACCAAAGTCAGTCTAATCTGTTTTGCTGTCATGCAGAGAGCTGCTGAAATCCTTCCATTTCCACAGTCTCATTTAAGCAGTTTGGTGGGTTGTTTTTATTGTTTGTGGTGGACGGGTCAGTGTAAAAGCCTTTTCTAAACATATCAATTTTAACTGTACCTTCAGCTCCCATGAGTGGGTATGTCCTCACATTACACCATATTAACATTGCTTGCCTCCTCTGTTTAAGTATAATATCATGTCTAACTTTTCATTTGTTTAGAGCCTATATGGTTGAAAGTCTATGAGATTTTAAAAATACCTAGCTAATAAAACTGGTAAAATCCTGAAAAGCTGATCAAAGAAAAGAAAAAAATATATGTGCACCAATTCAAGTCACTTTTAATCTTAAGAGTGTACAGTGCCCCAGGCAGAGAATGAGGGTGACTAATTTCTAGTTTCCAGGCTGCTTTTCTCAGAGACAGACCTTTAAAATGCATTATGAGGAAGAAAAAAAATCTGTATGCACAAACTTGTTCTATATACCACCATATATAAGAGAATGGTGGAGACAGAAAAGTGTCCTTCTCTTGGAAAGGTTGTGAAATGAATTTTATATAGTCTACAAATACAATTAGAAAATAAAGAAAAACATGAAGAACTACATGAGGAGACAGTAAATCTTAAAAACGATAATACTAAGTAAAATTATATCTATACTGGGTAGCAATTACATATACAGTCACACACATTTATCAAGGACTGATAGAAAACATGAAAAAGTTTGATGTTCTAGAGTGGTCAGATAAGGATGATTTTGTTCCCTAAGGTATGACCTTTATTTTTGTTATAATTTTATTTGTAAGATAATCAAGAATTGAAGAAAAAAATTAGTAAATACACAACCATATTATGAGGAAATCAAATATTGCCCCCAGCTAATTGTCATAAGGATACTTACTATATTAGACTTTTGGAAGACCAAATTCCAAATAAGTAGTTGATTGCTGAAAATGGGGAACTAACTTATGCGTACCCAAATGCAAGCACTCTTACAAAATTTAAGCTTTGTGCTTGGCCTTCAAGGTTCCTGGGATAATTTGATGATACTCCACCACTCATCTTTTAAAATTAAAATTGATTTTCCCTCTAAGTCTCTTTGCACCATTGCATCTTATCATTTAGTTTATTCCAAAGGAAAAACAGTATGCAAATATAAACAGAAGAAAAGTTAATTCTACAGTTCATCTAAATATATTCATACTCAATCTATTTTTTAAATTCCCACCTATACTTACTTCAGCCAAAATAGCATATAGTGATTTGAGCTGTAACACCATTTACCTTTTGTCCTCGTGTGAGCAAATGATCCATAACTCTCAACAGACAGACAGACAGAAAGTTATGAAGGTTACTCCCTTGTGTAAACTTGATCAAGAAGAGGTGGAGTAAAACAGCATGAGAATGAGAATACCTTATATAAAAGATTTTAAAATTCTCCAGTGGAAGCCAACTACATTGGGGAGATCATTTGTAAGATTATAAACTTGTATGTTTCTTTTAGGCCCTGGAAATTAAATTACTTCGGTCCATTTAATCTTTACTAACAAATGAAAATAGTTATGAAATCAAAGTCAAAGAGCAACAAGCTATCCAATCACTCCATCAACCAAAATGGCCAAAAAAATAAATAAATAGGAAAACTAAGGGTGCAAATATAATAAATAAATGCTCTAATTTGAAATAAGAGCAAATAATTTCATTGAAATAAGTTGCAATAAAATTAAACACAATGAACAGACAGAATCTAAAAGCAGTTAAGTAGATCAAAAATATTAATTTTAATAGAGATATGAATGTCACACCTTGCAAGAATATTAATTTATTCTAAATTATGATTGCTAAATTATGAAACACCTAAACATTCATTCATTCATTCTCATAATTTATGAGACATTTGTGTTAGGTGAGGGAATAAAAAAGATTCCACAGGAGAGACTCTACCTAGCCCCTACCCAATTCACTGTATGGTTGAGAAAACAGAAACAATAAAATATGATTAGCACATAATTCTGTTTGTATGCGGTAGGAGAGCTCTCTGGAAAGAGACTCTGGTGACTAATTTTAAAATTTAGTAAAGGAATAAACGTTATGTGCAGACAGATGGGAGAATGTGAGCTAGACATTCTAGGTTGAGCAAACAGCCCATGCAAAACCACTGAGATAAAGCTAGAGTTGACTAAACGTGACCCCTACATATTGATAATATATATAGCTATTATATATAGCTTAATTTTCACACCTCCAGATTTTTCAACCCCCCCCCACTAATGAACTTAATAAAATTTCTTCCTATACCCACAGTAACACTGAAAACACCTGGAATAGTAGAAACACTGACTTGTGGCTTGAGATTTCCACTGAAATGTTAGAACACCACTTACAAAGCATAGCAAAGATCTTATTGAAATTAAGGATCAAGGGACCATTTACAAACATCACCATATAATTTTTTTCCTTGAGATTTATGATGCAAAGATTTTCAGAAGCTCTGGTGCACATTAATTGGTAATGACAAGTTTCAAGACATGTGACCCTAATTCTGAAAGTAATTCAAAGTATCTGGGGTTGAAAGATAAGGTTTATGCGTGCTATAGAAAGATTTTCTGAGAAAAGAAGACTTCAACTCAAATTCCTGTGAACAGTTGTTAAGAATTTTAATCTGTATTGTGCATGAAAAAAAAAAAAAACTTCAAAAGTTAATTGTATTAAATTTTAATATTCTATACAGTATTCCTTTCATACTCAATATATTAAAAATGATCTCTCTATAATTATTATATTTATATAATTATATATTTTAATTTTTGAGAAAGTCGATACTTCTATATTTGTGAATTAGATAGTCTGGAATTAGTGACTGCTCACAGAACATAAAATTTTCCTTACAAGGGCTTGACTTGAGATTTTTACCTTATAGCAGTAAATTAGGTGGTAAGTTGGCACCAATTGTCTTTAATGCTGAATCATAAATAAAAGTTAGGGAAAAAGCAGAACATGAAAGTCTTTTTATGTAATGTTAAGAAGCTTGAACTTTATCCTTAAAATGATGAGGAAAGTATTTCTTCTTAACATAGATAACACTACTTCAGAATGAGGGAAGATTTTATTCATACTGTACTAATGAAAATATAGCAGCATTGTCAAAAATGTTTAGACAGGTATCATTTATGGATTTACATGGATAAAAGATAAATGCTTCATAATTTCAGTTATATAATGAAATGTATACTAAGTTCACAAAGCAACTTTATAATAAGTCATGGTAGGATTGGTTAATGCAGAAACTGATATTCTGGCAATACAGTTAAGAATGGAAAATATTGTATCATTGATTTTCCTGACTCCAACATGATGGAACAGTAAAAACTGGGGAACTAAAAGGGCATTAAATATTTTCCTCGGGAAAGACATAGTTCTGCAACATAAAATCATTAAATATGGCCGATTTGTATGATAGCGTTTCAACATAATGTATTCCAGTTTAATAACATAGACACAACAAAATAGTAGAGTTTTAAAGAGGAAGAAAAGCATAAGAAAAATACTACTCATTTGAGAATAGTGAGGTAAGAATGATGCACCTGCGAGTCAGGTAGTTGATTCCTATCACATCTCCCTGCTTTTACATTACAGCTAAAAAGAACTTTATAAACTATGTCCCTCCCTTACTCAATGTGCTATGTCTTCTCTCTAATTTGAAATAAATATTTATTCTATCATGAATAGTTCACTGTTCTTTTTATATAAACCATTAGTTATTTTTCAACAAATTTCAAAAATTGAAATCATATAAACTCTAATTATAGTACAGTTATTGAGAAATAAGCAGCCCAGAAAACAATTATTCTCCATGTGTGCAGATTAAGATACCTTTTAATAACCATAAATTTAAAAAGAAACAATGAAAATTTTTAAATATTTTGAACTGTATAATAATGAAATATTATTTATCTAAATATGTGAAATGCAGATAACTCATGCTTATTGGGTATTTTGAGCCTTCAGTGCATACATAAGAAGAGAAGCTGAAAATAAATTATCTTAGCATTCATCTCAAGAAAGCAGGAAAAAACCCACCATAATAAACTCAAAGAAAGTAGGAAAAAAAAAAAAAAAAAAAAGGCCAATGAATATAAGAGCAGAAAGAAATGAAATAGAAACCCAGAGACAAAGAGTTGACAAAGCTACAGGTTGATTCACTGAAAAGACTAACAAAATTGATAAAACCTTTCAAAGTTGATCCAAGAAATGAAAAAAAGAATAAAAACAGAAATGATATCCAGAATGAAAAGGAGACATAGCTATTGATTGTAGACATTAAGCAGAACATAAAAGCACATTATGAACAAGACTATTCAAAGAAATTTGAAAACATAGGTGAAATATATAATTTTTTTAGTGAAATTACAACATGCCTAACTAAGAATATCTAGGAATAAGCATAACATAAGGAATACAAAACTACTATAAATAAAACTATAAAACATTGAGAGGAATTAAAAAATATATAATAGATGGAGTTGTACAAGATGGCTCATGGATTGAAAGACTCAGTATTACCAAAATGTTTATCCACCTCAAATTTATTTATACATTCAATAAAGCAATCAAAATCATAAGAAATAATTTTATAATACTGGGCAAATGTATTCTATAATTTACATGGAAATGGAAAGGGCTAGGGAGAACTTGCTTTACTGCTAATCATATCTTATTATATAAAGTTACTGTAGTTAAAAGTGTGGTATTGGTACAAACAAAATGCAAAATAATGAAAAAATGCAGTGCCTGAAAATAAGTCTATGTATACATGAACACTTTTTTTTTTTTTTTTTTTTTTTTTAGAAAAAGTTGGCACTGCACAGCAGTGAGGGGAAAACACAGTGCTGGACCAAATGTATATCCACGTTGGAAAAAAAAGCAAATTGATGCCTATGTCATCCCACATAAAATTAATCACAAAATGTTGTAGATCTAAATATGGAGGACAAAACAAGGCTTCTAAGCTGTCATATAAAATAATATCTTCATGACTTTGGTGTTTTAGCAAAAATTTTTTAAACAAGACACATAACAACTAAAGATAAAGGGAAAAATAATACACTGGACTACAATAAAACTCAGCTATTCCAAAGTTTAAAAGACAAAAAAGAGTTCAAAGAGGGAAGATATTTATACTTACAAAATAGTGTTTGTATCTAGAACACAAATCCATATGAAAAAATAGACATTCCAAATAAAATTTGGGAAAAAGACTTACAAGTGCTTCACAAAAGAAGATATCCAATGACTAATAAATACATTAAAAAGTGTTTTAATCTTACTAGTAATCAGGAAACTGCAAATTAACACATTAAAATACAACTCCTTGACCACCAGAATGGCTCAAATTATTAAAACAAAACAAAACAATATGCAGATTATTCCACGTGTAGAAAAATAAGAACATTCCTACACAACTGGTTCAGCCCTTTTGGAAAACCATTTGACATTATGTACTGAAACACACATATTCATACTATATGACTCAGTAATCTTTTCCAAACAGAAATGTGAGCATGTGCTCACTAGGAGATAAATACAGCACATTTAAGGCAGAACTGAAGCAAATCAAAATTAGATTTATTAGCAGCATATCGCAGTAGTAAGAATGAGTCACAAATACTTGAATTTAAATTCAGTACTGCTACTTTTCAACCACATGACCTTGGGTCACTTATTGAAACTCTATTATAGTTTTACTCTATATGAGAGGGAAATCATTCCACCCTTTCACAGTGAAGACTAAATGAGATCAGGAATATAAAATATCTCTATATATCTATATCTATATATCTATAGATATATAGATATATTTAGGCATATACTAGGCGTGTACTAGGTACATACACAAGTTCTCAAACACATTAGCTACTTTTATTATTTGCAAAAGCTATGGGTTTTGCATCCTTTTAATTTCCTAAATGCAATTAATTTCTCTTCATTCAAGACACTTGTCATTCAAAAAAAATTTTTGAGTATTTATCTTTTGTACCTAGCCACACAAGAGGGAAAACTGAAGTAAAAGTGTTTGCTCTCACTGCAATCTACTTTATGAGACAGTTATAGTTTCTGTTGAAATTTGATGCTTCACATTTATTTTTAATATAATGTTCTCTGCCCCAGAGCACATAACTTTTTTTATATTTAAATGTAAAAATAAATTTCTAGGAATGATATACAGTGCATAACAAAATTTATCATAACCTGAGAATGAGCTTTGGACATATACAAATACTACTACAGGATTCTATATATATTTAAATCTGTTGAGAACAGTACATGAACAGTTAACATATGGAAAAATACACTTCCATTAAGCTGAAGAAGATAGATTTAAGGTTAATTTACATATTCCCATGCATCAAGCATCTTTTGTATTTTCCTGACTGGAAGAAATACCGTGTCTTTTTTCAACTCAGCTGTTTAACATTTCAGGCTTTTTTGCTTGTTCCACAATAACTTTCAAAGGCACAGACTAATTTGAAGAAATCTGGTCAACAAACAGTTATCAAGATATAATGTGTCCTCCATTTTTTGGTGTAGTCCACTACTCTGTAAGTAATTAGCAGCTGGAAAAACCTTTTATAAGCAAATACTCTTTTATTTTAATTGAATGTCAGTAAAATGTTCAATATCAGCATGGATTACAGAAACATGGGATTTCATGAAATTGGTCTACAAGTCATGCAATCAGCGGTTTAGTGCTATTTAAACAAACAAATCTTAGCAGGCAGCAAGTAGTGTCTCTGACCTGAAGAAGGACTCTCTAAATCCCTCCATCAATATTTTGCAAAGTGTAGTCCCAGACCAACTGCATCAGATTCATCTGGCAGGCTTGTAAAATTGAAGATTCCTAGCTCACATCTGAATTAGATGGCGAACTGGTATCTACACTTTGAACAAGCTTCCCAGCTGATTTTTATGCACAATAAACTTTAAGAATCCAGTCCCTAACCTTTTGTTTGGGACTGTTAAACAAATTAATAAGAGGCCATTAGACTGAGGTGGCACTAATGCCATGGTCTAAGTAAGCAAACACAAATTTAAGTGTATAAATGCCTCAAAGTTACAAAAACAAAATGCTAAGGACAACCAGTCACAAACAGCCAACTAGGCTTTAAGCTATAACCAATCAATAATTTCCTTTCTTTGCTTCTGCACCGTCTCTATATGTCTTTCCCCTGGTTCCTGTCTGCTGAAGCTGCCTATGTCTTCTGGTTTAATGTTGTCCTATTAGAATCGACTTTTGCACAAATAAACTTAAAAATGTTTAATGACTCAGTTTATCTATTAAGAGGATACCTAAAACTTCTTCACAACTATTCAAGAATTCAAGAACCAAAATCTATAGTCTGGTTACCTGGACAGATGTTTCTGATTAAGGTGGTTGCTGAACAAGGAAGCCTGTTACCTCAGGTCTAAATGGTACTTTTCCTCTTAGCACTCAATTCATAGTTTCAGTCCCAGCATATGTCTGTCCCTTCTTGTTACCTGATATTCCAACTCTGTTCTTTGGGTGCTACCTAATAAACATTTATAGTACACTCATCATCCACTTAGCCACTTGCTTGTCAACCCCCAATGATAAGAACCCTAAAAAGGCAAAGGAAGGTAAAGGCAAGAGAATCTGTCACCTTGTTGCTTCAAAATTTACCAGTTATGCCATCTGCTTTTTTTTTTTTTTTTTTAAGTCTTTATTGAATTTGTTACACTATTGCTCCTGTTTTATGTTTTGGTTTTTTGGCCATGAGGCATATGGGATCTTAGCTCCCCAACCAGGGATGGAACCCGTACCCCCTGCACTGGAAAGTAAAGTCTTAACCACTGGACCACCAGGGAAGTTTCCCCAACTGCATCTTAAAACTGGGAGAAACCTTAGTGTTCTTCCCAGGAATGCACTTTTCCCGAAAGCAAGGAATTGTGCATAATATCACCATTTACCTGAAAAGGAGAGGTGCTGTAAGTGGCCAAGGAAAAGGACATTTTCTTTCAAAACATGAGAGAACTATGCCTGACAAGTGGCATAACAGCATATGGTCACAGCAATAAATATTTCTACTCAAATAGGAAGTTTAGCAAAGTTAATAGTATGATCATTTCTGTGGGTACAGGGACACTGCTATTCTATGGTACTAATTGTGTTGCAACTATAACCAACTTCTTTCATGTTTCTTTTTGAGGCTTATAATCACTACAAGTAAGATTCCAAACAAGGTTCCATACTAAGAAAAAAGTCAACAACCTGAGTTAGATCCTTGTTATATCATGTCAAATATCGGTTAGTTTGCTGATTGACTAGTCTACAAATTAGCTAAAAGTAAAGTTCAGTCTTTAGCCAAAACCCATAATAAGTGGAAGAATGTGCGTGTTGGAGGGGAACTCTTAAGAAATATTTCTAAAGGGAAATATATGGACATGATAAAAACATAACCCATTTAACCAGATAGAAGAAAAACAGGTAAATGTAGCTACAGTAAGTGCTTGAAAGGACACTGCTGATTGTGTTGCCAGGCAACCCCAGAAAAGCTTCAAATTTCACTATCAAATAATAATAGATTCTGCAGAATAAGTGTCTTAGAAAACAAAAGAATTTGAATTCTATACTAGTGCCTGAGCAAGAAAAAAGAAAAAAGCCAAGGGAAACCTATTTTGCCTGTTGGTGAAATTTCCTGCCCTCTTCTCTTTCAAAAAAAAAAAAAAAAAAAAAAGACTTTTACTGGATAGAAAGTGCCTCAAAATAAAGAGAAAATCAGTTAAGAGCTTTAAATTCTGAAACTTGAGGTTCTTCAGACTTTTGAAGCAACTAGAGTGAGCAACAGAAAACTACTTGTGAAGCAGTGGATTCCTTCAGCTGTAGCACCTCCCCCTGGCTAATAAGCAAGTTCCTTGACGCCTATAACCTGAAAACTTACCTACTTCATGAAAGAATATTAGACAGGAAAGGAGGAAGAAATTAAGTATACATATTACTATTTTTAATAAGTTACCTAAATTAACCACAATTTTATCATGTTAAAAACAGACCTCTCACAAATCTCTTTCCACCGCCAAAAAATAGGCAAAAAATCTGAAACCCAATAAACTCTGGGGTTAGAATTTAATATTTTAAAGAAACAATTCCTTTTTTGAGACTATTATCAAAAAATGTCACATGTGGATAATTGTTACTTTAGGCAAGGATTATATTTAATTACTGGCAGTTTTTCTTTACTATCTTCTAGCTGATATTCTCCTATATATTATTGAAAAAAAGCAGTTACTACATGCATATGAAGAATCACAATTCCTAAATATTTATATGTCCTGCGAATTGGAGGGGACATATCTGATTTAATTCAGTAACAAACATTAGTTTCATGAACTGAATGCAATTTGCTAAGGGCATATTAGTAGCAAATAAATATATTATTAGATTGTAGTGTGTTTAATCTTTCTTTGACACAACATACTTATCTAACCACTGTTCTATCCCTTTTGTTTATCTACAGTTCAGGAAATGTTTCCCTGTCCTCACAGCACTCTGACTTCTGTCTTCAATGAAACTGCCCTTGTTAAAGCACTTGAATTTCCAAAGCAAGCTCTGAAGGACTGTTTTCAGTTAAACTCATTTACTTGAGGCAATTGACACCTTAACTGCTCTCTCCTTAAAATTTTCTGTTTCAACCTGTGAGATAATACCTCCTGGTTTTCCTAACATCCATTCTCTGTTCTCTGTGTTTTCTCTACTCATCCCTCCAATCTTGTCATGTCTCACAAAGGACTGGCATTTGCCCCTTCCTTTTGCAACCATCTCACCTAAACTCTCAGTCCATATGCTTTAAATGGGCTGACTTCAGGAATAAGCAGGTGACCCAAGATGGGTCAGCGAGCACATCGAATCTCCTTGGTCATAGTGATCAGTCATTTACGGGTGGACGAATGACCCAGGGTGGTGAATGCGAAACAGGATCAGGGTATTTGCCTGAACTGGGAATTGATACCTGGTGGATAGGAATTCTTACAGATGTTGAGTACCATGCATAGACCCTGTATCATTCACAGTTCTTTGAAAGACCTGGGTGTCTGGTCTTCTTTCAAATATTTATCATCAATTATCCTGTAGACCTGTATTTCCTGTCCTTTTCCTCTCTGCAGCCTATATTCCTGCCTTTACTCACAAAGCATGTAAGTAACCCATTTCTGATTCTTATATTTTAATCAAAGAATAATTAGTGCTTATCATATATAATCAGCAGCAGTATAATGTGGTCTCCTAGCCCTTTTCAAAAGGTAAAACTTAATAAACTGCAAATAAATAACAATAAAAAAACTGCCATACATTAGAGTGATGTTTTACAAGTTAAATGGAAGGTTTATCATTAATAAAATCCATGATTTCCCTATTAATTTGAAAGAAATAAATTATTCATAGTCAATATGAAAGCAACATATGGGGGAATTGACAGAGCTGCATTTGTTAAATAAATTTTGTTCAAATAAAAAACTTAAATTATAGGTTAATCTGCTAAGAAATATAAAGAGAAATGCTTAATATTAGCATAGCAAACTATAAAAATGAGGTGGAGAAAATCAATTCTACAGAGACTTGTAAAGAGCTTGAAGACCTGTTATATACCTCATTCTGCTAGGTCATATCTTTCTAAAGTTTTATATTAAAAAAAAATGTAATTGTGAAAAATGTACATAGATACAAGTGCATCAAACACAACTTTACTGTTTAACAAGTAATTAAAAAGTACACGACCGTGTAAAAACCATTTAGGTCAGAAAGAGAACTTTGCCTTACTCTATAAAAGCTCATGTGTCCCTTTCCAACCATCATCCTCTCCCTTCACCCTGTGAGAGCCCTATCTTAACTTATATGGTAATAATGCCCCTGTTCTCTTCTTTCTGTTTTACCACCGAGGTATGTATCCAAAAAAATGAAGTTTAGATTTCCCTGTTTTTGAACCTTAAAAAAATAAATCACATTATGGATATTTGTATGTCTTGCCTCTTCAGCTCTATTTATATTTGTAAAACACAGTTATGTTCTTGAGTGTGGTTGTAGTTAAATTATTTTCATAGTTCCATAATGTAATATTGTAATGACAATATCACATCAATTTATACATTCTACTAAATGTGATGAACATTTGGACCTCATTCCCTCTTATTTCACATTATTAACAATGCTTTTATTAATATTTTTATACACACATTTGCGTGCACATGGACATGAGTTTCTCTAGGGTATTTATGTAGGCCAGGTCATAGATTTTGTCTATTCCAGTCTTACATAGATTAAGACCAAAATGCTTTCCAAAGTGGTTGCACCATGGCATTATTATTATTTTTGCTTCAGAAATAGTATTACTGTAAGTTTAGGAAAATATTTTAAAATACATACTACAGTTCCTCTGCATATATTTTATTATAAGTTAATATAACCTTGATGAATGATGGATAGTTCTCAGGGAGGTATAACCAAAGTTGCCCTATAATTGGGCATGACTTTATGCCACAGTAAATTAGTAAAGATCTGATGGTGTCATTCTTATATCTTTGAGTCATACATTTTCCTGAAATCTCCCTCTAAAAAATGTAATTAATTTTTTACAGCATTAAAATTTTTTTCTCTGTGGCATTTCCAAATAGGTTTAAATGGATAATTATTCAACTTTCTCAGAATAATTAGCATAATCAGTTCTATATGTTTCCCGATCACCTGAAGTTTGGCAATTTAAGTATAATTTATAATTCTTCAGACATCTGTAGTTTTTATTTTAATTCAGATGTTCACCTATTTTTTTTATCATTAGCTTTCTTCATCTTCCAGTGAACTGCCAAAGATGGAATCAAGGATATATTTTAATGTATATATAGGACTAAAGGTTCTCAGTTTTACATGTGTTTAACAATATTTTTACCTAGCCACGTAAAATAGAATATTCAATAATCTATTAAAATTACTTTAAGCTTGACAGCTGATTTAATTTATTGTCATTTCAATAATTTTATATAAGCATATATGTGTGTGTGTGTGTGTGTGCACGTGTGTATTGAATGAATTAAATCACAGTTCAAAGTTTTGATTTTACCTTTATGCAAGAGCTATGGATAATTCTCTTGAACAATATATAATCTACTTAAATGAATTGATTCCTCCAATTATTTACAGTATGCTACAGTATTATGCCCTATATGCCCCTTTTGTGTGAAACCTACGCCTAATCACTGTGCATAAAACAAGTTGTATTTCCGGATACAGAACTTAATGACAGTAAAAATTAAGAAGTTTAAGATGCTCCTTCCTGTCTAGACACCACTTGCATCGTGGGCACTTGTTGTAGCACCATGTCACTGTCTTGTCTGTAGGCACAAATGTTTGGTACCAACTGTCACTTCACTGGAAAATAATAACCCTTTCAAAAAGTTTAAATCGACAACTGACTGAATATTTAGGAAAAAACTCAGGACAAATTTCTTCCATCACCCATCAACCAATTATCAGAATGACTCCAAATTCCATAGTTGTTTCTGTTTTTGTCTACATATGATTCTCTACTTTTTATAAATCTTTCTTGTATATAATTCCCCAAGAAATACATCTTTAGTCATTTTCTTATCTACTTTCAATTATTTATCTACTTTCAATTATTAAAGAAATAATCAGAAAATTTCATATAAAAAAATAAGCTCCTCTCTAAGCATCATGTTTGTCTTTGACTTCTTGCTGTTATGTTCCACCAATTCCTTAAACTCAGCACATTACATTAGACTAGAACTTCACCCTCTGATTGGGATGAAATAACCAAGAACCTTCTGCCGTAAACAACTAGAGCTCAGACAAAATACATGTAATAATGTTTTCAAACATTAGATAATATGCAACACAGGACCATGACCCCTGAGATAAGTAAAACAAAAGTGATGCGCCCTTTAATTGTACCAACTACCTACTTAGAGGCAGTTTCTAGGCCACTAAAGGAGGGTCACCCATAACAGAATCTAGCCATCTTGTTAAGTTGCAGAGACAGGGATCAAATTTTGGGGAAGTCAAGGAAACTAGATTTTGCAGAACAGAGTAAGGGAGAGGAGTGAACTACAGAGAAAGACAGCTCTGTAGAACTTCAGGAGAACCCTCTAAGTCATTCACTGAGTATTGCTCTGCACATTTATGAGAGGAAACCACCAGAGCTGTGGGAAGAACCAGAAGAAAGGAGTGAACAGAAAAACGCCTGGGGCACTCACAGGGCTGGGAATAATTCATGTTTCTACCTGCCCCAGTGGAAAGACCTCATAATACATAGAACACTGGGTAGCCTCCTAAGAATATTGCCTTAGGTTTCAAACTTTATCAATCTTGAAAGGTTTTTCAGAACTTTCCTTACCAAAGCTTAAACAGAAAAGACTTAAAAATATTAACAGAGCATAAATTTATATAATTGGTTTCCTAGAAAACAGAGAACACAGAGAACAAAATATTTGAATAAATAATAGCCACAATTTTTCCAAGTTGCTCAAAGGTAAGGACACATAGATTCAAAAAAAGTGAAAGAACCCCAAGAAGTATAAAGAAAACACTCCAGGAAATGTCATAATGAACTACTGAAGTCAGTGATGATGCTAAAATACTAAAGTAGAATGAGGAAAAGGAAACATTGGATACAGGTAAAAAGAAAGAAAGAAACAAAAAGGAAAGGAAAGGAAAGGAAAGGAAGGAAGGGAGGGAAGAGGGGAGTGAAGAAATGAAGGAAGGAAGGGGTCCCATCAGAAACTATTCAAACAAGTAGGCAATGGAAAGATATCTTATCTTTATAGTTGTAGAATTTTTTTTAAAAACCTGTTACCCTAGAAATTTTGACAATCTTTGTGACCTTGGCTTAGGCAATTTCTTAGATTGGACATAAAAAGGTCAAAATATTAAAAAAAAGATAAATTGAACTCATCACAATTGAAAATGTTTAGTTTTCAAAAGACGTTGATGACAAAATAAAAGGCAAGCCTAAGACTGAGTGAAAATATTCGTAATACATATTTGTGATAAAGAACATGTAATCTGACTATCTAAAGAATCTTACAACCTAGTAATATGAAGCCAACTCAATTAAAATGGGGTTTTGGTTTTATTAGAAACCTCACCAAAGAAGATATGTGAATGAAAAATAAACACATAAAAAGATGGTCAACATTATTAATTATCAGAGAAATACAAACTAAAAGCACAATAAAATAGCAAAACATACTCAGAATGGCTAAGATTAATTAAAATAATCAAGTTTTACCGAAGATGGGGTGCAACTGGAACTCACTGCCAGTGAAAATGAAAAATGCCATTGCACTTTGGAAAACAGTTTGACAGTTTCTCATAAAGTTAAACATACACTGTCCTAATAATCCAGCAATTCCTCTCATAGGCATTTACCTAACTAAAATGAAAACATATATTGACACAAAGAATTGAATTTGAATATTTAACACAGCTTTATAAATAATAGCCAAAACCTAGACATAAAAACAGTGTTAACTAAATAAGAAATTGTGATATTTCCATACAATAGAACACTACTCTGCAGTAAATGAGAATGTATTACTAATTCAAGCCACAGCTCAGATGAGGTATAGAGTGGGGATAGACTCCAGCCCTCAGAAATGATATAGATGAGGAGATGGAGGGGTGAGAGAATATAGTACCATAAAGTAAAAACCTGTTAGATAACTTAGTAAGTTATTGTTTCTCCTATATATAAGTGATTTGGTTTGAATGTGAGTCAGAAGACACAGGCAGCCCACGATATGATTCAGAGTTTGATTTTCTTATGTTTCTAAGAATTTTTCCAGGGAAAGCAAAAATCTTACAAAATTACTGTGATGATTAAATGAGTCCTTAATTGCAAAGTCCTTAGAACACTGCCTGGAACAGAGTAACCACTATATAAATGCATGTTATCATCCTTATTAAGTTAAACAAATTTGCCTTTTTGAAATACCTACCTGCTCAGAGTGTCAGAGTGCATGCAATTACACATTGGAAAACAGTTAGCAAGCTGTTTTCAGTCATCCACAAAGGAAATACTGAAATCCCGAACAATTTTCTCTCTTGTCCAGACAATTAGAATGCTCACCCTCCCATCCCGCTATAGTGAACTATCAGAATCCTATCAGTTCTTCTAGACCCATGTCAAGGTGCATGTTTCTCACTGAAGCTGGTCTAGATTCATCATAATCTCAACATAGTCTCTCCTTAGTAATATTATGCCATCCACTTGATACCTTTCTTTTGCTGTTTATCACTCCATTTTTTGTAATACTAATTTACATATTGATCTTCTTTCTCTGGTGACATGAGACTGTTAATGACAAATAATGTTAATGATAAATAAAGTAATGATTATGTTAATACATGAACTATAATGCAAAGGTATATCACTTTTTAAATAACTTTGAAAACAATAACTGTCAAAAAAGTTTTTAGATTTTCAAACAGGAAGACACCCATGAGATTAGTTACTACAATTAAAAAAACGGATAGGTGAACTATGGAAGACAATGAATGATTTTTGACTAGCAAAATTAGTAACTGTTATATTTTCATATATACAGAGGAGGGGTTTCAACAGACCAAGTTCATTTTAGTCAAGTAGTTCATCTAAACCATAACTGGTAGCTAACACTAGAAAAAGTAATATGAGTTCAATATTGTGAGTTTTTTAAAATCTATTTTTATTAAATAGCAATTCTGGCAGAAATACTTTTGTTGCAATAAAATAAACATAAAATTCACTGTCTTAAGCATTTTAAAGACTAAAATTCAGTTGTATTTATGTTTAATATATTCACAGTGTTGTGAAAGCATCACCTCTACCTAACCCCAAAACATCTCCATCATCCCAAAAAGAAACCACCTATCTATTAATTCCCCATTCCCTCCTCAGTTCAGTCCCCAGCAGCCACTCATCTGCTTTCTGTCTTTATGCATTGGCCTATGCTGGATATTTCATATAAATGGAATCATATATTATGTAGTCTTTTGTGTCTGCCTTCCCGGACTTACTACAAAGTTTTCAAGGTTCATCCATGTTGTAGCATGTGTCAATACTTCATTCTTTTTATGGCTGAATAATATTCCTTGTACAGATTATGTCACATTCTGTTTATCTGTTCATTAGTTGATAGACATTTGGGTTGTTTCAACCATTGGCTATTGTGAATTTTGCTGCTACGAGCATCGAGGTACAAGTTTTTGTTTGAACACCTGCTTTTCAATTCTTTTGAGTAGATATCCAGGAGTGAAATTTCTGGGTCACATGATAATTCTATGTTTAATTTACTGAGCACAAATCTTTTTTAGTAAGATATATTCTTTGCTGTGTTCATATGGCTAGTGAAGTTGATAGAAAATGTATGTATATAGATACACACAGATAATAGCTCACACACAAATATATTAATGATATATATACATATCATACATACATGTATATATACAAATATATATTATATGTCTGGAAAAATCTATACTAATAGCAAAATGTTTTCCCAATCATATGTATTAATTAACCATTAGTGCTAATGATCAATCACTATTTGCCCCATTCTGTATCAAGCAGTTAGTATATCAATATAAACAAGGCAAAGTCTTGTATGGGATTCTTCCCTTAAATTATTTAAAATCTAAATGAATATAGAAAAATACAGGAGCACTAGGAAGAAACATAAGGTGGGTGTGGTTTATAATGGGAAGGGGTAAAGAACTCTTATGTTTGGACTTAAAGTCCGTGTGGTGTATAAAGTCTGAAGAGACTTATATGAGGGGAGGATCTATATACTTCAACCATTCGATTTCCACGTTTCCAAAAACTCTAGACCTGGGGCAAGTGACAGCTGGATTGATTCAGAGACTAGAAGTAAACTATTGCAACGTGTCCTTACTGAACCTAGATCCAAAAGGGGATCCTGCCTAATCCCCTCTAAAACTGGGAACTGGCCTTTCTAGATGCTGGTTTCCAACATCCAGTCATGTTTTGGGTAGGTCCCCACCCAGATGGAAGCACAGATGCAGTAGTAGCTGAAAGATTATTCTGAGACTGACAAGCCAGATTTCCTTGAGACTCAGGAAAGCTAACATGAAAAGATTTTCCAACTCACTGCAACTGTGGATCCATACTGCTGTTCCCTATGAACTTGGGAGAGAATGTTAGAGTAGATTATGTGGTTCAGATCATTTTACAGGCTGGTGGAGTTGAAACCCATAGCAGATGGGTTTCAAATAAGCCTTCCATTTCAATCTTGCTTCCAAGTCTTCCATCCCAGATAGTACATATTAGCATTCTTGGTGCAATCACTGAAAAAAGTACTTACAACCGTATAATCAGCTGAAAAATACCTTGGGAGAGTTTGCTTAGGAACTAGCAAAATCTCTATTGAAATAGCCATTGTGTGAGTAGTTAAATATTTTGGTTTTAATATCTTCTTCCCTTCAGTTGTTTTATAACTATCCAGCAACAATGAAGAGCTGGGTGAAAATGGTGCTGAAGAACTTCAAAGAGGTGGTCAGCATCCCTGGCTTGGTTTAGGGGTACAAACTCTGACATGAGTATATAATAAATAGGTAGTATCTATAAGCATTTTGTGTATAGACAGATAGCATTGCTATTATTTGTATTTTTCTTTCTTTTGGTAGTATGAAGTCTCCCTAAGGAGGACCTATGTTTTATTCATTTTTTTAATCCCAAGCACTCACAGAAGTCCAACCTACTAGTGATAGAAAAACTATTAATTGAAAATGAGTGAATTATGATACAATTTCTAGGTTTCTTAATGGTTCCCAGTGATGACTTTCAGGTCATCTATCTAGATACTTCTTTCCATTTTCAGACAACAAATTGTCTATAATGGGTACATTCACACATCAAAGGAATGGTTTGATTACCTCTTACTGTGGCATTGTTTTTCCTGTTTTGATTTTGAGGCTCTGGGTGTTTAGGGTTTTTTTTTACCTGTTTTATTTTATTTTTTTCTAATGAATGTTGCCTATTTTAAAAATGCATTATTCAGGGTTGCTTTTCCTTTGAACAAAATGAATAACACGTGGAATGACCTTCAGATTTTACAAAAAAGGCATGCTTCAAATAATACTTAATTCCTTACAATTTGCCATATCTAATTCAATTTCTTTTGTTTCTTTGCCCTTATAAAACTATCTTCATTTTAATGATGATGTTATCTTTCAACCACTAACCATATAAATTCATGAATACCATACCTGAACTCTGAGCAAATGATGATATTTGTCTTAATAATTATGTATATGTGCACTCTTATTTGCAAGAAAGGAGGACAAAATAGAAGGAAGAATAAAAGCAGATTCAGAATTTTTTCTTAATATATCTTAGAAAAATTAATGTGCACTCGTCTATATTCATTTTTTTCTTTTGATTATCTTTGACATGAAGCTTGATTCATAATAGCTAATTCTGCTATAAAATGTCTCAAACTCAATAACTTTCATCAAAACGGTGATAAAATGGCTGACTAAACTCACAGTGTAACCAGAAAGAAAACATAGACACATGCACACAAACACACATTAAATAAATAGCTGTAAAAATCATATTTCAGCCAGCAGAGAATTCAAAAATAGAAGCAAAAGGCAGTTCTCTTATAAACTGCTGATCTCCTCATACATCTTGTTGCTGTGTTAGTTGTTTTGCCCAATAAGGATGACCACTCTGACAGCTACAACTTGTTAGTGTTTCCTTATAAAATATGAGTAGAAATATAGCATATTTTTATGATCTGTTTGACATTTTAAGACTATTATTTATATAATACTGAAAGAATAAGGATACAGTAGAATAGTCACATGTTCTTTATTCACCAAAACTGGACATCCTCAATTACCTCCACAGTGGCATCAAAGCTATTTCTTATTTGGATTTGTTTACAGAGGTAAAATCAATTCCTCCCCTCACCATTAGGTGCCTAAAAACACAACTGGGAAATAGAGGGTAAGAGAGATCAAGTGGTAATGTTTATTGAGCAAAGGGATTACAGTTTAATAAGGTGGTTGTAAATTACATAATAAACTGGTACTCTGTATGTATTATGTGATGTGTAATTATTATAAATAATTGTATAATATTTTCATTACTTATGCAACATATAAATATATCCTAACTGATGTGTGTGTGTACGTGCATGTACAGTTAGGAACAAGTGCTCTATTTTAAACGCAGGCCCTAAATAATATTCTAAGACATTACATTTTACTTACTATCTGAGTTTTGTCCTGGAGCAATACTTTTCAAAGTTTTCTGCTTAAAGGAGAAGTTGTGATATGCATTTGCACCCTAATGCCAGTTCATAAATAAGGTAGAGGACAGTGTCTATACAGCTCCCTGGAATTTTTCTGCTGTTCTCATCTGGGACCACTTTCAGTTATCCATGCCCTCCTTATCATTTTTAGTTTTGCTGTCAGAGCTAGGAATCAGTACAAATGAAGTTGTCTTTAAAGTCTAGCTACAATTCCGGTCCCCTTCTTTATTCACAGCCCCTAAAGATAGTTATTTATTTATCTAGCAAATATTTGTTGAGTGATTACTGTTGGTCCAGGTACTGAGATGCAACTGTCAATATGCTGAACACATTCCCTCCCTCATGAACTTAATACACTAAAGGCAGACAAGGAAATAGTCAAATAAAATGCAAAATGTGCAGCATCTATAAAAGTGGAAAAATAGGTGCTTTCTTTACTTTGAATGGCCAGCTTGCATACATACAGCCCTCTGGATTGAAGACACTATGCTGTGGAATTCAGCCCAGCCCAGGCACGATTTACTCTGGAAATCTGCTCACAGAGATGGCACTCAAATCCACTTAGATGTGGCTAAGATTTTCTAGCCTTATTTGCTTTTTAAGTAGAGGTCAAATATTTCAAAGGCTGCATATTACGGAAAACCAAGTTTTAAACTATCCCAAAGTGTAAAACTTGATCAGATGCTCTGAAAGTAGAGTATGACATTTGAAAGTCAATTGAAAAGCCATGAACCTATTGCCATTTTCAATTTGAATGCTAGTTTGTGGTTTGAAATTAGTGTGAAAAACAAATACCCAGTGATTAAAGCTCAGAGCAGCACTGCTGTTGCTAAAACACTACTCCAGAGGGGAGGGCTCTGAAAATCCTATACAAATGCATTCAAAAATAGATTTATTTTTGAAAAGCAGCAAATGTGGTGAAACGTATTTTTCCTTTCACAAGGTATACTCTCTTAAATGCTCTTTAGCTATATGTTTATTATTTCAAAGTTTAGTGTGGAGAAACACGTTGAGTAGAAAAGTGAGCTGGGACTTCCCTGGTGGCGCAGTGGTTAAGAATCCGCCTGCCAATGCAGGGGACATGGGTTCGACCCCCGGTCCGAGAAGATCCCACATGCCACGGAGCAACTAAGCCTGTGCGCCATAACTACTGAGTCTGTGCTCTAGAGCCCGCGAGCCACAACTACTGAAGCTCGCGCGCCTAGAGCCCATGCTCCGCAACAAGAGAAGCCACCGCAATGAGAAGCCTGTGCACCACAACAAAGAGTAGTCCCTGCTCTCCAGAACTACAGAAAGCCTGTGCGCAGCAACAAAGACCCAACACAGCCAAAAATAAATAATAAATAAATAAATTAATTTTTTAAAAGAGGAAAAAATAAAAAGAAAAGTGAGCATATATTAAAGGGCCTGAAGGGCTAGAGGAAAGCAGTTTTCTTTCTACGTAGTCAACCACAGAAAGACATGGGATGCTTCAGTGTATAAAAAATTAAATTGTGTTTGTTTGGGGCAGGGGTAGTAGAAGTGAAGAGGGGTAGTAATTCTAAGCCCTAAAGAAACTTTTCCACATTTCCGGTAAGACTCTCTGTTTGAATATGCCTATTCAACTATTCCTAAGAGAAATCTTGTTGTTGTTAGCCAAAAAAGGCAATGTCATATCAATATAAATATTCAGCTATACAAAAGATTTGCTGATCTGGTAATTAGGAACAAGGATACTGGTTAGACATGCACTATTTCTGTTACCGGCTTCCTAAGACATACCAAGGTAATTGCTTTTTGTGTTTCGGTAATATTCTATGCATACCATTTCACTTGCTGCATCATTTTTTAATTACCTATTTCTGTCTCCCTGCTTGAGGACAGGGACTCTTATTTGTCTTCCCATTCCAAGCACCTACCTCAGTGCTCGGCGGAAGGTTAGCACACAAACAGTGTTTAATTTAACAAATGACTATGCTAACTGGCAGTTCAGCTTCCTCTAATAAATCATCAAGTTACAATATTTTTTTCTCTAAATACTTCCTAAATAGAATTTGCAAGTTAAAGGGCAAAAATTAATCCTTAATAATTTGCCTAACAAATAAGTCTTTGGATGGCATAAATCTAATAGAATCAGTAATATTCATGCTTCTTTTGAAAATCTATCAACGGTTTCAAAATTTCAAATTATAGTCTAAAATGTGAAAATGATCTGTCGGAGATTATCAAACCCACTGGGCTGCACAGAGCAATATGTCAGCACCTTTGCCCACATCTATAGCCTGGAGGTTTCTGAAGGTAAGCAGCGCCTTCATCATTCTGGCATTCTATTTTAGTCTAAGTCTACATCAGAAGCCTGCCAGGGCTCAGCACTGATAACAAAGCACTATCGCTTTTCAAAGTGACAGAGTACAGTGACATATCAACACTAGGACTCTAAATGAAAAGCCCCTTCTAATTTAACTGGGAATCTGCTGAAGCTGTATTCAGCCCAGCACTCTTGTTTTCAATTAAAACTTTCCTGTAGCAAGAGAAAAGTTTGGCATTTCCTTTCCTTTTTTTGAAGCAGTTATGGAACTGAGTGGAAAGAACAGTACAGTATAGAGTAGAGATGGCTCAGTAACAGCTAAGTACCCATCAGCTGTTTTAAATATCTACTAATTGCAGTTCCTACGGTTCAAGGAAAGTGTTACCTACAGCTCATGCTGCTGAAAGGATCCTTTCAACATCACTGTTCTTTGAGGACTGTTTTTGATACAGTGCATAAAGTAGCAAAGGGGGCGTGAGGTATCAATTACTGAGTACCTGCTATGTGCAAGGTATTCTCATTATGGGGATGGGGGGGGCTCTTACCTGTGCTATTTCATGAAATTCCCACTGAGCTATATGATGTTTCATTTTTTGTTAATACAGAAAAAGGAATGCATGAGCAAAGAAACTAAGTAACATCTGCATGGTCACATAGTAGTAAGTAGTAGAGGTGAAATATGAGCACACATTCATGTCCCGCCAGTCTTGTATATTAGCTACAACATTGCTAAGGTTTAAAAGTGAAGAATTATGGGTAACATCGACATTGCCATGATTAGTTTTTATGTATTTAATATTACTTCCAATTGGCACTTTGATTAGATGACGTTCTTGAAACATACATAGCCAATAGTCTTTTATCCTTAAACCAATTCAGAACACCTCAAGAAACTGTAAATTTCTAACATGAATCCATAGCACATCTTAGATTCTGTTTCTGAGAATTGCATTGGTGTTTGTTCTTACTTTAAGGCATAGTCTGACAGAACTTCTACTACTGACTGTAGAAATGTGGTTAAATGTATGGTCAGATAAGACCTATGTCCTCTAAAGCCCTATAACACATTTCTCTCAAACCTCAGCGCTAAAAAAAAAAAAAAAAAAAAAAAAAAAAAAAAATCTTTGCTTTACTTAAATAGCTGGTATTTTAAAACTACATATCTCATGGACACTTTTACCATTTCTGCTTCAACCAGTAATAATCTCAAGGCCAAGTTCACTAAACATTTTTAAAATCTTTTGGATTTTTTTTTCATTCTTAAGTGTACCCTTAGGTTAATTTATATATATATATATTATATATATATATATATATATATATATATATATATATATATATATATATATATAATATATATATATATATATATCTGACTTTATTTCTCTGTGCTTTCACATTTATTCTATGCTCTTATGTATATTTTTCATAATTGCCTCTACTACTTTTGAGAATGAAATGAGTTATCAATAAATAACTAAACAGAAGTTGGACTAGAGTCAGAGGAAGGGTGTAGGCCAGACTTCTTCATGCATTTTTAAATACCATTAGCTCATAACCAGAGCATCTTTCAAAGCATTTCCTCATATTTGTTTGTGGCGTTTCAAATCACTAAACTGCAACATTGGGTTTTCATATTGCTATCAGCGAAAGAATAGACTACCCTACTTCAGGGTATAAAAGCCCCTACTGCTGTTGATAAAGAATAATTTTAGTCACACACATGAGCACAGCACCAGTAAGAATTTTGAAAGAAACATTTCCCTTTAGGGATAAAACAAGTTTCTGGCAATTTGTCTCTGAGACAACCATTAAGTACAAAGTGTATTTTTTATATATTTATTTATTACAGCTTATGCTCCCCTATTGATGCTTAGAACACATTTTTCTTCAAAAAAATGTTTTAGTGGATTGGCTCCACATCAAATCTCTAACTTCTCTAAAATGGCGTGAGTCAGTCTCCCATCACTTGATTGATCAAAACTTGGACCTAGGAAAGGCAGCCATATGGCACCAAACTCAATGACGCTATGCTGCAAACTAGAAAATCTGGAATCAGCAGATGCCAAGAAGTGGAATGCATAGTGATATATGAATTAATGCAGGCAGACAGGAATAAAAATATTGATGCACTTTTAAATTGATATTGACCTATGTATGTCAATGAACAGTTACAGAGTCATTTTCATTTCCCAAACAAATGCTCTAAAGAAAGATTACTTTAAAAGGTTTTGGTTTAAAAAGTCAAGTGCAATTGAATATATATTTAAATGCATACTCTTGGGGTTTTTTGACATCACAGATATGAGTAAATCATTTAATCACTCAGCAAATACTTTCTGAGTGCTTTCCAGCGCCAAGTGCTGTTCTAGATTCAGATGATATCGAATCAAGTAAGACAGCTATGTTACTTTTATGGAACTTAGGTTCAAGAGTGGGAAGACAGAATAGAAAATAAATTAATATGCAAGATAATTTCAGGTAAGTACTATGAAGAAAACAATACAGGGTGATGTGATAAAATAATGGGGAGGGAAGGGGAGGGGTTTATTTGAGACAGAGTGTTTACAGTAACGTATTTGTTGAGACTTGAATGGAGAAGAGTCCGTTATGAGAAGATATGGGACTAGAACGTCCCCTGCAGAATCACCAGCGGGTACAAAGGCCCTTACATAAGAATACGTTTAGGCTATCTAAATGCAGAAATAAAGATTCTGTGGCTTGAACACAGTGAGTGCAAAGGGGGAGGTGGTAGCAGAAGAGAAGAAAGACATCTTGATGAGATGGAAGGCTTCTGTTGTCTGTTACTTTTGTCTCTTGTACAGAAAAAAACTCATCTGGGCCTTATGTTTCTCATAAGTCATGAGCTGATCTTTGGAGTCCCTCCAGATCTAAAATATTCTGTGAAAATACTTCTGCTCAGAGTTCTAGATATTCTTCGGTAATTCATTCACATTAACCAACTCTGGCATTTAGAAATGGTTAAAAACACAGAAACACATAGAAACACAGTCCATAGCTAAAAGGGTTAAAGCATCTGTGTTAGTAATGCGCTGAATTTTTAAAGCACTAGATAAAAATGTATTTGTAAAGTCAGTTCTCCCAGAGTGCTCACTGCCATTAACTGGAAGTGTTGTCCATTTTTGGAAACTGCATTAAACTCTTTTAGGATGTTAGGATGCTACTTAGTAAATTGCTGCTTTGCTTCAGTGAATAGGAAAAGCATTTCCAGTGAGCTAAACTCTAAGCACATATAGACTATATAAAACCAATCCACATTTAACAATCTATTTTTTTAAATCAATGATTTTCAGCCTCTTTCCAAAGTCACGCCATTGTCGTATACATCCCCTCTAGTAATATTCCTTAAGGTGGAATGGGAATTACCCCCATGAAGACATTTGGATAATTTTCTCTCCTTTTTTGAATGAGATTCCTCCCAGAGGAATGGGTTCCCTTTCATTCACCTTCCCCAAGAATCATTATTTTAAGTTATTATTATATTAAATAAAATTCACTAAATTAAAAAAATCTTTTTTTTTTTTTTTTCCTATTACTGCACTTATAGCTTTGTTTTTATAACTTTGGTCACTTACTGTTCTAACACTAGGCTAGTATCTCCCAGACAGGGTTTTGCAACATGCTGGTGTAACATGATCAGATGAGAACTATATTATTCACACATGCATTTATTTAATATTTTTAATGTGTACACACTGAGTGTTGGGCATGGTGCTTGGTGATGGGGATACAATTGTTGAGGTGAAGAAATATACTTTCAACCTCATGGAGCTCACGGTCTAGGATGTATGTGTATGTGGAGGTATGGAGGGGGTTAATAGGTTAATAGTCAAGAGCAATATGCAGTGATCATGTCTATGGTGGTAAAAGCACTGAGTAAAGTAGGAGCACCAAGGAAGGGTACCTGATACATGCTTAAATAACCAGAGGCCATTCAGAAGAGGAGCAACCAGACAGAAATTGAGGAAAAAGTAGCAATAAGGCAGATAAAGTGGGACTTGAGAAAAGAGATTTCCAGGGAGAGTGTAAAAAAAAAAAAAAAAAAAGCTTGGTGGTAAGAAAATAAGTTCTATTAGCTTATTTATATTATGCTAGGTTATATTACCTGAACTTACAAGTCTGGTGAAAGGAAGTTGAGGTAAAACCTCCTCAATTGGCTTCTGTTTTTTCTGTAACATCAGTGGATAAGATTACCCACTTAGGACTTCCCTGGGGGCACAGTGGTTAAGAATCTGCCTGCCAGTGCAGGGGACATGGGTTTGAACCCTGGTCCGGGAAGATCCCACATGCCATGGAGCAACTAAGCCCGTGCGCCACAACTACTGAGCCTGCGTACCACAGCTACTGAAGCTCGCGTGCTTAGAGCCCATGCTCCACAACGAGAGAAGCCACTGCAATGAGAAGCCCGTGCACCGCAGCGAAGAGTAGCCCCCACTCGCCACAACTAGAGAAAGCCCACGCGCAGCAACGAAGACCCAATGCAGCCAAAAATAAAATAAATAAATTTATTTAAAAAAAAAAAGATTATCCACTTGGCTTAAGGGGGAAAGTTATGGGGTGCTAAAATATGGAGGACGGTGAGAAAGTGTGAAATACAAGTAGTGGGCATTGGTTCCACTTAGAGTTTGGATATAAAAAGTTGCAGGAGATTTTACTTCCATCTTAGCCACAAAAACAAACAGATAATCTACAAAATCGTAGCTTTCATTTTTGTTTTCTAACTCCTCAGAGAGTTGAAGGTACAAAAAACCCCCTAAAAAGATGAAATAAGAAAATAAATATACCTTTTTAGGAGAGAAAATATCTACAGTAGCTTTCACTCCTTGCTGAGTGGCAGGGGGATCTCCTCGCCATAGATCTTCAGAAATAAAGTAAATATTGCTATGATAGTCCATAATAAACCAACCCTGCTAGGCTATACTATATGCCATTTTTGGTCAAAACAAAGTTAGAAGTGTTATGGAAGCAGCCTTGAAAAGTGCCTGCATATTGGGGCTTATCCTTTTGGAACACTCCCTATTGCAGCCTAGCTGCCATGGTATAAGAAAGTCCAGGTTTAATGCAAGAATGAGAGGTCACATGGAGCAGGCCAGTAAGAGCAAACACCTTGTGAATATAGAAGCTACGTGGAGAAGAACTGAGGCACACTGAGTGATAGTTTGTATTTGTATCAAGGCCACAGAAATCAGAGAGAGGCCATCTTAGAACTTTCATCCTAGCCCAACTACCAGCTGAATTCAGTGATATCAACCATCATATGGAGGAAAACTGCCTACCAGAATCATAATGAATGTTGATGCTTAAGCCACCGTTTTGAGATTGTTACACAGCAATAGATAATTGATACACCAGTTAAACTGTTAAACTTAATTGCCACACGTGGCAGGCATGATGAATGAGAATGACAGAGAGATGTACCTACAGGACAAGTCTGAATCCAGCCACATACTTTTTCCCAAAGGCATTCACCAATTGTAGAGAAGTGGCAGGCTGATTAGGACAGAAGAGAGGAGGGAGTTCCCCCTAAGCATGTGGAGTATTTCCCAAAAGTAAGTCAGTGCCTGCTAAGTTGTGGCAGCAGGGCAGGAATGCTGAAATAATTGCTATGATGTATTTTGAACTTTGAACTTAGTATAAACTCACTGGCTAGCTAAGGGTGGGTGAGGCAGAAAAGGCATCCTAAGAAGAAGAAACATTTAAAATAAATGACTTAATTTTCTATTAAAAAAAAAACTAGAGTAATAGAGCAAACTAAGGGAAAATAGAGATGATAGCAGAGGTCAACAAAATAGAAAAGAAACAAAAGTAGATAAAATTGACAAATCCAAAAGTTGGTTCTCTCAGAAGAGCAATAAACTTGATAAAGTCTGAGTTACTCTAATCAATTAAAAGGAGATATTGAGAGAGAATGAATGAGAAAAAGAAATAAATACAATTTACCAATATCAGGAATGAAAGAGCAGTTATCACAACATATCCTACAAACATTAAAAGAATAATGAGAGAATATCATGGACAACTTTACACCAACAACTTGGATAACTCAGATAAAATGAACAGATTCCTTAAAAAATTGCATGTCTGAGACTCCTGTCTAACTTCATACCAAAAATTAACTTAAGATAGATCATAGACCTAAATGTAAAAGTTAGAAATATTATAGGAGAATATCTTCAAAGCTTGGATTAGTCAAATATCTCTCATGAAGGACAAAAATCTTTTGACCCTGAACATAAAAGTACTAACCATAAAAAAAAAAAAAAAATTATATGGATATTCATCCACATTAAAAATGACTGCTCATCAAAGATACCAAGAAAGTGAATAAGCCAGTCAAGCTACAGAATAGGAGGAAATATTATCAGTACTTATATCCAACAAATAACTTATATACAGAATATATAAAGAACTCTGACAGATCAACAATACAAAGAAAAACAAGGCAATTAAATATTGGCAAACAACTTGAATAGACACGTCACATAAGATACATGAATGGTCATCAATCAGATGAGAAGGAATTCAACATTATTCGGCATTAGAGAGATAACAGTTAAACCATAATGAGAAATCATTTCAATTTACTAGAAAGCCTAAAATCAACAACACTGACCATTCCATTTCCATACTGGAACGCTTATAAAATGCTTAGGGTTACATTGGTAGGGGTATAAAATTGTGTTGTTTGGAGAACTGCTAGGTACTTCCCTACAAAGTGAAATAGAAACTTACACTAAAATCCAGCAATTCCACTAACAGGTATTTATCCCAAATACATGAAAACCTATATCTGCAAGAAAACTTCTAACAAAATATTCATAGAAACAGAAAACAATTCAATTATCTATCTACAGGAAAGTGAATAAACAAATTGTGATATATTCATACAGTGAATTACCACCCAGTAATTAAAAGAATGGGACTACTGATAAAACACAACAACACAAAGGATTCTCAAAAATGTTTATTTGGGCAAAAGAAACCATATACAAAATAATGCATATTTTAAGATTCTATTTATAGGAAATTTAGGACTAGGCAAAACTAATTATGGAAATAGAAATCAGAAGAAATTGCCAGTGGTGGATGACTGGGTTTGTACAGACAGTTTTCTAGAGGGATGCAGATATATCTTGCTTCAGGTGGTAATTCCAAGGGTATATACAATTATCAAATTCATTGGAATTAATATCATAATATAATATCAATAAAATAACACTTTATACAACTGATTTTAATTAGGAAACAAACACAAAATAATGAGTCAGAGAAAAAATTAACTTTGGTTTTGGGCTTCTTTATAATCCAGTCCCTGCTGTAGTGTTGTATACTTGATTTTTCTAAAGGATTATTACCTTAAAACTTAAAGTAGTTGCTATAGTGGAATCAGAAGAATATGTGTTTATTTAAAAAAATAATTAGGGTCGGCTAAATACATATTATTAGAAGCTGCCATTTTTCAGAGCTCTTAACAAAATTTACTTTGAGTCCGCATTTTATCAGGCAACTGTCAGATTAGAACCTCTACCTTCAATTTTGTAAGCTATTCCAAATTTCAAAAAAACTGGACTTAATCTGTTCTCTTGTAGGAAATGCATCTAAGCTACTGCCCATATCTCTGTTATATACTTCAAAATAACCTTGGCTTGAATTAAGCTTACGGATAAATGGTGAGCATTTAGAAAGACTATTTAATACCAAACCAACACAACTGTTTCTTTTAAGACAGTACTTCATTTTATTCAGTTAAACCTTTAGATTTACTTTTTTCTCCTAAATTTTTTTAATCATAAGAATCAAACATAAGGGAAGCAAGTGTTATTAGTCATTTATAATACTAATTTTAATTGATTAAATTTTTATTTTTTATGCTCTCTTACCTGAAAATATTGTCAGTATAATAAAGGTTGCCAAAATGATTACTCTGCTTAAGTATTTTAAATTAGATCTCATTTTCATTTGCTACCTACATATGACACAAATTTCTTAATTTTATTTAGGCTTGTATATTCAATTAAGAAATATCTCTTTCAAAATACTCTCTTTATAGGCTATATACTTAACCAATGGTGCTTAAAATACTTTGAGAACTTGTCTTGAAATTACCTTCAGACCAATTTTGAAGCAAAAATAACATCAGTCATCTAACTTTATAATAACAATTTAATTTAACCAAAAATATTATTTTAATATCTAGATGCACTCTTTGCATTCATATAAATTAGATCCATATGGCCTTTTTCTTTGTGTACAAATAAAGTTTACCTTGGATCACGCACTTTAAAAAATTTCGACTTTTTAGAGGGAAGTCCAATAGGACTATATTTTATTCAATTTATTATAATCATTTTATTTTATATATTTTATCATTTTATTATAGTTTAATTACAATAGCAAATTAAAAAGTAGGAATCCAGAAGCAAATTCTAGCTCACAGTTCACATTTCTAGTTAGGGTGGGTTTTTGACTATGAATGAGTTTCAGCTAACCTAAATCTCACACTATTTAAATCAAAATTAAATCTCAGCTCTTTCATTTGTTGCAGATTCTCAAGTATTTCTGTTTTTATTTTCTATTTTTCACTCAGGTTTTACATTTTTCTAACTAATGTCCTTATATAATTTTTCCCTTAGATGATTTTTATATAATAATCTTTGTTTTTCTCATTTAATTTCAATGTTGTTCCTCTTATTTATCCTATATTAACTTTTAGTATTATCTATTTAGCTCTTTGGTATTCCCCATTACTGATTATTTTATATAGATGATTACTTCCTTTATATGTAAAATACTGGCATCAATATCCATATTTAAAAGTACTCCTCTTTATACTACTATATTCTGCATTTAGAGCAACAAGAATAATTACTAACTTTTACTGTCTACTTAAAATGTTTCAATTATTGTGCTAAGTGCTTTACATGCATTATCTTATTTAATTTGTAATAAAAGATTAAAACCTTCGAGATTAATAGAATATGTATAGTCAAAATAACTGTAATGGAGATATTTGAAAGCATTGTTCCTCAGTGAAAGAGTATTGAGACCACCATATAAATATGGGAACCTAATTTCAAGAGTAATGTGGTATTAGGCATGAAGAATTCACAATCTGGATTCAGTGAAATTTTCATTTGAAACCCAGCACCAAGACTTCATTTGCCTTGAGACTGAATTACTGAAATTCTTGAAACCTCAGAAAACTCATCTTTAAAACATGAATAATAATAGAATCTACTTTAGACTGTTTTGAGGATTAAACATGTAAAATGATTGGTTCAGTAACTGGCACTTACCCTAGCAAGGGCTCCATAAGTAACAGTTGTTACAACCTCGGAATGGCATGCCCTGGGGTATCCATGTGACAAGGATATTTACCTTCTATTTTAACATATTTAATGGTAATCCAAAATAGCTAATCTTATGCTGCATTTTCTATTCTGTTTAATGAAATTAAATAGCTACATTACTTTTCATTTCCAGTGAGGAATCCCAGAACAACCCAAGAAAGATAATCACCTTTGTTCTCCCAATTGTTTGAATTTTACTGTGTGTGTGTGTTTTTGAAAATTTCTTTAAGACATGACATCAAGAGCTAAGTCTAATAAAGCTATTTATTTTCTGGCTCAGATAAAGTATTTAAACATTCATGGGCCAGTTAAAATTTCCAATTTGGTGCTTTAAAAATACTACAGTTGATAAATAGGTCTTGTTTCCAGTAAACTCACAAAGAATTCCATTTATTTACCTAGCTTATTTGAAAAATGAATAATCCTTGAAGTGAAAGAAAAATGGGTATAGAAATGAATTATGCACAGAGCTGGAGAATAGAAAGCAGAGAATAATTATGGGGGAGTTATGAGCTGAATGGAGGTATTTTAGGTCACACAATGCTGAGAGGAAGTGGAATTCTAATCATCCAGAATGCAGACCCCTTTATGAACATTACAGCCTTTTAACAGAGATTTCAGAAAGGCAAGGACTTAAGGGTAGAACATCAATGCTCTAGAGTAAGGGCTACTCTAAACCCACCCTAATAAATTCTAAATTCCATGCTCACAAAATCATGCTGAGCCATTAAGAATTTAACTGACAGTCAGAATTAAACAGTTGTTAGAAGAAGGTAACATAATCCATTTTCCCTAAATCTTATCATTGTTCTGCAATAACAAGCACATAAGCAAAAATTGCTAGACATATGTGGAAGCAGAAAAATATGTCCTGTATGCAGAAGAAAAAAAGCAGTCAATAGAATTACACATGATGGAATTATCAGACAAAGAATTTAAAACAGACACTGTAAATGGGATTAGTAGTTTAAAAGAAAATATACATTTAACAAATGGATAGATGGGGATTCTCAACAAAGAAATGGCTATTTAAAAAAGAACCAAATGATATGTATAAAATAGATAACTAATAAGAACCTGCTGTATAAAAAATAAAATACAAAAATTCAAAAAAAATTAAATTAAAAAAAACAAATGAAAAGTTAAGAATAACAACAAAAAATAATCTAATATAAAAAGCTAACTGGATATGTTTAATAGGAGACTATATCGTTTGAAAAAAAAATCAGTAAATATGTAAGCAAGGCAGTAGAAAATGTCCAAGCTAAAGGACACAGAGAAACAATGGCTGATATGTATCTCTGATGCATGCGGGATCATATAATATGGTGTAACATACATTTAGCTGAAGTGTGAGAAAAAAAGAAAAGAAAAAGTTTGGGGCAGAAAAAAATCTTTGAAGAATATTTTCCAAAACTTTCCATAAGTTTTCCCAATTTGATGAAAATTATATAACCACTAATATAAGAAAGCTCAGTGAACCTCAAGCATGATGAACAGAAACAATCTCACACACACACACACCAGGAAAACACCCAAGACATATCAGGCAAATTGCTAAAAGTGAAAGATAATGAGAAAAATTTCAAAGCAGCCCAAGAAAAAAGCTTATTACAGTAAAGAGAACAATGATAATTTTTTTTCTGACTTTTTCTTAAAAACAATGAAAAACAGAGAACAAAGATACATCTTTAAAATGCCAAAAGAGGAAAGAAAAATAGTCATCCAAGATTTCTTTATCTAGTCAAAATGATGGCAAAATAAAGACATTTGCTGAGCAATAAAATATGAGATAATTTGTCATCAGCAGACATGTACCTCAAGGAATTGTAAAGGGAATTCTCCACACTAAATAAAACTGATAATAAATAGAAATTAGAATCCATGTGAAGGAAGATGAGGGCTGCAAATAGCAAATAACATCTAGGACAAACAGAAAACAAATAGTAAGAATATAAACATAAAGTCAAATTTATCAATAATTATATTAAATGAAAATAGATTAATACTTAGGGTAAGCACTCAATTAAAAGGCAAGGGTTATCAGAGTGTATGACAGAGCAAGATGGAACTATTTGCTGTTTATTTAAGCACACTGTTACATGAAGACTCAACTAGGTTAAAAGCAAAACGATGGCAAAAATTATACCTAAAAAGCACTACTTATAAGAAATTTGGTGTGCTATATAAGACAAAGTTGACCTAAAAAAAGGAACATTACCAGAGGTAAAGAAGAATATTTTACAATAATATAATGGTCAATTCATCACATAGATATAAACAATCCTAAATGTACATGCACTTAACAGAAAGCTTCAAAAATAAATGAAGTGAAAACTGACAACAGTAAAGGGAAAATTAAGAATTCCACAATTATATTTGGTTATGTTTATGTTCATTTCCAGTAATTAATAGAAAAAAATTTTAAATGTAATTAGAATATAGACATTTTGATTAACACTATCAAACAATTTGACATCACTGATATTTTAGAACAATACACCAACTTCAGACTATGTCTTTTTTCGAAGAAAAGATTAGGCAGGCATCTTTGCAATCTTAGAATAGGCAAAAATTCTTACATAAGATACAGAAAGTGCAAACTTATAGATAAAAAAATTGAAAAACTGGGTTTCATCAAAAATTTTAAAATTCTGCTTACTAAAAAGACACTGATAAAAATGAGTAGGGAAACCACAAGTTGAGAGAAAATTAAGTATAATTTTTAAAAGGCACACATGACAAAGGACTTACAACCAGAATATATAAACAACTCCTACAACCCAATCAAAAGACAAACAGCACAATTTTTTAAGTGAGTAAACAAGGTCAATAGACACTTCAAAAAGGAAACTATCAGAATAGCCAATTAACACATAAAAAGTGTTCAACACTATTAGCCATCAGGAAAGTGCAAATTGTAATCATGATGATATGCTACTCAACATCCACTGTGAATGAATAAAATCAACAAGACATATCACCAACTGCTGGTAGGAGTGTATTAAACCAATATACTCTATTATCCAGCAATTCCATGCTGTGGTATTTAACCTTCCAAAATGAAGACATGTCACAAAAACGCTTTTGCAAATCAGTTCAATGGAGGAACGATTCAACAAATATACTAAAGCAATTGGACATCTATAGGCAAAAAAAAAAAAAGAGAACCTTGACGTAAGCCTCATAGCTTATAAAAAAATTATCTCAAAGTTAAGCATAGACTTAAATATAAAATGAAGAATAACACTTTTAGGAAGAAAATCACAAAATATCTTGGAGGTCAATGGCTAGGCAAAAATGTCTTAGATATGACACCAAAAGCATGATTGATAAAAGGAAAAATTGGTAAATTGAACTTGTGATGATTAATTTTTTGTGTCACCTTGGCTAGAGTACGGTGATTAGTTGTTTGGTGAAACACCAATTTAAGTGTTATAAGGTATTTTTTAAGATGTGATTAACATTTAAATTAGTAGACTTTAAATAAAGCAGATTACTCTCCATGATCCAATCAGTTAGTAACCCTGTAGAGAATTTAAAAACAATAATAAATCTGACTAAATGTTGGTTTGCCTTTTATTTAAAAAAATAAATAAATAAAGACTTAAGTTTCCCAAAGTAGAAGGAATTCCTCCCCAGACTGCAACACAAAAATTCTGCCTGAATTTCCAGTCTTCAAAGCATTCAAGACTATAACATCAACTCTTATCTGAAACTTTACCCTGCCAGCTTGTCCTATGGATTTCAGACTTGCCATTCCCTGCAACCACATAAACCAATAAAAAAAAATCTCTCCTGCTCCCGCTCCTGCTCCCCCATATATATGTGTATACATAATTATGAATTCTATTTGTATATACTACATATAATAATATATTATTCTACAGCTTATATGTCTCCTATTGGTTTTATTTCTCTGCAGAGTCTTGACTAATAGAGATGCCATGAATACTAAAAGTTTTTGCTCTATAAATGCTCATGAAGAGATTGTAAAGGTAAAACATATACTGAGATAAATTGTTTGCTAATCATATATCTAGCAAAGGGCTAATATCTGGTATAAATAAAGAACTCTCAAAACTTATCAGTTAAAAAAAAAACAATCAAATGGGAAGTTGAACAAAAGACATGAACAAACATTTCACCAAAGAGAATACAGAGATGACAAATGAGTATACTTAAATACATTCAACAGCATTAGCTATCAGGAAAATGTAAACTATAACCACAATGAACTATCACCATACACTGATCAAAATGGCTAAGAAAATAAATAAATAAATAAATAGTGACAGTACCAAATGTTGGCAAGAAAATGGAGAAATTAGACCACTCATACATTTGCTGGTGTGAATGTAAAATGGTACAGTCACGTGGACAATAGTTTGGCAGTTTCTTATAAAACTAATCATGCAAATACCATATGACCCAGAAATTGTACTAAATATATAAATCTTTGTATATCCCACATGAAAATTTTTGTTCACACAAAAAAACCTGCCTATGAATGTTCATAGCAGCTTTATCTAGAAGAGCCCCAAAATGGAATCTGCCTGGATATCCTTCAACAGGTGAATCGTTAAGTAAATTGTGCTACATGCATACCACTATTCAGCAATAAAAAGGAATGAATCCTTAATAGGCACAACAACATGGATGAATCCCTAGAGAATTATCCTGAATGAAAAAAGCCAATCCTAAAATGTTATATACTGCTTGATTCCATTTATATAACATTTCAAATGACAAAATTTTAGAAATGGAGGAGGGATTGGTGGTTGCTAGGAGTTAGTAATGGAGGGTGGATTAAAATAGTGATAGAGCTAACGCCTGTGCTGCAGGAATTCTGGCTAGGCCCACGGAAGTCACATGAGGAGGCTTGTGACCGCTTGCCTATGTTGAGGGGAGCGCCAACTCCTGTTTCCCGCACATTCCCAGGCGGCCTGGGGGACAGCTGGGGCGTCGCGGCCCAGGGAAGGGAGCGGAAGTCAGCTTCGAAGCCGTGGAAGGAGGGGCAGCTGGAGGAGGCCCTGCAGCCTTTGAGGCCGGTTCAGCTGTACTACTGCCCGAATGAGGGTGTGAGGCTGGAGTGTGGCTGCCCGGTGCTTTCTGTAGAAGGCAGTGGCCAAGAGTGCACCTAGCTTCTGGTGCTCAAGTCTGAATGGCGGGAGCCTGATGGCCTGGGGTTCAATGTGACTCCTCCGATTCCCCAAGCAACCTCTCCAAGAGGCTCCCATATCTGAGAGTGAGGTCTGCATTTCTGTGGTCCTCGAGTGGGAAACTGGCAGAAGAAGTGTGGGGGAAACTTCCAGGTTAAGGTCTGCGATTCCAAGCACGTACCGAGGGACACAGGATTTGAAAGATATTTGATGGTGCCAGGAAAGAATATGGCAATCAAGAATATTTGTGTAAATTGAAGTCAAGACCTTCCTTCTTCGTGGAGCTTCCCAGAAAAAAAAGGACTAGCTCTCAGAAGCTTACCCCTTTTCAAAATGTCTGCCGTTGACAGAAGATGTGGCCAGGGAAGGATGGACCATCTTTGGCAAAATATCTGGGAATCCCTGCCTGCAACTCAGGTGATTCTGAGATGCTACCAGGGTTGAGAAGCACTGATGTAAACCCGTGTGGCGGACAGGGTCTCCATGCTCTGGTTTGGGTATCAGGCCTCTGCCTCTGAGGGGGGAGAGCCGAGTTCAGGACATTAGTCCACCAGAGTCCTCCTGGTTCCACATAATACCAAACGGCAAAAGCTCTCCAAGAGATCTCCATCTCAACGCTAAGACCCAGCTCCACTCAACGACCAGCAAGCTACAATGCTGGACACCCTATGCCAAACAACTAGCAAGACAGGAACACAACCCCATCCATTAGCAGAGAGGCTGCCTAAAATCATAATAAGGTCACAGACACCCCAAGACACACCACCAGAGGTGGTCGTCCCCACCAGAAAGACAAGATCCAGCCTCATCCACCAGAACACAGGTACCAGTCCCCTCCACCAGGAAGCCTACACAACCCACTGAACAAACCTTGCCCACTGGGGCAGAAACCGAAAACAACGGGAACTACAAACCTGCAGCCTGCGAAAAGGAGACCCCAAACAGAGTAAGTTAAGCAAAATGGGAAGACAGAGAAATATGCAGCAGACGAAGGAGCAAGGTAAAAACCCACCAGGCCAAACAAATGAAGAGGAAACAGGCAGTCTACCTGAAAAAGAACTCAGAGGAATGATAGGAAAGATGATCTGAAATCTTGGAAATAGAAAGGAGAAAATACAAGAAACGTTTCACAAGGACCTAGAAGAACTAAAGGGCAAACAAACAATGATGAACAACACAATAAATGAAATTTAAAATGCTCTAGAAGGAATCAATAGCAGAATAACTGAGGCAGAAGAACGGTTAAGTGACCTGGAAGACAGAACGGTGGAATTCATTGCTGCGGAACAGAATAAGGAAAAAAGAATAAAAAGAAATGAAGACATCAAGACCAGGAAGCACAGAGAGTCCCATACAGGATAAATCCAAGGATAAACATGCCAAGACACCTATTAATCAAACTATTAAAAATTAAATACAAAGAAAAAATACTCAAAGCAACAAAGGAAAAGCAACAAATAACATACAAGGGAATCCAAATAAGGTTAACAGATGATCTTTCAGCAGAAACTCTGCAAGCTAGAAGGGAGTGGCAGAACATATTTAAAATGATGAAAGGGAAAAACCTACAACCAAGATTACTCTACACAGCAAGGATCTCATTCAGATTTGATGGAGAAATCAAAACCTTTACATACAAGCAAAAGCTAAGAGAATTCAGCACCACCAAACCAGCTTTATAACAAATGCTAAAGGAACTTCTCTAGGAGGGAAACACAAGAGAAGAAAAGGACCTACAATAACAAACCCAAAACAATTTAAAAAATAGTAAGAGGAACATAGATATCTGATAACTACCTTAAATGTAAATGGATTAAATGCTCCAACCAAAAGACAAAGACTGGAAGAATGGATACAAAAACAAGACCTGTATATATGCTGTCTACAAGAGACCCACTTCAGACCTAGGGACACATACAGACTGAAAATGAGGGGATGGAAAAAGATATTCCATGCAAATGGAAATCAAAAGAAAGCTGAAGTAGCAATTCTCAGATCAGACAAAATAGACTTTAAAATAAAGATTATTACAAGAGACAAAGAAGGACACTACATAATGATCAAGGGATCAATCCAAGAAGAAGATATAACAATGGTAAATATTTATGCACCCAAAATAGGAGCACCTCAATATATAAGGCAAATGTTAACAGTCATAAAAGGGGAAATCAACAGTAACAAAATTATAGTAGGACTTTAACATCCCACTTTCACCAATGGAAAGATCATCCAAAATGGAAAAAAATAAGGAAACACAAGCTTTAAATGACACATTAAATAAGACGGACTTAACTGATATTTATAGGACATTCCATCCCAAAACAACAGAATACACTTTCTTCTCAAGTGCTCATGGAACATTCTCAAGGATAGATCATATCTTGGGTCACAAATCAAGCCTTGGTAAATTTAACAAAATTAAAATCGTATCAAGTATCTTTTCCAACCACAACGCTATGAGACTAGATATCAATTACAGGAAAAAAACTGTAAAAAATACAAATACGTGGAGACATGGAGGCTAAACCATACACTACTAAATAACCAAAAGATCACTCTTGAAATCAAAGAGGAAATCAAAAAATACCTAGAAACAAATGACAATAAAAACACCACAACCCAAAACCTATGGTATGCAGCAAAAGCAGTTCTAAGAGGGAAGTTTATAGCAATACAATCCTACCTCAAGAAACATCTCAAATAAACAACCTAACCTTACACTTAAAGCAATTAGAGAAAGAAGAACGAAAAAACAGAATCCAACAGCACATTAAAAGGATCATACACCATGATCAAGTGGGGTTTATCCCAGGAATGCAACGATTCTTCAATATATGCAAATCGATCAATGTGATAAATCATATTAACAAATTGAAGGAGAAAAAAAATCATCATGAAGTATCCTTCTTGATGAAGGATCATCTCAATAGGTGCAGAAAAAGCTTTCAACAAAATTCAACACCCATTTATGACAAAAACCCTCCAGAAAGTAGGCAAGAGGGAACTTATGTCAATATAATAAAGGCCATATATGACAAACCCACAGCCAACATCGTCCTCAATGGTGAAAAACTGAAACCATTTCCTCTGAGATCAGGAATAAGACAAGGTTGTCCACTCTCACCACTATTATTCAACATAGTTTTGGAAGTTTTAGCCAGGGCAATCAGAGAAGAAAAGGAAATAAAAGGAATCCAAATTGGAAGAGAAGAAATAAAGCTGTCACTGTTTGCAGATGCCATGATACTATACATAGAGAATCCTACAGATGCTAACAGAAAACTACTAGAGCTAATCAATGAATTTGGTAAAGTAGCAGGATACAAAATTAATGCACAGAAATCTCTTGCATTCCTATACACTAATGATGAAAAATCTGAGAGAGAAATTAAAGAAACACTCCCATTTACCGTTGCAACAAAAAGAATAAAATACCTAGGAATAAACCTACCTAAGGAGACAAAAGACCTCTATGCAGAAAATTATAAGACACTGATGAAAGAAATTAAAGATGACACAAACGGAGAGATATACCATGTTCTTGGATTGGAAGAATCAACATGTGAAAATGACTACAGTACCCAAAGCAATCTACAGACTCAATGCAATCCCTATTAAACTACCAATGGCATTTTTCACAGAATGAGAACAAAAACAATTTCACAATTTGCATGGAAACACAAAAGACCCCGAATACCAAAAGCAATCTTGAGAAAGAAAAACGGAGGTGTAGGAATCAGGCTCCCTGACTTCAGACTATACTATAAAGCTCCGTTAATCAAGACAGTATGGTACTGGCACAAAAACAGAAGTATAGATCAATGGAACAGGATAGAAAGCCCAGAGATAAACCCACACACATATGGTCACCTTATCTTTGATAAAGGAGGCAGGACTAGACAATGGAGAAAAGACAGCCTCTTCAATAAGTGGTGCTGGGAAAACTGGACAGCTACCTGTAAAGGAATGAAATTAGAATACTCCCTAACACCATACACAAAAAATAAACTCAAAATGGATTAAATGCCTAAATGTAAGGCCAGACACTATAAAATTCTTAGAGGAAAATATAGGCAGAACACTCTATGACATAAATCACAGCCAGATCCTTTTTGACTCACCTCCTAGAGAAATGGAAATTAAAACAAATATAAACAAATGGAACCCAATGAAACTTAAAAGCTTTTGCACAGCAAAGGAAAGCATAAGACGAAAAGACAACCCTCAGAATGGGAGAAAATGTTTGCAAATGTAGCAAATGACAAAGGATTAATCTCTGAAATTTACAAGCAGCTCAATATCCAAAAAACAAACAACCCAATGCAAAAATGGGCAGAAGACCTAAACAGACACTTCTCCAAAGAAGATATACAGATTGCCAACAAGCACATGAAAGGATGCTCAACATCACTAATCATTAGAGAAATGCAAATAAAACTACAATGAGGTATCACCTCACACCAGTCAGAATGGCCATCAACAAGATATCTACAAACAATAAATGCTGGAGAGGGTGTGGAGAAAAGGGAACCCTCATACACTGTTGGTGGGAATGTAAATTGATAGAGCCACTATGGAGAACAGTATGGAGGTTCCTTATAAAAACTAAAACTAGAACTACCATACGACCCAGCAATCCCACTACTGGGCACATACCCTGAGAAAACCATAATTCAAAAAGAGTCATGTACCACAATGTTCATTGTAGCCCTATTCACAATAGCCAGGACATGGAAACAACATAAGTGTCCATCGACAGATGAATGGATAAAGAAGATGTGGCACATATATGCAATGGAATATCACTCAGCCATAAAAAGAAACAAAATTGAGTTATTTGTAGTGAGTTTGATGGAACTAGAGACTGTCAAACAGAGTGAAGTAAGTCAGAAAGGGAAAAACAAATACTGTATGCTAACACATATATATAGAATCTAATAATTAAAAAAAAAAAAAGGTTCTGAAGAACCTAGGGGCAGGACAGGAATAAAGATGCAGAGGTAGAGAATGGACTTGAGGACACAGGGAGGGTTAAGGGTAAGCTGGGATGAAGTGAGAGAGTGGCATGGACATATATACACTTCAAATGTAAAATAGATAGCTAGTGGGAAGCAGCTGTATAGCACAGGAAGATCAGCTCGGTGCTTTTGACCACCTAGAGGGGTGGGATATGAAGGGTGGGAGGAAGACGCAAGAGGGGAGGAGATATGGGGATATATGTATAGGTATAGCTGATTCACTTCGTTGTAAAGCAGAAACTAACACACCAATGTAAAGCAATTATACTCCAATAAAGATGTTAAAAAAAAAATTTAGTGATAGAGAGTTGACTGAAGAGGGAGCATAAGTGTGCTTATGTAAGAGCAACGTGAGGTATGCTGTGGTGTTGGAACTGTTGAGTATCTTGACTGTGATGGGACACACTAACTACATAGGTGGTAAAACTGCACTTACTTACATACACACGTACGTGAGTACCAGTACAACTGGGGAAATCTGAATATGGTAGGTAGATTTTACCAATGTCAATATCCTGGTTGTGATATTATAGTATATTTTTGCAAAATGTTACATTGGGGGAAACTTGGCAACGTGTGCAAGGGATCTCTGAATTATTTCTTACACCTGTATGTGGAATCTAAAATTACCTCAACAAAAGTTTCAATTAAAAAAAAAGACACACAAGATTGATATATTAATTGTTAAATATTCATACAACAAATATTACTTAGAAATAAAAAAGAATAAATAATACATGCAAAACATCTTTAAATCATAAAACCATATGCTAAACAACTAAAGAGTACCTATTGTATGATTCCACTGAGATGAAGTTCTTTCACAGACAAAATGAATCCATAGTGACAGAAAGCATAACAATGGTTGCTTCCTAGTGGAGCAGAGACTGCCTGGAAAGGGAAATGTGGGAATTTTCTGAGTTGTTGGGAATAGCCTATGATTTGACAGGGATGTGGAATATGCAGGTATACACATTTGACAAGACTCATCAAACTGCACTTAAGATATATGAAGATTTCACTGTACGTACATTATTCTTAAATATAAAAAACATGAAAACTTATACTTATATAACAATATGTATAAACCAAACAAAGGTGTGCTCTGCAGTAAGACAACATCCTGAATCTTAGATTTTTCTTTGCATCTCCAACTCTCTCATTTCAACTGCAATTATATTTAAAGGTATCTTTGCCTTTCTCCTAAGGAAGGTGGTATAGCTTTAGAAAAAAAAATTGATATGGATTGTAATAGAATCTCTACTTCCAATTCGTGATAGGTCAGGGATTCCAAATTTAGTGAATTTCTAGACTTTCTTTAAAATGACTCGTTTTAGGATTTCAAATAATATAGTAGATTTCATACTTTTGAGAGCAGCCCTTTTTTTATCCAACCCACACTCAACAGCCCCATTTCCCTTCCCTAGCCCATAAAGCACTACAGAGCAACAATGGACAATAGAGGTAGTAAATTGTAATGCCCCCAGAGAGTATCAGTTTTGGTAAAATACACATAGTGTTAGCCACCTGAATGGCTATAGTTTTGCACTGAGACCTGTATATTAGTACTGAATAGAGCCTCAGGTTAGTATTCTTTATATATCTAATCGGATGGCATTTCAGGTAGCTAGGGTGAAGTGAAGAGGATGATTTCTAATGGTAAACAACCTGACCTTTAATAAGCTTTATAAAATTACAACAGAAGAAGCACTAAATCCTTAATTGCAAAATCTTATAAAGCTGACAAATTGAGGTCAAAACCCTACAACCTTCAGAAGTATAAATATTAAACTAAAGGTCTCTAATTATTCAGTAAAGCTAATATAGTTCCAGTTTTCCAATGATGGTGTTAGGTACACTTTTTATGCCAGTTGCCATTTTCCAAGTTTAGTTATATCTCAAACCATAAGTAAAACCTCCAAATCTCTAAAATTGTGTTACTCCGAACAATGAGTTTTTCCATCAAATCCTCAGAAATATTGAATATCAAGTTTACTTAGTTCTCCTTTATAATTTAGCTCTACTTAGGAAGTGAATTGGGCCAATTTGTAGTACAGCTTCCTTAATTGACGTGCAAATACTTCCTTGTCTGTAGTGAATGTACCACAAACCTGTTGTAACTAATGACCTAAGAACATCCTGAGGTTTACCTATTAATTTTCAGATGTTACTCCCTGAGCTCAAGGTTAGTGCTTGAGAAGGCTCTAGAGAGTCCTGCATTTTAATGGAGCAAATCACATGGTGGCATGGATTCTTTTCAAAGGTGAATGCTTCATTCGGCAGTTTGCTTCACTTCCTAATACAATTGAAAAGTCATTTGCTGACAGTAAACCAGTGGCAGGTGTGCTTTCATGTTGACAGCTGCAGTTCTGACATGGATCACAGACAAGCTCTGTTGGCAGTGCTAGAACATCTGGAGCATTTGGCACAATTTCAAATGCCAATTTGAGGGGACTGTCTTCTTCCATTTCAGAGTACAGAAGAAGTTCTGGACTCTGGAGCCAAATTTGCACTGAGGTAGTACAACAACTCATTATATTTCTTATTTATTAAATATGGTGGCAAAAGGCCACAAAGCATACCAACACTTCTAATGTCTGGGAAGATGGTTTGTAAAATAGGTCATTACAACCTTTTCCTTAGGATTTCCTTTGATAACCTGAAAGCACTTAATTGATAGAAAAAGAACTAACACTGAATCCCCAGAAATTAGTGAGCAGTTGTGACACTGATTTCATACTTATTGAATGAGTGAATGAATTAGGTTTATTATTTTTCTAACTATTAAGAATAATATTCATTGCTAACACATCAAATACCATTCTGCTAAGATTACACAAAACAATTTATGTCACTTAATTTGTCAAAACATACTGCTATGTACTAGCAAATGACATCATTCCCATTTAACAGATGAGGCCACTCAAACTCAAAGAATTAGACAACTGACCAAGCCCCCTTATAGTAAGTAGGAAACAGATTCTTTCCCAGATTGGGATTGCAAAGATCACACTCCTTCTACTGTGTTTTAATGCTTCTGAGTACATTATGGATACCCTTAGTTTGCAGGATTTATGAGGTTAGTGAGGAGAGCATACAATTTTTCTTTACTATCAAGTAACTCCAAATATGCCAGACCATATTGTGGGCACTAAGGAAAACCCTACCAAAATATTTATGGTGTGAACCCTTAGTACATGGAAAATTTAGAAGAATCAGGCAAAGTAGCTCAAAATTCAATAATTACATCTAGACTAAACAACCAAGTAAGGCCCACAACTTCTCAATATCTATCAATTACTTAATTGATGATTACTGGCCCCTATGGGAAGGAGGAAGGAAAGCTGACAGCTGTAGGCACACGCCCTCCAACAACAGAGTGTATATATGAGCATTCTGTCTGCTCCTGATTCTGTGGCTTTTTAAGGGAATGAAATAGACACTGATGCGAACATGGAGTCTAAGGATAATACCATTTTTGAAAAGTCTATTATGGACTGGGTAGAAAAGCTAAATTCAAACTTCACCTTCCACTTTTTCATATGACAGTATTTCAAAGGATAAGTGGGCAAGAATCCAAAAATATTAATTGCAAACTCCATCACTGTGCTCGTGTGTGTGTACAAAATACAGGAAATGCTACCAAGTAATTTATCTTCAATGTTGTGTCAACAAGGACATGACTTATAGTCCACATGCCAGAGAATGTCCATTCGAATGATATTTGAGCATTTTATGGATGAGTGTGCAGCTAATGGATAGAGACTAATATATTTTCCTGCACCAACATAATTGAGGCCAGAGTATTTACTTACTAGTACACACTGTGACAAATGGTTCTGTTTTAGTTTTTTTCTTTGATTTGAGTCATTCATTTCTTCCATTATATTGGTAGCTATTCAGGAAAAAAATCTTGATGTGATTTTTTTAGGGGGAAGCATGTCAAGCAAATAGTGTAGACTTAAATATCTTTAAGGAAATGTGCTCTGGCACCACTCAAGAGAAAATGAACAATCATACCCACTCTGGCACCTGAAAATGTTGGTCGATGTTTGGCACCTGAAGAAATTACCCATGAAATGAACATTTGGGGCTTGACTCATTAGAATTCAGCTCCTGTTCTTCAAATGAATAAGAATCTCTACACAGGTACTGAGAAATAGAGATAAAAAGGAATGCAGAGGAAATGACAACACTTCTTAACTATGCAGGAAACTTAGATTTAATGGAATTTATTCCCTAACACACACAGTATGAAGGTATGATTATTAGGTTCACAAGGTCATAAATTTCAAGCCAAGAAAAACTATGTATATTCAATTATTCAAGGAAATAGAGCCAATCAGAAAAATATGAATTTTAACTTAACTGCCTTGCTTTTAGCTCTATATTTTCTGTATTATACAAGTTTTATTTTATATCTATAACCTAGTCAAATACGGGTTGGAATTTTTAGTATTTATATAAAGAGGAACATAATTCCATATACTCAGAAAATTTAGACTCAATTTTTAAATTAGTTTAAAGACAAATGTGACATAGTGACATATTTCACAGTTTCAAGTGTATTTTAGGAGAAGAGTATATGTTACAGTGCCAACATGTATTTTTCATAAATATATTGTGTTTTTCTTTTGTAGACTATTCAATATGTGGCATTACTAATTTCTTATGCTTCTAGAAAAATTTCAAATATAATAAAATGTTTTATTAGGGCAGATATATGGTCATATTCTCTGCATCATTTAACTATGTAAACCTATATTTTCCCCATACTCATTGACCCAGTTGACCTTCTCAATAGCATCACATGTTATTGACTGGGTTCACTAAGATGAGGGAGAAAATTGATGGTCATAGAGTTGGACAAAATTAACAACCCCATATTATAATCCCTTGAATTTGGTTTCATTGTAATATAGTCCTATCAACTCTGCTAACATACACATAAACACATACACACACATAATTACATAATATTTCATATATTATCTGCAACTATAGATTAACAACACTGTGGGATGGAAAGCATCTTTTACCAACGGATTTCTTCCTGTTTGCTTTCTATTTTAGAAACAGGCTAAATTCAATGCCTTCTGGACCTAATATACATAATTATGGAACTGTGTTTTGTGTCAAGTAGGTTACAAAATACATCTCAAATTCATGTGTTCTCATGTATACAGATGAAAGTAGAGAAAATATTAGCTACTAAATGACATTTTCCATTACAATGCATGAAAAGAGACTAAACTTGAATCTAACTGCCTTACAATATATAATGTTAATTTAATAAAAATATTAACATTAAAAAGAAATGCAAAAACTAACAAATGCCTGCAAAAGTTTAAAAGATTGTCCTCCTCTGGAAGTTTACATATAGAAAAATAAATGAATAGGAATTCTGCTCCTATTACAGTTATTCTTTTTATCCTAAATTATTCCTTTATATGGCCTTATATTGTACTTATTACTGTTTATAACAATTGTGAGTAGACTGTAAACTCCTGGAGGGCTGGAAATTGTGTTTTGCTCTTTGAATCTAACTTGCCCCCGATTTTCTTGCCCAGTGACTTGCCACATTGTAAATAATCAGTATTTTAAAATTACTTATTGTTGCTAGGGTCCACTTCCGATGAATGAAATGTTTAAAGTTTATAGCTTTGTCTTTATCTCTCTGAAAAGTAACAAAACCTGAAACCCTCATATCTTAGATGGTCGGGCTAACAGATTAGGTAATTTACCTAAATTCTTTGGGATTCAGTGCCTTAGCCACAAATTCTGATTGATTGACTGTGATGAGTAGAAGACAAATGTTCACAAATAAAAAAGAGTATTCTTCCAGCACACTGTCTGGCCCTCATTGCCATTCAATAAATGGTCACTAATTTTTCCACACTACTTGAAAGAAAATGGCATTTTCAAAAAGAACAAGCATATGACATGATACTCAAGAGTAAAAGAGAATACCCTCCCCCTATTTTCAGAACAAAACTGGGACATGTGGATGGGGAAATGTACTTAGCTTAAGCCTTAAGTAAAATAGAGTCTTCAGTTGCTTTCAAAAGAGAGAGGCTATTAATTATACAATACCTGTGTTGATAACACCTCTTTATCTTCAGAAGCACTGGGATGTTCTTCTCATTGCTTCACACACACCATCCACTTTTGGTTTTCTCCCTTCTCAGTCTCATTTTTTTTTTTTCCTTTTTTGTTTCCCTCTCTTCTCAAACTCTTAATGTTTGAATGCTCCAGGGCTCAGTCTTAGATATTTTTCGTTATGCACACACAGCACTTTAAAGATTTTCTCTCATCCTATGGCTTTAAATACCATCCTTACGCCACCAACATCCACATTTTTATCTTCTGCACAGACATGTCTTTCAAACCAGAGCCTCATATACTCAAATGGTTACTCGATACTACAATTAAACAAAAATTAAAGGAGTTCATCACCACCAGACCTTCCTTACAAGACATGCTAAAGAGTGCTAATTAAAATCAAAGGGTGCTAATTAACATCATAAAATATATGAATGTGGAAAAATCCTTGGTAAAGTTAAATACAAAGTAAAAATCAGATTGTCTAATACTGTATTGGTGGTACATAAATCACTTACAACTCTGTTAAAAAAAAAAGGTAGAAAAAAATGTATTAAAAACAACTGTAACTATAATTTGTTATTTGATACACACTATAAAAAGATGTAAACTGTAACATTAAACACCTAAAAGGTGAGGGAGTGAGAAGTAAAAGTATAAAGTTTCTACGTGCTTTCAAAATTGAGTTGTAATCAGATTAAAATAGAATGTTATATTTTATGTAAGCCTCATGTTAACCACAACAGAAAAAAAACAGAAACGAACAAACAAATAAAAACTATGGTAGAACTCAGACCAAACTGGTTTGAAACCCAGCCCCAACTCTTTTTAGCTGTATGATGTTGGACGAGTTATTTAACTTCTCTGCACCTCAGTTCTCTAACATAAAATGAGAATAACAAAAGTCCCTCTCTGATAGAATTGTTGTAGGAATTAACAGAGACGATGTTTGTAAATGTTCAGCACAATCCCTGTCACTTAAGTGCTAAATATTTGGGTTTTTTTTATCATCATCATCATCATTCTCTCAATCACATCTAGGCAAGCACATATAATAATCAGGAGCCAGACTTGAGGCAGTGCATGTGGTTACCTGGTTCAAAGGGCTTTATGTGGCCCCACCCACCAGCAGTAGGTAAGGGCACACTAGCCCACTGGAGGCAGAAACATGCTGCTGCCCCCAAACCCCTGCCCTGGCTATTTAAAAAAAAAAAACAAAAACGAACAAACAAACAAAAAAAAAAAACTATGGTAGATACTAAAAGATTATGTGTAAAGAGTCATAAAAAAGATTATGATAAAGAAGTAAAACCATACCACCACATGAAGTCCTCAAATCACAAAGGAAGATAACAAGGGAAAAAGCAAGGTATAAAGGATCTACAAAACAGTCAGAAAACAATTGACAAAATGGCTACAGTAAGTACTTACCTATCAGTAATACTTTAAATGTAAATGGATTAAATTCTAAAGTCAAAAGACACAGAATGACTGAATGGATTAAAAAAAAAACAAACAGAAAACAAGATCCAATAATATGCTGCAGATAAGAGTCTCACTTTAGCATTAAGGTTGAGAACACACATAGGGTAAGAGTGAAAAGATGGAAAAATATATCCCAAGCAAATGGTTACAAAAAAAAAAAAGAAAGAAAGAAAGCAGGGGTACCTATACTTATATAAGACAAAATAGACTTTAAGCTAAGAAAGGTCACAAGAGACAAAAGATGGTCATTTTATAATCATAAAGGGGTCAATTCATCAGGAACACATAACAGTTATAAATGTTAGTGCACCCAACATAGGAGCACCTAATTATTAACAGCAAATACTAACAGAACTAAAAGGAGAAATAAACAGCAATAGAATAGTTGGGTACTTTAATACTCCACATTCAATAATGAATAGATCATCCAGAGAATCAAAAAGGACACAGCAGATTTGAACAACACTATAGAACATAGAAACCTAATAGATAAATATAGAATATTCCATCCAACAGCAACAGAATACACTTTCCAAGGACACATGGAACAAGGATAGATCATATGTTAGGCCACAAGATAAGTCTAAAACACTTCATAAAGATAAAAATTATATCAAGTATCTTTTCTGACCACAACAGTATGAAATTAGAAATAAATAACAGGAGGAAAGCTGTAAAATTGACAAATATGTAGACATTAAACAACACATTCCTGAACAACCAATGGACCAGAAAAAATTCAAAAGGAAAATTTAAAAATATCTTGAGACAAACTAAAATGAAAATACAACACACTAACACTTATGGAATGCAGCAAATGGTGTTCTAAGAGGAAAGTTTATAGCAATAAATATACGCATCAAGAAAAAAAAATCTCAAATGAACAATCTAACTTTATACCTCAAGGATTGAGGAAAAGCAACAAACTAACCCTAAAGTCAGTGGAAGGAAGGAAATAATAAAGATTAGAGCAGAAATGAATGAAATAGAGATAGGAAAACAATAGAAAAAATTAACAAAATTAATAGCTGGTTCCTTGAAAAGATAAAGAAAATGGACAAACCGTTAGCTAGACTAAACAAGAAAAAAGGAGAGATGATAAAAATGAAAGCAGAAATATCACAATTGATACCAAAGAAATACAAAGAATCATAAGAGATAACTACAAACAATTATACATCAAGAAATAGGATAATCTAAAAGAAATGAATGAATTCCTAGAAACATACAACTACCAAGACTGAATCATAAAGAAATAAAAAATCTAAACAGACCAATAATGACTAAGGAGATATAAGCAGTAATTAAAAACTTCCCCAAAACAATAAAAGGCTCAGAATCAGATCACTTTGCTAGCAAATTCTACTAAATATTTAAAATAGAATTCATGCTAATCCTTCTCAATGTCTTTCAATAGATTTGAAAGGAGGGAAACACTCCCAAATTCATTTAAGAAGCCAGAATTACCCTGACACCACAACCAGATAAGAACACTATAAAAAAAGAAAACTACAGGCCTATATCCCTGATGAATTTAGATGTAAAAATTCTCAACAAAATTCTAGCAAACCAAATTCAACAGCACATTAAACAGATCATATATCATGATTAAGTGGGATTCGTCCCTAAGAATCAAGGATGTTTTAACATACACAAATCAGTAACGGTGATGCATCATAGTAATAGAATAAAAAAAAAATCATATCATCTTCTCAATAGCTGCAGGAAAAATTTAACAAAATACATTCTTTCATGATAAAAACTTACAATAAACTGGGTATAGAGGGAATGTGTCTCAACTTAATAAAGGTCATAAATGATAAACCCACAGCTAACATCATACTCAAGAGTAAAAGGTTAAAGCCTTTTTTTTCTAAGATCAGGAACAAGACAAGGGTGCCCACTCTCACCACTCCTATTTGTACATGAAGTGCTAGCAAAAGAATTAAAATTGTCTCTGTTTGCAGATGACATGACTTACAGAAAACTCTAAAGAACCCACCCAAAACTCTTAAAACTAATGAATGAATTCAATAAACTAGTAGGATACAAAATCAACATACAGAAATCAGTTGTATTTCTATACACTAACAAGGAGCTATTTGGAAAAGAAATGAAAAAAAAAATCCCATTCACAATAGCATCAAAAATAATACAATTACTAGGAATAAATTTAACCAAGGAGGTAAAAGATCTGTACACTGAAAATTATGACATTGATGAAAGAAATGGAAGAAGACATACACACACAAAATGGAAAGATATCCTATGTTCATGGCTTGTAAGAAGTAATATTGTTAAAATGTAATAGCCAAATCATTTTTAAGAAAGACTAACAAAGATAAAGGCATCACACTTCCTGATTTTAAACTATAAATACCAAGCTGTAGTAATCAAAACACAGTACTGGCATAAAAGCAGACACATATTTCAATTGAACAGAAGGGGGCAGAAATAAACCCATTCATATATGATCCACTAATATTTGACAAGGGGGCCAGGAATATTCAATGGGGAAAACACAGTCTCTTCAATAAATGGTGTTCGGAAAACTGGATATTCACGTGCAAAAGACTGAAAGTGGATGCTTATTTTTCACCATTCACAAAATTAACTTGAAATGAATTAAAAACTTAAATGTAAGACCTGAAACCATAAAACTCTTACAAGAAAACATCACAGTAAACTATTAACAAAATGAAAAGGCAACTTGCAGAATGGGAGGAAATATTTGCAAACAACATGTCTGCTAAAGGGTTAATATCCAAAATATATAAGAAACCCTAAACTAAATCGTAAATAAAACAAATAATCTGACTTTAAATTGGGCAAAAGAATGGAACAGACTTTCTTCCCAAAGAACCAAAGAAGATATACAAATGGCCAACAGGTACATAAAAAAGTCCTTATCATTACCAATCATTAGGGAAATGTAAATCAAAATTACAATGGGCTATTACCTCATACCTGTTAGAATGTGTATCATTAAAAAGATAAGTGATAAGTGCTGGTGAAGATGTGGAGAAAAAGGATTACTTGTGCACTGTTGGTCGTAAATTGTTACAGCCACTATGGAAAACAGTATGGAGGTTACTCAAAAGAAAAATAGACCTACCATATGCTCCAGTAATCCCACTTCTGGGATATACCTGAAGGAAATTAAATTACTATTTCGAAGAGACTTCTGCACATCCATGTTTACTGCAGCACTATTTACAATAGCCAAGACATGGAAACAACCTAAGTAGGCATCAAAGAAACAGTGGATAAGGGAAATATACATATATGAATATCATTCAACCATATAAAAGAAGTTAATCTTGCCATTTGCAACAACGTGGATAAACCTTGAGGGCATTATGCTAAGTGAAGTAAGTCAGAAAGAGAAAGGCAAATACCATGTGATCGCACTTATATGTGTTTCAAAAAACAAAACAAAACATTCAAAATCAAGCTTATAGATACAGAGAACAGACTGGTGGTTGTCAGAGGTGGGGGGCGAGGAGTAAGCAGATGGGTAAAGGTGATCAAAAGGTGCAAACTTCCAGTTATAAAATAAATGTCATGGGTATGTAATGTACAGCATGGTTAATATAGTTAATACTGATAATACCGTATGCATATTTGAAAGATGCTGAGAGAATAAATCTAAAAGTTTTCATCACACACGCATCTTTTGTTAAGTGTGTTTGTTGATGGATGTTAACTAGGCTTACTGTGGTGATCATTTAATACTATATACAAATATCAAGGTGTTATGTTGTACACCTGAAAGTATTACGCCAATTATATCTCAAAAAAAAAATGGAACTAGTACTTACTTAATAAAAATTTAACTGAATGATATCCAGTGTTCAAATTGCCTAGTTCTTGTTTTTCCTGTTTTCTATTAACTATCTCAATCTCATTAAAAGTTTTAATAATGAGAAAGATAATAGTCAAACATTTAATATACTGTATTAGTAATATTAGTAAATGAATTAATAAACTGGGAAGATTTGTCTAAATTGATAACTGTAAAATAAGATATTTTGTTAATTTCCGTCACTCTTTGCCATTCTAAATATACATTTTTAAATCCACTAAACTCGGCCTTGATCAGTTCTGATAGCAATCCTGAACTGAAATGATATGCGGTCTTTTTTTTTTTTTTTAATAAATTTATTTATTTTAGTTATTTATTTTTGGCTGCATTCGGTCTTCGTTGCTGCGTGTGGGCTTTCTCTAGTTGCGGCGAGCATGGGCTTCTCATTGCAGTGGCTTCTCTTGTTGCGGAGCATGGGCTCTAGGCATGCGGGCTTCAGTAGTTGTGGCACACGGGCTCAGTATTTCTGGCTCACTGGCTCAGTAGTTGTGGCTCGCGGGTTCTAGAGTGCAGGCTCAGTAGTTGTGGTGCACGGGCTTAGTTGCTCCGCGGCAGGTGGGATCTTCCCGGACCAGGGCTCGAACCCATGTCCCCTGCATTGGCAGGCGGATTCTCAACAATTGTGCCACAAGGGAAGCCCCTAAATATTTATTTATTTATTTATTTTGGCCACGCAGCTTGTGGGATCTTAGTTTCCCAACCAGGGATTGAACCTGGGCCCCAGCAGTGAAAGCACCAAGTCCTAACCACTGGACCACCAGGGAATTCCTTGCAGTCTTTTAAATTTACAATTTTGAAGACTGTGTAGAAATGGATAACATTTCTTAAGTGTAAAAATGTTTATTAAATTTAAATTAGGAAGAAATGCATGTTTTAAATGCATTTAAATCTGCATGTGAATCAGTACAAGGACTGGATAGAAAAACATGAAATTCTCTTTATCTTGATACTTCAGAATCTGCAACCTAGGATGATGGAGTTAATAATAATACTATTCTTTTTTGTTGTTCTCTTTTTTTTGTATTTTTTAAACTTGTTCTCCATATTGCCAAGCTATCTTTAGAAGGATATTGAAATACTTTTGGATATAAGAAATAAAAAGAAAATGCTTCAAATATCCACAGATGTCAAGAGCAAACTATAGGTCTCTTTTTTTAAAAAAATCACTTTTTATAGCAAACTATAGGTCTCTTTATTTTTTAAAATCACTTTCTGTATTTTTCTACCATGACATAGTCCCAGAATTGTACATATTATTCATCTTTTTGTGAAATTATGACAACAGTCAAATGTCCTTGCTGAAAACAAAACAGGAGATTAAACTTTGGCCCTGCTTCCTGGGATTTTGAAAACCTTATGTGTGAGAACTGTCAAGGACAGAATGAAGAGAAATGAGATAAATGAAAATGACCAAATAACCTTCCCTAAACCCCTTTGTTGATGGTGTCATCTATAGTAGGAAGTCTGTAATTTCACTTTTCAGCCCTCTGATAGGCCAGAGATGTCAGGTGGATTTATAAATACGCTATGATAGAAACAGAATGAATCCTTTATTGGTGGCACCCTCATCTGTGACAACTCAAATGCTAGGCTGCTAGGGATTTTTTTTCTCTATAGATTTTTTTCTTCCCCAGTGATTTTATCTTGGGATATTTTTTCTTGTCCAGTAGTTGTCTGAAATAATCATAATCTACTAATAGTTACATTTATGAATGGACAACACAAATCACACTACTTTTGTATTTAGAGACTGTTACTTATTTATATGAATCCCTGAATTCAAAGAGATAAAAATAATTTGCACATGTTACCTTTACAAACACAGTGATACATATGAAGGTAAATTATAGTAACACAAACATAAGGATTTATTTGTTTAATGTACAGTGAGGTTAAATTAGTTACTCAAGAATACAGCAATTAACAATGATGTCATGGATAAAATGTTTTATCTCATGGATTTTTTCCCATTCTCTGAAATCTATGCTTCTTGATTATAAAATTCAGCCCCTTAGAGAGTATATACTGGTTTGCCTAGGAAATCAGAGTAAACATGGTGATTCTTTCTGGAAATTGATTTTACATAATGATGCATAAACATTATTTTATGTTAAACAAAATCTGGGTATTTTATGACAAAGAATACAAATTTATCAGGGGTTTAAAAACTAAACACTAGAGAATATAAAATTATCAAGGTTTTAGAAGATTAAACACCATATTTAAAGAAAGTTTGCATTTGTGGTGGGTCATTATTAACTATATTCTGTAGATTGTCCCTTGTAGGTCAAGTTTTTGGGTACGGAAACATTTTGCCATTTGTGGAAAATGTTGAGAACTTCTTCTGTAGGGTATCTTATTTCCTTGTCATGGGGGGAAAAAAAAAACCCAAACAGATTATGTCCAACTACTTGCTTGGTTTATGTACACTGACTCTAACACCATCTGTTTCCCAGGCACACAGTCTAGCAAACACACAAAAAAAGTATGCCTGTTATTACAGAGTTAAATACAAGAGCAGTAAGGATACCAGCTTTACCCTCAGAAAGTGTAAAGTCCAGTACAGAGATCACCAAGTAAATATAAAAACATAAAGTAATCAATCTAATAGAAATATGGTCAAAGCTCAATGGGAAAATGAAAGAGCAATGGGTTACCTAAGGACTCATCAACAGCTTCACAGAGAAAGTTGTGAAACTTGAAAGAATGAAGCAAGAGTAGCTCCATTTCGGTCAAATATGCATGATCCAGTCAGGTATAAGTGAGGCTTATAAGGAAGATAGATGGGGGGAGGGTTGCTTCTGGGGGTGTAATTGTGTTTTTGAGAGAACAGCATGGGCGAAAGCAAACGCTTGAAAGTAAATGGCATATGCATGCATTGTAGATGGGAACAGAGCTGTGTAATTTAGTGAAAAACCAAATTTTTATTCTGTATATGTTAAAATTATTCTACTGAAAACGAGGAGTCACTAAGGAATTTTGAGAAAGGATGTAAACATAAATAATAATAACTGCTTACTTAGTAGGCAATCACCTACTTAATTTGATTGTTGTACCGCTGGAGACTTTTCACTCTGAAGCAGACCCATAGTTTATCTATTTTGTCCTCAGGGAAAATAAAAATATACATCCAGGAAGAATGCAGTATATCAACAAAGCATAATAAGTATAACAGATACCACTGGATGCCTGGCCAAGAACCATCCTTCCTTTCCTTCTTCTTAAGGGAACTTGAATTTTTTTAAGTTCTTTCCTTCTCTGCACAGCCCTGAGCTTCTGTGAAAGCAGGACACATTTTCAGATGTAGAGCGTAAACATAATTGGTTTAAGCCAATAGGAATTGGTTCTGTTAGGCTGGGGCATATGACATGTTTGATCAACGAGATGTAAAGGGATATTTGCTGGCAGTAGGCAGTCAGGTGGGACTTATCAAAATAGCTTCCTTAATCTTAAAAGACGAACAAAGAAGGTGAAGTCCCTTTTCTTCTACTGGGTATCTTGTGTCTGGGTGGGAAACCTGAGATTATGGTAGACATCTTTCAATACTGAGGGGAGCTGGTCAAGGACAAGCCTACGACTGGAGACAGAGGACAAAGATGGAAAGAACCTAGGCCCTTGATGATGTGAGTCACTAAATTAATAATTCATGGAACTATACAACTGCTCAACTTCTTGTAGAGTACAATGATAAACTTTTTTTAGAGTTTAAGCAAGTTTGTTTTCTATTACTTGTGGCCTAAAGCATCTCAACGGATATAATAAGATTAAATGTAAAGCCTGAAGGGATTCAAAATTCACAGGGCACATCCTCCTTGTTTTATATTTGAACAAAAGGAGGATCTGAGAAAATAACTGACTTGTGTGAGGTCAAACATAAGGCAAAGTCAGGATTCCTAAGTTTCACAAATACTTTGCTAACTCCTATTTTACATATTTTAGTTTTATTTCAAAAATAACTCTTTTATACTCTTGTATAAAGTCATCCAGCAGTGTATAGTGTGTGATAAGCAAGTGCTTGGGAAATACTGATGAATACCTGACTGAGAGTATGAATCCTTATTTTCAGCTTTGCCTGATAGTTTTGATATTAGTCATCCAATTATGACAGTGAGGATAATACATGCTACTTACATAAAACTTATTGAATCATACCTCTATTGATCTATAGATGTTTCTACTTGCTTTGCCCTAAGACATTATGCACACTTTCTTTACCATCATCAGATGCTATGTTCCTTACACACTAATAACAACTTATCGTGAAGCAGCTCTTAACTTTCCTCTGATGGGAAACTAAAGTTTTGATGGAGTAACAAGGAGATATATAGCATAGAGATCTTCTTAGGTGATGACCCCTTTGTATCTGGGGGATGACCTTAATCCCTTCTGTAAGGTCTCAGAAACTGTACATTTCCTGCAGGCTCTGTCCATTGCCTATTAGTTTTCTAACACTAGCACAATGCCTATTTCATACAGATGTTCAGTGTGTTTTGTTGAATTAATGACGGTGTGGGTAGTAGAAACTGGTTATCTACAACAGAGATAAGCAAACAAAAGAGAGAAAAGGCAAGAACACTGGGGAAAGTCAGTTGAGAAAATTGATTTTACCAACTTTCTCATTTTGTTAGGAACCAAGTTTAAAGTAAATCCTCTTTTATAATTCTTACTCTGCCTTGCCTTCATCTTCATTTAAAAAAAAAAGCATAATCTATCTAAAGTGACATAATGCCCTAGTAATTTTTGGAATATGTTAGTATAATGAAATTGAAACCATTAATTAAATGACACAATAATTGCTACAGAGCAGAGAAAAAATGCATTTAAAGGAAGAAACTGGTTCACAAGATAAAGATTACTTTTAAAAACACATTTGAGTTTCAAGTTCAAAAAAAGGCAGTCACCAAAGATTGGTATCAAGAGATAACAGTGGCAGTTTATTAATAATCTGTCATGTAAAGCTGACATATTAAAAGCTGAATTCTGCTCAGCTTTACAATGAAATCCCATCCATTTCATTACTACCAGAATTAAATATGTTCTGTTGAAAGGCTTTAGTAAGCTTAAATATCCTTTAAAACTCTTTTTTTCAATGCATTTAACTGCTTTTCCTACCACCTCATTATCAACAAGACAAATCAACAAAAATCTAATCTTGATTCTCCCAGATATCCATGGTATATCAAACATGTAGCAAGATAACACACATTTTATAGAGGTTGATAAGTTTGCCTTTAGACAAATTGAAAAGTCTTAGCAACTAAATAACTTGTTTCTGATATGTTGGGAGCAGGAAGAAGGCTAGACATAGTGTAGAAATAACAGAGTAAGTATTAAAAGTTAAACCTAGGGGATTCACATATGGATAATTTATTTAATCAGAATTATGTGTGAGCTAGACAGATAGGAACAATCTACTCAAAGGTGTGAACAGGTGATAGTCTCTACGCATTCAGACTAAGAGATTTAGTTGATACATTTTGTAAGTACACATCATTGAATGAGTTTTTCATAAATATTAGTTGAAAATGCCCATCAGAAGTTGAACTCCATTTTCTCTACGTACTGTCCACTTTGGTTATGCAGGATTATGTCATCACCAGTCATCTAACATATTTTACATGACCTGTGTTAGCCTCAGGCTTCCAAAGGTATGCTGACTAGGAGGATTTGGAAGAAAATGGGCTAAAAGGCATATGAGTTACTGCTTAACCTAAAAAAAGATTAAGATTAGGTATAGAATTAAATAAATAAGCAGAGTTCAGAAATTTTGATTTAGGATTTGGCATGGCAATTAGTGAAAACTATATAACACTTTGTATTATAAATATGTTGAGTTAGGCTGCTAGTTTTCATCTATCAGATAGTTAAAAGTATATATTCTTATTACTTAATCCTAGGGCCATAGTATCAACTCACTTTTCTTTGTTTCACGATTAAAACCTTTTTTTAATGAGACCTGAAGATTTTTTTTTTTAATTTCACAATTAAAAGATAAATGTTCTTGACAGAGCTCTCACATGAGTCTCTTTCATCAGGTAACATCATGTTTGCACCTACTAGCAGATAAGAGTCCAGGAGGAAAGCGAAGGAAAAAAGGGATTCCAGGAGGTAAGTATACTACCCAAGATAAAATTCTGCTATGGATACTAAAAATAAAAGCGTGTGTGTGTGTGTGTGTGTGTGTGTGTGTGTGTGTGTGTTTGTAGATTTCTCATTCCTTGGAGAAAGCATTATATAATAGTGCTAATAAATAACTTTGTAGGAAGAACTTTAGAAGTTAAAAAAAAAAAAAGTAGAAATAGAAGTCAGTCACTCTAAGCCTTGGTTTGCCCTCTTCTAAATTGAGGTAATGGGAAATAATTTTTAAAGTTTCATAGTTCAAGGACAGATGATTTTAAACTGAATTTCCATAAACCAAAATTTACTTACGATAATGGCTAAGGGATTCAATGTTTACTCACCGTGTCAATGTAAATAAAAATTTTAGCCAGAATAGAAGTGTATTTTCTATCAAATGTTCTGAAGATCAAGGTGAGTACAATGCTAAGAAGCTGGATTTATTGGCATTACGTGTACACAAAGTATTAAGGAGAAAGTACATAATGTTAGATTTAGGAAAACCTTCTGGGAGCATTAACAACACAATGATGATTGTAAACAAATCTGTAGCCATTAGTTACCACATGATGAGCAAGACTTGTGGTGTGTTTGTGTATATGTATATGTGTGTGTTTGCATTCACACACTAGGTTACTAGGGTAGTTGGGTGTTTTGGGGTTTTTTTTTTCCTTTCTTTCTTAGTCTTTAGCATATAAGTGGTGCTTGGTTTTTACAGAGGGGAGGTAATTAATACAAAAACAAAAACCTATTAGCCTCTCTTTGAAGGGCTGCTTAAATGATTTCTTTCTTCCCTGTCACTTATCCCGTCAACTTTGTTTGGTATAGTGTAAACAGCAAGAGTTTTGGAGTCTATCCTGTTGGTAATATATGGAAAAACTCCTTACTTACTATCTTAGAATCTCTGATTTTTATTCTATGATAATACCTCGCAGAGATTTTGTGAAAATTAAATAAAATAGTAAGTGATTTATTTTAACTATGTACTTTACTAGAGTCCACTTTTCTCCCCTTAGTAATTTTTTTTATATTCCGTGTTTTCTCCCCACTTTGCTTTTCATATAAAAATATAATATTCATTCCTCTCAAAAATAACTTCCCCAAAAGTGATCTAAAAATAACCTGCATCAGAATCAACTTTGGAATGCTTGATTAAACGCCACTTCCCAGGCTTTACTCCACATCTGCTGAATCTAACACCCTGGATGGCAGAGGTGCCTGAAAATTCGGTGGTTTAACAAGCTTGCTCTGGGAATGCTGTGCACACTAAATTTGCATACAACTGATCTAAACCATTATGCTTACACAATGGGCTTAACAGTCTTGTATTATATTCTAGCACTTCTTTTCTGAGAAAATCTAAATCATAGATGGCAGGTTGCTTTCTACATTTGACATAAGAAAAGCTAAAAGTGGGAAATGGAATTAATTTCACTTAGCAACTCAGCCTCAACAGACATGATGCGGGGAGGATTTTGTCCACTAAAGTACTCACCAGAAGCCTGAAGGCTGACTCTGCTTTTTGTGATTTTTGACCTGTATTCTGAATTCTCTGTATTCCTTGTCACTAGACACTAATAAATGTATTCCTTTTCATCTTTTTGTTTTAAATATTAATTTTGGGAGAAAAAAATATCTTAGTGTGGTTCAGAAATTATAAAGGAAGAAGTCTGTGGTTAAGAAGACAATTTTGTCCTCTGAAAATTTGAGCATATAAAATGACAAAGCAATAATATGATGAAATAAATATTTTACTATTGTTTGAATATGTATAAGGTCTGCCTGCCTGAATATTTCTCATTCTTTTTGTTTGTATAGATGAAAGATAAAATCGCTCATTAGAGTAAAATTAATATAACATACATTTGATGCAAAAGCAGCTCATTTCAAACCACAGGTTCAATTAAGTGGACGAAAACACATATATACATTGAGTTCACATCCATAAAGATACCTTTCAAAGATTATATTAGAATATCATCTGGGTAGTTAGTTATGTACTTATTTTTTCTTAGAAGTTCATGGAATTTTGAATGAATGAGTGAACAGCACTTTCCTAAGCAGTATTTTAAAATGATTTTTTTTAACATTTTTATTGGAGTATAATTGCTTTACAATGGTGTGTTAGTTTCTGCTTTATAACAAAGTGAATCAGCTATACATATACATATATCCCCATATCTCCTCCCTCTTGTCTCTCCCTCCCACCCTCCCTATCCCACCCCTCTAGGTGGTCACAAAGCACCAAGCTGATCTCCCTGTGCTATGCGGCTGCTTCCCGCTAGCTATCTATTTTACATTTGGTAGTATATATAAGTCCCTGCCACTCTCTCACTTAGTCCCAGCTTACCCTTCCCCCTTCCCATGTCCTAAAGTCCATTCTCTACATCTGCATCTTTATTCCTGTCCTGCACCTAGGTTCTTCAGAACCTTTTTTTTTTTTTTTTTTTTGATTCCATATATATGTGTTAGCATACAGGATTTGTTTTTCTCTTTCTGACTTACTTCACTCTGTATGACAGACTCTAGGTCCATCAAACTCACTATAAATAACTCAATTTCGTTTCTTTTTTGACTGAGTAATATTACATTGTATATATGTGCCACATCTTCTTTATCCATTCATCTGTCGATGGACACTTAGGTTGCTTCCATGTCCTGGCTATTGTAAATAGTGCTGCAATGAACATTGTGGTACATGACTCTTTTTGAATTATGGTTTTCTCAGGGTATACGCCCAGTAGTGGGATTGCTGGGTTGTATGGTAATTCTATTTTTAGTTTTTTAAGGAACCTCCATACTGTTCTCCATAGTGGCTGTATCAATTTACATTCCCACCAACAGTGTATGAGGGTTCCCTTTTCTCCACACCCTCTCCAGCATTTATTGTTTCTAGATGTTTTGATGATGGCCATTCTGACTGGTGTGAGGTGATACCTCATTGTAGTTTTGATTTGCATTTCCCAAATGATTAATGATGTTGAGCATTTTTTCATGTGTTTGTTGGCAATCTGTATATCTTCTTTGGAGAAATGTCTATTAAGGTCTTCTGCCCATTTTTGGATTCGGTTGTTTGTTTTTTTGATATTGAGCTGCATGAACTGCTTGTAAATTTTGGAGATTAATCCTTTGTCAGTTGCTTCGTTTGCAAACATTTTCCCCCATTCTGAGAGTTGTCTTTTCGTCTTATGTTTTCCTTTGCTGTGCAAAAGCTTTTAAGTTTCATTAGGTCCCATTTGTTTATTTTTATTTTTATTTCCATTTCTCTAGGAGGTGGGTCAAAAAGGATCTTGCTGTGATTTATGTCATAGTGTTCTGCCTATGATTTCCTCTAAGAGTTTTAGAGTGTCTGGCCTTACATTTAGGTCTTTAATCCATTTTGAGTTTATTTTTGTGTATGGTGTTAGGGGGTGTTCTAATTTCATTCTTTTACATGTAGCTGTCCAGTTTTCCCAGCACCACTTATTGAAGAGGCTGTCTTTTCTCCATTGTATAGTCTTGCATTCTTTATCAAAAATAAGGTGACCATATGTGCGTGGGTTTATCTCTGGGCTTTCTATCCTGTTCCATTGATCTATATTTCTGTTTTTGTGCCAGTACCAAACTGCCTTGATTACTGTATCTTTGTAGTATAGTCTGAAGTCAGGGAGTCTGATTACTTCAGCTCCGTTTTTCTTTCTCAAGATTGCTTTGGCTATTCAAGGTCTTGATTTTTATTTCAGATAAATTTACTAAGGCTGGCTGGAACAAAAATTATTACCTTTAATTTTCCAGTTTCCCATTCTAAGTAAACATAAGTTAATCTTGATTTTCTTTTGATAAGCAGAGAGTAGTAACACAGACTTTAAGAATAGAATTATTTTTTCTTTACAATGTAGTTTTAGCTAGTAATAATGATTATATTAACTAGACCATTACTGAGTTAAAAAGAAAGTTCATAGGCAGGCCATGTAAGTCTCTGAATGCTTTTCATTATTCTGGTGGTGTGTCTACCAAAATGCACTGGTCATCATTAGAGATGTGCTTTTTGATTGGAAATGCGGTCTGTCAGCATTAAATAGCTGAACTTCCGTCATTCTAAAACTGGACATGCCATCACCACTTTCCTCTTACAGTATGTTCCTACTTTATTCTCAGATGATTTTGTTTCATATATAATTTCTCAACTGAACTCTTTCATGTCTAATTTCTTTCAAAATAGGGGATATTTTATATATAGCTAAACATGTTTTTGGGTTTCTTTTCTGGCATAATTATACTGTCTCAAGTAACATAAAAATAGGAACACCCAAGGGTCTTAAAATGAATGCATGTTGTTTTCATTTTTTCTAATACTTCTTCTACTTGATACAAAAACATGTAGATGATATTTTCTTTAAATTCTTTTGGCTTGATAAATAGTACTCAAGGGAATTTTTACATCCGTATTACTTTTATTAGCTAAGAAACAGAATACTCATGTAAACCATATTTATTACACAACTACAAACGAAGCACATAATCACATATATTCACAGAGTCAATATGCCAGTTTGTCAGAACACTCATTTAAGAAGAGATCTCAATATGGTCAATGAATTGCTAAGATTTCAATGATTTTCTCCTGGCCAAATCCAGTGGTCTTTCCCTGATGTTGTTGTTGTTATTATTATCATCATCATTATTTGTGATGCACTAAATAATCATTTAGGAATTTTTCTAACCCTCAGGATAAAAGAATCAGTGGTATATTGGCAAAAGTCTCAGATGCTTCAGCATTTACTCAGAAGCAGCTGCCTTTATTTTTATGTAGAGTAAATAGATATAGCATCATAAAATTCCAGTACTCAAGAAAAAAACACCTTAGAAATCATGTTGTACCACTATCACATATTATAAATGATAAAATGAAGGCCAGAAGGCAATGCTCCCAGAAAATCTTATTAGATGGAAACATTCCCCTTATCTGCCTTTACTACCTTGCAAATCTCATATTCTTTCTATAATCTTACACCTCCTCAAATTTTACACCCGTAAGGGAGGACACCTTCATAGACTCTAATGGGCATTTATTATTATCCTAGCCTCTCCTGTAACGTTTTCTTCATGTCCTTCTAATAGGATCTATCATCTCTGTTATAGTTCTCTCCGGTTGTGCAGCCTTGAGCAAGTTTCACACTTTCTCTTACTCTCAATTTTACCGGAAGCGAAAGTCCCTCTCTCACAGAGGTATTATGAGGATTAAAAGAGATAATTATTGTAAGGAATTTAGCACATCGCCTGGCACATTTTGCGTGCTCAATACTTCTTACTATTGTTGTTGGGTTAACTTATGACGTATACACCCACATGTCCTTCCCCTTCAGTCCTCAGGGAGTTCCAAAATGAGCTCTTATTCAGTCTGTAGGCCAGTGACTGGCACTCGTTATGGATGTGTTTACTTTCAGTAAGTCTGTGTGGAACACATTAAGGAATGAATATTCTCACATACTTGATCCCTGGTGAAATTATTTCTCCACGTGTCCTTTAGAATAGGCATAATGCCTCTAGTCCTTTGTGTATATACTCTTAACTAAAATCACTTCCAAAAGTTTAAAATGAAACACTGAACGAGCCAGTGCTTTTGTTATATGTGTCCTTAATAGAGTCAGGTTTTTTAGGTTTTACTTGAGAAATTTCATACCAAGTTTAATAAGTGTGCCTTTCTTTGATTTCTCAAGAAGAAAATGAAGTCCCTCCCAAATATATTGGATTTCATCCTTAATTTATATTCAACCTTTCCCTGATACTGTGGTTTGACCTGAAAATTTTGTAGTTATATCTCTCTATTTCATGCATGGGCAAATGCTCTAGCAATAGTATTCAAAACAATTTTGCATGGTAAGCCTTTTATATAACATTTTATCTGTCATGCTTGAAATTTACGTTAGAAGAACAATTGACTTACTCACTAATGATACTTTTAGGGAACTGTGAAAGTTCATGAATAAAATTAAATTTTATGAATAATCTGAAGTAAAAATATCTTACTTTAATGATTGGCTTAATAAATAAAAGTGTATTTAAATATAATAAATAAATATGTGTATATGTTATAATTATTTCCAATTTTGAAAAGTGCCTCTTTGCAGTGACAAAATAATCAATATTCATAGTGATAAACATGTTTACTCTGCTATTGCGAACAGACTCACTGTACAATAATGATGCCATGGTAAACCCATCTCTATAACAGATTTATATCCTAGTGGATGGACAGATCCTATGAACATGGGAAACCAATTTTACTATGAGACCCGTTAGAACCTCTTGAGGTTAGAGACAAACCTCACAACTTTCTGGGAGAGAGTCTACCTTAAGTGAGTTCACTTTAGAGATTTTATAGCTGGGGCAAAAAATCTTATTTTAAAAATCCACACTTGGAAAATAAAAACACCCTTGCTCCCAAATTATAGATGTTCAGAGTTTACAATTTGTCCATTGATTCACAGGTATTTTCAAATGGTGTTTTTAAGGTAGAGGCAAGGGTAGTGGGAAGGTGGGTCCCAATTACACTGCTTCAAAATAGAGTATCTGTAATCTCTGTCTTCTCTGTCTCTCTGTCTCTCTGTCTCTCTCTCTCTCTCTCTCTCTCCCTCTCTCTCCCTCCCTCCCCATTACTTCCTATAAATATCCAGCACAATGGAAGTATCATCAGAATAATAACTGTTGGATCTGTTAAAAGTTGCTACGTATTTTGGAGTAATAAATTTTCCTCAACCCCCTCAGCCTTTCTCCACCCTCCACATTGCTCCATTTCCTTTTACAACAATACAGATTATTGTCCATCCCAGTACATGTGGCAAGAGTGCTAGGAAACCGGAAGAATTTCTATGCCAAGTTTTTAGTGATACCATTATAATTTCTGATAATTTCCTTATGGGCTAAAATAATCATGACTTGACTTAAGCGTATAATAGAGACATCAATTTGGTTTGAAAAACCTTTTACTTTTAAATTTATTTCAAAATAACAAGGTATTCATAATGACATTATCTCTCCTTGTCATCTACCAGGTTGGAATAAGATGCAATAGTTGAAATAAATGCATGTTCTTGTGTTTTAATAGAAAATATATTTGCATTTCTGTAATAATTATATATTGAAATAAACTCATTGAATATGCGACTATAACAAAAACAACAGATATTAAATAACATACTTAGCCCATTTATCTGAATCTGAGATTGAAAATTCAATATATATAATTGATAGATAAAAATTTTGAGAGCATCAAAGTATTAATTTCCTTGCTTTTACCATATCATAATTCTTCGGTTGCTGGCATAAAGTATGGTTATTGTGGGTAAAAAGAAGCTCTTTGAATGAGAAGCCAACTGATTAAATGCCAAGTTTTTCTGTACCTGTTAGTCATGGCTAAATATCATATGTTGATCTCAAGATTATAGTTAGGGATATGCTGGACTAAAATTCAGAACTGCCAGAGATGATTGTCCCATGAGTGCTTCTTCCCTTAAATGGTAATATTCAGATCTCTCTGCTGTATAATTATATAATATCTACTTTACTTAGGAGTGGGATGGTTTGAACTAAACGCAAAAAATTCCTAAGGTCAAATTTTCAGGTAAAATGTGTCAGAATACAGGTCAGATTGTGGTTTTGTGGATGGATATCCATTATGATATAGTTAGCTATTAAATATGTGAAATAAGGTATTTCATGCTGCAAACAAGGCATGACAATCAGTTGTCTCACCTCCAGAGACAAAGAATGACAGGAAAGTTTGAGTTTCCAATGTTTTCACCCTTGTCAAAAAGGCAGATATGAATATATAGAAACCTATTTGAAAGTTAACAAAATGAGAAAAAATACTGTTTTCATTTCTCCTCCCTTAGATTCCTTCAACTTGAGAGATGCAATTTTCTAGAGAAGATGATGATGACAGAAGTTTATAGAGATCTTTCAATTTCTACTTAGTCCAGTAAATTTATCCTCCTATTTCTACTTCTGCTTCTGTTCTCCCGTGAGAGTTCATGTTAAAGTTGGAAATTCTTTGCTCATTGGAATAAACTCTTTCTATTCTTTCCAGTTAGTTCTTTAAAGAATACTCAGCCATTGCTGATCCTTTCCTTCCATATACTGTCCAGATCTTACTATGAACTCATTTTTATAATCCCAAAGACTGTTGAAGTCTGTTGTATTAAATGTGTATTTAATCTCAGCCTCATTCCATACAGAATGGAATGCTTGGGTGCCAATAGTTGTCATATGCCTTTACAGCATCAATTCACACATACTTCTATAACCATCAGCCCAGGACAATTAGCTATAATAAGATGGTTTGCCAGATCATTGGCTTTAATGAATCCTTAGAATGTACAGTATTGAATCCTCATTCCCTACTCCTAATATGGTTTTCAATTGAAGTAACAATTGCAAATCATACCTGAAGTAGAAAGAGGGAAGACAACATATTCTTGATCCCAAATGGAGTTATTGATTCTATTACTAGGACCTGCCTCCCAACTCCATCTAGACCAACTCAGTTGTGAATGGTTTTGCTGCACAAACAATTGTTCAAATCTAGGATTCATGCTTGCCTCTTTTTCTCTCACCATCTACTTCAAATTAAATAAATCCTTGTGGTTCTGCCTCCAAAATACACTGTGATCCCATCCTGGTCCAAGCCATCACATTTCTCTCTCTCTCTGAACTCTGCAAACATCTCCTCCGAAAAATTCGTTCTCCACAAAGCACTTTTCTTAAAATATGATTTAGATTACTATACACTTTTGCTTAAAAATGTTCAATGGTTTCCAATGGCATTTATAATAAAATCCAGTATACTTATCATGGCTTACAAGGCTAAAGCTTATCTCATGCCTCCTTCCTTTTCACTTACTATGGTCCAGGCACACTAATATTCTTTACCCTCTTTGAACATGCCAGCTCCCCTTTCCCCTTTCCCTCAGAGGCTAGAAATCTCTTCATACTCCTTCCCCTATTCATCCCTTCATATGGGGAACTCTATTTTTCCTTTGAAGCATTAAATATCAACTCCTGTCCCAGCTGTTTTATATTTGGGAATGTTTTTCTTCATAACATTGATCAAAATTGAGATTTACTTTTTGTTTATTTAATCCTTTTTCTACTTTATTTAATCTGATTTCTACTGTGAAATCAATAGATATATATACGCTTTGTCTGTTGCACCATTGTAACATTGGTTAGCCATCTTCCTAGTACAGAGTAAGTTTTTCATAAATGTTGGCAGAAAGAAAGAAAGGAAGGAAAAAAGGAAGGGAGGGAGGGAAGAAAAGTTTGGAAAGAGGATGTGTTTCAGAAAACAAATGTTTTATTTAGCAAAAGAAACACAAAAACTTTTCTCTAGTTTACATAGAATTAATTTTCTAGATAGCAAAATTTTAGAGAACATATGCTATTGCCAGATATTAGGCCAGGAACTAGAAAATATTTCTACTTTTCAGGGGGAGAAAAACATAACATTGTACCTTAACAGTTCAAGGAAATAAATACATCATTGAATAGGAACTAAAAATATATAGCTAATAGTTTGTGTGTCCAATAATTTTATTCTAAAGTTCAGTCTTCATTTATCTTCATTTATATTACCAAAACCTTTTAGTTACTTGGATTTTTCTGAATGTATTTTACCTTTTTTTTTTTTTTTGGCCTTTTTAAAGGGTTAGTTTTGGGCTCAAATTATGCGTAATAAAATATTCTGCATGTTGATAATTCTTCAGTTTCTACTGTTTTTCTTCCCTCAGTATGTTAACTGCGTATCTTTGAATTTTATTTGTCTCTAAACTCTGTAATCTCTGTGAAAATGAAATAAGGTATATTTACCTGCCATCAATTACTTCTGTATGTTGTCTGTGTCTTCATGGATTTTTTTCCTTTAAGTATCATTTATCTTCAGTGACAGACACCTTCATGAATTAAGGTTTGTGTAACCTGTGCTGTATTTCACAGATAAACTCATTATTCAGCTATTTAAAACGGCTAGTACAGGATCAGACCTATTACTGCCATGTAAAGTCTTTGGACCAATCTTCAAGGCATTCTTCAGTGTTTCATTCACCTTTGTCCTTCCTGCTTTAATTATCCCACAGTGATTAGTAATGTAGTAAAAGTGAAAATCACCTAATTTGCTTTTAATTAGCACACACTCTATATTTTATCATCTTTGGTTACCTCAGACAGGCAACAATGTCAAAAAGAATAACAGCTCTGATACAAATCCCAGGCTCTCCAAACATATGAAAATAAATCAGTATCATCTTTCTTTAATTTCAATGATTAATCTATAAACCCCCAATTTTTCTCAGATTTCTCACTATTATAAAGATTTGAAAAATAATAACTAATTGTTAAAAACATCATTTTAGTTTGCATCTGCTAAGCCCCAAATCCCAATCCATCCTTTCCTCACTCCCCCTCGGTAACTACAAGTCTGTTCTCTATGTCCGTGATTCTGTTTCTCTTTCATAGATAAGTTTATTTGTGTCATTTTTTAGATTCCACATATAAATAATATCATACGGTATTTGTCTTTCTCCTTCTGACTTAGTTCACTTAGTATGATAATCTCTAGGTCCATCCATGTTGCTGCAAATGGATGGATAAACAAGGTCGTACTGTATAGTACAGGGAGCTATATTCAATACCTTGTGATAAACCGTAATAGAAAAGAATATGTAAAAGAATGTATATATGTATAACTGAATCATTTTGCTGTACAGCAGAAACTAACACAACATTGTAAATCAACTATACTTCAATAAAATAATTTAAAAAATAAAATAGAAACATCATTTTATATGGCTTGCTTTTGCACTTCCATTGAGTTATGAGTTACTCTGAAGTCAATGAACTGGCTTGGAATAAGAACCCAGAGATTTAAAAAGAAACAGTCTAAATTTGACATGTGCATATTGAAACTATTGAACTTTCCATTTGAAAATAATCATTTAATTCCATAATGTTTCATTACATCTCTCAACTATTATGGAGAAAATTGAATGTATTTAAATCAAGATGATAACTTGGAGAGGAAACACATATTCAATCCACAAAAGATGCATAATAGGACAATATAATCTGTGGTAAACACACACACATTTGTATAACTGACTCAGAATTTTAAGGAAGAAATAATACTGTTTTTAATACTATCATTCCTATCAGACACAAAACACTAGTACGTGGTGCACTGCTGTGGTGCACTGCTGTGTACACTGCTGGGTTCTGTCAAAAATGTCATACTTATATCTACATGTATCTATATCTATCTCTCTATATATTAATCACAAGGCAAATAAAATCTTAATGAAATTCTTACAATGATACTCTGTAGTCAAGCCTTCAGGCTGTATTTATCATGGTGTTTACATGTTTATTCAATTTATTAGACAATATTTTGGAAGAAACTAAATATATTTTAATAATAATTTTATTTGAATGCCAAAAGGTTAGCCAATATTCTGAGGTTTTTTGGTTTTTTTTTTTTTTTAAGGTGATTTTTTTTTTAACATCTTTATTGGAGTATAATTGCTTTACAATGGTGTGTTAATTTCTGCTTTATAACAAAGTGAATCAGCTATACATATACATATATCCCCATATCTCCTCCCTCTTGTGTCTCCCTCCCATCCTCCCTATCCCACCCCTCTAGGTGGTCACAAAGCACTGAGCTGATCTCCCTGTGCTATGCGGCTGCTTCCCACTAGATATCCATTTTATTCTGAGTTTTTTAATGATTGTGTAGAATATTTATTTTGCAGACTTTTGGTTCACTCCATAATATATAATGGAAATAAATTATCATAATACATGTAAGGTTAAAATCAAATATTAATTTTGTTATGCTTTTGGATATTTATTTCAAAATTATGGCCACCTGATTGTGGCATGTGAAACTTATAGTGGACAATGCATAAATACATATATTAACTTTATGAAATACTACAAATTGCTTATAAATAGCTACATTAAATTATTAAATAATCATAAATATCAGTGTCTTCATATTTATATATAAATTTTGCAACAAAAAATTTAACATATACACAGAGCATTTACTGTCTTAATGAAAAGCTATCCGGCTAACTATCTTAAGCACAGAAGATAATATTATAGAACAATATCTTTAATACTTGGAGATCATTAAATGTGAAGGTTCAAACAATAAAGCTTTTACTGAAACCCAAGGAAAATATCTTAACAACCATGGCTAAGGCAACTATTTCTTAAATAGGACACAGAATCATACAAAAAGTAATGACACAAGAAATAAACCTAAGAAGCTAGAATAAATTAGAATAAATTAAAATGAAGAACTTCTATTCATCAAGAAACATCAACAGGAAATGTAAAATTCCACCAAATGGTTTCACATACAAGATAAATATCCAGTGGTGTGCTAGTAAATGTTTAACACCTAGTACTCCAGAGGAAAAGTCCTATTTTTTTAGTGTTTGCCAATATATGTCGTGTAAGTACTTCTACCATGGTGCTTTTAAAACTACTAAGCAGCTCTCAAAATTCTTGACACTTCAACAGTACGCTCTTATGAATCAGGTTAAGGCACCGTAGCATATCAGTGAATATATCCAGCAAAGGATTCAATACCCATATGTATATGATAAAAAAAAGGATAAATAATATAATTTTAAAAGGATAGATAATAGATAATACGACAAATAGTCTAAAAAAATAAGTTTTTAGTACCACTAATCTTCAGGACATTCAAATTAAAATATCCCTATATACACAACAAAATGGCTAAAAGAGAAGGATGCAAAATCCCAGTGTTACTGAGTATCTAGAGCAACTGAACTCTCACATCTTGCTGTTGAAACGTGAAATAACCACTTCGGTAAAATGTCACTCTCTCCTAAAGCAGAATATATGCATAGCCTATATGCCCAACAAAATATATACACATATTCCCTAAAAGACATGTTCCAGATATCCATATGACCGTTACTCATAAGAGCCAAACTCGAGAAGCTATCCACATGATTATAAATGGGAGAAAGGACCATAATTTGGTATATTCACACAGTTGCCTACTACACAGCAATGAGAACGAGTGATTTACCACTGCATATAATCTTACAAATGTAACTTTGAGCAAAAGAAGCAAAGCAGTACCTACCATATGTTTTCATTTGTAAAACGTGATTAAGTAGGCAAAGTAATCTATCTTCCTAGAATTCAAGATAGTGCTTATGTTCTGTGGGTATAGTTACTAGAAAATAGCAATTAAGGTGGGGGCTACAATGTACTCTAATTTTTATCTTTTTTTTTAATTTATGTGAGTGCTGGTTATATGGGTGTGCTCATTTTGTGACAATTCACTGAGACTGCACTTAAGCTATGAGCAATTTTCTCTGTGTATGTTATGTTTATATAAGAATATTAAAAAGACTGGAGATGACATAAATTTTAAAAATATTTTGTACCATTTTATAAAATGAAATGATTTGTAAGTTCATTTAGATATATTTGTAAAATATAAGTTACAAATTAAAAAATAACTTCTCAAGGATAAAATTATTGTCCTATGCATATCCAAATAACATTTTATAAAATGTCTTCCATTATCAGCAGAATCCTTCTGGAAGGGCAGAGGGATTTTCCCTTGATTCTATGTGACACTTGTTTTTCATAATCATACATTGTTTCTAAAAAATATCACCAAAGGGAACACATTAGAGTGCCCAAAGGTGGTTGCCTACAGTCACTTAAAACAACTTCTTCAAGATACATTTCAATAATGCTGAATTACCAGATAAAGAGGAGACTGAGTCAATTGCCTCTGTGTTTCCAAAGATATCATTCTCCCCCAGATATGAAATGTATGATACAAATGCCCATATTATCTGTATTTTATATGTCAATTACAAGCTAAATCTTTATCATGTTTACTATTAAGGAACAGATAAACACTGAAAATCCTTTTACTAAAATAACCCAATCAGTTTCACAACACAGACTTATGTTTACTTATATTCTGTAGTAATCAATTATAAATGTAGCCCATATTCACATTTTTAACACATGTTATTGAATGCATTAACCACAGAAATTAACAAATAAATAACACCTCTCCAAATCACCTTAGAAGTTACTGGTGATTTTTTATCATCTCTATTTCCATACTTACACATTTTACTTTCAACTCTCTAAAGCTCCAACATCAAGTTTTAATAGAAGAACCCAATTTTGATAAATCCTGACAGGTGATAATTTTATAAGTTTTACTTTCAATAACTCATTGCCTTATTCATTGGCATCAAATAGACCTCGCTATAAATATTTTTAATATATAAAATTGTCATTCATATCCAAAGAAATTTTGTCCATGGTATAAATCTTTACCTTCCTGAACGATGCTTCAAATTCACTTAGAAACCTGTCAAAGGCTATATCAAATGACTATATTACTATAATCTACTCAAGAACATAAACATTAGATAGAAAATATCACATAGTTTCTTCAGAATTTCCATAAAAGTAAGGTAAAATATCAAGCTACCTATGCAAATTCCCTTTACTGTTATTAATCAAGCAAGGGTAATAGAGAAAAACTATAAAATTTAGTATATTAATTATAATCTTACCATAGGCTCACAGGTTAGGAATTCAAAGAAAAAGTTCACCACCCTGAGACCTAAAAAAGTACAACCAAAAACGTTTTGTATTAGTATAGGTATTGCATTTTAATTCAAGATCATAAAATGTTAAATAGCGATTCAATATCATGAAAAATTTTATTTTATGTATAATTAGTGTACATATAATTTGACAATTTTGACTACATTTGTCTGAAATAGCATTACTGTTACTCAGCTCACATCAAACTATTGTGATTTGAGATTAATTACTCTAATTTCAGCTCTTTAATGCAGGGATGACAAACAAGCAGAGAAAATTTGTCTCTTTTGCTTCTTGTGGGACTATGGGTGAGGGAAACATTTGCAAGCAAAATGTATTTTGTATATATTATTTTAGAAAGCCTTCTCAGTTATACTCAGTTAACAGTGTCAAATACACACAGACACACACACACATATGCTATTGTGTACAAATGTGATTAACATACCATAATCCAACTGATCTCTTTGTTTTAATCAGTGGGTAATATATATCTCTTTATGACTATAAATATTCTCTATCATCATTTTAAAGGTCATGTAGTATTCCATAGTTCATTGTAGTATTCCAATAGCACTTTATGAAACTGGTTACTATTACTGTCATTAAATCAAGACATTTGATTACCATCACATGTGATCATATTTAGTAGTTAATGTGCTTTGCAAGAGTTTTATCATTTTGATGCTGTGGTAACTTGCTGATCAACACACATTTATTACGCCCTTGAATTTGCTTCCTTCGAGGTAGATACCGTTCTATATGAACAAAATAAGGAAACTGAAGATTTCATTTCTACCCTCAATGAAGAAATTAGTAGCATTTATGAACCCTTTAGAAAACTCATGAATGACTGGTATATACGCAGGTGCTCTACTGTGTAATGTATTACAAGTTCATAGAAGATAGAAAATTGACATCCATTATGTAAATTCCTTATGAGTGGTGTTGCTTTGGAGGATATGTTTTTCTCAGATTTCTATTCATTAAATCTTTTCTACTACAAATGAAGGAAACATTATATAACATAGTTTATCTGACAAAGGAATGCTATTTAATTCTTAGGAGGCATTACCATATGTGGAAATGATTTTGACAGTAATAGGAACCACTTGAAGAGTGAAATAAAATGTTTCTAACATTCTTCTAATCAAATGTTAGCGGAAAACAAACTATTACTATCATTGAAGTATAAATATTCACATTAAAAGGTATTGTTCTGGGCTTCCCTGGTGGCGCAGTGGTTGAGAATCTGCCTGCCAATGCAGGGGACACGGGTTCGAGCCCTGGTCTGGGAGGATCCCACATGCCACGGAGCAACTAGGCCCGTGAGCCACAACTACTGAGCCTGCGCGTCTGGAGCCTGTGCTCCGCAACAAGAGAGGCCACGATAGTGAGAGGCCCGCGCACCGCGATGAAGAGTGGCCCCCACTTGCCGCAACTGGAGAAAGCCCTCGCACAGAAACGAAGACCCAACACAGCCATAAATAAATAAATAAATAATTTAAAAAAAAAAAAAAAAGGTATTGTTCTTATTCTGCAAATTGAAATACATTTGTGGACTTAAATCTCCCATAATGAGTGCTCAGACTTTCTTGGTCAAAGTCACTGAACCAAGAGGTGGCAGAGACTCGACTGTACTCTGAGTATCTGATTCTCAATCCATTGTGTTTCACTCCAGTTACTGGCCATGGCCCCAGGTCTCCTTGTCCCCAAGTGGTTACACTGTTTACTAGCCCTCCATAGATGTCTCTGCTGCCCATCCCTTTTACTAATCCGAATGCACATGGACTAACCTTGTCAATGTCCCAGGCTCACTATTCTACTGCTTTCTGCTTTCATTTTCCCTACGGGAGCAAGGAAGGAGAAGATCTCTTCAGATCTACTTCCTACTGATGTTGGTTGAAAGGGAAGTCTTTCCCAAGAATCTAGTGTGATCTGAATGCTTATACTTCAGAAAGTCAATCAAGGAATTATAGTGACTTGCCCCCAGTGCTCCCCTCTTTTATCAAGAGGTGCATCAATTTAAATTTGGGGCAAATGTTAAATTAAGTGTTAGAATCAATATTCGGTTGAAGCTGAGTATTGCCATAGTGGAATGAACTCCTTGGATACACTAATTGAAAATTTTAATTGTTATTACCATTTTATTATTAAAGATTTAAAGTCGAGCTTTAAGATTTGACATTATAATACAGAAACAATGATTTCTTTTAGCACTATCAGATGCTAGATTACTCCTGCAGGCACTGTGTTGCATATTTGCAATATAAATTGACACTTTCAACTGAATAATAGAACTTCAACATAAAAAGCACGTAAGGTTATTTATGTTCTCCAGTTATACATAGAATGTTTATCTGTATCTGAATGTGAATACTCAGTAACAGTAAATCCAAAGGACATCCTTGTTTGTATTACTGACATTGTTATACTGATTAGATATGTTGGACACTCAGACTTGAAGTCACTGCTTATGTTTAAATTCAGGGATTCTAGAAATGACATTAAATGCACTTGGCTAGTTGTTTTTCAAACCCAAGGCCAAGCCAGGGAGGTGATTTTAGGCATATAAGAAAGCCAAAGCAGAAATATGGCCCACCCCAACTTTAATCTACCTTTTTTGATGATTTACATGGCCTGATTCAGGCAAGAATACCGAGTACTGGGATATACTTAAAGAGGAAAGAGTCCATTTTAACATGATATGAATGAGATAAATATTTTTAGGGGAGAGATTTGTGGTGAAGGATCAGTTATTAAACTGTCAACGACATTGGCACTGGGTTAGTGTTGTCCTTGATGCATTTCAGGTAATTTTGTTTCAGGTAATAAGATTCTAGCTAAATGAATTTGATCAGGTATACTTCTTTCATTTGTGCTACTTATCTTTGGAGGAATAACCACTCGGAAAGAACTTATGCTGAGCCAAGTAAGCAAACTTCAGAAAAAAAAAAGAGAGAGAGATTGGTAATTCTGGAAGTCTAATATCCTAAACCTATGATATTCAAGGAGGAATGCTTCATAGTAATGTCTGTATAACTGTCAAATTACTGCAGATATCTTAAAAAGTTGTACTTGAATTAGTATTTCTATAGATTACAGCTATTAATTAATGGATTTATTGGATATGTGGCTGTTTGAAAAATTCATGGAATTGGCATTTCAGATGTGATTTCTCTGATGTTAAAACAGTTTGGAGTACTTTATTTCTTCGTGGCTCAATTTTGCTGAAAAGTTCAATTTTTAAAGGGAGTGACAAAAGGTTGAATTTTTAAATGATTTGGAAACCTAAAAATTGTGAAGTTATTTTAAATAATTATAAATAATTTTAAATAATTACAAATTATTTTAAAGACAGTTTGGTGGGTTTAGAAAAATAATATTTAGTTAGCAATGGATAAATAGTACAATGCTAGGATTTCTATACTTTATCTCACATATCTTCAATTGGCATTCACAAAAGTCTCTTGTATCTTCATTAATACTTACAAAAAATGAGATTATTTTCCACATTTTCAGTTAAAAAAATGGAAGCTAACAGTTGCCGGAATATACTCCAAAATGTCTTATCACTAATACATTGTGAAGTCAAAATTCAACTCAAGCTTAATTAAGTTCAGAATCTCAATTAAGCCACATGCCATAAATAACATTTACTAAAAATAAGCAATATGTAAATCACTGGTTTAAGTATTTTGTATGTATCAACTAATTTAATTCCCACAACTGTATCTAAACTTTATCCATGAACAAAACTTGAGCCGTGAGAAAGTTATTGTGTAAATGTACTATTACACAAGTTGTTTTTTGTTGTTGCTGTTTTTGGTTTTAACCCAGAGACCCTGGTATCAAACTGTTCTGTGAACCATTATACAAGCCAGTTTCCACATTCTATTTTATTATTGTGCAATATTTCTTGCAAGTGGTATTTTGATGAATATATATATATATCTATATATTAGATTCAGGGGTCATGTAATGACACATTTATTATATGTCTACTATCCCCTTAGTTGATCCTTTAAAATATTAATAGTAGTTAACGTTGATTGACTATCTACTATGCGTCAGGAAGTGTGTTAAGTGCCTTAGGTTCAACTCATTTAATCCTTAGAACAATCCTACCAGGTTATTGTGATTGCTGTTCTTATATAGATAAGACAATTGATTAGAGAGGTTAATAAATGTGCCCAAGAGCATAGAGGTAGAAATGGTACCGCTGAATTTCAAACACAAACTCTCTTACTCTATTCATTACATGCAGCACAGGAATTCTGATTCTTTTAATGAAGAGGAGGTGTGAAAGAAATTAAGGGTTTCCATTTTATTCTATTTAGAATGAAATAAAAATTCAACTTCATAAAGCAGAGATATGACTACACTCTCAATTTTTTTAAATGAATGTACAAGAATAGTAAACAAATTAAATCCTTCCAGTCTTACAACTCCAACATATTATGATTAATTTTAGATAGAGACAGCTCCATAGTGCCTAGCTCATTAAATGCTAAACTGAAACTATGCATTATTTAACAGACATGCCAATTTCTAAAATTTTCTGCCAATAAATTTTAGAATACATGAGATTTTACAAAATATGCAAGTTTTATGTAATATATACATAATTTTGGTATAAGTATTCAGAAATGCTTTCTTAGAAAACCAGATAGCCTTCTATACATATAAAAAATTGCAAATAATATGTTTATTTAAAAAAAAACAACAACAACAGACTTTGAACTCTTGCTTCTTTCAAGACTGTCAAGCTTATCATCTCAGAAACACAATTCTTATTACAATTGCAGACTACATGTATGGGGAAAAAAAAAGTAGACAGTTTCAATGAAACCTGGCATATTGTAAATTCTCAGTAAATAACTAATAAACACCTAAATAAAGAAATAATTCAATGCTTCAATAAAGAAATAATTGCTGACAGGCCCTTAGGAAGAAAACTACCCTGTATTTAGGTGTTAGATTTTTACCTTAGCTCAGTAACATCCAGACTTTCTCAATGTCTTATTTAATACCTAAATCATTTCTTTCAAAGCAGATCTTAAATACTGGGAAAGCTGGAGGGACAGGCAGTGATAAGTTTCGGAACTATCAACTCATCCCATAATTAGGCAATTTGTATATTTGTAAATCTGTTGCTCAACTATAACTATAAACAACACATATAACTAATGTTAGTTCAGTAATTCATTTATCTATTCAATAAATATTTTTTGAGCAACGGTGCGTCAGTCACTAGTATTCTAGAATGTGAGGTTAAAGTGATGAACAAGACAAACATGGTCCAATCTCATAACTTTTATATCCTGGTTACAAATATGATATTTAATGATTTTATATTTGATTGCCACTATCAAAAGCCACTACAAATGCTGCCCTAACACTCTAAAATCTTTCATAAGGATTGTTCTTCAGGTGTTCCAAACCCTAGCTTAATATATTTTAATAAGTCCAAATGGGTTTAACACTATGACAGAAAGTTCCAGTTATCCCCCAATATCCATCTTTCCCTGTTTTTAGCAAAAGAACTGCTGATTTTTAGCTAGGTTCATGTCTACTTGGAAAAAGATTCTTAGTCTTGGTGCCATAAGACTAAGCTCTGGCAAAAGCATGTATGTGGAAGTAGAGTGAGCAACTTCTAGGAAGTGCCACTGAATGTAGAGAGTACGCCCATCTTTGTCCCCTTTTCTCGTTAATTCTCTAGCTAGAATGCAGCATTAATGCTTGGAGCTCCAAGGGCAGTTTTGTTTGTTTGTTTGTTTTTTGTTATTGTTGCTGTTAATCATGAGAGGCTACCCTCCTCTTTCTGCTCCCTTAAACTCTACTCTGTTACAAGTAGAGTAATAAGATGGGAGGAGACTGGATCCTGGACAGGGTATGTCACCTCAGGCTTGGATGGATGACCATTTAAAAGCGAATGAGAAATGCTATAGACACAAAAAGCAGATTAGTGGTTTTCAGGGACTGAAGGGTGAGCAGAATGTGAATGGCTGCCAGTAGGTACAGGATTTCTCTTTGGCTCATGAAAACATTATAAAATTTAGAGAGTGGTGCTGGTTACACAATGCTGAACACACTAAATCCACTGGATTGTACACTTTAAAAGGTTATACAAAAAAAGAATTTTATAGTATGAGAATTATATCTCAAAAAAGCTATTATAAAAAAAACTTGTGCCTTATATCACCTTATTAGTTTAATATGATCGTAGAGAATTTGGATACATTTTACTGTGACAGAAAACTAATTGTACAGCATATTCTTTGGAGACTCAAATTTGTCTGAATCTATTAGTTTCCTACTGTGCATTAACATGTTTGTATATATTAGAGAAAATGGAAATGACAAGAGATGGCGATCTTTCTTCCATGGTTTAAAATCTACTGAGGAAAGATGTTATTCATGAATTAACTGACACCACAAACCATTAATCTCCCAGGGCTTTTGTGAGGATTTCATTATATAATTGGAAGTTATCTGAAAACTGCTATATAACAAAAGGCATGACTAGGAAAAAAAAAAGTTGCCAAAATACATTATAGGCTGGAATTTGTCTTTTAGCCTGTTGGTAGTGGTGCCTTTGATATCTTTATAACTGAACGGATATCTGGTTTGAAATTGTGCTTACAAAAACCCAAAATGTTAAAACCTCTAAATAAAGTTTTATCCTTGTTAAAAAGGTATAAAACAAAAGTAATGATTACAAATATTTCTGGTGTCAAATAGATATAGAAACAACATTAAGCAATCCATTTTTGGAGTGGGGATTTACGTGTTTTAAACTAAAATGTATAGATCCTTACGTTTAATATTTTGACTCTTAGATATCACTATCCTTAAACATGCCACTCCAAATTATTCAAAACATTAACATTTTATTAAAAATGTCTGTTGTGCTCATATGATTGGCAACAATAACTTCCAACTATAAATGAGTATATTATAGGGAGATTCTCCAAACCCTTTTTCGTGGGTGGTATTATCATGTCATAATTTTCCTAAGTTGACATTCAGCCACATTAATTAATAAAGCTTCAAAAATAATAATGCTCATCATAAAAGTTGTTGTGTTATAGATACCTACACATTTGGGAAGAAATTAAAATTATAAACGATAATTTCCAGCATAATATCATGATCTTTTCATTAGTGGAGTTGGTTATGCTGGGAAATCTGTAAGAACCTGTGAATGTTCACAGGATTGGTTTAACCTTTATGGAAATTATTTGGTAGCTATAGCAACATTTATTTTCATCTCACTTCAACTGTTGCAAGAGGTCAGATAAGCTTTGGAGCTTCAGTTCTGCAGCTGCCATCATGACTGTTACATCGTTTTCCCTCCCTATTCTCAAAGTATAGAGCTGTATTTGGACCTCATAGTCCCTTTCTAGCTTACTCTACATATTGGCTACTTGAATAACCCCCTGGAAAATACCCAGTATTCCTTATTCTTTTCCTTTTACCATTTTCTTGGCAATTACCAACACAGAGGTAGAAGTAAGGTATATACCAGTACCTCTCAAACTTAAAAGCACATACCTCTTAAACGCACATACAAATCATTTGGGATTCTTAATAAACTATAGATTCTCAATGATAGTTCTAGACTTGCTAGAAATGCAGCATCTCAGGCCCTGTCCTGGAATTATGGACCAGATTCTTCATTTTAACAATTAACAATATCAGCAAGGTTTTTAAGCCATGGGTTCTTCACCTCTAAGATGGGGTAGTCATAGATCATGTACCCCACAACCTCTGTCTCCTCTTTAATCTCCCACTCTAATCCTCCCCACCTCAATTAGATGATGTCCCATAAAATCCTCTCTTCTAAGCTTTGAAAAAGAAAGCTGCTCTTCCTAAATGTTTGCTTCCTATTTTGCTCTTCTACCACACAACTAGCCCTATGCATTGCTCATGTTTCATCATCATTATCATTTCTTAACAGTTACCTACCCATTACATTCCTAATAGCCATGAAAGTGAAATATTTCCAATCCCCTCCCTTTTTCTGTATCTACTTCTCTCTCCTGCTATGACATAATTTGCTCATACATTTTTAAGTGGATTAAAGTTATTCCTGTTAACAACTTCAATTTTCCTATCTCCATTTAAATAATGTATGTGTACCTTCATCTATTCCTAATATATTACTTTATTTCCAAGAAAGTACTCTCTCTCCTTCTTGTATTCTTGTTTTCATCTTCTCTTGCCTGTCCTAAACACATCTTTTATGCTTTTTCTAATGACAATCAATTTCCCATTCTCCATTTGATCATTCCTTTCAGCCTATAATTTCAAGCTTTACCTTTCCTGGAGAACTTTGCGCTTGATCCGCCTACCTCTTCAAGCTTCTATCGTTTATTTTTCTTTTGTGTGGGCAGTCTACAACACTTACTTTTTATACCTAACGATATGTTGTTTACCCTAATAACTATAATGGCACTCTTTATTGAGCATCTCCAATAGTGCCAAAACATCAAATCACATTCTTTTTAATGTCATCATCACCCTCAAATAATTCACAGCAGGTGTACTTGTTGACTACTTCCTTCTTGAAATTCTCTTATGCCAGGGATTCTGTCACTGCCTTCTTATTTTTTCGTTTTAGTTTTGTTTTTCTTTTTTAATATTCTGATGATTACAGCTTGTGGGTTTTGCTTTGCTTTTTTCTCCTTCCCAGTATCTTTAAATATAGGCAGATTTGCAGCACGTCTACCCTCAGCACCAAGCACAAGGCCAAGGGGCATAGCTGTGCTCGGGGATTTTTGAATGAATACGTGAATCAGTGTATGACTATATTTTGTGATCTCTCCTATTTCTACATCTTCCATATCCGAAATTACCCTCATACATATGGCTTAAGTTACCATCATCTCTATGGGGAATATTTCCAAATAAGTATTTCTAGATCTGCCTGTACTCCCCAGTTCAAGTGCTATTTCCCAACTCCGTGCTACATGTTTCTACTTACCTACTGCACAATTACCCTGAAGTCAAAATATCCAGAACAAAATTAAAACCCACTCTCCTTGTTGCTGTTGCCAAAACCCACTCTACTCTCTGTATTCTCGCTGTTACTGACACTTCTAACTTGTCATTTTTTTCAACTTCATTGAGATACAACTGACATGTAATATTATGTAACTTTAAGGTGTAAAATGTGTTGAATTGAAAGACTTTTGTGCCACAGTAAGGGTACCACTATAGCCTTAGTTAACACCTCCATCATATCACAAAATTGCCATTCCTTTTTGTGGTAAGATCATTTAAGATCTACTCTCTTAGCAATTTTCAAGTGTATAATACAGTATTGTTAACTATAATTACAATGCCGTGCATTAGATCCCCATAACTTATTCACTTTCTAACTGGAAGTCTGTATTCACTGACTGACATGTTACTGTTTCCCCTACACTGCAAGCCCCTGCTAATGGCCAGCCTACCCTTTATTTCTATGAGTTCAGCTTTTTAGACTCTACATGTAAGTGAAATTGTACAGTATTTGTCTTTCTCTGATTTATTTTACTTAGAATAATGTCCTCAAGGCCCATCCGTATTGTCACAAATGGCAGGATTTCCTTCTTTCTCATGACTGAATAATATTCCATTATACAGATATAAATAAATCTTTATCCATTCTTCCATTGATGGACATTCAGGTTGTTTTCATATCTTGGCTATTGTGAATAATGCCACAATGAAAATGGAAGTTCAGATATCTCTTCAAGATCCTGTTTTCATTTTTTTTTAATATATAAACCCAAAAGTGGAATTGCTGGATCGTAATTTTAATTTTTTTGAGGATCCTCCGTACTATTTTCCAAAGCAGTTGTACCAATTTACATTCTCATCAATAGCACAAAAGGGTTCCCTCTTCTCAACATCTTCACCAACACTCGTAATCTCGTTTTTTTGAGTGTAGCTATTCTAACAGGTATGAGGAGATATCTCATTGCAGTTTTGATTTGCATTTTCCTGATGATTAGTGATGTTGAGCATCTTTCCATGTGTCTATTGTCCATTTGTATGTCTTTCTTGGAAAAAAAATGTCCATTTTTAACCAGATTGCTTCTTTTTTTGTTATTGCGTTGTATAAATTCTTTATTTATATATATATGTATATATATATATATATGTGTATATATATATATATGTATGTATATATATATATATATATATATATATATATATATATATATATATATAAAGTAATATTAAACCCTTCTCAGCTATATGGTTTGCAAATATTTTCTCCCATTCCGTAGGTTACCTTTTCATTTTGTTGACTGTTTCTTTTCTGTGCAGAAACTTTTTAGTTTGATGTAGTACCATTTATTTATTTTTGCCTATGTTGCTTGTGCTTTTGGTGTTATGTTTGAAAAAGAGTTGTCAAAATCAATGTCAAGGAGCTTTGTAGTGAACAAAAGGGAAGGATTCAGGTATGCTCTGTTAGGAGGTTATTAGCATGGAAAAGCTGAAGGTGGGTTAACCAGAAGCAGGGCACCCTATGTGACTGATTGGGGAGCAGTTTTGGCTTTCTCTGGTTGGTTTTGAGTTGGAAGGAGGAGACAAAAATTAAGAAAGTTGGTAGTCACTCACTTGAAAATATCCTGAAAGTCCTGGACTTTCCTAACCACTCTGAGCAAATTGATGCAGAGGTTCTGGTTTGGATTCCTAGGCTTGTTGGTCAGAGTTCTAGTGTCAAATATGGTCTGGTCATTGTCCATTTGTTTATTAGTCTCTCATATCTCATTTTTCTCCTCCAATCACAGGGGAATTCCTCAGCTTAGCTACTAAGCTGAGACATTTATAACATATTAATGAATATTTGTTAATACAACAAAAATATAATTGGCATAATAGCAATTATTATGTGGTTATAAATACATAATAAAGTTGTAATTTTTATGAATTGAGTTTTATGTACCAAAGTATATTATTTTTAATATTGAAAATATTTTTATTGAACATTCTTATTTCTTCTAGTAGTCAACTGCTCAATATGAAACTTATTTATACTGTATTAAAGATAATTCAGTTAGTGTCAAGACATAAGTTTATTTCCCATGATTCTATGAGGTAAAATATCTTTCTTTCAACTACTTAAATACTAGGTTTCTTTATTTCTCAAATAGAAAAACTCATGAATATTTGCATACTTCTCTACCCTTTCTACTATGTAGGCTGGGCACTATTAAATAAAAGAGATTTAGCCAGACACCATGCAAGGATTTAGCCCTGAATCCATGTGTAGGCTATCCTGACAACTGCCTATCAAAAATAGAGGGAAAAAAAGATATTTTACTTTAATATGATTCCTATAATCTCTTATTTCACTAGCATAGCAGATGTATTACACTTGCCCAGTTACTGCAGTGCTTCTCAAACTTCAGAGTATATCAGAATGGCTGAAGAGCTTGGTTGTACACAGATATCTGGACCCTGTCTCCATAGTTTCTGATTCAGTAGGTGGCGACTGGAGTCCCAAATTTTGAATTTCTAATAAGATCCTAGGGGATGCTGCTGCTGCTGATAGAGCACCCTACTTTGAGAACCACTGGAGTCAATACTTACTAACAGAATCACACTTACCTGGTCTTGCCCTCTTAAGGTTCTCAATCTAATAAAGACTCTGTTTTAAGAATAAGTTTACACAAGCAGAATAAAAACAGAAGGACACAAGTAGATTGGTTAGTAAAATAGAAACATGCCCATGTAAGCTACTTACGTTTTTAATAATCAAATCTGATTAAAATGTATAAAATAAAACCCAAATGGAAGTAAAACCCAGTTGGCTAAGTGCATCATACCAATCACTTACTCTAGGGTACTTATAATGTTTCTTTTTTTTTTTTTTTTTTTTTTAATTACAAATTAGAATCATGCATCAAACACTGTTCTATAATCTGTTTTTATCACAGTGCAGTCTATCACAATCATGCTCTGTTCTGTTACAGTGTGAGTTCCACAAGGGCAGGGATCTTTGCTCCCTTTTTTTGATAGATCCCAAGTTCTTAGAACAGAGCCTAACACGTAGAAGTTGCTCCTAAACGTTTGCACGTGTCTCACTATTTCTTTTGGTTAAGAGGAAAGATATGAATGGTTTTACAGCTTTAGATTGGCATAACCAAATGACCTCCAGAAAGACTGGACCAGTCTCTCCTCCCACCAGCCCTGTGTGCTTGTGCTTATTTCCCTCCCTCCTAAACACTCCTGCATCTATCTGCCAATAGTAACATTTACTGCTACATGTGTTTACCATATGTTGTTTTACAAATTTTAACATCTCTAAAATCAGGATGCATACCCAATGGAATAATTTAGCTTTTTTTTTCCTTTTGTAGAGCTCTATAAAATAATGATTTGTCTTTATAATCCATGGTGTTTTAGCAAAAAATAAAAATCCAGTGACACATAAAGCCTAGCGCTGCATTTGTGAACACTAGTCATAATTACTTCAAAAGCTATCTAATGCTATTAAACATTTTGAAAGATCACTGGAACACTATGTGCTGAATGTCACAGATTGCTGATTAACTTCCTAAGAAGTATCCTGCTTTCCATGTGCTTACTGAGGAATCAGAAACAAGAGGACCTGTCTTAATTACCACAAATCAGTATTACTTGTATTTAAAAGAGACAGGAGAGAAAGAGAACATGCCACCAGATTTAGATTAACAAAAACCTTTTATAAAGGAAACATGTATTAAGAAATAAATGAAAACGTGAATATAGATGCAACCAAACCCTGTAATTTTTCCATGGGAAAAAATGTATAAAATCTTTAAGAGAATCTTACTGAATTTATCTGCCATATGCTATAGCATGGTGGTTTTACTCTCAAATATTAAAATAACATACCAGATAAAATTATTGTTGTATATTTTTTCACTATTACATAATTTTCAACATTTTAAAACTTTAGAAGCAAATATTTCTCCAGTCAATTACTTAGAAATAAAAAGGATGAAATGGTGTGGAGGGCTTCATAATGAATATGCATCAGAAGAGTCAACTTTATCAGCAATATATACAAAGATATTAAAATTGGATAAAATTTTTGCCACAAAGCTGAAAACATCTTATTTGAATGCAATATTAAATTATTTCCTAAGTCACAGTTTCTCCAAATGGGGATACAAAGAGTTCATACCTCATTACAAGGACTAACCAATATAATGCATGTAAAATGTGTAGAAAAGTTAGGGCTCAGAACAAGTATTCAACGAATATCAACTATGACAATGACATTGACAATTAAAATATTTAGAAAATAAATCTATGCAGCTACTCTAAGGTTTAATTTCTATTTTCACTTTTACTTCTATAATTAACAGGATTCATAGCAGTAGTGGTATAATTGCCCACCTTCATAAACATGAATATAGAAAAAAATATTGGCTTCCTTTTCATTGCTGGGGAAGGGGGAAGGAATGAAAATATGTATATGTACATCAAAGATTATATCTCTATTCACCTCTGCAAAGGTTTGACTACTCAGAAATTTTTCTCATTGAGAAAAGGGAAACACAGTTTTGTTATTTTTGCTTGGATTTCAACAGTCCATTAGAGACTCCTGTGAGAGAATATGGTGAGACTGGGGTTTGAGGCAAGAGGGAGTGCCTCTGAGGGAAATGTTGGGAATATGGGAGAGAATCATTGCAGATTACAAGAAGGTTGAAGTACAAATGCCAAGTGACTGAACATGGGGGCATTCCCAGAAAGCACCCGCAAGAGCTAAGGGAGGTCTCCTAAGAAAGGAGAGAATCCTCTTTCCTGAAAGTCAGACCTAGGGGAGAACCAAAGTAAAGGTCATTGAGGAAGTTTAGTCATTTTCCACCTGATCATTAGTCTTTGTTGGAGTGAGAATCTCCAGTCATCCACTTGTCACCTGGAGAGATTGTTTCTTCTTTAACACAGCACCCTACCCACTGACTGTGCGGGAGGAGTGACACCCTTCATGACTTAGTTCAGTACTTTGTTCATTACTCCCAAAAAGCATCTACTTCCTAAAGACCTGCAACTTGAGTAAAGGTGGTTGGAGTCCTGGTTATCTATTGGCATAGTAGTATAGGATAGAACTGCTGCATCTGTACATGAACAATGGAAGGTAGGTAATAATGTAGTTATTACAATACTATAGTATTTCTGTGCATTAAAGCTGTCAGTTCAGTAGGAATCAATTTAGAATACAAAGGATGAACACTTCATAATCTAGAGCAAAAAAATTAAAATGAACATTCAAAAGTAAATATATTGGAGACATTTCCTTAGATACAAATGTTAAGAGTGTTTTGTCAATTCTCAAGATGGGCTATATAATGGGAGTTAATGAAAAACACCACTCCGATTAGCTCCACTGTAAAAGATTTTGCTCTTAGGAGTATGTGTGTAATCCCATGAACATACACATCCTTTGCAGGAGTCTGTGTTTAACTAGGGAACAAATATTTGTACTTAAGAATAACTATAACATATATATTTATGTATGTGCAAAGGAACACACATGTGTACATTATTTATCATTGTACTTAAGTTAAATAAGTATTAATTTATATAGATAGTGTTTATTCTAAGGCTTGGTCAAATGCCAAGTTTAAAATACAGGCAATATTAAAGGTATCTTTAGTGAATACTTTCTGAGCAGAGAGGCCAGATAAAATAAACAGCATGCCAACAAAATAATTCCTGAAGAATTCTTCTCTGAGTGTTCTACATGTTAGACATGTATTATACATAAACACCTTTAGATAGTCAATAAAATATTCAGAGGTATCCCTGCTATTTCCTTAATGAACCTTGAAGAGATGATATCATACTGTATTATTGTCCATTGTTCACTTTATAGAAAACCTTATTTTTTTCCTACTTAGGTCAATTGTTACTGTTAATAGACAGAAATATATTTTAAAACACCACCAGCACTTCATATATCATTTGTGATGTTAGCCGTGTTTTCCTAAGACTAGCAAAATGTACCAAAAATGATTGACTGCTAATTTTCTTTCATGATACATTGACAAACCAAAAGTTGAAATCATATAGTATAGGATATGGTTAAATATTAAAGACTTTATTGTGCGCACTAGTCCATATTCTTCAAACCAGGATCTAAATTGCCGAATAGGATTATGTATATGAATTGGACAGTGAATTGAATTATTATTAGCTTAAATCCATTCTAAATATTTGGATATAAAGGAATATAAAACATATTATGCCCTCAATTTAAAATGTCATTCAGAATTATAAATTAGCATATATGATATTATTTACAATCACAGAGGTCAGTATACAAAATTAATCATAATGAAATTGGTATCCATTGTTTTGGCAAGATTATTCTGCTGTGAAAAACCTGGATGGATTGGGATTGACATATATACACTAATATGTATAGAATGGATAACTAATAAGAACCTGCTGTATAAAAAAATACATAAAATTCGAAAAGAAAAAACTGGCTGGATCAGAGAAAGAGAATGCCTCAGACTGAGAAAGAAAGTAAGTAACCAGCAGGAATGGAGATGCAATGACTTCTGTCAAAGATGCTGTAGGTGAGAAGCTCCCAATGGTCTCTGAAAAACTATTATTAGAAGTGAGGTGACAGAAAACAAGTCTTAAACACCTGCCTAGTCTTTAACACTGACGGAGGGGGGGAAGGGCAAGGAGGAAGATCAAAATCATAGTTAAAAGCAAAAAGTGGGCAAAGAGAAGATACGAACACATATAACCTCCCCCATTACAGAGTACCAGCCCGTCTAAGTGGGAAAGGGGAAAAGCCATAACTCTGAACAAAGTTAAAAATGTTTGTTGCTATAGTATATAATGGCATATTAATTATACTGAATGAAGAACATTTTATATGTAAAAGTGACTAAAAAGTCTTGGGCCCTGGCTTAAATTCCATTTAGCAGTAAAGAACTAGTCCCACAGATTAATCATAACAGAAAAGGAAACAAAACATACTAAAGTTGCTTTAGGATGATATCCCTTGAGCACGGACCATTCATGATGATTACAGAAATAATTCATGCTTAGAGAACTACTCAAGAGCGAAAATATTATAGAGTTGCAATAACTAAAGTAGGGGAGAATTCTATAAAGCTAGGGAAAGTCAACAGTATAACAGAAAAGTCAAGAAATAAGGACAGTAAAAAGAAGTTAGGGGTTTGTGGGGAAAAAAGTTGTCATGATGATGATGGAGAAAGAGATTTTTGTTCAACAGTGCAAATGGGGAAAAGAGACAGGTGGACAAGAAATAGAGGCAATAGAAATACATATATTTGAAAATGTTGGCAGTAAAATAGGGAAATAATAGACTATTTAATAGAATGGCCTATGCCAAATACTAAATTAGTAGCATTGATAAAAGAATGCAAATCCTTCCCTAATTTCCCTTACTATTCAAACTAATAGTTTTTCTTGTATCATATTTTTCATTATTCCTGCTATTCATATAAAGGTTAAATGCCAAAAAAAAATGTGTCTAGATTAAAGATCTTTTTCCTACAAACGAATATATATTCAGGACTTAGGGATTTCAGCAACTCTAAAGAAATTTCAACTGGCTTTCTTAGAAATCAGATTTTACGGAAGCCTATTCTGTTCATCTATAATTCATTTTTGCCATCTTAAGTTCTATTCATCAGAAAACGTGTGAGATGTTAAAAGCTTATTGTTTTATGCCAATAAGTTTGGGTGATTTATTGCACAGAAATAAGAGAACTAATATAAAGCAGATGGAGAGGTAAGCAATCAAAAAATACAACACAATGTGAAAACTACCATAATGGTGCAATGGGAAAAGAGAAATAGGAAATCAACTCTGTCAGGAAGAATCAGGGAGGTGGCATCTGGATTGGATAGAAGTTGAAAAACAAATAGGAACTATTCCAGGTGTAGAAATGGAAAAAGGCTTTCTAGGTAGAAAAATCACATGTTAAAGGGTATGGCAATCTGAGGAAGTAGTGTGATTCAAAAATGACAAGAAGTTTGTTGTACCGGTTGTTGACATGCAGGTGGAGCCTGGCAAGAAGATTTGAAAAAGTGCCCCACAGTTCATGCATTTTTGTAAATGACTAAGCATGTGCAAGAGGTAAAATTCTCAAATTGATTACTTGGTTCCAGGAAATACATTTCCTCTCAACCATACATATTTTCTCCAGCACACATCTCTTTGTCTAAGAACATATTTCCAAAGACTCCCTGATTTTCCTTCAGTAAAATCCCATTATAGAAAAATCCTTTGCATTCCAGGATGGCTACATTCCTTTGGCACAGTTTAGATTTTTTAATCTAATGCTTAAACAGCACATCCTACGCACTAGCATATTTCTTAGTGTTTTGAACATATTAACTCATTCAATCTTCATAAAAACCATGCAAGTTAGATATTGTTAGTATTGTCATTTTACAGATAGAAAACTGAGATGTGGATAGGTTAATTGATTTGCCAAGATTCCCCAGCTAGTGCGTAGTGGAGCTTGGATTCCTACCTAGGCAACTGGCCACTGTATTATACTGCCTCTCTGTTACACTGAGATTTCAGCAAAGAACACCTCATCTATGTCATTTTCACAAATGAACCTCTCCATGAGTACTCAAATTTCCCATGTTGAAATAACACATTTTATACAGTTTCCCAAATGTGTTTCATGAAATATTAACCCTAGGAGATACTTGGTGGGAAATGGTCAAATAAGTCTGGAGAACCCTGGTCACCATGATATTTTCTTGGAGGTGTACAACAGATGTTCATATTTTTAAAGCTCTGAAAATTCCTATAAAAACAAAGTCTGTTTAATTATTTTTAAAAAATATTATGACATATTTCATTCTGTTGTGTTATTTTCAACTGTTTTCAGTCTTATTTGGGGTTATTATGCTTCTAATTGCTCTTAACACCTCACTGAACAACTCTTTGAGAAGTGTTAATCAAGGATGAAATAACTGAATCTTTTACTCATTAAAAATAGGCTTAACCACTACAAACACTACTCTACAAGGAAAAGCATCCACACTAAGGATGCACTCTGGCTCTGAAAAATCACATTTATCATGGAGGTAGTTACAATTGACAAAATGCTTTCACCAGCAAATAGAACTTCCTTACTCTCTCTTTTGCTAATGGAGATTCCCTTATTTTATTTCTTCACTTTCTTCTTATTCCTAGGTCCTATAATAAATCTCATCCCACGATTATTCCTGAACCTCTTCCCTGCTTTAGGCCCTTCCAAAGCACTGCGCCTCACTCAATCACCACATCTCAACCTCCTTCTAATAGTCAGAGGATTGGAAGCCAAAGTGGAAAAGTGTAGTCATAGAATCTTGAGATGAAGTAAAAATTAAGATGAACCTAAGCATCTTTTAGTTGAATCTTTACCCAGGTAAAAATGAAATCACTGAAACTTACAAGAGGTTAAACGATTTTGAAGTCAAGAGCAGTCATCCCTGAAAATATAGATCCCTTAAACTGTAACTTGCTTAATAAATAATATCCTGTAACCCGCCTTCACTGACTAATTGTTTTGCAAATTCCATACCCTCCAAGCTTCACCTAGCTTAGACAAAACATCACAAGAATACTTTAACTGCCCTCTGTAGATAACACTTCAGACATAATGGATCACTAAAGTAACAGCTGCTTAAGTTGTTTTTCAGGAACAGGGAGCTAGTCTTGCACAGTTCAAACCAGTCAATATCAGAGACCACTCAACTGAACCTACGTGAATGTTCGTTGGATGACTTTTTGACCTCAGAGGGCCAAAAACTCCACCCTCAGATCACGTCAACACCACCATTTTCTGAACATGTGTCCCATGAAGAAGCATATATCAGATACACCCGAGGAGAACATAGATTACTTCACCTTTTCCTTGCCTCCAATCATCTTTCCCCACACCTCAGACAACCCTGCTTCTTTATCCCACAGATGTCCCAAGCCCCTCACCTTTGGGAAGACAGACTGGAGACTTGTTTCTCCATCTCCTTGCTGGACTGCCTTGTGAATAAACCCTTTCTCTGCTGCATACCTTGGTATCTCAGAGTTTAGCTGGCTGCGCATCAGGCAAACAGACCTGGTTTGGTAACAAAGTGCCTAGGGTCATAGATATAATAAGAAATTGACCTCGTTTTGAAGCAGTCATTTTCTGATTGCTGACTCAATACCCAAGGGGTCTATGTTATAAGCAATAGAAAAGAGGAAGGGAGATAAAATGGTATTCTGCCTCTTGTGTGGGACTGTGCAGTTCACCTAAGCCAAATGGCAACTCCACTGTTAGGACTTGTACTACTAATGTTCTCACCACTCTCCCAATACCAAGAGCCTCACAGCTAAAGTCCCTGCTTCCACCATGGCACAGGCATGCAAGGATAGGAGTGGAGGGTTACCGATTAAAAAATGGGTCTCTACCACACCGTAGAGCTGAATTAAAGCCCTTCTTCATCCTCTTGGCCAAAACTCCCGGTATAGTTACACAACCTGCACTACTGTACATGTTAGGAGGAAGAAAAAGGGGAAATGAGGGAGAGGAGTATGTGGAGGGCATAAGAGGAAAGAGAGGACAGAAGGGAGGGGAAAGTCTGGTCTTTACTATCTTCTCTATCCTGAACTCATAATTAGAAAACACAAAACCTCACTGAGTTCTTCCATTCTTCTTTGAGTTTGGTGAGCATCTTTACGGCTGTTACTTTGAGCTCCTGATCTGGTAAATTGCTTATCTCCATTACATTTATTTCTTTTTCTGACTTTTTTTCTTTTTCTTTCATTTGGAAGGTATTCTTTTGTCTCCTCATTTTGCCTAACTCTTTGTGTTTGTTTCTAGGTATCAGGTAGAGCAGCTATGTCTCCCAGTCTTGAAAGAGTGACCTTATGTAGAAGGTGTCCTGTGGGGTCCACTGGTGCAACTCTGGTCATCAGAGCCAGGTCCTCCGGGGGTATCCTCTGTGTGGACTGCATGTGCCCTCCTGTTGTGAATGGGCTATTGCTGCAGGTGCACTGGAAGATAGGGTTGGACCCTCAGACTACTGGCTGTAAGGCCCACCATGACTGCTGTGGGCACGCTGGTAGTCAGGGCCACCTTGTGGCCTGCCTATGGCTCAACCACAACTACGGTGGGTGTGCTGGTAGATGGGCTGGCCCCCATCCTGCTTGTCTGTGAGGCCTGGCTACAACTCCTATGAGCACTCTGGTGGGTGGTTCTTTCCCCCCAGAGTCAGAGCCACTTTGGAGGGGCATCAGTGTCAGCCAGGGCCTCCTGCCAAGTGGGGCAGTGTGGAAGTCTGCTTTGGAGGGGTGCACAGTGTTAGCTAAGTTGATGAAGAGTGAAAGAAATGTCACCTGCCAGCACTGGGCCACTTAGATTGAAAGAGAGTAAAAAAAAAAAAAAAAAAAAAATGGTGCCCACCAGTGCTTCTGTCCCCAGAGGAAGTTCTACCAGATCCCTCCCCCTCTGGCACACACCCTGACGTTAGTCAGTAAATCCCCTTCTTGCATGACCCAGCTGCTTTTCAAGCTTCTACCTCTGCATTGAGACTCAGAGTGAGTGAGTTTGTGTGCAAGCCCTTCAAGAGCAGAGTCTCAAGAAGGGCTTCCCATAGCAGCCCTCCAGACCTCCCAGACATAAGTCCCACTCGTTTTCAAAGACAGATGGTACGGTGGCTTATCTTCCCAGTGCATGTCCCCTGGGCTGGAGAGCGCAATGTGGGGCTTGGGTCCCTCGCTCCTCAGGGGGGCTTCTGTGGTTTTAACATCCCTCCACAGTTCTGACTGTCCTGCATCTCTGCCCTTTTTACCTGTCTGCGTGTGGCTTTTTTTCTTTATGTTTGTAGAAAACCTGTTCTGTGAGTCTTCAGGTTGTTCTCAGAGACTATCAGGATTATAGCAGTGTAGACATGCATGATAAATGCCCACCCTGAGAGCACTGTATCTAACAATTCTATGGTTAGGTTGTAGAGTATTATTTAGTGCCTACATCTCTATGTATTAAGTAGCAGTATAATTATTACCACACTTCCAGAATCCTATAATAGGTGGCATTCCCTGAGTGCTTATATGCCAGGCACAAGGCTGAGCAGCACCCTTGTATCATCTCACTGAGTCCCATGACAATGCCATATGTTAGGAACTATATGAAGCCCATTTAGAGGATAGGGAGACTAAGCCTTAGAAAGGACTCATATTTTATACAAGGCCACTCACTCCCCTTTAGTAAATGTCTAAATTTGGACTTTAGTTGATATAACTGCAAACCTGAAGTTCATGAGCTCATGCCTTCTTGGACCTTCTTGAGATCCATCAAAATAGCCCTGAACTTTCCTGGTCCAGGCTTGGACCCAGCTCTTCCTCCAGTAATTTCTTTTTCTCATATTCTTATCTTTATCTTTCTGTGTTTCATTCTGAGTGATTTTCTAAAATTTATCTTCTAATTTATTAGTTTTCTCTTTGATTTTCTCCATCTATGTTTTAACCCATATTTCTAAAATTCAAATTGTTATGAATCAGCATTTTGAGAAGTTCTGTAAATTTTAAAGCACCAGCACATTTCTCTATACTATCATTGACAAATTGGAAAACGCAGAAGAATATATGTTACCATTCACAATAGAAAAAATAGTTATAAACTATCTGGTCATTAATTGAATATAGAATGTTTACAGACTTTATGAAGCAAATTATAAACTCTATTGAATGATATTAAAGAAAACCTGAATAGAGAAATATATTAATGAACACAATTAACATTGTTAATATCTCAATTGCCCCTAAATTATTCACTTTATTCTTTGGGCTTATTTCTTCAATAATATTTAAAATGGATTCTGAGTCCAAGCAAATGTGTTACAGATGAGTTTTTTAGAGCACTGCATTCTGTTAGCTGAGGAATGCTCTTATTCTGTGGTCGTATGTATGTGGGATACACAGATTAATAAGTGAAAGAAATATCACAGAGGTATAAGAAAGCACAAGTATAAGGGGACTTTCTACCTAAGTCTTTGTAACACAATAATTTAAGAAGGTAAAAATGAATTTTAAGTTGAGACTGAATAACGCCAGGAGAGAATACAACTGACAAGTTTAGGTGGAAAGCTTACATTCCAGTATGTTCCTTTTCTATACAATGAAAATATACAAAAATAATAAACTCTCTTCCTCTGTGGACACTACTCATCCATCACCACTCATTCATTCACTCCCCGTCTGCTGCTCAGCCCTGTTTTAAGGATTAGGCACACCATGGAGAATAAATGCTTTAGTTGGCCACCCTGGCAGGTGAAGGGAGTCATTTACTGCAGTGTGAAGAGTGTCTAGCAGTGTCTGTGGCACTGTAGGGGAAGGAGCGATGAACACAGGAAGAAGCAGGCAGATGTCAAATCAAACCACCAAAAAGCCCTCCGCTGCAAGCAACATCAACTGTTCCCTTTAAAAGTTCTTTCTTCCCTGCTTATCCTCAGGCTGAATCTCACCAGACATGTTTGGTATTCTATAACAATTAGAGCAGAACTGTTCATCCTTCTGTTTTCATTCACTGGCTGATAACTTAGCAATATAAAAAGAATTCCCTTTGTACTAAAATGTAATGAATAGTCCCTAAACGTAAAAACATTTTTTTTCTTTCTCACAAAATGTGAACTATCATCCCACATTTTATCAGCCTGTCTTCTAAATAGTAGCTGTGATAAAAATATATTGGCTAGTGAGGCTACAGGATTTTTGTGTGTGTGTTTCATAATATATTTTGTTGTTAGGGTGACTTTTTATTTAGTTCATGGTATAGCTAAATCCATCTAACCATTGGTAATAAAACCTGGATATTTTAATTGATTAATGGCCCAAAATTATGATAGAAAGGATATAATGCTGGAAAACAAAATAAAACAAACAATGGAAACCAATCAACAAAATAAGCAAAGAAGAATCATGAGTCAGCTGACCCAGGGTCAATGCACTGGGAGAAAATAATTCAATTTTGTGTATATATACGATTCAGAATTTAATAATTTACTAGCTATGATAATATTTGATTTACAATTACTTTTGCTAAACATTTTCTTCTCATTATGAAGTTGTAAAAAAAAAAATCAATTCACCCTTAAGGAAACTTCCTGTCCAATTTAACACTTAACAGCGTTAGCTGATAATCCTCTGGGGAATGGTGGACTTGCAGAGATTGAAATAATGGAGTTAGAGATATTCAGATCAACAATTCAATGCCAGTCTCTTGGCTCAAAATCCAGACCCTTATTCTAAATATAAGATATCCAGTCATCATAAATCTATTCATTGGTCTGGAAATAACGAGGGACTGCTTTCTGTCAAGAACTGTTCTAGATGCACTGTGAATAGAATACACAAAGATCACCGTCCTAGTGGAAGATGTACGATAGCAGGCGGAACAGACAATAAACACTAAATATAATGCATGAGTAAATCATGCAGTATGGTGAGAAGTGCTAAGAAAAACGGACAGTGCAGGGTATAGGAGATTGGGAATCCTTGGTTTGAGAATGAAAGTTGCAGGGAAAAAATAATTCGAGGATCTCTGGTCATCATAAATCTGTGGATTCTGTATTTCATACAGTTACATACATAAAAGTGGCCTTATTTGAATGAAGACTAGATGATTGGTGTGTATGCACACGTGAATCTTCTCTGGGGAGATGATCTATTGTTTTCATCAGACTCTGGAAGGGATCATGTTCCAAAACCATGTTAAAAATCTGTTAACTACTATCCTTTCTTGTAAATTGCAAGGGACGCCAAGCAGGAAATACAAGTGATTAGAAAGTTATTTTATTTAATTCTTGCTATATACCGTATTTCTTTTAACTGAAAATTCTACAGCTAGCATTAGTTTGGTTAACATAATTTTGGTTAATATCTAAAAGTACATTTTTTACTGGGAGACATAAAATTGTATTATTTGAGAGTCGGTCCCCAGTTTTTCAGTCATTATCACTAACAGCAAAAACTATACTACTTGATGAACACATGTAAATATGCATCAGCATCTCAATGAAAAATCTTCAACTCTAGGTAGAAGGCCCTGATCAAACAATAGAAACTCATCCAGTTCAACAGCATTTCAGTGACAACACATAAAAATACAAAATCAATCCATTTAACAAATTTAAATGCACTTTCTTTAATTTATTAATACATGATAGAAACACCTTTGAAAATCAAATTCCATTTGTCAAAGCCAATTATGATATAGTCTAAGCAAAGGGATATACAGATTTTGTGAAGGGTACTTTGGTCCTTTGTAATCTAAATGATTTATGTATAAAATAAGAGATTAGTAGAATTTTAGTTCTCACTGTAACAAGTTAATGTATTTGTATGTTTTGGAATGAATGCTTTCTGTTATAGAAAGATGTTCTAAAAGTTAGTATAAAAATCATTTTAACTCTATAAAACTATGACAATTAATTATGTTCCATGAAGTGTTCTTTGAACTGGAAATTTTGCCCATAAGCACCATTACTACCACACTTTATTTCATCAAAACATATCTCCTTTTCACAGCTTGTCTAGAAATTTAAATCATGTCTAGGTGTATGAGTGGCAAATTTTCAAAAGCATATGTTAGACAAGATTAAAAATGAGCCATTTCCATGGCAAATACATTTACATTTCTAGTCTTTAATCATGCTTTGCAGTTCTTTAGTGTACTAAAATGAACACACCCTAGAAAAACACTTGCTGACCAAGAAATAGACATAATTCACAGAATCATGTATATTCCAAAAGAAACTAAAAGAACAAAAATAAAAGTCTATAAGGAGAGGTAGATTATAATTACTTTCTTATAAACTTCACAATCTTGCTTAAACAAGAGACTATCCCTGATATTATTTAGGTAAAATCTCATGGGCCAGAGCTTATTTTCCAACTGTGGAATACGCATTCATAAACTCAGATTTTTTTTTTCTCTTTTAAATCTGTTTGAATGGAACTTGCACAGCATTCTATCTTTATCTAGCAAAACATTTCCTTCCTTTTGCCCATTATTTTCACATAATTTATACACTGGAACCGTACATAACATCATCCCAAGCCTTTATGGCAATTCTGCATTAGACGATTTGTTACAATTCTTCCAACACTGAAATAAAGTAAATTTTAGAAAATGATTGTTGAGTGCCTATTATGTAGGCACTATGTAGCACAAAGCACTGTGCTACAACTAAAAAAATTTATATATGGGCCATTTAAAACATTTTTCTTACATTTGTCCAGTCCCTGACCTATATTGTCTATGCAACTGGAAGCTATGAACTCTTTACGTTTAAAAAAAAAAAAAAAAAAAAGCAAGGAAAAAAGCCTAGCAAAGATCTGCAGCATCTCCTCCTCCCTATATTGTCAGTACAATTTTAATACATTCTTGTTTCATTTGCACGCACACGCATGCGTGTGTGTGTGTGTGCGTTATGAAAAACCTAGTTCCCCACCACCGATATTCTCTATCCTATATAGTTTACTAATGATTTAGACTATACCATGTAGGCAATAAGGAACCACTGCAGATGTATAATCATGCACATTATATGATGAAATTTGTGTTTCTGACCATCAGTATAGAAAATGGACTGTAAGGAGTTGAGACTAGAGTCTGGGAGGACAATTAGGAAGTTAGGGCAAAAATACAAGGGCAGGAACTATATGTGAAAATCCTTTATAAACCCCAAAGTCTTTACAAATGTTAGTTATTATTATTAGTAGGATTAATACTTCTGGTGATTAAACCTCCTTGGATTAGGTACAAGAATGAGCTGCATTAGACAGATTTCCCATCATAACGGGCTTGTCATAATGAGACTCCTTTATGTTGTAAGTAAAGGCCAAAGTGCAATACTAAGCTGCTGGTTGACTGTTTTGCACTACAATGGCCCAGTTGTCTATTTAAATAACTCTTACGCTAAAAAGAAATCTGTTATTATGTTAACGTCTCTTGGTACTACACAAAACCATCTAAAACTCTTTCACAAGGAGTCTCTTTTAAGAGCAGGCTTTCCAGGTCAACTGGAAGGAATTCTCCTAGATATAACCTAATTTAAATGGCATATAAATCTCCAATTTACTATTTGCTATGTAGATAACCATAAGCGTTCTAATAAGAAAATGTAGGTGTCACTACACTTGGTCAAATTTACTATTAAACAACTAGCTAATAGACTTGGAAAATTTTTACATCCTTTATCAATGAAGATGTCATTAAAAACAGACCCTGCAACTATTTTCTGAATTTCATTCTAAAATCAAAGCACATTATCATTTTCTGGCTCTGTCTCATTATAATTAGTTTGGTCTCCAGTACAACAGCAATTTCTTTAAAGCTTATTGTATGTTAGAATTAAATCTGTTTTTTTTCTTAAACTACACATACCTTTCAGGTATTTCTTCTCTCAATCCCTGCCTATCCCTCCATTACTAAGTTGCTGTGTCACATGGCTACTATAGAAATCTCCCACTATTTGGGAAGTTACGTCTGGCAAGCTTAGAAAAATAGCTATGAACCAATATGTTAAGCAAAAAAGTTTCTAATCATAAAATTTGAGGAAAAAATGCCTTAATGCTCCTGAATTTTAGCCTGAAGAAAGTGCCCTCTATTATACACTTACAATACCTACTACCTGGGGGTAACATAAGCCTTGAAAAAGAAGGTTGTCTGACATCAGAAAAACAACTGAAGTTCTTACTAAAACACTAGGTTGAGGCAGACAAAGAAATTTCTTAAGGTCCCAAACAATAATTGATCATCAAGCACACATGGATTATGTCTGAGTATACTCTACACACAGGCCTGCAGGCTATACTTTTGGAAAGAGTGTTCTTCTTCAATGGTTAAGGCAGATGGAGCTATCTGGAAAGTTCATTTTGGTGGAGAAATCTGACTCCTCAGCACTGCTATAAAAATGATGTGCTTCGATCATATCAGAGAGCAGCATAATTCAGAGGAATTTACCCTCAAATGAAAACTCCCTAAAGCAGAGCACATGACTGATAACACTGTACAGATTGAATGAGTTATTTATTTATGTACATTAAATCCTTTTGAAGATGAAGATTAAAAGAGCAGCAATATACTTTTAGTGATTTAGAGCATAATTGAAAAAATGACAAGTAATTCAATCACACTGAAATCTATGGTGATTGCTGGGCATTTCTATTTTTACTGATAGGCCTTTAATGTGAATAATAAGCTCTTTGTAGAGAAAAATTTTTTTTTTTTTTTTTAAGTTCACACTCTGCACTGGATACTACGCTACATGAATTTAGTTAAGTTTATTTTCAAAACAAGCTTAAGAAGCAGAAATCATTAATACCTTTATTCTATAAATGAGGAAACTAGCTCAAGGTCACACAGCTATGGTAAACTGGGATTTAATTTTCTTAAGTCTGACAACAGTGTCAGGCTTCCTTAAGAAACCTGTTAAAGAGGAAACCACAGGCTCAAAATGGTGTCAGTTGAGCTAAAGCTCATGACACTAAACCTAGATTTAATACCTGACCTAACTGCAGGGTTTTTTTTTTTTTTTTAATTAATTAATTTATTTATTTTTGGCTGTGTTGGGTCTTCGTTTCTGCGCGAGGGCTCTCTCTAGCTGCGGCCAGCAGGGGCCACTCCTCATCGCGGTGCGCGGGCCTCTCACTATCGTGGGCTCTCCCGTTGCGGAGCACAGGCTCCAAACGCGCAGGCTCAGCAGTTGTGGCTCACGGGCCTAGTTGCTCCGTGGCATGTGGGATCCTCCCAGACCAGGGCTCGAACCCGCGTCCCCTGCATTAGCAGGCAGACCCTCAACCACTGCGCCACCAGGGAAGCCCCGCTAACTGCAGTTTTGACCTTCCCCAGGAATGTAATCTCAGTTGACCATTCTGGAATTTTCTGGTCAGCAACAATGAGGTCATCTCTCCTGTGGGTCCTCTCCAACCCCCAAAGGAAAAATAGGTAAGCTTCATGACAGACTCTCACCTCTCCCTCAAAAGATGACCTGGCCTAAAACAATTCTTTCTTGTCTTTTCCTAATAACTTCTTTGCTCCACTCTTCTATAAAAACTCTCCATTTTGTACAACTCTTCTATTTACTAGAAGGGATGCTTCCCCATTCGTGAACTGTTGAATAAAGCCTTTCGGATCTTCAGATTTACTTGGATGAATTTAGTTTCTTAATAAAACAAAGGACCAGAACTATGTATGTCTCTTTTTGTTGGCCTCAGTCTATCTAAAGAGACTGGAAAAGATGTAAACTTAAAACACTTTGGAAGAGAACGTTTAACCCCAGAGGTTGTGTTGTACCTAGATACATAGAATAGATTGCTAGTTAGAGAAATTTCATTGGTGAGTGTTTTGAGGGATTTTTCGTGGTCGATTCCAAAGGTTTGCCTTAGAAGTGATGCAAGAGTGACCAAGAAAAGGTGGTGAAGGGGAGCAGAATTTGTCACCCCAATAGATGCTTCTTTGACATAAGGATTATTTTAGGCTGATTATTTTTAAGAACTGAACAGGACACAGGAGAAACTGAAAACCAAGTAGAAGTCACCCTTTTGTAAGAGACATTTACATTGATAAAGGACATCTCCATCTGTAAGAGTGTCTCCCCCTCTGTACCAGGGAGAGGAGGATAGTTCTTTATCTCTAGAAACTGTCATCAAAGGAGAAGGCAAAGACTTTAATCTGCATAACAATCATACGCTTGCTTACTGCACTGTGCCTGATAACCTCTCATAACAGCTCCCTTCACCCCCCACCCCCGATATTTTCTTTTGTCTTTAGTTGGAGATGGTATTTAAGGTGGCAGCTTGGGCGATTTTGGGCAGTTGCTCAGTTTTCATGGATATCTCCCATGTATACAGGATGTTATTAAACTTCTTTTCGTTTTTCTCCTATTAATCTATTTTTTATTGCAGGGGGTCTCAGCCAAGAACCTACAAAGGTAGAGCGAAAATTATTTTTCTTCCCCTACAGTGGCAGATGAGTAGGTACTGACAAAACAAGACGACAAAAAACACCCGAGCAATCCCCCAATCAGTGTTGCTCTAAGAAACGTTAAGTCAAAGACAGGGTCAAAAGCCTTTTCCTGCAATGTGGCTCTATAGATTGTGATTAAAACAGGGTAAATATACACTCCCAGTGCATAGATACACTCCCAGTCTTGAAGACAGAGAGGGAGTTTGTAGGGTTTTAAGTCATCCATTGCATCCTGCAGATCCCTTCTTTGTAGAGAAGGCAACCTGGCAGAGTGGAAAGAGTTTGTATTTTGAAGAGTGATAGACCTCGATTAAATATGGGTTAGAATCAGACTCTACTGCCTACCAGGTAAAACATCTAACCATAATGAGACTCAAAGAGGTTAAGATCACTGTCTCCAGAATCAGACTGATCAGGTTCACAGCCCAGCCGTACCCCTTACTCTGTATTTTAATATCTGAAAAACAGATGTTATAATAGTAGCTACCTCACAGATTGACATAAGGATTAATCAACTCTTTGAGGTACACAATGTGTTTTCCTACATGGGGCTTACCAAGGGTTAGTTACTATTGTTTTTGTTGCTGTTGTTGTTGTTATTATTATTATTATATTAAAACAAACCATTACTTTCAATATAAATTTTGATAAATTAGGTCATGTATCCAATTTTAAAACACCTGGAATATGTAGTTAACCTTCACAATATTGCACTTCCCCTTCATTAAACAATTATCTAAAATACTGTGCTAAAAGTCTTTGAATCAAGGCTTTCCAGTAGGGGGCACTTTTCCAATTCTTAAAGCTAGATGGGTCCTCAAGTCTAGCATTATCTCTCTAAATACCTCCTTCCACCATAAAGTAACCAGTGGTCCTCTGCCAGGAGCATCCCTGCTAGAAAACTAATATGGATACATTTTAACCCACATGAGTGTTCCATGAATAGAGTCTAGACCTACAGAAAAACAAAATGTCATCCTTGAAACTGCTGAGATGAGGAAACACTGCTTCAAACTGTTAATGACCTGGAATTCTTCCACCGTCTGTGTTTTGCCTTTGCACCTACTCAGAATTTTACCCCTGTCCTCTGGTGACAGCGGTGGCACACAAGCTGACAGTATTTAACTTGCTCTGTGATTTCTTACTCAGTGCTTTATTACGAGTCTTAAATTTATTACATTCAACAGTTTGCCTGATATATTATTCTGTACATTCCTCTCTGTTATCCTCTTCTGTGACTTTCTGTCTTGCATTTACAAGTCTCTAGGACTTGGTTTATTGTTTATTCTTGGTTTGGGATAAAACAGCTTCCCTTTGTTCTAGTTCTTTATTTGCCCTGTCTACTATCAGAGATGCTACAACATTATGATTATACCTAGCATTTCAAATTTAATATTATGTATTGCTTTTTCATGAAAACGTAGATCATAGATCTAAGAGTATATACTGTGTAAGAAGCGAGGAAAGTGAATGTGTGATTTGTTCACATACACTTGACTTCTCTATATTTCCATAATGATTATCTATGACATTTATAAACTTACACTGATTTATTATCAAATGAAAGTTTAAAAAGCCCAGTAATTTTAAAAGCAATCAGGTATTTAAAATAATAAACTTAAAATGGAATCACCTAATTGAACATCAATAAACCTGACAACAATTCAGGCTAAAGGTTCTACATACACACACAGAAATTCTAAATCTTCCTTTAAAAATTCTCCCTACACAACCTTAAAATACAAAAACAGAAAGAAAAAGGCTATGTCAAGAACAGTATAATAAGCGACAATGTGCAACTTTCATAAGCTTGAATTCTCCCTGTGGGAAACCAAATCTAGCTGGCTGGCATGCTGTGTTAGATCAATTCAGCATTTTTTTTTTTAATTTGGAAATTTTACATTTAAAAACTAGATTTTGAATGCATTAAAAGTCAGAAAATTTAGGCTACTACTCCTGATTGGCAAAATTAGCTGAAGCTGAATACTGCTGTCCCTTGTACTCATGGTATACAATCTGCAAATGCCTCTTGGCCCCCTTCTTTCCAGCTTTCACTCATTCATGTCAGTCATCATCTAGTCTCTGTATGTATTTATGCTTGGGACCACAGATAGAGAGATGCCAAGAGAAGATGTGACAAAACCTGACAATCAGCAGTGTATAACCCAGTAGAGAGAGGTTAGGAATCCTTCAAGAGGTTTTATAATGTAGGTTATTTCAATATAATAATAGCCATGATGCAAATGAGGATAATTACCCACTTAGCACTTGAACAACTACAATATTATGCAGCCATTAAACATGATGTTTTGAAAAAATGTCATATGCAAATATAAAAAATGATTTGGCTAAATGACAAAATTACAGATAGATCATACAGTTGCAGGTAAATGAGTACTGAGTTATATTACAGAGATAATTCAAACTAGATGTGCACTATCAAGGCACTACTCTCAATGGATGCATAATCACTTAGAATTGTAGTGTTAAATTGGGCCAGGGAAACCAATTCCATGACCAAAGATTCATATTTGCATATTAATTTAAACTAATTATATTTTCATTGAAAGATTTTTTTAGAACAAATTAGTGAGACTAGTATGCTCCTCTGGAATAGAGTAAGGAGAAGTAAAAAAAAAAAAAAAAAAAAAAAAAAAAAAAAAAAAAAATTGTGTGAGTATTGTCTGAAGTTTAAGGTCTGGAGGGAATGGTTGAATATCTGAAAAGGATATCTCTGAGATTAATGAGTATAGTACTAGTTAAGCAATTTCAGTAGCATAATTATTTTTCTGATTTTTTTGCATTTTTAAGTGATTGCATTTTTGTTACCATAAAAGTAATTCATTATTAATATAAGTGATTAGAAGATAAAGGTACAAATAAGAAAATACAAATCACCTATAATGTTATCATAAAATTTTACTACTAAAAGTTTTGAACCTTTTGTTTCTAGTACTGTTCCTGCTAAAACATATGCTATATGAGGACCAGGGGCTTCTATTTTGCTCACTAATATATCCAAATACTTAGACAGTACTTGCAAAAAGAAACAAAAAGTAGGCACCCAGTAGTTATTGAGGGAACATGTGATTTCAAAGTTAGGTTTCTACCATACTTTTAATTTTGTATCTTTAAAAATTCATTTAACATCATATTATAAGCATGTTCCTCTGTCTTTAAATGTTCTAACAAGGTAGCTTTTTAAATGGCTACATGATGTGCCATAATTTCTACTGTTGAATACTTAGGTTGTCTCCAAATTATCACTATCATCAAAATGCTTCAGTAAACATCTTTGCACATAGAGTTGATTAGTATATGATTATTAAATTATGACATATAAATGACAAAACGAGAAAATGTAGATCAAAAGAAATTATTTAAGGCTTTTGTTCTATATGCCATACATATATTCCACCAGCAATGAATTGAGTATTTATGTTGATTATAATTTCTGCAAATTTTATAGAAAAAATAAACAGTATTTAATTGTTTTCATTTGTAGTTACTTGATTACCGATAATGCTGAATATTTTTGTATGTTAATAGAACTATCTTTAATTGGAAATATTGTTACTCTAAAAATTTAACAGAAAATTCAATATATAAAATAGTTGGCATATATATATAAAGATGGTCACATATCATCTTTTGCTGTACAATTATATTAGTTATAATTATATAACTAATATATGTTAGTATAAGTATATTAAGTCATTATGTCTCAGAATATGCACACATGTACATACATATACATGGATAAAACGTGTGTATTAATTGTACATTCACTAACATACAGATATTCATTGTCTGATAACAGACATATTCATCAACTGACGTAAAATTATTTAAGAATAAAAATATTAATGTTGGTATATGCATTTGAAGTATAGAATATTATCTCCTGATCTATCTTACACATCAAAATATATTCACGCCTCATTCAGATGTTAAAACTGTGCCCATTCTCTCACTCATACACACACACACAAACACACACACATTTTAAACTGGAATAACATTATTTGCTTTAGCAATTTCATATAAGTAAGACTTGACAAATACTAAATACCTCTAGAGAAACTTAAATATATGTATCACCTATTTCGATAGCAAAATTGAAAACACAACATATCTGTTATAATATATTTTAAACTTTCAGTTTTGGCAGGCATAATTTATCTATGCTATATTGGTAAATTTTATATATAATGTGGATAAATATGCAAATATACAAGTGTGTAATGAATCAAATATATATTCATTTAAGGTTCCTTTTTCCTTTTTCTCACTTGGAGAAAGGTGTTTAATTATACCTAGCTGGAGGGGAGAAAAAAAATCAGTATTTAAGCTTCTGAAATGAAGTTGGAAAGGTGGTCTTGATTGAGTGCCCAGATGGAAATATCACAGTCTGTAAGTATCCTCACTGTTCAAAAACTCCCTCTGCCCCACCACCCCAGGACACAGAACTCGTTGCTGCTGGCCATCTTTGAAATTGAGACTCATGTAACCAGTGGCAGATGTGTCATGTGTCTGTCTGTGACTGCGATAGGACCCATCTGCAGTTTGCACCTGTTGTTTTGCTGAGGCCAGAGTGGACGTGTGAATATAAAACTCAAAGAGCAAGTCAACAGCAAAATTAAGGAAGTGGTTTTTTCCCCTCATGATCTGTGTTTCTGTTTTTCTTCTTTTCCTTCCACCTCCAGAGTCAAGATGCTGATGGGATAATAACCCACAGTCAGTTTCAGCCAATTATCCTAAGTCAGTAATTATCATAATTTTTTCACTACAATATCAAAAAAATGTGAGAAAAACAAATTTGAAAGCCAAAAAATGAGAGAGAGAGTTAGATAAATTATTCTTCAAGGACAGCCTCTGCTTGGACTATTTTGATTCACGTTGGTATAAGAAACATTTTGCTGTCAACAGAAACACTGCTACTGTGTGATTACATATTCAACATTTCATTTTTTTCATAAAACATATTTGCTTTAAATATACTTTTAAAAAACAACTCAGAGATATTTTTCTTGCGCCTTTCAATAGCCGATTACAGTTTAAAAATCAGACCTTCTGTAGAAGAGTACTTCTCAAACTTGCCCGTGTATATTAAACCATTTGTTTGCATTGTGGAAATGCAGATTCAGATGAGTAGGTTTGGGCTGGGGCATGAGAGTTGCCTTCCTCACAGACTCTCAGTTGGTAGTGATGCTGCTGGTCCAAGAACTCCACATTGACCAGCAAGGCTACAGATTATATATATTATATGTATTATATGTATATCATTATATGTATTCATACCATGTAGAAATAGTTTTGAAAACTATAACAGAAACCATTCAACAAATATAAACAATTTAAGTATTAAAATGTTTATAAGTAGGTTAACATAGACAATGAATGTTACTAATTACATTAATGATAACTCAAATCTAACATAAGTTTTAAATCATCATGTCTCATTTGCATCCAAGATTTGGCAATTATGAATAAGACTGCTACAAACATCCATGCGCAAGCTGTTGTATGGACATAAGTTTTCAACTCCTTTGTGTAAATACTAAAGAGTGTGATTTCCTGGATCATATGGTAAAGGCGTATTTGGTTTTATAAGAAAATACCAAATTGCCTTCCAAAGTGGCTGTACCATTTTGTATTCTCATCAGCAACGTATGAGAGCTCCTGTTTCTCCACATCGTTGCCAGCATTCAGTGTTGTCAGTGTTCTAGATTTTGGCAATTGTAACAGATGTGTAGTGGTATCTCCTTGTTTTAATTTACATTTCTCTGATAACATATGATAAGGAGAATATTTTTATATGTTTATTTGCCATCCATATATCTTCTTTGGTGAGATATCTGTTAAGGTTTTGGCCCAGTTTTTAATCAAGTTTTTTGTTTTCTTACTGTTGTATTTTAAGCATTTTTTGCATATTTTGGATAGCAGTCCTTTATCAGATGTGCCTTTTGCAAATATTTTCTTTGAGTCTGATGCTTGTCTTCTCATTCTCTTGTTATTGTCTTTTGCAGAGCAGACATTTTTAATTTTAATGAAGTCCAGCTTATCATTTTTTTTTTTCATGGATTATGTTTTTGTTGTTGTATTTCAAAAGGCATGACCATATCCAAGGTCATCTAGGTTTTCTCCTATGGTATCTTCTAAGACTTTTATAGTTTTGCATTTTACATTTAGGTCTACAATCTATTTTGAGCTAATTTTTGTAAGAGTATAAGGTCTGTGTCTAGGATCCTTTTTTTTTTTTTTTTTTTTTTTTTTTCATGTGGATGTCTAAATGTTTCAGCACTGTTTATTGAACGGACTACCTTTGCTCCCTTGTACTGCCTTTGTTCTTCTGCCAAAGATCAGTTGACTATATTTATGTGGGTCTATTTCTGGGCTCTTTATTCTGTTCCATTAATCTATTTGTCAATTCTTTCACCAATACCCCATTGTCTTGATGAGAGCACTTTACAGTAAGACTTAAAATCAGTCAGCCTCAGTCTTCCAACTTTGTTCTTCTCCTTTAGTATTTGTATTAGCTATTTTGAGTCTCCCTTTAAAACCTTTAGAGTCAGTTTGCTCATATCTGAAGATACTCTGCAGAAATTTTGATTGGGATTACATTTAATCTATAAATCAAACTGGGAAGAATTGATGTCTTAACAATATTGAGTCTTCCTATTCATAAACATGGAATCTCTAATTATTTAGTTCTTTGATTTTATTCATTAGAGTTTTATAGTTTTCTTCCTAGATCTTGTTCATTTTTTACTGGATTTATACCTAAGTATTTCTGGGGGGAGTTCATATAAATGGTATTGTGTTTTTAATTTCAAATTCCAATTGTTCACTGCTGGTATATAGGAAAGCAATTGACTTTTGCCTATCAAGCTTTTATTCTGCAACCTTGCTATAATCATTTATTAGCTCCAGAAATTTTTGTAGACTCTGGATTTTCTGCATATATGATCATGTCATCTGTGAACAAAGGCTGTTTTATGTCTTCCTCCCCAAGCCCTATACCTTCTATACCCTTTGTGTACCTTACTGCACTAGCAAGGGCCTCCACTATGGTGTTGGAAAAAGAGTGGTGGGAGGAGTCATTCTTGCCTTTTACCTGATCTTAGGGTTTGAGATTCTTACCATTAAGCATGATATTAGCTATAGGTTTTTTTGTAAATAGTCTTTATCAATTTTAAAAAAGTTCTCCTCTATTCCTAGTTTACTGAGAGTTTTTAAAGCACATGAGTGTTGGATTTTGTCGAATGCTTTTGCTGCATCTCCTGATATGATCATGTGATTTTTCTTTTTTAGTCTGTTGATGTGATGGATTACACTAATTGATTTTCAATCGTAGAACAAGACTTGCATACTTGGGATAAGTCCCACTTGGTTGTGGTACATAATTCTTTTTATACTTTTTTGGATTCAATTTGCTAATATTTGGTTGAGGACATTTGTCTCTATGTTCATGAGAGATACTGGTCTGCAATGTTGTTTTCTTGTATTTTGTTTGCCTGGTTTTGGTATTAGGCAATGCTAGACTCATGAATGTCATCTATTTTTGATGCATCCTTGCCCTTGTTGTAAGTTACTTCATGATGTTTACAGCAGGATCTTCCAAATTCTCCTTTCTTTCTTTTTTTTTTTTGTTTGAGTCCAGGATTTATAAATCATCTCTTTCACTGATCTCTATTTTTTTTTTTCTATTAAGTTAGCTGCAGTGCTCAGATCTTAAAGTTATTTGGATCCCACTAATATCTTTTTCTGTTCCAACCACATTGCTCTCTTATTGTTTTCTATGCTGAAGTGTGGTTCATTGACTAGTAATATAGGCACCAAATGAGAGCTTGTTAGAATCTTAGGTCTCACCCCAGACCAACTAAATTACAGCCTGTGTTTTAGGAAGGTCCTCAGGTGTTTGTGTACATATGAAAGTTTGAGAAGCAGTGCTGTCAACTCCAACACTGCTGATTATGAAATACAAAGCTCTACTTGACCTAGAGTTAGAAATATATCTAAACTCAGTAGGAGGTTTGGAGAAAGACAGATAGCTATCCAAATCCCAGCCCTTCTGCTTCTGAGATTATTCTCCTGAAGAGGTAACTCAACAATTCTCCTCACTTTCCTCATCTGTGAAGATGCAGTAATAATACCATGTTGTTGTAATAAAATATATGTTGTGATGAAAATATATAGTACCCAGCACAGTCTGGCATGTTATAATCAATTGTTGATAAAAAATATTATTATTATCAGAGAAAAAGAAACTAGACAATGATAGGCTGTGTTGCCTGAGATTCAAAGTAGTTAGGTGTAGATCTTTGTGAATCAAAGCTGACCTGATAACCAGTTTGATTCATTCTAATGCCATATAACTTTGCCATAATACAGTGATTTTCAGCAGTTCAACTAATTTTATACTTTTAAGGATTCTTAGCTTTCCCCTGGCATCATGCTCAGCATAGTAATTTCTCTTTTATCATTTTCTCTGAGAAACATTTTTAGGTAACGGAGAAAAAAATCAGCCCTCTCTTACAATATATCAAGGCAATATAAAATATATTTAAAATATATTTTAAAATATATTTCTTTGCAAAACATATTAAATGGGTCATTATTTACATGAGATTTTAGAAAGTCATTATGGCCTATTGTGCAGATTTTAAACTGACATTGGATAGGTAAATTATGTTTAGGCAGTTTTCAAAAACTGGATTTTTTATTCAGTAGACCATAGCATCCCTTTGATGTGCTATTTTGTAATTCATTAAATTATTTTCCAGCATATGCAGAGCTATCATGATGCTAATGGATATTCATATTTAAATTATGAACTAAAGCTACCTTATACCTATATAAGCCAATTTTTCATATCAAAAAACTTGGAACTGAAAGAGCTATAGAGCAGAACACAGTATTTGAACACATTTTTACGGTGTTGTGATTTCTAGATTATCTCTGTATTTGTTAAGCATATCTTCTGTGCCAGTTATCAATTTATTGCCTCTCAATTCCAAATGCACCCTTCAATGTGGTAAACAGCAGAATTTGTTTAAGCATTTCTCCTTTAAAGTGACTACGATGTTAAGCTTTCTCAGTAGAGAGCAATGAGGGGATATTGCAGGAAGTGGAGGCTTTCTGTGGTTTGCAGCACGACTGAGGAGGGTCAGCAATGTGGGAATGAGGACATCTGGTTAGGAAGTACCCAGTAGCAATGAGCCCAGGATGTGGTCCTTTGACCTTGCAGCCTGGCCTGGTGATAACCTTCTGCAGACAGTTTGAACCCTTCTGACAAGCTCTGTATAGCCCACATATCGCCATCTGTGTCCCAAAGGGTCACACACCAAGTAGTCAATCCTTCTTCAAAGAGCAGGCTCTGAAAACCTTTTTGTCCACATTGGCACCTGGACTCCCACTGCATGCCCAGCCATCAGTTACTGATCACCTGCTCCTTCCCCGCACTATGGAAAGTAGCCTGTTATTTGCACAGCAACTCCAGACCAGTTCTGGACTGGCCAAACCAGCGATCATCTCTGTCATCCAGTGGCCAAACCACATCTTCTCCAAGGAGGGCTTGGAGGTCTTATCCTTCCTTAGGTACTCTCCCTCTGCCTTAGGGTACCATAGATAATTTCTTTACATCTTATAGGTACATTTATCAATAATTCTTTGTATTAAACAACCCTTCTTTAACCTACTGTATGGTGTCTGTCTCCTGATTCGACATAGACTGCTACCTTGGCTTTCTCTAATTAGAAGTGAAAATTGTTCTAGAGATCATTTTGTTACAATAAGGGCTCTTACTTATTGTGAGCTATCTATGGGCCAGGCTCTTTACAACATTTTCTCATTTAACCCTCACAAAAAAAGTGTGTACTTCATTTTACAAATGAAGGAACTAAGGTTTATACTTAAAGCAGTTTATTCAGGGTCAAGACTGACTTGAACTTTAAAACCAGTCCTCTTTCAATACTATGACTGTGTCTATAACTAACAATCCTATCTTGTAAACATCCCCAAACTTAGCTTCAATGTCCAAGAATACTTCACCTTTTTTTTGGAATGATTTATAAACATATCGTATATAGGTTTATTATCCAGATAGAAACAATCAGGATGGATAAAGTGCTCAATGGAAAAGAGAGACTTCTCATAACCATTTTTCTGAAAATTAATTCAGATCCCTTGCATTAATTAAAAGCATACTATTGGAGATACAGTTATGAGAGGATAGTGTACTGATGGAAGAGGTTATAAGTCTAGTGGGAAAGGCATACTAGAATATAGATAATTAGAATAAGGTGAGTAAAAGTATCATGATTGAGGTATACACAGGATGTTATGGAAATAAATAGGAGATTCCTGACATAGACTGAATAACAAAAGGGAAGGGAAAGGCTAATAAAAGGTGTCTGAGTAAAATCCTGAAGGCTAAGTAGATATTTAGTTGAATGGAGGAAAGACTTCTAGTAACCTAACAGACCTATGCAAAGGCAAATGGATGCTAGAAATCATGACACTTTGGAGATACAATAAGTATTTCTGTAAAACCAGAACACATGTGAGGGGTAGGGTGGGGTAGGGTAGGGCTAGTGGTAAGAGATTTGGATGGAGAGAGCACCTCTGAAGCCTTGGTAGAACGTTTAGATGTTTTTCTAAACGTTAGAAGGGAGTTTCACAGCCTTGACTATGTAAGAAGTATGATTCTCTCTTCAGGTTGGAGAACATGTTGGAAAGAGGCAAGATTGGAAGCAGAACAAAAAATTCTTAATAAGAAGAAAAGCTATTATTCTTACCTCCTTTGTGATGGGTACTGTCCTGTGCTTTTAATATGTATCCTGTCTCTCTGTCATCACACCAACCCCAAGTTGAGATTTAGCAAAATTACGGAATTACTAAAATAGGGACTACACTCCATCTCAGATTTTTTGGACTCCATTTCCATAGAGTTAGAAAACTCAAGCAATGACAATATTTTATTATTAGCTGCATTAAAAATTAACTTTGCCAAGTAATCTAGGTAAGAACATGACTAAGGTAGCGGCAGCGACTTCAGAAGAGGTAGAAGTGATATTAATTAGGAAGGGAAAATCAACTAAACTTGATGTGGAGGGGCTAGGAGGAAAAAGAAAACCATCCTAATATTTAGCAACTGCACTGCAAATGAGGAAATAAATAGTCTGAAGAAGCAAAAGGAGGTGAGATAACTTCTCTTTTTAATATGTTTGATGTGGGATGAACACTGGATATTCAAATGTAAATATCAAGTAGGTATTTACTATATACTTCTGAAACTTCAGAGAATAGTTTAGGTGGGAAATACAGATTTTTGAAGTCATAACTTCCCAGGTTATACTTGAAGCCATGAATATAAATGGAACCACCCAAGGAGAATGTATAGAAAGTTAAGTCAAGAAAGTTGGGGAAAACCCTGGGAAACACTGCCCTTTAAGGAACAAAAAGAGGAAAAGAAACCTCTAAAAGGAACTGAGAATATATAAAATGCCTCTTTCTACCAAAGAGGTAGAAAAAAGTAAGAGAAATAGTATCCTGAAGGCAAAAAGAGAAGACTATGAGAAATGAAATGCTACTAGAAAAAAGAATGAAAAATGTGTGCTTCAGCTTTAGCAACACAGAGGTCAACGGTGAAATGGTGGGGGTAAATTTCCCTTTATAGTAAGGTGAATGCACAAAAAGTGAGGTTTAAATTTCTAGCAAAACAACACTTTCAAGATGACTGACTATGTAAAGAAATGTGACAGATCTAAAGACATGTAGGGACAAGGAAGTAGTTTGGGTTGTTTGCTATAAGATGAAAAACACTTGAAAATGTTGAAGTTGAGACATTTTGAGAACTATTAATTAAAGATACAGGGGAAAGGAAATACATGATAAAACAAAACCTTCAAGGAGACAAGAGGCACATCAAGGAGACAAGAAGTACAGGCAGGTATCAAATAGCATATAAGTTAGTTGAACTCAAAGAATTCTTAGTCTCGAGGATTATTTACATCAACTTTGACATGCACTGATTTTGACACTGATTCTACTTGAATCATGGAACCCAATTATATACACACACACACACACACACACGCAGAGAGAGAGAGAGAGAGCAGAGGCAGAAAGAGTTTGTTTTCAACATGTAGAGTTAGCTTCATCAACTATGTATGGCTTTCCTTGGCTTTAAGGTCCATCTAGTAGAAAATGCCAGTGTAGGGCGTTCCATGGCTTTAAAGTCCTTCTAGTAGAAAATTCCAATTGTCTGCAAGGCATAAACTCAGCTTTTGGAATTTCTGATTTCCTACTCATTGTGGTGTCCTCTAGTTACTCTAGGTAACAGACATGCTGAATATACAGACAAATTCATACTAGCACAGTAAAAGTGTCAACATTGCAGAGAAAGAAGGATGCACATAGAAAAAAAGACACATTCACAGAAAGATAGACAAGATGAAAAGGCAGAGGGCTATGTACCAGATGAAGGAACAAGATAAAACCCCAGAAAAACAACTAAATGAAGTGGAGATAGGCAATCTTCCAGAAAAAGAATTCAGAATAATGATAGTGAAGATGATCCAGGACCTTGGAAAAAGAATGGAGGAAAAGATGGAGAAAATACAAGAAATATTTAACAAAGACCTAGAAGAATTAAAGAACAAACAAAGAGAGATGAACAATACAATAACTGAAATGAAAACTACACTAAAAGGAATCAATAGCAGAATAACTGAGGCAGAAGCATGGATAAGTGACCTGGAAGACAGAATGGTGGAATTCACTGCTGCAGAACAGACTAAAGAGAAAAAGAATAAAAAGAAATGAAGACAGCCTAAGAGACCTCTGGGACAACATTAAACACAACAACATTCGCATTATAGGGGTCCCAGAAGGAGAAGAGAGAGAGAAAGGACCAGAGAAAATATTTGAAGAGATTATAGTCGAAAACTTCTCTAACATGGGAAAGGAAACAGCCACCCAAGTCTGGGAAGCGCAGACAGTCCCAAACAGGATAAACCCAAAGAGAAACATGCTGAGACACATAGTAATCAAACTGGCAAAAATTAAAGACAAAGAAAAATTATTGAAAGCAGCAAGTGGAAAAGGACAAATAACATACAAGGGAACTCCCATAAGGTTAATAGCTGATTTCTCAGCAGAAACTCTACAAGCCAGAATGGAGTGGCATGATATACCTAAAGTGATGAAAGGGAAGAACCTAGAACCAAGATTACTTTACCCGGAAAGGATCTCATTCAGATTCGATGGAGAAATCAAAAGCTTTACAGACAAGCAAAAGCTAAGAGAATTCACACCACCAAACCAGCTCTACAAAAAATGCTAAAGGAACTTCTCTAAGTGGGAAACAGAAGAGAAGAAAAGGACCTACAAAAACAAACCCAAAAAATTAAGAAAATGGTAATATGAACATACATATCAATAATTACCTTAAACGTGAATGTATTAAATGCTCCAACCAAAAGACACAGGCTCGCTGAATGGATACAAAAACAAGACCCATCTATATGCTGTCTACAAGAGACCCATTTCAGACCTAGGGACACATACAGACTGAAAGTGAGGGGATGGAAAAAAATATTCCATGCAAATGGAAATCAAAAGAAAGCTGGATTAGCAATACTCATATCACATAAAATGGACCTTAAAATAAAGAATGTTACAAGAGACAAGGAAGGACACTACATAATGATCAAGGGATCAATCCAAGAGAAGTTATAACAATCATAAATATATATGCACCCAACACAGGAGCACCTCAATACATAAGGCAACTACTAACAGCTATAAACGAGGAAATCGACAGTAACATAATAATAGTGGGGGACTTTAACACCTCACTGACACCAATGGACAGATCATCCAAAATGAAAATAAATAAGGAAACAGAAGATTTAAATGACACAACAGATTAGATAGATTTAATTGATATTTATAGGACATTCCATACAAAAACAGCAGATTACACTTCCTTCTCAACTGTGCACATCTTGGGTCACAAATCAAACCATAGTAAATTTAAGAAAACTGAAATCATATCAAGCATCTTTTCTGATCACAATGCTATGAGATTAGAAATCAATTACAGGGGAAAAAAAGGAAAAAACACAAACACATGGCAGCTAAACAATACGTTACTAAATAACCAAGAGATCACTGAAGAAATCAAAGAGGAAATCAAAAAATACCTAGAGACAAATGACAATGAAAACATGATGATCCAAAGCCAACGGGATGCAGCAAAAGCGGTTCTAAGAGGGAAGTTTATAGCTATACAAGCTTAGCTCAAGAAACAAGAAAAACCACAAATAAACAATCTAACCTTACACCTAAAGGAACTAGAGAAAGAAGAACACACAAAACCCAAAGTTAGCAGAAGGAAAGAAATCATAATGATCAGAGCAGAAATAAATGAAATAGAAACAAAGAAAACAATAGCAAAGATCAATAAAACTAAAAGCGGGTTCTTTGAGAGATAAACAAAATTGATAAACCATTAGCCAGACTCAACAAGAAAAAGAGGGAGAGGACTCAAATCAATAAAATTAGAAATCAAAAAGGAGAAGTTACAACAGACACCGCAGAAATACAAAGCATCCTAAGAGACTGCTACAAGCAACTCTATGCCAATAAAATGGACAACCTGGAAGAAATGGACAAATTCTTAGAAAGGTATAACCTTCCAAGACTGAACCAGGAGGAAACAGAAAATAGGAACAGATCAATCACAAGGAATGAAATTGAAACTGTGATTAAAAATCTTCCAACAAACAAAAGTCCAGGACCAGATGGCTTCACAGGTGAATCTCTCAAACATTTAGAGAACAGCTAACACTCATCCTCTTCAAACTCTTCCAAACAACTGGGGAGGAAGGAATACTCCAAACTCATTCTATGAGGCCACCATCAACCTGATACCAAAACCAGACAAAGATACTACAAAAGAAGAAAATTACAGACCAATATCACTGATGAATATAGACGCAAAAATCCTCAATGAAATACTTGCAAACAGAATCCAACAACACATTAAATGGATCATACACCATGATCAAGTAGGATTTATCCCAGGGATGCAAGGATTCTTCAATATACGCAAATCAATCAATGTGATACACCATATTAGCAAACTGAAGAATAAAAACCATATGATCATCTCAATAGATGCAGGAAAAGCTTTTGACAAAATTCAACACCCATTTATGATAAAAACTCTCCAGAAAGTGGGCATAGAGGGAACCTAGCTCAACATAATAAAGGCCATGTACAACAAACCCACAGCAAGCATCATTCTCAATGGTGAAAAACTGAAAGCATTTCCCCTAAGATCAGGAATAAGACAAGGTTGTCCAATCTCACCACTATTATTCAACATAGTTTTGGAAGTCCTAGCCACGGCAATCAGAGAAGAAAAAGAAATAAAAGGAATACAAATTGGAAGAGAAGAAGTAAAACTGTCACTCTTTGCAGATGACATGATACTATACATAGAGAATCCTAAAGATGCCACCAGAAAACTACTAGAGCTAATCAGTGAATTTGGTAAAGTTGCAGGATACAAAATTAATGCACAGAAATCTCTTGCATTCCTATACACTAATGATGAAAAATCTGAAAGAGAAATTAAGGAAACACTCCCATTTACCATTGCAACAAAAAGAATAAAATACCTAGGAATAAACCTACCTAGGGAGAGAAAAGACCTGTATGCAGAAAACTATAAGACACTGATGAAAGAAACTAAAGATGATACCAACAGATGGAGAGATATACCATGTTCTTGGATTGGAAGAATCAATACTGTGAAAATGACTATATTACCCAAAGCAATCTACAGGTTCAATGCAATCCCTATCAAATTACCAATGGCATTTTTTACAGAACTAGAACAAAAAATCTTAAAATTTGTATGGAGACACAAAAGACCCCGAATAGCCAAAGCAGTCTTGAGAGAAAAAAACGGAGCTGGACAAATCAGACTCCCTGACTTCAGACTATACTACAAAGCTGCAGTAATCAAGACAATATGGTACTGGCACAAAAACAGAAACATAGATCAATGGAACAAGATAGAAAGCCCAGAGAAAAATCCACACACCTATGGTCAACTAATCTATGACAAAGGAGGCAAGGATATACAATGGAGAAAAGACAGTCTCTTCACTAAGTGGTGCTGGGAAAACTGGACAGCTACATGTAAAAGAATGAAATTAGAACACTCCCAAACACCATACACAAAAATAAACTCAAAATGGATTAGAGACCTAAATGTAAGACCGGACACGATAAAACTCTTAGAGGAAAACATAGGAAGAACACTCTTTGACAAAAATCACAGCAAGATCTTTTTTGATCCACCTCCTAGAGTAATGGAAATAAAAAGGAAAATATAAAAATGGGACCTAATGAAACTTCAAAGCTTTTGCACAGCAAAGGAAACCGTAAACAAGACGAAAAGACAACCCTCAGAATGGGAGAAAATATTTGCAAAAGAATCAACGGACAAAGGATTAATCTCCAAAATATATAAACAGCTCATGCAGCTCAATATTAAAAAAACAAACAACCCAATCCAAATATGGGCAAAAGACCTAAATAGACATTTCTCCAAAGAAGACATACACATGGCCAAGAAGCACATGAAAAGCTGCTCAACATCACTAATTATTAGAGAAATGCAAATCAAAACTGCAATGAGGTATCACCTCACACCAGTTAGAATGGGTATCATCAGAAAATCTACAAACAATAAATGCTGGAGAGGGTGTGGAGAAAAAGGAACCCTCTTGCACTGTTGGCGGGGATGTAAATTGATACAGCCACTATGGCGAACAGTATGGAGGTTCCTTAAAAAACTAAAAATTGAATTACCATATGATCCAGCAATCCCACTACTGGGCATATACCCAGAGAAAACCATAATTCAAAAAGACACATGCACCCCAATGTTCAGTGCAGCACTGTTTACAATAGCCAGGTCATGGAAGCAACCTAAATGCCCATCGATAGATGAATGGATAAAGAAGTTGTGGTATATATATACAACGGAATATTACTCAGCCATAAAAAGGAATGAAATGGGGTCATTTGTAGAGACGTGGATGGATCTAGAGACTGTCATACAGAGTGAAGTAAGTCAGAAAGTGAAAAACAAATATCGTATATTAACGCATGTATGTGGAACCTAGAAAAATGGTACAGATGAACCAGTCTGCAGGGCAGAAATTGAGACACAGATGTAGAGAAGAAACGTATGGACACCAAGGGGGGAAAGTGGGGGGTGGGGTGGGTGTGGTGGTGTGATGAATTGGGCGATTGGGATTGACATGTATACACTGATGTGTACAAAATTGATGACTAATACGGACCTGCTGTATAAAAAAATAAGTAAAATAAAATTCAAAAATTAAAAAAAAATGGATGCACATATTTCAGAACATAAATGACGTGGATAACTACATTCAATTACAGTATAAGCCCCTTGAAAGAAAGATGTATGTGAAATCACTATTAACAAACCTATTCTTTCACAACGGACATATAGTTAGTTAAGATAGTTTGAGAACCACATTCTTCCTTGGCTAGTGTGTTGAGAGGTTTGGCTTCTATAACAACCTTTATATAGGAGTTGTATGTATCAGAACCGATTTCTTCCAATTTTAAACTAGACAAAATATTAAGCCCTCTCTCATCGCACAGTATTCCAAGCATCACTATATTTCTCATTATCTTTTTACAGTCCTTATTCTCATTCAGTCAACTCCTTCTCATCCCCATAGTTTTCAAATTTGACCTTTCAACATAAATTTGAATGTTATGACCTAACTTACATTGAGATAATTCTTTTTCACAATTTTGACAAAATTAAAATGGGTTCTGGCTTTAGAAAAAAAATGTATATGTTAGCTCTTCATTTCCTTGTAATTTTTGAGATTCAAGTGATGGCACAGTGCCTTACTGTTAGCTACATCAGCAGTTAGCTTTGCCAAGTAGGGTTGCTAGGTCTTCTAAATGCAAATTAAAAAAGAAAAGGTAAAAAGAGCAAAGTATTAACAGGCAAAAGGATATGGTACATAGCCAACAAGGTAATGGCCTTTATTGCAGTCCAGTGGTCCAGAGATGGAGGGTTATTGCGACAACACCGTTAAACTTAAGAATAAGTTCCCCTTGTGTTGGTGTAACTGGAGGGCAGGCGTTGAGAAGGAGAGGGAGATAAAGAGCCTCTCACCAAACCAGTTATCAGCATCCTTCATTAACCACCACATAGGGCATCTTAACACCAGTGTAAGTAGTCACTATCCAGACTTTGAGAATAGGAAGGAGGAGGTGTGTAATGCTCATTTCTCCTAACCATGAACCCTTTTGGCAACAAGAAAGAATCTGCAGTGCCGTGCCCTCTTCATTCCCAAAGGACAATATGACTCTATATTATTGAACAGTGGAGATTAGAAGAATATCTCATCTATTTTTAGAGTTTTGTTTCATGTTCATAAAAAACATTCCCATTATTCTCTTCCTGAAGAGTGCCTCTTGAACTGAAACTGCCAGTGACTTTTCACATCCCTCATCCTATTTCATTACAGAAACACTCATAAAGACACAATTTTCTCCTATCAATAAATATGTTTGATGCTCCATAGAAGTTCTGTGTAATACATGCAGAACAATGCAGGCAGACTCTGGGATAAATTATTACCAAAACAACTTGAAGCGATGAGCCTGCCTCTGGATGCTTTCCGGCAGATGTGATGTGGACGCTCAGTGTGAAAGCAGGCTGAGTAATAAAGCCTGAGTAATAATCATAAATCCCAAAGAGGCATCACCCTCTCTAAGACATTTTTTAACTCCTTCAAAAAGACGACTATAAGGTGCAATCTGCTTTTAGAGGCATTATATTTTTAAAAAATACATTTAGTTAAAGTTTGAGATTGAGCATGCCTGGACTGGGGTGGCCCGTTCATGCAGTAGACTCAGTTGGCAGTTCCATGCGGATTGTGATGGTGCCATGAAAACACTGCTCATGCTGCCAGTGGTGCTTTGGACAGGCCCTGATCATTTCCTTTATTTGGGTTTTGCTTTATTTTTACAACCTATTCCTATTAAAAGTTTCTAAAATCGTCTAGCCATAAAGTCTCTCAAAATATGGAATCTACATGGAAAGTATTCAGGGACAAAGAATGATTTAATGTCACTTATTTATAGGATAGGGAACAAAAAGGACTGATGTTTTTCAAAACAGACCCTTGGGTCTGCTCTATTCAACTCTGTTTCTATCTGCTTAGCGCTCATTAAATACAAAATCCAGGGTACTGACTGTCAAGATAAACAGGGTTTTCTTTTTGCGTTTCATATCTTTTCACACAAAGGTACATATAAATCAAGCAGTAATTTCAGAACTAGACACATTGGGTGGAAAATGTCAAGCTGGATACATCTCCACTGGTACAGTCTAGATGAGCCCTTAGATTAACATACACAAGATGAACATTTCTTCCTTTTGTTGCTCATTGTTTTGCATCATTTACATACTGCACAAATAAAGCACTACTACATCTCAAAGGAAAAAAAGTACTAATGTATTTGTCAACCAAAACTCCTAGCAATTCATCACTGAAATTTCCAATATGTTGTGCTTTCCATGAAACTTACGCAAGTTCAATGAGTATTTCCAAGTCCACTGTCATGTAAAGTTTGGATGTTACTGGGATCCCAGAAAAAAAGTTCATGCCGCCCATTCTAAGTACTGGTAAAATATATTTATAGTGTTCAAATAACAAGGATACAGCGAGGCAATTTTTAAGGATCGCCCTACCACAGTACGCATTTTACGTGCTTGTTAAAGGGATACACTCTGCTCAGGCACCCCAAGACAGGGGTCTTTATCACTTCCAGCAGCTCTACCAATTATGGAATCACTACTGCAACTCAAAGGAGAAGATTCTAAAAGCCCAGGTAGAATGTCACTGGCATACAGTCCCAGGTCCTGCAGATTTCATGCCACAGAGAGAGGCGACATATGCCTCCTTCTGTGGAAAATCATAGAGAGAGATCCAATTTGCTACCCCATGGAACAAGGGAGATGAGCTGAGCATTCAGTCAACACAATGAATGGGACTAGGGAGACCTTAATATCTCTATAAAGGGGAAGAGATTTATAATATTATTATTTGTATATATGTTGCCTTTACAATTTACCAACTTACTTTCACATAACTCATCTAATATAAAAATTATGTAACAGGAAAAACATTATTTTTCTATTTTTTAATTGTTATCACTTCTCTGTGCACTTACAGCTTTAATAACACCTAAATATTATCATGAAATGTTTTTTCTTCCCAATGCACAGTAGACATCATGTTCTTTGGAACCATGGAGTATGTACAAAGTGCCTTTTTCTAATTATAATGTCCATATACACACACACACGCACACACACACACACACACACACACACACACTACTATAATACCCAGTACACGATGGCTACTCACTGAGCACTGAAACGATGAATTACTGGGTGAATGAATGAATGAATACCTCACATTGCCCTGTTTCTATTAGCACTTTTAGTTATCCATTCAATTCATTTCTTACTAAATACCTAGCACTGTGCCACACTGTAGGATATAAATTATACAGAAACCAATTAAAGGTTTATTCCATTATGGTCCAATGACCCAACTGCTGCCATCTGGATGCTTGTTAAAGCTTCAAATTCCTGTGCCACATCCCAGATTTACCAAATTAGAATCTCATGCATACTGAAGTCTGAAAAGCATTGCACTATAAATTGACAATCTTTTTGTGAAAATAAGTTAATGGATTAAAAAAAAATCACATTCAAGGAGCAGTGTTTCTTACAAATATTCTTCAGTATATTCCCTGTGCAATTTATCTTAGGTATAAAGTGAGTAAAACTAAAATTTGGGGGCAATAGCAAACTAACGACAGCATTTAAGTGAAAGTTCAAAGCCAAGGTAAAGGGGGAACTAGTTTAGTGGGTCTGGAACTTCATAAAGAATATCATCTCAAGGAACCCATCCTCATGGAAAGCACTGACCATTAGAACAAATCAGACAGGGATAAACCAATGATACAGGGTATTAAATTAAGTGGCAATTTATGTCTTTGTCTAACGATGGTTACATATAAAATGAAAATATTCATCCCCAGTAGTAGAAAAAGCAAGTCTTAGTTAATTAAATTATATTTTATCACTGGCTTACAAGATGTTTTATTTTTTTAAAACAGTATTATTCACTACTCTCTTCCCTTCTGCCGGTTCGCTACTGTGATTGTTCTGCAACTGTCAGAGTACAGCTTACTGACACCTAATCCAGAGTTTAAAAACAGCCCAGTTTACTTACTATTTCAAAAATGTTTCAGCAGGATTGAGTCAGTACTTGCAAAGACAATCAGACATGGGAATCTTCTAGCAGTTTCAGAACTCTGGTCATGTTGCTTTAGGGGCAGTTGTTACATATAAACTGGATAGATTAGTGGGGAAAAAAGTAGAGATTTTACAGCCAAGAGGAGTTGGAATTTAGTCTAGCTCTGTTGGTAATCAGCAATGTAGCCTAGGGTTACTCATTAAGTTTCCTCTAAAATTTGGTCAACAAAATATAAAAGAATTGTTGCAAGTAGGAAAGATAGTTATTTGTCTATTGTCTACTGATGAGTAGGGCCAAAAAATAACCACCACTGTTAAGTGACTCTTAAATCCATGATAATGACTTTGAGGCCTAGAAAGGTAAATGAAACTGTAAAAAAGTTACTTTAATAGTAACTTTTTCTTACTTAAGCAGCTGATAAAGTGCCATGTGTTTGGATTTGTCTTTGCTTAATCTTTGCCCAATGTTCTCTCCACTCTAAAACGTCTCCGCCTAAATTCATATATGGGTTACAATGGGGTTCTAGACAAGACACGTAGGCTACAGAGATTATAGAAGTGGACAGAGAAGACGCATCACATGCTGTAGTTAACAGATCTCAAGTAGAGTAAGAGAAGCCTGCCGGACAGTGTCCAAGGCTGTGCTGAGACGTGAGTCCCCAGAGCTGACGGTAGCCTGGAGCATGCCCTCTAGAGGCCAAGAGAAGCACCAGCGGCTTTCAGGGAGCTGCTACCAGTTTTCATCCTTAGGCAGCTCTGGCTTGCTGCTTAAGCTCCACTACAATACCAGCTCCTCTGAATTAGTGAGGTGATTTTCTGACCAAATACTGCTCCTTTGGGAAAAAAAATTGAAGAGAAATTTTAAACATAAGAGTTCAGAGTCTGACGCAGTCACCATTTTGTGTGACCCCAGGAAACCTTGGTTTTGTACAAATGGTGTGGGCCACAGTAACTAAAAGAGACAGAGAACACACAAGATCATTTTTGGAAGTCACTTCACCTGCAATGTCAGGGTAGATTCTATTTGACGAACAGTAGAATAAAGAACAGTTAGCTGTAGAAAGAACAGAACCAATCATTTACATGCTGCTGACTTGTTTGGAAAGACAGGACTCTGATGGAAATTGATGGAGAGATTTTTCTCTATAGACTTTTTCTGTAAAGGGCTAGACAGTAAATATTTTCAGCTTTGAGGACCATAATTTTTTTTTTTTTTTTTTTTTTTTTTGCAATTACTTGGTTCTCCCTCTGTAACACAAAAGCAGCCACAGACGATAGGTAAATGAATGAGCATGGCCATGTTCCAGTAGGACTATTTTCCAAACAGGCGGCAGGCCTGATCAGGCCTACCAGCCCACAGCCCATCCATTCCCGCTCTAGAATAAAAAAAGTTCAAAATGAGAAAACATTCATGATGTTTCTAGTGCCCCTCCCCCTGCCAGTGGCGATGCCTGCGTTTTTCATGAAACAAAACTCAAATACCTGCATGTGTTACTGCGGTGCTTCAGTGTGGGTAGGGCGCTGGCAGCACTGACTATTTTTATAATGAAGCTTGCAAAGCAGACGAAAAGATAAAGCTCTGCCTGATTTTATATCCTCCTGTTTCTCAGCACCCAGCATAGTGCCTAACAAGTCAAAGGGTTTTAAGAAATTTCTAATAAAGGAAGACATTCACATACATGTAGATTCAGACTTGAGAATTATGGAGAAGGATTGATCTCCAATGACTTCAAATATGAAACCGGTATTTGCACTTATAGCTGAAGGATTTGATTAAAAAGTAAAGAAAAAGTAAAGGGTGGGGGGAGAGAAGGGGCAGGGAAAGGAAGGAAGGAAAGAGGAGGGAAAAAAGGGTAAATTTTCTTTAAAATTTCACATGGATTCATGTGTGTTTAAAACTCACTGATGAGAGCCATGTTTTATGAGTCTTAAGTATTTTGCATATGATATTTAATTTGTAACTGATTCAAGCTCTGTAAGGTAGGGATCATAATTTCTATTGTAGTGAAGAGAAAGTATTTTCAGAGGTAAAATGAAATGACTTGCTCAAAATTAATTATCTAGTAAGTGCTCATATAGACACAAGTTCAGACATTCTTACTACAAATCCATTTGACTGTCCATGAAATTATGACTATATTGTGTTGGGTGGAAGGAGATAGAGGAATCAATGGGAGAAACAAGTTGAAGGACATAAACTTTTATAAACGTATTAACTTAATACGAATTTCAGGATAATTTGGGAATACTGTTAGATAGACTCAGAACTTTCCACGATTCAAGAAAAATTAAACTCTCTTTTATAGAAGCCATGCTTGTTGTACACTTTTAGTCAATTCCTCTGCCTGATTTGTTTGTATTCAATTCATTTGCTATGTTAATAATTTATTATTGGCACTATGATGAAAGAGCTAGAGATAAATGAAATCAATTTGATGGGCTTTTTTTCTAAAACCCAAGCACTACTTTGCAATGGTACAATTTCACAGCTTACATAGCTCTTCTCAGTAAGATGGGTCTGGAGGGCAAGGTCTCTGTTAATGAAGTTAAAGACAAAATCTATTTTACCAAATAACACTTAAACTGCACTGCGTAGTTGTTAAATAACTGAACCTCTCCCATTTCTTCCAATTCAGACTACAGGAGACAGGGGGAGAGGGAGAGGTTTCTAAGAAAGGTTAGAAGGGAAAGCATATGTTGGAGAAGGGAGAAAACCACAGAGTCCATTTTAAAATATGTGATAAAACAGTGCATTAATTCATTCAAAAAATGTCAGAAAACAAACTTACTACGATACTACAAAGTAGGAATAGTAAAGCACTAGAAGAATGCATTATCCAAAAAGGTAAGAGCACAAACTGTCACATAGCCTCTAATGTGATTTCCCTGGCTAATTTCCCCAGCTATATTGTTTCTCAATAGTTTGCCTAGTACTTAATCATTAGTTAAGTCCTCATTGTATTATGTAAATCCGGGCATTCACTGGCACTCTTTCTCTCTTTCTTGTCTTTATGTAGCTTCTCCCTGGTTTCCTCAATCACCTCAAAGGCTTTACTGAGCACACGTGGTAACTTCTAAGTCTATGGCCAAGCCTGACAAGTCACATCCTAGTTTTGCTCTTGCAATGGCTTACTCTATATTCAACAGGCAGCTCAAAGTCAGCATGTCCAAAACTACCACCATCTCTCAGCTTCCACTTTTCAGTTCCCCTCTTCTGTTGACTATTTCTGATTTCTCCCCACACATCCTCAGAAGGAATTCCGATAATTTCTCAAGATCTACCTCTCTTTGCCTCCTCACCATGCCATTAATTGGTCATCAGGGTCTGCACACAGTTTCCACAGAAAGTTCCTAAAACATAGTCTGAATCCTGTCATTTTCCTTGGCAAAAAATGTTATTCCAGATACTTTAGTTTTAAAAAATTAAGGACATAGAGTAAAAATTACTATCTTCATTAAGAAATACTGAAACAAAAGTCCCCAATTCCTACCTTCTCCTCAGCAATCTTCACTAGAGGTAAGTACTACTAATAATTTAGTAGCCAGCTCTCAAGATTTTTCTAGGATTATATAACTGCAAGAGCTCTATGAACTTTACGTATATACTTTAAATATTAAAATCATTGTATGTATGCATATACATACAGTGGATATATTTAGAGATATATTTTTATTTACCTTTACATATCTGTATGGGCATATATACTTATTTAACTTTATTAACTATTGATACATTTACTTAACTGTTTTTAACTATATATCAGTAATCATGAATCATCTTAAATGCCTCTTCCTTTATTTCAGGATGGCTTCCTAATAGGAAGTGTGGCTTCTTCTTTAAAAACTTCCTAAAGAACTTCCTCTGCATTTTTATTGTTGCGCTTGTAATGGGATATCAACTAGAATTTTAGGAGGTTTTTATCCTTTCAGCTAAAGTCTATAGCTGAGAAATTAAAAGCACAAAATGCTTTAGCTTTTTAAGTTCCAAGACCCACTGATCCTGAGGGACAGCTTCCTCCACAGAAGTCTTGCTGAGAGGTGACAGATCAGAGAACTGACTGCAGTGCCTACCACCACCCCACCCCCTGTGCCTGTCCCCCTCCCTATGCCAGGTGACAGAGAGGTAAGGAGGGAGGAAAATGCCTTTTGGGGAAAGGAATGGATTTATTCCCTTCTTAAATTGAAAGTGTTGGAGGGAGGATGCTTCGAGAGAATCACTCAAAGCAATTTGGGGAGCTTACAGGAAGAAGATAATATTCTGGTTCTCAGTGGATGTCTGAGTAGGCAGCGTTCTTGTCTCCTCATGTAGCATAAGAGCTGGGAAAATGAGAATGAGTGCGACCTGACAAAGTGAGGGACTTGTAAGAAGGCGGCAGTGAAGGCTGCTGCCTGACTTTTGTCTCTACTTCCTGGGGAGCAAGAAAGATTGTCTCTGCATGTGCCCCTCCCTGGATCTGAGAGTTATTCCAGGAGGAGACTGGGATTGAGTTCGGAGGCTACGGTCTTTCAGGGAGACCCAAGCAACAGGGGAGATGCGGCAGCAGAAGGTCAGCCAGAAGTGGCGCTTGGTCTATTCTTACATGTCTTGCAAATTCTGAAGGGAACTGAGCAGAGGTGAGCTCCTCTTCATGGGGACAGGTTTGGGGTTGCCACTCACTGTCATTTCAGTTGTATACAGTTTGCTGGCCATTAGTTTTGGATAGCAAAGGAGAAGAGTTCTTCCTTACCACAGTCACCTAAGAAGATGTTTGCTCTTTTCCCGATTTTATCCCCGTAACAGAGAAGAGAAGGCAAGGGACAGATGGCTTCTAAGGTCCAAACCCAAGTCCCACTTTCCCCACACCTCCCACTTTTTTAAGTCACTGAAGTTATCGCACTAGGCTGCAGTGAGGAAAGGGGAGGAGAGGAGACACGGATGGATCTTGAAATTTTAAAGTGCACCAAGATTAGCCTCAAACACTCAAATAAGAAACTTCTATTAACCCAAAGCAGCTAGCAATTTATGAAATCAGAGCAAAATGCCACTAAGAGCTGCTCCAAAAGAGGGAGACAGTACATAAAACCTGGGAGGAAGATAGTGACTGGAAAATAATGGTACTTCACTGTCATATTCCAAACAGTAGAGACTTTGCAATAACGTGATTTCACAATATTCAATGTTCATTTTATTATACCTATTTGCATATGTGTCTAATGTTTCCAATAAGACTGTAGACATTCTAAAGTCAGGAATTAGATTTCGTACAACTTTTTCTCCTTAGAGTCTAAAACATATATAAAAAGTGTTCAATACGTATTGTTGATTGAAAATAAAGAATCAAATCTGAATAATTAGAAAATAAGTTATTAAAGACAGTAAAATACAATAGTAAAAATAGATGCAAAGTGCATAAATCCTTCTCGTTTTCTATGTGTTGAGTGAAGGGGCAGCTGACTAAAAAGAAGCATATTTGACTCTGTCATCATTTTGAAGCAACTAAAGATTAAGATTGGAGCATTTGTAATCACATGGGCAAAGGGTTAATTCCCTGTTCTGTTACTTCTTAGCTGTGTCGTCTTTGAGAAGTTGCCTCATTCATTAAAAAAAAAAAAAAAAAAAAAAAAAAAGAGTAAGGTCTAGACTATCACCCTTAATTATTCTCCAAGGTATAAAATTCTACTAATCCATGAAAATTAATATACAGCAAGATACAGCTAAAGGAATGACCACAGTCATAGCCTGTAATAAACTATCTCAAGGGTTCCACTTGGCATGTACTGACTGCATATAGACAAATGGCAGAAGTTAAACTTTCAAATGTTAGGTTTGACTCCTCTGGGTTAAAAGCAAGATGCTACAGTTTTCCTTGGCTCACTGAGTTCTCCACGCAGCATTCCTTTTTTCAAATAACAGGGTTTTTTCTAATTTTTTAAAACACAGTCCACAAGATTCAGCAGGTTTCAGGCTTATGTTATGGAATTAAATGCAGACCAAGGAGATCAGCCTCATCCCGATCCCACTGCAGATGCAAACAAGCCAGGTAACATAAGCAAAGGAGCAAGTTATCATCTGTGTATTCTAAGTGCGTCTTCTGTCTGTTGTTGATGACACTAGGCACAGCAAAGCATAAAAACAATCATCTAAAGTTAGCAGGGAGCATCATCTTACAATAGAAAAACATTCAGAGCCACATTTACACCACAAAGACAAACAGCTAGATTCAGCCATCTGCTGGGCAGTTCAAGCAAACTTTTAATTATTGGAAAAGATAAATCATTATACCTCAATAACAGTACAATGATGACACTAATCCTCTGCAAGAAGTTCATCAAAATGATATAAAAACTGAAGTTTATAATGGAAATAGAGTTTGTTTTCATAGTAAAGTGAATTCCTTTCAACACGTCAGATCAATCATTCCAATACAAAAGATACTAGGAACAAAATAACATTATGACAGTAAAGAATTAATACAATGTCGGCTTGCCTCATTTTTCATTTCAACATGACTTTTACTATTGGAGCTCTCCAACCACTATGTGGGACATAAACCCTGACCTCAGAGGTTTCACCAGGATGCTCAAAAGGATGCCTGATAAACTATACCAACAATGAGACAGTTATATAGGTATAGATATAAAGACATAAACGCGACACTATGAGAGACTAGAAGGTTGTGAAAGAATTTCCAGAAGATGTGATTTTCTGCAAGACACTCATGAATGAGAAGGCACTGTTAGGTCTAAAGGAAGGAAAGCATTTCTGTACAGGGAATGTCAGAGCCAAGGAACAAAGGGAGTCCTTGGCAAACATGACCTGTTGGGAAGGTATGGGAGAAAAGATAAAATCAGAAAGAAAGGTTATGGTCAGTGGATGAGGAAGTTCAACATAACGTTTACTGAAGCATTTGAACTTTATGCTGAAGATAGTAAGGAGTTACCAAAGATCGCATCAAAATGTAGTTCAATGTATGGAGGAAAAAGGCCTTTCTATCCTCCTAGGTTCTGCGGGTGGGCCTAAGAATTATACAGACATAAAACGTCTTAAGAGGAAAAAAAAATGTCCAAATTTTATTTAATATTTTTATGTGCACATGGAGTCTTCAAAAGGAATATGAAGACCCAAAGAAGTTATTAGGCCCCAAAGCTTATATACCTTTCTAAACATAGCATGATAAATTATGGGGATGTGATAAGATGGAACAGCTTGGGCAGGGGCAGTAAATTGTGGGATGGTGACTAGGAAGCATATGCGGGAAACTAATATAAGTAAGGATTATTTTAATAGGTTTATTTGTACACATTTTGACTCCCAGTCTTGGTGATAAGAATACCCTTCTCTTCCTGGTAGAGGAAATGCAACTTTCTCATGGGAAGTTTTATGACTTGCTTTTAATTAGAAAGTGGAAGGTCAGAGATCTTCCTGAATCTGTAATTTCTTAGGTGCCTTCAGCTCAAAATATTCAGTATGCCAAAGCAGCATATTTTGGTGTAGCATGCTCTGAACCCCTTCATAGTCCAAACTACTCCCAAATAAACATTACTTCAAAACAGCACAGATATGAATTCCTTGCATTACCATTGCATACAGAAATAAGGTTCAAAGAGATTAAGGGAGTTATTACTTATTTACAGCTATTGAAAGTGAGGAGTACCTGCCCCACTCCCTGAGCCCAGTCTGGTTGATGTGATCTCATTATCCACATTCTTAGAAGAAAACAAATAAATAAAAATGTTTCCTGAAGGTTGTAGGTTATCTTATGAGAGTTAAAGGGTAAGGCTCAATGAACTTAGAACAGGAGGAAATCTCTTATACCAATCACAGAGACATTTTTAGATAAGACGAACTGAAATTGAAATTTGGGAAGTTTTATTTTATCTAAGAATACTCCCAGAATCTGTGTTGTCTTTTCCAGTGCAAATCATTAGCATAACTAGACTTTACGTACATACAACATTCCACACACAAACAGGCACAAACACATGACTAAGTCAGAATTGGGAGTCCACAAGGCTAATTTTTCCCCTTTAAGTATCACTGAAGAAGAAAACATATTATCTGAATATGAACCTTTATGAAATACAGTATAATCAGATCTTAATCTTTTTATTTTACTTTTACTTATTTAAAGAATGCTAGATATCAACAGTCAGCAATATGTTCATCTTGACAAAAGCAGCTTAAATTACATGGGAAAAATGTCTAGATCACCAAAGTAAGATGATTCTCCCTATCAAATTTATATGTGTCAAAACTCTGTTCACATACAAATGTATCAGAAACCTAGGCTGATTATACTGAAACTTCTGTGCCTATTAAAATACCTGAAAACACCTCTTATGATATCTGGTAAATAATAGCTAATCAATAAATGTTAGTGTCTTTTCTTCATTTCTTGATATTGTTCATGTCATCCATTATCAAATTAAAATGAATTTCTTCTACTTTTACATATTGGAGTTCTGGACATTGCCCCCCATCTTTTTTTCTTTTGCTGTAATGTGAAACCAATTTCCTATAAACTCCACTAATGCAAAGATTATCTTCTTCTGTTTTGTTCAATGCTGTATCATCAGCACTTAGAACCATGATTGGTAGGTAGATGCTCAATAAATAATTGTTGCGCATATGAAACAATAGCCCCAGGTACCAAAGTTGCTTGCTGCTTTTAAAGTTTAAAACTGCTTCCAAATGGGATCTCCTAGAGGAATAAACATAAGAGTTTGAAGGGATTCAAAAAAAAGAAAAGGAAACTGGGACAAAAATGTCCAAAATGTAATATGGCTCCAGAATAGAGAAAAGACACAACTATTTCACACTGAAACATTCCCAAGATTATTAAGCACAGTTATACTTGTGTGGATGCCTTAATATACCTTTTATCTTCTCGTAAGGAATGAGATAAGGAGGAGTGGGTTATAAATTTCAATGCTAGAAATATCTGAGCAACTCAGGGATTAAGCAATAGACGAGAACAACGTTAATAAAAAACACTAACTGTGATCATTTATTACATCAAATCAGTGTGTGTGTGTGTTTGTGATGACTATAAGAACAAACAACTTGCTAACTATTTAAATTCTCACAATTGCCTGTACCATAAAAGGAAGGAAATAAATGTTTGGTCATATCTTTCCCAGGTAAAATCCGTTTCATAATACAATCACCAAAATATGAACGTTATAAACTGATATATTTCACAGCAGTAGTTTCTATCTAGTCAAAAGACATAATCTAAAAAGCCGTCAATTCTAAAAGCTCACAAATCACAATACCTGATTTAAGAATGGATTTCTGTGCATACTGCACATATACCCTCATTTGAATGAGTACAGAGTTACCTGTATAACTTCCAACTGTGTTAATGGGAACACTAAGTACCAGTTCCCGCAGAGTGAAGATTACAACATACTGTTGAGTACTTGTGCTACTTTGAATGTTAGCTACATTGTGGGATAACCAGTTAGAGAGGTACGATTGTGTAAAACTGTAGGATGAAAAGAGGAGGTTTAAAATAAAATGAGGAAATGTGAAACACAAATGAATGGATGGATTGGATGGTATTTGATGTCTAACAATACATTGAGTGAATGATGTTTAGTGTCTGAACAAGAGAACACATTCTTAGTTTTTTACAGGATGGATTAGACCAACTAAACAGTGTCCATCTCTCTTTGGCTAAGGATGACATCTGTAGCATGCAAATTGGAATAAAGTTGTGGGTTTTTTTTTTTCTTCAAGACATGAGATCATCCATACAAAATGAGGGGGAAAATGCCTTACGATATATGTGAATGATTTATGCTTTCAAATGATACTGAGGACCTACTATGTATTAGTTCTATGCCTCCTAGCCATTTGCTACTGGAAGATTTTGCCCAGTTCTTGGCTGAGGGTGTCTCAGGATAGATCATTCTTCCTCCACTGAGGGCCCCCAAACTTAGTTGTAAGGTCCTGTGCTATGTATGGAAACGGCTCCTGTCTGGGCACTTCATTATTTCATTTGGGCCAAGAGAATTCACTGAATTGTGGGGACTATGAGAAGCTGCTTGGTTATGTTTTTACAGTGGAGAGAAGACATTTGCCAGGCTTTTGGCAAATTTTTTAAAGAGCACTAATGCAGTGCCTCTGTAACCTCTTGGCCTTGTTGCCACTCCTTCTGATCCTGTATTACTTCTTACTGTACAGTCCTAAACCCAGCTACCGGTTACTCCAGCAAGCCTGAAACCCAGAAGTCACTGTAAACAGCATACATTTCCTTGTTCCCTGAAACATTACCCCCACACCAATCAAATCCACCTCAAGTCTTGTCAAGTTTTCCTCTAAATAGATACCAGTCACTTCTCTAAATTTTTATCATAATACTCAAGTCAAAGTATCATCATCTCTCACCTTGAAAACTTCTCATGTTTCTCCCCTTATTCATTCTGGGTCCCATTTACAGCAGGAGGAGTGGTATCTCTATGACTCCTCTGTTCTCTGATTCTTTACTGTCCAGCCACAGGGCATTTTTCACATGTTCTTCTCTCTGGCAGAAACACTTCTGTCTGCTCCGTATTCATTCAAATGTTACTCATTTTCTTAGTCTCTGCTTAAGTTCCTCAGGAAAATCTTTTTAGATACCATGTTTCTCTCGTAGAAGCTTTCAAAGATGGCATAGGATCCTTCACACTTTGTAAGTTTTTAGTCTATTTCTGTCATTTATTGAATAAAGTTTGTAGCAGACATTTTGGTTCTTTCTCAGCATCTGTGTAATCTATATATAGTTTAGGCCAATCATCATAACTCCTTCCCTCTATCCCAATGATGAATAAAAGTGTGTGTGTGTGTGTGTGTGTGTGTGTGTGTGTGTGTGTGTGTGTATGGCCTATGAGATATAAGAAGAAAACTAAACTGACAGGGGACTTCTGAGAATCTTGTCTTCACTGTCCGTAGACAGAAAGAGAGACAGTCTTCTTTTTCCTCTGGACACTGTGAGTTTAGGTACAGTCTCTGCAAGTGCATTAGACAGACTAACCAGCTTGAGGATGAAGCCAACACCAAAGGTGACAGAGTAGATGTCACTGAGCCATTTCATCATTTAACCTCAAACCCTTTCCTACATCTATCCTAACAATTTTATGAGTTAATAATTTTCTAATTATTAAACCACTTTGTTTGGGATCTACAGGCAAAAGCACAGAACTATGTAATATCTGTCTCAGTCTTATATTGTAAGATCCATGAAGCAGACCCCACAACTGCTTTTATTCATCACTTTAATATTAGCATCTAAAAAAAAAAATGGTTCTGAAGAACCTAGGGGCAGGACAGGAATAAAGACGCAGATGTAGAGAATGGACTTAGGACATGGGAAGGGGGAAGGGTAAGCTGGGACGAAGTGAGAGAGTGGCATGGACATACATACACTACCAAATGTAAAACAGATACCTAGTGGGAAGCAGCTGCATAGCACAGGGAGATCAGCTCGGTGCTTTGTGACCACCTAGAGGGGTGGGATAGGGAGGGTTGGAGGGAGACACAAGAGGGAGGAGATATGGGGATATATATATATATATATGTATAGCTGATTCACTTTGCTATAAAGCAGAAAATAACACACCACTGTAAAGCAATTATACTGCAATAAAGATGTTAAAAAAATATATTAGCATCTAGCTTAGTGCCTGGTATATAGTTTGCACTCATTAAATTTTACTTGAATGAATGGATAGATGAATACCAACATTTTTCTGAAACAGTTCATGGAAATACTGATTTTTTTTTTCCTTCTAGCTGTCTATTCTTATTATCTTTGTGGGCAGTTCCTTCTGTTTCTCAAAACGTATAGTTTTACCCTGGTCATTTCCCTATGAATAGGCTATATTTATCTCTGTCCCTCTGAAGTAGGGTACTTTGTATTAGGTAAAAACCTTTTGCTACTATCTGGCCAGACAGAGAAGAATAGATATATCATTTCTCTCATTCTACAGAGGCCAGCGTTTTATAAATAAAATTGTGGAAGGGAATTACTGTGAAGCCTTTGAAAAGTATTGTATATTCGCATCTGCAGCATCCTTCCAAATTCTGGGTTGGGAGATCTGGAGTGATTTATACACAGGCATATTTACTTTTTCAGTGCTCTATCAAGTAATTCTGATATGCTTCCAGGGATTAGATCCATTGTTCCATATACTAAACTTTGGTTAATTCAACTTAAATTTGCATTAAAATTTAAGTGAAACCATTACATTAACTACTCATTCTAAATTTCTTACAGCTTGGAGAAAGAACATCATTGTTTCTTCAAGAGTTGACAGGTCGCAGAGAAAACATAAATAGGCTTTGTCTGGCAGAGTGTGAGCACTCAATTATGGATTAATGAGAAGAGTTTCTAAGAAGGTAAATTTTGTACAACTATAAGGAAAAAGACATTTCCCTCATTTGTTTCCTCTTTTCTTGGTAACTGAACCTTGATTTCTTCTTAGAGACCTGTCCCAGCACTTTCAGCACATAAGGTATGAGGAGGGAAAATCAAACCTTAAGGCAAAGGCAGATGTGTACGTGTTGAAATAAACCAAAGCACCCCATTCCTTTCTCCAGAATGATGGGCTTAGTGACATGCATATGATCTGGATATAGCCAATAACGTTCAAGATGAATTTTGCTAGGAATGCTCAAACAGTGGTTGGCACTGTTTCCTGCAGTTTTTGAAGAGGAGCCAATGTGAGATCCTAGGGCAAGAGCAACTATTTTATGAATTTAGAGAAGAAATCCTGTCTGCAAGCAATGAAGCAGAACTGGGAGACCATGAGAAAGGAACAAGGGCCCAATGACATTGTTTTTCATCTCTATATTCTGCCATGCCTGAAGCCTTTGCACTTTTCATTTAGTTGGGGAAATAAATCACCATTTTATTTAGGACAGTTTAGATCAGGTTTTCTGTTACTTGGAACAGAGTCATAACTCGCCATAACTGTAGCAGGGAGGAAGAACTTTTTATTAAGCATATTCACACAGAAGGTAGATCCTTAGGAGGTATCAAGTTTCTCAGCATTAAAAAAATCATATTCTAGCATTAGGCAATCACATAAAAGGGATGATTTAAAATGGACCAAGCATCAGAATGGCGATTGGTCTTGATGACATTTATAAGGCTTAGAAGCCAAGGGGTGATGCCAGGAAGCAAGAATTCAAAAAGGAGAAAGAAAGGAATTTTAAAGGGGTATCCTTTGGCGCTGGGCCATTTGTCTGATTCTGCTATTGCTGAGAGGCTGTTGTAAATAACGGATACTTAAGGCAAGCACATTATATGCCAGCCAATGCTGGCACTAAGTGATTTGAATGGACTGATCTGGTCTGCGTCAACTCAAGACCAAATCTAACTGGTTTACTACCCAAATTGCTCTACATGCCTAACAGGGTGTGATGCTTCACAAAGTCAATGCTGGATCAGCAGAAATTACTAATGATTTTGGCAGCTAACAAATTCTGTGAGGTAATAACAAAAACTATAGCTTTAAATAGCTTGGTGGAAAAATGCAATGGGGCAGAAGGGAATTGCAATGGGCTCCTTGAATTGTTCTGGTGATGTTACTGAGCAAATACAGCTTCTTGAGTTGCTTTCGCTTCATCAAAATCATGATACTCTTGAGTGTTGGCAAGGAAATATCAGGTAATGAGAAGGCAGTGAACATGCCTTTCATCAGCTGAAAATCTTTAATTGTAATTGCAGCATGTAATGGTGTAATTAGTTGTCTAAGTGACAGGATAGGCTCAAATCTTTCCTAGCATTTTGCAAAAAAAAAAAAAAAAAAGACCATTAAGTTTCCACAAACCTTTCTTCAAATGAAATGAAGGGCAGGTAAAGATGGGAAGGGATTCATTTTTAACCCGATGAACTGAGCAACCTCAGAACTAGAAATGATAAGAGGTTATATAAAAGTAAAGAAAATAAATTATGTTACTAGATGAGTGTGGGTTTTAAAGAAACCACATACAGCAGTAAATAAAAGCACCATGCTTTAAAGACACTTAAGGCACTGTACACACACACACACACACACGTACACACACACACACACATATTGTTTGCTTCCTGTATCCTAGACACAACCTTGCAAGACAGGTATTATTATCCCCATTTTACATATAAGGTAACTGGGGCTCACAGAGTTCGAGCAATGCACTTAGGGTTACACAGCTAGTGTGCTGCAAGAGAATGCTGTAATTTGTTAGTAGGACAAAATCTGGGTCTTTGAGACTTCAAAGTCCATTATCTTGTCCCTAGAATAAGCTGCCTTTTACTCTTCAAACTCTTAGAACGTCAGTTCCCAAATTTCTGTATGTATAGGAATTATAGCAAAGTTTGCTAAAATGTGAGTTCCCATGTGAGAGAGATCTGAGTTGGTAGATCATGGAGGAAGCCAAGAAATTTGCAGTTTTAAACTAATTCCTCAGGGAATTTTGAAGTAGGCATTCCTCAGACCACATGGTCTAGAATGTGTTTTGCAGAACCCTGTGTGACAGAGGCCTGGAGATTTTTATACAGGGAAATCCTCTGATGAGGATTCTAAGAGTATCTTGATGACAAAGTGCAACATGTAGAAATCACAAACATATTTAATCAGAACCAGTCACATAAAAATCTCTAGGCTTTGCAGAGTTAAGTTAAAAAAAGAACATGCGGTATCGATCACTAAACTCAAATTGGGTTTGTATCACCAGGACTGTTAAGAAAACAGTTTTTCCGTCCTTCCCTGTTACAGTGGAGATGATTCTAGAATGAGTAGGTTGAATACAAGAAAATATGTTTCTTCATTATGCAAACAGTGCTCTAGGCAACTGTAGTTGATAGATGGGATAGTGGATCTTTCCTTTGTGTTCTCTCCTTATGAAAGTAATCCTATCCTCTCTTTTAAACATATTATAGAAAATAGAAAGGAGAATAAAACTAACAAAATCTATTTTTCTAAATTAAATGTCCTGAAAAGCCCCACTTGCTTTGTCTATCAAAATGGTATCACTGGATCACTGCCAAATCCAAATCGGAAGCTATATGAATGATTGTTCTTAGATAATAGTCTCTTTTAGTAAAATATAAAGCTGCTCTTCACAAAACTCTTATCATGAGTTTCCAAACACAATAAATCCTAGTTTTCTAAAATAGATGTTATATTTTGGAACCAATTTTGCCTTAATTTTACCATTGTCTACTCAAGAATTATATCAGTGAAACTCATATGCCTTTCAATATCATTACGTAAATTCTACTGTCTACTTAGTAATTCTGCCAAAGTCATTAATTTTAACAGGACGATTTATGTATCACAAGGGTTTGTTTTTCAAACTGCTTGTCCTGCAAGATTTTTTTTTTCTAAATAAACGTAAGCATTCCACTTTATTCAAGAAATACAAACGTGTTATTAAAATTTTACTCATAAAAATATTTACATAGATCTATTTGGTATGGTAGAAAGTATGTTTGTTTTAGCCATATTTAACCCTCCCGACATTTTGGATTTAACCTGTGTAGGAAAGGGGGAGGTTTCAAGCGGTGAGGAATGGCTGAAACTGGGAAGGAAAAAAGGAGGAAATCGGGGAACAGCAAAGCTTTTTGCTTTGTCTGGGCTTTTCTGTTAGTTGACTTAACACAGCAGAAATCAAATATCAAGTGTGCTCATTCATGATACTAGTGCAATCTCTGCCTCTATGCTTCAGTTGCTCTACTCTGAGAATTATCATTTTCAAATTATTTGGTCTGAATAAAGACTTATAAGCCAGTTAAGACAACCTTCTCTATCTTGCATTTCAGCTGTGGAGTAATGAAAACAATGAATATAGCTTTCTGTAAAGTTAGGTTTGAATCTTGACTCTTCCACTGGGAGAGTTGGGGTGAGTTACTTAACCTCATGCTTCAGTTTCCTCACCTGTAAAATGATGATAATAATGCCTATTCCCAAGAGTTGCTTTAGAGATAAAACAATATAAAATTTGAAATGAAAAAGAAGTTACAACTGGCACCATAGAAATACAAAGGATAAGACACTACTACTAACAACTATATGCCAATAAAAAGGACAACCTAGAAGAAATGGACAAATTCTTGGAAAGGTACAATCTCTCACGACTGAACCAGGAGAAAAGAAAATATGAACAGACCAATTACCAGTAATGAAACAGTCGGTAATTTAACAACTGCCAACAAACTAAAGTCCAGGACCAGATGGCTTCACAGATGAATTCTACCAAACATTTAGAAAAGAGTTAATGCCCATCCTTCTGAAACTATTCCAAAAAACTGCAGAGTAAGCTACACTTCCAAATTCATTCTATGACACCAGTATCACCCTGATACCAAAACCAGACAAAGATATCACACACACACACACACACACACACACAAACTACAGGGCAATATCACTGATGAACAATATATCATTGAGGATGCAAAAATCCTCAAAACAAATACTAACAAACTGAATCCAACAACACATTAAAAAGATTGTACACCATAAACAAGTGGAATTTATCCCAGTAATGCAAGGATTTTTCAATATCCAAAAGCCAATCAATGTGATATACCACATTAACAAATTGAAATATAAAAATCACATGAATATCTCAGCAGATGCAGAAAAAGTTTTTGATAAAATTCAACATTTATTTACGATAAAAACTCTCCAGAAAACTGGCAGAGAAGGAACATACCTCAACATAATAAAGGCCATTTAAGACAAACCCACAGCTAACATCATATTTGAAGGTGAAAAGCTGAAAACATTTTTTGTAAGATCAGGAACAAGACAAGGATGCCCATTCTTGTCCCTTTATTCAACATAATTTTGAAAATCTTAGCCACAGCAATCAGAGAAGAAAAGAAATAAAAGGAATCCAAATTGGAAAGGAAGGAGAAAAACAGTCATTGTTTGCAGATGAATGTAGTAAAGTCGCAGGATACAAAATTAATATACAGAAAGCTGTTGCATTTCTATACACTAACAATGAACTGTCAGAAGAGAAATTAAGGAAACATTCCCATTTATTATTGTTTCATAAAAAATAAAATACACAGTCCCTCCCATCAAGCCTCTTAGATAGCCTCATCCACTAGAGGGCAGACAGCAGAAGCAAGAAGAACTACAATCCTGCAGCCTGTGGAACAAAAAACACATTCACAGAAAGATAGACAAGATGAAAAGGCAGAGGGCTATATACCAGATGAAGGAACAAGATAAAACCCCAGAAAAACAGCTAAATGAAGTGGAGATAGGCAACCTTCCAGAAAAAGAATTCAGAATAATGATAGTGAAGATGATCCAGGACCTCGGAAAAAGAATGGAGGCAAAGATCGAGAAGATGCAAGAAATGTTTAACAAAGACCTAGAAGAATTAAAGAACAAACAAACAGAAATGAACAATACAATAACTGAAATGAAAACTATACTAAAAGGAATCAAGAGCAGAATAACTGAGGAAGAAGAACGGATAAGTGAACTGGAAGACAGAATGGTGGAATTCACTGCTGTGGAACAGAATAAAGAAGAAAGAATGAAAAGAAACGAAGACAACCTAAGAGACCTCTGGGACCACATTAAATGCAACAACATTCGCATTATAGGGGTCCCAGAAGAAGAAGAGAGAGAGAAAGGACCACAGAAAATATTTGAAGAGATTATAGTCGAAAACTTCTCTAACATGGGAAAGGAAATAGCCACCCAAGTCCAGGAAGTGCAGAGAGTCCCATACAGGATAAACCCAAGGAGAAACACACCAAGACACATAGTAATCAAACTGGCAAAAGTTAAAGACAAAGAAAAATTATTGAAAGCAGCAAGGCAAAAACGACAAATAACATACAAGGGAGCTCCCATAAGGTTAACAGCTGATTTCTCAGCAGAAACTCTACAGGACAGAAGGGAGTGGCAAGATATACTTAAAGTGATGAAAGGAAAGAAGCTACAACCAAGACTACTCTACCCGTCAAGGATCTCATTCAGATTTGATGGAGAAATCAAAAGCTTTACAGACAAGCAAAAGCTTAGAGAATTCAGCACCACCAAACCAGGTCTACAACAAATGCTAAAGGAACTTCTCTAAGTGGGAAACCAAAAGAAGAAAAGGACCTACAAAAACAAACCCAAAACAATTAAGAAAATGGTCATAGGAACATACATATTGCTAATTACCTTAAATGTGAATGGATTAAATGCTCCAACCAAAAGACAAAGGCTTGCTGAATGGATCCAAAAACAAGACCCATCTATATGCTGTCTACAAGAGACCCACTTTAGACCTAGGGACACATACAGACTGAAAGCGAGGGGATGGGAAAAGATATTCCATGCAAATGGAAATCAAAAGAAAGCTGGAGTAGCTATACTCATATCAGATAAAATAGACTTTAAAATAAAGAATGTTACAAGAGACAAGGAAGGACACTACATAATGATCAAGGGATCAATCCAAGAAGAAGATATAACAATTATAAATATATATGCACCTAACACAGGAGCACCTCAATACATAAGGCAACTGCTAACAGCTATAAAAGTGGAAATCGACAGTAACACAATAATGGTGGGGGAATTTAACACCTCACTTACACCAATGGACAGATCATCCAAAACGAAAATAAATAAAGAAACGGAAGCTTTAAATGACACAACAGACCAGATAGATTTAATTGATATTTATACAACATTCCATCCAAAAACAGCAGATTACACTTCCTTCTCAACTGCACATGGAACATTCTCCAGGATAGATCACATCTTGGGTCACAAATAAAGCCTCAGTAAATTTAAGAAAATTGAAATCATATCAAGCATCTTTTCTGACCACAACATTATGAGATTAGAAATGAATTACAGGGAAAAAAACCGTAAAAAACACAAACACATGGAGGCTAAACAATATGTTACTAAATAACCAAGAGATCACTGAAGAAATCAAAGAGGAAGTCAAAATAGAGACAAATAACAATGAAAACACGACGATCCAAAACCTATGGGATGCAGCAAAAGCAGTTCTAAGAGGGAAGTTTATAGCTATACAAGCCTACCTCAAGAAACAAGAAAAATCTCAAGTAAACAATCTAACATTACACCTAAAGGAACTAGAGAAAGAAGAACAAACAAAACCCTAAGTTAGCAGAAGGAAAGAAATCATAAAGATCAGAGCAGAAATTAATGAAACAGAAACAATGAAAACAATAGCAAAGATCAATAAAAGTAAAAGCGGGTTCTTTGAGAAGATAAACAAAATTGATAAACCATTAGCCAGAGTCATGAAGAGGGAGAGGACTCAAATCAATAAAATTAGAAATGAAAAAGGAGAAGTTACAACAGACAACACTGAAATACAAAGCATCCTAAGAGACTGCTACAAGCAACTCTATGCCAATAAAATGGACAACCTGGAAGAAATGGACAAATTCTTAGAAAGGTATAACCTTCCAAGACTGAACCAGGAGGAAACAGAAAATAGGAACAGACCAATCACAAGGAATGAAATTGAAACTGTGATTAAAAATCTTCCAACAAACAAAAGTCCAGGACCAGATGGCTTCACAGGTGAATTCTCTCACACATTTAGAGAAGAGCTAACACTCATCCTTTACAAACTCTTCCAAAAAATTGCGGAGGAAGGAACACTCCAAACTCATTCTATGAGGCCACCATCACCCTGATACCAAAACCAGACAACGATACCACAAAAAAAGAAAATTACAGACCAATATCACTGATGAATATAGATGCAAAAATCCTCAATGAAATACTAGCAAACAGAATCCAACAACACATTAAAAGGATCATACACCATGATCAAGTGGGATTTATCCCAGGGATGCAAGGATTCTTCAATATACGCGAATCAATCAATGTGATATATACCATATTAACAAATTGAAGAATAAAAACCATATGATCATCTCAATAGATGCAGAAAAAGCTTTTGACAAAATTCAACACCCATTTATGATAAAAACTCTCCAGAAAGCGGGCATAGAGGGAACCTAGCTCAACATAATAAAGGCCATATACAACAAACCCACAGCAAGCATCATTCTCAATGGTGAAAAACTGAAAGCATTTCCCCTAAGATCAGGAATAAGACAAGGTTGTCCACTCTCACCACTATTATTCAACATAGTTTTGGAAGTCCTAGCCACGGCAATCAGAGAAGAAAAAGAAATAAAAGGAATACAAATTGGAAGAGAAGAAGTAAAACTGTCACTCTTTGCAGATGACATGATACTATACATAGAGAATCCTAAAGATGTCACCAGAAAACTACTAGAGCTAATCAATGAATTTGATAAAGTTGCAGGATACAAAATTAATGCACAGAAATCTCTTGCATTCCTATACACTAATGATGAAAAATCTGAAAGAGAAATTAAGGAAACACTCCCATTTACCATTGCAACAAAAAGAATAAAATATCTAGGAATAAACCTACCTAGCGAAACAAAAGACCTGTAGGCAGAAAACTATAAGACACTGATTAAAGAAATTAAAGATGATACCAACAGATGGAGAGATATACCATGTTCTTGGATTGGAAGAATCAATATTGTGAAAATGACTATACTACCCAAAGCAATCTACAGATTCAATGCAATCCCTGTCAAATCACCAATGGCATTTTTTATGGAACTAGAACAAATCATCTTAAAATTTGTATGGAGACACAAAAGACCCCGAATAGCCAAAGCAATCTTGAGGGGAAAAAACGGAGCTGGAGGAATCAGACTATACTACAAAGCTACAGTAATCAAGATAATATGGTACTGGCACAAAAACAGAAACATAGATCAATGGAACAAGATAGAGAGCCCAGAGATAAACCTACGCACCTATGGTCAACTAATCTATGACAAGGATATACAATGGAGAAAAGTCAGTCTCTTCAATAAGTGGTGCTGGGAAAACTGGACAGCTACATGTAAAAGAATGAAATTAGAACAATCCCTAACACCATACACAAAAATAAACTCAAAATGGATTAGAGACCTAAATGTAAGACCAGACACTATAAAACTCTTAGAGGAAAACATAGGAAGAACACTGTTTGACATAAATCACAGCAAGATCTTTTTTGATCCACCTCCTAGAGAAATGGAAATAAAAACAAAAATATGAAAATGGGACCTAATGAAACTTCAAAGCTTTTGCACAGCAAAGGAAACCATAAACAAGACGAAAAGACAACCCTCAGAATGGGAGAAAATATTTGGCAAAGAATCAACAGACAAAGGATTAATCTCCAAAATATATGAACAGCTCATGCAGCTCAATATTATAGAAACAACCCAATCCAAAAACGGGCAGAAGACCTAAATAGACATTTCTCCAAAGAAGACATACAGATGGCCAAGAAGCACATGAAAAGCTGCTCAACATCACTAATTATTAGAGAAATGCACATCAAAACTGCAATGAGGTATCACCTCACACCAGTTAGAATGGTCATCATCAGAAAATCTACAAACAACAAATGCTGGAGAGGGTGTGGAGAAAAAGGAACCCTCTTTCACTGTTTTTGGGAATGTAAAATAATACAGCCACTACCGAGAACAGCATGGAGGTTCCTTAAAAAACTAAAAATAGAATTACCATATGATCCAGCAATCCCACTACTGGGCATATACCCAGAGAAAACCATAATTCAAAAAGACACATGCACCCCAATGTTCATTGCAGCACTGTTTACAATAGCCAGGTCATGGAAGCAACCTAAATGCCCATCAACAGACGAATGGATAAAGAAGATGTGGTACATATATACAATGGAATATTACTCAGCCATAAAAAGGAACGAAATTGGGTCATTTGTTGAGACGTGGATGGATCTAGAGACTGTCATACAGAGTGAAGTAAGTCAGAAAGAGAAAAACAAATATTGTCTATTAACGCATGTATGTGGAACCTAGAAAAATGGTACAGATGAACCAGTTTGCAGGGCAGAAATTGAGACACAGATGTAGAGAACAAACTTATGGACACCAAGGGGGGAAAACCGCAGTGGGGTGGGGATGGTGGTGTGCTGAATTGGGTGATTGGGATTCACATGTATACACTGATGTGTATAAAATTGATGACTAATAAGAACCTGCAGTATAAACAAACATACAAACAAAAAAAAAAACAACTAATACTGAACTTTGTTTGGGTTATTTGTATGGAAATATGTTAATATAAATGTTTCAGACATTACATGAAATTTCTATAAATCTTATATGTTCTGGTATAATGTTATATGTCATAATTCTAGTTATTACTTTAAAATGTATATCTCAGAAATAACTAAATTTCCTTGTCAATTGCATTATTATGAACTTTCATCAAATCTTTAACTGTGGTCATTTTTAAGTCTTTTGTCATTACAGACAGTTCTGGGTGTACTCTGATGCTTTTGCAAAATGTTCCTATAAAAGGGTTTCATCTTCAAGGAATTCATGGAAAAGACTCTGAGAAGTACAGGTTTCTGGTAACTGACTATACAGCTGAACTGAATGAATAAGAATTTTCAGAACTCTAATGGAAAACTGATGAATTCATAAAAGTGCTAACAAAAGATCAAGATGAAAAAAAATTAATTACATGGGACTGAGTTAACTGATGAGGATGATTATAATTTTTGTGACTTAGAATAAAAACAATTTTTTTTGAATAAAAAAAAAAAATCCCACAGGGACTCAGAGGCAAAAAATATACAAATCAGTTTTGACTGCAAAGTAAAGGAGCTGTTACAGTGGAGGATTACTGGACTGAATGTCAATACTATGACAGAGTATGAGTGTGTTCCATGTTTGGTAACTGTAATCATTGTTGCTTTTGTTGTGGTCATCCATTTGCAATGCTTGGTGTCATTTATTTATCTCTTGTAAAGATAAAATACAGTGTGTGTGTGTGTGTGTGTGTATGTGTGTGTGTGTGAAAAAAAATAAAAATACATAGAAGTAAACCAACCTAAGGAGGCAAAAGACCTGTAGTCCAAAAACTTTAAGACACTGATGAAAGAAACTGAAGACAACACAAACAGATGGAAAGATATACTGTGTTCTTGGATTGGAAGAATAAATATTGTTAAAATGACCATACTACCCAAGGTGATCTACAGATTCAATGCAATTTCTATCAAAATACCAATGGCATTGTTCACAGAGACAGAAAAAATAATTTTAAAATTTTCATGGAAACACACAAGACCCTGAATAGCCAAAACAACCTTGAGAAAGAAGAACAGAGCTGAAGGAATCACGCTTCTTGACTTCAGACTATACTGCCAAGCTACAGTAATCAAAACAGTATAGTACTGGCACAAAACCGAACACATAGATCAATGGAATAGGATAGAGAGCCCAAAAATAAACCCATGCACTTATAGTTAATCTATGACATAGGAGGCAAGAATATACAATGAAAAAAGAAAGTCTCTTTTCAATAAGTGGTGCTGGGAAAACTGGGCAGCTACATGTAAGAGAATGAAATTAGAACATTCTCTAACACCATACACAAAAATAAACTCAAAATGAATTAAATACCTAAATGGAAGACTAGATACTATAAAACTTCTAGAGGAAAACATAGGCAGAACACTCTTTTTCATAAATCATAGCAATATGTTTTTGGATCTGTTTCCTAATGCAAAATAAATAAAAGCAAAAATAAACAAATGGGACCTAATTAAACGTAAAAGCTTTTGCACAGCAAAGATAAACATTGACAAAATGAAATGGAAGAATGGGAGAAAACATTTGCAAATGATATAACAGATAAGGGATTAATATCAAACATATATAAACAGCTCATACAACTCAACATCAAAACAAAAAATAACCCTTTTAAAAAATGGGCAGAAGAACAGAATGGACGTTTTTCCAAAGAGGGCATGCAAATGGCCAACAGGCACAGGAAAAGATGCTCAATGTTGCTAAGCATAAGGTAAATGCAAATCAAAACCACAATGAAATAAGACCTCATACCCGTCAGAATGGCTCTTATGAAAAAGAAGACAAATTCAAAATATTGGCAAGGATGTGGAGAAATGGGAAGCCAATACATTATTGATGGGAATGTAAATTGGTGCAGCCACTGTGGAAAACAGTATGGAGGTTTCTCAAAAAACTAAATTCTAAAAATAGAATTACCATATGACCCAGCAATGCCACTCCAGGGTATATATCCAAAAATAACAAAAAAACACTAATTCAAAAAGTTGCATGCACCCCAGTGTTCATAGTAGCGTTACTATAATTGCCAAGATATGGAAACATTGTTTTCCTATTTGTTTGAAAAAAATCAAATAAAACATTTCTTATTTAACTTTTCAGTGCTCTAGTTTGAGAATCTAAGCTATAATATATTCTAGAGTTTTGGGTGTCTTCAAAAGGTGCTACAATGAGCATAAACATCAGAATCAGACCTAACTGCATTTCCCCCCTCTCTTGCTTTTTTTGGAATGATATTTTCTTTCCTTTTTATTATTCCATTTTCCCCTCTATTTCTTTGGAAATTATATCCTCTATGTCTAATCTTTTAGCGTTACTCCTTGCTATTTTAACATTCAAAAGTTTACCTTTCTCTTGAACAATACAAAGAAAACAGAGTATAAAACATTTTAATGCCAACAACTTTCCATCAAATTTACATGCAAATTTTGTACAGCATTTTCATCTATACTTTTTCCCTCCCCATAAATGAGACATTGTTATCGCTGCTGGTGGAGGTGGTGTTTTGTGTTAGTTTAGAATATACTTCATGCTTATTTATATTTAGAGACATATTTACAATTATCTTTATTTACCAACATGCTTTCCATTTTACGTCTTCCGTCTAGGATAATATTAATTCTGCCAAAATTACATATTTAGATTTTCATTTACCAAGGGTCTGTTCGTGGTAAGCTTAATTTTTATCTTTTGATATCTTTATTTTGCATCTGCTCTTGAAAGATAATTTTACTGGGTACTATTAGGGCCTAGAATTCTATGTTGACAGTTTTTGCTGTGTGTGTGTGTGTTGCTCAGTACATTTAAGACACTATTCCACTGTCTTCCAATTTCCACTGTTGGAAAGTTTTGAACAATCATTGAATAGAATAGTTATTAGTCATATGAAGGAAATCTGCCTGTTTCTTCTGGCAACTATTAAGATCTCTTTTTAGTTTTCTGCTGATTCACTTGCGTGTCTGGATGTGAGTGTTATTTATATGTCTATTGAAATTCCCTGTGTTTGATTCTGCTTATTTATTTTTAAGCCTGGGTTAAATATGGAATTTTCCCAAGAACATTTATGCTTACTTCTCCCAGTTTCATATGTATACTCCCTATATAAGACTACTTTAAATTATTTTTCCATACAAGTATAATGTGAAAGTGGGTCAAAAATCAAATTTAGCTTGTGGTCACAAATTCTCAGTGGAGAACTCTCTTCCCCTTTATTCAATGCCAAGGTCAGGATATGTTAAGTTTTCTCCCAGGAACACTGTGAGCAATGGGTTTACTTCTTGTTCACTCTCATTGTGAGAGAAGCCTTTAGTCTTGGAGCCTTTAGCATAGCACATTTCCTGTTAGTCTCCACAACTTGGGCATGCCCTAGATTTTAAATCCTATCTCCCACTCCTCAAGAAATTTAAACTGGAAGATCATACTATGGGCTCCTGAAACTCTCTCTGACAACCACTTTAGTTCTCAGGGCACCTACATCCATGGTGCGTCTTCTGCATATTCCTTCATTTCAGAACAAAATTTATTTTGCAATCATTCTTTCATATATACACATATATATGTATATATGTGTGTGTATATATATATATATATATATATATATACACACATATATATATATTCAAGCAGGTTTTTTCCTGCCTCCTTCACCCTCCTACTTATGAGATTTAGATTTTTTTCCCTGACAGTTATTATGTTGATTCTGAAAGAATTGTGAGTCGTATGTATATATATACATATATATATTATATAATATATATATATATTTAATAATATAGTAAATTTGGTAAATCACTGAGGTATAGATATTTAGAGGCAGAAAATATTTTAGAGATTACCTGACCTAACAACCTCTGGGCAGCACAGAGACTTGCCTAGTTATGCGTGGTGCCATTTGCACTCTGAATTCGTAACTGTGTGAATTTATTAATAAGGTCAATTTTATATTCCTTTCTGTACAAACCAAACCCAAAATATAAAGGTATATTTGCTATATTATATTTTTCACTTTTCTCTATTTCTAAACTTTTTTTGAACCAAAATTCAAACTAAACAAATAGCCCAAACCCTCAAATAAGCTGTTGGTGGGAAATAGAAAAATGAAATCCCTCAGGGAGGTATTAGCTAAAATAGCTATCAAGAAAGCAAAATTTAGGTAACAACAGTGAAGACTAGCAGCAGAAAAGCAGGTTCACAAAGGAAGCAAATATCACAGGGAGTGTCTGCATTTCTGACCAGCCAAGCGAAGGGGCCTAGGTGATAAGGTCTGAATTTCCCAAGTCCCAAGCATGAGTCAGGGGAATTGGGCATGAGTTTGAAAGGCAGTAAACAAGCCAAGACTGAAATGTTATTCAGGGCCTATAAATAATTAAATTGCAACTATATACCATAGAGCCATGTATCAAGAATTTTCTAGAAGATGCCTCATTTCATACATTTTGATCCTTTTTATATATTAACAGAATACACCAGAAAATCCAATATTGCATATTTCCATTCTAAGCAAAACTACTTCTAGAACACAGCAATTCATTCTCATACTACCTATTCACTATGAGGGAAACAAAAAAAAAATATGTGCACTGTTATCTGCAAAATTAGCAAACTTTAGAGAAGAACCTTAATGGCAGCAGTGATTACAAACTGCTTAAGTTCAATGGCACTCATTTACCCATAAACATATGGAAAGGAAACTTAGGTAATTGATTGCATAATCTTAATGTGGGGAAGAGTTTTATAAGCAGAAATCATAAAGAAAAAATTGATAATTAGTCTATATTCAAAATAAAAAAGAAAAGATCAAGATGTATATTCCCTCTAGTTTTAGTGAGACTAAATCATATCACAGCCATAGAGAACTAAAATATTTCTCATATTAACTGTCATTGTATCTGAAATTCTTATAATCAGAGTCATTCACTTTATACCTATTAATGTGGTTCCACCTTGGGGTAGTGTTATATATTACTTTCTCATGTTACCGTAAAATAACAAATGCATTTACCTGATTTTTCTATCAGTATTATTGTCAATGTATAATATTCCAGATTTAAGATGAAGGCTTAGCTTAAAAAGTTAATAAATGATTTTGCATTTTATTCTATAACTTGTGTCTTTATTTTATTTTTTCTAATTTTTAAGTAAAGTTGATGTGTTCAGAGTATATGTAATTAAGTTTTAGATATGTGGTAATATATTATGTTACCTTTAGGAAAAGACAAAGTAAGAAGTAGGGAGGATTAAAAATCAAAGCATGCCTATTTTACCTTTTTGACCAGCACTGTGAGATTTACTATATTCACATGGCTCTAAAGAACAGTCTCCTATACCTAGTAGCTTATTAGCTAAACCATCCATATGTCACCACATTCCTGAAGAAGCTCTGGAAGTTAGTGTAAAAACACTTGTTAGCTTGATTCTACTCTATTCAGGATAACACAATACTGCACTATTTTTCTTTCAAGAAAAATAACATTGTTTTTATCATAATTGTTCACTATTTCTGTCAAAACATTTTAAGTAACACAGTGAATGCAGTCTACTCAACTAAAAAAAGTCAAAGAAATGCAAATCAAAAATGAGAAGCAATTTTTTAGCCATAATATTAGCAAGACAGCATCAGAGATGCTCATAAATAGTCTTCTAAGTGTTAATCTTCCTGATGGGTATGCTCTGGGCTGTCTCCTCTTCATAAACTCTCTATAGAAACCTAACCTCATACATTCATATGGAATTTATGTATCAGTTTTATATCTCTTATTGAGAACCTGCTTCTAAAATCTAAACTCACATTTCCAGTTGAGAGATAACTGGACAAGACAGCACTTCCGGTAGGTCTTAAATATATCTCAACATTCACTTGCCCTACATAGAACTTTCTTTTACTCACAGACTCTTGGTTTCTCCCTTTCCATGTACCTCTACATCAAATTTAAGTCCTAGCATTTGTACTTTCTTTACTACCAACTTTGTTTCTGCCAACCTCTTGATTTGGGTCTTTAGTTCTCTTGCTTCCTTCTCATTTATTTTCACATAACAATAAGAGTGAGCTACTTAAAATATCAATACCACCATGTGAATCAAGTCATTTTCCTGCCAAATCATCATTTATTACTCATTCACTGCATGGACAATGATATCCAAACTCCTTACTATGGCCTAGAATTTCCTTTCTTATTACCTCTACCATATTTCTTCTCCCTCCAATGTATATATATTGTCTTCTTTTTGTGTCCTGACTTTAGAGCTTTTTGTTTGTTTGTTTTTGTTTTTTTAATACAGCTCTGACTGGACACTCTTCCTTTCTCTTTAAATGACCAGAGCCTTCTCAAACTTACGTCTCAGCTTTAATGTCAGCTCATGAGAGAGACTTTCCCTTTCTACCACCTATTTGATTCCTTATGATATGATAACATCACCATCTGTAATTGTCATATATGTTTGTTAGTTCACATGCTTGAGTCCCTTTTCCTCACTAAGAGATGGTAAGAGATGGAAGAAGCCCCATGTTTATGTTGTTCATCAGTGAATCCTTAGCCTTGAACGTATCAGAGTTTCAACAAATATTTGTTGATAGAATAAATAAATGAATTATAACATTAAATGTAATTTGATATAAACCTCCTAAAAAGCAAAATTTGCTAAAAAATTAGATTTTTAAAACATTTTAAACAGAAACTCAAATCTAGGCCTAGGGAGGGGGCTAATTCTACCTGTAGATGGTTTTGCTGTTGTTGCTATTTTCTGGTATCCAAATTAAATTTCCAAAAGATATGTTTGAAAAATTTATAATTACATTGAAAATAGTTTATTAAGAAATGTTAAAAAGTAGGATAAAAATCAACAGAATCACAACCAGTATTCCAAGAAACTCCCCAAAGGAAAATAGTTTGTGAGGAAAAGTTTGGAATAAAAAATGCCAAAATGATAATAGTGGTTTATCTTTGTGTGGTGGTACTATGAGTTATTTTGTCCATCTCTTCCCATTATATGCATACTTTAATATGGAAAAAGATGCTTTAAAATACATTTTTAACAAATTACATTTATTTATCTTGCTGATTTTGACTATTTAATCATATTGTTTGTTCTTTTGGATAAAGAGAAATGTATTTTTTTAAAATCTAACCAGATTGGTCTTGAAGGGTAAATAGTAATTTTCCAAGCAGAGAATGAGGAAAGACTTTTTTGGGTATTGCACAAGGAGAAGCACATTATACTTAAATACTAAAGATGCATTTCATATTTCATTAGAAGATGTAAAATGTGCTGGAGCAGTAATTTCTTAGCAAGCAGGTGTTATTTCCAAACTGTTGCCTCTACCTGGAACTAGAATTAGAAGAACTAGCAGGCGTTCTGGCTGTGATGTATGTCAACTGAACGGGCACTTAAATACTGTCTAAAACTTTTAAAACGTTTGCAGCATCATTTGTAAATTTTAAGCAATAATAGGTGATCTGTGAAATAAGAATCCAATATATACAACAATATTTTAAATTTCTTTAGTGTGTCTTACTTTTCCAAATGCAGTAAATCTTCCAGATGTAAATTTTTACATTTTCACAATGATTTATTAGAATGAATTAATGGAAATTATATATTATAATTAACTAAAATACAAATGAATATGTTATACATTTATAACAGCATATACAATAATAATATATCTAATTTAAGATATAGCTATGATATTTATATACACATTATGTATAAATTATGTATTTTCTATATAGCAAGATAATATATATACACATTGTATACATACATGTGATTAGGGAGTTAGGGATTATTCCCTTTCTATAGATAAGGAAACTGAGTCTAAGAAAACCTAAATAATATACTCATAGTCATTCTGCTAATAACTGGGATACCTCTTTGTTATGCTTTTCCTATTACCAAACCATTGGCTCCTATGTAAAAGATACATTGAGAATGAGCTTTGAAAATCATTACAGCTAGATGGATTTAACATTAGTAACAATAATGACATACTGTTTTCCTAATCTTTAATTATACCCCCTTAACAACCGTTCACCCTATTACCAGTGTTTCCTTGCCATTCTACCTACTGGATTGGCTGAAGCCCTCTGTTTTCTCCCCACACTTCTGATAGCTAAATTCTGTGAACTTATCCACTCTCACACCAACCCTCCATCCAATAATTGGAGGCAAATTATCTGAAACAGACCATTTGCAAGAACATATGTAGTGATGGTTTTATTTAGATTTTAGAACTTTATCCTTGACTGTGGAATATACCTCTTTGTCTCCTATGTAATGAAAGTTAGGAATCATGTAACTGGGGAAGATATTTAGAGTTCTTGACATCACAGTCTGGGGAAGTTTACCACTATAATTTCAAATGGGTCCCTATAACTCCTTTATTGCTTACCTGCAATGACAGATTCTGAACTCTTTGATGGTAAATTCAAGATCTTTTACTTTCTTAGTCAGCTCAGGCTACTGTAACAATATACCATAAGCCAGGTGGCTCATAAACAATAGAAATTTATTTCTCACTGTTCTGGAGCCTCAAAGTCCAAGAAAAGCGCCAGAATAATTGAGTCCTGGTGAGGACCCTCTTTCCTGGCTGAAGACTGCCAAATTTTCACTGTATTCTCACATGATGGAGAGCAGAGTAGAAGAAGCAAACTCTCTCTTGCGACTCTTAAAATGGCACTAATTCCATTCATGAGGGCTCCATCCTTATAATCTCATCTAATACCAATTTCCTCCTGAAGGCCTTCTTCCTAATACCATCACATTGAGAGGTAGGGTTTCAACATATGAATTTTAGGGGTCATAAGCATTCAGACCATAACACTTTCCATCCTCTGACTAGAAAAATTTTTCCACAGTTAAGGTATCAATATTTATTTGCTTAGTTACATTTCTAGCCACAATTTTTCCTTTATGGGGAGATGTGCAATATAGACTCAATCAAACTTCCTTTCTCAGCTTAAAAAGTTTCCCATTCTCATTTTGTGCCTAAAGACAGAATAATGGGTTTCAGTTAGTTGATATGCAGTTCCTTAAGTAAAAAAAAAAAAAAAAAAAAATTCAAAATGTGAAAGAGAACACTGCATCAACTAAAGATTGATCAAGATGGCTGAGTAGGAGGACATGGAACTCACCTCCCCCCATAAACACATCAAAAATACATCCACATGTGAAATAGTTCTTACTGAAAACTAACTGGAAACTGTCAGAAAGAACCCTATACAACCAAGGATGAAATAAAAACCCACAAAGAATCTGCTAGGAAGGAAAGACAAGAATGAGATCAGGACCTGTGCCCCCGAGAAAGGACCCAGAGAAAAAGGGAGATTACGTGGGTAGAGATACTACCTGACGAGTGGACAGTTCAAGCCACATATTGGGTGTGCCAGTCCTGGGGTCTGACCCAGGGAAGATGAGCCCCGTTGTCTGGTTGGAGGGCTCATGGGACTAACAGGAGGGCTGTGGGAAGCCTGAACTCTACTCATGAGGAGTGTGTGCATGCTCTAGCTGGCTCCCAAAGCAGGGCGGAGAGGGTGGATTGGAAACTGCTTGAGTGGCTGCCCAGTTTTCCAGGACCGCCCAGCCTGAGCTGAGCAAACACTCCAGCCCTACTTACTTTACATTGCAGCTCCATGCTGGAGCAAGAGCTGCCCTGACTAAGGACAGACCTCGGCAGTGAGATGCAGATGGGACTCAGACCAGAAGAGGCAACTGAGCAGAGTGGGGGCAGCCATTACTGGCACTTACATAGGCAGTATATCAGAAGCAGTCCTGATCTCTGAGGGTGCCAGACTGCCAAAGCCTGTACTGCAACACATGCTGACAGCCCACAAGTGTCCCACTTGCCTATGGTGCAGCTCCATACCAAGGAGGGGGCAGCAGAGGCTGAGGGGAAAGATTGGCTCTGAGGGACAAAGGAGACTCAGACACAAAATGGCATCTGGGAAATGCAGTGCAGCCATTACTGGCACTTGAACAGATAGTGTACAGAAGCAGCCTGGACCTCTGTCTGCAGCTAGACAACAGAAGCCCAGAGTTCACATGGGTCCTTCTTGCTCCAGCACTGCTTCTCTTTAAAGTAAGAGTGTCAGTGCTGGGAGAGGGGAGAGGACACACTTAAAGGGAACAGAGCCAGCTCAGACCTGACCTTCAGGACTTTTGCTCCAGCAACTCGGGATCTGCTCCTGCCCTGGTAGGGTGGTAACAGCCACTGAGCAGAGGGGAAGCCTAGGCTCACACCTGGCCCTGGCTGCTCCATATCCAGCTTCACCTCCTACCAAGGTGGTAGCTACCAGCACACCCTGAGGAAAAGTGTAACATGTGTTCACATCAAATCCAGCTCTCCTACCAAAGCCACTAGGCACACACAGACTGTAGAGGGATGCTCCCATATAAGAACACACCTTCAAGACCGCAACAGGTAACTGTTTCACCAAAATTCATAGAGACAGAGACAGTTAAGTAAAATGAGAAGACAGAAGAACTGGTCTCAATTGAAAGAGCAAAAGAAAACCTCTGAAAAAATAATTAAACAGAAATAAACAACTTACCAGATAAAGAATTCAAAGCAATAGTAATAAGAATGCTAACTGAATAAGGGAAAAGTATAGATGACACAGTGAGAATTTTAACAAGGAACTAGACAAATATAAAAAAGAACCAGCCAAAATTGAAGAATACAATTATTAAAATGAAACACACTAGAAGGAATTAACAGCAGACAAGGTGATACAGAAGAATGCATAAGTGACCTGGAAGACAGAATAATTGAAATCAGCCAATCAAAACAGCAAAAAGAAAAACTTTAAAAAAAATGAAAAGGGTTTATGAGATCTCTGTGATAACATCAGGAATACCAGCATTTGCATTATAAAGGTTCCAGAAGGAGAAGAGAGAGAGGGAGATAGGTTGAAATGTATTTGATGAAATTATGGCTGAAAACTTCCCAAACCTATAGGTGAAAACAGATATCCAATTGCAAGAAGGACAGCGGGTCTGAAATAAGATAAACCCAAACAGACCAATACAAAGACATATCATAATTAAAATGGCAAAAGTTAAAGAGAATTCTAAAGGCAGCAAGAGGAAAAGAGTCATATACAAGGAATCTCAATATGGCTATCAGTTGATTTTTCTGCAGAAACTTTGCAGGCCAGAACAGAGTATCATGATAGATTCAAAATGCTAAAAGAAAAAAAAAATTGACAACTTAAGGTACTCTACCTTGCAAGACTATCATTTAGAATCGAAAGAGTGATAAAGAACTTCTCAGAGAAGGAAAAACCACAAGAATTCATTGATACTAAACTTAACCTTAAAAGAACTGTTAACGAGTCTTTCTCTAAGTGGAAAAGTCTCTAACAAGAAGTAAGAATCTATATGAAAGGAAAAAAATCCCACTAGGAAAGACAAATATATAGTAAGGGCTGAAGATCAACTACTTAAATAAGCTACTATCAGGATTAAAAGATGAAAAATTGTAAAAGCAACTACAGAAACCAGTGAAGGTATAAACATAAAGATGTAAACTATGACATTGAGAACAAAAAATGGGAGGAAGAGTGAAAAATGTAGATCTTTTGGAACATGCTTGAACTTAAATGACTACCAGTTTAAAAAAAGTAGATATAGTTATGGTCAATATATGCAAATCCTGTGGTAACCACAAATGAAAAACCTACAAAAGACACAAAAACTAGAGAAATAAAAAAAAAAAGAATACAAGCATACCACTAAAGAAAATCATCAAACCACAAGAGGAGAAACACAAAGAAGAAGAAATGAACAGAGAATAACTACACAGTGAGAAAAAATAATAAAATGACAATATGTACATACATAACAATGATTACTTTAAATGTCAACATACTAAATGCTCCAATCAAAAGATGTAAGGTGGCTGACTGGATAAAAGAACAAGACCCACTGCTTACAAGATACTCATTTCAGAGTTAAAGAAACACACAGACTAAAATTGAGGGAATGGAAAAGATATTTCATGCAAATGGAAATGACAAGAAAGTGGGGTTAGCAATACTCATATCAGACAAAACAGACTTTAAAACAGAGTCTAAAGCAAAAGATATAAAAGGGCATTATATAATGAAAAAGGGATCAATCAAGAAGATGCTATTACACTCATTAATATACATGCACTCAAAACATGAGCATCTAAATATACAAAGCAAATACTAACAGACTAACAGATACAAGGGAAAAATTGACAATAATACAGTAATAGTAGAGGACTTTAACACTCCACTGACATCAATGGGCAGATCCTCCAGACAGAAAATCAATAAGGCAACAGTTGTCTTAAATGACACAATAGGCCAGTTGGACTTAATAAATATCTACATGACATTCCATCCAAAAACATCAGAATATACATGTTTCAAGTGCACATGGAACATTCTCCAGGATAGATCACATTTTAGGTCACAAAACAACTCTCAACAAATCTAAGAGGATAGAAATTGTATCAAGTATTTTTTCCAACCACAATGGTATGGGACTAGAAATGAATTACAGAAAGAAAAATGGGAAAAGCACAAACACATGGAGATCAAACAGAATACTACTAAAAAACCAATGGGTCAAAGAAGAAATCAAAGAGGGAATCAAAAAATACCTTGAGACAAATGAAAATGAAAACACAACCTTCCAAAATCTATGAGATGTGGCAAAAGTAGTTCTAAGAGAGAAATTCATAGTGATAGATGCCTTCTTCAAACAAGAAAACTCTCAAATAAACTACCTACTCTACCTTATAAAGGAATTAGAAAAAGAAGAACAAACAAAGCACAAAATCAGCAGAAGGAAGGAAATAATAAAGATCAGAGAGGAAATAAATAGAGATCAGGAAAAAATAGAAAAAAAAGAAATCAATGAAACCAAGAGCTGCTGTTTTGAAAAGATAAACAATATTGATAAACCTTTAGCCCGGCTTGTCAAAAACAAAAGAGAGAGGACCCAAAAAGCAAAATAAGCAATGAAAAAGGAGAAACAATAACCAATATGACAGAGATAAAAAAAAAATAAGCAAATAATATGAACAAGTATATACCAACAAAATGGACAACCTAGAAAAAATGGACACATTTCTGAAAACATACAACCTTCTAAGACTGAATAAGGAAGAAACAGACAACGTGAACAGACCAATCATGAAAAGTAAAATTGAATATGTAAAAATAAACAAATAAACAAACAAAAACTCCCAGCAAACCAAAGTCCAGGACCAGATGGCTTCACAGGGGAATTCTACCAAACATATAAGAAAGAGTTAATACCTACCCTCTCAAGCTATACCAAAAAACTGAAGAGGATAGAACATTCCTAAATTCATTCTATGAGGCCACCATTATCCTGATACCAAAACCAGGTAAGGCACTACAAAAAAAAAGAAAATTTCAATACAATATCTTTAATGAATATAAATGCAAAAACCCTCAACAAAATGTTAGCAAAATCCAACAATACATAAAAGGAATCATACACCATGATCAAGTTGGATTCATTCCAGAGATGCAAGGCTTGTTCGATACTTGCAAATCAATCAATGTGATACACTACACTAACAAAAGGAAAATTACAAATCACATAATCATCAATAGATTCAGGGAAAAAAAGAAAACATTTGAGAAAATTCAACATCCATTTATGATTAAAAACTCTCACCAAAGTTGGTATGGGGGAACATATGTCAACATAATAAAGTCCATTATGAAAACCCGTCATACTCAACAGTGAAAAGCTGAAAGCTCTTCCCCTAAACTCAGGACCCATACAAGGATGCTCACTATTTCTACTCTATTTAATGTAGTTTTGGAAGTCCTAACCACAGCAATCAGACAAGATATAAAACTCATCCAAATTAGAAGAGAAGAAATAAAACTGTCACTATTTGCAGATAACATGCTACTATATATAGAAAATCCTAAAGTCTCCATCCAAACACTGTTAGAACAAATGAATTCAGTAAAGGTATATATTATAAAATTAATATATAGAAATTTGTTGATTTCTATCCACTAACAAAGAACTATCAGAGTAAAGAGAAAGTAAAAAAAAAAAAAAATGCTTTTTAAAATGGCATCAAAAATAATAATACCTAGGAAAAAACTTAACCACGGAGGTGAAAGACCTATATGCTGAAAACTGTAAAATAGTGATGAAGGAAACTGAAGATGATACAAATAAATTGAAAGATCTCCCGTGCTCTTGGATTGGAAGAATTAATATTGTTAAAATTTCCATACTACTCAAAGCAATCTACAGACTTAACATAATCCCTGTCAAAATACTCATGATCTTTTTCTTAGAACTAGAACAAATAACCCTAAAATTTATATGGAACTACAAAAGACCTGAATTTGCCAAAGCAATGTTGAGAAAAAAGAACAAAGCAGAGGTATCACACTCCCAGACTTCAGACTATACTACAAACCTACAGTAATCAAAACTTCACAGTACTAGCACAAAACAGACACACAGATCAATGAAACAGAACAGAGGGCCCAGAAATAAACCCATGCTTATACGATCAATTAATCTCCAACAAAGGAGGTTCAGATATAGAATGGAGAAAAGATAGTCTCTTCAACAAGCGGTACTGGAAAAACTGGACAGCTACATGTAAAACAGTGAGATTAGAACATTTCCTCACACTACATACAAAAATACACTTAACATGGATTAAAAACCTAAATGTAAGTCCTGAAACCACAAAACTCCTAGGAGAGAACATAGGGAGAACACTCTGACATAAATCATAGCAATATTTTTTTGGATCTGTCTCATAAAGCAACAGAAATAAAAGCAAAAATAAACAAATGGGACCTAATTAAACTTAAAAGCTTTTGTACAGCAATGAAAACCAATGAAGAAACAAAAAGAAAGCCTACTGAATGGGAGAAAATATGTGTATTTTGGATTAACCAAAAAGGGGTTAATATGCAAAATATATAAACAGCTCATACCATTCAATTAAAAAAAAAAAAAAAAAAACCTGGTTAAAAATGGGCAGAAGACCTGAATAGACATTTTCCTAAAGACGACAGACAGATGACTAACAGGAGGCACATGAAAAGATGTTCAACATCACTAATCATTAGAGAAATGCAAATCAAAACCACAATGAGATATCACCTCATAACTGTCATAATGGCTACCATCAAAAAGAACACAAATAAGAAATGTTGCCGAGGATATGCAGAAAAGGGAACGCTTGTACACTGTTAGGTAGAACGTAAATTGGTGTAGTTACTCGGAAAACAGTATGAAGGTTGCTCAAAATACAAATAATAGAACTAGCATATGATCCAGCAATTCCACTCTTGGGTATATATCTGGAAAAAGTGAACACACTAATTCGAAAAGATACGTGCACCCCAATGATCACAGCCGTATTATTTGCAATAGCCAAGATATGGAAGTAACCCAAGTATCCTTCAAAATATAAATGGATAAAGAAGATATGGATATATTTATACATTGAAATATTACTTAGCTGTTAAAATGAATGAAATTCTGCCATTTGCAACAACATGGACAGTGCTAGAGATTATTATGTTTAATGGAAAAAAGTCAGAAAAAGACAAATATTGTATGTTATCACTTATGTATGGAATCTAATAAGTAAAAAAGATCAATACATATAACAAAACAGAAATAGATGCACAGATAAATAAAACAAGCTAGTGGTTATCAGTGGGGAGAAGGAAGGGCAGAGGAACAACATAGCAGTATGGGATTAAGAGTTAAAAACTACTATATATAAAAATAGATAATCAACAGGGATATATCATACAGCACAGGGAAATACTGATACAACCATTATTTTGTAATAACTCTAAATGGGGTATAATCTTTAAATATATTGAATCACTATGCTGTTCTGCTGAAACTAATATAATGTAAATCAACTCTACTTCAATTAAAAACATTTTTTTTAATCTTTGTACAGAAACACAAACAAAACCAGCCTCAAGCTTCTATCACAAACGGGCACTCCAGTAGGCTGCTTATCTGTTTTTATAGTTAGAAACTGCACTGAACAGCATGAGAAAATTATTACTCAGATACCATGTTATAAATTAGTGGCAGGAAGAAGCAATCCAAATAAAAGCCTTGAAATGTTTTTCTTACAGAAACCAAAACCAGCACTGAAAATTAGCATTTCAGACATTAACAACATTTTACTCTTTGATATACTTCATGGGCTTTTTCCCCTGAAGGGATTTGGTTTTGACAGGCGATTAACAAAGGACACATGACATCTGAAGTAATGAAAACAAATTAGACTTCTCTTCCTGCTCCTTTATAAAAGTCTTGAAATCTATTATTATTTTCAATAGAAGACTTATGTAAATGGTGCTTTGTGTAATTTTTACCATATATGATTTTTTTTTTCTTTGATATAGTGAAGATATTACAGACCTCACTTAGAACATGATGAAAGGAGGGTTAGGGTTACAAAATTGAAATCTTACAAGGCCACTGTCTTAGATCAAAGACTTCAGCAGAAAATAATGGACTAGGTTCTGATAACTCATTCTTACAAAGGGACACTCTTTTTATTCAACCCTAGGCTACATTATAATGCTTCTTAGCAATACTGTGGAACTAGGCAGGTGATAGCACTGAAAGATATTTTAATAACCCCATTTCCCTTAATCTTAATATCTTTAGTAAGAGAATTTATGGAAATACTAAAATGTGGCATGCATAATTTCATGAGTAGTAACACGTTTAATATTCTCTAACCTGTTTAATCCTTGAGTAAGTAATGATTTCCGTATGAGCAATATGTAAATTATATTTATACACATGTCTAAGTATACTTGTAAATAAATTCTAAACACACATACATTAAGCATAAGCAATTCATGACAACACCACATTTAACTGCTAATTACTTATCTATTATGAACACTTTTAAAACACGTAAACAAAAACAGCACCTGAGCATTCCAAATAAATTATGCAAAACCATTTCATTAAAGATAATGAATATTATTCATAGCAAAGTTCTTCATTTTCAAGTTTGGAGATCTACTTTTTTTTTTTTGTCTTCAATAGGTTAAAATAATCTGATTATGAGATTGGCTAGAAGTAGGTACAATGTCAAAAGCAATACATTGTCAACTGAGATCTGCACACACATGCATGTAGTGTGCACATATACACATCAGGCTTGTTTGCCAAGTATATAATGACTGACTTACTCTCTTTGAGAAATACTAAAGGGATCCCTATAATGAAGCCTAACATAAAAGTTAGTCATAGCAATGACTTTAAGAAAGTTTTAAATGATTTCATACAGTTTTGCTTTATAAAAAGGGTGTGTGCAAGCTATATTTAAGAATAACCCTTTTCCACAAAGTTAACTATTCTGTAAACAGGAGTTTGTGTGTATATTCTAGTTATCTGTAAAGTTTATTTAGACCCTTCTGAGATAGGGATGATAGTTATTCTAAACCTAATTGTCTTTATCTTTAAATGGGTATCATAACACTCATTCTATAGCACTATCATAAAAACTGTGTGATCAGAAGAATGAGAAGACAAGTCATACACTGGGAGAAACTATTTGCAAAAGACACATCTCATAAAAGACTGTTACCCAAAACATACAAAGGACTCTTAAAAATCAATAAGAAAATAAACAACCCGATTAAAAACTGACCAAAACATCTGAACTGATGCCTCACGAGAAAAGATACACAGGCCAAAAATAGGCATATGAAAAGATGCTCAATGTCATATGTCATTAGGGAATTCAAATTAAAACAATGGGGCTTCCCTGGTGGCGCAGCGGTTGCGAATCTGCCTGCTAATGCAGGGGACACGGGTTCGAGCCCTGGTCTGGGAAGATCCCACATGCCACGGAGCAACTAGGCCCGTGAACCACAACTACTGAGCCTGTGCGTCTGGAGCCTGTGCTCTGCAACAAGAGAGGCCACGATAGTGAGAGGCCTGCGCACCGCGATGAAGAGTGGCCCCCGCTTGCCGCAACTAGAGAAAGCCCTAGCACAGAAATGAAGACCCAACATAACAATCAATCAATCAATAAATAAATCTTTAAAAAAACAAAACAAAACAATGAAATACCACTATGAACATAATAGAATGGTAAAATGCAAAATTCTGAAAACACCAAATGTTGGCTAGGGTATAGAGCAACAGGAATTCTCATTCATCATTGGTGAAAATGCAAAATGGTATAGTCACTTTGGAAGACAATTTGCCAGTTTCTTACAAAGCTAAATACATTCTTACTGTAAGATCCAACAACGAAACACCTTGGTATTTACCTAAATTATATGAAAAACTATGTCCATATAAAAACCTGTACACAGAAGTTTAAAGCAACTTCACTTACAATTGCCAAAACTTAGAAGTAACCAAGACCTTCTTCAGTAGGTGAATGGATAAATAAACTGTGGTATATTCATAGAATAGAATATTATTCAGCAGTAAAAAGAAATGGGCTATCAAGCCATGAAATGACCTGAAGGAATCTTAAATACAAATTATTAAATGAAGGAAGACAAAGTGACAAGGCTACTTATTATTCCAACTACATGACATTCTTGAAGAGCCCAAACTATGCAGATAGTTAAAAGATCAGTAGTTGCCAGGGGTTTATGGGGAGACAGGAATAAATAGGTGGAACACAGAAAAATTTTAGAGCAGTGAAACGATTCTGTATACTTTAATGGTGATACATGTCATTAAAAATTTGACAAAAGCCATAGAAGGTACAACTCACTGTAAACTATGGACTTTGGTTGGTAATGGTTTATCACTTGTAACAAATGTACCACTCTGGTGAGAGATGTAGATAGTGGGAGAAGTTGTGGGTTTATAGAGGCAGAGGGCAGATAGGAACTATCTGCACTTTCCTCTCACTTCTGCTGCGAATCTAAATATTCTCTAGAAAAATAACATCTATCATATAAAAAAAATTAAAAAAAAAAACTTAAGTGAGAAAATTAGGCCAAGAATTTAGCACCATGTCTGGTGCCTAGTGTGCACTCAATAGCAATTACTTTGACTATTAATAATGTTGAATCCCAAATGCCTAGCAGAGAGACTGATATATAATAAATAGGTGCTTGGAAACTAATTTGACTAAATGAATAAATGAAACATCTAATCTTCCAGCTATGTAATGTGAAAAGAAAGAAAATGAAAGCAAGATCACCATTATAATTAAAATTAATAAATTATCTATGATTTCAAATGTTTGCTGTCTAGAAAATAAGAGACCAAAATTACTTGTTGATAATTGCATCCTTGTCTTTTTATTTGCAGAGTTTTTTCCTCCTAACAATACGACTTGAAAGACATACAAAGCATACATTCACCTAGGACCATAGGCTTACACCACTGCAACAAACCAACGGAAGGGAATCATCTTCCCTGTGGTAGTGGTCAATACAACGTGATTTAAAGTAAGGCAAATCCACAAACCCTCCATAAAGCACTTAATTGGGCAGTATAGCATGATATGATGGGACACTTCTCCCCGACCTAAAGAGAAGATGGGACTTGAATGCCCTTACATATTTAATCCAGGCAAGTAGAACCCATTTTACTTTTATGCTTAATTTCCTTTTGAACCTTGCCAAATTATTTGCTTCCAGAATACTTCCAGCCAGCAATATTTTTTGTGAGATCACATCAAATTCTCTACATGTTACAGGTGCTATCTTTTTATTTAATGACTGTAACTTCCACATTATTTAAAGGAAACAACCTATTGACCAGGTAAGAATATCCAAGGCAGTAAATGAATCTGGTCCCAGCTGCTTTTTAAAATGGTTCACATTAAATTAAAAAGATGGGTATTTGCCTTTCATTTGTTTGGCCTAATTGTGAGGTGCTAACAACACATCAGTACTTCAAAAAATTTCATGTAATTGTTAACTGGTGAAAAGGAGAACGAAAGCAGACAGATTACGGAAGTACCTGGGCACAAGAACCTAAAGATTTTGGAATTTATTTTTAAGTCAGATTGGAAGCCACTGGAGGGTTTAGAGTGGAGGAGTGACATGGTTTGATTCATATGTTAACAGGATCATTTTGTCTCTGTGGAGAACAGACAATACGGAGGCAAGGATACAATCAAAGGTGCCAGCAAGCAGACAGGTTAAAAGGTTATTTCAGTATCCAAGCATGAGCTTATGGGACAGTAGAGATGGTGACGATGGCGGGGTTTTAAACATAGTTTACTTTACAGTATTTCTCACATTCTAGATATGGGTTGTGCTTGGCATGTGGGATGTAGGAAAGAGAAGCCAAGGTGAACATGTAACTCTGTGACATGCTCTGTGCTTTCTGAAACTGAGAGCTGCACTAACGTGATCATTTATGTAACCATCCTAAGAAACTGAAATTTCTTAGTTTATCTGAGAGATGAAAAATAACATTTTACCAGGATCTTGAAAGAGTTCACAAGTTTTGGGCTTCATATATTCAGGCATGTAATAAAGTGATTTCCAGTGTCTTACCTTACATATACCATATTCCAACATATACCCAGATTATGTGTAGAAAACCAACAATTTTAGAAAAACTCAAATAACCTCATAGGTTTTTCCCTCCTTTCCATTATAATAAACTCAGACCTGCATTGGAAAGTTCTATTTTTCCAATGCTGGGATTCATTACCTTGTCATCATTACGTGTCATATTTAAATAGCAACTTTCAATAACTAAGAATTTTAAAGACTTCATGGGTAGTTTCATAGGAACATAATTTTTATTCAGTTAATTATCTAGCATGCAGTCTTGTTACTGATGAATCACCACATAAATTTCCCCAAAGAAATATAGCTCTCTCCATCAAAAAGAAAAAGCTGAACACTAATACATTAAATAGTTTCCCTCTACGTGGGAACATAACTTAAATATAAAATGTATGCTATGAGGCTTCCCTGGTGGCGCAGTGGTTGAGAGTCTGCCTGCCAATGCAGGGGACACGGGTTCGAGCCCTGGTCTGGGAAGATCCCACATGCCGCGGAGCAACTAGGCCCGTGAGCCACAACTACTGAGCCTGTGCGTCTGGAGCCTGTGCTGCGCAACAAGAGAGGCCGCGATAGTGAAAGGCCCGCGCACCGCGATGAAGAGTGGCCCCCGCTCGCTGCAACTAGAGAAAGCCCTCGCACAGAAACGAAGACCCAATGCGGCCAAAAATAAATAAATAAATAAATTTAGGAAAAAAAAAATGTATGCTATGTATTTTCAATGGGCGAATATTCGGATGTTTCATAAAGAATCCAGAAGGACCTCTACTACCTTTCTCACTTCTACATACACCATTTTCTAATTAAGACTCCATTTTACATAAATAATTAAAGCTGATTCTATAAAAATACTATCCAGTAACCCAAAAGTAGTATTTTAAAACAGTAACTTCAAATGAATTAAACTGTGTACTTTAAAAACCGTAACACTGTACTGTCTCATCTCACTCTTTTTCAAATGTTTTTCAAATCATTTTCTAGTGCTTTAATCTCGAAGCAATTTTATTTTCTATGAATAATGGCTACCATTTAACAATGCTATTAAGCTGTGTTTTCATAGACAATGTGGAATACTTATTCTACCTCTATAATACTTATATATGCTTTATTTGTTCACATTGTCTTTCCAGCATCTCAAGCTCCATGAAAACAAGGAAAACATATCTAACTTTTTCTCACTATTCATCTAGGTTCTTGCACATAGCACAAGTCACCCAACAGTATTTGAAGAGGAGTGATATATTATTTACACTTTAATCATCTAAGGAAAGAAGAAAGGGAAGAAAGAAGGGAGGGAAGGATAGAAAGAGGGAGGGAAGGAGGAAAGAAGGAAGGGAGAGAAGGGGCTTAAGGAGAGGCAGAAGACCCTGTGCGAATCAAGAGATTTGAGTGCCTCCTTCAGCTTGGCTTAAAAAAAAACAAAAATATGCACACATGTGCATATGTGTGTGGATGTATATATTATGTAATACTAATTGGCACTATATATACACACACTAACATACAACATATCTATGATATATAATACCTATGATTATTGATCTAATTTTAAGAATATTAACGCTTGATTTTACAAAAGTAGTCAAATATTGCCATTCTACATAAGAAATTACTAACAGCATTCTTCTATTCAATAATAAAGAACTGTAGTATTCTGAATATTTCATATAGTTATAAAATATCTTGAGAGACTGGGAAGGCAAAGTCTCAGTTTCAGTATTTACATATATTATCACTGAACCTCCTATGCAGAGGATCACAGCGAACCTATTATCAAATTATTATGAAAGTGACATTCAACTCTATGTGTAGTAGAAAAAGAAAATTGTTCAAATATACACCTTAGGTAATTAAATTGGAAACTGCAGTTGCATTTCTCGAAGGAATGCAGTCATCATCATTTTAGTTGTACCACATTACTGCTACAACAGCAATAGGCTTCTCTTTAAGAGAAAACATTCTGTGCTATAAATAAGCAATAACATATGGAGAAAACCATCAACAAGGATATGAGAGCTGAATTTTGCTACAGTATTCCTTATTTTTTTTATGTCATATGAAGTAATAATGTTTCCACTTCTAATAAAATATCTGAGTAGTATCACAATGAAAAGGCTGGAAAAACACGTTCAGTCACCACTTGAAGAGATTCTATGCTCCATACAAAGCAAGATTCCTAAAAACAAAGTAAAATGTCTAAAATGACTAGACCATGCATAACTACCGAAAAATTTTCCTTTTTTAGAATTACATAAATTAATCCATAGATGGGATTGGACCAAGGCATCAAAACCACTTGGATCTTGGTGTCTTTCATATGATGCTCATCTAAGTCTATCCTGGTTCACAGTTTGTTGTGTACATGTTTTATCCCCTTCTAGACTGTAGAGTGCTTGAGACCAGACTTTTAGTTGTGTTTATTTCCACTGACGTGGTTATCATAAGAATAAATAAATCTCACCTACTTTAAAATTAGGGAAGAATCAGATTTATTTTTTCACTTTATTTATGAGTTTATTTAAACATATTTTGTATATAAACTCATATAATGCAATGCCTATCTAATTTGCCAATATATAAATAGCAAAATTTGATTTGATATTAAACAGAAGCTAGCACATGTGTTTATATGCATGTGGATGTTATAACTAGCAATTTTATGACAATCAAAAGCTCAAACTTGAAATTAAATGTTGGAGTGAGTTGATATCATTAGACTACTGCACCCTTTCCATCTCTCCAGTACTCAACAATGTCATGGAGAAGAAATAATATTTTTAAATAGGATTAACTAATTGTGCTGAATAACATATAAAAATAAAATACAACCAATAAATAAATATCTATATTTGAAGTTACTAGGTATATTAATAAACTTAATTTCACAGTAATACTTAGTAAAGACATACACAATTCAGTGTAAACAAAAAAAAGTGACTACATCACCACAGTAAGATAGTTTTAAGACAGAAATTCTGCCCAGACTGATAGTAACAGTTATCCACTTAACTTCTTTATCAGTCTTCTCAAAGGCAGCTCAAACATAAGCCAAACCTAATTACACTTCCAACTCTAACAAATTCCTACTCTAGCCTGGTCTATACTAATAAGGAATGTCATCATCCAATCAGTTTGCTTAAGTAAAAAACATGGACGTTATAAATGATAATCTCTCTTCCTCTTTCATATCTGAATGATCATTAAGACCTAAACTTGATTTTTAATGTGTTCATTGGTAAAAGTGACACAATAATGAATGTTTCACAGACCTGTAAATATTAAGCAAGAATATATATATGATAATTAGCATTGTCTTCTAATGGTTTTGATTAACAGTTTTAACATCTGATTGCATTCATACTTTAGATGTTGAAAGCAAAGTTTACAAACAGTTTTTTTTTTTTTTTTTTTTTTTTACTAGTGTGGTAGCTGAGTTTGGGTAGTTAAAACTCAGAAACTCAGAGAATTCATTATTTATAGATACTACATCATGCATTTCAGTGCAAAACAGCTTTTATCTACATCAGATTACATTAAGTACAATTATTTTAAGTAGACTATTCATATATATACACACAAACATTTACACAGACTTATGTAAGAAAAGGAAAGATATGCATTTAAGGAGAAGAAAATCTCTGAATTGTTTGTAAAGAGTCTCCTACACATATTTAAAATTAAAATTTAAAAAATTTTAAAGATATAAGTCTTAACCATTAGTATATTCAGTAATTATCATTGATAGTAATAACCATCAAAGAGCTTAATAATTGCTATGGAGGCATAATTATTGATACAAAAATATAAGAATCTTTTTCTAACGGATAGAGTGAGGATAATCTAATATTTCTTCAGCCTTTAAGAATCGCTTCTCTTCTCATATATTAACTACATTTATGAACTATGCTAGAATTCAATGATCATAAGAAACCAGATTTGACATATCTGCTCGGACATGCAATTGTAACAGCTCTTTTTCCATTTTAATCCTAATACAAGGGTTTCTAATTTAAGCATTGAAACTAAACTGAACCCTATAAGGTCTGTCAATTTCATCCACAAAGCTCTTTTGTTAGACAGTTCTATCAAAAGTTAGACAATTCGTTTTACTAGGAAAAGAACTGATCAGTAGAAAAATAAATTGTATCCTTAATGCATGGACAGATCACTGGATTACTGCTAATGTATTATTAGTCAAGCAGAATCTCCTTTTGAAGGAGCCTTGCAGTCCATGTCATAAACTGATTAAAACTCAGTGAACAAGTACTTTCTACCTTTGTTGTATATTAATGAGAAACCTTCTATCCCAGAAAGCTTTTTAACTAGTAACCTTTAGCTTCCTGAAACTAGAGTATATTAGATCTGTGTAAGCACAAAAAAGTTTTCCCCGGTCTTTAGTATAAAAAAATTATAGTTTACAATTGATTTCAATTAGAACTTTCTTTTTATGTTTTGTTAGCCTTCTTACTCAAATTCTTAAACACGAGCAAGTAATGCAATAGTATCACTCTTCTCTTCATGTGTGCATATTTGTTTATATTAAGTTGAACTATACAAAGGAAAGGGCATAGTGTGTGTGTGTGTGTGTGTGTGTGTGTGTGTGTGTGTAGGAAGCAAGGGAGAAGAATTATTCAGAAAGTGACTACTTTAGAGAATAGTGTTCTGACTCAAAAAAGTTGAATAGCCAACTTTCCAGTTAGGGATAAAAGCCTTAGGATGGGTTATTTAAAAACCAGAAATAATCAACAGACTTAGAAACAAGACATAGATATACAGTATTAATATTTCTCCTCAATCTATTTGAGCTGTATACATTTACAATATAGTTGCTAAACAAGATCACATCAGAGTAAAACATTTTTAGAGGAGACAAAAGATTGTTTTCATTTAATATCAAAAATATATAAAATGTTCACTGTGCTGGAACACAAAAGAAGGAAAACTAACATTTACTGATTTCTTACTATGTTCTTACTTTCTGACATATATGAGATCCTAAATATTCAGCAGAAGACAGTGAGATTACATGAAGTAAAATACCTTACTTAGAATTCCTCAGATACTGGATGGGGCAAGGGTTCAAACCTGGGTCTGAAAGATGTCAAGGCCCATTCTCTTTCAGCCACAAACCCATATCTCACTTATGAGACACCCCAAAATTTCTGTCTATTCCTAGATTACATTAAAGATACTGATATAAAAGTAAAGTCTTCAAATGATTGATGTTTCAATGAAGTATTTCTTTCACAGTACTGAAGTAAACTAGGAACTTTGCCCACCAAAATTCCAGGGAACATACTCTGAGCATTTGATTGGTAATTTCATTGAAGTGATAAAGCATACTTCAAATGTTTATTTTTTAATTGTTTTAATAACCAAAGAATGGATATGAACTCCATAAAAAGAAAGGGGAAAAGATATGAAGGAACCAAAGTCATTCAACTTTTCAACTTTTAAAGAAGCAGATGCTGTTATATACAAAACAATAAAATGTCAGTGAGTTGTTATAAATTATCTGGAGTGAAGTTCTTCAATAGCTATTCACGTGTCAAATATGTATACTCTTTGACACAAAAATTCTTCATCCAAGCATTTATACTCACAGAATAAATATGTACGGGACTATTAACTGAAGTTCTATTCATAGCATCAAACAAAAGAGAAGCAATCAAATGTTCATTGGTAATGGACTGGCTAATTAAAATATTGATCCCATCGACCTAGAGTCTGTCATACAGAGTGAAGTAGGTCAGGAAAGAGAAAAACAAATACCGTATGCTAACACATATATATGGAAACTAAAAAAAAAAAAAAAAAATGGTTCTGATGAACCTAGGGGCAGGACAGGAATAAAGACACAGACTTAGAGAATGGACCTGAGGACACGGGGAGGGGGAAGGGTAAACTGGGACGAAGTGAGAGAATAGCATTGACATATATACACTACCAAATGTAAAATAGCTAGTGGGAAGCAGCCGCATAGCACAGGGGATCAGCTTGGTGCTCTGTGACCACCTAGAGGGGTGGGATAGGGAAGGTGGGAGGGAGACGCAAGACGGAGGGAATATGGGGATGTATGTATACATATAGCTGATTCACTTTGTTATACAGCAGAAACTAACACAACACTGTAAAGCAATTATACTCCAAAAAAGATGTTAAATAAAAAAAATTGATCCTTTATAAAATGGTATATTGTGCAGCCATTCAAAAGGATAATATTTATTGATACATGAATATGTCTGTGACATATTGTAGCGTGATAAAAGCTGTTTCCAAAACAGTCCATAAATTAGTGTCCCACTTGTGTAATCTGTCTACCTTTCATAGAGAGAATGTTCAACTTCTAGAATATTGCCTGTCTCTGGTGAGAGTTTGTGTGGTTTCTACTTTCTCCTTTTAAAAGTTAAAAATTTAAAGTTACACACAATTAAATTTTACCAAAAAAAAATGACAGTAGTTAAAAACAGTAATCAAATGTTACTACTATTCCTCCTTCTACTACTACTAATAATAATGGAATGTGGATTTTAACTCATCAATCTGGTATTTAATCAGCTGGCAAATTTTGTTAATCATTCTCCATAAGTCTTATTTTTTGGCTTATGATATTCTAGCTAAGGCCTTTATTTTATTTCAACTACACAGTAGCAGTAGTCCTTCACTCCTAAATCTAGTTTCTTTCATCTTCAATGAATTCAAAACATAGCCATTCTAAAAGCAAGAAATAGTTGAGCTAATACTGTAGAAATGTCAGAATGATCTAACTAGAATGTTAAAACCAATATCAGAGTCCTCTCCCACCTCCTTTTTTCCTTAATTGTTTTTCTCCCTTTCCATGGATACCTTGCTGCATATGAAGCACAGGAAAAAGGCCTGGTTATGGGTTGTTTGAACTACTAATAAACATTTTTATTAATATTCTTTGAAAATAAACAAAACTCAAATTTCTCTTTAAACATATTTCATGTTTACTCATAAAGTACAAACAGACTGGGATACAAATTCCCTAGCTTGGCCTTTAAGATTACTTTATGATCTGATTCGTTATAGCTTTATTTCCTCATCACTCCCTTTTCTCCATGTCCATGTGCTTCATTAGTAACTGATGACTCACAATAGTAAACGCCAACTCCACTTCTCTAACTTCTGTATTTTTTCTTATGTTAATTCTTCTTGCAGCAGTACCTTCTTCAGCCATTTCCCCCTCTGTCAAAGCTCCAAATATTTCTATACCCTGCTCAAGTTCTATTCTTTTCCTAAACCTTCTGAGAGTCTTACATTCATAATTAACATATCTCAGCCTCACTTGCCAATTAGATATTTTACTTTTCTGAAAGAACTTAACAGTGTCTAAATAAAGTACCAAATATGAATATTGTGACCAGAGCCAGAAAAACCTCCCCTCCTTCAATCACTGGTTTCCATGAATGTCATGAGACAGTGTATGTTCACGCATTTCATAGACATCGGTAGTAAATGTAAGGAATTATTATTTTAATTATATGTAGTAGTATAATTTTCTACTTACAAAGTGGTTCTATCCTTAAACGTGAATTCATTTAATAGTCCAAGGATTTTAAGAAATGATCAAGTGCTGACAGTGAAGGCCAAATGACCCAAGCAACGGCTGGACAATCAGTTTGTAGTAGCTGGTAAATCCTGGCAATGCTTAGAGAGATGGTTATCAAATACAAGTATGCTTCTGAATCATTTGTGATGCTTACCAAAACGTGTATTTCCAGCATATCAGCCAAAACCAGCATATCAGTGGGGTAGGAAGGGGAAGTGGTAATCTGAATTTTGTCAAGCATTCCCACATGATTTTGCTGCAAATGGTCTGGGGGGGGGGGTCCCACTTTGCAAAACATTCTCTTAGCAATGGAACACTCACAGATATTTCTAAATAATGAGTTACAGGCTGCAAAGATTATTAAAATAACTTGCAGTTAAACAAAATTCTTGTGAAAATGGGAAGACTACTGTTCATTTTCCAGTTCAAAATCAGAGCTAGAATCTTAGATCCTCAAACTCAAATAATAGTTTGCTTTGTCAAAGCTAAAGCAAAATGATCTCCATATATCTTTTGAATAAACCCTCAGGTCTCACTCATGGAAAATGGAAGAAGCTCTTAAAACAAGAACTGATTATAAGCACGACTGATAAAAGGAAATTTATTCCAGTGTCTTTTTTTTTTTTCCCTTATGCAGCAGTATTGAATAACCATCTGGACCCGACAATTTATTTCCTGAATGGTATTCAGCAAGGCTTCACATTTCCTCTCCAGAAATAAACAATTTGAAAGGATTTTGCTTATTAGTGGAAATTTTTCCTAATTGCAGTCTTCAAAGTCTAAATTAGGTCTGATTTGGTTACCCTGAGACATACAATATTAAAGTATATTGTATTAATCCTTAAATGCCTTCTTAATTACTACTGCCTTTTTAGTACCTTGTTTATCTTTTTTCTTCTAAATGGATCCAATTAAGTTTTGATTGGCCTTTTTTTTTCCCCTCTGAAATTATAAACTAACTCTTATCTTCTTTTCTCTTAATAGATTTGTTCATTCAGCATAAAGAGAAATTCAGCCCTACTAATCATTTAAACCATAAACTTGCCCCTGGCAATTGTTAACACTCTAAAGGTATTTATACCTATTTACTTTTACTATTATTATTTTTAAACTTTTAATTAGTTCATCTGATTTTTTTCTTCTTAGATCACTATTATTTTATAAATTCAGGACACCAGTGTCAATAGTGGTTCCTACAAACTGCCTTCACTTTCTCTTGCACTGCCAGCTCAATATTTTTAACAAGAGTCCACTCTGGGAGGCAGTATCTCTTTGGGGACCAATCCTAAATTTAAGTCTTGAATGACATTTGACTCACATCTTTCTTTTAAGTTAACTCTTGATTAGCTGTTGTAGTGGAAAGTAATCCATGAAGTAGCAAATTAATAGCCGATTTGTTCTTTTTCTCTGTTTTCTACGACAATGAAGGGTAATTCTAACTTCCAGCCACTGAAATGGATGAGGAACACAATCAAGAGAGATTCTACTGGTACAATTGATAGCACCCACTGCTCCTGATTAGTATGGAATTGTTTCTGGACTAAATAAGGTAATCTACTTTCTATTACTAAGGAATTGATATTATAAAGAGAAGACCCTGGTGCATCAAATAGAGTTCTTAAAATCATGTGAGTGCTTTAGAATAACAGATGATCAGCCACCATTTTTACAGTATCATTTTAAACAAGTTTTGAAAATAGATGTAATTCTAATGTGTTTGGAAAATTAAAAAATTAATTTTTTAGAAAAAACTCAAGAGTTTTTTAAACTTGTAAAAACATATTTATCAAACTGTCTGAAAATAAATTGTTTAACATCTAAAATATATAAATTAAGGTATTTATTGCATGTTTTTAAGAATTAAAAATCAAAATTTTCATAGAAATTTGGCCAATTTCAATATTCTCCCTTACCATACTTATAAGTCAAAATTGTCCATCTAAAATGTTGAACCAAAAATAACCTTTATGATAAGAAATGTTAAAACCATGTATACATATATTAAAGTCATCATAGACAATTTAAATACTAAGTATATAAACATGAATGATTATAGCCACATGTCAATTAAGATATTCTTATAATACAATGGCTTTAACAATTCTAATATTATTAGTGCATTCATCACTACCCTTAATAAATATTCTATTGGCCCTTTCATTTTCTTTTAGCTTCTTCTTTAGCATTTCATCAGAGAGAGAGAAAAAAACTTTTAATCATCTGATAGTAAAATAAGTATTATTTGACAAGGAATTAACTCAACACAAATTATTTCTTTTATATATGTGTGTGTGTGTGTGTGTGTGTGTGTGTGTGTGTGTGTGTGTGTGTGTGTGTGTATATAAACTGAATCACTTTTCTATACACCTGAAACATTATACATCAACCGACACGTCAATAAAAATAAATAAATAAATATAATACACTATAAAAAGTGTGTTTAATGTGGAGGAACTAAAACAACAAGACCAGAGTAGCTGAGAGAGAAGAGACTCACAGTTGCCACAAATATGCTTACATGAAACATCCAAACCAAAGGAGACTATGATTAGGGAGTTTTTATGATTTGATGGGAAGCATAAAAATTGCCACAGTACATTAAACCATTAGGACTTGTCAGGGATACATTTGAGAAGGTGAGCCAACCTTTACAGGCTGTGTAACTGTTGTGAAAAATGATTACATTGAACTGATCACTGTGGGGGAGGTGAGGAGATGCTGATATTAAGAAGGTTACAGGATAAAGCCAGAAGAATATTACTTATTTCAATATATTTAAATGAAAGAAAACAGACATAATTTTACATGATTCCATAATATAACCATAATATAATTTCCTGAGAATAGTTGTAACAAATACAAATAAGCATAATTTTTAGTAAATTTCATCATCTAGAGTAAAGACTATTTTTCAATAAAGTGGAAAACATTCATAGATGATTTACAAGGAGCAAACAATAAAAATACCATATAGGTGAACTGTTATAATATTATTCAATATTATCTATATTTAGATATTGGTTATTTCTGCCTACTGGTATTTTAAGTACTTTATTAAATATTAACTTATTTAATATTACAAATAATCTTATGAAGAATACACTATTATTCTTATTTTACATATGGTGAATAGAATCACAAAGAAGTTTAGTAAGTTGTCTGATATCATACAACTAATAAATGGCACAGATAAAATTCCTTAACCCATTTAATCCTGGAGCTTATGGATCTGAATCATTATACTTAGCTATCTCACAGAATGGGACCAAAAATATAGTTTGAACCTTCCCTTGTTCCTCTCTCTCCCCCTCTACTCCTGGACTCCAATTTAGCCTCTATAAAAATCCTGACAGGGAGTTATTATTCACCCCATTTCACTAATGAGAAGACAGGTTTCAAAAGATTTAGCAACGTTAAAGAGCTAGTAAATATAGTCTAGACATACAACCTGAATCTGTGCAACTCTAATGCCTGAAGATGAAAAAAGATTCTAAAAGTGCTAAGGACATAAATATATATAGTAAAATATATACATTTTTACAATCTAAAATATTTCCTGACATTGGTTCTAGACTCTAGCATAAACAGGTAATAAGATCCCCGTTAACCAAGGGAAAGACTGGCATATGCAGTGATAATAACAATCTAAAAAGTGGAATGATAATATGAAACTATGTACAAACTCTTAGTGCTGCAGAAACCTGTTAAGAGATACAAATTTTGGGTCTAATTTGAGAGAAATGTCCAGCATTATCCTTTTTACCAAATATTTTTAGCATCCTGTTCATAATACTTAAGCATAAAAGCCCCTGATAACCCATATATTTATATGTTTATTTGTTTCCTGCTAATTTTTATTATTCTAACATTAGACTGTAAACTGCAGGAAACTAATCATGTCTATTTCATTGACCAAGATACACTTAGAGCCAAGTGAGTTTCTTAGTTCAGAGAAATTACTCAAACATACTTGTTAATGAATATTGACATGCTTAAAGTTATTACCAGATAGAACCACTTTGAAGAAGATGGCATACTAGAAACTCGGAGAGCTCCTTCCACGGGGAACAACTATAAACTGCATAGAATATATCTCTCTATATATCTATATCTATCTATCTATTGAGCATACATGATGTTAAGGAGACAGCCGATGCTATAAAAACAAACTCCCATATTCATGAAGAGAAATTAGAGCTGTGAATAGTGATTGTAAATAAACATAAAAAGGAGAGTTATTTTGAGGGTACATTTCAGTATCAGTATTACTAGGACTATGTGGAAGGAAATTTAATTTGTACATGAAGGAAAAAAATCTAAGACTCCAAGTTAAGCTCAAGACTACCCAAAAGACTAAAGGAATCCATGTCTGTAGTGTCCTTTGGCTCCAGGAAGAAACAAACACAAATCATCTGGATGGAAGAATACTACAAGAAAAAGTAAAGAACCCTTAGGTTATCTGCAAAGATTAAACAGATATGAACTCCTAGACAAAGATTACTAATTACAAGATAACAAAATACCAAAAATAATCTCTAGGAACAATGAACAGCAGTTTTAAACATACAAGGAGTTTGAATAAGATGACAGGATATAGATTAATTATGCACGGAATGTTTAAAAAATAAAAAATGATGGGCTTCCCTGGTGGCACCGTGGTTAATAATCTGCCTACCAATGCAGGGGACGTGGGTTTGAGCCCTGGTCCGGGAAGATCCCACATGCCACGGAGCAGCTAGTCCATGCACCACAACTGAGCTTGAGCTCTAGAGCCCACAAGCCACAACCACTGAGCCCGCACACCACAACTACTGAAGCCTGTGTGCCTAGAGCCTGTGCTCCGCAACAAGAGAAGCCACCGCAATGAGAAGCCCACACACCGCAAGGAAGAGTAGCCCCTGCTCGCCGCAACTAGAGAAAGCCCACGCACAGCAACAAAGACCCAACACAGCCAAAAATAAGTAGATAAAAATAAATAAATTTTTAAAAAATTAAAAAATGAGATCACAAATATGAGCAAACAAGAGGATAAAAATTTTTGGAAAAAAAATAAGAGAAAAATAGAAGAAATGGATGGGAAGTAACATTTGATAAGATAATGAAAATATTTAGAGTACTGAAAGTAACTCTCAACATATAATGGTGTACCCTTCAAAATTATCTTTCAAGAAAAATTATGAAATAATGACATTTACAGATAAGCAAGCACTGGGTAAGCACTGGTTATCCCACCAGATATTATTGGAGTAAGATCTAAAGGATGAAGGGAGAAAATGACACCAGAAGGATCATCTAAGGAACCAGTAAACATAGTAAATAAATTAATGAATAATGTAGGTAAATTAAAACAGATACAGTTTTTATGAAATAATATGTCTAATTTTAGAAATTAAAAAAAGAACAAATCTAAAAAATAAAAGGTAAACAAAAATGGTACATAAGTAGTAATGGGGCTAATAGGCATAAAATATTTGTTATTCATATTAATCAGAAGGACAGTTCACATTCAACTTTAAACTTTGCATTATATATTAGAATTTTTAAAATATAACCAAACAAATAAAAGTAGATTATGTGACTTCTACTCCATCAGACAAGAAAACTACAAAAAAATAGCAACAACAAACAATAAATTTAAACAACTAATCAAAAAAGAGAAAACAATGGAAGAGGAAAAAAAAAAAAACACTGGAAAAGTAAAATATGGTAGAATTATATTAGTAATTACAATATATGTTAATAAAATGAATGCATCAGTTGAAAGACAAAGTTTTTATTTGGTTTTAAAATTAGACATGATATTTGAGAGACATACATATACTATAAGGACAGGGAAACATTGAAAGTAAAGGGTATTGAAATGGAAGCCAATCAAATATATAACTAAAAATGCTGTTAACTCTATCAATATTAGACAAAATAGACTAAGATTAAATGATATTAAATATAGAAATATCACTATATTATGATAAAATACTCAATTTACTAAGAAAATACAACAATTCTAAATATGTATGCATCAAATAAAGACATTGATACCTATAAAGGAAAAGCATGCTTTGCATCACTGGTGGCTAGAAGGGTGGGGTGAGGGCAGTAGATTGGCAAATTTAACATAACAGTGAGAAATATGAACCCACTTCTCTCAACTATTAGCTGGTAAAACAGACAATAAAAATAATTAAGGTATAGAAGTTTTCAAGAATACAACAACAAGCTTTATTTGGGGACATATTGGCAATGTAAAATCCTGCATACAAAACTAGAAAAGGGATTCTTCTCATGTGAAAATCATTAAAGATTCATAAATATTGACCACTCTCTATTCCATAAAATAATTTTTAAAATGGTAAGAGATTTTAACAACTACACTCTGATGACAAATAATTTAAAAGTCAATTGTGAAAGATATACAAATAGAAAATCTCTGTATATTTTGAAACTAACCACTCTAAGATATCTCATAATGTTTTAAAGAAATCATTTTAAAATATTTTGAACTGAATGATTAAGAGATTTCTTGATATCAAATTTGATAGCATGCAGTACAAGAAGGACTCCCATAGTCCTTATAGTCTTAAATGATTACAATTTAAAAAAAAGAGTGGCAGGAAATTAATTAGTGCCTAACCCAGGAATGTAGGGAAAGATCATCAAAAAGGCCCCCCAAAAATAATCAAATCAAAAACAATAAAAAATACAGAAAAGATCAAAGTTAAAAGGTAATTCCTTAAAAATATAATAAAAACTACGAGAAAATACCCAATAGTGACATTTTAAGGGACACAAATACAGATCCAACATAGATTGAAGTGAAAATTTAAAAAAATATATAAAAGTTTATTCCACTTATTTGAAAATATATATGAAACAGAAGCTTAAAGAAATATAACTCATAATATTTGCTCAAGAAGAAGTAGAAAAATCTGAATTTTACTACAGAGTAAACAACGCAGATAGGCAGGTCGAAATGAATGAAGGTGTGAGTTCTATCCACATAAACAGATTCTTCTAGACATTTAAAACAGAGACAACTTCCCAACTTATTCTATGAAATAAAAATAACCTTAATAAGAAAAAAAGAACAGTATGAGAGAAGAAAGTTATACCTAAGTTCATTCATGATCACTGATACAAACATTTCAAACAAAATATAACTCAACTAAATCCAGGAATGTATATATACGTTAAGACACTATGGCCAAATTTGATTTGTCACATTATTACAAGTGTTCTTTAACATTAAAAAACTATAAATATCACTCACCACATGAACCAAATAATAAAAAGCACAAGACTATCTCAAAATATGCCATAAAAACATTTTATACAATCTAATATTGCATCTTTAAAAGCCCCTAGTAAAGTCAAAATATGAAGAAGAATCTTATATGTTTCTGTTAGATACCTTAAAGATATCTAATAAAAATCATAGTAGTCATCATTGTTAATGGGGAAATGCTAGAGGCATAACTTGCCAACCATGGTGGTTACTCAGGTTCACATCTCCCCATATGTCCTCCAAAAAAAACATACAGAACAATAAGTAGGAAAATAACCCCCAAACTCCCAAAACATAAATGCTCTCAGCACAACAACACAAAGTCCTCAACTTTAAAACAACTGTTTATATAAAAAGAAAACAAAAAAAGATTCCAGTAAGCGACCTTTCGCAATCCTGCCGGAAGATTTTTGTGATGATCAAGGGCAGTGTGTGAAACACTGCAGGCAAAGAGAGTAGAGGGGATCAAGGGCATTTAAAGTTTCTATAAAACCAGCGACAGAAAGAGAAAGTTACCCTGTGTGAAAATACCACACACACATACAAACTTCCTGGTAGATGAGAGTACTGATACTAGCAAACAAAATTAAAGTATGCATAATGTAATCAGACAGTCTTGAAAGCTTACAGTGAGACAAATAGGCAAAAGGAAGAGATACCCTTTGGTAATTCGATGGTGAAGGGGAGAAAAAACCAAAGGGGAAAACTGATTCCTGAATGACAAAATGAATCAAAAAAAATCAAAATATAACATAAGCATGCCTCATCGTCTCTCTCTTCCTTTCTCATCCCTCCTTTTCCTCTCTCCCCCTTATCCCCCCACCGCACACATACACATATAAACACAAACATTTTGCTCTACACAAAAGAGAGAACCAATGATCTTAGGAATCTTGCAACAGACAAATTAATACTATAAAAGACAAAGAGGCTGAATATGTAACCAATAAAAACTACCCAAAGAGGAAACAAACTGTCAGAAAGCATAAGAATAGAGACCATGTGCAACCTGACGGAAGTATACATAAGCTAGGAATTAATTTTACTGGAAAATTATAACTATATCAGTCAGTCCTCTATATTTAAGTAATAATTTTCAGAGGAATGTTTTAGACAACAACACAGGATGACACCAGCAAATTCCAAATCTGGAACTTTTATGAAGTAAGCAGTCAACATAGGCCAGTTCAAACTAGTTGAGCATCCTAGAATCTTCAATCTTGTAATGATGAACAGAGTACAAGCAAAAAAGTGAGGAAAGGAAGTGATCAAAATTGTGAGGACTTGATCTGTCAATTCAATTGTATTCCAGTACAGATGTAAAGCTGTTTTGATTAAAAACAAAATGAAGGTGTAGGAAACACTTATTTCTGTCGATCTTTCTCGAAATCCAGAGTCTGTCAATAACTTTCAGAATAAATAATAGCACACATAAGCACAATAGTGTGCTTACTCAAATAGAAAAAGTGTTAAAAGATATGCAAAACCTGTCACAAGAACATCTAAATACATATCTTGCTTTTGAATAGAAAAATAATCAGTTTATTCCTGTTGAGAATATTTTAAAAATAATATTTCCCTTCCAAATTTTCCCAAGATAAATATGGTATCAGGGAAAGAACGAACGCTGCAAAGATTCACTTACATTTGACAGTTATATGTCTCATAATAGCGTCTCAATCTTACAAAGATATTTTATTTCAAGAAATCCTGTCAAGGTAATGTTTCAAATCAACAATTTTTCCACTTAAAATGATAAAAAGCCTTTATCTTCTGTAATCTACGAAAGGATAAATAAATGTTCTGATTTGAAAGATTGGGATGTTTCAAAGCTGAGACTGCAAAGTATCTAATTCACATTTAAATACAGTGCTTTAGAAATCTGAATATGAACATAAAGGCTCATTTTGTATCATTTGTAGTTAATCTCAAAAGTATACAGCCCCAATTTATTTTCACAAATAGCTAGAATTATTGCTAGTACTTCTAGATTTTAAAAATTATATATATATTATTTTTAAATATATATGTAACTAAATCACTTTGCTGTACACCTGAAACTAACACAACACTGTAAATCAGCTATTCTTCAATTAAAAAAATAACACAAATTGTTTTATTCCAACCACGTGAACCTCAGTGAGAAATAATTTTATATTGAGTCTCCAAAGCAATAAAATAATATTAAAAATAATATTTTACAATGTACTTGTATAAATGATATGAAGATGTTTTTTTCTCCCAGTTTTATTGATATATAATTAACATACAGCATTGTATAAGTTTAAGTTGTACAAAAAAATGATTTGACATACATACGTCATGAAATGATCAAAGTTTAGTGAATATCCATTGTCTCATACAGATATAAAATTAAAGAAACAAGAAAAAAAATTTTGCTGTGATGAGAACTTTTAAGACCTACTCTTAACAACTTTCATATATAACACACAGCAGTGTTAATTATATTTATCATGTTGTACATTACATCCCTAGTACTTTATAACTGGATGTTTGTACCTTCTGACTACCTTCATCCAATTCCTCCTGCCCCCACGCCCCACCTGTTAACCACAAATCTAATTTATTTTTATATGAATTTAAGTAAAATTGGCCTACAACACTCTATCAGTTCCTGTTACACAACATAGTAATTTGATATTTCTATACAATTCAAAATGAGCATCACAGTAAGTCTAGATACCACCTGTCACTATACAAAGATATTATACAATTATTGACTAGATTCACTACTCTGTACATTTAACACCCATGACTCATTTATTTTGCAACTGGAATTTTGACCTTTTAATCTCCCTCACCTATTTCTCTCCTCCTCTCACCCTGCCGCTCTATGGAAACTGCGGGTTTGTTCTCTGTATCTATGACACTGTTTCTGTTATGTTTGTTCTTTTCTTTTTTACATTCCATATATAAGTGAAATAATACAAAGTTTGTCTTTTCCTGTCTCACTTATTTCAGTTAGCATAATACCCTCTAGATCCATCCATGCTGTTGCTAATGGCAGGGTTTCATTCTCTTTTATGACTGATTAATATTCCACTGTGTATATACACTATATGTTCTTTATCCATTAATTTATCAATGAGTACTTAGGTTGCTTCCATATCTTGGCTACTGTAAATAACACTGCAATGAACATGTTTTTTTCAAATTAGTGTTTCTGTTTACTACTTTTACTTTATATTTGCCTTTACCAATGAGACTTTTCCTTTTGCACTTTACATATTTCTAGTCATGGGCTTTTCTTTTCTGCTTAGAGAATTCCCTTTAACATCTGTTGTAAAGCTGCTTTCATGGCCCTCAACTCTTAACTTTTGTTTGTCTGTAAAGCTTTTGATTTCTCCTTCAAATCTGAATGCTTGCCTTGCTATTAAAGCCTAACATTCTGGGGCTCATCTTCCCACGAAGGACTCCTGCGCTAGGAAGTTTGATGGGGACTCAGACCCCACACTTCTTTGAGAGAACCTCTGCAAGTGTAATAAACCTCCTGTTTGTGGGTCGCCCACCTGGGTGTATGAGTCTTTACTGTACCACATCTCTGCGCCTCCTACCTACCTGGTTGTGGTTCCTTCTTTATATCTTTAGCTGTATAAGATCTTTTCTGCTAGTCTTCAGGTTTCTCATCAGCAGTTGCTCCACAGGTAGTTCTAATTTTGGTGTGCCCGTGGGAGGAGGTGAGCTCAGGGTCTTCCTATTCTACCATTTAGGCCATTCTGGTATATTCGTTCTTTGGTTATGAGGTTTTAGTTTCTAGCCTTATTTACTCATTTTTATGTCATCTTTTCTTTATACTCTTTGTACAAATGTAACAAACATTTACTTACTTTTGGTTAAATATTTTTATTCTGAGGAGGTGATAGTCTCTGATTGGAAGTTATTATTTACTTAATAGGAATCATAAAGGTGACTTATCTATTAAAACTTTACCTACCACAATGAGGCTAATTATTATTATTAAAATGCTGTGTTAAAGTAATCAGTAAACATTATTCAAAGCTAAAATATCTGACTAAAATGGATCTTTTCTTTTTTGTCATTTATAAACCTGAATGTCCTTTCATTGAAGTTTAGTAAAGCAAATAGATCAAGAGCAATAAACTTACATCTGTATAATTTATGCTTTTAAAATAAATTTATAACAGTAAAGGCAAAGGTAATGAGAAGTATTAGAAAGAATTACTGGAAATAGCTTTCTGGCCATTACTTAATACTGAAATATTCCTTAAGGGTCTGGATGCCTTGGTAACTTGACTAACTTCTACTATCTCCTCCTGAGATCAGTAGGAAGAAGGGCTGCAACTTCATAACTATTTGGGGGTTAACTGATACAGGAAGAGGAGAAAATACAGTCTGATTTAATGAAATCATTTTGCTGCTTGAGCTGATACCCTGCCAGACCCCCAGACTATCTACCTTCTCACATAAGTGATTTTCAGGAGTACATGTGTTTCTTCATCTTACTTTTGTCAGCGTTAACATTCTGGTACTCTCTCTTGCTTCTTGCATCCTAAATGACCCACACAATGTTGAAGGAAAGGGTATTGGACTTCATGTGAATAGATAACTTCCGATGTACTTGCTTGGACTTCAGCATTATTTAGCCCTCCAACGTTATGCTCTGGCAGCTATGTTGGTAAACTATGTTGCTTGGGTTGGCAGAGGGAGGACGTTATGGCTGTGACGGTAACAGCAAAACAAAGGTCCCATAGTAATTGATCCCTAAGCTGTTTCCCAGACCTAAAATGTAATTCTATCTGTGTTGGATGATTGGTAATGTTACGTGAAAGCCAGAAATTTTTAAATGCTTTAAGGATAGTATCTTCATAATCAAACCAGAGTTCTACAGATGTAAAATAAAACAGGATACTGTGGCCTACAGCATTAAACAACAGAAAAAGAATCAGGAAAGGTGCCTGAAAGCCATGTGTTAGACTGAGGGTTCCTCCACATAATAGTTGCATTACTTTGGGGAGATAACTTTGAGCCTCATTATTGCCATCTCTAAAAGAAGAATAGCAAAATAAGTTTCATAAGTCTTTTGTGTTGGGATAAAAATGAGGACTAGTACAAAGACTAGCACCTAACAGTTGTACATGTGTGTATATGTGTATGTGTGTGTGTGTGTGTGTGTATATATATGTATATATATGTAATGTCCTTGCACAACTGAATAATTCAGTTATGTATTATTGTATTCTGAGGAAAACATACTTATTAATTTAGTATTTCTAGTTATCTATTGAGATTGATGATTCTAAGACACTATTCTTTCAATAGCTCATTAGAGTCAAAGTGACAAAATTATCCACAATGATTTAGCCTTGTGTTTACGTGTGACTGGATGTTCATGTTATCCATGGTGCAGTTCAAAGCCCAAGATTATCCATAGAAGGGCACGTCAGTCAGGAGTGGCACTGCCATCCCTGTATCTCCCTTCCCCTTCTATTTCAATCTCTCTTTCTCCATCATTGCAACAATATGAGAGTCACAACATAGAGGTGGACGTGTACTAGGCTTATGGAAGTGGATCCCAGGTTTTTTATTTCACAAAGCATAAAAAATAAGAATACATGACATAACGTTATCACAACTATCAAAAAAGACTATTTTAAAGAGACCTTTAAAAATATGCGTTATTTTAATATTTTGAAAATATATTTACAATAAACATACTTTAATAAGTATATTTTTAAATGTTAACAGGAGATGCTGTCAAAGAGTAAAGCACCATCTCTTAAAATTGACTAAATAAATGGTTAGAAGTATCTCACTATGTTCTTCTCAATTTTCTCTTTCATAGTGGACTGGTGAAAATTTGCCAAATGGCAGCATTTGGGAACCACTATTTTATTGTGCTATTCAAATTAATGATAGATATTTCAAAATAAATATGTTACAGAGCCAAATACATAGTCTAAAAATAGAAACAGTCATCAAAGCTGATTTTTCCACTTAATTGAATCTGGAATATATTTAATTAATGTAATAAAAACAGTTATATTTTCAAAGTATCTTACAGTGAAACATAATGTTCTTTCTGTAGTATGATTCTAGGGTGTGAAGTCCTGTTTCCTTGGTTAACAGACTGTTTGCTTCAACAACTCTATGTTCTTATATTGGACTGAACCGTCATCTCAGTTGAAGATATTAAAATATCGGAATGGATATGTGCACTTTAGTTTTTCCCCCATCATTATCTACGTTCTAGTCTCCTAACAGCCTGGGTAAATACAGCCCCCATGCATTTGAATAGTATCAAAACAAATGGTGTATAAGGATAGGATTTCAACACATAAGCCTACTGAACGTAATACTGTCTAAACCCAGCATGCCACCACATGTTGGCCTTCTTGCCTCATGTGACCTTTTTTCCCTTTGATATCTCTTTTTAATCAGACCACCTGAAAAGAAGCAAACACCATATGAAGTTGGGAAAGATTACTTTCCCTCTTCTTGCATCTTTTATCTCCTTGCGGAAAATTAATCTGTTCCATGTTATCCCCGTACAGTAAGCAAGTCATTTTAATAATAGAAAAATGAATGTTGAGTTTAGCAATTGCTTTAATTAAAAGGTGATCACCAGAGGGTTGATTTCCCACCTGGTTGTTGACTTAGAAACAGAAAATAATTGGCACATTAAAACCAGCATGAGGGACGCCACTCAGGACATAGAAGCTGTTGACAATTAGAAAGTAATAACATAGCAAAATAATTTACATTTATATAGGAGACTCCATATTTATGTCTATTTCCAGTTATTAGCATTCCAGAGCTTAGCAAAGACATCACCTTGAACTTTCTTCCTTGTCCTTATCCATTCTCTTTCTCTGACAATTGATGAGCTTGGCAATCTCATTAAACTGCCAAATACATAATTTGCAGAGGCTCTAACTTGTCAGCCCCTGAGTAACAGCAAAGCAATGGTCTAACACAAACCTGGCATAGAGCTAATGAAAAACTTGTTTTATAAACCAGGTCACTGGCCTGTCACCCTCCTTGAAGTCTGCACTGGCTTGAGGTAAAACTGTAAAATTAAAAGATGGAGATAGGATTAGGTGATCTTTTAAGGCTCTTATAACTGTGTTTCGCTATTCCTATAATTGTATTGGATCCTCTTCCCCTTACTTCTAAAGATACACTCTTTTTTCCTAATGACTTCCCCTGTTATCTCCTTTATATATTCAGAATGGTTACATTTTCTATCAATCACAGTTAACTAATAATTCAGGATCTGTGTTTAGGAGATTTTCAAGGTTTATTTCTACAGAACAAGAATATAATATATATATTTTTAAAGTTACTGTTGTTTCTTTTCTTTTATTTCTGGTGGGGTAGATTGATGAATACAAGTAGGCATGGGCAGAGGGTGAAAGTAAACCTTAAAGAGGATTTTGGCAAAAGAAGAAGGCAGGGAAGAACTTTACTGCCTTCAGAGTTGACCCTTGGAAGTGCTTGGGGAGAGAAAAGCCCACTACCCAGGCACTGCTGCAGAAACCCAGAACATGCTCAGGAACTAAGATATTGTCTGGAAGCCATCTAGCCTTCCTTTCTACAAGAACTTTCCTCTCTGGCACCCAAAATCTTCTTAGAAATCTACTACAAGCACATAACCTAGGGACTATTCAGCATGAATACTGCCTGTCAATTCTACAATATTTTGCTTAGCGCCACAAAAGCTCTAGGACCTCATAAGTCTGGGAGAAGACCTGCATTTCTAGTCTGGTGGCATTGGGGAAGGCCCCTGGAAGGACCTTTGACGAACAAGATATGGACACCCATTAGTGACAGTCTCATTACCATGTATAGCCACATCAACAAAGATATACTAGGGATAGAGTATAAAGTCACAACGTTTTTTAAGACAGGGGACTTCAAAGAAATATAATGCTCTTTCAAGCTAAGGTCCTGGACCCCACTTTGGTAGCAGTTACTCATCTCTGTCATTTGGAGGAAAGCTTTAAAGTGCAAAATTAGGCAGTTACTGAAATTATAAAAGATTTATATTCAACAAGTTAAATGAGCTGTTGTTAATTAAGAATTTGAACATGAAGTATTCATGCTTCCCAGTTGAAGAGGGGCAGGGAAAAATTACTAGGCATGCAGGAGAAGATTGATTTTCTTTGAAAGCCTACATAGGCAGGCTATTGTTAACACACAACACTGTCAAGTAAGCAAAACGGTTTCTGGCACAAGTCTGAGATTTGGGGACAGATACCAGTCCTTGTTGAAATAGACTAGTGAGGACAGATAACAATCCAAGAATAACAAACAAAAATCAAAAACCAACAAAACATGTCTTATATTCCTTCTTATCAGAGCAATTCAAGAAGCAACAATGCATGTAAAAGACAAGAGCCCTAGTTTACCTATAGAAAGAATAAAGAGGGCTAATAAGAGTTTCAATGAAAACATTAACATTTTCAATGATATGCAAATCTTTAATATATAGATAAAAGCTGATTGTTCTTCTTCATGTTTTTCCCATCAAATTTAAGAGCAACTCCTCAGAAAAATAAAATTAAAACACAGAATATTAATTGCAAGATAATAAGATTTATTTCCCTGATGCATTTTAGCATTAGATTGTTAATAATCACATAACAGGAATTTAAAATAGAAAATGAAAAAGCACATAAAACGCAAAATAAGTATGCATCTAATTTTTTTTAGAATGGTAGTGTGAGATAATTATGTAATGTATCATCTCATATGCCTAAAAAACACAAAATAGAAATGATAGAAAATTCAAATTTGATTACTCATTTTAACACATTAATATTTATAATCACAAGGGCATCTTTCTTAAGATTCTAGATTAGCTTGGGTTCTAAGATTCCAACTATTTCTAAATTTAAAAGCAGCTATATGACTTCAGCAACCTATGCTGGCAGAAACAAGCATGATCAACATTAATGTTCTTGAATACAGAAAACATGCTCTGAAAATGACAGTAAGAGCTTCTTATTTGTAGCCTAAAGGGGATTATATAGACCTCTAGGAATCTGTTTTCACAATCCTGCCAGCAATAAAGGTCAGATTCCCCAATCATAACTGAAGAGACCACTTACCCCATGTTCAATAAGGCAACCTGAATTTATAACGTTAGACATGCAGGGTTAACAATAAAAGACCACTTAACATTCCATATCACACTTGGAACCAAATATTCTTTCAAATAGCAAGAATAATTGAAAACTAAGCCACTATGTAATCTAACATTACTCAATACACTTTGCTGTCTAATCACCATGACACTATAATATGTGACATGTTATCATTTCCCAGCACCCACATCCTATGTGTTGGGCACATTTTCATTTGTAAGATACTTGACTGAAGGCATTTTGAACATCAGGTGTTAACTTCCTAGGTCAGTTCAGCTCTAAAAACATCAAGTGCCTTATTCTCAGTGCCCTCAGCCAGATTTCCCTTTGCTATTCAATGCAACTCAAAGATTCTCCTTCTACATTGGATAGCTGCTTATTTTTTAGCTGGCAACTAAATACTAATGCATGGGATCAGGGAGAGTAGGTCAACAAGAACTTACTCTTTAACTATTCAGTAAATATATATTAAGGTTTTTTCTTTAACAATAGATAAATCTCCTAGAAATAGTTTTGTGGATTAAAATATTAGACCAATATGGCAGATTTTGTCATCTTTTTTCCTGGGATGGATTATTTGTTCTATTTCGGGCATTTCAGAAATGCTGCAGCCTTTAAAGCAGTACAGAATGAGTGATGATAATTATGGAATTAAAGTCAAACTACTTAGATTCCAATCTTTCCTACATCATTTATTAAATACTGCTCCTGGGCATGTTATTTAATTTCTCTGTGTATCAGTTTCTTCCTCTCTTAAATAAGAATAGGCCATACCTCACAGTGTTAAGAATTTTATTTGAGTTGATAACTTGAAGTGTATTTTCTTGAAACAAAATAAACACTTTAAGGATTGTCACCTATTATTCAGCAAAAATCTTTTACCTTTAATTTTCATAAATTAAAAAAAAATGAATGCATAATTTTAGGTATATAATTCCATCTGCATTTTAACTTTCAAGCATGTTAATTATAGTTGTTACCCTCTTACAGGAGAAAATGTGAAAATAAAACCAGTTTGCAGCTCATAAATACACAAAATCCTTAAATGTGCAGTCATTTTTATACGGTAGATAAATCTCCTGTTACTTTAAGTATATATTTTGATCTTAATTTTCTTCTAGTATGTTTTGAAATAATGGAAATCACCCAAACACAAGACCAGAGAGAAAGACAAATTTTAGGAAAAAAAAAAGCAACATACAAGATCTATGCGATAATATAAAGCATGACAACCTACACATAATAGAGGTTCCAGAAAGAGAAGAGAGAGGCAAAGGGATTGGTAATGTATTTGAAGAAATTGTGGTTGAGAACTTCCCAAACCTAAAGAAGGAAACAGATATACAGGTACAGGAAGCACAAAAGGCCCCAAACAAGATGAATACAAACAGACCCACACCAAGACATTTCATGATTAAAAAAACAAAATTTTAAGATAAAGAGGATTCTAAAGGAAGCAAAGAAAAATAAGTCAGTTACAAGGGAACCCTCATAAGGCTATCAGCTGATTTCTCTGCAAAAACTTCACAGGCCAGAAGGGAGTGGCATGATATATTCAAACTCATGAAAGAAAATAATCTGCAAACTAGGATACTCTACACAGCAAGATTATCGTTTAGAAAAGAAAAAGATGTAAAGAATTTCTCAGACAAGCAAAAACTATAAGAGTACAATAATGCTAAACCTAACCTAAAAGAAATATTGAAAGGTCTTCTCGAAATAGAAAAGAAGAACCTACAGAAAAGGGAAAATCACAATAGAAAAGACAAATATATAAAAGGATCGATGATCACTTAAATAAGCCAGTATATAGATTAGAAAATAACTTAAAAATTGTAAAAGCGATTATAACTACAATTAACAGCAAAAGGATAAACATGGAAATGTAAAATAGGACATCAAAATCACAAAATGTGGGAGCAGGGAGTAAAAGAAAGTGTCGATCTTTTAGACTATGTTTGAACTTATATGACTCTCAGTCTAAAGCAAGTAGCTATAGTTATGGGTTAACATACTTGAAAACCAGGGTAATCACAAATCAAAAACATAAAATAGATTCACAAAAACCAAAAAGAAAGGAATTCAATTTTAATTTAAAAGCCACCATACCATAAAAGGAAAAACAAAAAGAAACAGAAATGAACAAAGAACTACAAAATCAACTGGAAACCGAGTTGGCAATACTTTACTTCTCAATAATTACCTTAAATGCCAATGGACTAAATGCTCCAATCAAAAGACACAGAGTGGCAGATTGCGAAAAACAAACACAGAAACAAACAAAAACCCTACAATATGCTGCCTACAAGAGACTCACTTTAGGGTGAAAGACACATAGATTGAAAGTGAGGAGATGGAAAAAGATATTTCATGCAAATGAAAATGACAAGAAAGTGGGGACAGCAATACCCATATTAGACAAAATAGATTTTAAAACAAAGTCCACAAAAGACAAAGAAGAACACTAACTAATGATAAAGGGATCAATATAAGAATAGGATAATACACTTATTAATACATATGCACCCAATATTAGAGAAGGTAAATATATAAAACAAATACTGACAGACATAAGGAGAGAAACTGACAGGAACATAATAATAGTAGGAGACTTTAACACCCCACTGACATAAATAGGTAGATCTTCCAGACAGAAAATCATTAAGACAACAGCAGTCTTAAATGACACAACTGATGAATTGGATTTAATTGATATCTACAGGACACTACATTCAAAAAAAAAAACTCAGAATACACATTCTTCTCAAGTATTCATAGAATATTCTCTAGGATAGACCACAAACTAGGACACAAAACAAACTTCAACAAATTTAACAGTATAGAAATTATTTCAAGCATCTTTGCTTAGCACAATGGTATGAAACTAGAAATCAACCACAAAAAGAAAAATAGGAAAAAAAAAAGGGTGAACAATGAAATCAAAGAGGAAATCATAAAATACCTCGAGACAAATGACAATGAAAACACAACCTTAAAAAAAAAATCTATGGGATGCAGCAAAAGCAGTCCCAACAGGGAATTTCATAGCAATACAGGCCTTCCTCAAGAAACAAGAAAAATCTAAAATAAACAACTCAACCTACTTAATTCAAACTTCTAAAATAATTAGAAAAAGAACAAACAAAACCCAAAGTCAGCAGAAGGATGGACGTAATAAAGATCAGAAAGGAAATAAATTAGAGATAAAATAATAGAGAACATACATAAAACCAAAAGCTGTTTTTTTGTTTTGTTTTGTTTTAAGATAAACAAAATCAACAAACCTCTAGCCAGGCTAAGAAGAAAAGAGAGAGGGCCCAGATAAACACAAAAAGAAATGAGAGAGGAAAAATAACAACTGATACCACAGAAATACAAAAAAAAAAAAAAAAAAGAGAATACTATGAACAGTTATATGCCAAAAAAAATGGACAACATAGAAGAATGGACAGCTTTTCAGAAACACATAGCCTGCCAAAACTGAGTCAAGAAGAAACCAGTAATTTGAACAGATTGACCACTAGATGTGAAACAGAATCTGTTTAAAAAAATTAAAAAAAATCCCTGCAAACAAATCTCCAGGATTGAATGCCTTCACAAGGTAATTCTACCAAACATGCAGAGAAGAACTTATAATATTTCTCAAACTCTTCCAAAAGACTGAAGAGGAGGAAACACTCCCAAATTCATTCTATGAAGCCACCATCACCCTGATACCACAACCAGATAAAGACACTACCAAAAAAGAAAATTACAGGGCAATATATTTGATGAATATAGATGTAAAAATTCTCAACCAACTATTAGCAAACTGAACCCAACAATATATAAAAAGAATCATACACGATGATCAAGTTGGATTTATTCCAGGGTTGCAAGGATGGTTCAACATACAAAAATCAATCGATGTGATACACCACATTAACAAATAGAAAGGCAAAAAACACATGATCATCTCAAAAGACACAGAAAAAGCATTTGATAAAAATCCCACATCCATTCATGATAGTCACCAAAGTGGGTATAGAGGGAACATATCTCAACATAATAAAAGCTGTTTACAGCAAACCCACAGCCAACATAATACTGAATTGTGAAAAGCTGAAAGATTTCCTACTAAATTGAGGAAAAAGACAAGGATGCCCATTCTCACCACTTCTAATTAGCACTGTATTAGAAGTCCTAGGCACAGTAATCAGGTAAGAAAAAAAAAGGTATCCAAACTGGAAGGGAAGAGGTAAAATTGTCACTATTTGCAGGTGGCATGATACTCTATATAGAAAACCCTAAAGACTCCACATAAAAACATTAGAACTAATAAATGAACTCAGCAAGATAGCAGGATACCTGGCTAATATACAGAAATCGGTTGCATTTCTGTACACTAACAATGAAATATCAGAAAGTAAAAGAAAAAAAAAATCCTGTTTAAAATTGCATCAAAAAATAAAATATCTAGGAATAAACTTAACCAAGGTGGTAAAAGATCTATACACTAACAACCATAAAACACTGGAAGAGAAAACTGAACATACTTCAAAGACATGGAAAGATATCCCATGCTCTTGGATTGGAAAAATTAATATTGTTAAAATGGGCCATACTACTCAAAGCAATCTACAGACTTAATGCTATCCCTATCAAATTACCCATGCCATTTTTCACACAACTACAACAAAGAATCCTAAAATGTATGTGGAACCACAAAAGACCCAAATTGCCAAAGCAATCCTGAAGAAAAAGAACAAAGCTGGAGGCATAACCCTCCCAGACTTCAGACAATACTACAAAACTACAATAATCAAAACAGTGTGGTATTGGCACAAAACCAGACATATAGATCAGTGGAAGAGTATAGAGAGCCCAGAAATAAACCCACACACCTTTGGGCAATTAATCTATGACAAAGAAGTCAAGAACATACAATGGAGAAAATGTAGTCTCTCCTGCAAGTGTTGTTGGAAAAGCTGGACAGCCACATGAAAAGCAATGAAATTAGTCCACTCCCTCACATCATATACAAAAATAAACTCAAAATGGTTTAAAGACCTAAATATAAGCCATGATACCATAAAACTCCTAGAAGAGAACATGGACAAAACATACTCTAACATGAATCATAGCAATATTTTATTAGATCCGTCTCCCCAGGCAAAATAATTTAAAGCAAAAATAAACAAATGGGACCTAATCAAATTTAAAATCTTTTGCACAGGAAAGGAAATCAACAACAAAATGAAAAGACAACCCATGGAACGGGAGAAAATATTTGCAAATGATGCGGCTGACAAGAGGTTAATATCCAAAATATAGAAAGAGCTCATACAACTCAATAGCAAAACAACAACAAAAAACAGCTCAATCAAAATATGGACAGAAGGCCTAAATAAACATCTCTCCAAAGATGACATACAGATGGGCAACAGGCACAGGAAAAGATGCTCAACATTGTTAATTATTAGAGAAATGCTAATCAGAACTACAATGGGGTATCACCTCACACCAGTCAAAATGGCCATCATCAAAATGTCTAAACAATAAATGCTGGAGAGGGTGTGGAGAAAAGGGAACCCTCCTACACTGTTGGTGGGAATGTAAATTGGAACAGCCACTATGGAGTTTCCTTAAAGAACTGAAAAACAGAGATATCACATGATCCAGCAATCCCACTCCTGGGCTCATATCCAGAAAAAAATGAAAACTCTAATTTGAAAAGATACATGCACTTCAACGTTCATAGCAGTGTTATTTACAATAGCCAAGACATGGAAACAACCCAAGTGGCCATCAACAGATGACTGGCTTAAGAAGATGTGATATGTTTATATATCACACACACACAATGGAATATTCGCCATAAAAAAGAATAAAATATTGCCATTTGCAGCAGTATAGATGGACCTAGAGGATATCATACTAAGTGAATTAAGTCAGACAGAGAAAGAAAAATATCATATGATATTACTTACATGTGGAATCTAAAAGATAATACAAATGAAAAACTTATTTACAAAACACAAACAGACTCTCAGACATAGAAAACAAGCATATGGTTACTAAACAGGAAAGAGGGAAAGGGATAAATAGGAGTATGGGATGAACAGATACAAACTACTATACATAAAATAGATAAGCAACAAGGATTTACTGTATAGCAGAGGGAACTATATTCAATAAACTGCAATAACCTATCATTGAAAATAATCTGAAATATATATATATATAACTGAATCACTTTGCTGTACACCTGAAACTAACACAACATTGTAAATAACTATACTTCAATTAAAAAAAGAAAGGCGTACACACAAAATTATCTGCACATAGCATGCATTTATAAGGGTTAAATGATTAGGCATACATACAACTACAACCAAAGAATGACATTCTCAGAAGTCATCAAACTTAACTACTCTGAGAACACAAATGCAACTTTTAGAGAAATACTCTAAAAAATATATGCTGACTTCTTCCAGTATGACTGGCCTTTTGTTTTGGTGCTACAGGAAACAAAAAGGTGAATAAGATAGGATTCCTGCCTTCTAACAACTTCTACTTTGACTTTAGGTCATGAACTCTTTGAGGTCAGACTGTGTTATTAATCTCTGTATACTAACACTTAAGAATGCAGTGTTCAAAACAGGTACTAAATAAATATATAGTAAATGAACCTAGTAGAGGGAAAGGGAAGGTGAGCCAAATACATAAACACAGATCTTCACAGCACGTCATTAACAATTCAGTCCGACCCATGGGTTCCCAAGAAATAGAGAGAAACTGTGTTTAAAAAAACTCAAGACACTTGTCTACACAAATGTCACAAAAATACAGACTTTGCTAAAATGAGGAAATGTGGACTACTAAAATTAAGGACACAGGTGGGAGAATAACCTGCTTAGATGACAGGATAAGTGGAACCCCCTTTGTGGAAGCTTGAATAGGAAGGCTTTACCCTCTGGAGATGTGCTTCACAGGCCTTTCTAATGGGTAAACAGCCTCAGGCTGTCTATAGGAAATACTGGGTCCCAAATGTGAGATGCTGGCTGTGTTCTCTGGTCCTCAGTGAAATGAAAAAAAATGTGGACAACGTAGAAAATTTTTCATAAAATTAAATGTACTTAGCCCAAAGAACAATTATTTTCCTTTAATAAATAAGGAGCCTATAACGTGTTATTAAAATAAAAACAAACTGGCTTTCACAGGTTTTGCACACATTTTAAACTTCCCAAGCTCCAGAGATACTTTATCAAACAGGTACTTTAAAAATATGACTAAGAGGCTTCCCTGGTGGCGCAGTGGTTGAGAGTCTGCCTGCCAGTGCAGGGGACACGGGTTCGGGCCCTGGTCTGGGAGGATCCCGTGTGCCGCGGAGCGGCTGGGCCCGTGAGCCACAACTACTGAGCCTGCGCGTCTGGAGCCTGTGCTCCGCAACAAGAGAGGCCTCGATGGTGAGAGGCCCGCGCACCGCGATGAAGGGTGGCCCCCACTTGCCACAACTGGAGAGGGCCCTCGCACAGAAACGAAGGCCCAACACAGCCATAAATAAATAAATTAATTAATAATAAAAAAAAATATGACTAAGAGAGCTATATGGATTTTTTAAGTGCCTGATGCTATATCTTGAATATTGAAAGATAGATGGATAAATGCTTAGCTAGATAAATAGTTGATATGCAAACAGATATATAGACAGACACATATATACATACTCTACCATATAAAAATAAAACTGCAAAGTTGAAAATAATAAATAAGTTATATGTATATGAACATATAAACTAGTCAAGAGCATCTCATTTCTTATGTAGTTAAATAAATGTTACCCTTAAAGTACATCCTTTTCTGTTGGAGTCTCTTGAGTGTCAGTTGTACAGTGATAGACAACATGATTTGGGATCTCAATTTCACTACCATCCATATTTTATTTAACTTTCTCTTTGACTTCCTTCCCTCATCTGCAAAAATCGTATTTTTTAAAATCCTGATAGATAATAATCATTTTGATGATAAATATATGGAATAGTATATGGAGTTAACATCAATTAAATATGTATTTTCACTTAAGAACATTAACAGTTATGGACTGAAAAAATAAATTTGATAAACCATGAGGCCAAAAGAGAAGGAAAAGCCACTTGTGGGAAAGCTTTACATTATGAATTATTTATAATCTAACTTTATTATTTTTATTATCTATGCCACAGATTTATCAAAAAGTACAAATTAAAGTTATAAAAATTTCATACTTCATTGCTGTTTTTGTTCACCTTTTAATTCAAAAACTTATTTTTAGCCTAACTTTCTCTTTGCTATGTGAAATTTTCTAATACCTCCTCCCTCTACTTGCGTTTATCACCTGTGAAAAGGGCTGTAAGATATTTCCTTCAGTTAAAAAAATTCAATTTGTAATTTGAAAAAGAACCCATAATTGGATATTTTGTGTGTGGTTATGCTAGCAGTAATGTTTAGTTCTGGTACTTACATTTTAGCCAACCAGATTCTATGGACTACAAACAAACACAGCATTTGTGTTCTATGCGTATGGCTTCTACTGAGTTCTATATTTTAAAGCACAATAGTATATTGTTACAAATTTGCTAATAATCAAGGTCTAAATAATTATTTTCATTTTGTTTCTGAATTATTAATCACCATTAATTTATCTTTCAATAAAGTATTTTAGAAATCTTGTTAAATTCTGCTTAACCTACAATTCCTTTCTGTTTCTTTTCCTTATTAGGAAGGGAATGACTAAATTATAAAACTGGGGTCTCTATTGCCATATCCTGATAACATAGGGGATGTATGTGTCTGTGATGTTTTAACAAATAGTTAAATTAAGTTAGAACTGTAAAAGGAATCTTCTCTTTTAGAGTGTTTTTTTTTTTTTTTTTTTTTCCAGTATCAGCAACTTAAAATATCCCATTTTTGAAAATGCTCACTTGGAACAATCTGAGTTTTATTTTGACCAACCAAGTGCCATGGAAAGGTCACAACAGCGGGACTTCTATTTGCTAAGTCCTGTTTCTTGCACTCACTGAAATCAGAGGGACAATTAAAGTTTCAGTGGCTGAAAATTATCCACTAATTAGAACTAGAAGCAAGAAGCCATGAAGTACAGGTGATAACCATAAATCAGAACAATTACTCTGTCTAGAAAAGCAACATGATCTAATCAGAGTCACCATACCAGCTGCTCATTTAATCTAGGGTTGCATGTTGTTTTTTACTCCTTGTGAAATAACCCTGCTGAAGGAGCTTGAATCTGACAAATATACATTCCTCAGAATTATTCATTACTTCAAGGAGGTATTGGTATGCTGATGTTTGTTATTTTTACAGAAATTTTGGATTTGAAGAGCAAAAAATTGACATTCAAAATGTGAAATTCCCTAACTATGATGCCACATTTTAACCTAGGATCAATATAGCACTTAAATTGGAAAAGATACTGAACTATGTATCTTTTCTTGTGATTGATATTGATTGAAATTAATTTATTATATACATGTTGTCATTTTGTTTTAATACTGGCTTTGGGATATATATTAAGCTCTTATAAGTGGAATTATTTTATAATGAAAAAATTAGTATTTCTTAAATCATTGTTTTAAATTCCTTACTTTCTCAGAGATTCCAGTGTACTTTAAGTAGGAAAATAACTGTTAAATGTGTACATAGTAATAGCAACATACAAGAAAATAATTATATATGAATGCTGTATCTTCTTGTAATATGGTAATTTTATCACCCATTATTTCTAGAGTTTAGATGTACAAAGTATTCTATAGGACTTTGGAGGGTTTACATACAACATAACTCTTGCTCTCAAAAACATTATGTTTGTAGAGAAAATTAGATGCTTACAAAAATAACAACAATGTAGGGTTAAAAGTGATAAAGATTATTAAAGACAATAATAAAGCAAATAAAAGGTCAGAAACTTTCAACAATCTGATTTTACATACAGTATGGAATTACAATTATATACAATAATATTCCTTATTATATATACAATACATAACAATTCCTTATTGTATATATGATATAACTACCATCATTGTTATAAAATGTTATTTTCTGTCCTTAACTAGGTTTTGAATGTTATCTACTATTTTCATCTCCTGTTAAAATTTCCAGTAGACTCCAGGCAGTGTCCTAAGCTATCAAAATGTAAAGATGAATAAAATATGGTTTCTTCCATCAAATAACTCACAATCTAAGAGAATTATAGATATAAACAAATAATTACAATATTGAATGTTGACAGCAAAATAGAAGTGTGTACAAAGAGCTGTGGGAGCTCAGGGGAAGGAGTACTTAACTCTCCCAGCACAAGGCAGAAAAGCTTTCTAAACAATTTATGCAGAAATTTTAAAAATTAGTAGCATTGCCCAAGTAGAATAGGTTGGGAGGACATTAAGAAATATAATATAAACAGCTCCTATACAGATATTGTAAGATGTGTATTACTCATTCTCAGAAGAGCTAAGAAGTTTGGTATAGTCAGAGTATAGATATGCAAAGAGGAAATGAGGAGATGAGCCCCAAAACACAGAGCAAAAAAATAATGTTTTACAACTTGACAGTTGTATCTTACATACAATAAGAAGCCCTTACAAATCTAAAATAATTGAGTGCAAAACCAGATTTGCATTACAGCAACATCACCTGACAATTCATGGAGTGGATGGGAAGCAGAGAAACTGGAGACAGAGAGAGAAAAAATAGGTTGGAAATATGTGGGGACAACCTGGATAGTGTGTGTAACTCTGAGTTGTAATAATGGACAAGTGATAAGAAGTTTTAATGCCACAGAAACCAAATTTATTATAAAATGGAGTACTTGTTGAATTTGGCATTTGCAAAGACACTGATGAACAATCTGCATTTATACAGTCACTGGTCTTCTGAATGGTAGACGCGGGGCCAGAGAATAGGAGATATGAAGAAGAGACCATGGAGAGGAAGAGTGGGCAGGATTGAGAATTTAATTATGTATGAGAGGTAGTATGTTAAAGTTGAAATCAGCCAAATAACTAATTTTCAAATGAGAAGGATAATTACGCTTTTAATAAGATTTTGGAGTCCACAAGGAATAAAGTTTTCTGAGGGAAGAAAATAGGTTTTGTTTTATACACATACTGATCAGAACTTAGTTGAAAACTTAAGTCTTGTACTGAAGGTAAAGAAAGGGCTGAGGACATTCATGGTAGTCATTCGAATGAAGAGATAGTTTAACCATGATTAAGAATGAATTGGCAGTCTAAAGGTACAAATGACTGGTTATATAATGTCACGGGGATGTAATCAAACTAGTGTAATGTTATATGTCAATTATACCCCAACAAAACAAAAAGAATGAATTCACTTTGGGAGACAGTGCATAAATGAGGGGGTAATCTAAAGAGAGACCTTTTGTCATGTCGATACTTACACACAGTTGGTAACAAAAGAGGAGTGTGGAAAGAGGACACATCAGAGCTGACCAAAATATGATATTGTGGGACCCAAGGAAGCACAAAGTTCCAGAGTGGGCTGCTTCTGTTTCAGATGTTCCGAAGATACCAACAAGACTAAGAAAACTCTTGTATTTAATGGCTGGAGGTTACTAGTGATTTTCCAAGGGAGTAATTGCATTTCATCAGCTGGAGTGGGACTTGGAGAGGAATAGATTCTGGGTGAATAGTTAATGGAGAGAAGACAGAAAAATGGAGTTAGTAAATCCAAACCATTTTTTGAGCAAACCAGTAATGAAAGAATGAAACAGAACAAGACATTCCAGAGGACTCTGCTTCTTGAAATAGAAAATCCACTTCATATGTGCCACTTATAGAGAGGGCAATTGAAGAAGGTAGCTTACTCCAAAATGGCAGCAACTCATTGTTTATTGGAGTGAATGCAAAAGAAGGGAAACATCAAGGCATTATTAATTAGTACATTTAGTGGCTAGCTTCTTGTAAGATTTACAAGAAGAAAATGAGACAGAGGAAAATACAAAAGAATGACAAAGACTCAGTCTCTGACTCCATTTTGGTACACACCATGAAGACAATCTAGTATTACTCTCTTTGTAAACAGAAGGCATTATATCATCCAAACTCAAACTTTTATGATACACTAAATCCTTTTGTCTTGATATTATTTCAACACATAAAACCTTGGTATCCAATGTGTGGTTCGTATAACCAGGACATTAGCATCATCGGGCAGCTTGTTAGAAATGCAGGTTCCACCCCAGGCTAACTGAATTATCAGCTGAACTTTTAAAAGATCTACAGGTAATTAATATGCCCATTAAATTATGAGAAACATTGATTTATAACATATTAAGGTAAATAATATATTACCATTTGCATATGTGTAGCTGATGATTTTGCTCTCTGTTAATTTATTATATACAGTCCACCTGTTTGGAAGACTATTTGTTGGTTAATAAGTCTTTTTTTTTTTTTTTTTTTTTGCCAAGAACCAACACAAATTTAATTTGTTCTTAGAAGTCAGGGAGATTAAAAACACAATAACATAACCATACGGAGTTAAAGTTAGAACAAAAATATATGATATAGTTTAAAGCAGAATTACAAACATATACAATGAGGACTTTTCTCTGAAAAATAATGACTTGATTAATTTTAGTTTTTATTAAATGGTTCTCCAAGATGACTGAAACCAGACAGACTTTGAAAATGCAGGTGTCAATTACCTGGACATTATATTTCAACACTTCTTTTACTGTGCCCCTCAAGCTCAAGTGTGGCACATCCACATACATTCTAACAGATTAGTAGCTATGGTTTAGGCTAACAAATAGCACTGTGGTTTATTGCAGCTTACTGAAAAAAAAAATTCTTATTCCTTTACCTGTTTATTAATAGATTTAAAAAAACATTTAAAACCACTTGATATATTATTTTAAATCATTATTCAGTGCTCTAAATCTATAGCTAAGACAAATCAAAACAGAAAGAGAGAATATTGAGAGAGCATCTGGTTTGTGATGCCCCATTGATGAAGAAAGAAAGACAGCCACAAATTATTTGATGATTCTCTAATTAAAAGGTTGAGTGTAATTTCTCTCACTTTGAATGTCGAGTAGAATTAGTGACTTATTTGAACAGAACAGTGAAGTCAAAGTTGTATTCTGGGATTTCCAAGGCTAGCTCAGAAGAACTCCTGCACCTTCTGCCTGGGTTTTTTTGGATCACTTTCTTTGGGAGCCCTGATCCATCATGATGGAAAATTCACAGGCAGTTGCTCTGGTTGACAGTCTCTGCAAAGTCCAGCCTACTAATCATACTGATACCGAGCAGGGTCCTCTGGGGCTCCTGGGCACAAAAGCCTTTCTGTGTCCCCCATTTCTTTGATTACAGGAAAAAGGCTTCTTTCGGCCTCCATGACCTTCCCTGAGATCCAGTGGGCAGATTCAAGCAGTTGTTAATGAGGGAAGGGAGGGGATGCGAGACAAGGGAGAAACAGTCAAGAGAAACAATAGTGCACCTTGGGGCAGGGTCCTGGTTCCCCATGAAGGGATACACACAACAATATCTTTGAGCTGTTTTGCAGCTAATGAAACCCCCACTAGGTGGGAGAAGTTAACTATATGCTGCCCACAAGCACAGAGACCCCAGACCAGTTGGAACCAGAAGGATGATGATACTGACTCCCACTTACCTCACCACCAACCAATCAGAAGAATGTCCATGAGATGATCACACCTTCTTTGAACCATTACTATAAAACTTCTCACTACCCTCTCCACGCTGGGGCACACAGTTTTGAGGGCATTTGCCCGCTGTGGCCCCCTTTGCCTGGCAAAGCAATAAAGCTATTCTTTTCTACTTCACCCAAAATCTGTCTCTCAGATTTACTTTGGTGTTGGGGTACAGAGGCCAGATTCGGCTTCAGTACCCACCAAAGCACTAGACATAAGTGAAACCATCTTATAGACTCCAGATCAGTCATCTTCCAGGTGAATACCATTGAATGATATTTGTTGATGCCTCATGGAATAGAAGAATCTCCAGCCAAGCCCTGCCCAAATTCTTGACCCCAAAATTCATTAGATAAAGTAATATGGTTGTTGTTTTAAGCCACTAAGTGTTTGGGTAGTGTGTTAAATAGCAATAGATAAATTAACTGTGGTTCCTCAAGTTACATGTTTTATATATACCATTCTTTCACTCCCTTTTTTTTAAATGGAATAAATGTGAGCAATTTTTAATGCTACACAGAGCACTTCATATAGAGCTAGAAATTCATCTTACACACTTGGCTGCATCTTAGGTCAAGTACTATTCAGTAAACATTCACAGAATTGCATATGACAGGTAATATTTCACAATGGTTTCTTTATTCTCATGCTGGTGGTTTTGTGCTGCTGAATTACTATAAATGAATTAGGATTTGAGAATAATTTTGAAAAGAAAGATCATACATTTTCCATTATGATTAGCTTAATTAGATACAGAACTCAGCCAAGGAAGTATGCAGAGGTTGAAATCCAATATTTTGAAATATAATTATGTTGAAATAAAAATTATATATTTTTCTACACTAAAAGTCTCAAGTGGCATTAACATAACATACAAAGTGTTTTTATATTTTATTCTACAATTGCCAGGAATTAGACAAATCCTACTATCTAAAATAGAAACTGCTCTCTTAAGCACTTGAGGTCTTTGTCCTCCATGGTCTTAGAAGCACATAATAAAATATTAATGATACTGTATGATGATTAAACTATCATTTTTTCTCTAATGAAAGTATTTTTATTAAAACATATTATGAGAAATATACCTACTTATAATAGTACAAGTTAATTCTACTATGTTAGCTAGTTTTGTAGCACATACTAATGTATAAAAAGATCAAAGAAGTTTTATCTTTTCTTGTTTATATGTGCAGAATGACTTTTCAATTAAGTATTTTTATCAACTTGCCCCATTCCTGAGAAAGTCTGACTGTAAGATATAGAGCTACTATTTACTCAATCACTTTAATTTTTTTTTCTATTTTCTGCCAGTGATGTCAGACAAGATAAAGAAAAAGGCAGCCTTGCTTAGTGGAAAGAGTGCCCTAGTCTTCAAAGTTCAGAAGACCATGATAAACCCAGCTCTTGGCCAAATTACTTCATCTCTTTGAGCAACAGTTGCCTCACCTATAAAATGAGAATATTATCTCCTTGCAAGGTCCTTGTATTAAGTTAAATAATCTAAGCAAAACAACACAGTTACCAGCACATGAATAATCAATCAATTGACAGCTATTTATTATTATGAATACTACCACTTCTCTCACAACTGTTCTGATTACCACACAGTTTGTTTTGAATTACTCACTAATCTGGGGAAATATACAGTCACAACATAAGGAAACTACAATATGTTCTGTTTATAATCTCTTATTGATGCATATTTATGTATTACATGTTTTGGATACAAACTCTTTCCTAAACAATTGTGATTATTCTATAATATCTCAGTGAGGTGATCAAGCCCTTTGCACACACTGACTAATGTCTCATGAAGTTTTTCTTCCAATGCATTATCAGACACCAAAACAGGTAAAGGTTACATTAAGTTATTACTTACAATACATCATTACACATCACCATACATTTGCTAATTCTTAAAAACTCGATTGTGTGTGCAAATATTCTGAGAGAAATCTAAACACAAGGTGAAGAACAAAAGCCTGTCTTTAGCTAGGTGTGAGGGGATATAGGTACTGCTAGAAGACATGTATTATATAGAACAAAAAGCAAAGACAAATTTAAAAACCTGAAAAATCTTGCATCCATTCAAAAGACTATCTGGCCACACCCACTGAAATAATTAGATACCAGCAAAAATAAAACAACAGAACTATTTAAAAGAACTAAAGGTGAGAAATTTGTTCAACACTGATAATCTGTAATCACAGATAAATTAACATCTAATATTTAATTAAAATTGCCAGTTGTCAAAGCAACAATGACAATGTACATCGAAATGCTTTTGAAATATCATAAAGGAATTCTTGTGTAAATAAGTAATATTTTCCAAATATATATTATTCAGTATTTTGAAGGCAATATTAAATGGCATTTATGTACACATAAAGTATATTCTGAAAGCTATGATGACAGTTATTGGTTTTTTTTTTTAATATCTTTATTGGAGTATAATTGCTTTACAATGGTGTGTTAGTTTCTGCTTTATAACAAAGTGAATCAGTTATACATATACATATATCCCCATATCTCTTCCCTCTTGCGTCTCCCTCCCTCCCACCCTCCCTATCCCACCCCTCTAGGTGGTCACAAAGCACTGAGCTGATCTCCCTGTGCTATGCGGCTGCTTCCCACTAGCTATTTATTTTACATTTGGTAATGTATATATGTCCATGCCACTCTCTCACTTCATCCCAGCTTGCCCTTCCCCCTCCCCATATCCTCAAGTCCATTCTCTAGTACGTCTGCATCTTTATTCCCATCTTGCCCCTAGGTTCTTCATGACCTTTTTTTATCTTTTTATTTTTTTAGATTCCATATATATGTGTTAGCATAAGGTATTTGTTTTTCTCTTTCTGACTGACTTCACTCTGTATGACAGAGTCTAGGTCCATCCACCTCATTACAAATACCTCCATTTCGTTTCTTTTTATGGCTGAGTAATATTCCATTGTATATATGTGCCACATCTTCTTTATCCATTCATCTGTCGATGGACACTTAGATTGCTTCCATGTCCTGGCTACTGTAAATAGTGCTGCAATGAACACTGTGGTACATGTCTCTTTTTGAATTATGGTTTTCTCAGGGTATATGCCCAGTAGTGGGATTGCTGGGTCGTATGGTATTTCTATTTTTGTTTTTTTAAGGAACCTCCATACTGTTCTCCATAGTGGCTGTATCAATTAACATTCCCACCAACGACAGTTATTGTTAATTAAAACCATTTGTTGAATGAAATATTTTATTGGCAGCCACACATGCTGGAGTCTTTAAAGACCACATACAAAAAAATCTCATTACTCACTATTCAACTTTAGCAAAATACCAATCATTATGTCATGGACAGGACATAATCTATTTTCTTTTCAATCCATTTATATACTACAAAATGTAAAATAGATAGCTAGTGGGAAGCAGCTGCATAGCACAGGGAGATCAGCTGGGTGTTCTGTGACCACCTAGAGGGGTGGGATAGGGAGTGTGGGAGGGAGGGAGACGATACAGGGATATATGTATATGTATAACTGATTCACTTTGTTATAAAGCAGAAACTAACACACCATTGTAAAGCAATTATACTCCAATAAAGATGTTTAAAAAATAAATAAATAAAAATAAAACAGCAAAAAAAAAAGTTCTTTCCTTTAATATATATATTAAATATTTCTAAAATATGTTAAATGCTTAGTTTCTCTCTTTTACAACCATGTTGTACAAGTTCATCTTATTTTTGGTGATATGTTTGCAGCAGCCCTATTCCTCTGGGCTTCATTCTGCTATATAAAGGACTATTGAAAGCTAGAGTTATTTGTCCACACAATCAAGGGCTCCACATTGCTATGCTTTGAAATGCCTTATGCCTACTACAGTTTTCTCTCATTTTCTCTTTCAATGCCAGTTTTTATTTCTCAGGGACACATGCCTACCTCTAAGAATTATCCCACTCACCCTCTTATGTGGCCCTTTTAAATTAGTAATATGAGAAAAAAAATATGACTGATCTTGTAAGGATTTGCTCAGAACTAAGAATGGGGAGATGCTAAATGACACAAGGAGAGGTTCCTCTGTAAGAACTGGTACTATTAATGGCAGGGATTATATAATGTTTGTTTTGGCTATAGAATTCTACCTAGTTTAGGGTTATTGACTGGGTTTGTGATAGTCATAGAGGTAAGAAGGATTTCTGGAAAAATATGCTTGCAGAAGGTTCTGCAATTTTATTAATTTTAGGACATTTGTCACTGATACATAAATATGTATTTAATTTTTCATTGTACCTGGAGGTTTTCTTCCTAGTTGCAATTCTCTTCTTGTCTACTTTTGCTGGTAGAGTTTATCCAGGGTGAAAAGGGAGGGAAAAAAGAAGCTTTTACTTGTCAGATAACTATTGATTGATTCAAATTCACTTTAAAGTTTGGTGGAAATTTGCATAATACCTGGCTTTCCAACAGTTGGATTCAGGATGCCAATGAAAAGACAACATGGCATATTTTTTGCATTCCTATTTAGTTGAAATCTAATGGTAAATTAATTAAAACTACAATTTCTTAAAGTTATAATTTTATTAAATTGAATTTTTCCCTCTACTTTGTCAATCCAAGAAGATCTTTTTGGGGACTCTCCAGGTTGCATTATATAGCATCAACTGTACTATGAGCTTCTTGAAAACAGTAATCTTATCTTTTCATGTCTGTAGTCTTAATTTCATGAGTAAATGAATATCAAGAGTTTAAGACCTTATAACACATTTCCTTGCTCTGAATAAATTGACACGTAAATTTTAAGGTAAGAACACATGGTTTTGCAGAGATTCAAATACCAAAACAAACAGAGTAATATTAACAAAAGATAAGTCATGAACACTTTAAATTCTCTTACAACTTTCTGAATTCCTGTTGTATTTCTATTTATCTTGTAGGTTGTATTGTCTATTTTGAAGCATTTTCCTCATTATTTATACAATATCATCAACATTTACTAAATGTTGTTAAGAAGTCATCAACTAGTATGACTTTCTCTAACTTTCTCAATAATCTCTAACTCATGTTTGCAATGGCAAGGTATTATATGTGCACTATTTCATTGTGGCAAAGGCATACATCTAACCAAATTTTACAAGGCCTACATTCAGGTAGTAAACTCAGACCTGAATAATAAAAAAACTGAAAATAGAACTGATAAATTACTATAAAACAAGAAACGTATAATGAGCTATTTTGATTTATAATATTCATTTCCATTTCATATAAGCAATCTATCTTAATACATACTACAAAACCTTGCATCTGATTTATTACATAATACATTTCACATTTGGCTGTTCTAAAATAGAAAGACAGTATTTGGGTAATGTAGCAGATCACTTCTAGGTAGCAGAGGCAAAATTTAAAAACTTTAAAGGGTCAAAAATAAAAGTACTCCTTGTTCTGTGTTATTGCCTTCAGTACTGCAATCACCATTTGTATAGTAGCAGTCATTTCATCACACTTTGGAGATTTAGAGACAGTTTGTGTACATAGGTTGATCTGCCCGCGTTTATATTTGTATGGATATGCTTGCGTGTGAAACCTAATTATTAAATCCAACTAATAGAATCTTCTTCTGCATTTTATATGGGTTTACGTAAATATTTATGAAACTATCTTCTAGTCTAAATATACTGCTGTTCAGTAGAAAGCAACTGTTTTGATCACATCCAACAAGCATAGGCTTTTTGCAAGTAGATCTTGCTACCTATTATGTAAAAAAGTAGAGAATAGGTCTCTAGTGTCACTACTATGAATGCCATTTTACTAAGTAGAAAATATGCCCAAGTGAGATGAATTTATTTGTGTAGCAAATACACTTTAGTGGGTATAGTTTAATGTCTTATTTTATCTTTGTTACAGAGGTGTGAAGTAAGTAGGAGGGCATTCTACTCCATTTTTACTTTAAAGAAACTAAAGCTCAAATGAGGTTAAGTAGCTTGGCTTATTTAAATAGTTGATCAGTAGCAGAAGGAGGGCAAAACCCCAGAACTCTAAAACTTAAGTCTTTTGCTCTTTCACGTTATCAAGAGGTAGTTACAGTTGACCCTTGAACAACATGGGTTTGAGTTGTGCTGGTTCACTTATACATGGATTATTCTCAATAGTAAATACTGCAGTACTACATGATGCAGGGTTGGCTGAATCTATGGATGAGGAACTGCATATATGGAGGGCCGACAGTAAGTTACACATGAATTTTCAATAGCACTAAGGGTCTGTGCCCCAACCTTCACATTGTTCAGGGGTCAACTGTAACAATGAAAGAATGATTCAGAAACCTACTAAAGATTTAGGCCTACAATAATGTAATTCATTTCTTAGCAAAGACAGACAGAAACTTGACTGATTTTATTCCAACTACTTAATTCCTGATTATGAATTGGATAACAATTCAGTGAATTTAAAGGAGTGTTTCTTTATTTAAGATCACTCTAACTTCATTAAAAGATTTTGTATTGTCAATTCTAATAAGACTTTTTTTGTACAGTTTTGATTGCTAATTAAAAAGACTCATAAGAGAACTGGAAATTTTTATTTACCAAAGGAAATTTTAACTGAATCTCGTTTTATTTTGAAATTCTTTTAGGTTAAACACGACTACATTATTTTAATTTGAAAACATGCAGAAATTTACCTAAGTTATTATCTTGAGTTGATACCAATCAGAGGATAAATAGATGTAGATATAGAGGTTAGTTGATATATATAGATAGTATATCACATACGTCATATATATGCTTATAACAAGTGCTTTGTTGCTACTTTGTAACTCTTGGTGGATTAAAATTTAACTCTAGCAACAACAAAAATTTTAAAAAGTCAACTAAAAACTTAGATTACTTATTATCTCATTTTAAGGGTTGATTCTCAGAGATAGAACATATACTGAGCAAAATGATTTCTATTAGTTACACCCACTTTATTTTAGTGGTTCTCAACAAAGGGAAATTTTAGCATCCATGTGACAGTGGCAATGTCTAGAGACACTCTTGACTGTTAGTACTGGTAGGTTGCTGCTGCATGTAGTACGTAGAAGCCAGAGATGCTGCTAAACATCCTACAATACACAGGACAGTCTTCAATGTCAACAGTGTGAAGACTGAGAAACACTGGTTTATTCAAATAACTCTTATTGTGGGTTACAAGTGAGATGAATTCGCATAGCCTAAATAATTAGACAGGTTTGCTTCAGAGTCAAGGCATGACTTCTAAGCTAAACAGCTATATCCAACTATATGAAGAGTCGTTCCCTGGGAAAATAAACTGGTAATAGTTCCCTCAACACAAATACTGTCTTTTTGATGCATGAACGTATGTACTTTTTCCTTTAGGATTCAATCCAGCGTTAGTGCTTTGAGATCTTGCGCCAGCTTAGCAACACACAGACTCAAACTAGCTTTTCATTGATTTTAACATGCAGAAGTTAATTTTGAGTTTCTATGACATATGAAACCAAATATAAAATAACTATAATAAAAGAAAATAATACCCATTGAATATTTTCTCTCATTCACTTCTGATTTCTTTTACTAGTGAACGTGAAAACAGTAGCCATCTGGACTGGAAAGGAAACAATAACATTTCCCATTTCTAAAAGAAAACAGCAATAACCATAAGCCTGGAGAAATAAAATTCATCACATATTCTCCCTTATTGCTTGAGCCTAGAGACACATAGACAGGCTGACAAGTCTGAGATATGAACATAAACTTTGATTGCGATTTTAAAATAAAAAAGTTTATTTTACTTTTTACTTCAGTTCATTAATATTTTTAATTTCCACACTACCAAAAGCACGATATTCTCCTTTTGTCAAAAACAAATTAAACCCTCAGGGAAGGAGAAACACTGCCCCACGAGAAAAGGTTCCTTCCTCAGCTTGTCAAGAAAAACGTTCCTAACTACTGGAATGGTTGACAGCAAATCTCTGCCAGGTAACACACCAATTTGTGACACATTACTATTTTTGAACAGACATGTATCCTTCAGATACTATAATAAATTTTTAAACCAATTAAACTGACAAAAGCTTTTTTCAGTTTATCCCGTTGGTCCCAGAATAATGCAAATTTATTTGCTCCATTTGAGCACTTGAAACCCAATAACATACCAGGAGGACCTAAAAAACACACTAAAAGTAACCTATTACCTAATCTAGCTTTTTAAAAACTTCCATAAAACATTTTTTATGGTGCTTATTTACTGTTTTCAATAGAAGTTTAGGTGATTGCTATAGTGACAGAACTGAAAAGATGAAGCCTATGATGGATGAGGAATATACAATATGCTAATAAACAACTCATTTGCTAAATTAGCCACTAATCCTGTCCAATTTGACTCGTTCAAATCCTTGAAAAACAATCCTAATATTCAGCACTTTTTAATCCATACAAAAACTTTTAAATAAAATAGCTATAAATGGGCAAGATTATTTCATTTGAAAATGATCCACTGCACTGATGTCCACACTTGCTACTTTAAAAATAAAATGCTCATGGCCTTGCATCTTATTTCTGCCAGATAAGCTCAGACATAAAGTTTTTAATACTTTTTGTTTAATAACAAAGCTTAAAGGCATAAGTTTTTCTTGTATGTTGTTGAAACAAGACAGAATCAAAGCCTGAGGACATTTGGTGTGGGGAGATTATGGTTCTAACCACGGAAAAATGCTAAGAAGCATCAAGAATGTCACTTGTCCTCCTAGATCTCTAGAGCTCATGCCACACACTATGAAGAACAGCAAAAAATGTGTACCATACTTCTGTCCTTGCTTACTTACAGTGAATGGAGTGGAAAGGTATCATAAACAATGAGGGAAAATTTACAGTAACAATGAGCTTATGCCAAGTGCAAAATACAGGGTTCAAACTATAAATTAATGGTAGTTTAAGGCCAAGAGAGATTAATCTGTGACATCTTAAAGAATTAGAAGAACTAAAATAGAGCTGGCCCATGAAAGGATGGCTCACTTAAAAAATAAATAAATAAATGCAAAGCATTCCAAATCACCCACTTGTCTAGATCAAGGAAGATACTATATAAACTATTTCATTCATACTCTTTTCTTTTAATTATTTCTTTTTAATGGCAAGCTTCCGAGAAACACAGGAGAAATTGGTCCTACATTCTACACACTCCTCAGGAATTCTGCTACACAAACCATTGGTTGGACACTTCATCAGATAAGGAGGCATTTCAGTACTTCCTGCTGCCCTGGGAACTACTGTGAATGTTTATGCTGGTCTTAGATACTTTATTGACTGAGCAAGAGACTGCAAATGCTCTAAAACTGAGGATCCACTGTAGGAGAAGAAGTAGAACTGTGAGAGGGACAGCAGCACCCAGCAGAAGCAGGGGAGGCCCACAGTGGGCCTGTGAGAGCTGTCACCTGGCCAGCACCCATTCGCGTTCCTTTCAGCACAGCAACATTAAGGAACATAAGAACAGAATATTGGTAGAATAAATCTTCAATATGGTGTTGGCAGATTTCACTAAAATTATGGTCATTTGTTTCAATTTTATAATGTGGGGCTTTAGTGAGGCTTAATTTCATACTCTTCCTTATTAATCATGGTTTTCCTTTCCATAGTTGTGTCTCTACAATATAAGTGCTGGGAAACTCTCAAAAAAAACTTCCAAGAAGGTAAATAATCCTCCCTACTTCTAGCCACCAGCAAGCTTTTTACGTATCTAAATTTCATATTCAAAATAGAGTGTTGTGTCTGAAGTAGCTTATACAGATATATAATGGTATAATGAGACAAATGTATCTTTAAAGCAGGTGGTCCATTTGAGAAAAAATTTATTATATACAAGTTAGTATATAGAAATAAGGGACACTGATTTGCCTCACTGGAGCTTCCTATATTTAAAGCTAAGATTAAGTTGCATTTTTTTACTCCTATAGGGTTACAGTATATTTTGTCTTCTAACCATTTTTCAGAGAAGGATAACTGGATTAATACATTTTTGCATAGCAACAGTATAAACTGCTCTGATAAATCATTGCAACACTAAATATTAATTCAAAATCAAACTGAAAGTTGCAAGGACTGACTTGGCCTCTGTCCATAATCATACAATTCTGGGAAAATGTGAGACAATTTTGAGAGCTCTTATGATTGGCATGAAACATAGTTTGGCATATAAATATAAAAATGGAAAATATAACGACAATAAGAATACCATTTCACTAGTTTAAATCAGTGAGTGAAATACCGATTGCTCAGTAATGGAATTGAGACAATTAGCTAGTTCTTGGCCACAAAAATGAAGCTGTATTTCTTTGGCATGCTTCGCAGCAAAATTAAGATTAATCCAAAGTAGAAATGAAATAAATTAACACTAAAATAGCAAAAGAAAAGTGAGTTAGTATAGAATCTTGAAATGGGGAAATTCTTTCTAAACATGGCATGAAAACCAGAAAAAATAGAGGAAGCAACTAGTAAATTTAACAGAAAAAATTCTGAGTAGCAAAATACATTATAAACTTGAAAAACAGACAAAAATCTCTTGATGTTCCTAAAATACACATATTTTAATGTTTAAGAGCTTGTACAACTCGGTAAGAATTTTTAAAAATCCTACTGAAAAATGGGCAAGTGACTTAAAGCAAATATTAACAGACTTAAAGGGATACATGGACAGCAATGCAATAATAGTAAGGGACTCTAATACCCCACTTTCGTCAATGAATAGATCATCTAGACAGAAAATCAGTATGAAAACATTGGCCTTAAATGACATGATAGACCAGATGAACTTAACAGGTATATATACAGAATATTTCACACCAAAGCAACAGAATACACATTCTTCTCAAGTGCACATGGAACATTCTCTAGAATACATTATGTGTTAGACCACAAACAAGCCTTAATAAATTTAAGATTGAAACCATATCAAGCATCTTTTTTGACCATAATAGTATCAGACTAGAAATTAATCACAGGAAGAAAACTGGAAAATTCACAAATATGTGGAGATTAAACATGCTACTGAACAACCAATGGGTCTAAGTACAAATCAAAAGAGAAATAAAAAAAATACTTCGAGACAAATGAAAATGGAAATGGCAATGTACTAGCATTTATGGGATGCAGCAAAACAGTTCCAAGAGCAAATTTCATAGTGATAAATGCCTACATAAAGAAACAACGAAAATCTCAAATAAACAACCTAACTTTACACCCCAAGGAACTAGAAAAAGAAGAACAAACGAAGACCAAAATTAGTAGAAAGAAGTACATAACAAAGATCAGAGTGGAAATAAAGTAAATAAAGACTAAAAAGACAACAGAAAAGATCAATAAAAGAGTTGGTTCTTTGCAAAGGTAAAAGAAACTGATGAACCTTTAGTTAGGCTCATTTTGAAAAAGGAGAAGGCTACTAACACACCATTGTAAAGCAATTATACTCCAATAAAGATGTTTAAAAAAAAAAAAAAAAGTAAAAGGAGAAGGCTCAAAATCAGAAATGAAAGAGGACATATCACAACTGATACCACAGAAATACAAAGGATCATAAGAGACTACTATGACCAATTATATATTAACAAATTGGACAACCTATAAGCAGATAAATTTTTAGAAACATACAACCTACAAAAGACTAAGTTGTAGAGAAATAGAAAATCTGAACAGACTGATTACTAGTAAGGAGATTGAATGACAAACTTACCAACAAAAGTCCAGGACCAGATGGCTTAAATAGTGAACTCTACTGAATATTTAAGGAAAAATTCATATCCATACTTAGGAAACACTTCCAAAAAAATTGAAGGGGAGGAAACTTTTCCAAATTCATTATATGAGACCAACATTACCCTTATACCAAAACCAGACAAGGATGCCACAGAAAAATAAAATAAAATAAAATTACAAGCCAATGTCCCTGATGAACATAAGTGCAAAAATCCTCAAAATATTAGCAAACCAAATTCAACAATACATTAAAAGGATCATACACCATGATCAAGTGAGATTTATTCCAGGGATGCAAGGATGATTCAACACATGCAAATTATTCATTGTGATACGCCACATTAAAATGAAGGATAAAAATCATATGATCACCTCAATCGATGCAGAAAAAGCACTAGACAAAATTCAACATCCATTCATGATATAAATCTCAACAAAGTGGATATAGAGGGAACATATCTCAATGTAATAAAGGCCATATATAAAAGGCAGACCAAGCATTGATAAGAGGGAGCACAGAACCAAAAATAATAAAGACCATATATAACAAGTCCACAGGTAACATCATACTCAATGATAAAAAACACAAAGCTGTTCCTCTAAGATCAGCAACAAGATAAGGATGCCTACTCTCACCACTTTTATTCAACATAGTATTGGAAATCCTAGATCAATTAGGCAAGAAAAATGAAAAAGCATTCAAATTAGAAAGCAAGAGGGAAAACTGTCACTATTTACAGATGACATGAAACTATATATAGAAAAACCTAAAGACTCCACCCAAACACACACATACACACACACAAACCTGTTAGTAAAACTGCAGGATACAAAGTTAATATACAAAAATCTGTTGCATTTTAATATACTAATAACGAACTAGCAGAAAGAGATTAAGAAAATAATTCCATTTGTAATTTTATCAAAAAGAGTAGCATGCTTAGGAACAACTTTAACCAAAGAGGTAAAAGACCTGTGTACTGAAAACTATAACACAATGTTGAAGGAAAATGAAGACAATACAAATAAATAGAAAATTATTCTGTGCTCATGAATTGGAAGAATTAATATTGTTAAAATGCCCGTACTACCCAAAGCAACATACAGATTCAATGCAATCCCTATCAAAATTCCATGGCATTTTTCACAGAAATAGAACAAATAAACTAAAATTTGTATGGAGCCACTAAAGACCCTGGGAACCCAAAGCAATCTTTAGAAAGAACAGCAAAGCTGGAGACATCGTGTTCCCTGATTTCAAATTATATTACAAAGCTATAGTAATCTGAGCACTATGATATTTGGCATAAAAACACACACATAGATCAATGGTACAGAATAAAGAGCCCAGAATAAACCCATCCATATATGATCAATTAACTTATGACAAAGGAACCAACAATATACAATGAAGAAAGGGCAGAATCTTGAATAAATGGTGTTGGGAAAACTGGACAGCTACACACAAAAGAATAAAACTTGACCATTATTTTACACCACACACAAAAGTTAACTCAAAATAGATTGAAGACTTGAACCCTGAAACCATAAAATTCTTAAAGGAAAACAGGCAGTAAGCCTCACAACATCAGTCTTGGTAATGAGTTTTTGGATTTGACCCCAAAAGCCAAGGTAACAAAAAAAAAAAAAACAAGTGAGACTACCTCTATCTAAAAAGATACGGCACAGAAATAGAAACCATCAACAAAATGAAAAGGCAACCTATGGAATGGGAGAAAGTCTTTCCAAATCATATATCTGACAAGGGGTTAATGTTCAAAATATATAAAGAACTTTTACAACTCAACAGCAAAAAAGCAATCTGATTAAAAAATGGGCAGAGGATCTGAATAGACATTTTTTTTCCAAAGAAAATATACAGATAGCCAACAGATACATGAAAAATTCTTCAACATCGCTAATGATCAGGAAAATGCAAATCAAAACCACAATGAGGTATCACCCAATACCTATCAGAATGGCTATTATCAAAAAGATAAAAGTAAGTATTGGTGAGGATGTGGAGAAAAGGGAATCCTGGTTCACTGTTGGTGGGAATGTAAATTGGTATGCCACTAAGGAAAACAGTATGGAAACTGCAAAAAAGTTAAAGATAAAACTATCATATGATCCAGCATTTCCACTTCTGTGTATGTATCTTAAGAAAATAAAATGCTAATCCAAAATGACATCAGCACCGCCATGTTCACTGCATCATTATTTACAATAGCCAAGGCATGGAAACAACATAAGTGTCCATCAAATGGATGAATGGATAAAGAAATGTGGTGTGTGTGTGTGCGTGCACGCGTGTGTGTGTGCATAAATATATAAAAATAAATAAATATAAATATATGGTGGAATATTATTCAGCTATAAATAAAGAATGAAATCTTGCCATCTGCAACAACATGGATGGATCTCGAGGGCACTATGCTAACTGAAATAAGAGATAAACTGTTTTAGTTCATTTCTAGAATCAAAGAACGAACACCTGTTTCAGATAAAACTAAAAAAGATGGAATATATATTAAAGCCATGAAAATTCTCAACTTACAGATACTTAATATGTAGATGAAGAATAGAATGCATCACATTACTATAAGAATGTATTTATTTGTAACAATGAGCACTTTCACCTCAGCATGAAAAAGAACATATTTTCAAAATCCTATTCCAAACAGATATTAAGCGGAGACATGAATAAAATGAAACAATTTCATAATCAAACCAGTGCTAATAAACGTTTTAATGAGTTTATCTTTCAAAGAAAGAATGCATTAAGCTCACTCATTTTGTTTACATCATTTTGGTGGCCGTTTCAACCACAATCTTGTAACTTCAGTTTTGAAAATAACAGAAATGGAAAGAAAGATTTTAAGCAAAAGTGCCTTGTGATTTCAAGGGAAAGTTTACCACGGATGTGGAGCAGTGGCACTTATTCCATAACTCAGTCCTGCAAGCCTTGGACAATTTAAGGAATGATGGGAAGAATGAGCCAGTTTTCTGTGCAGTAGATGGAAGCAACTATACTTGGTGTGGTAAACCCTCCCCCCCCCCGTTTGGATTATCAGACACTCCATTTATAAGAAGAACATTGGAACATAAAAACTATTTGATACTTCTGGCTGTAATACTCTCATGGTAAAAAGTGTATATTTGTAAGACTCAAAAAATAATTTTAAAAAACTGGTAGTGAAAGACTTGAAACAAAAGATCCAATTTTTCTCTAAGTCAATCTTGAGTAAAAATTCTAATCATTCCTAACTTCTCAGAAAATACCCTCCTTAAAATTTCCTTACATACCTATGGTGAATTGAGCATTGGTGTTAAACCATCAGCAGTTCAAGGAATTCTGCTCTTTTCTATTATGGAAGCTTGAGAGATAATAGCATATGTTTTACAAACATAAAATTCACCTTTAGCATGTCAAAGAATAGATGTAAGTATAAAAGAAATACTTGAGCTCTCCATTGGCACTCTGTAAAGAAAGTACACCAAAATATTTTCCTTTATAAAAGAAAATGACATTGCAAGCATGAAAAGGAAACAAAAAGATCAACAGTGAAGATAAAAACACCATCATGCTGTCAGGATGTTCACTCTCAAGTCTGCATGAGCTTTGGGGAGAATTTAAGATGACATCTTGTAACTATTTACCGAGATAAAAAGACAGGGTGGGGTTGAGCCTTTTTATCCAAAATAGATCATTAGAATTGAAAATAATTTTGGTAATAATTACACATAGACTCATTTCACAGAGGAAAAAACTGAGACATAGAGGCTTTAATTTGTCTGTCAAACGTCACAGGAAAGTCCATAGTAGAGCTGACCTACAGCTCGAGCTCAAGGATCATGAAGGCACTCCTAGAGCACAAAATCATTTTCATAGTCATATTTTTTCAAAGCAAGAATAAGTCATCTGGTGGTTTAAGGTCTTATTTACTTAAGGATATGAAGGCAAAACCCTTAAATCAAGACAAACATAGAAAATCTAGGCAGTGTACTAAGCATATATAGAATGACTATGCATTGTTTTGAATTAGGTGATTGGGGTAACTTGGAAAAATTAACAGCATCTCCATACATGACTCTTACTCCCATACAAATAATTCCCTATTGAGAAATCTGGCTTCATTTGCTACATTAAAACAGCGGGGAGAAGTGGCTGGGAAGTTGCAACAGAGGATTATAAAATATTCTCCAAGAATATATCTAAGATTCTACTTATTAAATTTAAAAATTGTATATGCTACATGGTCAGAATAAACACTGTAAAATAATAATAGCATAAAATCCCCTAAAATGATACTCCTAAATGTGACAAATGGAGAAGGGAAAATTAAGGACTATACTATTTTTAACGAGGAAAAAATAGTCTTACTTCTTAATAGGAATCAATCAGAACAAAACCATGCCACAGTAAAACTTGAATTGTGTCTTTATTCTCCAGGAAACACATGTTTAGCCACCAGAAACTTGTTTTGTTTTCCACTATCAGAGCAGAATTTGACCTCGATATTCTAGACTTGGCAAGCAAATAGGAAAAGGCTATGTTTTGATAAAAGGCAAGTGAGACTACTAAGAAAAAGGTAAAAGTACAACTTCACTAATGTATTTTTAAGTCTGACTTTAGGATTCTGGAATGATGATGCCATGTGTTTCAATTCTCCACAATAGAGTTTTTAAAGAGATGGACATTGGGGTGTCACGAGTTCTTGCTAAAACCTCAGCTGTTTGCCACTCAGGTCATTTCTGTGTTCATTAGAAGGGTGCATTAATCTAATTAGTGTTAAGAATTATGGTACTGAACCATTTTAATGCACTGGAATGTGGAATGAAAAGTCATCAGCAAAGGCACAGAAAACAAAATATGTGACCTTATATAACATTTTGAGTTGTGACTACTAAAGACTTTTGGACGTATAATTTAAAAAGTGGTTTTGCTTATTTCTGAAGTAAGGTATGCATGAATGTTCCTGAGGGAGACTTGCCAGTATACTAATACCCTTATGTTTTAACATAGTCCCTTTACCCAGGTTTCTTGATTTCCTTTTCAGGATAGAAAGTATTTGCAATTATTCAGATACATGTTGATAGGACAAAATGTCCACATTTTCTTTTTTTTTTCCAAGAAGAGGAAATATTTGAGAAGTTTTTCTGTGGCAAATACTTTTGTGAAAATTAATGACAAATTGAAGGACTTAAATAACTGGAAGTTTTATTCTAAGTCTTTTCTAGCAGGAAACAATTTCAGAGAAGCAGATGACTTTAGGAGAATCAGACAAGAGCAGAGACAGAACCCAACCTGTCCAGTGTTGAGTCCTGTAGCAACTACGTAGCTACCTAAGTATGAAACATGATTTACTGACTTGTCAAATTTTTGGTAAGGAAAATAAATCCTATGTTATGGTTAGGAACTGCTTGCACATCTATTTAACAGAGCACTGATGTGTCATAGATACCAAGAAAACATTATCCCAGAATTAATCTTCTATTATGATCTTTCTCAGAAACCTCCTTGGTTATCTCCGTTCCATCTTACATCAAAAAAGTCCTCACTCTCAGAGATCAATATGGTAAAAATGCAATTGCCACGGACACATAGCAAGCCTTTATGTGTTTTCAATATCTAGGAACTGGTACACATATGCAGGATAGAAGGGTATCTCAGAAACTAGGATAGAGGCTGGGGTGGGTAGCCATTGGCAGGACAGTATACAAGTCTCCATATTTAGTCCTATTAGCAGAGTCCCAGCCCCTTAAAGCCCACCCACCTTGCCGCCTACCATTGTTCAGTACCTACAACAAGATGCTATAATTTTCTTTAAGCATGCTTTTTAGAAATCATTTTAAGTGTCTACACGGGCTACTGTAAAATTTTACATAATAACTAAGCATGTAAAACAAGATCACATAAAAATTCAAAGCAATTTTGATGGTTATGGTAAAAAAGATAAAGACGTGTCAAAAATACAAGTGCATATGTATGACACCATACATGCCTGAAAATTGAAAATTAGTGGTCCTTTTGGGGATACTGCCTTCAACATGTTATTAATAGAACTATATTACTAGGTAGAAAGAAGATTTAAATGAATAAACAAAATATAAATATTTGAGAGGACTTAGTATAATTAGAAATAGATATAGACAAAGCAACATATTCTGTGCCAATGACAAAACAGAATAGGTTAACATATTTGACAGTAAATTAATATTTGAGAATGGTGATAAGCAAAAGTATATAAGATCACTTACAAAAGTCTATGCTTAATTTTTCAGGAAACTTAAACATACCGTAAGGTATTGCCTTTCTTCGACCTCAATCATTTTATTACCTTTTCACATTTCCTGTTCCTCCCTTATTTCTGAAATTGTGAAAGACAACTTCTACCATATACATCCCACTAGCAAAAAATTGTAAAACAATTCAGCATGACTAGAAAATAGAAATAATATATGGAAAGACATTTTCATACACCTCAGCATGTTTGTGGCAACTTTTTAAGGCATTTATCTTTTTTGATACTAGAGTTTGTATTGCAGGAGTGATTTTCAGGCTGGGACAGAGTGGAAATGATTGTCTAAGAGTCCCTCTGAAAAACACAGGGAGAGGGATGAGAAGGGGAGGGGCATCAGCTGCCAATTGTAGAGTTTTCCTGATATCACTTGATACTTGTTGGACAGTAAGTCTGGTATTCTGAGTACCCAAGACAGAGGAAGTAACATACAACAACAAATGGAACAACGAACAGGGAGTTTTAAAAATCCATAAAAAACTACTAGAGTAGTGGTTCCTATTTTTTACGAACACCTGGAGAAGTACTGCTTGACTTAGGACAGCAGGCAAGAAATCAAGCAGGGGATGCCATGCTTAATTAACCACAAAAGGTTCTTTCAAAATATTGAATATTAGTACTAAGATAGATAATTTCAGTAGATTTACTAGAATCCCTATTTAAATTATTTTTATAAAAGCATTTATTAATATATGTTAGATGAGAGTGACTTAAATAAAAAAGTAGATAATGTACCTTTCCACTAAAAGGACACTTCTGCATATAGTCTAGTTACTGACACTAGTAGAATCCAACTAAGGATTGTTATTAGCAAACGTGCAAGCCCTATGCCATCCTGAGAAGCAAACTACTAATATGACATAATTTTTGCTCAATGCTAAGGAAGTATGTTTAATAACTAATTCTCCCAAAATGGAATGTGCTGCCTTGAGAAGGTTTTTTTGAACTCCAATCCTGAAGATGAAGTTAGGTGAGAGGAATGAGGAGATACAAAATTAATGGAAGTTGTTGAAGGGATGTGCCACTCAAGTCAGACTGAATTGCAGATGTAATGACTCTGATTCTTAGAAGTTGAATCAACATTATAGAGGTAGATTTTAATGTCCCGCAACCGCTTTTTGGGAGACTTTTATGATTGACATGAAATATGATGAGGTGTAATTTGTTGTGCTCCCTTCCATGGTAGTGGACTTAAATCCTTTTAGTTCCAGGTAATTGTATACAATTATTTTTGATCCCCACTCCTGTGTGTGAAGAAAGGAGGTTATGTTTAATTAATTAGTTGTTGTAGAAATGATGCTAGTTGGCATGTTCGTGGCATTTAAATTATTACATCTCTTAAAAAGTTAAACTGAAAAAAAAAATGTTAAACTGAGCTAGCACATGGAAGCTTCCACTGTATAAGACAAAACAAAACAAAATAGGCATAGGAGGGGGTGTTGCTTCAGGTCAATTCAAAGAGTAAAAAATTGAACAAAGATTACTCTGAATACCCTACCAAAATACAATCATCTAAGACATGGAGACTCTTTTTAACTTAAGAAAAAGGAAATGATTATTTTATGGTCCTTAATATGGATCTTACCTAAGGACAGTTAAGATTAAAGAACTAAAAGCATTATTACAAGAATACTGTTCATTTTTCAACTGGAAAGTGTAGCATTTTAAATTTAGATATTCGTCTTGTATCTTTTCCCTTCTTCATGTTGTTTGATTCTAAAGATATTTGGTAAGTGAGTAATAGTTGATTTTTATTAAATATTTTAGTACAGATTTTCCCAAGGCTTTTATTTTGGGAGCCTTTGTTACCTGCTATGACAACCACGTAAGTAGTACCTCAGATTATTTGGTGACAGGGGAAAACTATTTTAAAGTCAAAAATAATATTGCCAAAATATACCTTTGGAAACATGACTCCAGATTTCAAAATTACATAAATACTACGATGCCCATTTTCACAAGAACCATTTGATTAGTTTGAGCAGGTTTTAGGCTGCTGTAACAAACCAAAACCACAAACCGAAAACAAAACGAAAAACAAGAACTCAGTGGCTTAAATAATTTACTTCTTGTTCTTATACACTGGCTCTGGAACTAGGAGTCTTGCCATAGCAGGTTTCTTCCATCAGGTGACTCAGAGATCCAGGATGATTTACTACTGTGGCTCTGTTACCTCAAACTGATGTCTCTTCTGTAGAGGCAGAGAGAGACTAGAAAGTACACACGGTCTTTTCACCTCCTCTGCCCCAAAGTGATACACTTCTCTTCCAGTTTTCACTGGCCAGAAATAATCAAACGGCCCCACCTCACCATAAGGTAGAGGGAAAATATCATCTCCCTGTTACTCAAGAATGAAAGGAAACCCAAATACTGATGGGCACTAATGATGCCTCTCATACTGTCCAATAACCTGGTATCCTAGCAAGGTGAAGGGAAAAAATGAAAGGCCTAAAACAAACATTGAGAACTTTAGTCGGCACCAATTTTAAAAATAAATAAAAGCACCACAATTACACAGAATATATAAAATGACAGTCCTTGAACTCAATCACATCATTTTTATACTACCTAACCTCTATCAGATTGTTTGCACAAATAAGTTACTCAATAAGATGTGAGAGATGAATAAATGAATTGATGAGAGTATGATTCCTTTCTTTGGTCCCTGAACATATAATTTATGTTCACATCATGACAATTTTAATTACAATAGCAAGCTAACATTGAAGATAATTTTAATACCTGTATATTTTCATAAAATTGACAAAGTATTTATTTAATTTCTACTTTTCATTGAAGTATAGTTGATATACACAAACAACCCAATTAAAAAATGGGTACAAGAATCAAATAGACATTTTTCCAAAAAGGAAACGCAGATTGCTAACAGGCACATGAAAAGATGCTCAACATTGCTAGCCATCAGGGAAATGTAAATCGAAACCATAGTGAGATATCACCTCACAGCTGTTGGAATGGCTGTCAGCCAAAAGAACACATTTAACAAATGTAGGCAAGGATGTGGAGAAAAGGAAACCCTCATACACTGATGGTAGGAATGTAAATTGGTATAAGCACTGTAGAAAACAGTATGAAGGCTTCTCAAAAAACTAAAAATAGAACTCTCATATGACCCAGCAATTCCACTCCTAGGTATATATTCAGAAAAAAAAAGAACAAGTACACTAATTCAAAAAGATACATGCACCCCAATTTTCACAGCAGCTTTATTTATAATTGCGAAGATATGGAAGCAACCTAAGTTTCCATCAACAGATGAATGGATAAAGAAGCTGTGGTATACATTGACAATGGAATACTACCCAGCCATAAAAATGAATGAAATTTTGCCATTTGAAGCAACATGGATGGACTTAACAGGTATTATGCTGAGTGGAATAAATCAGAGGAAGACAAATACTGAATGATATCATTTATATGTGGAATCTAAAATATATAGTGAACTAGTGAATATAACAAAAAAGAAGCAGACTCACAGATACAGAGAGCAAACCAGTAGTCACCAATGGGGAGAGGGAAGGGGGAGGGGCAATATAGGGGTAGGAGATTAAGAGGTACAAACTATTAGGTATAAAATAAGCTATAACAACAGGGGAATAAGCTACAACAGGGGAATATAGCAAATATTTTATAATAACTATAAATGGAGAATAACAAAATATTTATGTATGTTTCCTAATTCAAAACTATGAGGTAGGCATATGTGTGTGGTTTGTTCCCTTCGTTTTTAAATACAACTTAAGACCCTTAGAAAACACATAGTATTTTAACACCAAACATTTAATTCTTGATGAGGGAATACTTTACAACATACGGATATTTTGGTATATGTCCAAGAAATATTTTTAAACCCTCTATATTAGAGACTGCACTCAATTCTTAGAAAATGCAATACTCAGTTGAATAATTTATATCATTTGAAAGAAATTCCATGACTAATACTAAGCACATGAATGTAATCTGCAGGTTGTCTGTAATACTATTTAAAAAATCAGGATGGCCAAATCTACATAAAATTTGCATTAAAAAACTGAGAACATGAATGAGTGAATGAAACATCCATTAATCACCATAGTCCAACTACAGAAGGGTTATGTGGGTTTCCACTACGTAGATTCTGTTTTGGTTATTAATGACATGAATATGTATGTATGTGTATAAATATAAATATATATATGATAGATATAGATATGATATAAAAGATAGATATATATTATATAATACATACATGCAAATGTACAACTTGGGCATAGACTGTGACAATTTTCCCACCCTTGGATTTAAAGTAAGCAGGTTTTTCATCTTCTCAAATAACTATAAAGTACAAAAGACTAAATCTCACGTTAACCACTTACGTATTACTTTTCTTAAGGACTGCAAACCAGGGGTGCTACTCCAATATATGTAGAACTGGATATTATTAAAAGCATACTGGGGTAAATGTTCTTCGGGAAGACATCTCAGGGACGTCTTCGGCATCCTAGAAATAGACTGAAATCTCAGCATCATGACTAAGTGATTGTAGATGAACTAACTAACCCCTCTGACCCTTAGTCTCCTCAGCTCTGAAATGCTGAACAAAATGCATGCCTCAGAGTATGATTGGAAGGTAGAACTGAGACTGCATACATTAAAAAAAGCACCTAGCAAAGCACCTGATACACAGTGAATCCTTAAAAATATTAATTCCCTTCAACTGTACATAATTGTGCATGTGTTATTAGTTTGACCTCTTAAAAGGTCCAAACTCCAGGTGCAGAAAATAAAATTTATGAATTGGAACAGATTGCTGCAATTGCACACACAGATACAAAATTCAGTGACTCATAAGCATTAAACACGTTATCTTATGTAAGTGGAAAAATGCTGCAATAAGGCTTTCTGTAAATATTTTCAACTTCAACGTGGACTGTATTAGCTCTTCATATGGAAGTGAATTTTTATTGCTGGCATTTAGTTCCAGAATAAATATTATTTTTTTAAGCTTGAGAATTATATGATAATGAATAGAATATATTTCAATTTCTTTGTAATAGTTGCATATTATCATTTACATTTCAATACTATTCTAGTGTGAATTTTACATTTATTTTCTTTTCACTGAATTGTACTCTAAAAACACAGTTTTCTAGACTGTATCAATATTACCTGAAATAAATTCAGAATTATATATCAATCATCCTCCATGTTCGAGTCATTTTTTTCCTACTAAAACTCATAATTGGATAGAAGCAAACAATATAGAAATTGTTAGGTTTGAGCTTTATAGTATGGTGCGTACACGTGAGATCCTAAATAAGTTAGTCAATTGAAAATATTTCTTGAGGAACTACTAAACACAGAGCAATATGTAAGGTATGCTGTATAAATGTCACAAGAGGGCATTCCTACCTCATTTAACAAGCTTGCAAAATTGCTAAGTAGAAAATATGCACGCAATACAAGAACCTTAGAACACAAGACAGTACAAGTTAAAGTGCTAAACTTTGTTATCCTGAAAATAAAGAGTTCAGGGAGGTGGGGAATCAAACCACAATATTTAAAGCAATGAAGAATTTCAGGAGAAAATGGGAGCTGGAATTGAACTTGGCCTTGAGAGATGAATAGAATATGGGTGTATAGGCAGACAAGGAAGACCACTCCGTTCACAGAAGTTGACATAATGACGATGGGGGCTATGAGAGGAAAGAACTTAGCTTTGAGTTTCTTGGTATGTGTTCAAGGAAGACTGCTTTTGAATAAGTGTGGCAGAACTCAATTATCACGTATATAACAGATCAGGGGAAAAAATCCTTATAGGCAATATGGCAGGATACAGAAGTGTGAGGATAAGTGCTGTTTTCGATCAATCATCTGTCTGTTTTATGAAATGGATTAGAAATGAGATAAATTAGAAGATAAGAAGAATACCCAGAAGATAACTGTGATGATGAGAATTGCAAGAACACACTGTCAGCTTAAATGAATTAGGCAGGTAGAGTTCAGAGAAAAAGGATAATTACAGGAGGCATGTCCAGATCCCACATATGCAACTAAGAGAAGGTTTAGGATGGGGAAAAATCCAGGAAACATTGAGATTATGAAATCCTGTATCCCAGTTTTCATCATAATAAATCAAATGCTTAAGCAAAGCTCTCTATTTGCAGAAAGTGCTAAAGGGATAGGAGGTTAACCCTCATCCTCATGAGAATGAATAGTGTCAACTTTGTTACTGTTTGGCAGAAGGTATAGACTGGATATGGCCTGAAGTAGCACAGAAAAGTCATGATAAGATGACCAGAAGATACTAGTTTGGAAACCCTGAGAAGAATTTGGGAGCAACAGGTCATACACAATAACAAAGACACGTGGAACTCTCACCACCCTCCCATTCTAACCTAGGCAATATCCGATCATTAGTAAAGAATGATGTATAAGACTGTACATCTGCAATGCATCTAGTTAAAATTTCATAGTACTCCTGGCTGAGTATTATAGAAAGGGTGACTCTAGAAATCAGAAAAGTTGTGGACTCCCATATTATGCAAGAATAAGAATCCAAACCAGAGCATTATTGAGAAAAACTAAATAAGATAAAATATGAGATAAACAATGTTTTATAATCTTGCATACATTCAGAACATAGTAGGAAACCAATACATGAATTTGATTGTGAGCAACATTTCTATAATATTTGGAGGGAAAAAAGAGAGACTGGGTGGAGTGTAAAATGAATATATAAGCTGATGTTTGGGAAAATACAACTTATAGAAAAACTTCTACCTCAACCAGTCATCTTTTTAACTAAAGAATCTCTCTTCCCCATGCCTATAATATATGTACCAGGCAAATACCATACAAATTTTAAGAGTTTTCATGTTGAAAAATGCAGTGCATTCAGTGTATTTCTAGTTCCATAATATGTAAACTATAATATCGACAATGTAGAAATGAAAATCTTTTAAAAAATTCAGCTATCATACTCAGCTCCTCTGTGATTTTTATTTTGCTGTTGCATTTGATTTATTTTAAAAGAAAAATTTTCAAATTGATACTCTCTGCATCTTACCTGAATAATTATTTTTCCTATCTCAGACTGTTTTGGTGGTGATTTTTGTTTCCTTAAGAAACAAATGCTACCCCTCCTTGGAATATTCTCCTGCCCCATGAAGTTGAATCTTCAAGAAGTATCTGGACTTAACAGATCATCCCATATGGGTTAAGATGTAATTGACCTTCTACTATTGGCTTTAGGAGATTCAACCTCAGGGGATGGAAATGAGGGGAGAAATCAGAAAAAGGATTAAGCCTGAGATAAAAAGAAAGATAACCTCCCAAAATTTGTGGCAAAAGAAATGAAAATATTGACAGTACTATAGAAAAAAAAAAGTGTCTTACCAGAATTTTGAAGTCACTGGATGATCCACAAGTCCAAGCCTAATTAGAAAAATAGAGAGAAAAAACCTTACTTTAGTTTTCTTGTTTTAAAAATAGATACACAATTTTTTATAATTCTATAATATTATTACATTTATAAATATTGTAGACTGATGAAAATACCTTAGGAAACCATTTTTCTAGGTGAAAATATGTTTTTCACTTAAATTGTAGTGTTTATTTAGTCTCATATTGTGCCATTAAATAAACAAAGACAAAGAAAATACAGTCTAGATCTTGAAAATATGTTTCCAACTATTCAGGTGACCATAATTATTCAGTTTAATTCTTTAGATTCTCAAAAGAAGGTAGACTATTACTAAATATACTTGAAATCTCCAAATACTTATTACATGCATTTATTTTTCTTGTGAGCTAGGCAGACCAAAGCTTCATTTTTAAAAACGTTTTACCATTTTTCTGCCTTTGTTGGTATCAGACAGTCATTAGTTTTGACTTTGATTCATTTTTGAAAAGTAAATCCATGTAAGATATTATAATGACAAAAATAAAAGGGTTTTAATTTCCAAATTATATTAAAATGCAGCCTCTATGTTTTTAAGGTATTTGAAGTTCAAATGAAAGGCAGTATCTGAACAGCACAAATTCCCAAAAGAAGACCTAGCACCTGCTGTGGGATGCAAAGGTTTTATAAATGTTGTCTTGTGTAAAGGCAATGGCAAACACTGTGAGGCCTTTTGTAAATATGCCTGACTGCCTCTGTGTTTGAGCAGAAATATTGAACTTCTAACCATTATACTATAAAATAAAGGAGATTATTTTTTTAAACATATGATTATCACCTTTTCCTTTTACCTTGGGAATTAAGTTTGAAATTACATATTGTACAAGTATTGAAAAAACTATCTCTATAAAAGAGAATGAAGAATAACAATAAATGTGAAAATTTAACACTATGTGTATACAGTTTTCTGTGTCTATAAATATGTGTCTGCGTCTTATTGCCACAGCATTCAAATTAGGTTATCTGGCCAGAATTACATACATAATGCTGGACCACTAATTGGTAACAAATTGGCCAGAATGAATCTATTAAAATTCTTTCTCTAGGGCTTAGAATCATTTGAGAAGACCAGTGGTTCACTTGAGAGGAGCAAGCAGTGGATTTTGTTGTATTATGAGAGAGCCTGGCTTCAAAGGTACAAAGCCTCTGTCTCTGGATTTTAGTTCTTCTCATGAGAGCCATAGAAAATGTTTGGTATTTTTCTTTCCTTTTCACATTTTAGGTTATTTCTTTATTGTGAGTTATAAATCACACAAGAAACTTGCAAAAGTACAAATGTATATAGCTCAATAAATTATCACAAAATGAATGCTCATGTAATCAACACTCAGATCAAGAACTAGAACACAACTAACACATAGAGGCCCACAGCTTGGTCTGTCACTATGTGTGCGTTTGTGTGTATGTGTGTGTGTATACACACATGTATATACACAACATACATACACAAACTATATATATGAATGGCATATACACCCACAGTATATACACACATATACATACGTAAATACATATAGTTTAAACTCACTTGATTACTTCTTGTGGGTTATGCTAAAGCACAGGTTCGAATAAAGTGCAAACCAGTTGAGGCAACACAGATGCATATGCCGTGACTGTGGAAATGCAGCACTAATGTCACGTATTCATCATAATTTTGCATGGCATATTGACTATGTGTTGCCAGAGAGGGAAAATCCTTTGGACATGTTATGTAATGTCATTGAACATATTGTGTATTGTAATCACGATAAACTAATATATAAAAACTATATACATGTATTTGTCTGTTTCCAGATTTTTTGTTCATCCTATAGTTTTGCCTTAGTTTTGAACTTTATATAATTGAAATCATACACTGTATTTTCATGTATATTTAGTTTCTTTCCCTTAACATTTACGTGAGATTCATTCATCTTGTTGCTTGTAACTATAATTATTTTTCATTACTCTATAGAATTCCATTGGATAAATATTACGTGATTTATATATTCAATCCTCTATTGACAGATATGGATTGTTTCTACTTTCTAGTTATCATGAATAATTCTATTATAAGCATCCGTTTATACATGCACACATATTTGTCTTGGCTATTTCCTAGAAGTAATTTACTGGAGTACAGATGTTCTATTTTAGCAGACACTGCTGAATAGTGTATCAAAGTTGCCATTGTTGCACAAATTCACCAGAATATATTTTTATTCTGCTTAGCTTTAGCCATCAGTTTACTGTGTAGTATATACTTTTAATTGACATTTCTTTATTAATGTGTTTTAGTGCATTTTCATATATTTGTCATATATATATATACATAATTCATACAAATATATGTTTTTTCATTTAAGGAGATACTTTTCAATTTTCTTGTCCATTTAATGTAGGTTGTCTTCTCCTTATTAATTTGTAGAAGTGCTTTATATCTTCTAGATATGAGTCCTTTGTTGGTTGTATTTGGTGAAATGTATTTCCCACTCCACAGCTCACCCTTTTACTCACTTATCGTGCCTCTTGTTGCAACTTAATTCTTAGTTTTATAGCAGTCAAATTTAACCATCTCTGTCTTTCTTTTTGTGGCCCATGTATTATACGAAGTGATCATATATACATATTCTTCTCTATCTTCTTCTGAAAGTTTGTTATTGTATGATTCTTCTGCCTCTCACATCTAATCCAAAAACCTACCCGAAATTAATGTTTTGCTCTGTGTGATTTGTGGTAAAATGTTATTATTTTCCAAATTGACCCAATAAAATTTATTGAAAATACCTTCCTTTTGCCGCTGCTCTGCAATGCTAGTTTTGTCATAAATTAAGTGTCCATAGATACTTGGGTGTTTCTAGATGTCAATGTATCCCATTTAACTATTTGTCTATATCACACGTGTCTATATCATATCTTACCACAACTTGATGTGGATAGAAGAGCAGGCCCCTCTACCTTTTCCTTAAGAGTTTATTGAATATTTAAAAAATATAATCCACATAACATAAAATTCACTGTTTCAAACTGGACAATTTAACGGTTTGTATTATGTTCACAATGTTGTATAAACATCACCATTAATTCCAGAACATCTCCAAAATCTGAAAAGGAAGCCCTATACCTATTAGTGATCAATCCCATTTCTCCCTTATCCACTTCCCCTGGCAACCTCTAATCTGCCACTCTGGATTTGCCTATTCTGGACAATTCATACAAATTAATCATACAATTTGTAGACATTTTTGTGTATCTTATTTCACTTAGCAAAATGTTTTCAAGGTCCATCTATGTTGTAGCACATAGCAGTATTTCCTACCTTTTTATGGCTGAATAATATTCCACTGAGTGGACACAGTATTTTTTTTTAATCTATTCATCAGCAAAGAATAGATTTTGCTTATTTTCACTTTTTTTTGTCAATTATGAATAATGTCACTATGAACATCCGTGGACAGGTTTTGTGTGTGAAAATATGTTTTTAGTCCTCTTGGGCATATATGTAGGAGTAGAATTTCTGAGTCATATGTTAATTCTATGTTTAACTGTTTGAGGAACTGCCAAACTCTATTCCAGAGTGGGTATGCCATTTTACATTCCTACCAGGAATGAATAAATGTTACAATTTCTCCATATCCTCGCCAAGACTTGTCACTTTCCACTCTTAAAAAATATGGCCATTATAGCCAGTGAGTGTGATAGTATCTCATTGTGGTTTTGATTTGCATTTCCCCAATGACTAACGATGGTGAACAATTTTTCATGTGGCTATTGGCCATTTGTCTATCTTCCTTGGAGAAATGTCTACTCTAATCCTTTGTTTATTTTTAGTCGGGTTATCTGTTTACTGTTGAGTTCTCACTATTCTTCTTATATTCTTGATATTAATCCCTTATCAGATATATAATTTGCAAACATTTTCTCCCATTCCATGGATTGCCTTTTAATTTTGTGTTATTTCACAAAAATGCACAATTTTCTATATAGAGGTTTCACACCTTTCCGTAAATTCATTTCTATTTGATATTTTTATATTATTAAACATGTTATTTCTATTTTCTATTTATCACTTGTATGTAGAAATGCAATTGACTTTCTATTGACTTTATATTGAGCAATCTTAATTGACCTGTGTATTCTTTTCAATTTACTCTCTGCACTCTCACATTATACACAAACAATGGTTTCATATATTCCACTTAAATCTTTGAACTTTAAAAATGTGCCTGTATACATGTATGTATGCATGCTTGGGTGTATGCACATCGGCATGTGTGTGAATGTGTATGCATTTTGAATCACTGCACTCACTAGGACTACGAGAACAATGAACAGAAGAGCTGCTCCTGGGCACCCTTCTCTTTATCTCAAGGGAAACTTACCATTAAGTCCACTATTTGTTGTAGGTGTTTGGTAGATATTCCTTATCATAGTGAGAAAGATTCCCTCTATTTTCAATTTACTACGAGTTTTAGTTAAACAGGAATTTTTATTATTCATCTCATTAATAGGTATGTAATTATTTAGATTGTCTTATTCTTTCTCACATCAGTTTTGTTAAGTTATATTTTAACTAGAAATTTACTTTATGCAAAATTTTATTTTTTAAAAAAGTTATTCCAACATCCTTTCAACATCTTTTTCGTATCTTCAGGATTTGTAGAAACCTCTATTCCTGATATTATTCTTGACACCTCTCTTTTTTTAACTTGGTCAGTAACATCAATATCTACCACTTTTATTAGTTTATTCAAAGAACCAATTTTAGTTTCGTTAATCCTCTCTATTGTATGTTTGGTACAATGTACAATATTTTTCATGCTATTACCTCCTGATTTTTATTATTTCTCTCCTTCTGTCTTTGGGTTAAATGTGCTGTTTTCCCTCAGTTTTTTGAGATGGATGCTTATAATCGATTTTCTGCCTTATTCTTTTCTTATATGTGTATTTGAAGTACACTTCACCCTAACATTGGTTTTAGTTTTTTTAATACAGCAGTTTAATTTTTATTCATTTCTAAGTATGTTAAAGTTGATTTTTTACTGAAGAAGTATTCCAAAAATGTATATTTTAATTTTCCTAATATCTGGGGATTTTCTGATTCAAATAACTTGTGCACAAAGCACTTAACTCAACATGATGCCAATCCTCTACAATATATTGAAATTTGCTTTATGATTCAGCATCTGATCAATTTTTATAAATGTTCTGTGTATCCTTGAAAATGATATACATTCTGCACTTAAGTGCATTGTTCTATATACATAAATTATATTAAACATGTTAATCATGTTGTTCATTCAGATACTGGAAGATTCATGTTGTACACGCCACCCCCCCACCATGATTTTAAGTTTGTCTTTTCTTCCTTTTAGTTCCATCTTTTAAAAAAAATTCTATATGTTAGGCTACATTAAGAAATACATACAAATTTCTAATTTTTAGATCCTTCTGTTCAATAGAAACTGTTCTTGTGAAGTAGTTCCATTTTATCCCTAATACTACATCTAAGTTCTGTTTGAAATTAATAGAAATGTCCCAGCATTTACATTGACTTTTCTCAAAAGAACAACAAATAATTTTAGTAGAAACAAATGCATGTTAAAGTAAATATATAGGCTGTCAAATCACTAGTCAGAGTGGCAAGTGCATCCAGGGAGAGTCAACGGAGGATTTAACTGGGGTGAATACATATTCCAATAGGGAAAAGTAGCTTATGCAACAACATGGATGGCAATGCATTCTATGTAGCTAGGGTCTGAGCGTGTGGTGGAAAGAGATATGACCAATATTTGAAGACATGGTTTAAGATCAGATTTGAAGGGTTTGATAACAGCAAGACTTTTATCGTTAGTGAGCACTTTGAAGATAAGGCAGAGAAAATTTTGGAGTAGGGTTCTGATGACCTTAACTAACACAAAGCAATCTGAGGAGGTAGTAGAGAAATATGAAAAGTAAAATTTTAAATGAGTTTTAGAATCCTGTAGCATCTCTTTGTGGGTAGTTCTAATAATCTACTGGACATGCAGATCTGGAGTTCAGGAGAAAGTTATAAACTGGAGCTATAGATTTGGGAGTTATCGGTGTTTTAGTGATAAATGAAGCATGGGAGAAAAGGAGGACACAAAAGTGATGATCAATAATGGATACTTAGGGGAACATCAACATTACTGGAATAGGCAGCAAAAATGTAATAAGCAAAATTGGTTGAGAAACTTGATAGACATTTCTCAAGTTTGAAGGAGGAAGGAGCCAAGACCAAATGGCGTCAGCAATGCAAAATGTTCTTCAGAGTGTTCCAAGATGATGACAACAAAATTTTGGCCTTCACTATTGCCTTTAGTAAGAGACATTTAAGCAGAATATTGAGATTAAAAGTTGAACACTTTGAGTGATAAATGGTAACAAAGAAATATAGTTCATCGAATATAAGATTTTCTCTTTTGAATTTTGCTGAAAAAGGGAAGAAAAAGGGCAGAATAAAGGTTGGAGGGTGGTGATGGAGTCAAGGAAAGGTAGCTCTTGTTTACGTATAAGTTATGTTCAAAATTTTAGGTCATCAGAGAGCCTCACCCATATTCTTAGTCTGCTTTAAAAATATCTGCCCAACTTCTAAGGAAACTGTACTTGTTTCTCCTTTTCTTTTCAGGTAAGTATGTAACACAGAGCTTTCATATTTAGACTACTGGGTTTCCACCATTTGGATGTGTCCCTTAAAAGCATCAACTATTTTCACTCCTTTTATTAGCTTCTTTTGTTCAAGGTATATATGTCAAGTAATTTTCACTGGTACTTGTGGGATTATATTCAACTACATTGCTGAAATTTCAAGTATCCTTTTTATGTTATAAATACTCATTATACAACTATACAGAGACACAAAATCAATTATACTGTTACTATCTTTAGTTTTTTTCTGATAATTACTGAGCATAATTGTACTTTTGTCTATGCCATTCCAATTATTCCAAATGGTGTCCATTTTGTATACTCTTATTGTAAAAAGTTATCTTTTTCTTTCAGTTAAGCCCTTTAGAACACTCTGTTCCCACGTTTAACTTTCCATCCTCTCTGCACAGTCTCAGGCTCACAGATCCTCAGAGCGTTTTGTTAAATGAATAAGTAAGTATGAATGAAAAAAGTAAACGCACAAATGAATAAAACTGTTTTATGTAAATGGCAAGTCACCTGCCAAATGCATACTTCAGCTCTGTCAGAGGAAAGGAGCCACGTTATAAGGCTAAGGGCACTGACACCAAATAGAGTTTGTGTTTTGATTCCACTGCTTTTGAGTTTTATTAATTTAGATCTAACCTAACCTGCAGTTTACTTACCTATAAACAGAGATTTTCATATGCAATTGTCATAGGATTGTTATAATAATTGTTATTTCTATGAAGATGCCTAAGATAGTTCTTTTGCCTGAGTGAGGGTTCATAAGTATAGAAAAACCTGGATCTGAGATGCAGTCTGACCTTCCTAAGAGCCCATTTGTTTTTAGGTACCATAAACAATGATCTATTTTTCAATACCATCTGTGTAGTCAGCTGCTCACCGTCCATATCACCTTCCCTATCCAAAGTCATGACCTTTAAGTTGAAGAAGAGATTAATACAACACTTATGCTATCCCAACCCCCAAGTCTTAGTGCTTTTTACTCAAAACTTAATTTATATAAAATAAATACATATTTTGGAATTCTTCTGACTAAACTGCCTTGCCAACAATTAAGAGTGGGTTTGATGAGTTCTCTTTAGGTCTCAGTTTTGTCTGGAACTTTTATCCAAGAAGAAAAAACACAGGCTAATGTATGAATAGACAAATTAATAATTAGAAAAGAGGAGCTTCAAGATGGCGGAAGAGTAAGACGCGGAGATCACCTTCCTCCCCACGGATACATCAGAAATACATCTACATGTGGAGTGACTCCTACAGAACACCTACTGAACGCTGGCAGAAGACCTCAAACTTCCCAAAAGGCAAGAAACTCCCCACGTACCTGGGTAGGGCACAAGAAAAAAGGAAAGCAGAGACAAAAGAATAGGGACGGTACCTGCACCAGTGGGCGGGAGCTGTGAAGGAGGAAAGGTTTCCACACACTAGGAAGCCCCTTCGCGGGCGGAGACTGCAGGTGGCGGAGCGGGGAAGCTTCGGAGCCACGGAGGAGAGCGCAGCCACAGGGGTGCAGAGGGCAAAGCGGAGAGATTCCCGCACAGAGGCCGGGTGCTGAGTAGCACTCACCAGCCCGAGAGGCTTGTCTGCTCACCCGCCAGGGTGGGCGGGGCTGGGAGCTGAGGCTCGGGCTTTGGTCGGATCCCAGGGAGAGGACCGGGGTTGGCTGTGTGGACACAGCCTGAAGGGGTTAGCGCACCACAGCTAGCCGGGAGGGAGTCGGGGAAAAAGTCTGGAGCTGCCGAAGAGGCAAGAGACTTTTTCTTGCCTCTTTGTTTCCTGGTGCGCGAGGAGAGGGGATTAACAGCGCCGCTTAAAGGAGCTCCAGAGACGGGCGCGAGCCGCGGCTATTAGCGCAGAACCCAGAGGCGGGCATGAGACGCTAAGGCTGCTGCTGCTGCCGCCACCAAGAAGCCTGTGTGCGAGCACAGGTCACTCTCCACACCGCCCCTCCCGGGAGCCTGTGCAGCCCGCCACGGCCAGGGTCCCGTGAGCCGGGGACAACTTCTCCGGGAGAACGCACGGCGCGCCTCAGGCTGCTGCAACGTCACGCCGGCCTCTGCCGCCGCAGGCTCGCCCCGCCTCCTCCGTACCCCTCCCTCCCCCCCTCCTGAGTGAGCCAGAGCCCCTGAATCAGCTGCTCCTTTAACCCCGTCCTGTCTGAGCGAAGAACAGACACCCTCAGGCGACCTACACACAGAGGCGGGTCCAAATCCAAAGCTGAACCCCGGGAGCTGTGCAAACAAAGAAGAGAAAGGGAAATTTCTCCCAGCAGCCTCAGAAGCAGCGGATTAAATCTCCACAGTCAACTTGATGTACCTGCATCTGTGGAACACCTGACTAGACAACGAATCATCCCAAATTGAGGAGGTGGACTTTGGGAGCAAAGATATATTATTTTTTCCCCTTTTCCTCTTTTTGTGAGTGTGTATGTGTATGCTTCTGTGTGTGATTTTGTCTATGTGATTTTGTCTATATAACTTTGCTTTCACCATTAGTCCCAGGGTTCTGTCCATCCGTTTTTTTTTTTCTTTTTTTTTTTTTACTTTTTAAAATTTTTTCTTAATAATTATTTTTTATTTTAATAACTTTATTTTATTTTATTTTACTTTATTTTATTTTATTTTATCCTCTTTCTTTCTATTTTTTCTCCCTTTTATACTGAGCCATGTGGATGAAAGGCTCTTGGTGCTCCAGCCGGGCATCAGGGCTGTGCCTCTGAGGTGGGAGAGCCAACTTCAGGACACTAGTCCACAAGAGACCTCCCAGCTCCACGTAATATCAAACAGCAAAAATCTCCCAGAGATCCATCTCAACACCAAGACCCAGCTTCACTCAACGACCAGCAAGCTACAGTGCTGGACACCCTATGACAAACAACTAGCAAGACAGTAACACAGCCCCATCCATTAGCAGAGAGGCTGCCTAAAATCATAATAAGGCCACAGACACCCCAAAACACACCACCAGATATGGACCTGCCCACCAGAAAGACAAGATCCAGCCTCATCCACCAGAACACAGGCACTAGTCCCCTCCACCAGGAAGCCTACAGAACCCACTGAACCAACCTTAGCCACTGGGGATGGACACCCAGAACAATGGGAACTACGAACCTGCAGCCTGTGAAAAGGAGACCCCAAACACAGTAAGTTAAGCAAAATGAGAAGACAGAAAAACACACAGCAGATGAAGGAGCAAGGTAAAAACCCACCAGACCTAACAAATGAAGAGGAAATAGGCAGTCTACTTGAAAAAGAATTCAGAATAATGATAGTAAAGATGATCCAAAATCTTGGAAATAGAATAGAGAAAATACAAGAAAGGTTTAACAAGGACCTAGAAGAACTAAAGAGGAAACAAACAATGATGAACAACACAATCAATGAAATTAAAAATTCTCTAGAAGGGATCAATAGCAGAATAACAGGCAGAAGAACGGATAAGTGACCTGGAGATAAAATAGTGGCAATAACTACTGCAGAGCAGAATAAAGAAAAAAGAATGAAAAGAACTGAGGACAGTCTCAGAGACTTCTGGGACAATATTAAATGCACCAACATTTGAATTATAGGGGTCCCAGAAGAAGAAGAGAAAAAGAAAGGGACTGAGAAAATATTTGAAGAGATTATAGTTGAAAACTTCCCTAATATGGGAAAGGAAATAGTTCATCAAGTCCTGGAAGCATAGAGAGTCCCATACAGGATAAATCCAAGGAGAAACACGCCAAGACACATATTAATCAAACTATCAAAAATTAAATACAAAGAAAATATATTAAAAGCAGCAAGGGAAAAACAACAAATAACACACAAGGGAATCCCCATAAGGTTAATGGCTGATCATTCAGCAGAGACTCTGCAAGCCAGAAAGGAGTGGCAGGACATATTTAAAGCAATGAAGGAGAAAAACCTACAACCAAGATTACTCTACCCAGCAAGGATCTCATTCAGATTTGATGGAGAAATTAAAACCTTTACAGACAAGCAAAAGCTGAGAGAGTTCAGCACCACCAAACCAGCTTTACAACAAATGCTAAAGGAACTTCTCTAGGCAGGAAACACAAGAGAAGGAAAAGACCTACAATAACAAACCCAAAACAATTAAGAAAGTGGTAAGAGGAACATACATATCAATAATTACCTTAAATGTAAATGGATTAAATGCTCCCACCAAAAGACACAGACTGGCTGAATGGATACAAAAACAAGACCCGTATATATGCTGTCTACACGACACCCACTTCAGACCTAGGGACACATACAGACTGAAAGTGAGGGGATGGAAAAAGATATTCCATGCAGATGGAAATCAAAAGGAAGCTGGAGTAGCAATTCTCATATCAGACAAAATAGACTTTAAAATAAAGACTATTACAAGAGACAAAGAAGGACACTACATAATGATCAAGGGATCGATCCAAGAAGAAGATATAACAATTGTAAATATTTATGCACCCAACATAGGAGCACATCAATACACAAGGCAAATACTAACAGCCATAAAGGGGGAAATCAACAGTAATACAATCATAGTGGAGGACTTTAACACCCCACTTTCACCAATGGACAGATCATCCAAAATGAAAATAAATAAGGAAACACACGCTTTAAATGATACATTAAACAAGATGGACTTAATTGATATTTATAGGACATTCCATCCAAAAACAACAGAATACACATTCTTCTCAAGTGCTCATGGAACATTCTCCAGGATAGATCATATCTTGGGTCTCAAATCAAGCCTTGGTAAATTTAAGAAAATTGAAATCGTATCAAGTATCTTTTCCGACCACAACGCTATGAGACTAGATATCAATTACAGGAAAAGATCTGTAAAAAATACAAACACATGAAGGCTACACAATACACTGCTTAATAACCAAGTGATCGCTGAAGAAATCAAAGAGGAAATCAAAAAATACCTAGAAACAAATGACAGTGGAGACACAACGACCCAAAACCTATGGGATGAAGCAAAAGCAGTTCTAACAGAGAAGTTTATAGCAATACAATCCTACCTTAAGAAACAGGAAACATCTCAAATAAACAACTTCACCTTGCACCTAAAGCAATTGGAGAAAGAAGAACAAAAAAACCCCAAAATTAGCAGAAGGAAAGAAATCATAAAGATCAGATCAGAAATAAATGAAAAAGAAATGAAGGAAATGATAGCAAAGATCAGTAAAACTAAAAGCTGGTTCTTTGAGAAGATAAACAAAATTCATGAACCATTAGCCAGACTCATCAAGAAAAAAACGGAGAAGACTCAAATCAATACAATTAGAAATGAAAAAGGAGAGGTAACAACTGACACTGCAGAAATACAAAGGATCATGAGAGATTACTACAAGCAACTCTATGCCAATAAAATGGACAACCTGGAAGAAATGGACAAATTCTTGGAAAAGCACAACCTTCTGAGACTGAACCAGGAAAAATAGAAAATATGAGCAGACCAATCACAAGCACTGAAATTGAAACTATGATTAAAAATCTTCCATCAAACAAAAGCCCAGGACCAGATGGCTTCACAGGCGAATTCTATCAAACATTTAGAGAAGAGCTAACACTTATCCTTCTCAAACTCTTCCAAAGTATAGCAGAGGGAGGAACACTCCCAAACTCATTCTACGAGGCCACCATCACCCTGATACCAAAACCAGACAAAGATGTCACAAAGAAAGAAAACTACAGGCCAATATCACTGATGAACATAGATGCAAAAATCCTCAACAAATTACTAGCAAACAGAATCCAACAGCACATTAAAAGGATCATACACCATGATCAAGTGGGGTTTATTTGAGGAATGCAAGGATTCTTCAATATATGCAAATCAATCAATGTGATACACCATATTAACAAATTGAAGGAGATAAACCATATGATCATTTCAATAGATGCAGAGAAAGCTTTCAACAAAATTCAACACCCATTTATGATAAAAAACCCTGCAGAAAGTAGGCATAGAGGGAACTTTCCTCAACATAATAAAGGCCATATATGACAAACCCACAGCCAACATCGTCCTCAATGGTGAAAAACTGAAACCATTTCCATTAAGATCAGGAACAAGACAAGGTTGCCCACTCTCAACACTATTATTCAACATTGTTTTGGAAGTTTTAGCCACAGCAATCAGAAAAGAAAAAGAAATAAAAGGAATCCAAATTGGAAAAGAAGAAGTAAAGCTGTCACTGTTTGCAGATGACATGATACTATAAATAGAGAATCCTAAAGATGTTACCAGAAAACTACTAGAGCTAATCAATGAATTCGGTGTAGTAGCAGGATATAAAATTAATACACAGTAATCTCTTGCATTCCTATACACTAATGATGAAAAATCTGAAAGAGAAATTAAGTAAACACTCCCATTTACCACCACAACAAAAAGAATAAAATACCTAGGAATAAACCTACCTAAGGAGACAAAAGACCTGTATGCAGAAAACTATAAGACACTGATGAAAGAAATTAAAGATGATAAATACAAATGGAAAGATATACCATGTTCTTGGATTGGAAGAATCAACATTGTGAAAATGACTCTATTACCCAAAGCAATCTACAGATTCAATGCAATCCCTTTCAAACTACCACTGGCATTTTTCACAGAACTAGAACAAAAAATTTCACAATTTGTATGGAAACACAAAAGACCCCGAATAGCCAAAGCAATCTTGAGAACGAAAAATGGAGCTGGAGGAATTAGGCTCCCTGACTCCAGACTATACCACAAAGCTACAGTAATCAAGACAGTATGGCACTGGCACAAAAACAGAAATATAGATCAATGGAACAGGATAGAAAGCCCAGAGATAAACCCACACACGTATGGTCACCTTATCTTTGATAAAGGAGGCAAGAATATACAATGGAGAAAAGACAGCCTCTTCAATAAGTGGTGCTGGGAAAATTGGACAGGTACATGTAAAAGTATGAAATTAGAACACTCTCTAACACCATACACAAAAATAAACTCAAAATGGATTAAAGACCTAAATGTAAGGCCAGACACTATCAAACTCTTAGAGGAAAACATAGACAGAACACTCTATGACATAAATCACAGCAAGATCCTTTTTGACCCACCTCCTAGAGAAATGGAAATAAAAACAAAAATAAACAAATGGGACCTAATGAAATTTAAAAGCTTTTGCACAGCAAAGGAAACCATAAACAAGACCAAAAGACAACCCTCAGAATGGGAGAAAATATTTGCAAATGAAGCAACTGACAAAGGATTAATCTCCAAAATTTACAAGCAGCTCATGCAGCTCAATAACAAAAAAACAAACAACTCAATCCAAAAATGGGCAGAAGACCTAAATAGACATTTCTCCAAAGAAGATATACAGATTGCCAACAAACACATGAAAGAATGCTCAACATCATTAATCATTAGAGAAATACAAATCAAAACTACAATGAGATATCATCTCACACTGGTCAGAATGGCCATCATCAAAAAAATCTAGAAACAATAAATGCTGGAGAGGGTGTGGAGAAAAGGGAACACTCTTGCACTGTTGGTAGGAATGTAAATTTATGGAGAACAGTATGGAGGTTCCTTCAAAAACTAAAAATAGAACTACCATACGACCCAGCAATCCCACTACTGGGCATATACCCTGAGAAAACCATAATTCAAAAAGAGTCATGTACCACAATGTTCATTGCAGCACTATTTACAATAGCCAGGACATGGAAGCAACCAAAGTGTCCATCGACAGATGAATGGATAAAGAAGATGTGGCACATATATACAATGGAATATTACTCAGCCATAAAAAGAAATGAAATTGAGTTATTTGTAGTGAGGTGGATGGACCTAGAGTCTGTCATACAGAGTGAAGTCAGTCAGAAAGAGAAAAACAAATACCGTATGCTAACACATATATATGGAATCTAAGAGAGAAAAAAAAAAAAAAAGGTCATGAAGAACCTAGGGGTAAGACGGGAATAAAGACACAGACCTACTAGAGAATGGACTTGAGGATACGGGGAGGGGGAAGGGTAAGCTGTGACAAAGTGAGAGAGTGGCATGGACATATATACACTAGCAAACATAAAATAGCTAGCTAGTGGGAAGCAGCCGCATAGCACAGGGAGATCAGCTTGGTGGTTTGTGACCACCTAGAGGGGTGGGGTAGGGAGGGTGGGAGGTAGGGTGACGCAAAAGGGAAGAGATATGGGAACATATGTATATGTATAACTGATTCAGTTTGTTATAAAGCAGAAACTAACACACCATTGTAAAGCAATTATATTCCAATAAAGATGTTTAAAAAATTAATAATTAATATCCTATTTTTAATGTTTATATGTCCTTCATAATTTATCTGATTGGGCAGTATCTTGATGGGGTCATGGTACTTAAACTTCTATATACATTTCTTTGACTTAGTAGATAACAGAAAAAATTTGAAGCTTTAAGAATTCTGCACATATAGTACTGATTTCTATCATTCTCAAGTTAAATTTTAACTCAGTTGGGTGACTTAATTCCATCTTCCAAATTATTGCACTCCTCAAGTAATAATTTATGATAAATTATAAAGGAGATTCATGGAATTATTTACATCTGATGGAAGAATGCTTTTTTACCTTTTTTTTTTTTTTTTTTTTTTTTTTTTTTTTTTTAAGGGAAACTATAGTTGTTTTGAGAAGTAGAAAGCAGGGCAGATGGATTGGAGGCAAAAGATTCTATTAAACACATGTATGTTCTGTAGACCTTGAATGTAGATGTTAAAGGCTAGATAAGTTTTATCAACTTTATTAATTATTTAAAACTCTACAAGACTGAGTTCAAAGAATTGATGATGAGTTGACATATTTACATTATTTTAGTTTAGTTTAAATGGCTCTAATTGATTAAATATAGGTTACCTACTATAATATACAAAACCTTTTCTATTACAGCAGTGACTTCACTAGTGATATAAATTGACATTTTCTTAATTTTGCTTTGAAGAAAGGTGTTTCTTTCAAAGGTATTTTATGAAAAAATATATTTATTGCTGTATCCCTCCTCTTAGTATCCACGATGCACATTAGCAAACGAAGAACTATTAGATGCATTTAAGAGGGAGAGATTTAATTTGGCTTAAGATGCCTTAAACCAAATTTCATCAGACTCACTTAAACCATGGAAAGGGTTTTTTTTTTTGTTTTTTTTTTCATATAAATCTTATAGCTCTGTGAATCAAAGTTGCTCACACTGAATGTGAATATGACTAGCTGTAATATTAAATGTAGTTTGATGTAGGAATAATTAATTCCACCATATTTCAAAAACCTCTACTTTTTTTTCCTTTTATCTTATGTTACAATAATATCTATATATTCACTCACCCATTCAGAAAAAAATTTATGAATCATAAACAAATATGACTGAGACTCAGTTTCTGCTTTTAAAAGGGTCATGTTAGCACAAACTGCAGTAAACAAATAATTGCCAGCTATGGTAAATAAGTATTTGTACATAGAACCACAAACTGATTACACAAACGTGCTTTGAGATTCTAGTGATATAGATACAATTCTCCAATTGTCAAAATCAATACCTTTTCAGGGCTCATACGGCTACTGTTTGCCTACTCCTTTTGCTCAGAGGGATCAGTGAGAGCAATACCTTAATTTCTCCCCCTGATCTTGACAATCCTAAAGACTAAGCAACTGAGTGGAAGAACTAGAGGAGTTTTATCATGGATGAATTTCACTTAGATCCTACATACTTTTTGTAAAAATCAGTTTCAGTCTCCCACTAGAAGGCCAATTGCATTCATTTTGTCTGTCCTATTTACTACTGCACACCTGTGCCTAGAATCTAGAATTTAACACTTGGAAGGTACTACATAAGTGTTTGTTGAATCAACTGCTTTTTTCAGGCTGAGTTTTTGGTATTCACGGTACCAGTGATGCCAGCTCATGAACCCATCACCTTTATACTTCAGGCACTTCATTTCTCAAAATTCCAACTTTAACCACAGCACCATGGGAGAGAGGTAACCTCTCCAAACAAGTTCCCTCATGGTAACAACTACGGAAACCCTATCACACTTTCTAACCTAGAAGGATGGGTAGAACCAGTTAGAAATGTCTCATAACAAGATCCTTCATCCCCATCAGACTCAGAAGAAGTTCCCAAGTTTAATAATTTTGCAGATAAGCTGATTCTTGGTTACTTAAGCTCTGCTGAAGCACTAAGCCAGAAATACCATTTTCTGGGACCTAAATCTCTGATTCTGACACGTTTAGTATCCCGTTGTTCCCAGTCTGTTTCTTCATTACCAAATACTCTAATGATCTACTCTACTTGCCAGCCCCTACCCTGTGTTTAATTCTAATTGGTGAAGATGCCATAATAAATCCCTTAAGCTCTTATTTGTATGGCAAGTTTCACTAGGAGACTCCATCTCCTGCTAGTTTTTCATCTTTCTGCCGGCTGGCTGATCTGCTCCTGCATGTCTCTATAGCACCTAGAGACCTGTTAAAGCCTCATATTTGGATCTCCAGAGTGGATTCCACCTGCTTGAAATCATGCTTTATAAAAGAATAATATGAAAAAATAAACAAATAAATAACAGAATAATATGGAAAACCCTATTAGTGTGTTTGTTTTACATACTTAATTGAGAATACATTTTGAAAACAAATATCCCTTTTTTTACCCCTATGTGGAGTAGTTTCTTGGAAACAGAATGCTCTTTATTTCTACATAATAAAGTATAAAAGCAGGTGGTTTGGGGAAACTAGATACATGGAGAAAAGTCACTGAAGTTCTTGGTGTTCACAGCTAGTCCTGTAGATAGTGTTATACAAAGTGATTCATAAATACCTAAATGAGCTACAAACAATTTTCAGTTAGTTGGTGTTCATGGTGACTCAGATGGCAGGTGATGAAGCATGGAAATTGTTTCAAAGAATACATTTCCGACATAAACGTACTGTTTTCTTGAGTGATTCCCGAGGAGATAATTTTTTAGTTCCTGTTGGAATAGCTGGTTCTGTAAACAGAATCAGTTCTATTTGCTGTGATTTTTCCTTGTTCATGGTAGATTTTAAAAAATGTAGAAAGATATCAGACCAATCATTTTAATATTATATAAGTTTAAGGTACACAGCATTATAGTTCAAGATCTGTATACACTACAGAATGATCACCACTACAAGCCTCGTTACCATCCATCACCATACCTTCACCCATCTCACCGTGCCCACACCCCCTAAATCCCTTCCCCTTTGGTAACCATCAGTCTGTTCTCTGTATCTATGAATTTGTTTTTGTTTTGTTTGTTTCTTTATAGATTCCACATATGAGTGAAATCATCACACCAGTCTTGAGAGAGGAAAAAACAACAACTGCATTTTGCTTTCTTAATGTCCTTTATTTTGCCATGCCTAAGTTTGGGAATTAGGTTGTTCTGGATTGTAAGAAGCAGTTTAAAACAAGGAAATGTGATCCTGCTTCACAGGTTTCAAACTGCTGCCACTATTTTGAAGAGTGACTTCAGGAACTAGATTTTATGATAACTGCATCCAAATGATGGAACTTTCATCAAAGAATGGGGGTACATTTTTATTTGTCTGTTATTTGACACATATGTAAGGCTCACTATGGACCAGGCCCTGCTCTGCTACACATATTAACTCACTGGGGACTTAAAATAGCCTTAGCAGGTACATGTTATCATCACCATCTCCATTTCATAGACAGGACACAAAAGCACGGAGATGAACAACCTATTCCTGGTCACACAGCTAGTAAGCAACAAAGCCAGGATTTGAACCCCAGCAGTGTAGGTCCACAGTCTGTGTCCTTAACCATTTTATCATACTGTTCCTCAAGTGGCCTAATAAAAAGTAACAAATGAAATATCGTACCATATGCCAAAGATGGGAATAAGTCACAGAGAAAGCAAGTTTCAGCAACATCACCACGACGAAGCCTGCACAAGTATCTCCTTGTCAGATGACCAGTGCCCCTCTCCCTTATCAAAGATTAATACGTTGACTAGCATTATAACTTACAACTGGATACCCAAACAGAGAACAGAGCTTCCCTTCAAAGTCTCTCTATCACCTGGCAAAAATCACACAGTGATTAAAACTTGTATTCTGACGTCAGCCAGACTGGGTTTTGGATCTTAACTCTTAATCTTACTATCGCTGAGCAAGTTATTTATTCCTTGAAACATTTAATATTCACTACAACCTAATTAAGAAGGTACTATCCTTATATCCATTTATACACAACAAAACTGAGTCGCAGAAAGTTTTAGTAACTTGCCCAAGGTCACACAGCAATGATGGCAGTCTTGTTTCCTACCCAGGCAGTCTGGCACCAGAGTGCAAGCTCATTGAGTCACATTGAGAATTAAATGAGAAACACCTTCTCTGACATCCCTCAGTCAATTCTTTATTTTGTTTTTGAAGCATCTGTACCTCTCCTTCTGAGCACTTGCAATACTTAGGTAATACTTTATTTTGTTGTAAAGAGATTTTATAAAAATCTGTCTTCCACTGTGACCTAACATGTTAAAAACAGAGACATTGTTGATTTGACTCACTGAATAACTAAAGATAATGCCTTACACCCATTAGGTCATTCAGCACGTCGAATGAAAGGATTAAAGAGTAAATTAATCAATAAATGATAGCCTGAAGTGCTTGGCAATTAGTAAGTGCTCAATAAATAGCTATTATTAAGACTATAAACTGGAACATAATTAATTCATCATACAGCTTTTATGTGAGATCTCCAGCAACTTTAATGATAACCAAAAATTTGGAAACTGTAAATATATGCTTGAAAATATCATTTGCATGTAGTTTCAATGCAGCACTGGCACATTATCAATATATCAGAAATCAATTAAAAAAAATTCCTTTGAAGCTGATTCCCATGATAACAAGCTAAATAATAGCTATGTAGAATAAATAAATGGTTTTGATTAAAACGTTTTTTAATGTCCAAAGACAAGTGGATTGGTAAAACATAGTTAACGTGAAAAATACTTAATTCTTATAAATTAAAATATGGAACTATTTAACCAAAATAAAGTACAGTTGATCCTGGAACAACACGGGTTTGAACTGTAGGGGTCCACTTACATGCATCTTTTTCACTAACTACTTACTACACGACCCACATGGTTGGCTGAATCCGCAGATGCGGAACCGTATGTAGGAAGGACCTACTGCAAAGTTACAGGCAGCTTTCAGACTGGGGTTTGGTGCCTTAAGTCCCTCATTGTTCAAGGGCCAACTGTAGACTCAGACTAAAATGCAGACATTGGGAAGGAACCAAAGTTCATCATATCTGTACTTTTTCTTCAATAATTATGTTAACTAGCTATAGATTGAGTGGCTATGTCTTAGATGCAGCGTGGGAATAAAACAGCTTTATGTCTTGTGCTATGCTAAATATAAACTTTTTTTAAGGATTAATTCAGTAATTCTATTACTTTTGTTCATGAGCTGTTTCCTAGAACTAAAATCAATCCCACCTGGAGAGAGAAGTAGAGCAAAAAAAAAAAAAAAAATTCCTTTCTATTTCTTCCACAAAATGACTCACAAAATGAGATCAGAATTTGGAAAACATCACTCCATTCCATTTCTCTTTCTTCAATCACCATCACTACCCAAATAATTTTGGCTGAATCTAGCCTCCTGGACAACCTCTGGATAAAAAGCTATATGGTCATGGAGAATGCACACAGACAGCAAGATGATGTAACTCAGCCCACTAAAAATGGATACCCTTTAGCTAGAGGTCATTCTTTTAATTTCCAGGACAAATAACTATTTGTATATACCAGGACAAATTACTATTTCCTTCAGCAGTACCGCCATGATTTTTACTCATTTACATATCACAACACTTCTCAGAAGGTTTTAGCTGTTTCATTCTCCTGCACAAACTTTCTGAAGATTCTAAACTCAAGAGCAGAGTATCCCTTTTATTGCTCATAATCCTTACCACAGTATATGTGACCTTACACGGTCTGGCCCTTTGCCTACCTTTATAACCTCAATTTCTTTCCCATCTTTGTACTCTAGCATATGGACCTTTTTTCCCATTTCTAAAATTCACTGTGTTCCGTCACCTCCACAATGCCTTTGCATATGGCGTGGTGAGACAGGAGTAATGTATTGAGTCCAGGTCTGAATTACATACTCAGCAGGAGTTTATATCCTGGGCAAGAGTATTCAATGTTAGGAGATGAAGTTATACAAGATGTGTTCGAAAAGTACTTCCTTTTGACAGATGCAGTACTCATTTCTTTTTTTAACTGTCATAAGACACAACCTAGAGAAGTATACTGCCAAAACAAATGCCTGGACCACAAAGCAAGTGGAAGAACAAAGAAACGGAATATTCTGAAACTGCAAACAGTACCAGTTCTAGATGCGTTAGAAAAGTTGAACAGTTAAAAACTCAGCTGAGCCTCATAGAAACCTGTAAAAGAACAGCAGCAGGAAATTGAACATGAGCGACATCTCCATTGCTACAGAGAAAAGTATTACAGAAATAAAGAGGTTTCTGATGTTTCTAAAGGTGTAGATGTTTTATCAAGGCTTGGAAAAAAGGGAGGGACCACTCCGGGGAGTAGTTCCTGACAGAGGTATCGGGCCTCACCTGACCAACCTGGGAATACAAGCTTCAGGACTATCAATAGTTTCAGATCAAGCTGATTTTCCAGATGAAACACGTGTGAGGTTAAACAATGAACTCTCCCAAGAAAGCATGTTACATAGGCTTAAGTATTTCCATATCTAGAGTTAGGGGTAGCATTTGGCACACAGGACAAAACAGTGTTCCTGCTCACAAGAAAGTGTGTGAGCTATGTCATAAGACAGAAACAAAATTCATTACAGCATCAGGGCTCCAGAGATCCAGGGCTCAAACAAGAAATGGAAATTAAAAGGTTTTGAATATATCATTTGGGAAAGAAAGTCACCTCAGTTTATACCTAATAAGTGAGTCTGCCATCTTTACAAGATTGTAAACTTAGCAAGATGGCCGGAAAATTTCAAATGACACTCTCTGGCAAAGGATCGTGTGTGCAGGTAGATTTCCTCCATGGTCAATGTAGTGCCATGATTAGGTTAATGACAGAAGTGATCCTGTAGGAGTTCACAGGTTTTGGAAACCAGAGAGCTGACTGACATCTTAGCAAGTCTGATTGAAGTAAGATTTTCGTGTAATACCTTCCTCCCACCAGTCACCACTAAATATCTGATTCACTGCTGTAGGATATAGGTCTCATGTTTTCTAAATATGGTAAATATAAAGCCTGTGCTATAATCATCTACTCACTCACTGTAGTTTTTAAAAACTGAGAACGCACACTAAAGGAATCCTTGAATATTTCCATGAATGTTCATTCACATCAGCACTGTTCTTCGTATCAGGAACAATAAAAAATGAACAATGCTCCACTGGAAGTAATAAATTGTGGTACAAGCTATCAATGAACTCTGGCTACGTGCATTAATGTAGATGATTCAGAACCAATGGTAGCAAAAGAAAAAAGAATATTATGGCCAGCATGATTTGATGCGTTCAAAGTTCGAAAACATGCAAAACTAACTGCGAGGGATATGAACTCAATGAAAACTACAGAGAAAATCAGGATGGTGGTTACCTGAGTGTGGAGGAGTATATAGGAAAGTGCTGAAAGAACTAGAAGCAATGTTATTTAATGACAGCTGCTGAGGTCACCTGCACTACTCAGAAATCAGAGCAGTTACCACTGACTCACTGGCTAAGCAAACAAATTCATTTTGGACTTTAGATTAAGAATTTTGGCTTTTGATTTACTTGGAGCTTTACATCACAAGGTGATGCAGTTAGGGAACTTTAGTCAATCTCTGGGAATTTAATAATGGAAGAATTACACTGTCTATGTTTGAGGCTATCTATGTCAGAAACATTATATGACTGCACACTGATATTTATCGTGTAATATTTTAATCTATAATTAAAAACATGGCTGGCAATAATTTGAGATGGGGGAAATTAGTAGTGTCAGGAAGCCCAACAAGTTGAGAGAACCCTAGATGGAGGACGTTGGGTAAAAATCTTCCTTCGTTTTCGTGAGGGTATCCATTAGAGCAAGCCACCTGGCCTTCTCCCAACTCCTCTCATGACAAAGGTTGTCAGAAGGTATTGAGCACATCTAGCTCAGCCCCCTGTGGGCTGTAGCTTCTCTCAGTGCTTGTTGGTCCTCACATCTCAGTCAATTTCTTTGATTTCATGTGATAAGCTTAGAGGGGACAACTCGGTCCTACCAGGAATGCCTTCACTTGTTCAGCTGTGCCAATACCTAAGTTGGAAAGTCTGCGTAAATCAGTGATGGGGTATTAAGTTATTTGCCTAAACTTTTAAAAATACATTTTCCCATCATCTTTAGAATAAAACTGGCTATTTGACCTCTATTTCTCTGCCTCCTGGGTCTTAATTCCGAATTGATTCTCAGCTCAGGAGGGGAAGAACAGGGTATTATTTATTGATCCCCTAAACCCTAACAGCAGTGAATATAATACAAAACTGGATGGCATCATCAAATATTTATTATTATCAGATCAATCATTGTTTAACAGTCTTAATTCAAGACTCCATAACAAGACAATATTCTATATAAAATCCACAGAGTGTACACACCCCAGGGTCAGTGGAGGAAGTATGCCTTTTTAATAATAAATCAGTTTTGTGCATTCTAATTTTTTTTTTTTTTTTTTTTTTTGAGGAAGGAAGGCCCCAGGAAGGGATTTATATTAAAAACCTGGCAGATCATTTGGAAACCTCATAGACAGAAGGTAGGAATATAGTAATTAGGACAGCCCTCACTTAGGAACACTTCCTGCCTCTGTTCCCCTTCATCTGAAAGGAAGGAAGAAATGAAAAAAAAAAAAAAAAAAAAAGAAAAGAAAAAGAAGTTGAATTCACTTAAAGTTGGATTCAGCCAAACTCACTTCAAATAACCAGCCATCTTTTCTTAGTACCTAAATAAAATAAGGGATGCTCATATGTTAATTGATGTTTGTGAAATTACTTATACAGCACTTCATAAGAAATAGCTATGTGATTTTGGAAAAGAGTATTTCAACTGATAACAACTGAAAACATTAACTTTTGTGTGATTAATGTAAATCTGTTTTACTTAACATTACCCCTGGTTTATCAACCATTACTAATACAAATTGCAAAGGTTTTACCATTATATCAACTTCTTTATTCATGTCCCCAATGCATATCCTAAATGTGATCAAAGGTGATAATTATTTAGATGTTTAAATTTATTCTAACAATTGTATATTCCAAGTATCTATCACTGAAATGCTCATAAACAAAATAATGTTAATGGCACTCAGAAAAAAACTCTTTTTGCTCTTCTTCAATTTTAAAGCAAACCAAAATATGGCCGGAAATAAATAGATTAAACTTCTAATCTATAGTACCAATGCAAAGGAAAATAGACTCCCTGGCTAACGAATTCACAAACCAAGATGCCTCTACCATAAACTCTCTTTGCTGAGAACTACTTATTCCTTTTTTTGTCCCAGACCTACATCAAGATTTCCACTTGTTTCACAGTAACCAGTTGGAGTGTTCTTTAAAGCAGAGTGAACATTATAGATTTCATTAAACTGTAAATGGCTAATGTCCCTTAACTTCCCACAGAGAATTATATTTTTTTAAAAAATCTATGTTTATTAATGTAAGTAATTCCCCCTTTAGCATAATATTAGGCATCTTGAAAAAGTGACATTTCCAACCACTGCCAGGATATCTTGTGAGCAAGTATCATTTTTATGAAACTATTGGGATAATAAAGGTTATTCATTGGAAGAACCCAGATATTCCAGGGGCTCAATGACCTAAAGGAAAATTTCCTATTTACCCCAGTTTCCAAATTTAGATCCTCCCTCCCATCCTGAAGCCCATCTGCTTCCTCCAAAGGCCCAAGATTCTGCCTTATTCATTTCTGTATGGGATACTAAATAGGGGTGCTCAAGGCAGAGACAGATTAACGGGCAGCCAGTCAGTTTCACAAACACCAATTGTTTAAAAACATTAAAGCATAATTGGGGAAAAGAACTGGAAATACGAAGCTGGTTAATTTTGATCTTCTAATGCAACTCTTCATATAACTGTGGAATGATCTTTGTCACTCTCCTGCAGCCATACTTGAATATAAAACTTCTCAGGGTTATTATGTATATAGAGCTCCTTCAAGATGACTTAAGATTCAGACTTTTTTTAAACCGCTGCCCAGGCTTGGAGAACTGAAGGATCAGTTTTGACAAACACAGATATAGCCCTGGTGCCACCAATGAAACCTCGATGTTGGTCAGTGTTGCTGAATCCTCTACATCACTAAAGTTACCAGAAAGTTTATGTTCAGTATTCTTAGTCCTGGGACACTGATACAGCCTGTTTTCTTTTTGAATACCAAGATTATTAGCTAAATTATGAATGAAGTCATCAAATGTGGATGTGAATCCCAGGTCTGCCATTGACTAGCTTTATGACTTTAGGAAAATTAACTCAACATTGTAACCTTACTTAACCCATCTGTAAAATGGGAGTACCACCTACCTCTAATGAATTGAAGTATTAAACCCCAGTACCTCAGAATGTAACTATATTTGGAAATAGGGTCTTTTATAGAAATAATCAAGCCAAAATGAAATTATATTGAATTAGGATGGGCCCCTAATCCAACATGACTCATGTCCTTATGAAAAGAACACCACGTAAAAAGACACCCAGAAAGAACATCACATGAGGATGAAGGCGGAGATTGGAATAACACATCTGCAAGTCAAGGAGTGCCAAAATTGCCAAGAAAAAAAAAAAAAAAAACTGCAGCTAAGAAAAAGGCATGAAATTAATTCCCCACCACAGCCCTCAGAAGGAACCAGCCCTGCTGACACCTTGATTTCAGACTTCTAGCCTCCAGAACTGTGAGACAATAAATTTCTGTTGTTTAAGCCACTCAGTTTGTGGTACCTGGTTATGGTAGTCCTAGGAAACCAATATACTACCTAACAAAGTGATTATGAGATTTAAATGACTTGTAAAGCACCTGGCATAAGATAAGCCCTTGATAAATTATTATGAATAATAACAGTGTTGGAATATTTTTGCAACATAACCATTAGAAGACTATGCAACAGCTATTCTTGATTTATTCTTCATTTCTATTTTTGGAAATTTAGATATTAAAATATTCTGGTAGGAAGGCATTAAGGAAGGCAGGAATTACAAAGGAGATAAATCTCATGCCAATGTGTGCTAATTGTTTGAATCCCCTGTAAATGGTTTGCCAGGAGAGGAGGTTGGAACACTTAGCTAAATTGAAGTTTGGGGATTATCTGTGAATTTAAAATACCCATACCACTTTGGCCCCTATTAGCACAAGTAACTGAGAGAAAAGTCTTGCCAGTTATGCTTTTCCGTGAGGCTTAATGTGGACTTCAATATTTAAGTAATTCATTAGCAGGCTTAAATGGTGCCATGGAACAACATTAAAGGACGTAAGAGGCAGTCTGTGACCTTCATTTTAGAGACGAGCAAATCAGGGACCACAGAGGTTATAATGAACTCAAGATTTTATAGTTTACATTGGAAAAGCTGACACAACAATCTTTGTTTCCTAATTTTCTGTTGAAAATTGTGCCTTTTAGGATTCTCTGAGTATTATTTTCCAAATTCTATGGAGCTTTTCTAATTGTCAGAACTCCAGCTCTGCACGTGGAATCTTAAGACCATGATTGGGAGCATTCAGATCCAGAGAGAAGAAAGTGACATTGCAACATTTTCAGTAAAGAAGCCTCAAAATTGCATTAGGTGAAGGGAGCAGTCGTGGGGACAGAGGACAATGATTTTTACGCTAAAATTACAAGCTGTATAACACATTTAGAGAAATCTTTTTTACATTGTTTAGAAAACCCATTAAATATGGCTTTATAGGACCTTTTTAGGACAAGTCACTAAAGCTCTAAATGGTATTTGGAAATGTGGCTACCTAAGATTGAAATCATTTGCATTAGATTAGAAAACATGTAGGACATTTTGGTCATCAAGATCACTGGGATGGCTGAACTTTGCCCCACCACATGATTTTGCAGATACAGAGTGTACTTATAACCTGCTTAACAACTAACCCCACTTAAATTAAAGCAAGCTGCCCTCTTTCACCTCTGGCATACTCAGCTTTTAAGTAGACCTTGCCTGAAGAAATATCAGACTTTAATAATAAACTGTTTCATTGTTTGGTTTTTTCTCTTTGGTTTATTATTTTATATTTCCAGACTTTATAGGACATTTCCATTTTGCCTTCCCCAAGGATATCAGTATTGTAATTAAAGGGCCCAGTTCAGAATCTATTCCAGAGACAATCACCCAGTTTTACTTTGTGGCTTCATAGCACAGAACGAGAACTTTTCAAAAGACACTCAACACAAATGCAGGGACCCCTCTGGACAACATATTAATTTGTATTATGAAGTGAATTATGGCTGTACCCACCAGAGCTGGTATAGTTAAGTATCTGCCAGTGTTTCTACTATGTTTTGTGGGCTTCTTACTTGGCTGCAAAAATGCCCTTCGGGCTGAAGCATACAAGGCCAGCCGAGCAAGTCAGCGTTCCCTTTGTTTAGTTTTACCATTTAAAAACACTAGCTCTCTTTTGTGTTTGCTTGTATACATTTTATAAAGAGAGGTTTGATTTTCTAAATCAGCATGGCTGCCAGAATGATGATGGTTTAACGGGTCTCACTAAAGGTCTCATTTCCGGGTGTGATCCACATTGTTCTCCGTGAAGGATGCCAAGGCTCCAAAACTGAGGATTCCAGTGTGGTGAAAATGCCCTCCACAAATTACAGGTGTACTTATTAGGCCTCTAAATTTTAAATCCAGGCATCTCTATTTATATCTCGGATGGGCTAGGACTTATGTTTAGGGTTTTCCTCTATCCTCAACTTTCCATGCTCCTATCCTTACCTTGAATCTTTGTAAATTCTTAGCCCCCTTCCTTCAAAACCCAGCTCAAATTTTCTAATTTCTGAGAAGACTTCCCCAACTCCCTCAGACAGACTCAGGGATTCTTCCTATAAGCCCCTTTGCACATAACACCTAGCTCTAATATAGCTGTTATTAATATAGCTGTTATCACATGATACCATTTCTGTCTTTCTGTTTCCTTATCAGACTGCACAAACTGAGAATAAGGATTATGTCCTATTTATTTGCAGAGCACTAGACATATTAAATATGCTCAGTAAATGTTACCTTACTGAATGAATGAATGGAGTAGGTTTTCCATGAAATAGAAATAGTGAAAAGGAAAATCGAAGGATAAAGTTATTTTTGAAAAGTAAGAACTGTCTTTAATATGATTTCTCACTTCCAGTCTTTGACTTTCCAAAGGGTACAAATTCTCACACTCCCCATGATAAAGAATCTCCCAGAAAACTGAATTATTTGTAAATTCTTATAGGAGGAAATATATGCAACAGCATTTGTTAAGAAAATTACTGAACAAGGAACTAGCAGATGAAGTGTCTGTTCTGACTTAGTCACTGACTCTGTGACTCTTCAAGTTACTTAATAGCTCAGTGATTCAATCTATCTGCAAATGGTGATAAATAGCAGTTCTTGCCTGCTTCTCAGGGATGTCTGGGGGAAAATATGTTAGTACATCTGAGACAGTTTAAAGAAAAAAACCTCAACTACATATGTTGTATAAATTAAATATCATTACATTGCTATTGCATACTATGTACTAAATACTAATTTATTGCAAACAAGACTGTCTGGTGAAATCACATTAACCTAATCACAAAATATAACTGGAAGATTTTATTCTTCCACATGTCATGAGCAGTTGGACTGTATCCATTCTATAAAGAAGTAGAATGTAAAGTAGACTGTTCGATTGTTTCTACATTTGGGGATGGTCCATGTGATTTCGATGATGTATAAACTGTCATGTTCTACCTGAATCACCAAACACATTTTCAAGGAGAGGAGCTAAATAGAATTACAGATAACTTTCATAATTAAAATGATTCTAAGACATTTTTGCTTTTTTTTTTAAATCACAGGTTTGAGAACAGATTAAACATTGAGGGCTATAAACCTTCCAGTGTAATCCATGAATCATACACCTTAGTATAATCTAGAAATGGCCAAACCTCATTCTATACGTAAAGAATAATAAAGTTTGGGGTGGAATAGAAGAATCTGCATGTTAAACAAGGTCCCCAGATGATTTTTATGAAGATACGCAAGTTTGAGAACAACTACAAAAGCTTACACTCTGGTCCAGGAGGTGAATGAAGAAAAGTACAGACTGGAGAAGATCAGGAACAGGAAGCTAAACTTTACTGTGTAGCAAAAAGTGATAAACTCTTTCCCCTTTAAAAATCACTGAGTATGTTATCTTTTGTGGAATTTGTAAACAAATTAGAAATTAACAGTATAATCCTGTTTTAGGGGGAAAAAATTGGGGGAAAACTTGGATAGACTAAACTAAAAAGGGGAAGGAAGAATTGACAGCTCCAGTTTGCTGTATGTTATCAGGGACCACAGGTACCTTGTACTTATGGGGAAAAAGGAGGACTCCACAGATTCTTTCATTCTTTCTTCTGTAGGGTCCTGAAAGCAAGCCAACCTACTTCAGGTTCTGAAACATTTTGGTACATTTTTTGAAGGGTTTGCTCTCCCAGCAACTATCAAGACAAATTGGGTAAAAATATCAAAACAAAGTAAGGTTGCAATGTGACTATTATCAAGTAGATACAAATTTATTATTTTGTTTCTGTTTGTAAGATAGCACATAGTCATGTAGAAAATTTCAACAATTACAGAAAAGAATACAGAAGCAAATGAAAAACACCTGAAGTTCTGATACAGTGTGTGGCAATTACTGCTCTCGCTTTGGTGAAAATTCTTCTGGAGCTATACGGTGACTGTAGAATATGATTCCATTATATACAACTATAACTATAATTAAATTTACATTTATTTGCATATATAAATATACACTTATACGTAATTTTATATTATATTTTTATATATTGTTTTTCCATTGACACTTTAAAAAATCTCATCATCATGAATTGACATTGACACTTTAAAAAATCTCATCATCATGAATTGACATTGACACTTTAAAAAATCTCATCATCATGAATTGACATTGACACTTTAAAAAATCTCATCATCATGAATACTTACGGTATTAACTGGAAAATAATTAGGCCTAGGTTAGAGCTGCTGTTAGCTGTTTCATCTCCTTCATTCATTTCTTGAAGAAAAGGATTCCCTCTCAGAAATCCCTCTATATTCCTCTTATTTTCAGATCAGGGGTTCCTGGGAAATTCCCTCTTCCCCTCAACAGCTCTCTACCCTAACTTCTACCTCTAAGCCATTATATGTAAAGAGATATAGCATGGGTGCTCATTGTCAGTTTTCTGGAGCACCAGGTTATCAGTGAGATCTAAGTAATCCAAGGTCTACAGCTTCTCTCAGTCTTTTCCTGTTCTGCTGACTTGCATCAGCATTTCTTGGAGAGTGCTTTTTTACCACTTGTTCCCTTGGATGCTGAATAGAATCAAATAAGTTTAACATTTTATTTAACATGTATTTAATACATACAGTGTTCTACGTGCAGTGTAAGGGTTACTTTACTGACTACTTAGAACCACCATATAAGGTGAAAGCCGTTCCTGTGTTTATAGGAATAAAGAGGAAAACTGATTCTCAAGGAGGGTAAGTAAAAAAAATCCATACAATTTGTCATCATGGAGCAGGTGGGAGAAGGAGGAATGGGGAACGACTACTCAAAGGGTACAGAGTTCCTTTTGGGGTGATAAAAATGTTTTGGATATGGAAGCAACCTAAGTGTCCATCATCGGATGAATGGATAAAGAAGATGTGGCACATATATACAATGGGATATTACTCAGCCATAAAAAGAAATGAAATGGAGGTATTTGTAATGAGGTGGATGGAGTTAGAGTCTGTCATACAGAGTGAAGTAAGTCAGAAAGAGAAAAACAAATACAGTATGCTAACACATATATATGGAATCTAAGGAAAAAAAAAAAAAAAAAGGCCATGAAGAACCTAGTGGCAAGACGGGAATAAAGACATAGACCTACTAGAGAATGGACTTGAGGATATGGGGAGGGGGAGGGGTGAGATGTGACAGGGTGAGAGAGTGTCATGGACATATATACACTACCAAATGTAAAATAGATAGCTAGTGGGAAGCAGCCGCATAGCACAGGGAGATCAGCTGGGTGCTTTGTGACCACCTAGAGGGGTGGGATAGGGAGGGTGGGAGGGAGGAAGACGCAAGAGGGAAGAGATATGGGAACATATGTATATGTATAACTGATTCACTTTGTTATAAAGCAGAAACAAACACACCATTGTAAAGCAATTATACTTCAATAAAGATGTTTAAAAAAAAATGTTTTGGAACTAGACAGATGTTGTGCATAGACTGCTAATGTACTAAATGCCACTGAATTGTTCATGTTAAATGGTTAATTTTATATTATGCGAATTTTACCTCAATTATAAAAACAAATAGTAGAGCAGGGGATCAAACCCAATCTGACTCCAGAGACACACTCTTAAGCATTACAAAATACTGCCTCCTATGTGGCTATATTGGCCCCAAGCTTTTATAGCACAAAATTATTAACTTCTCACTGCAGAAATTTTCAATGTCTTTATCATGCTGATAAACATGCTAAACCTCCCATAGGGTGATGTGGTATATAGGAGCGTCGTAAATAGTGTTTCTCAAATTCCTTTTTCCATGGAATCCATCTTATCTGGGGCATTTCTATAAGAATGTGTTTCATAAAACACCATTACAGAATCACTGTTTTCTTCAAAGCTCTGGAAAAAAATGTTTATTACAGAATTATTTTCACTTGGATAGTCTAGTTAGTGTATCAGCAAACTTCATAGGAATTCAGACAATATAATAAAGACAGGGCAGTTTACTGGAATTCCCTTTATGATCATTTCCTTAGCACTTATTCATAATAGAAAGAGTAAAAGAGCAAAGAAAACCAAGCGATTACAACTTTATATTCTATTTGAAAACATTTAATATTTACTTTTTAGTTAAGTTTCATGCAAATGGTAGCTCTGCTATGTGCACATAAAACTATTTAAATTTTAAGATAAAACAAAATATGTAGGGAAGTATAAATTTGATATCCTTTGATTTTTAACACAGCAGCTTCTAGGCTAAATAAGTCTTTCATAAGCAACTGAAAACACAAACTTTATGCACTTGAAAAAAGATTTTTATATAGATTTTGTGGGGTTTTGTCAGTTATTTTTCTCAGTAAGGAAGACAATTTCAGCAAAAGTTAAAGGAGTGGAAATTAAGAGCAATGATGTATTATAAAATAATTATTTACTCTTTAATCATAACCAACTTATATCCCAATCCCATTCCCTTTTTCGATATTAACCATTATCATTTCATAGAAAGAATATGGGATTTAGAATCGGTCAAAACTGAATTCGCCTGCCAAACTTTATAACTCAATTTCCCCATCTAAACACGGATAGTCCTACCTTGTAGAATTTTTATAAAAACTACATAGGATATAGATGGTAATCTATCCTTCCAAAAACATGTATATCCACTTGACCATCCCACTCATCATAACCGAGAATCCTGACTTCTCTGTTTTCCACAAGACCATCATCATCATTACTTTGGTTTCACTTCCCTCCTAACACAGTCTGTAGTCCATGTGAAGCCATTTCCTGGATGATTTTAATAGCACTCTTCCTCTGGTGAACATCTGGCACTGCTGGGGAAAAGTCACCAAATAATCCTGACTGGGTGCATTACAAACACAGCCTAATATCCTCAGGCTGTATTTGAACTACTCAGCTCTCATATCTCAAGAGTAAAAATAGTATATATCTACATCTATCTACCTATCTCTCTCTCTCTCTCTCCCTCCATATATATATATATGTGGGGGTGTGTGGGGGGGGGTGAGTGTGTATCTCAATATATCACACTCTCCCATATCAGACTTAATTTTTCCTATTGAAAGAAGACAACACCATTTATTTTATTATAAGAAAACAGATATTATTCAATGTAGGCACTTTTACTTCCACAGAATTAATTTCTGTGTTAATGTTTACTTTTAGTTTAAGGCAATTCTTATGTGAGAGCAACAGGGAACCAGGTATGTTCTCACAGGTGGTCTGTAATGTGACCATCTATGTATGATGGAGGCTGATGAGGGGTGAGGAGAGGTAGAAAGAGACCAAATCTCAGCCAGGTCTGACACACTAGGCAACTGTATCGGAGTGCTCTTAAGAGGTACCTTGGAGAACCACCAAAAGCATTATTTGGGAGCATGTGAGCTCCAGGTTTGCAGAAAGCACTGAATGCCAGAAATACAGCAGCAGTGATGACCAAAAGAGGGTGGATAGCCACTTGCCAAGGGTAGTCACACATGGAAATATTCAATTCTTCCTCCCTCCTCTGCCCCAACCCAAACAAATAACAACAGGGAAGGAGGAAGGGATTTGAGAAAGCAGGGTGCTCTGGCACCCTTTCCCTATTCCTTCATTGCCACTCACCCCCACCACTACCCACAACCCCTAAAACATACAGAACCAATAGGACATCAAGTCTAGCCTGTGCCCAGGCAAGGGGAAGATCTCTGAATCAAATATTAGGTTGAAACTTTCAGATAACCAAAACAATTGCATAACAACAAAAATAAGACATTTTAACAACAAAAAGGGACTGAAATGCTATGGGGTCTCCAACTGCGATTAAGGTAGCAATGACATCATCCAGTAGGAAAGTGGGTTTGCCAGAGGACAGCAGGTAGTGTTTAATGAAAAAAAAAATACAGATAGAAAGATAGATATTTATATCTTCAGTATTTCAGACTCTTCTACCAAAACAGTTTTGTTAATCTCAACAGTAACATACTTGTCAAAAATAATCCTTCTCCCGATTTTTTTTTTAATTGAAGTATAGTTGATTTACAATGTTCTATTAGTTTCAGGTGTACAGCAAAGTGATTCAGTTATACATACATATATGTGTGTGTGTGTGCATGTGTGTGTGTGTGTGTGTGTGTATATATAAATATATTTTTTTCAGATTCCTTTCCATTGTAGTTTATTAGAAGATATTGAGTATATTTCCTTTGCTATACAGTAGGTCCTTATTGTTCTTCTCCCAATTTTAATCTGTGACCAAGCAGGCCTGTTGACTCTGCTTAGTCATTCTATTCCTAGCCAGTTCCACTGAGACGCACTAGTAATAGACATATGGTCCATGCTAGTATTTGGCCAATTTGGTATTGGTATTGGCTACGCTGGTTATTAAAATATCAAAGTACTTATATAGAGTTGGTAAATAGGCACTGATTCAAACCCCCTTTCTCCCACTGTCTTTGCAGACTTGGCCTCCCCTCCAGGAGTCCCCAAAACCCAGCAACTATAGGGTTAGTGTTAGTACAGTAGGGGAGCCTCTTGGTCCCTGTTCCCTTGAGTGGACTTCTGTTTGGTTTGCACCAGTACCATATTTTAAATTTTGCAGAAAGATCAGAAGATGAGGTAGATATCTTTGAACCATCATTTTCTCTCTCAAATGAATTGTTACCTTGCCAATGGATACCTCTATAGACAAACATGCTCTAGTCTTTCTACACTTTAAGATATTGCTTTCTTTTCTTCTCCTCCCACCTGATGTTGTATATTTGTTCATGTTGAAGTGCCTATATTTACTGCTTTAATGAACTGCCATGGCTGTATCAACAGCCTTCCCAGATAATGGATTTGCCCTCTGAACTGAAATTTCTTACAGTATCTTGAGAAAGATCTCCTTACAAAATATCTACCCTACTTCTATGGGTAACGTGAGTTCCAGATTGTAGCCCTACCAAGGCTTTCCTGTATCCTTGCCTTTGCCACACACCAAACATAAATTTAACTTTTCCACTGAAGAAAATTCATAGATCTTATTGAAATCACTCAAATACTAGTAGTATTGAAGGTCTATGGTAAATGAGAAAACAGTGTTTTATATAAAATTTCAAGTCCAGGGCATGGAAGTGCCTTTCTTTATTAACATACAGTGAAATTTTTGAGCATAAGGGACAGTCTGTGTTTCAGGAAAACACAAGAGCTTGAAGTTGTCCTCCAAGACCTACTCCCATATCTTTGACTATGACATCCTTATAATCTATTTATATTCTTGACATTTTGCCAGGGCTTCCGACTTATACATAAAACTACTTTCTGACTGTTTCCCTATCTGGACTTCTAAATAATACCTCTTCATCTTCTCCACCATCTCCTCTCAGCCATCATACCCATATTACTCAACACACTAACCATAAGAACTCTTAAACCTCAACTGTTTAAAAGCAGCACCCCATTTATGAGCCAGGAAAACCACGTGAACAGGTATTTCATTGAAAGGATATATAGATGCCACATAAGCACATGAAAAGATGTTCAAACTCATTAGCAATTAGAGAGATGAAAATTAATACTACTATGAGATATTGCTGCACATCTATGACTAAAATAAAAACAGTGACAACACCAAATGTTGGCAGGGATGCAGAGAGGAAAGGTAGGTGTCACTCTGAGTCCTCTTCTCTTGGCTTGTAGGCAACCACCATCTTACTCTGTGCTCACATGACTTCTTTGTGTGCGTACAAAGGGTGGGGGAGGGGTGGGATTTCTTCTTCTAAGACCACCGATACTATTGGGTCAAGACCCCACCCTCAGGTCATAGAACCTTAATTACCTCCTAAAAGCCCTATCTCTAAATACAGTCACATTGGGGGTGAGATCTTCAACATATGAATTTGGAGAGGACACAACTGAGTCTGTAGCAATTAGTTTCCTATGCTGTATGACAAATTACCACAAATTTAGCAGCTCAAAACACGCATTTATTATCTCGCAGTTTCTGTGCATAGGTCCAGGCATGTCTTGGACCTATGCACAGAGTTAGCTTAGCAAAGATCCTATAGACTAAGGGCTCAGTTTCATAAGAATGTCCTCCTCCCCACATACACTTGAGATGCCAATCTCAAGTCCAAGTTGTTACCCGTGCTTCCAACCAACTGGCTCCCATGACCCTCATCCTTGGGTTTGATTAACTTGCTAGAGTGGCACATAGAACTCAGGAAAGCAGTTTACTTATAGATTACTGGTTTATTACAAGTATATTAAAGGGTGTGAATGAACAGCAAGATGAAGAGATATATAGAGTGAGGTCTGAAAGAGTCCTGAGGGCAGGAGCCTCTGTCCCCATGGAGCTGGGGTGTGTCACCGTCCCAGCATGTGGATGTATTCACCAGCCCATAAGCTCTCCAAACCCTTTATTTGGGGGATTTTTTGGAGCCTTCATCATATAGGTATGATCAACCATAACTCAATCTCTAACCTCTCTCCCCCTTCTTGAAAAATGGGAGGAGAGACTGAAAGTTCTAAGCTTCTAATCGAGGCTTGGTCTTTTTGGTGACCAGCCCCCATCATGAAGCCATCTCAGAGCCCACCAAGAGTCACTTCACTAGAACAAAAAACACTTCTGTCTCCCAGGAAATTCCAAAGGATTTTAGGAGCTCTGCATCAGGAACTGGGGTCAAAGACCAAATATTAGAACAAAAGATACTCCTAGTGCTCTTAGGAAATTACAGCAGTTTTAGGAGTTCTGAGCCAGGAACTGGGGGCAGATATATATTTTATACAACACATGTATATTCAGGTTGTTGGAAGAATTTATCTTATGACTGTAGGAACTGCATCCTTGACTTCTTGCTGGCTGCCAGCCAGAGGCCACTGTCAGCTCTAGAGGCTTTCAGTTTCTTGCCATGTTGCCCTCTCCTTAGACCCTCTCCCACCATGGCAGCTTATTTCAAGGCCAGCAGGAGAGCAAGAGCCAGTCTTCTAACAAAATGTATTCTTATATAATGTAATGTACACGTGGGACTGTCACCTCATCACCGTTGTCATATAACATAATCACAGGAGTGGTATCCTGTCCTCTTCTCCATATTTCAATGGTTAGAAGAAAGTCAGAGGTTCTGCCCACACTCAATGGGAGGGAATTACACAAAGGCAGAACTCATGGGAGTCACATAGAATGTGTTCAACATGTTCATTATATAAAACACAAAATTTCAAGAAAAATAAAAGTCACACATATACCTACCACATAGAAATAATCACCATTAATCATGCTGGATGTGTTTCTTTCCAGTCTTTTTCTGTGTGCTTTCCTTGAACCCTATCCCCTAACAAAAGCACATCATATATATAATCATTTGAGTATCTCTGTGTTTCTGTGTTTTATATAAATATGTGTATAAAAGCACATGTATAAAAGAGACATTGTCTTATAATACTGTTTCAGAGTTTGGCCTGATTTTTAAGAACACAGCCTCCTTAAATAATCTTCAAAATAATGAATTTTAGAAGCTGTAAAATGTCTTAAATATTAATAATTATTTGACAGTTTCCCTATGATTTAATAGTTAATTTGGTTCCTATTATCATGTTATAAATAACACTATGATAAACATCTTACTCCTATAAAAATAACCTTCAAATATATCTTAAATCTATACTTTCAAGAACAAAGTGGGAGGATTTCAGTTCCCAATTCCAAGTCTATACCTTTATTACCACCATCTCTCTTTTAGTTCAGACAACAGATTCCTAACTGATTTTCCTGCCTTTCTTCTTGACATCTTCCTATTCCTTATGCTTCTACATTCAACTGATAACCAACCAATTTATCATCACCTTTCAAGATACCTGAGTGTCAAACCCTCCAGGGAGCCAGACTGATTGGAATGATTTTTCCACAGGGCCCCCGCATTGGCACCTCACGCCTATATTATGTTACACACATCATTTTAAAATGACATGTTTCCAAGTCTCCTTCCTTCTAAGATTATAATTCCCCTGAAGGCAGAGAACCTCTATCTCTTTCTTCTTTGCACCCTTAGCCCCTAACACAGTATATGACACACAGTCATTTCTTAATAAGGGAGCTGAAGTGAACTATTAAACGAAAATAGTTTGAGTGTGCTATGGAAATGCAATTTTTCTAAGCCCCCATCTACATTTTACAATGTGGTTTTTCATCCTTGAGCACACTAACAAGGCCTAAAATTAAATCAAAGACATGCAACCTGCTCTTGTACAACATAAAGACCCTTTGTAGCAAATGCAATCTTTGTTTTTTTGTTTTTGTTTTTGGCCCCACTGCATGGCTTATGGGATCTCAGTTCTCTAACCAGGGGTGGAATCCAGGCCCCAGTATTGAAAGCACTGAGTCCAAACTCTAGACTGCCACGGAACTCCCTCAAATGCAATCTTTTAAAAAAAAAAAGAACTGATACTAAAAAATGATCAAGAAGTTCACAACACTTCCTTCACCAAAAAGAGTGCACAAAGACAAAGACAAATATTATACTGTAAATGTTTACATAACCTCAAGCTTACATATGTAGAATCATCTCTTCTATTCACAGAATGATCGAGCTGGTTATTCACAAATTTAACACAAAACTGAACTCATTACAGAAATGGGAAGGAGTAAAGGACATTTATTAAATGTCTATTATGTAGCATGTATAAGAGGTGCTTTAGGACAGTTAAGTCATCTTAATAGCCACACAATCCCTATGATAATTATTACTAAATTCATTTTATATCTGAAGTAACCTTCCCAGAATTCCACAGCTAGCAAATGACAGAGTGGCATTTCAAACTCAGGAAGGTCCAAGTTCAAAGCCACGATCCTCCCACTTCCTCACACTATGAGAACACCTAGGAAATGCCCCAGTTTTCAGTTCATTACCAGAAATGTTGCTCCCTGGAATATCAGGGGAAAGAGTAGAAATGACTAACAGCAGGCTTGAGGTTGAGGCTGTACATCTATGGGAAACCGAGGTTATTTGCATTGTGCTATGTTTGATTTAGTTCCCTGCCAAATGTCATGCCAAAGCCTTGACACAACAGAGATTTGTGCCTGGAGACATTCATTCCCTGTCTGGCAGAGTACATCGGCTGGCATATTTTCCTTGGATATTATAAAGTCATACTCATCTCTGAATAGGGACTGAAAATGACTAAGAGGAAAAACATATGAAAAAGAGTCAAGAAAAAAACTAAGTGTGTTTCAATGTTAAAATCTCAGAAAATTATCCATATATGCAGATGAATAGCTTATTCTTTCATATAAGGGTAATGTGGAACACATACCATATATTTAGAGCCAAATTTAAAATGTAAATGTGTATGTGAGTTTTCCCCAAAACTATGCATACAGACATCAATTATTATTCATGTTAGCGTATATAGCCACATTTTTCTTATAACCACAAACCAACTTCCAACTTTTCTTTCAATATAAAATTACTTTATCACACAGAAAAATAAAAAGAACTGCCTTGCCAGTTTCTGTGTGGGGTTGGAAGGACCCCCAGGTAGAGTAAATGATCTAGAGAAGCTTTAGAGAAATTATAATCAGACATTTGTGAATCCATTTGATACTTAAATACCTCTAAATAAACAACATCAAACCTTCTATCAATACTTTATCACTTAAATTCCTCACGTGTTAATTCAAGCAAGTCTTCTCATGCTTTCTCCATAGTGAAGGACAGGTTTTAATAGCTCTTATTTGTGAGTTTCATTTTCACTTTCATCTGTCTTCGCCTTTGTCCACTATAGCCCCTGACAATCTTAGTTCCTTTGGTCTTAACTCAGAGCTCCCACCAAATACTTTTTATTCATTATATATAGTTTCTTTTCAGCTCCCTCTTAGGATTCAAGGTTATTACAGTTATTGATCTTTATAATGTTCTTTGTTCCATTTTTTTTTTTTAATTGGAGTATAGTTGCTTTACAATGTTGTGTTAGTTTCTGCTGTACAATGAAGTGAATCAGCTATACATATACATACATCCCCTCCCTCCCACCCTCCGCCCATCCCACCCATCTAGGTGATCACAGAGCACCTAGCTGAGCTCCCTGTGCTACAGAGCAGGTTCCCATTAGCTATCAGTTTTACCCATGGTAGGAAAGCATAGGCATCCTGTATCAGCCTTATACTGGCCGCCTTACCTTTCATGTAGCACATTTATATACTTCTTATTTAGCTGTGTGTGTGTGTGTATTTTCCTGTTTGCTTCCTATTTTCACACTGATTAGTAATTTTAAACTAATTTCACCATTTGATTCACCAAAACCTAGACACTCTTAGGTAGTTCTTGACTGGTAATTTAACTGACCTATATCCTATTTCAGTAATTTACTCATCAGCGTCATTAAAGACTATGTTAAATACCTTCCATCAGCCTTAGAATAGTTCACTGTTTTACTTGCAAGAGCATTAGCGACAATAGTCCTTTGAATATAGGTTGTGCAGATTAAGGCATTCTGCGGCCAGGCGATGCTATGTATATAATAATCAGATATTTTATTCTGATACTTTATCACTAGAATCATATTTTGCCAGATGAAAGAGTATATATCATATACATAAACATGTATTAAAATTCCATATATCTAAGTCTGAGACAATAATGTAATTATTATAACATTTTTATACTTTACTCATGAAGAAAATTTGAAATATATTTTAAATGTGCATACCTTTGTCCAAGGCACATCCTGCTGTAGTCTCAGGACAGGAACCTATTGTAAAAAAATATATTTTTTTTTATTAATATACTTAGTATTACAAACAGATTGAGAAATACCAATACATAAAACAAAACATGGTTTAAACCTCAACCATTGCTCAAAATGGGTATCTGCCCATTAACTTCAAAAAGATGGTCTATCAATCTCTTGCATTCCTATATACTAATGATAAAAAATCTGAAAGTGAAATTAAGAAAACACTCCCATTTACCATCTCAACAAAAAGAATAAAATATCTAGGAATAAACCTACCTAAGGAGACAAAAGACCTGTATGCAGAAAATTATAAGACACTGATGAAAGAAATTAAAGATGATACAAATAGATGGAGAGAGATACCATGTTCTTGGATTGGAAGAATCAACATTGTGAAAATGACTCTACTACCCAAAGCAATCTACAGATTCAATGCAATCCCTATCAAACTACCACTGGCATTTTTCACAGAACTAGAACAAAACATTTCACAATTTGTATGGAAACACAAAAGACCCCAAATAGCCAAAACAATCTTAAGAACGAAAAATGGAGCTGGAGGAATCAGGCTCCCTGACTTCAGACTATATTACAAAGCTACAGTAATCAATACAGTTTGGTACTGGCACAAAAACAGAAATATAGATCAATGGAACAGGATAGAAAGCCCAGAGATAAATCCACACACGTATGGTCACCTTATCTTTGATAAAGGAGGCAAGCATATACAGTGGAGAAAAGACAGCCTCTTCAATAAGTGGTGCTGGGAAAATTGGACAGGTACATGTAAAAGTATGAAATTAGAACACTCCCTGACACCATACACAAAAATAAACTCAAAATGGATTAAAGACCTAAGTGTAAGGCCAGACACTATCAAACTCTTAGAGGAAAACATAGGCAGAATACTCTATGACATAAATCACAGCAAGATCCTTTTTGACCCACCTCCTAGACAAATGGAAATAAAAACACAAATAAACAAATGGGACTTAATGAAACTTAAAAGCTTTTGCACAGCAAAGGAAACCATAAACAAGACCAAAAGACAACCCTCAGAATGGGAGAAAATATTTGCAAATGAAGCAACTGACAAAGGATTAATCTCCAAGATTTACAAGCAGCTCATGCAGCTCAATAACAAAAAAACAAACAACCCAATCCAAAAATGGGCAGAAGACCTAAATAGACATTTCTCCAAAGAAGATATACAGATTGCCAACAGACACATGAAAGAATGCTCAACATCATTAATCATTAGAGAAATGCAAATCAAAACTACAATGAGATATCATCTCACACCGGTCAGAATGGCCATCATCAAAAAATCTAGAAACAATAAATGCTGGAGAGGGTGTGGAGGAAAGGGAACACTCTTGCACTGTTGGTGGGAATGTAAATTGATACAGCCACTATGGAGAACAGTATGGAGGTTCCTTCAAAAACTAAAAATAGAACTACCATACGACCCAGCAATCCCACTACTGGGCATATACCCTGAGAAAACCATAATTCAAAAAGAGTCATGTACCAAAATGTTCATTGCAGCTCTATTTACAATAGCCAGGACATGGAAGAAACCTAAGTGTCCATCATCGGATGAATGGATAAAGAAGATGTGGCACATATATACAATGGAATATTACTCAGCCATAAAAAGAAATGAAATGGAGGTATTTGTAATGAGGTGGATGGAGTTAGAGTCTGTCATACAGAGTGAAGTAAGTCAGAAAGAGAAAAACAAATACAGTATGCTAACACATATATATGGAATCTAAGGAAAAAAAAAAAAAAGGTCATGAAGAACCTAGTGGCAAGACGGGAATAAAGACACAGACCTACTAGAGAATGGACTTGAGGATACGGGGAGGGGGTGGGGTGAGATGTGACAGGGTAAGAGAGTGTCATGGACATATATACACTACCAAATGTAAAATAGATAGCTAGTGGGAAGCAGCCGCATAGCACAGGGAGATCAGCTCGGTGCTTTGTGACCACCTAGAGGGGTGGGATGGGGAGGGTGGGAGGGAGGGAGATGCAAGAGGGAAGAGATATGGGGACATATGTATATGTATAACTGATTCACTTTGTTATAAAGCAGAAACTAACACACCATTGTAAAGCAATTATACTTCAATAAAGATGTTAAAAAAAAAATAAAGATGGTCTATCTTTTGTCTTTTTTAGATGAAGTTCATTATGAAAAAAAGGACTGGAGATAAATACTCTGATATATCTCTCAATCTGAATCTCTAAAGGAGCTCTATTCCTTTATGTCTTAAAATAATTTATTTTTTCCCAGAAAGAAATAAAGAAGCAAATTTAGCTCCTGATACATAGAAGTCAATTTTAGGCAAAAATTCAGACACCACTTTTCAAAAATCCTAAATGAATTACTATGTTCAAAACAGGAAGATGAAGAGGCAGGTTAAACAGGTTTTATAATAATAAAAGCCTTAGAATATTTGTTGATCAAAAAGTGGCATCAGCGCACCAATTAAAGTTAACACAGAATCATTTTCACGGTAATAATGTTTCAAACTTTCAGGTAGTGAGACTAAAATATGTGCAGATAATAGATGTAAATATGTTCAAATGAACTTGAGTACTTTAGAAATCAAAAGAGGAAACAGAATCACATATTGCTGTGCTAAAGCCCAATATTTCCATCATTTCTATTTTATTATTCTATTAGATGCAGTGACACATTTCCAAATATGTCCAGAAACCCACCCACATAAAAGGACAGATCTAAATCTAAGAACCCTCGTTGCAAATGTGATAATACTAATTACAAGGACTTCAATGAAATGCAGAATGAAAGAACCACTTCATTCATGGTTTTTGACATTCTATCTGCCTGAAATTTCCAGAGGTGGGGAAAAAAATCAGAGAAACAAACTTCCTTTGTGATCTCTACCAGTATGTTGGGATAAAAATTTAACCATGAATAATAACTATCACCTATAAAATAGAAATAAATATAATGTTTTCTTCCATATGTAAAGATCACTAACCTAAATGAATTTAGTTCTAGAAGGCACCGGAGTGGTAATCCAGTAAACTGGATTCAAACTCTGAATTACAAAGTTCTCATTTTTATATGGTAATGCCTCAGGAACTTCTGGGCGATGGGAAGAAACCAAGACTCCACATTGCCTATAACATTCCTTCAGCCATTATTCAAGCCAAGTAGCCGTGTACAAGTGCGTACACAAACACATACACATTGGTACACACTTTTCCTCTCTCACTTGAAAGGTCTACATAAGGTAATGTTTAGTGACAGGATTTTGTTGCTTAAAAATACACACACACACACACACACACACACACACAAATTTAGGCTATCTTTTAAATTTTATGGCCCAAACTAGAATTTCACACTTTTGGGAGCTGAACTTTGGTCCTTGGATTACTAACCAGTTTGGATTTAGACAATGTACATAAACTTATCTTAGCCTCAGTTTATCACTTGTAATGAAGTTGTAAAGATTAAATGAGTTAATACAAATAAATTGCTTAGAACCCTTCCTAGGGCATAAAAGTGGCCAATAAACATTAGCTATTAAAAACTATAAAATGTTTGAAAAGTAAAAATAGTTCAAATATATTAAATTATTTAAATATCTAAAAAATATTTTAACTCATGCTTTCTAGTCTATTCATCTCTCAGTATGAAAAAAGTTTGTAATGGGTTGGCCAAAAAGTTCATTTGGGTTTTTGGTACCATGCTACAGAAAAACCCAAACGGACATTTTGGCCAGCCCAATATTTCTTCTATTTGAATACAATTATATTTATATTCACACAATTATAATTAAGTGCAAAATAATTGAGAAACACATTAAAAAACATGAAATTTTATTCATGAAAGAAATTCAGAGAAATCAAAGTAAAAGTGGCATTTTTTTTTGTCTTTTGTTTTGTTTTTGCAGGGGAATGAGGTATTTTAAGTGGTATTTAATAGCTATCATTCTATGTTCTGTGTTTTACTTATGGTCTGGCATGACTAGAGGAACAGAAAATCTTGGTAAATGACAGGGAGGCACTTAAAGTTTTCACCAGCCAAGCAAGAACCCAGTTGTCTAACACCCATGGGAGTAGAAGCACAGGGTGAAGAGAAAGTACGAAACTCTGGAGAGTCAGCATTACAGCCAGACTATAATGAATTTATCACAGAAAAACATGGTATCAACAAAGTCAGGGCTGGATTCACAGAAAAAACCATCCCCAAATTCTAAAATCTCCATTTCTCTGGCCAGTAGGAATAATTGGGGTTTTAAAGATAGGATTAAGGGTGTTTGCTCTGATTTTTCTGACAGGAACATATACTCCTATAAATGGAAATAAGTTGCAGGAGGAAAGGGAGGAGACATATTTTAAAATAGTGGTTTAATTGAACTTAGCATAGGCTAGAATTAGGAGGGGAAAAAAAAGACTTGAGATGAGAAAATGAAAAAAAAAAGGAAGAATAAAAAAAGACAAGAATAAAACACCTACAGACTCAATAAGGAAAATTCTAAATATCAAACCTGATAGGAAATATATTTGGAAAACTATGTTTCGACCAGCAGCTCTTTTTTTGATCTGCTGATGGTGGTGAAGGGGAGGTGGTGTATCATCATTTCATTGACATCATTTAACTGTTTTAACTCAGGCATTTTCTCCCAGGGCTAATTTCCTCCCTCCACTCCCATGGCCCGGAACATTTGGTAATCCATGGAGACATTTTTTGTCACAGCTCGGTGTAAGGTGCTATAGGCATATAGTGGGTAGAGGCCAGGGATGTTGCTAAACAGCCGACAATTCACAGGACAGGCCTCCACAAGAAAAAATTTTTCAGCTTAAAATATCAATCATGTGCTTAGGTTGAGAAAACCTGTCTGAATTAACAGGGGATATGGGAGTTTCCTGCTACCTCAGCTCTTCACAAACCCTCCCAAATTACGAGATCACATCATTTATGTAGAGTGAATCTTCAGGAAAAAGAGTACTAACCCTGGTCAAGAGTCCTACTTAAACACTGCTCACTTAGTACTTAATGAAGTCATGCATTAAATTCAGGTTGATCAGGTACTAGTCACAAAGTTGTTTACACTGCCTCAATCTGAACCCTATAGGTAACTGTATTCTCACTCCTTTTCTCAAATGTTTTTCAAGGTCAGAAAATATTGTGGTGGATTATCATTTTTCAGTTTTTTTCTCTTAAAGAACACTAAATTTAAGGCCATATATTATGCTGCTTGATATAATTCAGTTTGATTAAGAGATAGGTTATTTGCCTTATTATTAGAAATTGGATAATACACCATATTTCAATAGTTAACAACCAAAATAAAAAATAAGGTGGTTGAATATTACTGTTCTATTTTTTAATTTACATAAAAATAACAACTAACCTTCTTTAAGCAAATCTAAGATACATGGCTATTGAATATTTACATAAAGAAACAATACGTGTAGTGACTTGGACTAAAACTAAACTTTGATAACAGTTTGTTACTATTTAAGGTAAACTAAAGTGTAATTCTGCATTGGTCTCATTTTGCTCATTTGAGAGTATCTTATTATTATCATGGTGCTAGGAGTATTTAACCTGTAAACTATAAATTTTTTTTAATTTTGATTTAGTGGTATTTACAAACTAAAAAACATACCATGTTTTAATTTGTAAACTGCCCTCAAGGATCTTCTCTGCAAAAGCCAAAAATCTCAGGAGGAAATTCCCTAAAACTATTCATTAATTACAGGTGAATTTGGACAGCTAAAAGTGATGCATTGGGGAAAGGAGGAAGAAAAGAATAGGAGAGTTTATGGTTTTACTTTTGTGATTCAAAAGAGAAGCCTATACTTAGAGCAAACTTAGAAATGGTCAAAATGCATAGCAATGAAATGTCACAGGACCTACATGTCCTTCCTATGTTTTGAGCACAAGAGGTGTTCTTACCAAAGTATATCTAAGCCAACAGTTACTTCACCAGAGCCGAAACACTATTTTACTCCAAAATAAATAAGCAACACAGTGATGTATGCCCCTTATACCCAATATGAATACTTCAGAGATTTTGTTATTGCTCCCACCTTTATTAACTATTAGTATCCAATAAATTTGACTATATAATGTATATAGCTAATTTTCAGACACAAAGTCAGTATTTTATACCATTTCTTATCCCTGTCTATTTCTTTAGTGGTACCAGGTAAATAGTTGTTAATGTATGCATGAGACAGTGCATGTATTTAAAAGCTACATTTAATTTTTTTCCATACCTTATTCATATTGTGAAGTACAGAATAACTTTATGTCATTTATGGTCACAATTGGATGTATCCATTTCCATGTGACATATAGTCGGTTTGTAAGCATAAGCCATAGAGCTTATCATGGAAGACTTTCTCCAGGCTACATCGTTTTTCCCTGTCAAAACTGTCAGAAGATCATAAGGATAGGGGCAGAGTTACTCCTCATTACCTTATTTAAATGTTAGGTCCTTAAAATGACTTATTTTTTCAACCTATCTCGGAGAAACTTTTCACTCCATTTTCATTTCCCTACTGATATATGACCCAATTTCAGGAGCAAGTTCAATAGGTATGCTGTTATGACAGCTCTAGAAAACTAATGCAATTGGTAATTTCCAAAGTTAGATTGCAGCTATACACAAACATGCAACAGAGGTAAATATTATCTTCAGTGCTCTCCCATTTTCTATTTAATACTTATCTTTCTCTTTTATGGGCTTATTTCATAACCAATGCTCTCCTGATTTTTCCAGGTTTCAAGGGCTTGTCTATCAGTGGACACAGCTTCCGTTTCCTGCCTCCCCAAATGTACTTTCAAAGTGATTCTCTCCTGACCTAAAGAAAGAGTCTAACACAAAGATTTTAATTACTGAGAACAGCTTGACCTATATCTATTTTTGAGGGAATTTGTTTGCAAAAAGCAAATAATACCATTTTTAATAAAGCAAGCCTTTTGCGATGTTTTGTTTTGTTGTGATAGTGATGAACAGGTGTGATAAAATTGCCATCTTCACTCATTGCTGGTGGTAGTATAAATTGGAAAGCAATTTTCCAGCACATATCAAACTCTACAAGGTAGTTGCTCCCTTTCACCCACTTATTTCACTTCTGGAAATCTCTCAAAAGGATGTATCAACATATGCTGACACAAACATTTATGTATTCTGATAATCCATTTCAATATTATTTACACCAGCCCCTCTCCCCGCAAAATGGAAACACACTAAATATCTTATAATACAGAAACTGAATTGCTCCCACAGATAAGGAAATATTGTGCTTTAATTTGTAACCATATTTTCAAAAACAATTTAACAGCATGGGAATATAAAGTGACCTTTACAATTTTAGGTGAACACTTCAGGATACAACAGGATTCCATTGTGTAAAACTAAATCCCAAAACTCAGGAATTCCCTTTAGCCTTGCTCCCCCTAAAATGAAGAGTCTCCTTTTATAAATTAGTGAAACATTCAATTCCAAGAAGTAGATATAAGTCTTTCAGCAGAGTTCTCCATTACCTCAGAAGGAGCAGGGAGAAAGAGATTTTCCACAGTCGTAATCTGTGACTACAAACTGGCAACTGCTTCACTCTTGAAATGAACTGCCTCTGTCTATTTTACAGCCAAAATAACTGGCAAAGATGACATCCAATTACAACTTTCCTTTCTCATTTGGAGGATCAAGAGGTAGTCTTCCTTTATTTCCTAACAGAGGGATCACCAAGCATCTCATGACATAAGCCATAAAGACTAAAGAATATTCCATACTTTGATCTATCCCCTTTGTTATGAGGTAGCATGCATTGTTTTATTGGAATAGAACAGTCTAAACCTTGTTGTACCATGATGGCCAAGTGCTAAACTCTTTAGCAAATCCTTATTTTCAGAAATAAAACATTGTTTTACTATTTAGTAACCTATGTTCTTGGGCAAATCGCTTATCCTCAAAGGGGATGATGATTGAATAATCTCAGTGAATATGATCAAGTTTAACAGCCCACTAAAGTCATCCACCTGAATAAATATACGTACCTATAAAGTGGTTGCTCTCTATATGAACAACTATTTCTATTTATCAGACACTGAAATTTTTAGTTTGAAGGAGCCAGTAGCAACATGGTTGCCTAATTATACCTTTAAATATGATTTAGGCACCAACAGAAGCCTCGAAGTGGTTATTTAAAAAAAAAAAAAAAAGATTCTATGTAAATGTTAAGCACTATAGTGGGTTATACTCAACATATTTTTTTTTGTTTGAGTTTTATGAACATACTGTAAATCTGGCAATTCTTAAGAAGGATTGATTATAATATTCTTTCCCCATCGTATTCATGACAGCACTTCATAAATGCCCAATTTTCAAAAAAAAAAAATCAGAACCTACAGCAGCAGAAAACAAAACAGTGGATTTAATGTGGAGTAACGGCAGCGCTGCCTGTATGCTGGGTTTGCACATCATTATTCAGAATGCGGCATTAGCACCTTGCAAGGAGGCAGGATGGAGGGAGCAGGTCTCTCATTATTTCTGAGAGCAGGACCTGAGCACCGGTTTGAAGATTTGAATGCTCCATTATCATCAGTCAATAACTAGCATTTATGGATCTGACACCCCACTGGATCATCAACCAATTACATTAATAATCAGATCTAATTTTCCTTTGTCTTTTTAATTTTAACCACAGAGAGTTTTGTCCGTGAAGGTCACTTGTTTTATGGTACTGCTAACACAGACACATCATCATTAATACTTTCGTTAAAATATTTCTATGAAGCTTAAGGGCTGGTTCCTTGTGAATTTTAATATGTGTTTTTTGAGAAAGAGGAGATCAGGGCCCTAAATTCTAACTTTGTTGGAAACGCTCTGGTTTTGGGCAAGTCATTTAAAGTGTTTGACATCCTTTTCTGTATTGTAGAATGAAATAATTAGAATTTCAATCTAAGGATTCACTGATTTTTGAGTATTTATAGTTCTATACCTAAACTTTTTGGGGAAGAAGAGTGGTAGATGGGAGTTTTATACAGCATCCAGAAGCTAGTATCTTCTAATTAATCTCTCTTCTTTAATTCCTCATCCAATCCATCTTCTATTCTATAATAGGCATATTATCCCAAGAGTAAATTCTGTTTGTCCTTCTCCCACTAATGTCCTAAAAGAGCTTTTCATCACCTAAGACAATATATAAACTTCTTGGTTTTGGCATTTCATGAAGTAAATAGTTCCTATCTTGCTCATTTCCCACCATTCACTCATATCACCCTTCCGCTCCAAAAAAAAAAAAAAACAAAAAAAAAAAACCACTTGCTATTCCCTGAATATGTTATGTTCTTTTACTTCTGTGTTTTTCATATTCTGTTCCTTGTTCTCTGAATACTCTTTTCCTGTTTCCCCTTCTGGCTAAGCTCCTACTCAGGCTGAGTCCTTCATAGCTCAGCTCATACCATCCCGCTTTTGATTCTTTTCTTGAGCTTATTTATATGACCCTAAAATAGGTATCTTATATGCCTTGCATTCCTGTACCCATAACCCTGTACTCCAATTGTTGCTTTAAAGGTAAGTCTCTTCCAAAGTACTGATCAGTTCCTAAACAGAAGGGACTTTGCTTCGTAAGTTCTTTTATTTAGCACCTAACACAACCTGGCACATAATAGGCACTAAGAAAACATTTGTTGAATGAATGGATAAAAAAATTAACCATGTTTCATAGAATAATTTATTATTAGTTGCTCCTTTTTCATGTGCAAAAAAAAATCCAAAACAGTCTAATCCTTTTACTTTACAAGAGAATACTGAACATGTTAGTTTAATAACCTAATCAGCTGTTGCATGTTAGAATAGAGATGGTGACTTAAACTAGATGTTTCCTTATCTTTAAAATTACTTTTTTCAAAATCTTAAATTGAAAACAAAAAGAAAGATCAATATAACCTCATAAAACACCATTTATATCCTCTTTCCAACAGCCGTTCACTTCCACTTCATAGCACACCAGACAGCAGACCTTACTCGTTAACTAGATAATAGCCAGCTAATTTTATGCACAGGTTTTCCAGATAGTCAGTACGTACTTTCTCAAATCCTCTGGGTTGAAAGGTATAAATTCAATTTTCTAGTCATCCTCTAAAAATACTTTTTAAGTTGAGCATCCATGTGAGGCTATTTTGGGCACCACTGAAGAGTAGTTTTATAAATGTGTACCTTGCCATATACAAGCTCATGATATGCTATCATGGTTAACCTGTATTATTCTAAGAGCACTGGAACTTAGGTAAGAAAACTAGATACACTCTTATCTCTGGGTTTCAGATCTTATACTATATAAAATGAGATGATCAAAATATAGTTTTTAATGAAGTTTAGAATTCTTATTTGAGAAGAGAAAAAAATACCACAGGTGTCTGGTACCACTTTCCCCTACCTATCCCCAACACACATACAAACACACATATGTGTGTGTACAAACACACAGCTAAAGGAATAGTTCAAAGAATATACCTCCTGAATATATAATTTTAGAAACATCAATATTTTACACTAATTTTAAAGAAAGACCTTACTATTCTTTGTAAAATGTATAAAAATAAGTGAAAAGCATAAATTGCAAGTGTCTACACAAAGAGAATTAGAGTACCACTGGGGAGAAAAAAAATACATTCTTTAACAGAATCAGCCCAAAGGGGTTTGTACATGAGTCATTGTCTAAATTACTATCTGCATATCAGAAGGGAGATGATAGAAAAGCCTGGACAAAGAGGATACTCCAAGGGCAGGAATAAGGGCTAGCTGTGATTCACTAATAAATGCCAATGGTGAGACTGGGAGAAGAAAATTAAATTGGATCATTTTGACCAATAATAAATAGCTGCCTAATTAAAGTGTTACATGTGAGTCCCTGTGAAGAGCTACATGGAGATATGTAATATATCAAGTAACAGAACAAGTATAACTCACCAAATACTGCCTAAAACCGAATAGGCCCTCAACAAATATTAGTTTCCTTTCCCTAAACTAGGTTAAAACTTTTGAAGTCAAAGTTTATCCTTAATGAACTTTCAGAATTTCTCAAAAGGGCTATTCCTTCTGTCCAGTAGGTTTTTACACCCTCCTTTTTCCTAAAAATACTACTTCCCCCCGTTATCTATTAGCTAACTTCTATTATTTGTCATATTTCAATTTAGATAATCTTTCTCTGGAAATATACCCTGGTGTGTGTGTGTGTGTGTGTATGAGCATGCACAAATGAACATAGCAGTCTCTTAGTAAACACATGCTAGATGACATAAGATATACTGTCTATTGTCATATGTATAGATATAGATAGGCCATTACAATATATTTTGATGCCATTATTGAAGTTATAATTGAAAAAGCAGATAAAAATTAAGATTTTCTAAAAATCCCTAACTCCTTCAGACCCATTAGATGAAGGAACACATTTGCCTACTTAAAAAAATTATTGAAAAACAAAGACCTTTCAAAATTGAGGTAAATTAAAAATTAATTGAGGGAAATTGAAGGAATCTTTTCTAAAACTCTTTTGACAGAATATGAAACCTAGGCTGAGAGAAGTTTAGGAATTTGTTTAGTCTTACACGGGTAATTAATGGCAGACATAAAACTGGATCCCTAAGTACTGACTTTTCCGTCCAGTACCTTTCCGTCCGTCCTGTCTTTGGGGAAGAACTTCTACAATGAGCATAAATAGCTGTGAGTGATTCATGTGGAAAATAAAATAAGCACACAAAAGGTTGACTCAGGAGTTTTACCTCCTTAACTGTGCTATACTGTCAAGTCCTCAAAAGTGTTAAAAATTCCATTGTTTAACAGGTAATTCTCAATTTAAAGTCAAAACGCTATGTTGAATACTCAGGAAATCTTCAAAATGAAAGGAAATTTCATTATTTTGTGGTTGGTACACCTACTTCCATAGAACTTGCCTAGTTTAACGTTATTCTTCAGGTAACTATAAGTACCAGTCAACTGATTTACATTGTTTAAGGTATGAGTAGACAAGCCCAAGATATAAACTAATGTAATTTAGATACATGAAGGTAAATAACCAAATTACCATGGAATTTGTTATTCTCCCTTTATATTTATATTTAATCATTTTGTTTAAATTCTTCCCAGGTTACCAGGGATGATTTCTATTCTTTTAAAATTAAAAAAAAAAGAGAAATATTAAAAGCTTTCTCCCATGCAAAGTTAAGTCTTAGTAATTTCTAAAAGTACAGTTGCTTTAGATTCTGTGTGTGTATTATACTCTCAAATGATATTTTCTTGCTCATTATAGGAGATATGTATTTTATATACCGTTAGTCTTTTTAAGTATATTATACAGTGCAATGAGAAAAATTAATTTTCAGTTTCCCTCTTGCATGAAATATCTGAGCTAATAATTTGACCTAGAAGGACTAGAATCTTTTTTCTTTTCATTAGATTTCCCCTTTCACCAAAAGCTTTGTTAGCCTACTGAGTCATGACGAGTAATCCTTTACATGCTAGGGTACACTGTTCTTCCTGATGAACTAACAAATTAAAATGTAATGTGAAATGATGACGCTGGGAATATTGAGGAACAGCCATTGATGTGGGAAGGGATCCATGATTAAACCAAGAAATGCATTTAAACTATAATTTTATCAGACTGATAATACAGAATAAAATGCAGTTTGAAAGAATCAAAGGACGTAATAAGCAGCATAAGAAAGCTATTTCAGAGCCCTTGCTGTCTCCCCTCCGTTCTGCTGTGTGGCCCTCCTCTCACCCTCCGCCTCCCCAAAATCTTATTTTGTTATATCTCGCCAAGAATTAGGAAGCAATCAAATGATTTTTCACCACCTTCATCTCAAGCTAAGGTAATCATTGGTCTGGAGTTTTGATTTTTTTTTTCTCTCTTTTCTTTTTTCCTTAAACTTGGTTTGCTCAAGAGTAAAATGAACCACAGTACTTATCAACTAAATGCATACACAAGTGATACTGAAGGCAACCAACCAAGACTGAAGCCAAAGGTTAGCTGCAAATCCATTAGTGATTTTAAATAGTGGGGGGAAAAACTTCTTGGTGAGTCCATGATAAAGCTGAATAATTGCAGAAGTCACAAAATAAGACAATGTAATTTGCATGATGTCATCAGACTGATTCACAGAAAGCTTAAAAGAGTGCAAAAGGTTTCCTGTAAGATGACCAAAGCCATATTTGCTGTTCATATATCTAAAAATAAAATTTCTTTTTTTTTTTTGACACACAGTACATTTAGTAGCTACACAGAGCCAGAAGCTAACATATCTAGAAATCTTTCTCACCATCTCTGAAGCACTCACATATCACAGAAATATCTAGAACTTGTAGAATGTACTGTGGAAAATTCTGAAGTATATACCGGGGGAAAATTTAGTGACAATTTTCAATTAACTTTGCATGCTTTTTATGATTTATTTGGTGTTAATAAACTTCCAACCATGGTATCCACAATTTATATTTAAGGAAAAATGAATCTTTAAGATCTAATCTCACCTTCTAGAATTACAAATTACTGTACTGTTTGCTTTGTTCCTGCTATACATTTTTATTTTCCCCAAAGCTATGGTAAACTTTAATAAGGGAGCTCTCACATCAGATATTTTATCATCATTAAATAATCATAGCACTTCTTATTTTAAGAATTTTTAATTAGCAGATCAATGACATAATAGAGACCATACTGATTCATTCAAAGCATTTACAAAGCATTGGTTCTTTAATGGAGCTGTGGTGGCTTAAAACTAGAAGGAAATTGCAATGTCAATATATATTTGCCCATGTATATTACTAGCATATATATACATAACTATATATATATGATGTTATGAACAGGGTTTGGTGTGGGGAAGGTTTGAATGAATGTAACTCACTGTACCAGCAAAATTTAGTTAAAAACATGTTTTGAAAAAAGAACTCTAAGTTAGCTAAAACCTTTGGAAAGAATGCTAGTCCTAACTAATAAATAGGAACAAAAATAAGAAACAACATATTTTTTTTTCTGCTTAATAGTAATAGCAAGTAACAAGTGACATAAAGCCTATTATATAATAATAAATAGAGAAATAATAAGGGAAATAAAAATCACCATCAGGTAAACATCACAATAATAACTTCTGCAGGTAAAATTCAACAATGGATGCTAAAATAATTGGATGAAGCAGGATATTCACATAGCCTTAAAGTATCTCTCCCATTTTTTTTTTTTTTTTTTTTTTTTTTTTTTTTTTTAGTTTAAAGGGAAAAATAGTAAATTTAAAGTGGAAAGACTAGGCACATGCTACCTTAATTGAGTACATCCAGAGGGATAAAATATACCATATACCTTCTGATATGATGCACTGAGAAGGACACAACACTGCTTTTGTGGCACTACTAAAAATACTTCACCTTGATCTAATCATGAAAAGCATCACACAAACCCAGAGCAAAAGTCATTCTACAAAGAAACTGACCACTACTCAAGTGTTGCAAGGTCATGAGAGACAAGGAAAAATTTAGCAACTCTCATAGATTAGCAGAAACTAAGAAAACAGCAACTAAATACAATCTGGGATCCTACTTTGGATTCTGAAACAGAAGAAAACATATTTGGGGAAAAAACTGGTGACATTCCAATGAGGGCCATGGATTAATTAATACTATTGTTCCAGTGTTAACTGTACAGCTGTACAAAGACATCGTTATGACTATGTCACGTGTTAACATTAGGGGAAGCTGGATGATGGGCATATACATATACACTATGCCTTTTTTTGCAACTTTTTTGTTGATCTAAAATGTTTTCAGGACTTCCCTGGTGGTCCAGTGGTTGAGAGTCTGCCTGCCAATGCAGGGGACACAGGTTCAAGCCCTGGTCCGGGAGGATCCCACATGCTGTGGAGCAACTGGGCCCGTGCGCCACAACTACTGAGCCCACATTCCTAGAGCCCATGCTCCGCAACAAGAGAGGTCACCACAATGAGAAGCCCACGCACCGTGGCGAGGAGTGGCGCCTGCTCATTACAATTAGAGAAGGCCTGCACACAGCAACAAAGACCAAACCCAGCCAAAAATTTTTTTAAAATTAATAATAAAAATTAATTATAAAAAAAATTTAAAAATGTTATCAAAAATTTTATAGCTATTATAACAGAGATTCAGACAGGTAATTAGATAAATCAAGCCAACACATTTCAAAACTTTCTTTGTAGCTACCATATTATTCCAATGTCACCATTTCACTGAATTTTATAATCACTGTTCTAGTTCTTTTTTCCTCCACGTAAACTGATGAGAATACATTACTTCTCCATATTTCATAATCAATAACATGAACCAAACCAATTGCTTAAGCCTATGTTTTCTATTTTCATAACAACATTCACCTATCCCAAAATATTATCTTGCTTATATTATTTCTTCAAACTCAAGACAAGTATTTATTAATTGCCACAACATGTCTTGTACTGAAGATGTAATATGATTTACAATGTATCTACCTGCGTAGATTAACAAGATCTAGAAAAATAGTTTATGTAATTTGCATCTCATATGCCTACTGTAAACCATTATCATGTAAGTGAAAATTATTTTGAAGGTTATTGATACATTTGCATTCATTTAACGGTTATACTCTTGGTTGAAAAAAAGCAATTAGCATCAATGAGCAAAGATCAAGAACCTGAAGAGTTTTGTCATCATTTGATTTGTATATAATGGTATAAAATGATATAGGCAGAAAGAAGGAAATAAATTACCATGTAATGAAAATTTTGTAACATGAACTTTACATCTCTGGAAGAGAATGTGAAAAGCACGATGGAATGTCAGAAGAACAGAAGCACAGTGGAAAATCCCTGGCTGGGATTAGCAATAAGAGGTGTATTTAAAATCACTTGCAGATGAGCAGTTCTAGATTCTCACTTTAATACTAGTTTTCTTATCTTTGCGTTTTTAATCACAAATTTTATATTTTCCCCATAGTTCACTGAAATAATTTATAGAATATTTTATTTCAAAAAGGCACAAGAACTACGGTATAATGTTAACACTATCAGTAGAAAATGAGTAGGTGGTAGAGAGTACCACTTCACCAAACATAAACTGTTTGTTAGCTGCCAGGTGAAAGTCCAAATTTGCCTACGAGATTTGGAATTGGGACATTGCAATAAAGTAACACTTTATGCTGCACACAAATTGAAATTAGTATGTTGTGACTTTCCTGTATATGGGTAAGTAACTAAGGATGATGGCAAAGAAGCATTTACAGATAAAAATATAGGAATTATTTCAATAATAAAAAAAGTCAAATCTCTCATTGTCCAAAATTAATTTAATTGATCAATTTAGTTTTCTCTGTTAATTTTCTTTTGTCACAGTTTTCCTTACAGTCTCTGTCCTAAATACATAAATTTTGTGAAAAAGAGAGTTAATTAGATTCCAGAAAAAAAAAAATAAGGGAAGGGAAACTGGAAAAATAACAGGTATAAGGGATTTGGGACACCTAATATAATGGATAAGGAAAAAGATGATAGAAGAATTGTATCACAAAAGGTCAAAGACCTGGGAAAGATCAAAGCTCCAAAGAAAATGAAAAAATTAAATCTGTACAACATACGTAACTTGTATCTTATAATTAGCAGAAATTCTTAACATCAACAAAAAAATAAACCATGAAGTTATAATTTTTCTAAAGCTGTTTCCCTTTTTTTTTTCTTTTATGCATATCTTAATATATGGAAGAAGAGTACCTGACAATATTTTTCTATTATAAAAAGTCATGTCATAAAAAAAGTAAGACCCCCAAAATAGTTCTTTCATTAAAAGGCAGTAACATTTTATTCTAACTCCATAGATCAAAGTAAAATATTAGTCTGATATAATAGAAAAAAAAAACAAAACATTTAGTTAAAGGAAGGAGGATAATAAGCAAAGACCAACCAGCAACTGGGTAGGTTCCATGCTTCCAACATTTTAAAATATGGCCAAATTTGGTCAAATTTTAAAGTATTATTTTGTCCACCTGAGGTCGATGTACAATAAGGAGTAAGCTGTTTAAAAACCATTTAACTCTTTCATATTCTTCATCTGGAGTGAAAATTATATCTAAAGTAGAAACAACTAGAAGAAACCAATGCTTTAGTCATGGATTTACTCAAAAGTCTTCAATGTCTCTCTGATGTTTTCAGAAATTGATTCAAATTCCTTTGCTGAGTATATTGCTATACTCCATTACCTAGGACAACACCTGGCTGGCTGGCTGTTTCCTACAGCATTTCTTGCCTTTCCACACATTTAGCATTTAATGTAGGCTACTTTGTATTGTTAATTATTTTTATGGCTCTGTATAGTTCTTTGTAAAAAGGAATCGCTTATGAGAACATTTCTGGAACCAGACCTCTATCCCTGGTAGAGAAAGCTCTGAGACAAAACCAAGGTAAGACTCATAAAGTAGAATGACTAAGCCTGTATTCAAGCTTCCATTTTTTATAGCCACTCAGTGAGGTTCTCAGCACATAACTATCTAAGCATGAGACTACACTGGATGTCACACAAGGTGAGGTTCATAGGGTACAAAAAGACCCAAATAATAAATTGTTTGCTCCAAAATATTTCATCCTGAATTGTTATCTCTGTTCACAAGGCCAAGATCCTCTACTGGGGGGGCGCGTGGGGGGGATCAACATCTTACCTGGAATTTACCAAGAGAAGGTGGGAATCAAGGTTAAGGTGAACTGATCATCCTGACTACTGAAATCTCTCTTTCAGTATAAATAGCCTGGATAAGTTTCAATTCCATTTCTGCCTTCAAACATGGAGCTTAAGAGCTTGAGTAAATATTTTATCTATATTTGTAGAATACTTAAAGAATACAAATAATTTCTCATCTCCAAAGGATCAAAAATTGTCTTTTCAGTGCTGAACTTTTCTGATCTGTTCCCAATTTTCCTCTAATTCTAATGTAGAGGCAGGAATATCTAGCTCAGCATCCTGACTCTACTTTTCAGTAGCTCTCCATCCTGAGGTTTACCTTAACTGGATCTCAAGTCACTCAGCTGTAAAAAGTGACAATGTATACAGCCTATGGATTTTTTTTTTAATGAGGGGAAAAAAAGGAAAAACATTTTATAAAATACTTACAGTATAATCATAATTATCATCACCATCATCATCTAATTTGTTTTCCTGCCCCCAAGACCTATGAGCCCTGAGAACAACACCTGTTTACTGTTTGAGCAGTTGTTTTGCCCTGTTGTTCAGTTTCCTGTTAAAACCTAACTGAGCCTCTGCTGCCCACTGCAGGAGGAAATGAGAAAAAAATCATCTCCCTTCTGCCTGGATTCTCAGGTGGCTTTATCGCTAAGTGTTTTGTTTGTTATTCTGTGATTCGTTATTTGAAGAATATAGTTTACTAGATATCTTCATACGATGAACTCAATGGTAGTTTAATATGTATAAAAGATAAGTTTGATTAACTATTATACCAATTATACAAAACTAAGAAAAATGACCGAAATTCAAACAGCACATAGTGACAATTATCTTTGTTGTTAGTTATGACCACTATATAGACATTTCCACAAAATGTTTGGCATTCCTATTCATTTCCTATATTTTCTATTTTCCTGATATAATTATTTAATGGATCTATTCAAAACGTGTAATGCATTTCAGTCATTGCCTAGAATGGGGCCAACTATTATAGTAGACAACAAATCATCTTTGAATAAATGGATATACACAAATATACCAATACATGTGAAAAACCCACACTAGTCTTATAACACGCAGGGTAACCAGTTTAGTTTGAACAGGCTCTAGAGTTTTTGGTAGAAGGGTGAGGTTTCAGTATATATCATAAATTTATAAAATGAACAGGAAAACGTAATAGGTAATGTGCTGAGTTTTATTTTTAACAGTTCATAATGGAATATACCGAGAAGCTTTCCTCAAAACTTCTAGTACAGTAAAATCTTATTACGGATTTTTCAGGGATTATAGAAAAATGTTTTCTTGAACTGTCATTTTATTATGTTCCATATTACTGTAAATATGTGGATTCTTACCTGAGATTTAAAAGACATTTTTTCATAGCTAAAGAGAAGTCTTCAGTCAATTTTGTTAGTTATAATGAGATTACACCTTTAAAAATAAAACGAGTGTACTGGAGTTCTTTGTAAACTGCTCACATATTTGGGCTATAAAAGATCTGTAAGATCATAAAACCATAGGTGTATTTTTTAAAAGCTGAAATGGACTTCAAAGATGATAAATTTAAGGAGTTTGTTTTGAACCTGTTCAATTATGATAATGACCTTTAATTCTTCCCTAATGGCCTCCATGGAATTAATTGGTTATTTCAATATCAGGGTTCATCTTGTTTGGAATTTTAAAAGAGTCTCTTCTTTCCCATAATGGGTTCTATCAAGCCTATTTTAAATGTTCTGAAAGCACATTTTTAAAAGCCTTGACATTCTCCCTCTACCATCTCTCTTTCATCTTTCTTCATTATTTTCAGTAAAGAAGAAGCCATTTTTGTTCCTTTGTAATTCTGCTTTGGTCAAGCTATCATTTAGACCTTACTAACAGTCTTTTCTTAATTACGTTTTCTATGTTGAGAAAATTTTGTGATTGGAAAGATATTATTTATAAAAATCTAGAAACTGTTTCCGCTTAATGGAAGTTACAAGCTATCAAATTTCTAAACAGGTGCCATGCTGCCATCTTCTGGTTATTTTGTAACAATGTTTCAAAGCTTATAAACTTCATTTTAAAAATGCCTCCTGATGTACTTTGAAATATTAGAAAAATCTGTATTAAATTAAAGACAACAATTTGAATGATTAGAGTCACTATATCTAGAGTTCAGTTGGCCTGAAATCCTGAAGATAATGTCTTATACATTTAAGTATAATAACTGATTGGGTCCAAAGATAGAAAAGATGGGGTCCAAAAGATAGAAAAGTGTTTTATACCATGATCATTTAACTTGGACACTAATGAGACGGTTTCAAGACATTTTTTTTTTTTATCATACTACTTTTTACATAATTTCTCTCACACCCTTTCAGTGTGGTTTCACTGAGTGTGAAACTTTCCCAAATCTTCCATTCCTGTTATTATTAATAAGTGACGCTATTTAATGCTGTTGTGAGTAGCACTGAACAATTTTGCAATTTAATTGCCTTGTTTTCATGTTAAAACTCTCCAGTACCTATAAGTAGCAGCATAGACCAAAGACCCAGAAGGGATGGCTAGAGAAACCAGGGTTTCACGTCTTTAAGGGATTTTGTGTTTTAAGGGATCATTAAAACCTGTAGAACTTTCTTTTTTTGTGCGTTAGTTTATTCTAACAATTTTTCAGATTTTTTGTGTGTGAAAATGCCTATTCACTCCACTAGCATTCTCGTTTTAGTAGCCTTTAAGAGAAAGATAGAATGATTTTATGTAAGATAAATTGATGTCTCATACTGAAAAATTATTTCAAAATGTAAGGTATTAAAAACATTGTTTTAAATTCAAATAAGAAACAGTGTCTTTAAGTTCTATGCTTTTTCAGATGACTATATGAGAGTATAAATCATCATAGCACATTGAAAATCAGGATGCAAATGGCCCAGTAAATGTTTAGCAACAGAGGATTTTCTCAACTGTTTATTAAGTGCAATCCAAAATCTAAAGCAGCTGAGACAGGTGCTAATTTCATTCCTGTTATTAGTAATTAGTGATGAAATTTAATGGTGTTTGTAAGTAGCTCTCAAGCGTCTGCCATATTAAACAGGGTTTGAATATAAAGGCCATTAAAATGTAGTTTTTAAGCTTAATAGACTTGGGCATACAGGTATCTTGAATAATCAACACCTCCGAGAGCATATGCCAAGTTTAAATGGCAAAATCGGCCCACTTATTGTGGGCACAGAGATGACCTTGTAACTGCTGGATACACTGTGCGTTTATATAGATTGTACCATACCCAGATGGTTGATAACTATTCTGTTTACTAAACTCAAGGCACCTGATACTCCTGTCATTGTTTTGCCATGACAGAACTACTTTTTAGTCTCTTATATTCACAAAAAATTGCTATTATCATATGTTGACAGACAGCTATCAATTAAATGAATATTTCATCATTCCACAGCTTTCCTATGAATAAAACAGACTTTATTTATAAAATGTGCTGTTTGATTCATCTGAGTTTTGTGTTTGCTTTCACTGTTGGAGGGAAAAAAGAATCTTTAATAGCCACAAATAAAAAGAAACAATCCAGGGCTTCCCTGGTGGTGCAGTGGTTAAGAATCTGCCTGCCAGTGCAGGGGACACGGGTTCGACCCCTGGTCTGGGAAGATCCCACATGCCGCGGAGCAGCTAAGCCCGTGCACCACAACTACTGAGGCTGCGCTCTAGAGCCCGTGAGCCACAACTACTGAAGCCCACGTGCTACAACTACTGAAGCCCGCGCGCCTACAGCCCGGGCTCTGCAACAAGAGAAGCCACTGTGATGAGAAGCCCACGCACCACAACGAAGAGTAGTGCCCCCTCGCCGCAACTAGAGAAAGCCCGAGCACAGTAATGAAAACCCAATGCAGCCAAAAGTAACTAACTAAATAAAAATAAATAAATAAATAAAAAGAAAGAAGCACTCCTACCTGGGTCAAACCCATGACTCTGTATTCATTAGCAGCAAAATAACTGAACTAAATGTATTAAAACACCCATACATATGCATACATTAAAAATATATGATTGGGAGTTTGGGATTGTTTAAAATAGACAACCAACAAGGACCTACTGTTAAAATATATATATATACACACACACACACACATATGTGTATATAATTAAATAGCTAGATATAATTGCCAATATGCTTCCACTATATCTCTTTTATGCTGTTAAGATTATCCCAGGTGGAAAATCAAGATGGCAAAGTAAGAGGAAGTGGAGCTCACCTCGACCCACAAACACATCAAAAAATACATCAACATGCGAAATAGTTCTCAAGGAAAAGTAACTGAAAACTGGCAGAAGAATGTCTATAAAACCAAGGCTACAAGAAAGATTTCCACATAACCAGGTAGGATGGGGGAAAAAAAGCACTAGGGTCAGGACTTGTGCCCCTAAGAGGAGTCTAAGAGGAAAAAGAAAGACTACACTGGTGGACACTCACCCTAAAGAGTGAACAGGTCAAGCCACAGACTGGGTGTCCTAGTCCTTGGGTCCCACACAGAGGAGGCAAATCCCCTTGGCTGCTGGGAGAACGGCTGGCACAGAGATAAAAGGTCTAGAGAAGCCTAGACTCCACTCACGGTAAGTGCATGAGTGCTGACTTGCCAATAGGGCAGAGAGAGCTCTACAGGGATGGCTGCCACCTTGCCATACTCACCAATCTGAACTGGGCCAACACCCCAGTCCCACTCACTCCACAACAAGGTCTGGCACAGGATCTAGGGCAGCCGAGTCCTGGGAAAAGACTCCATCTAGTAACATGAAGATGGCCAAGGAGCCAGGTGTGTGATCTAGGTGGGGTGGCCGCAGCCATTGCTGGCACTGGTAGTGCCAAGGAAGCCGCTCAGACCTCTGACAGCAGCACAGCCACTTCAATTCCTGCAAGCGCAATGCCCAAACCCCCAGTCCCAGCCTACTGAATGCTCTGGCCCTGCTCAATCCGTGTCACAACCTTGCACTAGATCTGGGATGACCATCAGGGAAAGGACATGACCTTGGATTGCATCTGAGCAGAGCCACGGATGCCGTAACAGGCGGAGCATCAGACCTCTGGGAGCGCGTGATCCTCACTGACTTCAACACTCCCCTCCTTTGAGGCAAAGACCCCAGTGAGGGGAGAACAAAAAATACACACTTAAAGAGAAGAGAACCTACTCAAGTCAAACCCTTAGGGGCTTCCCCTTCAGCAACTGGGGAACAGACCCCACCCCTGAGAGGGTGGCAACAGTCAAGGAGCAGAGAGGAAGCCCTGCCCCACACTCTGAGCAGGCTTTAGCTCCTGCAATACCAACCACCCCCCATCAAAGTGACAGCTGCCAGCACACCCTGAGGAAAGATGGGGCTGCTGTCCACATCAACTCCAGTCCTCACAGCAAAGACACTGGGCACACAGGCTACACAATGATGCTCCCACATAAAAGCACTCCTTTAAGATCACAATAGCTGTTTCACCTAAATTCAGAGACAGAGAAACACAAGTAAAATGAAAAGGCAAAAGAACTACTCCCAATAGAAAGAGCAAGAGAAAACCCGAGGGGAAAAAAAAAAAAAAGAAACTGAGATAATTAGTCTAATAATACTGAATTTTAAAAGTTGGTAATAAAAAAGCTAACTGAATTAAGAAAGTACGAATATAAATGCAGATTATTTTAACAAGGAACTAGAAACTATAAAGATGACCCAATCAGAAATAGATAATTCAATCTAGAAGCAATGAATAGCCTGCTAAATGACACAGAAGAATGCATAAGTGATATGAAAGACAAAATGATGGAAGTCACCCAATCAGAACAACAGAGAGAAAGACAAATGAAGAAAAACAAAAGCAACACACTAGATCTATGGAACAATATAAAACACGCCCAACTATGCATAACAGGGGTTCCAGAAGGAAGAGAGAGAGAGAAAGTGACCAAAAACATATAGAAGCAATTATTGCTGAATACTTCTCAAACCTGAAGAAGGAAACAGATATCCATGTACAGGAAGCAGAAAGGGTCCCAAACAAGATGAACCCAAACAGACCCACACCAGGATATATCATAAATAAAATTAAAGATTGAATTCTAAAGAGAAAAACAGTCATTTACAAGGGAACCACCATAAAGCAATCAGGTAATTTCTCTGCAGAAAATTTGTAGGCCAGAAATTTCTCAGACAACCAAAAATTAAAAGAATTCAGTAATAAGAAACCTAGCCTGAAACAAATGCTGAAGGGTTTCCTCTAAATGGAGAAGAAATGTAGAGGAAAGGGAAAATCCTAATAGGAAAGGCAAATATATAGAAAGGATGGAAGATCACTTAAATAAGCCAATACACAGGATTAAAAAATGTGAAAGCAACTACAACTATAATATACAGTAAAGAGATGCACGAAGATGTAAAATATGACATCAAAACCACAAAATGTGGGGGAGGAAAGTAAAAAAATCAGATCGTTTAGAACGTGTTTGAACTTAAATGATTACCAGTTCAAAGCAAGTAGATATAATTACGGGTCAATATATATGAACTCCATGGTAACCACAAATTGAAAACCTACTGATAAAGAAAAACCGAAAAAGGAACTAAGGCATATTACAAAAGAAAACCACGAAACCACAATGGGAAATAAAAAAAGAAGAAGAAATGAACAAAGAACTACAAAAACAGAGAAGTTACTCTGATACACATCCTGAACATAAATCCAGAGGGGGAAGTAAGAATTTTATTCAAAGTTTGAAAAAGAATTTCAAATTCAACTCAGGTTTACTCTAAGATGATATGCCCTGTGTAACAGTCAATGCATTTCATCTGTTCTTTCTCCATGTTATCAGTCCCTACTGGATTTCCATTAGATTAAATCCCAAATTCCAGGTAACTTTAAGAAAATATAAAGGATGAAATTAATAATAATCTTAAGATAAAACTTTCATCACTACAAAGTTTGAGGATAAAACTGACTTTTAGTTGTATGATACTGGAAATATTTTATGAAATACAACCCACCACTTCTTAAGATGAATAATCAAGAGAGTTAAGAGAATAACCAAAAGGGGTAAGAAATACTGGGATTGAATCTAATTACACCAACATGTATTGATCTCCTGTTCTATACCAAACACTATGCTAGGTTAAAAATATAACTGTGCCTGGCACATTTCCTGTCTTTAAGGTATTTCGAGTTCATCAAGGGAGTTAGGGGAACATCTAACTACTAAACAATGTGATAAGTGTATGAATAGAGTGTTTCAAAAGCATGGGTTAGGGGTCCATTAATCATGTCTGTGATGACCAAGAAATGACATATGGACTGGGCCTTAACGGATGATTAGACTTTTGCAAGATAAAGGAATGTGTTTCTGAAGAAACAGGAGCACCATAGTTAAAGGTCCTGAAAGGTGATGTATTTGTCAGGCAGGTAATAGGGACAGTGAACTTGTCCCTGTGGCTATTGCAGAGTAGTCACATGGGCACAATGTAAGGGACCAACACAGAAAGGTAAGTGAAGGACCTTAAATGCTAAGCTAACCAGACAACAAGGAGAATTACAACTCTTTAAGGAGATGTGTCTTAATAATAATTAATAAAGAGCATTTGTTGTCCATTTTACATGTGAGATCTAGTCTGATCTTCACAGCAGCCCTAAAAAAAAAATGTCCTTCATTTTACGGAAAATAAAATTAAGGCTTACAGAAGATAAATATTTTGTCTAAAATAGGTAGTAAGTGACTCAGCCCTGATTTCGATCTAGAGGTCACATTTATCTACTCTGCACAGCCACCAAATTAACCAGACTGGTGTTTTAAAAAAAATAGCTTTACTGGTAGAGCTGAGTGAGAGTAAGTTAGAGAGAAGAGATCCTAAAAAACAAAGAGAGGAGTGAAGATGCTACTGCAATAATCTAAACCAGAAATAACACAGGTCTAAACGAATGCAGAAAGTGGCTGCCGGGAAGGCAGCCTTACCTTGAAGCCAAGAAGCTTGAACTTCAGGGTCTTCACCGGCACAAGCCACAGCCAAGGCGCTGGAGGATCCCCAGCAGGGCTTCGCATGGTCATACACATTTGTAATATTTGGAAACGCATTTGCCACAATGGTTAAGGCTGCTGTGTCTTTCTACTGTGCCTTCAAATCTATCCATTTTTGCTCCTATCCTATGGCATTGGAGAGGCCACTTGTATTTGGCAATCTGGCCAAAGAAATATTTGGGGCATATATTTATCTTGGGAATAGTGGAGTCCATTTATGCAGTTTGCAACAATGCCTTTGCATAAGTTAGTTATGAAAAACAACTCCATTGTAAGAAAAGTTGTCAGGAATACTGCTCTGCCAACTCATTCAGCTTTAAGATACAAAGTTATAAGGCCAGAGGTCTGATCATAATATGGAGGTCCACTGTCAGTCAGCACAGAAGTATGTGGATAGTGAAGGAGAAATAAGACTTGTTCCTCCGAAACAAGTCTGAGGAAAATTCTGAATCATCGTGCAAATAAATTATAAGCAGAGTATTGTGTTCTCCTTGATACTTAGTCAAAAAGGGATGTCAAAAAAGTAATATACTCTGTGAGGTAATAGATCATACACAATTATAAACATGCCATCTACTCTTTTTCTCCCTTTTTGGTGGGAATCAAATAAAATAGGTTTACTCAGGATTTCTGTGTTGTAGGACATGGACCTACAGCAGTACTTCAAAGAGCACACCTGCCTGTGGGTGAAATTGCATGTTTTATGTGGTTTCTCATTTTATTGGATGTATTAGTACATCTGGCACGTCTCTTGACAGTGTATGGTGGTTCCAGACTAAACAGCAAGTAAGATAGCCACTGACAGAGCAAAATGATCGAACCATACTAGAGGAAAGCTAATTATCTTTCCATTCTCTCTACAAAAAAATGTTAATATAGGACTATAGTTATATGAAGAAGTGATTGATGACTATGCGACCAAAAAAAAGTTATGGAATTGTGTCAAGATTTCTTTCTGAATTTTGAAGTATTTGTTAGTCTTTTAAAATGTGCAATTTCTTGTCATTACGCTTAACATTCTAATTAGATATTCACTTTCAAATATGTTTGCACTCTTAAACAGGACCTCAAAATTATAGCAAGTTTTTGTCCTATAAAACCAGGGTTCTCTCTCTTAGTCAAAAGAAAACAACAACAACAAAGAAACGGGAACATTTGAGAAACTTTTTAAAGATAAATTTGCTCATACTCTGTAATATAATGGAGTGGAGAGTCAGAGAAAATTCCAGGGTGCCTCGTATGGGTTTCTGGGTAGAACATGGAAAATGATTCTAGGTTTGCATGGCAGACAGCTGAATTCCAGATATGTTATGTTTGAGAGGAAATATAGAGGAATAAATATCCAAGAGGATATGCAGGAAATATAAGGCTCTAATGTGCAAGAGAGAATAGAAAGTAGTCATACAATTTTTAAAGACTTTATATTTTTAGAGCAGTTTTAAGTTCACAGCAAAATTAAGGGAAGGTACAAAGATATCCTAAATACCCTGCCTTGCTCCACACAGAAATAGCCTTCCTGATTCTCAACACCCGCCACCAGAGTGGTACATTTGTTAAAATTGATGAACCTATACTAACATGTCATAATCAGCCAAAATCCATAGTTTATACTGCAGTTCACTCTTGGTGTTGTGATTTCATGGGTTTGGACAAATGTATCCATCACTAGGGTATTACACAGAGTATTTTCACTGCCCCCAAAACCCTCTGTGCTCTGCCTATTCATCCCTCCACATCCCTCCAACTCCCGGCAACCACTAATCTTTTTACTGTCTCCATAGTTTTGCCTTTTCTTGAATGTCATGTAATTGGAAACATACAGTATATAGTTCTCTCAGATTTGTTTCTTTCACTTAGGAATTCGCATTTAATATTCCTCCACGTCTTTTCATGGCTTTAGAGCTCTTTTCTTTTCAGCATTGAATACTATTCCATTGTCTGGATGCAACACAGTTTATCCATTCACCTATTAAACTACATCTCAGCTGCTTCCAACTTTGGTCAATTATAAAGAATGCTCTATAAACATCTATATGTAGTTTTGGTGTGGGCATAAGTTTCCAGCTCCTCTAGATAAACACCAAGGAGTGGGATCACTAGATTGCATGTTTAGTTTTATAAGAAACTACCGAACTGTCTTCCAAAGTGGCTGTACCAGTTTGATTTCCTATAAGAAATAAATCAGAGTTAACGCTGCCTCACATGCTCATCAGCATCTTGTGGTAAGTGTTCCATATTTTGGCCATTCTAATAGGTGTGTCGAAGTATCTCACTGTCATCTTAACTTGTATTTCCCTAATGGCATATGATGTGGACCATGTTCTCACATGCTTGCCATTTGTGTATCTTCTTTGGTGAGGTGCAGGGCCTTTGGTCCATTTTTTTAAGTGGGTTCTTTGTTTTCTTATTATTGAGTTTTAAGGGTTCTTTGTATACTTTGACCAACAGTTCTCTAACACGTGTCTTTTATAAATATTTTCTCCCAGTCTGACTTGTCTTTTCATTCCCTTGCCATTGTAATTTGTAGAGTAGTCATATAAATTTGAGGAAAATAAGTGTTTGGAAATAGCTCAAGCTAAAAAAAATGTATGAGAATGCCCAGAGAGGAAATGTACAGTTGGAAGAGGTGAATAGAATGTGCAAAAAACCAAAGAGTATCAAATATGAGGATTAGGATGAGGATCTAAAGGATGTCCAAAAAGGGAAAAAAAATCAGAAAGGTAGACAAAATATTTGTAGAGTGTTGATATTGGAAACTAAAGTCAGAAAGGACTTCAAAACAAATCTTCAAGTTCTTCAGGGATGCAAGGATAATGAGGGCTAAGAAAAAGACATTGATTTTAATATATAAGACCCTACTGATAAAGTCACTATAAATCAGGTTTTGTGAAGTTATTGAGATTAAAGTCTGAATATAATTATTTAAATAGTAAACAGGAGATATGAGAGCAAAGGCAATGGACTCACTCTTTAGTTTCAAATAATATGAGCTCAATTTTATAACACACTCTCTTATGCTCTGTTTATAATATAAACAAATGTTTATATTATGTATAAATATAATGAGTGACTTTAAACCAAAATGCTAATACTTTTACCTCTAGGTAAAGAAATTTTGTTGTTTTTATTTTTTGTGTGTGTTCTCCAAATTTTCTACCATAAATGGATTTCCTTTTATAAGAAAATACTATAAATAACCTATTTATAGAATATGTATTAAACATTTATAAAATATATTTATAAAGTATAAATATAAATGTAAAGCAACTAGTTGTTGCTTAAGGAAGAGGCTGATGTTTAAGATAGTCTATATTGAAGAGAAGGTGCTGGAAAAGAGGGTAAGGATCAAAGATGAACAAAAAGGGATACTGGAGGAAGAATCTAGACAAATGGAAGAAGGTAGACTAAATAATGCAAATGTAAAGGGGCTAGCTTCAATAAAAATGATCATTTCCTCTCATAAAATGGGGAAGGAAGGAATAATGTAGTTAGAAAATGGTGGATTTAGGGTGAAATGGAAGTTAAATGGTTAAAGTCTGAATGCACTAATTTTCTGAATATAAGAGATTCAGATGTTAGCAAAATTTGAAAAGGTCAAAAGAGTGTTGGAGTCTCATAGAATAGCCACTAGAGAGAATAGACAAGGGAGGAAAACACAACAAAGAAAACATTTACCAAGTATTATTGATGGCCCATGCTGAGTCTGACAATCATAAATTTTAATGGAGCAAATTAATGTTGTTAGGCTATTTTCTCCAATAGTATGTAGCAGCCTAGAAGCAGAAATGGAGAAAAAGTGGATGTTTGGAATACGCCATATATAAAGAAGAGTCAACAAGAAATAAAGTATTTCTCAAGACAGCAGATGAAATGACTGATTTGTGAGCCAGCCCCAGCAAAAATGGAAGTAAAACCAGTAAGAATCTTTGGAAATAAAGAGAGAACCAGAGATTAGAACAGTATCACCCAAATTACCAAAGTGTGATGGGTGGCAAACTGATCCTAAGAGATAATGAAGGAAAAATATTTTGTAATCAAATAAAGTAGGAAAATTTTACATATTAGAACCACATCATAGGAATTCATACAGCATAAGAGTATAATAAAAACTATATGAATTCCTACACAATTGAAACTATATCTCACCTACAATTTTTCAAAGTCATTGACCATCAAGTTCCTTCCACCATATTTATTTTTATTTTTAAAATAAAAATAATTAACTTCCATTTGGAAAATAAATGAAGGCTTGCAATCAGGTTGAAGTGTCTGTTAAATGCTAATAGATTAGGTGATGTGACTAAGTTTTGGATACAGCCAAATTTCAAAATTAAAGATTTTATATAGAAAGCCATTATAGAATGTAGATCTTTAAATGAATTAACCAGTGGGGTGAAAATGAAGACCACTGGAATTTGAAACTCTTAAGTATAGAATATTATTCAGAGAATACTGAAGTGCCCATAATCTTCTGAAGACATGAGATTAGAAAGGAACACTGAAAGGCTAATACCAACGACCTCCAAGAATGAAGACAACCACCTATAAATCAGTAAGTATAAGTTTTGAAAGAATGATATGCTGTATTCTGTAGGCTGCAAATGAGGAAGAATCATAGGACGTGGTGTCGGTTCAGTATTCCATAAACACTAATGAGAACCAAGAAAAAGCCAACTGTTACTGAGGTCAAATTCATAGAAAAACAAGCAGTTCTGTTTACCATTAAATAAATAAATAAATAAATAAATAAAGAGGGAGGAGGGGCATGGAGGAAGACAAAGGTTAGATAAAATAAAGTTTTAGTATACATAGAAAGTAGCTGGGGAGAGAATGATGTCTCAATAAGTATCAACAAAGAGTTAAAAGTACAAAGATAGTTTAGGGCCTTAATCGAAGGACAAAGCAAGGAAAATTAAAAAAAATAATAATAATATAAGGACATTGAGTCTACTAGAGAGATTGTTTGGATCAAGGGCTTTCACTGAACTTTGATGTTCACAAAGACAAAATAAAAAACAAAAAGAATAAAAAAGAAGACTTAGAAACACAGGGAAAAAACTAATTAAGTATGCTTTGAAGTACAAATAGGAACCTCCTGTAGTCTGCAAATATCCTTGCTCAACTGTTCCTAAACAGGACCACCCACTTGAAATTCCTAAATTACACATCAAGAAAAAATTATGTTATACATATGTGTGTGTGTATATATATATATATATATATACATATATTTAATTGCAAAAATATCTGTATCAAAATAAACAGAGTAAAATTTCCAGAGTACAATGCATTTGGAAAATCCTGCATTCTACATCCTTTTTGGATTATCTTAAAGTCCATTTGTGCTATAAAATGTCTGAGATATACTGAGTTTAGAAAAAAAGAATTCACTTTAGTTTTATTTAACATTCCTCAAACTTATATGAACTTGGAGCCACTTGGGAAAAAAAGAAACTAGAGTGACCCGGAATCAGAGATTCCTTCAGAGAAAATGGCAACAGCAAAGGATCACTTCATTATTTTCAAAGTACCTTGAAATGATTTACAACTGTAAAATACAGACCTGTAAGTAAGAATGCATGATCTGAAAGTAGATGGATGAAAGGATCATGTCTATCGGCCATGAGTTTCTGGAATACAGGAACCATTTATTTGATTTTTGTTGCTCAGTCTAACACATAGAAAATACTCAGTAAATGAATTTTGGCTGTTTGAGTGGTACTTCATTGATATTAGGTGTTCAATTATACTTTGCCCAGGTTATGTATTGTTGAAAGGGCCATGAATATATTCTAAAGATCATACTTACTATTTACGTGTCAGTAAATGTGGTCATCCACATTTCCAGCTGATAATGAAACATTTACCAATCAAATCTAAAGCTTGCAAAGCAATAGTCACTCAAAAATTTAATGAACATTTCTTAAGAGATATGCAACACAAGCATTTATATCTTTAATACAAGGAGATAAATGATTAGTAGAGCTTTTTGATAACTGCTCAGGCATAATCTCTTGCTTCTATACTAAGAGTTTAGAATGCATTTAAATAAGAAAGACTTATAGATGAAAGAGCCACTTGACTGATTTTTTTTTCCATTTAAAAAGAAATAAAGAATTGGACACATTTAAAAGTCATCTATCAAGAGTAAATATTAGGCACTTCCATCATCTAACAAGTCTAAATTTTAAAGGTCTTTTAGTAACAAATATAAATGAGAATTTTTTTAAAATGGTGAGTTCCCAGAACACATTCATAGTAAGGAAAATGCTTTCATACACATAAGTCCTTTCTGATGAAGTAAAGCACCAGCATAAAGCTCTTCTCTCTGTTTCATCAAGTCTAAGCAAGCTAAAGAGGATTTTAAAAAGTCTCTTCAAATACCAAAGAAGAATGAAAATGTACTGTACTTAAACTCCAAAGGGATTTTTCTTTTGTCAAAGGCTGTCCTTCCATAACCTATTCTGAGCTTAAAAATCATGTGAATCTCACTGTGGCTCTCATTACATCCTTTTGGTTGTTAATTTTAAGTAATCTGTAGAAAGGTGAGTTTCTCAAAGTAAACAAAGGAGGCATCCTTGTAGCCTTTGGAGAGTAAGTTAACAAAACCTTTGTTGGATTAAGAAAATTAGTTTCATTTGTGATTGTGAGGATCAAGTTCCATTTTATCGACTGATTTATCAAAACTCATTTTAAGTTTACAAGGTTTAACAAGTCCACTTGTTAGAGAAGACACTTAAACTACTGGTTTTTAAACAAAAAGAAACTAAGTAACTGTCTCTCAAGAAATTGGTCAGGCCATTGCATGACTTACAGAGTTCCCTATAAATCAGAGAGATGGTTTTTATGGCATTTTCATCAGAATACATTTTGGTAGAAAACTCAAACACATAGTACTCACTATCAAAAGACCATAATGATTAGAGTTAATGGTTATGGTTCAGTTTACATGAGAATAGAGTCAGCCTGAGTAATTTTCAAAATGTTAAGGACACAGAATAACAAGTTGATGGATGCTGAGAAAAATAGTCTATTTTGTTCTTAGACTCTGAAGTCAACTCACTCCATAACATAAAGCAATAATGTGCTCCTCAGGTAACTGCATAACCCAAACTTAATGCCTGGGCTCCAGCTGTGAAAAGTTTGATGTTCTAATATTTGGGTCATCTCTACTTATTTATCTCTCTGTTCTACATCCTAGACGTCACCTACATACATATGTTCAGGGACTGTTTGTGGGTAAGCCTAACCATTTAGTAACTCACCTCACTAAACTATAAAGCCTAAGACTTCAAGAATTGATTCTTGTATTCAACTGTGCATCCCCAATATCTAGAAGAGAGTATGGCTTATACTTGGTTTTCAATAAATAATTTTTGAGTAGCTATACCCATTATTCTTTTATCTTATAGTCTCTCAGGACCTCATATATATATATATATATAGAGAGAGAGAGAGAGAGAGAGAGAGATGAGGGGCTATTTATATGCACACAAATACATATATACCTCTATATAAATATATATATATATATATAAATATAAGGATATATACATATATTTTATAAATTTTTTTATAAAATTTGGACTACCAGATACTACACTGATCATATTTAATTATAAACAGGGATGGTCAGGTAACCAAATATACTATTGGGTTGGCCAAACAATGCCTTCAGTTTTTAAGGAAAAATAAAAGACACATTTTTCATTTTCACCAAGAACTTTATTGAACAACATATTTGCCCTTTTGTTCCACTACCTTCTGCTATTTTTCAGGCTTACGTTTTTACTTTTCTTGAAATAAAAAAAAGCATGATATGTTGAAAATGTTGCTTTTTTTCTTCCATCTTCAATATTAAAATGGCTACACAAAAATCCACCAATTTTGATGTCTTTTTTTAAATGCACGCTGATATGACAGCTGTCACAATACAATCTAACAAAATTGTTTTGAATGAAGTTAAAGACAACTAAGTGCTACTAGAGCCATCTTACGGAAAAAACTGAATGAACCTTTCGGCCAACCCAATATTATTAAACCACACAGAATTTACTTTGGAAACGTACCCCCATAAAGTTTAATACAACCAAGCAAAACCTTTCTAAACATACCTTACTGCATATCCATTTCTGTTTAATGATTATAAATTCCAGAATCTATCATGAAGAAAATGTGTTGCCAAAATGTAAGGATTATGCAAGTAGAAAAGATATGTCAAATCACTTGAAACATCAGGGGAATATTAAGCAAGTGATTTGGGGAAAATACTCATGTTAATTCTTCCCTCATTTAAATGAGCTCTCTGATAAACAAGGTAAGTCAGTAAAATGTTAAGTGGTAATCCTCATTGGTTGTAAAAAATGTCAAACTCTTGTAAGAAACACAAAAGATTTCATCATTCTCGATATTATTGCAGAACTCAAGAAACTACTTTTTTCATTAGATTGTCTCATAATATCTGCAATTCAGAAATAATTATCTCTTGTCTCTTATATCAATGGGACATTACCTCCACCAACAGTTAGCAACAGTTTTTCCTTTTTTTTTTTTTCTTTTTCATTTCAGATACAGCAGTAAAATTTCCACTCACCAAAGTGACCTTCCAGTATAGATGAAACCTGCTGGCCAGAAAGGTTAGCACTGTTTTAATTAAGAAGCTTACAATGAAGCATAACTGGTGCCTTAATTTCTAGGATCTCTGCCCAGTGTGCCAATGGCAACTGTAGTGGGAAAATAGAATTTTTTTAACTTACAAATGCAGTTTTGTGGGGTGGGGGAGGAGGGGGAGCTATCTGGGAAGGGACTGTTTTTTCCACTTAATAAACATGAAAATACATAGCAAATCAAAAAAGAGAAACTGATTATTTAAAGGGAGCTCATGAGTGTTCTGATAGCAGACTTTAAGTATTTTAACTGGACATAAGAGCCTGACATAGTATTCTTACAATAAATTAGAGAAGGCAGGAGATCTAGGTTTTATTTAGTGGTACACCATCTTAGAAGAGATTTTCAGGCACCTATCTTTTTTTTTTTTTTTGAAGTTTTGAACTCTACTTTTTAATGGTTGGCTTTGTCCATCACTGAATTTTTGTCTTGTCTTTTGTCTTTCCCTCCAGTTTCAGAAAATTACAGGTGATGCTGGGATTCCTTTGCAGGCACCTATCTTAACTGAGTTCTTTTATCTGAGCAATGGAAGCAGGACTAGGACACATACAAATGCTTGCTACATTCCAATGTTAAAATTTACATAATCAGAAATAAAGTAGTTTTTTTAATGCACAAAGGTGATCTTATCTGATAGTGGTTTTTGATCAGCTTCTAAGCCCAGAAAGAACTATTTTTCACTAGAAATAAGTACCATAATCTATGTTCAGCCCCACCCCTCTACATTCACTTCTCTCTCTCTCTTGCGCTCTCTCTCTCTCTCTCTCATAGAGCTATTTTAGCTGAAAGAAGCTCCATTTCTGGAATAGGACAAGATAATTATGTAATTGTGCAATATTGCATGACATGGCATCACACTATACTTCATTCCCCACCTCTAAAGCCCACCTGTGAGTCGGCATCCCAAAGCAATTGAACCATACATTAATGTATCTGCAACACAAATAATTGATTTCTAAAAATGTTAAAAAGTAAATTTGCTCTCTACTGATGTCATGATTTCATGAAAGTATTCTAAAATTCCTATAGTATAGAAAATTTGATACAGCTTTTAAATGACACTACAAATTTTCAGTTAGAAAGGTACAGTCACCTTCTCTTGACTATTTTAAGGTAAAATCTCTCAATGATTATGCCACTCAGTGCTTAGCATGATGTAGGTGGCTCAATAACTATTTAATGAATACATAAATTGTTAATGATTTGGGGAGAGAACTTACATTAAAAACCTCATGAATAAAAAGGCACATAATCTAAACAAGACTTGTAGTTTTAACACAACACTTTCTTCTTTAGCATACTACGTACTTGGAAGAGACAGGCAGGGTGAATTTTTTTATATATGAATTATTTGAATATAATTTGGTGACAAAATAGAATTTTTAATCTTGTTTAATTTTACCATTTTTACATAGGCATTTGAGGTATTTATTGCATAGAAAAAATTAACAATTATCATGATATATAAGTAGCTGTCCTAAAGGTTAAATAATGATTATATATAAATTTTGTTTTAAAATTAGTAATGATACTACTGTACATTCATAAAATACTGTGTAGTTTATACAGTGCTGTTATGTAATATCTAAAGTGATCACAGACACTTTGCAGTTAAATATGCACATTCCCATTTTAATGAGTAACAATATCATAGTAGTTAGGACTACAGGCTCCATGGCCAGGCTTACCTAGGTTTGCACCCCAATTCTGCCATTTGCTCTGTGGCCTTGAGCAAATGTCTCAACATTTGCAAGCCCCGAGTGATATAAACAACCTCACAGTGTTCATTTAGGGTTGCAAGAGTTAAGGCATGAAGTGCCTAGCCCAGTGTTCTTCACTGAGCAATCTTACAGTAATGATCTCATTAGTCACTGTTAGTAAGGGATTGGACTACTGGTTAACCGACTTTCTGGGCAACAACAGTGGTAGAACAGAGGCAGCAGAGGTAGAACAGTGGTGAACAAAGTTTAAATTTAAGGCAGTCTGACGTGACAGATTTTGCTCTCAGACTAATACTCTACCAGCTCATTTAAGTGGAAATCAAGTCAACTGTAAACATGCTACCTGCAGAAACACTTTTAAATTTTCACAAAATAAAATGTGTAATTTAAATATTTAAAACCCTTTTCATCTATTGTAACTTACAGTTTATACATATTGAGATTTCTCACTTTTATGCAATCATTATTTGTGCTAGAAAAGCTATTTGTCAGTGAAAACAAGACGCTAACTATTTCAGCTTAAAAAGCAATTTGGTTAAAATGGTACCTAATTGCTCTATTCACAAAGGAAGAATGACGTTTCAAATATGTGTATCAGCCTCTTACTCATGAACATTAATGCTTCTCTTAAACTCAAAAAAGTATTCTTTTAGTGAATGAAAAAGAGAGCTGAAGAGCACCATCATCAATGGACTTCTGTAAGGGAACATAGGAAGCTGGAGAAAAAAATAAAGTAGGAAAGAAATACACAACATAATGAACCTTAAAGTGAGCCAAATTAATATATTCACTCAACACATAGTGGAGTGACTGGTATAGAAGTAGCTCTTAGAGGGAATTGTGATTCTTATCCTAAAAAGGTTCACAATGCAGAGGCTATTAGATAAAAAGCATTATTGGGGATCAGGTTAAAATGAGATGAGGGTAAATTTACAGCAGCAAAGAGTGATTTACAGATCTTATTTGAAAGGTTATTGGAATTACTAACGATTGGGCAAGCAGGTAACAATCTCTCAATGGTGTTGTGACTGATACTCTGTATACACGCTTATTTATATTGGGTTGGCCAATACAATATTCCCGATCCTCTTATTAACACATCCTGACTTTTGTTCAGATAAGGACTAAAAATCCACCAATATCAAAGAACAGGTGGGTATGAGATTCAGAAAAACTGAACATGAGAAGTCTTCTGGGAAGCTTGTGGGACGATCTCAAAGAAAAGGCAAGAGCAGTGCGAGAAGATAGATTCTCTGCTCTGAACTCCCCTGTGGCTGAACCGACACTGGCAACGATTTAGCTTTATTTTTCATGAAAATATATGAACTCCAGTTTGTTTAAGCCACACTTAATCAGATATTTATGTTTAAAATTGTTCACAACTATTGCACACTCCATAACCATTATGGATTAGAAGTAACAGAGATTAAAGATTAATTGAAGAAGTGGATATGAAGGGAATATGGTGCCTCTCATGTTGGATATACATTTGAGGTTGTAATGGAATATTCGTGAAGTTGGAAATTATAAAATATATATCAAGAGGCAGATAAACAACGAAGGTATTAATGTAAAATTCAACTGCAGATTTGAAATACAAGATAAAACTGTGGAAGTGAATAGAGAGTCAAAAGAGAGTCAAGAGCCTTGGCAATGTTTACCATTAGGAGGCTGAATAGAGAAGTCAGCTAAAGAGCTAGAAAAATAGATTTGACCATGGAATATCACTGTCTAATTAGAAAGTGTAGTCATATTTGTAGAGACCAAATCATCAGGAGTCATTTGCAATGGATGCACTATTCAATCTTTAAGAAACCAATGGGAACAAACAGCGGTGTTAAGTATTGCTGCCAAAAGGATTTCTAGAGACCTTGAATGTTGGGTGGGGAGGGCCATGCTGTCCCTTATATCTGTTATATTATCCACTGTCCATTGTCCTTCACTTCTACTTCTATCTACAACCTCAGCTATAGTGGTTGCACTTGTTCTTCAGTTATTAAGTATGCAAAGCTTATCCTTAATCAATCCTTCTGCATTAAATAATTATACTTATTAGTACTTAGAGAGCATTAGTATAAGTCGATTTGTCTGTATACCCTATGGATATACACACGCACACACATGCACATATCTATTCCTATATGAAATAGGCTAGTCTTTTTTTTTTTCTTAACATTTTTATTGGAGTATAACTGCTTTACAATGGTGTGTTAGTTTCTGCTTTATAACGAAGTGAATCAGTCATACATATACATATATCCCCATATCTCTTCCCTCTTGCGTCTCCCTCCCTATCTCACCCTTCTAGCTGGTCACAAAGCACTGAGCTGATCTCTCTGTGCTATGCGACTGTCTTGTTCACCACTGTGTTCCTGGGAAGAATGATTTGAGTGAAACAATTCTGATTAAGGAATCTCATAACTTGGTAATTACCACCACCAGCCTCCTCAACTTGTCTGTCCTCTTTGGCCTGGAGTAGTTTACAACACTGACATGGGAGGGAGCATGGGATTGTGCAAAAAGGTCTGATTTTGAAGCAAAACAAATCACTTTCTAATCCTGGATATTCCACTTATTAGATTCTGGCTTCAGGGAAGCTACACAACTATTTTAATCCCTTGATAACCCTTCTATTAAAATAGAGATGGTACTAGCTTCCTCCTCTATTCTTCAGGATTATAATAGTCTTAGAGAAAATACATATATAAGAGCTGGTCTATTGTTGGAACACAAATTGGAGGTAAACTATGGTCATAACTGGTAAGTAGAAGTTGTGGTGGTCTTCAATGATGCTGATCTTAACTCAGATATTTTATGTTGCCTATATGATTTCTACCACTTGAGAACACTTCTTAAACCAGGACAACTTATTTCAGAGAATAGTTTTCGTTGTAGGGGCATCATTACAGCCTATAAAAATAACTGAAATATTTGTTTCCTTGACCAGTCTGAGAGAAGCTGACAAATTTCATGTCTAATCATCCATCATGTTTTATGCTAAACAAATTTCCTGTTAAAAAATCTAAACCAATACATTTAAATTTAGGAAATGTTTTTTCATAAAGACTTGTTAATGGATATCGCCACAGTAAAACAAGCAAAATTCGTCTTTTATTGGAAACATCTTCATCCAAATCAGCCACTTTACATATTTAATAAATAGCCTTATGTTTTACCACAAATGAACTACCAAGTGTTTCATAATTGCTAAAGTGCTTTGTTACATTTATATAAATCTATTTGAATATAATATATTCCTATGAACATATTTAAAGGACCATTTGCCCCCAAAATGCCTTATTGGCTGAAAAAAAGAAAAGACCTTTTGCATATTCTGAAGCAGCTAAACAACATGTTGTTAAACTTTTTCAGGATGTCTGATCCCAAGATAACACTAGTAGCTAAAGCACCATCACTACTGAAGTTGTTTGTAAGGTGCAAATCTATAGTAATAGCTGGTGAACTGGAAAAAAATTCTGCAACATCAAAATCTATCAATCCGTCAATCCATCAAAATCAATCCAAAGATCCATCAAGGGTGGATCTCGATTATCCTATGCATGAAATAATAAACACTATCATACTGAGATGAGAAAAATCTCACAATATTAATGATAATAATGAAGAAAAAATGTTAAAGTTTATTTTCTCTTAGTGGGACAATTAACGGGAAATAAGGATGCTTTAACTGCAGATTATTAGGTTACATGAGTAACTGTTGCATTAGAAAATCTAATCAGTAAGATGTAAATAAGCAAATTACCAGCTGTCAAAAACATTACCACTATCAAACTAAATGAGCTTCCCCTAGGCAAGCTAACATTGCTTTTGCCTGAAGGCCAGACCAAATATGAATCATGAGGAAGACAAGTCATATAAATAAAATAGCTTTTAAATTAATTCTTTCTGAATAGATGAACTTGAAAAATAAACTTTAAAACTCATTTCTAAAGTTGGTAACAACAAAGTAACTGTGATGATGGCTGACTACCGTAGGCCAGATTGAGTATTCCTCAATGACCTCTCACTTCTTGCTTTTAAATTAACATAAATATGATTATATAATATTGAATTGACTAGTACACATAGCTATCCCATAGGGCAGACTAAAATGTGATTTTCAACATGAAAAGTTGTAAGTAAAAGCAGTGTGGTGATTTGTATGTATTTGCTGAACTGGAAGTCAACTGTTTAATGCTACCTTGTCTAACTACTCAAAAAAATTGATTCAGTAATATCTTTAGAGGCCAGATATACAAGGTATATATACACACATATTTTCCCATCCTGACAACTTTATTTTGTCTGCTATTTACACAGATACACCCCTAAAAAAATTGAAAATAAAATATTAAAGGTATTTAATTTTGCTTTTATTTAATCTGATTATTTACAGTATTTTAGTCCATCCTTTATCTGTAGAAAGTAAAATGAATGGGTTGAGGAGTGAGGGGGACCTTCTGTAAAGATTTTGGAAAAAAAAAAGAAAGAAAGAAAAGTGTCCATATACAAGGGTGTCTTGAAATTACATTGGTTTCTGTATTAGTGTCAAAAAGTCAAGAGTTCCAACTGAAGGTTAAACAAATTTAAAGTTAGCCATCTGAGTCTCAGGGAAACTAGGGAAGTTGTGCCTGCCATTGTGGGGCTAGTTAACAAGATCAATGTGAAGGACAAACGATCATCCTAGGGAATGCTATGGGTATTTTGGAAATGGAGTTTAAATTTGATCTCTTAAGGGACTTCCTTCAGTATGGTTACAGGGGCTGACCTTGCGGAAAAGAGTTTAATGCGTTACTTTTAACTTTGTTTTTTTTTTTCCACAATGTCCTATCAGCTTGTTTGGGGACTCTACTTGACTAACCTCATCCTTAGTTGTTAACCTCACCTAGCTGCCCGCTAAGACTCACTGAAGTAGTGAATACAAATATTCTAAAAGAATGTATTTTTTAATGGAGACCCTTACCAGGTGTCACTTAAAGAAATGGATGAGATGTGTAGTGCCCTAATAGGTAATATACAGTTGAATAATGAAGCTACACAAAGTGATTAAATGTGCATTCTGGGGCTTTAGGAGGCTGGAGGCAAAGGTATTAGTAAGTAACACCTAGACACTGACTCTGCCTCCCCAGATCCTCACATTTTTTCCCCAGTTTGAGAAGTGTCTTTACTGATGCTGATTTTGGCTGGAGAATAAGCAAGAATCAGATCTCTATTTCTTTTTAAAGGCTTACATGGTATAAATTTCCCCAGAAGAGGGATGAAACCCAAAGTGAATTTACACTGAGGTTAAGAACTGCACTTTTCAGATTCTATATCATTCTACCCTGGCGTTAAGAACTTAGGTGAAATGATTACTGATTTCTGCTGCATGTAAATATGTAGTGCTGTTATATCTGTTGTGTCTTCCTTCTGTCACTTTTTAAAAAGTGTTTAACTCCAGTTAAATCCCAAATGTAGTTTAATTTTATTGTATGAGTGATGTGGGTGGAGGTAGGTAGGGGCTGGTGGTAGGGGTCTGCTCACACATATGTGCGAGTGTTTCCTCCTAGCCAATTTATAGCCTAACCTGAACCAGCATATCTATTGTGTTGGGAGGCTTTTGAAACCTGTCTGAATATTCCTTAGAGATATAGCTATATAGAGATTATAATGTTTCATATCCAGAATCAGAGAAGTTGAAGAAAAAATATATATAACCCATACTATATATATTATCCACAGGCTATTTATTCTCTCTGCTATGTTTTCTTTTTAGGCATAAAAAATACTGGTATTAGTAACCATATGCATTTTTAAGCTTTTTACATCCATTATTAAATATAACATTACCAACAATTCTCTAAAATAGATTTATATTATTATTCTCATTTTACCGATGACTTTGAGAAGTAACTACATTGGCCAAGACTGTAAAGCTAGAAAGCAGTAGAGCAGGGATTTAAATTTAAATAACACCACAAGTTTCACTCATCAATTCCAAAAATAAAGGAAGTGTATGTGCATGCATGTATATGTATGTGTGTGAGTACATACTTTTCTTGACTTATGACTTACATACATTTGAAATTTGTAGGCTAAGATGTGAAATATCTGTGACTGGAGTCTCAAATCCTTTCAGCACTTATTGGAGTAAATATCACCCTACCTGTATATTTGCTCAAAAGCAATTATGATGAAGCCATAATAACCCTACATTCATCACATAAACTTCATGAATACAAAAATTTAACTGAAATAACAACCCACAAATGTCATCATATTGTCTATTTTTTCTTCCCTTCTTTTCCTTGTTAAATTATGGATAACTTTATTTTGAAAATGTATTCTGGTTCATTAAACATTTTTTAAATACTACTCAAATATATGTTCATGATAACACTTAAGATAATCTCAACATATATAAACATATTATTTATCCTCCGTCTACTCCCAAATGTACTGTCAATACTTTCTCCATCATTCACGACTTAAATTTCTTTTTAACTAAACTACACAATATCAAATTAGAATTTGGCCTAGTACAGTATTTTCTAAATGCCATATACTTGAGAACTAATCATAATTTTTGTTGTACCACATACCTATCATGCATACTATAATTTACCTGCTGTTTTAATTGGCTGCTTTATTACAGGAATGGAGCTTTATATTGCTGCTGTAATGAAAATCAATGTAACTTTTCATTGTTTTGACTTAATCATAAAAATAAACACAGTCAAAACAAAAGCATATTATTAAATTTTAGTCAGATATCTTTGCCATTGAGTATGAGACCTATTCTTTTTGTTAAAAACAAAATTATTGGAAATACGTGGGTTGCTAAAAATATGCTAATATAAAAATAAGTATTTCCTCTTAAGAATCAGAAGCAGGGAATAAGGTAATAACTTGCCCAATATGTGGTTTAAATTTACTGAGATGATTTTGTGTGTCTCAAGTGGAAGTGATATTAATGAATATTTAAAATCTTGTCTGATAAATCAAGGTTGATCACAAAATACAAACTGTTTTAAACTAGCATTCAACACATCCAGAAAAAACCTTGAATTAAGACAAAGTGACGAAATTGGGCTGTGGGAACCACATGATGTGAATTTGAATCCTTACTCTGGTACTTATTAGCTATGATGTCTTATATAAAACTGAATTAACCTATCTGAGCCTGTTTCCTTATTTGTTAGCAGCCACTGATAGTTCTAAAATCTATTAATTTGTAGTTGCAAAATGTACTTATCTAATTATATCATTTCTATTTCATCTGGTGGGATACTTTTTAACAAGACATATCCCCAGTTTGCTACTTTGTTATCCAATGGTAGAGTCCATTTAAGAAAGGCACGATAAATGTTTGATTCTTTTATTTCATATACTAGGTTTTCAAGATAATAATTTAATTGCTGTACATTCTCTGAAGGAAAGCAATTAATTTGTAAAATATTATTTATACTCATAGATTTACATGTGTTTGGTAAATTTCCATTCATTGCAATGACTAATTTATTAATTGCAAATTAACTCAACAGTGGCCTCTTCAAGTTATTTTCTGAATTCTTTTGACATAAACCTAGAGTTTTTTATAGCCCGCTATCTGGTTTGAAAAGATATCTCAGACTCATCTTGTCCTAGACCTGCCATTTCTCCAAGAAACCTTGGTTTTCTTTAGTGGGACATGATATTTCAGTAACATAATCTGGGTGCTACATAGATACTAATTGCTACTGCCTCAGTGATTGCTTCTTGGTCTTTACAGCAGAAGAGCTAGGATGGACACAATATATATATATATATATATATACACACACACACACACACACACACACATACACACACATATATATATACACATACACAAGCATATATCAATGTAGTTTTCAAGAAAAAAAATTCTTAATACTAATACTTTCAACGCAAATTCAAGACTACAGAATTTTTACTAAGTCTCTTCCATATTGCACCCTTTGCCTCTTTTCCACATCAAAAATCCTGACGCCTGAAGATATAGAGGATAATAGAATAAAAATATCCCATCATAATTGCTCATTTTTTAAATCTGCTTTACACAGAGGACAGTCTCAGAGTAACAACAGTAACATTATCACCACAAATATGAGTAATAAAAATAATTTTTAAAATTTGAATATGCTCTCTGATAATCCCTTATTTTTATATATACATATGATTATGTATGTATATGTAAAATACACATACCTACATCCATATCCCCTACATCCATATCATCTGTATTGCCCATATCACCCAAACCTATATTTACAGTCAATATACAGACACTACATACCGTGCTCTGTCTCTTTGCAGAGTCTTAACCACTGGACCACCAGGGAAGTCCTTTTTTTTTTTTTATTTTTAAAACTTTTTTTAGGATATACTTTATCCCTTTTAACCATCACTTAGCTTTAGTTCTGACTGAGTACATGTGGAATATTCAACACCAGTCTTTTATTTATCTCTAGTTAACTGGGTGTCTGAAGCATATTCTATGGAAGATTGTCAGGGAAGATTCAGGGAAACAATGGAGTTCTTCAATGTTAACAATACTCTTTATGTCCTTTTAATCCAAAGTTAGTTTTTCTAAATGTAACATCTTTGGTTCATGTGTCTCTCATTTTCCTTCCCTGTGTACCATAAGTATGTTACCACATTTTTTTCTAGAGTTAGGTTCTGTTGTTTGATAACCAATTTTGTTCCCTAATCAGTCTTTTTCTTCCTTTTCTTTTTCTTTTTTGGTATAGGTGTCCAAATGACACCTCTGTATTTCTTTCTTTAGAGTCCAGTATTTTACTAGAGTATTCCTTGCTTTGGGTAATTCCACATTGATGTCCTTAGGTACATGACCTCTTTCAACATACAGCTTTAAATACCAGCAGGAAAGTTTTCTTGAGTATAGTTCTGGGTATGTGTTTCCTTTCCTTTGGTTTTACTGAGATGCCTGATGCTTCTGACTTGTATGTAAGAAACTTCTTCAGGATTTATGTTTGTCTCAAATCTTTTTTATAATATTTTCTTAAATGGGTCTTCCATTAACTTTTTCTTAATGCTTTTCTTGCTGGTTTTCTTGTTCTAGTGTTCTTTCTAGTTTAATCTTCATTTCTGAAATGATTATTTCTTTTATTCCTAATAATTTTCTAAACTCTGTCACTTCATTTCTGAGATTCTCTAATGTTGATTAATGTTGTCCTTTGTAATTTTCCTAATTTCTTGTACATTATTTTGAAATGTTATGTCACAGTTTTTAATCATTTTTGTGGGCATGTTTTTCTGGGATGATTTTATTTTCTGTCAAAAGAATTTTTTTTAGAGGATTCAATTAGCTAATCCAGGGACACTGCCAGGCGCAAAGTACTTTCTCAGAATTAACAGATTTTTAGTTCCTCCAGTAGTTAACTACTGATTACAAAATGATGCAAAAGTATATGTACAATTATTCTACTACTTAGTAGTTCTAAGATGCGAATACTTTTTACAAGATCTTTAGCTAATTGACCTGCTAATGAAAGTCTTCAGATAATAAATTAGGCATTTTTTTTAAAGTTTTTCTTGTAGTTTCCCTACCTCCCAATCAATACTCAAAGTAGTGCTTACACTATCATGACTAAAAATGTTGAGCTCTTAAAAAGGTGATAACCTCAAAATGGATTTGATACTGCTCACTTCCATGTATTGTAACTGTTGTCAAATGCAATATGATATTGTAACTGATATTTTTCTATAAAATATGTTTACATAAAGTTATGAGAAAATATAATCTTGCATATTTATTATGCCTACTATTTTTAATATATCTAAAACAAGCCAATAAAAATCATTGGAGTATTCTACTACTGATGCATTGTTATGCTTAAAAGGATGAGGTGTAGTGGGAAATCAGTTTAAAAAATATTTTACATTCATCTATGACATTGCTCCTTATGATTAGAAGGCCTACAAAATATTATGTAGAATACTGTATTTAAAATTATGGAAGATCAATTCAAATTGGAGTTGACATTTTCTACACTACATATGTCTATCAGCAGGTAACATTTATTTACATAAGACTATAGTGATGTTCTTTTTCAGAATATCTACACCTAACCTAAAAAAAAATCACAATCCTTTGATTTCTACTAATTTATTAATATTTGAACTATGCTAAATATAAGAAATAAATAAAACAAGCCCATGTTTATCCAGTGGATATTAAGCATATACAATAAATTCTACATTAAATGTACAAAACTACAAATCTGTGGTGATCATCTTGATCTGCTCTTAAAATTTCATAGAGAACAGACTTGTGATTGCCAAGGGGAAGGGGGTTGGGGGAGGGATGGAGTGGGAGGTTGGGGTCAGCAGATGTAAGCTTTTATATATGGAATGGATAAACAACAAGGTCCTACTGTATAGCACAGAGAACTATATTCAGTATATGATAAACCATAATGGAAAAGAATATTAAAAAAATATATATATATATATATAAAACTGAATCAACTTGCTGTACTTCCCAAATTAACATGACACTGTAAATCAACTGTATTTCAATAAAAATAAATTTTTAAAATAGGTTGAATATTAAAAAAAAAAAATTCATTTCCTCTGGTTTCATGTGGCCAAGTGATGTTCTTAAAGAAAATCTCTAAAATATGATTTGTAAACTATGTGTCTGAAACGTGATTTTTAACATATGAAAGGCTATGTGGTGATATGTTAGCTATTTTTTGACAAATACATTAGCCATCACAATTATGTGGTGTTTTTCCATATGCATGATAACATTAAACAAACCCACTACATTAAATGAGGTGCTAAGATTTAGTAATTAAGTATTAGTTCACTTAATAATTAAGTATGTTACAATTACAATTTTTTGTTAGCCCAAAAAGTAAACCTGACACACCACAGACTTAGAAATTAATTTTAATAATAGAAACCTACATTATAATTATTATCATTATCACTTTGTACAGACTCACTGTTTTGAAAAACTAATCTGTTATGTACTTGTTACCATTTCAATTACATTTGCAACAATTATGTGTGTTTAAAAGAAATAATAATTAGTAGAAATCATATTCATTCACTTAACAAGTATCTGTGTACCTATGATAAGGTAAACCCTGTTCCTTTTGCATAGTTATCAATAAAACTGTGGCATTTGGTTAATAGTCCCACACGGCACAAAGTGGAAACCTCCAACATGTTTCCTTAAGCTTCATAACGCTCAACATTATAATGTACAAGGAAATTCAGTTTTACAGTTGCATTTTAATAACTCATATACACCTCTTCTCTTAAAAGCTTTGGAAATATTTGTGGCTTTAGTGAATTCACAGTAAAAAATAAAGTCTAAAAAAGGCTTCATTACTACTGATAGGGAGCACCTTTTATATGTAAATTTGACAGACTGTTTTTCATTTGCAAATGTCTTCATGACCTCATGCCATTTTTGTGAATATCTGCCTTTTTAAAAAATTTTTAGTATACATTCCATATTGAAAATGATATTACAGATCACTATTTATCAATAGTGATAGAAAATGTGCCTGATATTTGTTAAATGGGAAGGGGGCTTATAAAAAAATATGCCTGTTTTTGATAAACAAATGTAACATCTTCTATACGTAACAATTTCTTAATCTTATTAATCTCCTAGGAAGCAGAGTCCACTTCCATCAGTGGAAGCCAAAGGAGACAAAGCTTCCTCTTCCTGTGTCCTGGCAGCTAGAACATGAACATGTTAAAGTTCTCCCTCATCATCTCCAAAGGTATGTAGGGGTTAGACAGAGTTTTGCCCCAAGTTTGCCTCATTATTAACCCAGTGAAACCCCCAAACCATCCCGTGTCTATTCTATCAGTTCCCAAGTATGCATTTGGAAAAGATAACTGAGCAACCAGAAGAATCCTTTCACTATTACTTCTGGAAGTAAGTGCTGTATTGGCAGGAATACCAACTAAAAGCCTCCAGGGCCATTTCTCCCTATCCGAACAATTAATGGAAATCAGTATTATTCCTCTGAGGACAGCCCTCAATTAGTGCACCATCCAAGACTTTAAAAACATAAGATGGTGATTCCTACTGCATCCTCATTTTCTAGTTTGGCCAGTAGAGAAGTGGTTAGGTCCTGAAGAAGAGTATCGAATTAGAAAATGTTTCATTGATTAGGAATTCCAGTTTCAGTTCTGAATGTGGTTCCCTTCCTTGAGCCAAGACTGTAGCCTCTGGATCACAGTATATAAGTATTAATCTAATAAATACTTTTTCTCCAGCTTAGGAAAGATCAAGATATATTTTAATCTGGTAGTATGAGTCCAATTTTACCACTTTCCTTTATTATTATATTAGCCTCTCAATGCTGTCTCACAATATAATAGCCAGGGTCCTTAGTAGAAGAACCATTCCATAGGACGTAAGCCGTTCTATTAGTTGATGACATATCACTAGGACCAAGGTAGCAAGGAGAAGGTATCCTGGATATCTCAGTACAATACACATATGTTAGTACAAAACGCTGGTACATGAACTTTCAGTGAAGTTTCTGGGGATCCAATAACCTTGGCCTTGGTAGGGTAATACATTTTGAAGTAAAGGACACTTGTGCCCCCTTCCATTAGCTAAGAGGCACAACACTTGGGCTTCTTTATATTTTGAATGCAATAACCAGCATATTTTGCTATACTGCTCTGAGCCACTCATCAGTTACCTGAAAGGATGCCACTTTCAATAAGACTCAGAAAAAAAGACGGCTTTCTAATTTGTCAAGGTGGTGGTGCGAGAATCTCTGCCACTGAGCATATTCAAAGGTATACACAATGTCTTTGGCACATTGGGAAAGAGTAGTATGCAGACAGGAACAAGCCCTCAGATGAGAATCTCACGGGAGACCACTGGGGTTTTGGACAAATCCATGCCTTCTTCAGCATGTAAATTGTCTCCTTTGACAAATAGCTCCTGGCCTGCACTAAAATTTAATAAAGTCTGAATAGGTAACAATAGGACACAGGTGGCCCTGTAACCTTACAGAACTAGGTATCGCCTGATCTATTTGCTCCAAAGTTCGGAATGTGTGATATAGGACTCCATCATGTGGCAGAAATAAAATCATCTGAAGTAATTGTTCAAGCAAACTGCGCACACTTTCAGTGCCAGCCTCCTACCATGCTGTAAGCTCTTCCATACTAACTCTGATCTCGTGTACAATAGAATAGTCAATGACCAGTTAGTGAGGAGGAAAATAATGGAGTCAGTTTTGTAATAAGTGCTGAATGATATTCTAGGACTAGCTAGAAATTACTGCTGCAGAATTGTACTCCCATTGCAGTTATCCTTGAAAGACTATGAAGGAAGCTAATCCTTCTAGTATAAGGACATTTTAGCAGTCTATTTTATGGTCCACATCTTTCTGGAAAGGATGACGGTCTTATGTAAAAATCTACACTAATTCATGGATAGTTTGGACAATTATTTGGGGAAATGGGAAAAACAAGCCTCAAGGATTAGTAACAAGACAGTTTAGGGAAGAAGGGTGTGGAAAGACTTCCTAGAGTAGCCCCAGAATATGAAGATATATATGTTCCATCTGAATGCTTGTTTTTTTTAAGGATCATTTTAATGCTTACAGAATGGGGTGGCGGGAAAGCTCTTAACTGGGTAGAGAAGATGATCTTCTCAGTGTATGTCAGTCACCTTCATTCTTTCCTCTCTGCTGGGCCTGCTGAATGGGCTCATTCACCATGTGAACATGGAAGCAGGCGTACAGGCCATGCAAGTCCTCAACAACTTGACCTCTCTCTCACCAGGGCTCACCTCACTACTGCCCGTGATGAATGCCAAATTTGCCAACAAGAGGTACCAACATTAAGAGCATATTCCAGATGAATAAATTAGTTACCCAATAGCAGTGATCTGGGACTCTTCTCGCTACTTGATAGAAAAGGGAATATATATATATATATATATATATATATATATATATATATAGTTTGTGGGTTGATTTAACCTATCAAAGGAAAGTTAACACTGGTCCTCTTCAAGTGTAGAGAGTCATATGGATAAAACCCAGGTGATTCTATGGGATGTTCTTTCACACAGTATAGACTTCCTGGGTTAACAGCCTGGTACTGGTACTTACTAACTGTGCAAATTTGTCAAGTCCTGTAAACTTTATACAAACTTAATTTCCTCAACTGTAAGATAAGGGGAAAATCTTATCTATGTCTCAGGGTTGTTATCAGAAATAAAAGACAATATATGTAAGACACTTAGAACAGTAACTGATACATAATAAGCACCACATAAGTAATGGCTAAATAAAATAGAAAACTATCATACTTAAAGGTAGAAAATTAATGGAAACTATAATAAATGATCGTGAAACTTCTTTCAGGATTAAATAGTTGGGCCACACCAGTTACTAAAAAGCCTTAATGTGTGTTGTTAGCTGAAGATAAAACATAAATGGCAAGTGGTGGAAAAAACTGCTAAGCACCAAATGTATCCCCATAATCAGTTACAGAAATGAGGTCTGTAGTAGCTTCATCCATATTCATTTCCCTATCTCTGTTATGTGTATAATACTAAATACTAACTTATTTTCTTTTACGTTCCACCATGTCTATCTTATTTTTGTGTATGAAGTGTGCAGGTGGGAGTTAACTTTCCGATATAGTTGCAGATATAGGTGTATGTCTTTGGTGCAGGCAATCTGACTTGTTTTTAATTTTGATGGAGAATAGATCCAGTTTCATAGGAAAATTAATCAAGGCAAATCTGAAAATGTCAAAGATCTTGCCATGTCAGTGACACAAGGAGAGGGACTACGACCCCAGGGCAGCATCCCAACCACCACAGTGTGGTTTTGGCTGTGTTGTTCCCTGTCACCACTGTCCTTCTTTCAGAAGTCTGGATTTCCAATTTTTTCAGTATCCTTCCTTCTGTTGCTGGCAATCAAGAAATCTAAATACACACATAAACCAACACAAGGAGAATATTTGTGTGTATTTCTAGAAAAATGTGAAAAGCTATACATTCAAATACTAGTAGTGGTTAACTCAAGGTGATAGAATTGTGTGGTTGGTCTTCATTCATTTTTGTTTTTAATTTTCTGTATTTTCAAACTATTCTAGTGTACTACTCATATTTAGGAAAATTTTGTTTTTTTCCTAGTTGCCAGAACTTCTTCTTTTTGTCTACAAGTTTAACTTTTTCAGAGGAAACAAAACAACTAAGTAGTAGGTATGTAAATATAATTCACCTGATAATTGCATGCCTGAGTTTATTTCTGCATTAAAAGTTAGGTCACATCATTGAAGTGGGGAGCCAAAAAACAAAATAAAATTATGAGATTGTAAAAGTATTAGGGAAAATACTGTGAATTAGAAAGGGATAAGGAAAAATACAGTGGAAGATAAAATATTTTTATTTACATTTATTCCAATTTGGGTTTGTGAGAAATATAAGGACATAAATTTAAATTTGGCAGGTCCTGGGAACTGCACTGTCCTTTGAGTGATGGTGAATGGAAGACCACAGAGCTGGATCTAAACGCCATGCTCTGGCAGGAAGTGTTTGTGAGAGGAGTTGAAACTACAACAAATTTAGAAAAGGTATCTCAGTATACCAGAGAGTATTTTGGTCTGTTTGTTTTCCTTGTTAAATTTGAGCTAAATATATTTTCAAAGGTTACCTAACATTTACTAGCAAAAACAACCAAATTATTTTGCTTTTCTAGAATCATACTGGGAGAGAGGTAGGTAGGAGGGTTGATAGTGGAGTAACAGAAATGATTAAGATGCATAATGTGTGTACATATGCTTTGGATGTTCTGAGAAATGCTGAAGCACAATAGACTTATGAATCACTGAGTCCTGGGTATAATTATTAGTTATTTCTCTTACTAGCTAAGTAACTTGTGCTAGTGACTATTTTATCTCTGTACCCTCAGCTCCTGTTGTTAAGATGAAAAAAATTAATTACATAAACTCTGAGTTAAGCAGTAAATGAGATAATCCATGAAGAGTTTGAATCTCAGTTCCTGGCACAAAGCAGGTGCTTAAATTAATTTTAGCTAGTATTTTTATATAATGCTGATACTATTAGAATATATGTTAGATTATGGACTCAGCGATAGAATGGCCCTTAGGAAGTGTTTCTTTTAAGCCTCCAACCTTAACTCTAAATAAAGAAGCTGACACTTGGAAATAGTAATTATTTACTTACAGTCACATAGAAGTTTAGTGGCAAAAAGTAAGAATAGAATGTAATTTTCATGAGACTTAACTGAGTCTTTTCTCAATCTGGTATATCTCACATCTTCTCAGATCTACACGTAAATACACACTCAATGCACATTGGCCAAAAGGATAAACATGTACCTTAGGTTACCTGCTAACATAAATATTTAGAATATATTTGTGAAATCTGAAGAAAGATATATTGCATTTTTATTTTAACACTTGTTAGCGACTTAAATATATTGGGAAACACATGTAAGTACTCATGTTAAAAACACTGCATTTTTTTATATTTGCTCAGACAAGGAATTGAGATGAATATTTAATATGTTTATGAAAGACTATAAATGTTTAATATTAGAAAATTTTATTTTTCCCTCTAAAATAGCTAAGTGTAGATATTTTTAGATGAATATATACATATTTGTATACTCATGTATATTTTAAATCACAAATGAAAATAAAGCAGAATATTGAGATAAGTTATGTTTAAAAGAATTTTGAGTTAGAAGGCTTTTTACATAATCTGTATTTCTTTTGAACCAACACACCTATAGCTGTCTGCTTGGAGTAATTTTAAATGGCAATAACTCAAAACATAAAAATTCAAAGTCTAAAATCAACTGAAATGGAGCACTTTTTCTTTGTATGGAAACAAAGAAGCAAAAATCGAATAGGGTGCCCTATAGAAACATCGAAGGATTATTCACTTCATTTCAGCCTTCATAAGTGAAAAAGGGAATTAAATCCATGTTAAGATTGACAGCTATTAGCTAAAACTGTTAACTCAAGTGAGTTTGAAGGGAGGGAGGGAAGGAGGGAGGAAGGGAACAGGCAGGGTGGAGGAAGGAAGGACGAAAAAGATTTAGGAGCAAAAAAGAAACCAGACATCAATATCAATTCTAAAAGTAGTATGGTTGTTATTACCTCATACTCCACTGCAAAGTAAACTGTCTTTTAAGAAACATACCAACTAAAAGCTAACCAACTATTCAAAAAAGCCTTTTTTTTTTTTTTTCCTTCAGATTATTGCCTTATCAGCTGTATCTAGGGCAGTGTTCTTCAGTGGAGTGCTTCACACACCAGAAGGTGGGTAGGACAAGCTACACGATGTCAAGTAAAATTGACTTTCTACTTAGGTATTTTATTTGTTCCTTATTCTATTTTGTGCATGTTTCATACTGAAAAAAATATATTAGAACAGCAGTATTTGTAAAGTCCTATAAATAAGTAAAATCGTGTATCAGGGATATGCACTTGAAACTGTTTAAATGACAGTGCATGTGATCAGTTATTCAGGGATCACTAGTCTAAACTGTCAAGCAGGGGTTAGCAAACTTCAGCTAGTGGGCCAAATTTTGTCTAACATTTTTTGTATTAAATAAAGCTTTATTGGAACACAGCTATATTTGAACATTGTCTATGAATGCTTTTGCACTATAACGAAAGAGTTAAGTGGTTAAGACAGAAACCTTAAGGCTTGCAAAGCCTACATTTATTTTTTTCTCTGGTCATTTACAGAAAATTTTACTGTTCTCTTGAGAAAATTAAAATGCAAGAATTCAGGTCAAAGATGCTTGTGGGCAAGGAGAGAATCTTAGTATCTGTTAGGGACATGGTTTCCAGAGTTTATAAATAGTTGTTACACCTTGGAATTTTCTCGGCTAACAGAAAAAGGTGCCGGTGTATCTTTTTTTTTTTTTTTTTTTTTTTACCTTAACTGCAAAGTACACTCTATATCTCTTTCCCCAAATTAAGCCTTCCTTCTAAAGGAAGGAGGCAGATGACCTTGGCAAAGTTACACTCTCTAAACCTTGGTTTACTTATATAAAAAATTAAGGACTGTGATATCTTATGGGATATTTTAAGTGTCATGCCTGCACGTGCTCCATGTTTGGCAAATGAATCCTCCTCAGTAAAATGATAATTGCTTCTCTTCCCACATATTTTGGTACAAAATATCTCACATAGGTTTGATTCTATAAAGCAACACTAATACATGAGTATTTATTGATGTTTGACTATACAGTCACACACAAACATGTACATATTTGTGTCCTTTTTATATCTAAAAAATCAATAAAATATAAACAAAAAGATATAAATTACTAATTAAATAACATTAAAATGACAGTAGAAATATATATCAAGTTATAGACAAACTGGCTGATGTTTCATGGATGTTAACTTATTCATGAAACTTAGCCAGGATTTTGGCCAGTGGTCTCAGTATTCGACCAGGACAGCTAGGCTCAGATTGTGGGCTTAAGATCCAAATGGGAAAGAGCTCTACTATATTTCATAGTTTTAATTTGGATATCTTCAAATTGGAATGTCATAGTGCCAAAAGTTTCATTTAAACCATGTTCCTTTGATCCTTTGAAGATTTTCAATTTTGTCCATCGGAATACATGTTCTTAATGGGAGGATTAATGGATTTCTCTTTGGAGTCCTAATATTTAGCTGAGTGCCTAGAAAATGTTAGGTTCTTAATATTTATAGGATAAATGAAAAACAAAAGGAATTGATATTATGTGGTAATTGGAAGGAATAGTTGAGAATGAACAAAATGATTACCTCATAACTATAAACAATTACTAGAATTAACTTATGTTGCATTAATTCCTTCATCTAATATTTATCTTTTAATTTTAAACGTCATATGTGTATATAAATAAATCTAAAATTTACTTAAAATACAAGTTCCTGGTGGAAAAATCCAGTATTTTTACAACACTCGAGAGCTAGCCTTGAGTTGAGCACCTGCCATGTTCAAGGCTAAAAAAATAAAGTCTCAAAAATTGAAGCATTTTAATTTATAAATTAAAAAAATATAAAACAAGCCAACCAGGCTCATTAGCATAGAAAATCTCTAATGCAGGTATTATGCTATAGCTGGGATATACATATTATTAACTTTAAGTATCATTTTTAATAAATTATTAAAATACTACCTTTTCCCATCTATAGCTGTAAATGGTGATCATGACTATTCTGTTTATCACATTCCAGTGTTTTCAAAGAGAAAAGAAAACTGTATTACTAAGTCAAAAACTCTTATCTGCCATTTTCAACCATTTTGTTCATAAGAAAATTCAGTGGTAGATCCATATCCAAGATGTGGAGGCAAGGACCAGTGGGAATGAGATAGAGTTTCTGTCCTGCAGAGTGTGTCCCTCCTGGCAAATTATAGGATCTCATCATGAGTGTGTGCAAGGTGAAGAGAGTAAATTTAAGTGAAATTTGAGCTCTTTTCATTACCCACCGACTTCTAATATGGTTCAGTGTTCCAAATAGTAGGGTCTTTCAGTCAGTGGTAATATTCAAAGTCATGTCCTATTTTCTATGACATGTTGCACTGAATCACGCCCAAGTAATGAACTTGAGGTAAAAAGACAGAATCTGTGAATGTTTGGTAGAGAGTCCTCAGCAAGAGGACATGAATTATTTTAAAAGATCTAGAATCCTAAGCAAAGAAAAGGCGAGTCATAAAGCCAATCTTATAAACTGGGCTGGCTATGCAAACTTCGCAATGTTTACAGAAGGCTGCAGTTAAATAAGTAAGCAGGCTGCCAACTACAGAACTACTTTCAGTTCTACTTCTGTAGGAGTAGGGTGTATCACATGTTTAGGTCAGAGCAGGGGAGAGTGAGGCAGAAGCCACAGTTTGATGATCTCTAGCACCAGCAACTGGGAGAAAAAAAGGCTACCAAGAAATTAATCTACTTGTGTCTTGAGGAAGACTAATTCCTAGAGTTATAAAAATTATGTAACTAGGCACAGAAATTAACTTTCTATTTTTAATATTTGCTATTTGGAAATTATCTTAAAGAGATGATAACACACCTCCCCACCAGGCAAGATATTTAGTTTCTCAATTTAACACTTTGTTCTCACCCAAATAATCACCAGATTGCTGATCTTTACACCTGTATGTAAAGCACTGCAGAGAGGGGTATTTTACAGCCTGTATATCCAGAAGCATTCACAATAAAAACTATTCAATATCTTTTCCAACGTTTTAAGTTTTCATAAAGTTGATCCAAAGGTTAAGGTAAAAACAAATCAGACTCTAGGTGAGTGTTTGAACAACTTTAGCAAGATGATGTTATAGAAAATACACAGCTATTTTCTCTTGAAACTTCATCTTTATAGAAATTAAGCCCCAAAAACTATACTAAATATTTTTTGCTGCCATTTCAATGGAGTTTTTATAAAATAAATTCCTTTTAGGTAATTTGACTCATGAGAGCAAAATTGTTTGAACACATAGGACACATGGGTCTCAAAAGATGGTGTGCAGAAGAGCTACTAAGGAAGTTCACAGATTTCTAGGCTCCATGTCAAGGGGTTCTGATTTTGCAGTTTGAAGATAAAGCTTGGAAATTTATTTTTAACCAAACCACCTAGATCATTACTCTGCCAAACACCAAATAAACCAGAGATGAAAGAAAAATGAAACTGAAGGGTCTTAGTACTGACACTGTTTGGACACTAGAAGTGGAAATATTGAGAATTGGAGGGAAGAGGATTTGCTTTTGATTGACTAAAAACTGCCAAAATCATCTTTGAAGGAAGCCATGTTTTTTACCCACAGGAGAATTAAAGAGAGTGAAGGGTTATGATAAAGCTTTTATCTTGGGCAAAACTGATGCAGTGACAGTGTTGTGATGTGTGAAACCAACAGAGAAGATGCCATGCCATAAAATATAAAATTGCCCAAGTAAGCCAGGGAAAAAAATAACATTCAGACATACAAGTATTCAGGTTAGTTTTCTAAAGAGTTTTGACTTTAAAAATATTATTAAATTGCCCCCCTCAAAAAATTACCTTTAACTTAGTTCTTAAGTGTAAAGAATAAAAACTATTAATAAAAACTAATAAAAACTATTTTTCTCTGTCCCCATGCATGACTAAAAGTGAATAACTGAAACAACCAAACCACATTTGACTCTTTACCCCAAAAGTGATTACTTTGTCATTTTCACTGCGATGGGACACATATGCCATCCACAACAAATTACTAATGTGCCTATGATATTCTGCAAATAAATACAATGTATTTTTACTTGTGAGTACCATCTGCGGGATTTCAAGCATTGAAAATATTTTGATGCTTCAGGGAATTTTATATAATTGATGCTGTATTTTTCTGAGAATGCTTCAAATGACTGATTATGAAAGATTTGCCCAGTTTCACTTACATTAACTCTTGAAAATAATATCCCCACATTCTCTGACTTCAATTTCAGCAGTCAACCCACTTCTTCACCAGTACCCCATTTAACCTCCTCCAAATCCCTGCCGCTTTATATGAAAAAAGAACAAACCCCACAGGTGATCTAGATACTGTAATAGTATTTCCTCCAGAAGTATTTGGCTATTTTTCAGTAACCATTAAAACAAAGACAGATAGCAGGCTCCCTTCACTTAGTAGCTGGGTACTGTGTCATCACCACTATCCCCTTCTTTCTGTTGTCACGAGAGCTCTCCAGGCAAGGCCAAATCCTCTTGCCAGACAGCTACTCTTGAATAGGAGGCCTCCTAATCATCCCAGACTTACCAGAACCATCTGGTCCTTGGGAAGTTACCTTGGAGCATTAAAATGGGAGCTTGTAGGGCTGGTCTGTGGAGCTGAGATCTCAGGCTGGGAAATGAAACTGCTTTGCCTTTTCACTGAACCAGCCGAGATACCTGCCTATAGGTGATGTACATCACACTTTTTAAAAGAGGCAGCGACACATGATGAAGCTACATCCTGCTAGAGCAGCCCCCAGTAAGAAGTGCCAGAAAACGAAAATCACACTAAGGTAGCAGCAGCCCACGTGATTCACAATCAGCATTGAGGAGAGGATTTTTCTCATATGGAAGGACTTGTGAACAAGTCAGATGAGCTGGGATTCAAACTGAGAGCAGTGGAAGGGGGAAAAAAAACAAACAAACAAAAAAACAAAACCCACTTTAAAAGGGCCTCTAATAAACTATACCCCACTTAGGAGTCTTCTGTTTTTATTCTGATCTTATGAGTTAACCCATGGATTTAACATTGTAATTTTCAGAAGCAGTACCTGCAGAGCCAAAGATTCTTTAGTGCCTTTTCTCTTATGCTCATTTATACCATTACATTTAGTACCCAAATCCCATTAACTCCACATCTTGCCTTGGGTTGTAAATGACTACAGAGACATATAACCACTAGACCACATCCTCCCTGAGGGCCAGAACTGCATTTCAAAAGTAGAATCCAAATTATATAAGATGTGATGGTAAGTGCTCAGATGTGTATAAAACAAATAGAGATGCCGTTTGTCCCATTAATAAGCATATATATAGTTTATCTCATTTCATCATCACAACTATTCAAAGGGCAGGTGATAAAAAGACTGGGAGGCTTAGAGAAGCAAGTATTCTGTCCAATATGACACAGTCTCTCACGTTGGGTACATCCAAACTTCGAAACTTGCAAATCTGACCCCAGTGGCGATGGCCTCAACCAATATTTCTGTCTATTCAGTAAAATATGCTAAAGAAGAAACTCTATCACACAAAACTGGTAATGTATCAAATTAGTATATCTTCATATCTTCATTTATTTCAATAGAAGGATGTTTTTCAAAACGGTGCTCATGTGGACAGAATATTTTCATACCCTTGTTTCCCTTCCTTGTTAAAAAAAAAAAAAGTATAGCTCTTTGATCTTCAAGGTCCCCAATTACTAAAAATAAATCAATTGCCTTGATAACCTACTGAATGTCTCTGAAAATCAACTAATCAAAAATGCCCATTTTAGTAATTTCTACTCAATATCAGGGAATGCAAGATATACTCTAAGTTGAGGCAAAGAAATGTCTGAGCATATCCAAATATCTGAAAACCAGGATGTTTTTTTTTTGCATTTGGAGGGTGGTCACTTAAAGAGGAGAGTTATTAATACACTTTCTAGAAAAATTTGCAACGGAGGAAGCAGTTGTGTTTTATTGGGGAAATTTGTCCCCGAACTACTTAGTAACTTCCATCTGACCCCCCAAAATCAACTTGTGCAGGTAGAATCTACACCAACTATTTTCATAAGAAGTGATTCTGAAGAAAAACATATGCCCGGATGAAAATTAAAAAACAAGTAGAAAAAGATGAAACAACGAACCCAGGCACCAAATAAATCAAACTGAAGGGAATTGTGATTAACAATGTTGGCTTTCAACGTTTTTACACGAAAGCAGTTGACTGACTTTACATGCACAGATCTGGCAAAATTAGAACAAAAAGTCAAGATATTAGTATCTTCTTAAATTTATATGTGGAAGTCTGACTGTAATGCTATTGTCTATCCTGATTTTTTAAAAAGAATGATGATGAGGCAAGAAGGGCAAAGAATCTCCATGTGTAACAATGTGAACTGTTGTGAATTATTCTAGATTTCAAGGAGAAGCACATTTGTCTCAGGTATGATTGCTAAGCTCTTGACTCGCATTTTGATATCTTAGTTCACCATCTTCAGATACCAGTAGGTATCCCAGTGGAAGCAACACTAGCTGCGTGCTAATTTAATAGCTGGATCTTATATCCAGTTGGTGTTCCACCCAAAATCAGCAAACCTTTTAACAACCAAATTAAAATCTTCAAACACTTCTTCTGAACACAGCAATAAAACTGTGGGTAGTTAGTTAGCCATTAGAGTTTAACATAGTAAAGTCAGAGAAGAGCCCACGCAAAATAAAATCTGTCTGTCCAGAACCCAACTCAGCTCCTCATCAAGAGCATCCATCAGTATAATTAAAAAATAAATGCACAGATGGCATCCATAAACCAGTCTCAGAGCCAGAACAGGCTATGCTGTCAACTCTTGCTAACAGAGTTACCTAACTAAGTTACCTAGATAATCCAAATCAACAAACACCAGCCTGTCACAACCCAACTCCATCCCCCAGGTGACTTAAATTTAACTCTGGAACATAAAGTTGCCATTTAGATATGTTGAATTCTTCAAGGATATTAAAAACTGGTTCTTATCTTTTTTTTTTTTTTAGACACTCAAACTTTGATGTTTCCAGTGATCTTTTTTTTTGTAGGAATCAGATGCAATATAAGTCTTGCAACCTGGAAGATCAAGAATTATGCTGAAGGCAGGAAAGAATCCTAGCTCATAGCTTAGGAAAGATGTGGAGTTAACATGCAACTGTAAATTATTATTGTTGTTATTAATAATATTATTGGCACTGCTATTATCCTGGTTTGCTACTCAGTTCACTGACTGAACAAACATACAAGGCTTGCGCAATGTTTTCTAGAGTCACAGGATGAATTTCAGACAATCCACAACTAAAATAATAAATGAATAGGGGAAGGAGAGATTTAATCTTAAGCAAAACCCTTTGGGCCAAGGTTTACATACACAAAGGCACAATATTTAAAAATTTGTCTTTGTAATCAAAGAGACCTTAGATGCCACCCACTAGCTATATGATTGTTCACCTAACTTCAGGAACTTCATCTGTAAATTGATGATCACAATACCTACATCATAAGCTTATTTTAGGATAAAATGAAATGATGTAGTTAAGATTTCAGAACATAGCATGTAGTAAACATTGTAGTATTGTTTCTGTTATTTTACTAGAGAGAATATGAGCAAAAGTGGAATCAGTGTAATAGATCACTGTTAGGTATCCTTGAGCAAAACTTATCCTGGTTGGATTATTGCAGTAACATACTGCTAACTATGAGATAAAAAGATTAAAGTGAGATGTTCTCACCAGGCAAGCCTTCACATGGCTGCTTCTCCTTAGACACACTGTTATGGCTGTTCCATAGAGGACCAGTCATATATCTGAGAATGTAGTAAAGAATTGAACATTGTCCCTTTTTTGGTTCAACTGACGTTGCAGCAGGTACTACAGAACCTGAAGATTCATATTCTTCAAGCAATTACCTTTGTGACGTTATTTTATTAGATTTAATTAGATTCTTTATAAAAGATGTAAAGATAAAGGTAGTGCAGGCACTTTTGGAGGATGTATCAATAATATACATTATTTTTATTATCTTATTGGGCATATATATTTGTGTTACTCATTGAAAATTGTCTTAACAAGAGCCACGGTTCCTCACTGTCAATGCTGGCTAGACCAGTGTCATAAAATAATTAAATCACAAAGTTTGTGAGCTACTTATATCCAGTTAAAATGTAATTAATTTGGCAAATTAAGTTCCGTATAGTTTTAAAAGTTCAGATTCAACCTGGAAATTTCTGTTACTGATATTTGAAATTGACTCTGTAACTCTTCTCAGCCACAGGGCATTGGACAGAGACCAGAAAAACACAATGATGGAAGATGGATGCATTTTGAAATTCTCAGACACAGGAAGCTCTAAGGCCAAGTTACCTGAGTGAAGAAAACAAACAACAAAAAACAAACAAAAAAACACTCCTGCCTGTATAAATTAAATTCACAGATAAAAGTAGAATAACCTTCCTTAGGAAAGAGTTTGTGAGGACAATATATATTTAAAATTGGAATTCTGAATCATTGTAGGCCAAGGCACTGAAAGAGAATTTTTGGTAGCTATTATTCTCATCAATGAGGAAGCCACAAAAGCATAAACGAGTGTACAACTAGGACAAATGGCAGTAGCAGGCAAAGACTTATTAGAAACTGAGAAAAGAGAAAAAGGAAAATTGAGACAGAACAGAGTTTTTTTTGTCCTTCTAGAACAGATCCTTAGTAAAAAGAAATTAAAAGTTAAAATCTGAAATCTGCTATAATGTATAGAGTCACATACAAATACACTTAAGTTAACTGTATTAAAAACTAGACATAATTATCACACCTCCATATAGATTTGATAATTTTCATGTAAATCTTTTTTGTCTTCATAAATCTACAGGTTAAAAATCATTTTTATGTGCTTATAGTTGTCTATAATTTTAAAAATAGTAATTACTAAATTTTTGAGCATTTACTATTTACCAGACATGATACAAAATAGAGGTAAGATTTCATTTATTCTTAATGATAATCCTATGAGGTAAATACTATTATTTTCCTGTTCTTCAGATGATATGACAAAAGCTTTGGAGAAGTTTAGTGATTTTCGCAATCATACAAGTAATGCAAGTATACTACCCTAAGTAGGACCGGTAGATATCTAATGGAATTACAGACAAGGATTTAGTGCCTTGAGGACACTAAATAAGCATCACCCTTATAGCATTAAGTATGTCACAACATGACCTCATTATCTATGATGCCTGAGTGTACCACACATTACTCAAGCCACATATAATTTCAGTGTAGCCTTTGATATAGAAGACCTCTAGTCTCTACAGCAAAGACAGGCAAATTTTTCTGTGAAGGGCCAGATAGCATCTTAGCCCTTGCAGGCCAGACAGGCTCTAGTGCAACTACTCAACTCTTATTATAGTACAAAAGGAGCCACTGACAACACATAAATGAATGAGTATGGCTGTGTATCAGTAACGTTTTACTTATGGACATTCAAATTTGAATTTCATATAATATTCACATGCCATGAAATAGTCTTCTTATTTCTTTTTAACCATTGAAGAATGTAAAAACAAACAAACAAAACCCAAAAAACTTCTAAGTCCTGAGACCATACAAAAACAGATGTTGGACCCAACTTGGCACACAGGCTGTAGTTGATTGACGCTCTACTCTACAGTGTCTAAAGTTCTTGCTGGTAGTGGCTTAGGCACTTAAGTATTCGTAAAATCTGGTATAACTCTATCCTACTGTTTACATCCAAGGTAAGTGTTAACTTAACACTTACCTTAAAAACACTTACGTTAAAAAGATGGCCCAGGGCTTCCCTGGTGGTGCAGTGGTTAGGAATCCTCCTGCCAATGCAGGGGACACGGGTTCGTGCCCTGGTCCGGGAAAATCCCACATGCCGCGGAGCAAATGGGCCCGTGAGCCACAACTACTGAGCCTGCGCGTCTGGAGCCTGTGCTCCGCAACGGGAGAGGCCGCGACAGTGAGAGGCCCGCGCACCGCGGTCAAGAGTGGCCCCCGCTCGCCGCAACTGGAGAAAGCCCACGCACAGAAACGAAGACCCAACACAGCCAAAATTAAAAAAAAAAAAAAGAAAAAAAAAAGATGGCCCATCTTTTTAATGCATCATTCAGTTTTGAAGTGATGCAATTAATTAAGCCCATAAAACACAAGTAATCCCTGGTTACATAATAAAGAACCAAGTATAAAGCTTGCTTGATCCTTGACGCTAAGTGGTATTTTCCACGTTAGAATTTAAACAAAGAACTTGGGATCAAGAAAATGACCTTGGGACATTCTTGTACATTTGACAAAATGAGTTTGAAAATTTTTATTCTAGCAAATTTTGAGAAGTTTATCAAAGAGATAACTTCCAAGATTTGTAAGAAATAAAATATAAAACATCTAATCTTTTCTCAGGATCATTCTACTGGTACTTACAAATTTAGCTATCATAAATAATTTTTATTTGTGTATTATTTATATTTCCCCATTATTCTTTTAAAAAATGTTACCATATTTTATTTGTTTTTGGTCACTTTTCTAATTAAAATAAATAGGTTATCTGAATTATAATCTAGTTTCAAAAATCCCTTTCAACTTCATAATTTCTGCAAAGTCAATACCCCAGAGAAACAATAAAAATGACAAAAGATTATCTGACCTGTTGCCCATTTTGACAGATCAGACCAAACAGCAAGTGTTCTTACATGTAATCGCACCTTTTGGCATATCTAGGGATGATATTCAAAAAGTCCCAGAAGCTTTCACTGCTATCAACTTTATTTTCTTCTAACTGTTGTACTACCAAATTGAGGATTTTAGGGCACTTTTGCAATAACCTCTAAAATTACTGGAAGAAATACAAATATAGTTCTTCTTTTTGCTTGTCAAATAGCTACAAAACGAGCAAAATGAAAAAGAATCAGATAATAACGTGGTATTTGCCAGATTTTCCCATTGCTAATGACTTCTCACAGGCATTTAATTGATTCAAGATTTGAGTGGTCCTGATCTTTTGCTTGTTTTTTGTTTGTTTTTGTTGTTGTTGTTTTTCTTTTGAGTGGTCCTGATCTTAATACTGTGACCATTCATGCCACGATGCTTTGAGGTCAAGTCAAGGCAGCCCTTCTTTTCTTTTACAGAAGCAAAGGCTGTACAGTGTTTGATTATTAATATCAGAGCAGCTATAAGCTAGAATGAAGAATTACAGGAAGGCCATCAAATAAATAAATAAAAGCAAAGCCAGGAAAACTATGACTTTCACTTTTACAAAGCTTTGTAGTGCTCAATATATTTTCACATCCTTCTCAGTTGATTCTCATAGCAATGCCCAGTAAAATAAAGAGGAGGAGATCTTTCCAAAAAGGCAAGCTTCTCTCTACTTTGCCACATCATGACTGACCATTAGAAACAAAAAGAAACTAGAATTGTACACAGGAAATGCTATTTGAAGTACTAGGAGGCAAAACTTACTTAAGAAGTACAGTAACAAAAAGAAATACATCAAGTGTATAAGGCCAAGGAATGGACTCTTCATTCACCTAGATTAGCAGGATGGATGCCAAGAGAAGTAAGGCTGTAAAACACGATTCTCAAGGGATGAAATAGAATTAGTGACAATTCCCAGCATTCACAGAAGAAATAAATTCTAAGAAGAGGAAAATTTAAAGGAAAAGAAATTTATTTTCAGAACTCTTGGTAGAATCTGTTAGGCTGTCCCAATTTTCTGATGGACCCTGTCACTGTAGGGATACCTTTCTTAGCAGAGCTTCACCCTCTTCTTCATTCAGTTTGCTCCATATTCCCCATTCCTTCTTGAATAGACACCCCTATGGGAAATGTCATTGCTCAACAGAACTGTAAGAGCTCTATTGATCAGTGAGCTAGGGAGGAGAAAGGAGTGACTCAGGGCTGAAATGTGTAAGAAAATAAATTCAGGGAAAGAAGCTAAAATAAAGCATGAAATGAATCACTGAAGAACAGGAAACAGAAGCAACAGTGATTGTTAAAAGACCCATATATTCTTCTTCTTTCTTATCCCTCAACCTTGGTTATAAGCCCTGGTAGTAGGAACTTCGGTGGCAGCCTTTAAATGGTAAGCATGTTATTCATCAGCTTTGCAGAAACTGTACTTGGCTTTAGTCCATCTACCCAGTGACTATTACAGTTGATTATGTCACAATTTCAAATGCTTTGCCCTCAATGCCCAACACTAGAAATGGAATGACAGACATCTTCATGGTTTGTCTTTCCCCTAATGGCAGCTTTTCTCTAGTCCTCAGACGTCTGACTCCTTATTATTGGGGTGGGAAACATCATTCTGTTTCTTCCCATTTGACTTGGCATATATTAGGGAGATAGAAAATGGAACAACAGTTCACCGGAATGGAGCCCTGAGTAAGTTAAATGCCTCCTGAATAAATGTGCGGTATCTCTTTCCCAGGCCTAGGTAATTGCTTTTTTTATTTATCTCAAACTGTTTTCATCCTCTCCCATAGCCTAATAAAGTCACTCTCTGCACACAGTGGATTTCCATCACAGAAGCTCACAGGATGCAGCCTTTGCTGATAAAAAATAAATAAATAAATAATGGAGTCCATGTTACAGAAAGTGGAAGCTGAAGTTTTACATTTATATGTTAAATTAAAATGGCTTTCTGTCCATTTTACACAAAATGTAAATTATAGTTCAGTCAGGGAGTAGACGGAGGTTGGTTGCTTTTTGAGCAGAGATGTCTGAAAGTTTTATTTCAGGGCAAGCATCCCTCATAGGCCATACAGACATTTATTAATAAGTTAATATGGCAGTATTCATTCTAATCATATCTAGTATCTGTCTTGTGCACAAGTAAAAGTCTGGGTGAAGGAAGAGGACATTAATATCTTTTAGATGAACATGGTTGATGAATACTCTCCTTAAAGTAAATGAAAAAATCCAAATGGAAAGAAATACTTTTAAATGAACAAAAAATCAAAGATACGAAGAATGTATTATCACTCTACACGGAACCATTATCTTTGTCAAAAGATTCACTCCTTAACACCAGTCAGAACTTTATATTTTTTCTCCTTAACCAGAACACTCAGGCAACTGTGATCTACAGTCTGAGCAATTGTTTTAGTGAATAGAGGACCACAGGTCTTGAATTATAAAAAGAATACATTTAGGTAATGAGAGATCTTTTTTGCCATTAAAATATGGACTATTTCATGATGTTTTGGAGGCTCTATAACTAGAAGACATTTGCTGCTACTAGACCCATATGGACAACAAATATGATAACACAAAACAGTTATGCTTTGTCTGTATTTAGCCAGCATAATAGAAATATGCCTGATTTTACAGACACAACACATTTCCAGAAAATAGTACATGGGACTTCAAACTTGCTTCAGTTTTTTCTGCTCTCAGACTTGACAGCTAACAACACTTCAATGAAACAAATACTTGGGATAGTAATTAATCTATAGCTCCAACATGGCAAACACCTGGCAAATGTGCCCATACTCCCACATTCTGCTCTCAGAACAGACATCATAATTCATTATGGCACTCTTCCACCAACTCAATATTTGGACACAGATGACTCAAAAGCGCACACAAGGCAGTGACTAGCAATTGATCCATGTCTCCATTTCTTACTGGTTAGCATAGGTAGTTAAAAGCTCTGACTTACAGTTTCAGATAAGAGTTGAATAACTCTCAGTCTATTTTTTTTTTTTTAATGTTCAGTAAAACCTCACTTTAAAGGTAAAGGAATTAAGACCAACCACAGTGAAACAGTGAAGTCAGTTACTCAAACCAGCAGTTATTTGTAGAGCAGAAAAGGACCTCAGAGAAAAAAAAAACTTAGTCAAACCCATTAATTTCACAGATAAGAAAACTGAGGCACAGAGCAGAAAGATTTGCCCAAGAACAGGTACCAGATCTTGTGCCAACCCTGATCAGCTGAGGTAGCTTTCTGGACCACCATGTTGAGAAGGATTCTAAAGCTGAGTCTTAGCCTAATGGATCAATTGATCAATTAGCAATGATCAATTAACTATGCCTCTGAGGTGTGAGGGCAGGGAAGGGCAAGATAAAACATGCGGTATGATATCCCTTATTTGACCTCCATATTCTGAGCCCAACTGCACCAAAATAACTTCATGACAATGATTTGGATTCCCAAATAGCGCTCTCCACCTTAAGGAGAGAATGCTTTTGTCCTGTTTGCATAACTATTCTCGTTCATATGAAAGCAAGGTTTTTCAATAGCTATAATGAAGTTGGTATTCTGCTTTAATACAATAGTGAACTTAGTTAATGCTCCTGAAGTCTAGTCTTACAGTGCTGACAAATGCAAATTGCTGAGCCTGCAAGTTTCAAGGTCAGACTCTGGAATATGGCAGCATTATGAAGGTAATGCAAGGCCATTTGGGGAGAGGCCAGCTGGCTTTCTCATGTGCCATATACATCATTTCCTTTAAAGTTTCATCAAGTATATTTGCACCTCATTTTAGATAACAGTATAGAAAATCACAGCTTAGAAAATAATTTAGAATATTTCACTTTGAAAAAGTGTTTATCACAAGGTCCCTAATACTACCAAACTCCTCCCGTACATTTAAAATAAGATATGGTTCTCCCAACTAGTTTAAAAATAACTTTTCTGTAACAAATCTACCACATAAAGTAAAATTCACATGTTCATAAACAGTATCTCCTGGGAAAAAAGCCCAAATAATTGACAATGTAAAACTATTTTTCATTCTGAAAATCATATAGCATATGGCATTTCACAAGATCTGCTTTTGAAAAGCATCATGATTATTATTCTACCCTGGAGTCACTAAAGGCAAAACAGATGCAGAAAATGGATTACAAAGTCAGCTAGGAAAGACATCATTGTTAACAACTTATTTTTGAAACCTCAACTAAAGAACAGCTTGAGCCAAGTTTGAAGACATTTCTTTACTGGACAGTATTTGATGGCATGTAAGCGGACATATTTGCCTTATTTGGGTTATGGGCAGAAGCAATATAGTTTTTCATGGTTTCTTCATATGTTTATAAGAATACAGGTATCCTCTGCTTTTCAAAAGTTTGCTTTATGTCCCTTAACTTTTTGGAAAGCCCTACATTAGTGCCTGTTTTTGTAACCAAGATAAATCCAAAGAGCATTTTCACTTTTGTGAGAAAAGGCAAAGAGCAAAAACAGCGTTCAGGATTTGTTTTGCAGCGCGCCCTTATAAAGGCAGCTTGCACCCTGAGTTGTGAGAGTGGCACCACCAAGCTCCTTCCCTAGGAACTACACTTGCATCTTAGCATCAAGCCTCCATAGCTCTGAATTGCGTCTGTGAGCATCTGTGCTTTATCTCCATTTATTTTGTGCAATCTTTAGCAAGATGTGTCCTAAAGCAATTGATTCTTCGCTTTACACCATTTCAGCTTATGAAAGGTTTCATAGGAACGGACAACTTTTGGATAGCAGGGAAAACCTGTATAGAGATATTAAGCAAATTTTACTGGTCTTTCTAAACACTTGCTATTTCCCATCAGCACCCTGATGCTTCTGTGTTCTATTGCCTTCCTTATGTCTAAGTTACAAGAATACCAGCTTAAGGCTGGTATTAAATGTGACAAATACAGTCACATTTCACACCCTGAAGGAAAACAGACAAAAGCAAAGATTAAGACATGAAGCCAAATATATCGATGTAACTTAGACTATCCCATTTTGGAAATGTTATTTTTGAAGCTTCCCTAGCACCACTAGTAATTGTAGTAAATTGTTTATCCATGCCACGATGGCCTTGTATCCAGTATATTCCTCAGTCAAAGCTTCATTTGTAGCTTTTATCACCATAGCAGAAGATAAAGAAAATTGTAACTAAACAAATCACTCTAACATTGCAAAATTACTACACTTGTAGTATGGATCTGCAAATTGGCATCTCTCCAAGAAAATGCAGTGTTGAAAAAACTAAAATTATGTATTGGATTAGCAAGAAAGAACACAACTGTTGGCAAAATAGACACTACAGTTGAAAGTTCATATTTTTATAATTAGACAACAATTTAAAAAATATTTATTGTATTTCTTCCAACAGGAAGAGGAATCTCAGCTGGCATTTTTCTATCCTATGCTAACATAATAAATTGTTACCTTATGACCATTTTTAAACTATGTAATTGGAAATGTATGCAATTGGGGGAAGGAGAGAGGGAGGAGTGGGAGAGAAAGATGAAAAGAGATGGAAAAAGAGAGGGAAAGAAGGAGCGAGGGAGTGAGAGAATGAAATTTGGTAGGGAATTCTACCTACCATTCCAATCACATGAATGGACTGGGAGAAATAAATTTTATGTCACCCCAGTAAGATTCACACCAAGAGACTTATGGTACGAGAGTAATTAGGGTTGACATAGTCAGTTCTTATTCTTAAAACTTATGGAAAAAATGTTTAGATGGTTTTTCAATTAGTCATATATATTTTGTTCATGGTAATGACATTATTCACATGCTTGGATAAAAACTAAGAGATATATCAAAAGTTACATAGAGAAACCCTAATTAAAATAGAAATTACTTAAAAAACACTAAGTAGATAATGACAGTCTGAAAGAACCAACAGTTAGAGTCTTCATAAGTAAGTATATATATATGTTTATACATTTGGGTATATGTATATCCCCACACATATTTACATGACTTTTCTTGATTGCAATAGTAAGATACACTCATATACTTTGGTTAAAGAATTTGCCATGCAAGATTTGGGCACTTTTTGGTTGTTTCCAATTTTTTCATGATTATCAATAACAATGCTCTGGCCATCTCTTAGTGTTCTGAGACCCAACGTCAATGTGCGGAGAAGGGGTTTCCCCCCACACCACCAAGCAATTCTTGGACACCAACTGCGTCTCCTACAATTCAACTTAATTCTAACTCTAACTACCTGCAGATAGCATCAGATTCCACGGATCAAAGGCACAGTATTACAAGACTGTCTCCCCCTCCATTTCGGATGTCATTCACTTGCCCAGGATGTCACCTGAGCTTCTGACAGACCAGCTATAGATTGGAGCTTTTGACAACCCTAAGCTTGGGTATCAGACACCAGTCACCACTCCAGGTTATAACCTGTACTTCTGACTGACTAGCTGTAAAACACAGGTTCCCAGGATGCCACTCCTCCAGTGTGATTAATTTGCTAGAGCAGCTCACAGAACTCAAGAAATCTGTTTTCTCACTAGATTATGGGTTTATTATAAAAGGATATAACTCAGGAACAACCAGATGCAAGCGACTCATATAAGGCAAGATATGGGGAAAGAACATGGAGCTCTCATGCCCTCTCCAGGCACACCACTCTCCAGGAACCTACATGTGTTCACTGCCCCAGAAGGTCTCAGAGCTCAGTCCTTTTGAGTTTTTATGGAGGCTTCATTACATTACAAAGATATGGTTGATTAAATCATTGGCAACTGATTCACCCTACAGCCCCTCTCTCTCTTTCCAGAAACTGGGGGTGAAAATTCCAGCCCTCTAATAAGGTGACTGGTTCTCCTGGTAACTAGCCCCTATCCTTAGCTGCCACCCAAAAGTCACCTCATTAAAATAACGAAAGACACTGTCATTGCCTTTATAGCTATCACCACTTTGGAAATCCCAAGAGTTTTAGGAACTCTGGGATGAAGACCAAATATATATTTATTGTAAATCACAATATTATACCATCTTTGTCCATATTTTTTAAAATATTCACTAATTCTTGCTTAAGAACATATGCTTAAAGGCAAGACTACCACCCCAATATTACATGCATTTGTAAACTCTACCTATCCAATAACAACATTGCTTTCCTCTACAGTATTTTCCAATCAATTTAACCCCACTAGCAGTATACAGAGGAATCCCTTGACAAACCTGTTCTTACTGAGTACCATCATTGAAAAAAGTTACCTCTTTGCCATTTCAATAAGCAAAGACATATTTAGATAAAATAAATTGTTATAAGTCCATTTAAATAAAAGTTTTTTTCCATTCTTTAAAAAGAGGGCAAAATCAACTGGGTTAGTGCAAAATCCATTCTTGTCTATGCAAACATGGGGATTACCCCTAACTGCCACACAGTGCCTTATACCCAAAACTGCCTGGCTGGTGTAACTAGTTTTTCAAGATATGAAGTGAAAAGCGCATCTCCCTGGGCTTAGTAAGAGGTTTCTCAAAAGGATTCACTATGACTTCTCATGCAAGTTTTAATTCTTTGACATTGAAAGGACTGCAGGAACTATAAATCAACACCTTCTTATAACTGAAAATCAAAGAAATCCCCATTTAGAAGTATAATAGTTTGTATTTGGAAATATTTGTCACTGGTGCCCTGAGCTGAGTTCCCCAAGATCTCTGAAAGCATTTGCAACACACGTTGTGTTCACGGAGTAATACAAAATAGCTCCCACTAAAACTAGGGAGGGGAGGGTTTCAGCTCCGACGGAAACTAAGTTGGTTCTACAGATACCAACCCTAACCAAAATCTGTTTTGGATTTTTAAGCAAAGTTCATTTTTCTTAAATGCCACTTCTACATCCTCCTAGGTTAATTACATTGCAGGTGTCCTGGTGCCTTTTCAATTACATTTCAGTTGAAAACAAAACCAAATATTTAGGACATGAAAATTTACCTGATTTTATTATAACATTACTCCATAAAATAATTTGTAAACTTTTCAACAGCAATTATTTCGTCACTGAAATGGGTGGGAGACTGTAATTATCACTGAGACCATCAGCTGTTTTTCTGGTCAATATTTGCTAACTCCTTGCTCAAAGAATATTTTCTTTACTTAAAAAAGAAAAGAAAAATCTAACCTATTTATTATAATTATGTGACAACAAAAGTAACATTTTTATTAGCATATTTAAGATAATTGATAATTTAATGGGGTTTTTTGTTTGTTGTTTTAACAGCAGGCTCCATTATGTTATTTTCGTGTGTAAGAACAGAGACTGGCTTCCAACTACCCAGAGAACGAAGACAATATTCCTCAGTATGTTCCTTACATCTGAAAAATTTGGCGAATAGTCCTGACAGTCTTCTCTTCTGGCCTTCTAAATGTTCTCTTCTCACACACTTACCTTTCCCTTTGGACATATGTGTCTATATACCTATGGTTCTGTGCCCTGAAATCTCCTCCCTCATTTAAGGTCTAACACTTAACATTTAGCTCATGTTTTATCCATTTTCTAGAATGGTCTAAGCTGATTTTTTTATTACTTCTATTAACAATTTGCACCATACACTTTGGAATCTGCATATATATATATTCTAGTACTGATTGGTTCTGGTTTTGTTCATGTTATTTCATGAAAGTGTATCATATATGCAGGACACTTTTATACTGCTGTATTTGTAGGAATAGTTTAATAAAATAAAATTTAAAAAATTAATTATGCAGACAGATGTCGTCACAATCTGGGGTCAATAGACATGCATTCCAACGATCACTAGACATTTTGGTCTCTCAAGCAAAGGATCTAGGTAAAGCTCTTCTTATAAATTTTAGGGGCTATTTTCTGGCTATTTACACACATGGACAAAGAAAAAGAGAAATAGGTATGAGGAGTGCTTGTATGAATAATTATACCCTCAAAAGTTTACAGAGGGGAATAATATAGTGATAAAGAAAAAAAAATGTTAAAGGTGGGAAGAGGGTATATTTTAGAGGATTCTTAGCTATCAGGAAGTTTTCTTTGTCAAGATAAATGCTTCTTTGTGATTTCTGGGTTGACTTCTAGGGTTCTTAGATGGTTGTGACTATGACTCCTTGGAAAACATCTTTTACATATCATCAGAATCATCAAACGTTACGGTAAAAAAAAAATAAATAAATCTTTAAGTATCTTCTAAGTTTAATGCCTAAACAGAACTTCAGCAGAGGTGCTAGACACAACTGGAAAATAATGTTTCATATTTACAAAGAACAATGTGTTTCCTATTCAATAGCAGAGGCTTTTGTTTCTGTGATTTTTGTTTCTGTTGTAGGGGCTAAATACAGCTTATATTATAGCCTTCTTTTATATCCCATTTGGATATTGTTAATTCTTTTGTCTTCATAGGTTTCAACCTTAGTACTCAGACTCAAAGTTATGCTTATACAGACTCAGAAATTTAGAAACAAAAGGGGTCTATGTTTTCACCTATACTATTTTTCCATTTAGCAGATGAGAAGCAATATTACCATGACTCTTTTTTCCAAGATCATAAAGTTAACTGGTAACATTATCAGGATTAGAATCCAGGTATTCTTATAGGTTGAGTTACTTATTTTCCTGATCATATTTTTGGCTTAGTGAAAACATTTTATATTCTACTGTTCTTGAAAAGGAAATGTTTTAGGATATGAATGATCAAATAATTTTATATAATCTTAAATTATCTTCCTATTCAGTTGGGAGGGATTAAAAATTCCTTTCCTTATTTATAACCCCAACGTCCAAAAGGATTCAACATAGTCTGCATAATTAAATATGATACATAATAAGCATATTTTCCTTAACATATTGCCTTTATAAATAAGGTGATATGAATAAAGAAGGAATCTCAAAGGATTTGAGATTCAAAATAAATTTTCTCCTAAATTTGACTCAGTTCTATTTCATAGGCAAAAGAAAAATAAGTTCTTGGCTTACATGACAAAGAAAAATAATTGATATTTCAAGAAGCAATCTTTCAAAGACTAGGTGGATAAAAGAATACATATTCCCTTTAATTCTCAACTTAAAGTCATTCTCTTTTCTTAGGCCAAAAAATTACTAGAGCTGGCAAGTAAGTGGGGTGAGGTTAAAGAGTCAATAAGGATCTTCCTCCTCTCTGGTCCATATGAAAACATGGGAACCAGTGACAAGAGATTCAGAATGTGACAGAATCTAGGAGATCTTAGCCTCTGGGTATCCTATGATCCTCTCCAAAGAAATCTGGAATCAGACAATTTGACTAGAACTAGTTTTTTGCTCTATAAAGAGCTAAGGAGAAGATGAACAGTTGAACTAATTCTTCATCCCTTAGTGAAGCAAAGTACAGAGAGACTCAGTAGCAAAATGGTTTTCTCTTGGATGAACCTGATTTATGATGTATCTCCAGCCTACAGGTGCTGATAGACCACAAAAAAATAATTGGAAGAGGAGATGTGTAAGACTGATAAAATGTTGATTATAATTGAATAGGGGTGAATGGGTACATGGAGACATTATACTATGTTCTCTATTTGGGGGTATGTTTGAAAATTTCCAAACAAAACTATTTTAAAAATTCAGGGAAGCTTTATATGAAAACTAACACAGTGGTTATTTCATCCTTCTTTAAAATCCAGATAGATTTGGTAGGCAAAGAAGGAAGAACACAGTGAAATCAACTAAGGCAATCTGCAATCTACATTTACAGTAAATATAAAAAATGTTGTTACTTGAATGTAGGTTATTTTCACATACTCAGAGAAAGTTTACAATAAATTATGAAGTTTTCCATAACCTTTAATATCTTCAGAAAATTGAGATTTTACAGCAACATCCTTGATCATAATGTATTTTATTCAAAATAAAAACTGTAGAGATAATTACAGAAACTTGAACAGAAACTGCATATTAAATAACATTATTTCTATTTCACTGACATTAAATTTCTTGGATGTTACAATACTGTTATGATATGTGCAAAAAAGCCTTTGTTCTTATGAAAGATTTGGGGATGAAGTGTCCTTATCACTGCAATTTACTTTCAAATAATTCAGCCAAAACATTTCATACACACACATATATGGAGTTAGAAAGAAAAAGGTGAGGAAGAACTCAAATTTTGAAAAATGGTAGTAATTGGTGAGTCTGGATTAAGAGTATACATGTGTTATTACAGTATTCTTCCAACTTTTCTATAGGTATGAAGTTTATAGTGGTAGAAGGTTAAAAAGAGAAATACAGGAACAAAAAGTTGAATAAACAAATTTTTACAAGTTAACAAGTTAAGAAATACATTCATTTGACCACTTGAACCAAAGAGAAAAGTTAAAATAGGAAATTTCATTCTGTAGTCTAGAGAATATTTCATACAAATATCTTCCTCTCTAAAAGGTCAAGAGGGCAGGAGTTGATCTGATCTTTAAGGTCCTTTTAACAATAGAAATGCATTAGTCTAAACACCCCAAAACAATCATAATGAGAATAAAAGCAAATGTTGACTGGCAATTTACAGTTGCCAGGCAATGAACTACATATTCTATATGCATTACCTCATTTAATCCTCACCACATCTCATGAGTAAGAGCAATTAGTCTTTGACTTTACAGTGATCCCATGGGCTAGTAAGTGGTGGAGTAATATAAAGTGCCCTTTATATTATGCAAAGCAAAGTTACTCAGCAGTTTCATCGTGCCCTTACCCATCAGAGCTGGTAGTCATCACGTTCCCCTAAATGAGACACCTACCTTAGCATAATGATTGAAAGTGTAGCTCTGAAGGTAACCAGCCTACAAATTAAACTCATGTTCCAACACTTACTAGCTGTATGACCTTGGTCAAGTGATTTGTCCTCACTGTTCTTCATTTTTCTCAACAATAAAATGGAGGTGTTAACTTGTGAAGCTATACTAAGATTACTTGTGAGAGATGCGTTTAAAGAACACAGCACAGTGTCTGGTACATAGAAAGTATCCAGTAAGTATTAGATCTCAGTATTATAATGGGGGACATTCCATATTGCAGCAGCTTCACTTGGTTTAAAAAAAAAAAAAAACAAAAAACAGCTGAGTATGTTTCAAAATAAAAAGCATCAGGCAGAGATAGGGGACAGGGAGTTACTAAAAGTAGCAATATTTGTCAATTAAGTAGAAGATAGTCTAAATTCAGTTATATCCCCAGGCAAAGTGCCTGCTTAATATTAAACATAAGCTTAATTTGTCAAATAACAGAATTTAACAATTAACGTCTAAGCTGTAACTGAATCATAACAGAAATTCAGAAAATCAATATTATTTTAATCATTTAAAAAGTAGTGGTAAAATATCAAATGTTAAGTGTTTAAACTTAAACTTGCATACACTAATTTAAAAAAATGCAAGATCATTCCATGAAGTGAGTGTATCTCACCAAATCTCCTACCACAGCGTAAGAAGATCAGACAGAAGAAATATTATCAAAGAAATGTTCATCATGGATGTTTTGGGAGCATTCACCACTGTCTACTCAACATGTAAAGATAACCTGTTTTAACCTGTCATGTAAAGAACAGCCCATTTTCTTCCGAGCTTTCTGCCTTCCACAGTGGAAACATTAGCCTTAGGTAGCTTATCTGCACCTCTCCTTCCTACTTTGCCAAAAGAATAATTAAGAAATGAAATAATCCTTAAAGCACAAAGCATGGTCAATATATTTCCCATCCTCTTACAGAAAAAGTAATTATCCAGAAAGTCATAAACTCTTGCTAAATCCTGGATCTTAACTATCTCTTTTTTTTTTCGATAAGTGAACTTAATAAGAAGTAAAGTAACAAAGATTCTCTGGGTAATTTACCACAGATTCTAAGGAGGAGGGCACAAAATTTAACATGAATACTGCTCCCAGCCTGCATTCTACATTTTCATTAATGCCACGCCTAAGGTTATCTAAGAACCTAAAAATACAGAAGCAAATTAGAATATGGTTTTGCTGTTTTAAAAAACAGATTATGTAAATACCAAAAAGTGGGTGAATAAGCAATCATTCTTAATTCTTTTTAACTACAATATTCTCTCTTCAACCTGACATTCATATTTTTAGTATCCCAATGGTGAAAATAATTTGCAGAAGCAAAACTTACGAGCCTATAGGGAAATAGAGTTACAAAACCATGTTTAAACATAGTATATTGGGAATCCTCTGGCAGTCCAGTGGTTAGGACTCTGTGCTTTTACTGCCAAGGGCGTGGGTTTGCACCCTGGTAGGGGAACTAAGATCCTGCAAGCCACGTAGTGTGGCCAAAAATAAAAATAAATCAAATAAACATATTATATTATTTTAATAGATTTAATATTCACTAAAACAAAACAATAGCTAACATGTATTGAAGAACTAATGACATTATTATTACACATAAAATGAGGAAAAAACATGAGCAAGATATAGAATTTTGGGGGAAGAGGATTTTTTAAAAAATAGGAAAAATCCTCAAAGAACCTTGCCCTAATGGAATATTTAGGCAATGGTCTGAATAAGCAAGTGTAAAACAAAAAGAGGGATCACTTACTGTGCATATTAAACAAACAGGAATCTATCAAGGGGAGCTGCCAGTGGGCTGTGAGGGTGAGAAAGGAAGCTAGAGTGGGGAGGGGATTGGAGACAATAGAAAAGAGAATTGGGGACTTCCCTCGAGGCACAGTGGTTAAGAATCAGCCTGCCAATACAGGGGACATGGGTTTGCGCCTTGGTCCAGGAAGATCCCACATGCCACGGAGCAACTAAGCCTGTGGACCACAACTACTGAGCCTGTGCTCTAGAGCCTGCGAGCCACAACTGCTGAGCCCGTGTGCCACAACTACTGAAGCTCGCGTGCCTAGAGCCCATGCTCTGCAACAAAGAGAAGTCACCGCAAGGAGAAGCCCACGCACCACAACAAAGAGTAGCCCCCGCTCGCTGCAACTAGAGAAAGCCCGTGCGCAGTGACAAAGACTCAAAGCAGCCAAAAAAAGAAAATTAAGAAAAAGAGGTTTGGTTCATCATTTTACCCTGGTAGGGGGATGATTGAAACTCTAGTAGAAAAGGTGTTTATTATTCTTTTTAAAATGATTTACTCTTTGATTTTTCTAATCTGTAGCCATAACATCCAAATCTTCACTGAAATTCTCCCAGAAACAACAAATCCCCTTACATGAGGGGCGTTTTATAAGATTTCAACACTATATAAATTTGGGTCTAAAAAAAATAAAGACTGCAAGAGATGAAATGGAAATCAGAAGAAACAGAAATCACTTTCATGAGTGAAATGTGAGCATCTCCTTCTCCAAATCCACAGAGATATTGAAAGGAGTGCTGGACTTAAGCCACCTTTATCTGAATACCCAAGAAAGGCTGAAGAGCCCAACTGACATCACCCCATCTCCTCAAATTCTCCTTTCCCTGTAGTTTAAAGAATAAACTTCAGAATATGTTTTGCTTTCTGTCAGATAGTATTCCAAATCACCTTATACTACACACAAAAATCAACTCAAAATGGATTAAAGACTTGAACATAAGACCTGAAACCATACAAATTCTGGAAGAAACATATGGGGAAAGCTCATTGATAACAGTCTTGGCAATGGTTTTTTTGGTTTGACACCAAAAACAAAGGCAACCAAAGCAAAATAAACAAATGGCATTACATCAATCTATTGGGTTGGCCAAAGCTTGTTTGGGTTTTTCTAAAAGATCTTACAGAAAACCCAAACGAACTTTTTGGCCAACCCGATAAAAAGCTTCTGCACAGAAAAGGAAAAAAAAAAAAATCAACAAAATGAAAAGACAACCTATGGAATGGGAGAATATATTTGCCAATCATATATTGGATAAGGTATTAATATATTACACACACACACACAGACACAAACATTAATTAGATTATTCAACCATAAGAAGGAAATCCTGATATTTGTGACAACATGGGTGGACCTTGAAGACATTATGCTAAGTGAAATAAGCCAGAGAAAAACAAATACTGCATGGTATCATTTATATGTGGAATCTAAAAAAACAAAAAAAAAGTCAAGTTCATAGAAACAGAAAGTGGAAAAGTGGTTGCCAGGGGGTGTGGGGGAAATAGGGAGAGATTGGTAAGAGGGTACAAAATTTCAGCTATAAGGTGAATGTAATGTAAAACATGGTGATCATAGCTGATAACACTGTGTTGTATTCTTGAAATTTATGAAGAAAGCAGCAGTTAATTATTCTCACCAAAAAAAAAAAAAAAAGCAAACAAAGAGAAGATAAATATGAGGTGATAGATGTGTTAATTAAGTAGATGGTGGGAATCCTTTCACAATATACATACATTAAATCTCTACGATATACACTTTATCCTACAATTCTACTTGTCAATGGTACCTCAAAACTGAAAAAAAATAGTTAAGCAAACAATGGAATATTACTCATTGATAAAAAAAAGAATGAAATCTTGCCTTTTATGACAACATGGATCAACTTAAATGGTATTATGCTAAGTGAAATAAGTCAGAGAGAAACAAATACCATATGATTTCACTTATATGTGGAATCTATAAAACAAGTGAACTAGTATAACAAAATAGAAACAGACTCAGATACGCAAAACAAATTGATTGCCAAAGGTGAGGGGGGTGGGGGGGGGGGAATGAGAAACAGTTGAGGGGTATTAAGAGGTATCAACTTCCAGTTATAAAATAAATAAGTCATGCGGATGTAATGTATAGTATAGGGAATATAGTCAATAATATTTTAATAACTTTGCATGGTGACAGATGTAAATTAGGGTTACATAGCGATCGTTTTGTAATGTACAAAAATATCAAATCACTATGTTGTACACCTGAAATTAATGTCAATTATACTTCAATTAAAAAAAGAAAAAAAATAGTAATCAAGGTATTTAAAAAAGTAAGCAGTATGTCCACAGTCCTCCAGCCAAACATTAAGTGCTTTTTTTTTTTTTTTTTTTTTAACTTACTCGGAAAAATATGTATAGAGTCTCCCTAAGTTACAGAATTGATGTTTAATTCACTTTTACCTGTGAAAGTCTTATAAATTGGAAAAGTATGCAAGATAAATCTGAACCCTAATACTTTGTGTCCAAGGAATTTGTGATCAGTGAGAAATCCTTCTATGGTGTATTTTGTAGCCTAGAAATCTAGAAAGATTCAGGTATAAATTTTTATGATTCCAAGTTTTATAATATATAGATTATCTTAAACTGAGTTTTTGTAAAATCTTTTTAATAAAGAACATGATGATTTGTTTTAAGCTACAAAGGGTTCTGCGAAGCATTAGTAACTCAAGTGAACAAAATTGGTAAAATATTAACCTACATATCATTAAGGTTTTTTTTATTGTTTTAACCCTTAAATATGTTTTATTTTACTCAGATCCTGCATTCTCTGGCCCTTTTATCTCATATTCTCAAATTTTTGCCTAGAACACAATTACCACGGACCCCTAAATAATTTCTTAAAATTCTATAGCTTTTGAGATACTATGACTTTTTCTTATACAGAAATCAAGAGTCACTAAGAAGGTCAAGGTAAATATTGATATTTTAAATTACTGAGGAAAAAGTAAGTTTTAAAATGGCTGGATAATTTCACCAAGGTTGAATATCTGTTAATAACCTAAGGAGGTTAACTAATCAAAGACTATCTTACTAACTTGTATTGCCTTTTTATTGTACTTTGTACATGCTCTACACGCAGGACACTGAAATCTGGCAACTACCATTAGTATCAGTAAAGGTTAGCAATGTCTCCTAAGTTTGGGGAAACAGCTTGAAATCTAGTGATTAGTAATAACATAGGTTCTATGGATTCATGCTTTAGACAGCTGACTGAGAGGCAGAATTCTGGAATTAGTTCTTTATAAACTGAAAACTTCCAGGTTTAAGACAGAATGATAACAGTCCACAATAACAGCTAACATTAAATCTTTTAGCCAAATGAGATAAATATAAATTAATTGATAAAAGGTAGAATACCAATAAAAGCAAATAAAAAAAATCAGGGAACAATCAACACAGAATCCAAGATAACGGTTTACTCTAGTGGATGGAGGCAGGGAGATGGGATAAGGGGGAGAGATGATTAAATGTAGGATAATCTGGAGATCGCAGCTTTGTTTTGCATGGTGTGCATTTCATTACCATGAGAGAAGGAAGGAAGGGAGGGAGGAAGGAAGATTGACCACGCACAGACCAGTGATGATTGTGTTTTAAACAAAGGATTATGACTAATATAATCCTGGGTGCTTCAAGTTCAAATGCAGTTTAAGGAGATTTTAGAATTCATCTTTGCTGTAAAATTTTAGGAAACATAGTCTTACACAATCAGATTTTTTGTTTTATTAACATGAATGAATGTTTTTCTGTCTAATGAGGAAACCTAATAAATGAAACAGAATCACTGAAGGGTCTTAGGAAAATACTTCGAAAATCTCTTTCAAGTAGGACTTCAGAAGCAAGCATACATTTAGAAATTTTGGCTAACATCCGTGATATTTCACTTATATTTAAACAGAGCTGTGAATGTCTCCCCAGGGCACCTACAATTCTATTTTAATTATGCCACTTAAAAAAAACTGTTTTAACATCTAACAAAGCACACATGATGTGAAAACACTTGTTAAACCACCTCTGCAGTTTTAACAATAAGACAAATGTGAGATCATTGCATTTCTTAAGGCTCATTAGATTAGCATTAGTACAGTGGCAATATTTTTGGGAAATATTTGCCCTTGATATCTTTTTTTCATATACATTTGCCATTTGGAGCGTTCTTTTTTCAAATTCACTTTACACAAAGTCTATGTTAGAATCATGAGATACCATAACGTGTCATGTTATAGTGGTGGCACAAACCTACTCGGGAAATTCAACATAAATGGCACGCCATTCATTGAGGATGGCTTTAGGTTATGCTTTTGTGTCTAACAGCCTAATAAATAGCTTTTTTGCTCATTTGTAGCATATCAAAGACATCTTTTAAATATGCTAATTTTAAGATACGCAAAAACATAGGTTGTATGTATGAATAAGTTGAATTACCTACCCTTGGGAGAAGTTTAAAGTTACATTCCTCAAGCCATTTGTTAAGCTGTATTCTACTCTACATACAGAAAATTTGACAGAATTCAAAGGAGGGTTGAGGCAAAGAGTTCAATCCCATTTCTATTCACTCTTGAGTCTGGAGGAGAAACTCTGATTTGAGATAATGGACTAATGATGAAATCAGGAACATTTAGATAATACATTGGGAACACTGAACTGGGTTAAAGATTCTTTTCTTCTTTATGACTTACTCACATGGTCAAAATGAGAGTAAAAGCCAAGAGAAAGAAGGAATGAGACACTATTTTCTGCTCTAAGTTTTACAGTAGAAGGCAAGGAGTTATTGTATGTTCTGTTGGGTGCATTCTAGATCACCAAGATAGGAAAATGGATCTGAGTTAAGAGCTTTTGAAGAAATGCACCTTTGTCTTTCTTACCATTTCCATCTGATACTCTCCAGAATTCAAGCATAATGTCACTGGTGGTTAAATGAGATAGAGGACACTAAAGGACCCTGTCGATTTTGGGAGAGATCCAAGACCCCAATCCCTTCATAGGACAACCAGCTAGAGAAAATCAATGGCTTTATGAGATTTTTTTCCTTTATGTATATTTTTCTAAAACATATACATATGTATATATATATATATATACACACACACACACATATACTACAAAATATCAATAACTGAGAATATCTCAGACACAAAGTCATTCATTTAGTCACATAGGAACATATATGCCATCTACTACGCTAACTGTGGAGATTTTGAGTTAATAAGAGAGCCAAGGAGCTTATATTCTAGAGAGTGAGTGGACACAGGCCGTTGCAGTACACTGAGATGTGGACCATGGTTGTAGAAGTACAGGAAGCACACTGGAGAGGTGATTTATTCAGACTTTCAGAAAAGGCTTACAGGAAAGAATCATTTACTTAGACCTCAAGTATGAATAGGCATTATCCAGGTAAAGGAGGATGAGGTGAGAGACAATCTGAATAGGAAAGACTTGATAACTTTGAGATTGGAGGAAAAGCTGGACCTTTGAGACCAAAATCTATCAAGTTAAATCCTAGCTGTATCTCTAGATGAGTTACAGGGTTTCTCTTGGCTTGTTTCCTAACCTTCAAATAGCATTTTAGGAAAATAAAATGACATTGCACGTAACCTACCAAATACAACACATTAAGTTTCTCATAATTGTTAGATTCTTCCTGCCTTTACTTTTTTCCATCTATATGCCTCTGTTTTCATGGCTCTTGTATTATTAGCATTTCCACAACTAGGAAAACAAAGACAGGAGGAAGCATTGTACTTTTTCTTTTCTCTTCAGCCTTCCTTCCACAATCAACCATGGGCTACTGACATCCTAATGTTAAGTATTATGCCTGATTCACTGTGTCCACCCCACCTCACCCCACCCCACCCCTGCACTTTGGGCCGTATTATGTGCTCCAGATATATGGAAGATTCGGAATGAAAGAGTGCATGAACGAATAGGAGATTTGATCCTCTATTTTCCCTAAAGATGGCTTATCTTACCCACGCCCAACCTTTTCCATTCAGTACATGCTATGCTTTTTGATAGTCCCACGATGAATGTGAAATCCTTTCTCTAAAAGTAAATGCATGGTTTAGCCTTAGGCTCCATTCTCCCCTAGGGACAAGGGGTAAAGGATTGGAGAAATAGAGGTCGGCAGTATTTGCTTTTTTTTTCTTTTGTTTATACCATAGTTTCTCAACCTGGGCACTATTCACAATTAAAACAGGTACTTCTGTGTTGTGACAGGCTGTCCTACGCATTATAGGTTGTTTAGCAGCATCCCTGGCCTCCATCCACTACGTGTTCAATTTCATTCCTAGTTGTGGCAAGAAAAAATGTCTCCAGATATAGCCAAGTGTACAACCTCCTTCCCCTATCGAGAAACAAACCTATATTCTAAACATTTAATTCAAAAGAATTTTTATCATAGAGGAAGCCGTCAGTTTTTTTTGTTTAAAGTAATGAGGAGTAGGTCAATTAAGGTTTGAGGAGTGGAAAAAATTTAAGTTTAAGGTATGTGATACTGCAACTATTACATCTTGCAAACATGGCCAAGTCTCTACTTGCACCTGTCAAACCAAGAACACAGTGACTGAATTGGTGGGTCATCTAAGTGAAAATGTTAGGTTTTCAGACTTAGAAGATAGAAATCTCAAGATCAAAAAGTAAGAGATCTCTGAATTAAGGTAATCTCAGGAGATAAGGAGCTTGAAGGAATATAAAACCCCTTCCCTCCTGGTTTGCTGTGATCAGGTTAATACGGAAGAACATCTTGAGTTTCCAGTTCATCTTGCTTCAGACAGCCTGGAGATCAAGATTAATCACTGACAGTTGGGTCGATATTGACAAGAAAATTATATTCAAAGCTTGACGTAAGAAAATACCTGAATTTCTCGCCTATGGTGTCTAAAAGATGACTATATGGCCAATTGCTAGCATTTAAGTGAAAATGTTATGTACTCCTCAGATGTTAATTGGTTTACTTTTCAGAATTTCAATAATCAGATTTCACCATTTCCTTTGAGTATAATTCTAAACTACTAGAATGTATATTCAAATTCAAATTAGCATATATATGTATCTTCATCTGTTTCTTCTATCAGGTGTGCGTTCCAAGTACGCTTTAGTTTCAACGTCCTAGAGAAGGATTTAATTCATCTCTTTGAGATGCAATGTATGTATATGTATGTATGTTTGTGTGTGCATGCTTGTGTGCGATAAGCAGTGCTTTATGTGCAGTGGCACAGTGACTGTTATGATTTTTTTTGGTAAATGTGGTAGATCTTTTCAGACAGATGCTTTTTAGTGCTGAGACTATCAAAGTCAGCCAAGCATGTATTTCTGTTGATTTATTAACTCTGCAGAGCTCCAATGTTACTGCTTTGACCTTTGCTGCTCTTTTTATTTTTGAGGGGTACCCTAAATGGATCTTCTGGTAGTTTTATTTTAGAAAATAATCAGATTTCTAAGTGCTCTAAATAGTTTAAGTGAAGAACAAACCCTCCTTTCCACTAGTAACGTTGTGCAGCCCAAAACTATTTCCTATACTCACATTTGGAGACCCTGATTTGACAGATATTTCAAGTATGAGAATGCTCAGCAAAATTCTCATTAGCCATTTTGGAAAGGTGTATTGAAATCCTTGAGCAGTGAAGTGAAACTTTATTCAACAAAAGTTCCTTTTAAAATTCATTCTGTATTGGAAAAAGTTAAGTATTAGGTATTTTTTAAATTGGCTAATACTGCAGAATTTAGACATTTAAAGAAAAATTTTTAAAAAGCAGGTACATTGCGACACTCAATCATCCTTTGGATTCACCGTCACAACCAGAACTTGATGGGCAGCTATTTTAACACTGGAGTCTCTACTATCAACTTGTCTCACTAACTTTTGATGTTTTTATAAAATTGCTATTTTGCCTGTCTCCAACTAGGAGTAATTCCCACTTCTCCAGTACTCTGCTTTTGTAACAAGATTAAGAGCTTTGTTTGACTTGGGTTTGAATCCAAGCTCACTGAGGCCATAGCAACTCTCTGCCTCAGCATCCTCATCATTTTTTCTAAACGGAAAATATCTACCTAAACGACTGCTGTGAAAATAGAATGGTTATATAAAGAACCCCTGGTGATACCTTGAACTTCTTTATCCATCAGTAAATTTTAGGGCCATAGAAAGTGGCTTGGAAGGATTTGTACAGTCACGTGTGATAGATGGGTTATACTGAAGGCCCCACTTTTTTTTTTTATCCCTTCCTGTATGTGTCCCTCTGTGATAACACAGAGCCCTGCAACTGGACTCTCGGAGGTGCCATGTAACTTGTGTTAGCCAAGAGGATGTTAGCAAAGTTAGAAAGTAGAAACTCGAAATATGCCTGACTGAGTTTGCATGCCTGTACACCTCCTGCGTTCACCACGGAAACAGGTCTGGGCTAGCTTGCCAATGAAAGGTGAAAAATCACTGCAGGAGAGTCAAGTCACCCAGGCCACCCCTGGACTTGTGAGCAGCATCCAACAACCATCACCCCACCACCAACTCCACCATGGACTCCACAATGTCCTTTAAGAAAGATCTGCAAGTTCTTTAACATGTCTGGAGTTGAAGAAGAATACAGACAAATATAGATTAAAAAATGTCTAGTAGCTTTATATTTGATGTTATATGCACATTGATTTAATATCTACTCATAATACATATATGTTAAAAACTTACTTAGATCCCACTCCTCTAATCTGCTCTTCTCACCACCTGCATTTCTCCCCACCTCTCTTCCCATTTTAATCCAATCTCTCATTTCTCTCAACATGACAGTCAGCAAAAAGGCCTAACTTGGGACGTTTTCCAGAAGGCTGGTAAGCACTGACTGAGCTGACTGTGAAAGAATTGGTTAAGAAGCATTTTCTCAGCAATTTTGCTTGTATCTATTTGCTTTATTCACCATTTATGTTTGGCCAATGCTTGGCCAAAGCAGTGTTCCAAAGGATAAAGTTGGTTGCTTCTGTTGAGAAATGAATATTCCCACCGCCCTAGGGTCAAGGGAGGAAGGTTCCAACATGTAATTTTCCCTTCCACAGAGGGCTTTAATTCAGAAGTTTCGGGAATAGAATTGATATTTTACCTAAACTAAGTATTTTTATGAGGAAGAGAATGAGGTTTTTCTTGGTGGCATTTCATATTCTGAGCATCAACTTTGAGCTCATTATTGTGTATGCCAGCTGCCAAATTCTGTTTAGATTGTGCCATACATGCCTTTATGCTCCTATTGTCAAGGAAGGGGCCTTGTGTGCAGATGTGCATACACACACGCACACTACACCAAGAGTCAAAGCCCTGCACTTCAAGGTGCTTACACTTTAACAGAAAAGGTAGGCCCATTCTGTTTATTTTTCATGTTCCCTTTGTTGTTGTAAAAAATCTAAACACATATTCAAGTATTTCCTGTTCTTTGAGGGACACTGACATTTCTTTATTCTAAAAGAAAAGTTAGAGATATTTTTTATAAGCAGTACAGGTTTTAGAAAAACAAAACTTCCTAGTAACTGACAATAAATACAGAAAAAGCTCTGAAGAGGAGGTCAACTAGGGGAACAGCAATGTAGAGCTGATGTCTGGCAATCACAGGATAGTAAATGTGCAGAGATGGTTCAGGTACTTCCTGGTTTTCACTCTCAAAGCTACATGGCCTCTCCATCAATTATGAATTTTAAGGATAGATCAGCTTATACCAAAATGACAATCATACATCTGCTTTCTTATAAATGAAGCAATCACCAACAACTCTAAAAATATCTATGACACACAATCACTGCTTCACGTGTGCTCTATCTGACCTCTCAGTCAGCCTTCATTTCCAACATTTAAATAAATGTATTTATCATTCAGCCATATACTGTGAAATTTTCCCATCACTTGGTTTTCTCATTTTCCAGGGCAAACTTCTCAAAACCCAAGGGAAAGCAACTGAAGTAGAACTACTCCAAAGTGCATTTCCAATGTGATGCAGCAGAAATAATGTTCAATGAAATTATTGTTAGTAGCACCTGGGAAGCCAAGCTGAATACGCTATGCTTTCAATGAGTATTTGACATTCGTTCATTTGTTTTTCAGTACCAGCACCTTCATTCTTTGTTTTATTCCTTAATGTATATTTAGTTGGAAAACATATTATCTAGAATGATGTCTAAATATTAACCTAGATATAGGAAGCTAAAGGAAATTCAATACTCAGAGATGAGATTATGGTTGATCGATCCTATGCCAAACTATGGGGTAGGTGAGGCTTATTGGGGGCCCTCTCAGCCTCCCCATCACCCAGTAACCATTAACTCTGGCCTGTGCTCAGGACATCACACCTGACATTGGGGATAATGGAATAAGGGATAAGACACAGAGTTCAGTCTTTCCACCTTCATACTTTTACATTCTTCTAAAATTCTGGTCTTTTTGTTTAACTCTCCTCTCACCCCTCAAAACAGGAAAAATATAACTTCAATTCTTTCAACTTCAGTGTGTATTTCAGGCAAGAAGTTGCTTCCTCTCAAGTTTTACTTCTGTAAGGAAGTGTTTCCTAAATGTTACAGCAGAGCTCATTGCTTACTTCCCTTGCTTACAAACACTTAACCACCACCAAACCATGTAACTCTCCCTTGCCTCCTGAAACACACGGCGTAAGCTCTGGAACTAGATGGCAGGTGGAAGCTGGTGAGCCTTAAGGAGACTGGAGTCTGGTTGGCCTCTAGGAGGCTATCCAGAACACAGCGAAAATGCTGGTGGTACCGGGAGTAATGAAGACCTTTTTAATATAGTGGCAGGAAGTATAGCAAAGCTGTTATCTAAAAATAGCAAAATATGCCTAAAAACGCAACAGTATAGCTACGTAGATTTGAGTGCTGAAGGGAATGTCTGCCTTCTCCTAGCTGCCTATAATTAAGTAAGAGATCAACTAAAGAACCAAGTGTCCATTTATTGAATGGAAATTAGAAATTACTGAATTGGAAAGCAAGGACCCAGACCAATCTTTTCAGGCAGTAAACTGTTCTGTGAGTAATAAAGGGCCATGGTGAGAGTATAGATTCCTGTATTAATAGCTAGCGAAGATCTAAGGTGTGCCTCATACAACCTTTCACACAAACAACTCTGAGGACTTTCTTCCTGAATTTGTTATGTTTATAGAAAAAGTTGCTATGTTATTTTGTTCCTAAGATTTTACATTTTGAGAGAAGTTTCAGGTTTACAGCAAAATTGAAGGAAAGGTACAGAGATTTCCTATATACCCACTGCCTGCACACACGCATAGCCTCCCCTGTAATCAAACTCCCGCATCAGAGCAGTGCCTTTATTGGAACTGATGAGCCTATGTTGACACATCATAATCACCAAAAGCGCTGTCTGAGAATTTTAAGGACACATCTCACAGATAATACATCTCAATACAAAAAGCGCTTCTAAGGGGAGTATTCCCTTAGCAGCCTCACAGGGGGGCTTGTGGATATGTTACCTACATGACAGAAGGGACTTTGTAGCTTTAAGGATTTTGAGATGGGGAGATAATCCTGCATTAGCTGGGTGAAGCCAATGTAATCAAGAGAGTCCTCCTAAGGGAAAGAGAAGGCAGGCTAGTCAGAATTGAGAGATAAAGTAATGAAAGCAGAGGTTTCATTGACCTAGAACCACCAGCAAAGGAATATGGGCAGCCCCTAGAAAAGGCAAGGAAATGGAAAGAGATATATGGATGTGAATTTGTCTAATGTAGTAGATTACAAGTGATACATTTACAAAAATACACATTTAAAAAAATGATTTCAAAGTGAAATGAAAAGAATGTAGTGCAAAATTAAAATAGGCCTTTGGACCTTTGAACTACTATGAGCAAGAAATAAGCTGAGGAAGTTCCTTATTTATACATACCAGCCCCTTCTAATGGAAAAATAATGTCCAAGGGATGTAGCCAAAAGGTGCCAGAGAACAACTCCAGAGAGCAGCATCGATCTCTAACCAAGAAACTGACAGCATGTGCCCAGCTGAGTGTCAGAAATGCTATATACCAGCAACTTCTATGGGTCTCTGATTTTCTCTATTTGAATCAGATTGCCTGTATTGGTTATCGTATGTCTTTTTAATTCACAGGGGTTCTGATGAACGAGAAGCTGTATCTTAGGAATTGCACAAAATAGCTTTATCCACACGCAGATATGGTTTAAATAAGATTGTATACCCTGAGCTTGGGATTGCTGTGGTAAAAATGTGGGGTGGGAGATGTGTGTCCTGGAGAAGGAAGTATATTTTGCTAATAGGAGGGATATAAATTGTGGCCAGAGAGCTGACTGTGGCATGGCGTAACAATGTCGCCTGTCATAGAAACAATTCTACAAGGTGACCTTGACAATTCTCCCACTGAAAAGAAGGGTCTATATTCCCTGACCTTTGAATCTAGGCAGGCTTGGGACACTCGTGTACCAGTACAATGAGGAAGAAGTGACAACGCATGACTTTTGTGGCTAGCTTAGGAAGGGCACACAACATCCACCTTGTTTGCTGGGAATCTTAACACTGGAACCTAAGTCACCACATAAGTTGCCTGGGAGCCCTGAGCTGCCAGGCTTCAAGAAAGCCCGAATTAGTCCATGCGGAGAACTCCACATGGGCAAGCCTGTAGACTACCTGACCAAAGAGAGGCCTGCTCAGCACCCAGCTGTCCCAGCTCCTCTGACTTGTATCCACAACACTGTCCCCAAGCACATCCCAAAATCCTGACCCACAAAAACCACATGATATAATGAAATTGTTTCCTTAAGCCAGAAAGTAAGATAACCAAGAAATGACCAAACAAGTCCATTCTCCTAAACCCTCAAAACAAGAAAACATTGGTTTCAATTATCGACACATCGGTGGTGACTTACTTCTTATACTTTTACTTATACTAGAAAGCCTTCCCTGAATATCATAGCAGACCTGGTTGTTCACTTCACCTTATCTGCCACCACCAAACTGTGAAATTTTTCCTTGAGATTATGCTTACTGTACTGGGTATTATTTGCACACCTCTCAGTTTTTCCCACTGAGATAGGAAATCCTCAAAGGAAAATACCCTGAGTAATTCAAGTTTATGTCTCTTGCAATGAAAAGCACAAAAGACACATAATTGGTGATGACTGTAAGCCTTTTATATAAATGAAAGATTTTTTTTTGAAAAACCTCTTTTTGAGGGCTTTTTCAAAAAGGTAGAGGGCTTCGTTCCCTTTAAGTGGTCCGTACTCTTACAATACAAGCAGAAGGGGAATTTGTTTAACACTTCTGGACCTTTACTATAATTCTTAGTTTCACAGAATAGAGAAGGAGATTTCTCATCAACTTATCAAGCTGTTCTTGAGAGGCCAAAATTTATATGAGAAAGCATAATATCTGATATGTAATATCTATCATGACCACACATTTGGAAGGAACAAGAAGCTGATCTTATGATAAACCCTGTGGTAGAGGGGCAGAGCAAGGTTAGATGTTCAGCTTCCTGCAGGACCAAGTTAAGACACCAGAGTGATGGCATCTGAGTACTGACTACACAGCTGTACTGAGTCAAGCCTGGAGACCCAGTTGGTGGTATGTGCGGTGGTACAAAAATAGTTTCTGGAGAGAGAACTAACTTCTACCACCTCAAAAACGTTTCTTGGGAAATAGAAAAATTAGAAAAAGGTAAATGTTCTCTGCAGGACTAGAAAGTTTTACTAGTAGAGGAATATAGAGGAGATAATACTTCTACTAAGTGTCCCTAAGTACCATCACTCAATTGCCAATGTTATTATTTTATGGAATATCTACTCTGCTGTCTGAGGAAGTGTGGCTATAGGGGCAAATGAGACACATATGCTCCAGGGTTCATGGAAGTTTAATTCTAATGGAGCAAGGCAAACTCACAAGAAACTAACAAAATAGGGTAAGTTCAGAAAACATAAGTGTTGAAAAAGAAAATGACAACAGGCAAAGGGAAAGACAATGGCCAGGGGAAATTTGTACATTAGCTAGGATGGCTAGGGAAGGTGGAGCAAACATGGTTGTTTGCCTGCCCCAGCTATTTCCCCCCCATCTTGGGTTCTAGTGGAAGAGCCCATCTCTTGTCACGTACTCACTTTCCCATCGCCCCATAGCAGATGTGGAGAGTATGAACACTATTCTAAGACACTATGGAGACATCTGTTGGGGAAATAGATGCTTCCAAGAAAGATCCTCCTTTCTGATGAAGACAGTCCCTTGAACATTGTCCTGTGAGCACAAAATGCACAGAGCTACTGTAGTCATCTGACAGTGTAATGGGGATGGCGATGAATTTTGCAGAGAAGCCAACCTCAGGCCTTGATTGCATTGAACCAGACCCACACTCTGAATCACTTACTTCAGTACATCTATTGTAGGAGAGGAACACTCATTGTTTAAGCCACATTTATAATACTTGTAACCGCAAGTATGTTAATGTATTAGTTTGCTAGGGCTGCCATAAAAAAGTACCACAAAAAAAAAAAAAAAAAAAAGTACCACAAAGTTTAAACAACATAAAATTGTCTCAGTGTTCTGGAAACTAGACGTGTGAAATCAAGGTGTCCTCAAGGTTGGTTCTTTCTGAGGGCTGTGAGGGGAAAAATTTATTTCAGGCCTCTATCCTTGGTTTATGGACATCCATTTCCTCCCTCTGTCTCTCCTATCTCATTTCTTCTATGTGTATCTCTGTGTTTAAATCTATCCTTTTTATAAAAACACCAGTCATATCAAATGAGGGTCTGCTCCTAGTGACCTCAGTTTAACTTTATTATCTCTGTAAAGACTCTCTCTTCAAAGGTTACATTCTTAGGTACCGAGGGTAAGGACTTCAGCATATGAATTTTGAAGAGACACGATTCAACTCATAACACTAATAAATATAGAAGTTTTCTTTGAGGAGGTAGAAAGAAGAGGAGTGCAGAAGCAGCAGATTTACACCACAGGTTTGGGTAAAGACTATCATGGGCCCAGAGAAGTGCAAATGCCAAGGCTCTGAACTGGTGATTTAGTCAGAATTCAGTTGCATATGTGCCCTAGTGATTGACTTATTGCCTCCCAGCCCCAAATGCACATTTCATTGCCTATTCTGTGATAACTGAGCTGAACCCTGAATATTTCTCCTTTGCCAACTGGCACGATGCTAATTTTGCTTTGTCAGTCGAGGGTAATGGACATGGCAGAACGCAGGACTTCTCTTTCTAGGTCCAGTGTGCTCTTCTCATCAAATTGCTGCACTGTACAGAGTCTCTGCAGGGCCAGGTTCCTGAAGTGTGTGCAGCTCCTGTTCCACTTTGGGCAGTCTCCTAAGGAACCCCAAAGGGTGAATTATCTGCAAGTCTGGACTCAGTAACCTGACCACACCCTCTCAGTGAGGCCTGGATCTCGATCCTAGGGAAGGAGTTATTTTAGATCGGTCTCTTTCTTGGGTATTCTATCTTAGCCTAAGGGTATTGACTACTCCTTATATATACTATTCCTGAATTCTTTAGAGATCTGTATACTCCCATTAGGTAATCACTGTTACTACAGTCTTGTTATAATTAATCATTCTTTACATTAAATTTGTCCTGTTCAAATTACGGTGTGGTTTCTGCCTCCGGATGGGGCCCTGAGTTGTCCAATATGCCAGAAATTACTCACAATATCATCACAAGAAGTAGAAGATCAAGCTCTTTGAAGGGACTCAAGGAATGACTCCCAGAATAATGCTGTGAACTAGCCCACAGAGAAGCTGCTATCATTGCCAGAAGAGAAGAAATCAGGAAGCTATTGATGCATTTTCCAGGAACATTTCTGCTTAGCTTCAACCCAAGGAAGGGGAAGTAGATCATGATTCCCAAAACATACTGTGTCTTTCAGGCAGCCATACAAAGTAACACACCCCTTGAACACTGCTGATTCTTTCTCTTTATACCCCCTAACTTAATTCCAAACTTGAGTTTTCTATGAGAGCCTCAGAGCAGTTGAATCTAAATTACACTGGATTTCTGGACATCATATCTATTTTACCAGGTAGTAAGTAGTAGAAAGGAAAAAGATTAAATGGAAATGTCAGCTGATTTTGTTCCCTCCCAGAAACTTCCTTGGCAGTCAGTGATTTGATTATATCTCATTGCCTAGAGTCAATCACTGGGCCATAGGTCTGTGTCTTGTCCAACTACTGGAAAATGGCTGGGAATAAGAGAAGTGTGGAAGGGAGTAGAGGCACCAATGAACAGTATATGCCCACCTGTTTGTATATGCCCTGCTCTCTTCTCCAAAGCAACCCTGATTGAGCTTTCCCAGTAGTGCGGGGATTGGGATGAGATAAGGTTTGTACGAAAAGGGTCATAAACTCCCCATTATGTTAGACTTTCCGATCTTAAAAAATAAAGAACAAAGAGACAACACTTAGATTTAAAGTAATAAATGGCATCAGGGAAACATTTAACTTTTTAAGCAGAGGCACAGTATCCTGTGAGGATTGTGAGCAATTTGTCACACAGCACATAGAGAAAGCAATTACAAACACACAGACTATTATTTCTTCTTTCATATAAATGCTATGTATTTGGTTTTGCATTTTATCACACTTAATGATATATACAACCTTATTTTCTTGACAACACATTCACACTTACATAATTATCTTTGATACAGATCTAATCTATTTTATCATTTAGATTTTGATGGTCAATTTAGAAAAAGGATTTTCTATTGAGACTTCTTAACACAGGTCACTGGTCAATATACAGTATTTCATATTTTAAGTCAAGAGAAAATTAGATGTTTCAAGAATCCTATGTCGTGGCTTTGTGTACACAGGCACATAAAACCTACATGAAAGGCTAAATACAACTACATATGACTGGAAAAGTTCATAGCTTTTATGTCACAATATTTAAATTTTCATCAATGTATATTATACATAATTCCAGTTCTTTTCTTACTAAACAGGATTGAATGATCTGTAAATTTAGTTTAAAAATTAAAAAATTTACCTCATAATTTTATAATTTATTACCATCTTCTAAAGCTAGATGGGAAACAAAAATGACCCATTTATCTCTATTTCCTCAAATGTAGGTTGAGAGGATACTAAACTCAAGTTTACTTTTAACCACTTCTATTTATACATTTATTCACATAATAAGCATTTACTGAGTGACTACCATATACATAAACAAGTAAATAAATAAAATGTATTTTAGGTGATATGGTAGGTTCTATGAAGAAAAATGAATCAGTAAAAGGGACACGGAGAAAGGGAGAAAGGGATGGATAACTAAATAGTCATGTAAGGCCTCACTGAGATGACCTTTGAGCTAAAGAAGGGGAAGAGCAGACCAAGCTGGCATTTGGAAGAGGAACAATCCATGCATAGGGGGTGGGTAGGGGCCATGGTGCACAGAAAATGCAAAAACACTGAGATGTATGTGCACTTGCTCTGCACCAGGAAGAAGATGTCTCGAGCACAGTGAGCCAGAGGGAAAGTAGAGGTAGAGCAAGTCAAAGATCCAGTAAAGAAGTAAAATAATCCAGAACACTGTGGGCACTTGGAATGATATTGGCCTTTACTCTGAGTGAGATGGACAGGCACGGAAGTATTTTGAGCAGAGTTGTGACACAATTCCACTGTCTGCCGGTCAAATATAGACTTTGATAGGGAGTGGGGGTGGACAAGAGACAGAGAGAAAGTGCATTAGTTAGGAGGCTGTTACCATAATGAGGTGGTTATCATAACCAGGTTAAAGAAAATAGTGGCTCGTACATGGAAATATCAGCAGAGGGGTTGAGAAGGGGTACCATACTGGACATAATTTAACAGTAATGTTAATAATATTTAGCGAGGTATTAGTTTTGGGATACGAAAGAAAAGGAGTCAAAGATGACTCACTCTAATTGTTTTAGAGCAAATAGAAGGATTGCGTATGTTGGGGAAAACTGGATAAGGGTGTTAGATCAGAAATTCAGTGTGGGACATGGTAAACTTGAAGTGCTTACTGGACATCCAAGTAGACCTGCTGAGCAGGCAGTTGGAAGTAAGAGTGTGAAGTTCAGGAGAGAGCTTCTAGGTAAAGATACACATTTGGGAAATCTCAGCATACAGATTGTATTTAGAGCTATGAGACTATTACTGCAGATAGTGTTGAAAATGCCTGTTATGTGTCAGTCATTCTGTTAGGTCCTTCCACTTTAATCCTTGCACCAATTTTGCAATGAAACTGAGGCTGAGAGAGATTAAATAAATTTCCCACGGCCATGTAGCTAGTAAGTGGAAGATATAGTAGTTAATCCAAGGTGTGTCTGAAATTGACATCTATTCTTTCCTGCAGTATAGACACACTCCATTCCTTGGTCTGAATGCACCAAACGTTATCCCTTACCTGGCTGTAGAAAAGTCACTAGTATTTAGGTCTAAAAACCACCAACCAGCCATTGTTGATTGATCTACCTTCTGCTATCCCAACTCAAAGAACTCTCCTTCAATTTTTGGAAATGTTAGCATCCTATCTCTCCAAACCTTACCATCCTTGCTTAGAGAGAACTTGGAATGATTACCTATTGCTTCACTAGGGGAGAAAATAATCTAGATATAGATCTGAATAGTGCAGTGTTTTTGGAAATTTATTGCAGTGAATAGCAATTTAAAACAGACCTAAGCTGATTGCATTGTACAATATCAGTTCTATCCCACAGCTTCTACATATTAAGGGTTGGGGGTGACAAAGAGATTTGGTTCTATTCATGTATTATTTGTGGCTTTTGTGTATGTGTGTGTGTGTGTGTGTGTGTGTGTGTGTGTGTGTATATATATATATATATATGAATGTAGATGCATCCTCTCTTTATAAGTGCACTTATGAAATCAATTGCTACTTTGAAATTTTTATCACTGTTATGATTCTACAAGATTTTAAGACTCACAAATCTTGGTACCTGCAATAAAAATATCTTGGTAATGTAAAGTAATGTAGAAAGTTCATCATAAGCTTTTAGAAATTTAATTATATAGGAATAAATGAAAACATTATGAAAATGTTTTTTTTTCTTTTTTTGAATTTTATTTTATTTATTTTTTATACAGCAGGTTCTTATTAGTTATCTACTTTATACATATTAGTGTATATATGTCAATCCCAACCTCACAATTCATCCCACCACGACCACCCCCTGAAAATACTGATTGGTAATAAATCTCTAGTTATAAATGTGATTTTAAATGTAAACTAGCTTTAAAAGATAATATTTTTTCTACTGTATTTCAATGAAAAAAAAACAAGAAAATTATATACTATTGTAAGTAACTGCCAAACTGGAATAGATTAGTGCATGTTAATAATATTATGTTTTGGGGCTTCCCTGGTGGCGCAGTGGTTGAGAATCTGCCTGCCAATGCAGGGGGACACGGGTTCGAGACCTGGTCTGGGAAGATCCCACATGCCGCGGAGCAACTAGGCCCGTGAGCCACAGCTACTGAGCCTGCGCGTCTGGAGCCTGTGCTCTGCAACAAGAGAGGCCGCGGTAGTGAGAGGCCCGCGCACCGCGATGAAGAGTGGCCCCCACTTGCCGCAACTAGAGAAAGCCCTCGCACAGAAAGGAAGACCCAACACAGCCATAAGTAAAAATGAATAAATAAATAAATAATTTTAAAAAACTTATGTTTTGCCATTGTAAGGTGTTATTGGTCAAAGAGCTCAAGTGTCAAACCTTGTAAAGGAAAGGTGAATAAAAGAGTTATAAAATAATTAAGATTTATAAGTCACAAAAAATTTAAAATAAGTTTTTTGTCTTCATAAAATGAATCATAATCTAAGTTCTAATTTTTCTATAATTCTCTATCTATATGGTAAAAGAAGGTTTGGCATAAGCATATAAAATATGGAATTAAGGTTATATAACAAAAAATAATTTTCTAAATACTATTGATTTAGAAAGTGACCAAGTGATATAACATGATATGAAGCATAGTTGTCACTTGGAGTGCTGATATTCTCATAAATCCCCAGTTTTGTTAAGGATATCAGTACACCTGTCTCAATATGTTCAGATTTTCACCATGCCTTGCAGCAGATGTAGCCATGGAACACAGTTTTAGCCAATAAGATGTAAACAGAACTTGAGTGGGGATTCCACTAAGGCTTATTAAAGGTAGAAAATATAGCTCCCATTTATGTTTTTGTACCTTTTTCTTTTTCTTTCCTTCCTTCTTCCTCTATGGAATGAAGATGCAAGCTGGAGGACAGACTAGCACCTTGCAACCATGAGGCAAGAAGCATGAGAAAAGCCACAAGAATGAGTGAGTAACAATGCAGAAAAGAGCCTAGTCCCTGATAGTACCATGGAAGTGCCATATCAGCCCAAGACTACTGAGTTATAGCTACATATTCCTAACTGACATAGTACACATAAGAAAAAACTTTTCTCCAATTCCAAAGAGAATTAAGCAAAGTATACTTTATCATAGTTATTTAAATCCCCTATATTAAGCCTCTGTGATACTTATGCCATCGCCTAGCCTCGGTACACAGGAGCTCTTTAATAATTGTTTGATGGGATGTTAAATGAATAAATTAATGAACAGCTGCTAATGAAACAGCTAAGCGTTCTTAAAAAAACATTTTAATGTCAGAAAAATTACTCTGAAACATTTTTCATATATAGAATTATTTCTGTTCTTAGCAATGAAATGTGTCAAGTTCTGAAAATATCTACATTTAGAAAACATAAAAAGTTGTAAATTACCAGTCAACTGCTTACCAGTTTCAACCAATGTAAGCTGTTACGTCAAGTAATTATTCAAGACAGGTGAAAAATACATAACTGCCTGATTTTTGCAGAGAATTTTAGATAAACTATAAACAATGCAAAAAACACATCAAAAGTAACAAAACTGCCACAAATTGTTTTAGTAAATGATTAGGTAAAGGGTTAATAATAATAAACATGGCAGTAGAAGGGAAGTAACAGAGTTCTGAGGCTTTTCTTCTAACTTTGGGGATGCCTGAGGATTTGACATGTGGTAAATCTTCCAAATTCCATTATCTCATGGAACGCATAGGATTTTACCTTCACCAGATCCCAGATAAATGAGAACCTGGCCAAGGAAGACAGACTAGACCAAGCAGCTATAAACAGTTCATGAGTTAATGGTGCTGATGAGATGCTGCCACCCCAGGTAAGTGTAGTCATGAAGGCTGAGGGGAGCCACCTGGCTAGCTGGTCACATACATTTGAACTTCTCCGAAGTTATCTGCACACATGCAACTTGGCTCTTGGGACAAGACACACTGTAAGTGCAAAATGGTTGGGACATTAGAAGCTGTTGCTGGGAGGTGCAAGACTTGTGCTATGCTGTTACTGTGTGTGCTGTGTTGGTTTTTGCCCTATATCCTGTAGGAAAGCTAAATATACTCGGTGCTGGGTAAAACCTATTGTTCTTCATGAGTTTGATTGTCCCTCTATATCTAAGACCACTTCTTCCAGCAGAGGAGAGTGAGTGATACAGTTGACTAGTTTCCAATGCTAGCCCAACACAGAATACTCAACCCATTATATTCTTGAAGTAGAATAGCATACCACAAGCACAATTCACTACATAAAATATTGTTTTCCACAGAAAAATGTATTCTGTCCTTTTCCCAAAAAATTACACAGCTTTGGCTCTAGGATTAAAACCCCTTCTCTCCTGCCACCACATCTACTTTTTCAATAAATTCTCCCATCTCTGAAACACTTGCTGTGGTTCCTCAATCTTGGGGTGGGAGCCCAGCAGCCTTGAGGCAGAAGCAAAAGAGGGGAAAGGAGGTCTTGGAACATCACCCTCCCCAAGAATTCACCTCTACCCCCTGTGCTTTCTTAAGAACCTTACTCCTGTTTTCTGTTATTTTAAGCTCCCTTTTCTCTCTTAACTGGATCCTTCTCTATGATCTTAAGCACGTTCAATTTTCTGACATTAAAACAACAACAGAAGCTGTTGTGATTCAACAGTTCCTCCATCCTGCCCTCTTTTAGCCTGTTCCTTTCGTTTTTTTTAATATTTAACATAACTCTCCCATTCTCTCCACCTCCAAGCTACTATCAAGCATCTCTCTGTTGAACTCCTCCAATAGCCACCTGGCTCATTTCTCTGTCTCAGTTATGGTTCTCCTCAAATCTGCCCTCCATTCTGCTCCGAACAGATGTTTTGAGAGTGCGATTCAGAGCACGGTAACTCCTCACACTGAAATCCTTTCCACGGCTGCTACCCACATGCACATTTAGACCAACATTCTTTAAAGTCTCCTCAAGGCCCTGTGTGATCTTCTCTGCTCTCTATCGCCAATCTTATCCCCTGATGGCCCTTAGCTCTTTTAATTTTTGTTTTTATTTATACTCAATATGTTCCCTCCTGCCACAGAGGGTTTTTTTTTTCCTGTTATACTTTCCCTTTTTCCATATTAGTTTAACAAACTTTCACTCATCCTTCAAAATGCAGCTCAGCACCATTTCTTTTCCATGAGATTCTTCACTGAGTCAGTTAAAACCCTTCTGTACTCCCATATCATACCACATGTGTTTTTGTTTTTGTTTTTTTAAAGAACAGTCTCAAAGTTACCATTTCATACATATTTTAGGAGTGAATTAAAGAATATCTATTTTTTATTAGGCTATATAGTACATGGGTTCAGAGACTTAATTTTTCTTGTTACACCAGTGCCAGTGTCAGGTCTATACATGGTAATACATATTTGTTGACTAAAGTCATCTAGCAATCCTGCTGACTTTTCTGTTTCTTTTTGAGATGTTTCTGTGGTTTTAAACTTGAGGGGGGAAAAAAAGAAATGAAGTGCCAAAAGGTGCTTCAATTTTTCTCTTGATCTTTAATCCCTTTTACTTTTTTTTTTCTTTAAAACCTTGCTAAAGAAAGGCAAAGTTGAGTTTCCAGATGCACAAGGAGTTGGAAAGTATATATATATTTCTAAATTTCATCAAGATGAATAATTTGACATAGGAAGCAATTTGGGGTTTTGTCTTGGTATAAGGGGACACAGTGATAAGAATGGAAATTGCCCTTTTTTTCTCATGAGTATTTGTTCCTATCCCCAAAGACACAACTAGCCCAAAACCCAAGAAGAGAAATGGATAGCAGTAAACACATGGGATTCTGGATATTACTATTAGAAAGAGGAAGAAGAAATAGGAAAAAAAGAAAGAAAGAAAATCTTTAAGTATCGGCAAGTGAGAAGAGGAAAGAATTCTACTAGGACTCCTAAAATGGGAAAAATGAGATGGAGGCAAAGCAGACATACCCCAGCCCAAGACCTTATATGTATTTGAATATTTCAGTTGAATATTTTTCATTTTTGCAAATTGTTAAGTGAAGGATCTATAGCAGGTAAATTTCAACTTAGCACTCATGACATGTAGATACTTAAAATCCCATTGATTTATATACTTGCTATTCTTTTTTATGGTTATGATAAATAACTTAAAAATTGAGTCTATCACAACGGTGGTGAATAAGGTCATTTTTCATTTACAATGGAAAGCTTGTCTTTCTTGAGGTTATGTGGCACATAGGTACAACCTGAAACTTATAAAGGGAATGATGGGTAGCTAAAGAGTCCGTCTGTCACAGTTCATCTGCTGCAAGCGCGATGGCTACAAAGCTTAGAGCCCATCCATTTATTTACAGAGACACATTAATTTTTTCCATCTTTATTTTCTCTTTGGAACCTTAATTTACAATGAAGGGGGCCGAAGTCTTCCCTAAAGCACACACATCCAAACACACATACATACACAGAATGTGAAAGCGTAAAAGTCTTTCTTAAAAATCTTTCTTTTCTTTTCAAAAAAGAAAGGGAATATCTACAATGACTGGCAACAGAACAACATAAAAAACATCAGAACATTTATAGTTCTTTCATCAAAGAACTAAAAAATTAGATCTAAGGAATTTATTTTGAGTAGGATCAGCCGAAGGAGCTAAGTGACTTATGGATTACAAAACAATATTTTAAATGACACATCATAAAATGTAGTCGCTTTGGGCGTCAACTGAAAAATTAGCAACTTTCATAACTGAGTACATTTTCAAATATAAATATAATGCAAATCTGACATCAGTTGCCATTTATTTGGATTATAATGGGAAACAGCTTTAAGAACACATTAGAAAAATCATTAAGTGGAGATCTATTTACTAAGTGACAATAACAAAACTGGTGTGTGAAAGAGAGCAGATTAATGTTTGTACTCTCAAAGCTTTCTGTAATTTCTCATAAATAATCTCTGGACTTACAGTATTTTTCAGTGGAGGCATTAATGATATTCTATCATCTTTGCAACTGGCGATATTGCAAGCCTTTTCACATTCTTCCTTCCTGGGCCCTAAACTCTTACCAGTCATTAAAACAAAAATCTTGCTTACACACAGACACACTTTCCAAGATCCCTGAGGGTTGGAGATGGTAATGCCCACTTCCTTCAGAATTGTTGCTAAAACCTAGAAGCAGAGGAATGAGCTTCTAAGCGAACAGTCCACAGTCATCCCCAAATTACTGATTTGCTATATCAAATTTCAACCAAAGAAAATATACAAAGACTCAGTATTATGAACCTACACACTTTCAACAAGAATTTTTAGAAGGGAAATAAGACATTAAAGGTAAAAAAGACGTAGTTGAGGGAAAGTTGAACTCTACAGTGAATATTTAAGAAAACAAAAAAAAAAATCTATTTGCAATGTAGTAATTATTTTATATTCATATCTTTTTCTTCAATGGAAGTACATCTATACCTTATTTTGAAATATGAAAGTGGTGTTTTCTAATCCTGTTGAGAAAATATATAGTATTTCTAACAATAGAAATAAGCACAATTTAAATTACAGGTGTTGGTTCACCTATTTATCAAGATTTTAATAGCCTGAAGAACAGATTATTACCCTGTTATACACAATGTATATTCTGTTATAAATCAGCATATTAAAGCAATCAAATATTTAATATTTTATTTTAAATCTGGTGTTTTCTAATGTAGACAATATATACTTAACTACTGTTCTCTCAGCTGTCTAAATTAAGCATCAGCTAACTTCTCTCTAAAGAGCCTAGTAGTATATATTCCATGCTTTTCAGTCCTATGCCCTCCATTGTTAGTACTCAACTCTGCCTTGGTCGTGTAAAAGCAGCCACAGAAAACAAACAAGTGAGCACAGCTGTGTTTCAATAAAATTGTATTTACAACAGATGGCTTTGGTACATAGACGTACTGTGCCAAACCCTGGGGTAAATCAGGCAATAAGAACGTCTTCGATAACACAAATTAGCTATTGTAAAGAATTCATCGCTTCTATTGCTTTGCATTTTTTCATGAAAATACATAAAACTTCTATAGTCCAAAATGTGTTTTAAAGATTAATAACCTAAGTCATATTAATAGTAAATGCCACACAAATACAGAAGTATGTCAATATCACATTTTAAAATATCAGTAAATGAAAAGAGGTAACCATTTCATTTTGGGGCCAAAGGTAGTGAATTCCTTATTTGATGATATTATAGCTTAGTTAATGAAGGGGATGTATTTTAATTAACTGTTTATAATGATAATGTCTTAATAATAGTATTTGAATATCAATAAGAGTAGAATTCACACTCACCTACTCACACACAGAAAAAAGTATTTTTTCAGACACTTGAAGGTATTGTATTGTTTCTTTCCTTAACAGGGAAAGATACCACACCAAGGACTTCATATGAATCTTTAGATGACCCTCTACATTTGAATTCAAGTTGAGAAATTCCTAGATCTTAGAGAAGGGAAATCACATCAAGGTTCTTGGGGGTGATTACTGCACTGAAATTTTGGTGGTTTCACAGTGTCATATACTCTATGAACTGCAGGAGTGGATTGAGATATTTGGCATAGATATCCTTAAATCTAAATTCTTAAACTTCGCTCAGGAAACCATGCAAAGTTTTCTCAAAGTGTAGTCCTCAGATCTCCTTTACTAGAATCACTTACTAGGTTTTTTTAAAAGTTGTATCAGTTTATATCCTCAGTGTAGTGGATTAAAATTTCTATAGATGATGATTATGAATTCATATATTCATGGATACACATATTCAGGATTTTCTGACATAATCATCCCAACTGCATTTCTCTGACTAGGCTTTGGAGGTCACTATTTCAGAGAAGTTTATGATATTCTTCAAGTGTGAATATATCGTTATTATAAAATTATTTTCAGAATCCTTCATTAATGTTTTCTGTAAAGGTTTTGGACTTTCAATGTTCAACCTCCTGGAGTAGTGCTTGAAGTCTAGTGGCTAATTCTCACAACAAATTGTCATAATTATTGATGAAGTTATGATAAGGTCAAATCTTAAATATATTCCAAAGATGCTTCTTCCATTATGGCTTTACAAAATATGATGCTACATTGAGTAGGATAATAATTTATGATAAATAAAAAATATTAAATATTTGAGAATTAACCATTATAGGTTTTGGTGTTGATAACCATGGGTTCAAATGCCCAAGAATACTCAAATAAAAAAGACAAGGGAAATCTGACTTCTTTCTTTCTCAGAATCTCTCACGGTAAGTTCATGAAGGAACTACATGTGGGATTCTGTAAGTATTCCAGGCCAGTAACTATTTTAAACAGATTTAGACTCCCTGAGACTAGAATATTTTCTTGCACATAGTTGTTAACCAACTAAGGTTGGCTGAATTGAAAATTGGATATGAGAAGTCATTTTAAAAAATATAAGGTAACAATGGTTTACCGTTAGAGCACATTGATTGGATTTAATAACCATACTATTTTTACTATTTTTAAACATCATTGAATACAGGCCAGCTTTACACCAACTTGGGACAATTTAGAGCCCTTCAGAAATGTAGCACTGACAGCGTCTACTAAACAAATGTAACAGCCATTTTTGTCAGTGTCTTTCTTGTCTTACCATGAAATCTGAAGAAAGAACTTTAAAAGTTAAGTTGATCATCACATAAAATATTAGAAAATAAAAACTATTAGATGGGAAGAAAACTATTAAAAACATGCAGATTTAAATTGCAAGGGAACATAAAGTGAATCATTTGCATTCATTCATACGCATGCAATCTTTGTGCTATGTAAGGTATATAATCATTGGAAGACAGTGATTTGATTCAACAAATTAGTTGCTTCTTCCTCATTTGATGTCTTATTTTATGGCACAAAAGGTTAAATAACTATATACATCTTAAGCTCAAATACATATGTACATATGCAAAATCCTTGATTTTTACTGGAAATGTATCCTCTCTTCACTCAGGCAAAACTCCTTTTAAACCATAAGGAGTATTGAAGTTGAGGTCATGGTAAGTTTTCTTTAAGGACGAAGACCAGATTGAGACAATATACTACTTCAGCGTGGTAGGGGCTGAGAATTTTGACAGAATTAGACTGAAATACGTCTTTTTTTCCACTGGCAGCCGAAGTCATACTATTTTGTATTTCTACACTTGGATTTATATTGCTGAAGGATTTATAAAATATTGCCCTGTGTACTGAGAAATCCCTATCATCTAAGATGTCCAAATGTGTTTTGTATTCACTACAATGTGCTTGGAAAGCAGTTTGTGAAAGAAAATAGCTCTAATTCATCATTACATTTCCAAGTACCCCTGAGTTCTCTATTTTCTTACCTACCTACAGCTGAGTTCAAGTGATCTCAGTATTTTGAATATATTATCAAGCATAACTTCACAAGCCAGCACGCAACAAAACAAAACAAAACGGACAGATACTAGTCAGACGAGCAAAGTTGAAAATTATCTCTGCAAATATGGTATTTTATTTTTATTTAAATATAAAATTAATGGTTTAGGACTTCCCTGGTGGTGTAGTGGTTAAGAATCTGCCTGCCAATGCAGGGGACATGGGTTCGAGCCCTAGTCTGGGAAGATCCCACATGCCACAGAGCAACTAAGCCCATGAGCCACAACTGCTGAGCCTGATCTATGACTGAACCAAACCTAAAGCACTGAAAGGAAAAGCAGGTAACTTAGGAAATAAAAACAATTCCATTATTTTCTAGTAAACCAAAGTTTTTCTTTTTTTGTTTATACCCCAACTTGTTCCAAAAATGATCTAAGAAACCTACCAAGATACATAAAAAAGATAACCTTAAATTAAAAGTAGGTAAGAAAAAGGTTAACACAGACATACACCCAGTTGTGCACACACACACACACACACACACACACAAGTTTAGGATTATAAAATGGAACCACAAATGAGGCTGATGCAAAATACCTATCATAGAATAACAGGGAACCTTGGGAGACAGGAACTAGTTGGGGAAAGTAGAAGAAGGAGCCAATAGGGGCTTCCCTGGTGACGCAGTGGTTAAGAATCCGCCTGCCAATGCAGGGGACATGGATTCGAGCCCTGGTCCAGGAAGATCCCACATGCCGTGGAGCAACTAAGCCTGTGCGCCACAACTACCGAGCCTGCGCTCTAGAGCCCGTGAGCCACAACTACTGAAGCCCGCGTGCCTAGAGCCCGTGCTCCGCAACAAGAGAAGCCACCGCAGTGAGAAGCCTACGCACCGCCACAAAGAGTAGCCCCCGCTCGTCGCAACTAGAGAAAGCCCGTGGGCAGCAACGGAGACCCAACGCAGCAAAAAATGAATTAATTAAAAAAAAAAAAAAAAAAAAAGGAGCCAACAGATGTTTGCTAGACTGATGTGCTAAATTTTAGGAAAACCAATTTCAAAGAGTTCATCTGATATAATCTGTAGGATAGAAGATTTAATATGAAATTATTGACCACATAATCCTAATGAATCCATTTAAGTAAAACTAGGAGGAAAGACATTAATAAGGATATGAACAAAATACAGAGGAAAGCAAACCCGATCTGGGGTTTGAGTCCAGCCTCCTTCAAATGTAAGAAAAGTTTATTGAAAATTTAATGTAATGAAAATAATACCCATTATTCATTGAAGATCTAGTGTATACCTATACAAACAACACTGTCCATATCATCCTTTATCATTCCTCAAACAACACTGCAGGTCACATATTGTACCTTCATTATTAACATACGAACACTGAGTTTGGGAGAGTTTCTCTAACTTGTTCAAGCCGTTTATCTAGAAGCAGAATTAAGGCACTGACTCCAAAGTCTATTCATACACCCTGCTAGTAGGAACTTCAGAAACAGAAGCTCTGAATCTAACACCTCAATTTACCAAATTAAACATTTTAATTTAAGCATTACTTTGTTGTTATTTATTTAATACCAATACTGTGCCAGGCAGTTTGCTAAACTCTTCCACCACAAACATATTTAATTAATTCCATCCTAGATCTCTGTGCCTATTGCCACACCAGTAAGATTAAGATAATCATAGAAACAGCTTCATGAGTTTGTGAGGAAATATCCATGATGCACTTAGAATTCCACTGGGCACAGATCAGGCACCCAATAAATAATAGCTATTTCTCTCATGACACGTAAAACCTATCTCCTTTATATGTCCAGCATAGAAACAATGGCTGAGACAGGAAAGCTCAATAAATATTTTGAGATAATGGATTAAAATACAATTAAATAGAATAAAAGAGGTATAAGGTATCATTAAACAAATCAACATGGTTGATCTCTTTGGAAATCCGGATTTTATAACATATTCTTTCTTGCTCCTCCCCATCTCACCCTAGGCTTGGGGATGCCAGAAAATTCTAAAGTACTTGAAGTCTTTCATTGGATCTTCCCAAGTCTCTAACCCTTTCTGTCTAATTACCATGAAATACCATCATGACTATGCATCTCATTAAGTGTGTCAGAACAATTGTGTTCTAAGTTTTATTTGATCATAATAAAAAACTCAGTTTTCAAAACTTGTTTATCAAGTAATAAGGTCACTGACTCACAGCCTATAGACATTAGAGGGAACATTAGCCTTTATCTCAAGTCAAGGCCCCAGCTTTCACTTCTGGAATCATCAGCAAACTGTGGGTCATTCCTGGCAAAGTTCAGCCCTCCAGGTGCACTGATTGTAGTGAAAAACGTTTCAATCACAGTCTGTTCTTTTCATCATCTCGCTTCTTTCTCTGCTAAGAACTGCTCTGTGTCAGACAAAGATGGGTGAGACAGTGTGTCTGGGTCTAAAGTTTGAAATGTGTTTCTTTTCTAAATCTTGAATATGTTTTAGGCATAAACCTTTGATGAGCTACAGGAGATGAGATCACCTGCTGGAAGTCAGATGTTCACTGAGATGAGACAGGTCACTTACTTCTCTAAGGTTATCATTCACTGGCTACTTATATGTAACTGTGATTATTTTGAGAAGGAGGAGGAAAAAAACGTAGAATTTAAAGATGCGGCAAAAAACTGTCTTTTCTATACTTGTTTTGAAATTGAAATATCTGTATTACTATTTTTCTTAATAGATCTTTATTGGAGTATAATTGATTCACAATACTGTGTTAGTTTCTGTTGTACACCAAAGTGAATCAGCCATATGCATACATATGTCCCCCATATCCCCTCCCTCTTGAGCCTCCCTCCCATCCTCCCTATCCCACCCCTCCAGGTCATTGCAAAGCACTGAGCTGATCTCCCTGTGCTATGCTGCTGCTTCCCACTAACTACTTTACATTCAGTAGTGTATATATGTCGATGCTACTCTCACTTTGCCCCAGCTTCCCGCTCCCACCCCATGTCCTCAAGTCCATTCCCTATGTCTACATCTTTATTCCTGCCCTGCAACAAGGTTAATCAGTATTTTTTTTTTTTTTTTTAGATTCCACATATATGTGTTAGCATATGGTATTTATTTTTCTCTTTCTGACTTACTTCACTCTGTATGACAGACTCTGGGTCGATCCATCTCACTACAAATAACTCAATTTCATTTCTTTTTATGGCTGAGTAATATTACATTGTATACATGTGCCACATCTTCTTTATCCATTCATCTGTTGATGGACATTTAGGTTGGTTCCATGTCCTGGCTATTGTAAATGGTGCTACAATGAACACTGTGGTACATGTCTTTTTTTGAATTATGGTTTTCTCAAGGTATATGCCCAGTAGCAGGATTGCTGGGTCATATGGTAGTTCTACTTTTAGTTTTTTAAGGAACCTCCATACTGTTTCCATAGTGGTTGTATCAGTTTACATTCCCACCGACAGTGCAGGAGGGTTCCTTTTTCACCACACCCTTTCCAGCATTTATTGTTTCTAGATTTTTTGATAATAGCCACTCTGACTGGCATGAGGTGATACCTCATTGTAGTTTTGATTTGCATTTCTCTAATAATTAGTGATGTTGAGCATCTTTTCATGTGCTTCTTGGCCATCTGTATGTCTTCCTTAGTGAAATGTCTATTTAGGTCTTCTGCCCATTTTTTAATTGGATTGTTTGTTTTTTTTGATATTGAGCTCCATGAGCTGTTTGTATATTTTGGAGATTAATCCTTTGTCTGTTGTTTCATTTGCAAATATTTTCTCCCATTCTGAGGGTTGTCTTTTTGTCTTTTTATGGTTTCCTTTGCTGTACAAAAGCTTTTAAGTTTAATTAAGTCCCATTTGTTTATTTTTGTTTTTATTTCTATTTCTCTAGGAGGTGGATCAAAAAAGATCTTGCTGTGGTTTTTGTCAAAAGAGTGTTTTTCCTATGTTTTCCTCTAAGAGTTTTATAGTGTCTGGTCTTACATTTAGGTCTTTAACCCATTTGGAGTTTATTTTTGTGTATAGTGTTTGGTAGTGTTCTAATTTCATTCTTTTACATGGAGCTGTCCAGTCTTCTCAGCACCAGTTATAGAAGAGGCTGTCTTTTCTCCATTGTATGTTCTTGCCTCCTTTGTCATAAATTAGGTGACCACATGTGTGTGGGATTATCTCTGGGCATTCCGTTCTGTACCATTGATCTATATTTCTGTTTTTGTGCCAGTACCATACTGTCTTGATTACTGTAGCTTTGTGGTATAGTTTGAAGTCGGGGAGCCTGATTTTCCAAGACTGAACCAGGAAGAATTAGAAAATATAAACAGACCTATCACAAGTAATGAAATTGAAATGGTAATTAAAAAATCTTCCAACAAACAGAAGTCCAGGACCAGATGGCTTCATAGGCGAATTCTATCAAACATTTAGAGAAGAGCTAACACCTATCCTTCTCAAACTCTTCCAAAAAATTGCAGAGGGAGGAACACTCCCAAATTCATTCTACAAAGCCACCATTACCCTGATACCAAAACTAGAAAAAGATATCACAAAAAAAGAAAATTATAGACCAATATCACTGATGAACATAGATGCAAAATCCTGAACAAAATACTAGCAAACAGAATCCAACAACATATTAAAAGGATCATATACCATGATCAAGTGGGATTTATCCCAGGGATACAAGGATTCTTCAATATATGCAAATCAATCAATCTTGTACACCACATTAACAAATTAAGGAATAAAAACCATATGATCATCTCAATAGATGCAGAAAAAGCTTCTGACAAAATTCAACACCCATTTATGATAAAAACTCTCCAGAAAATGGGCATAGAGGGAACCTACCTCAACATAATAAAGGCCACATATGACAAACCCACAGCAAGCATCATCCTCAAAGGTGAAAAACTGAAAGCATTTCCACTACGATTAGGAATAAGACAAGGATGTCCACTCTCTCCACTCTTACTCAACATAGTTTTGGAAGTCCTAGCCACGGTAATCAGAGAAGAAAAAGAAATCAAAGGAATCCAAATCTTAAAAGAAGAAGTAAAACTGTCACTGTTTGCAGATGACATGATACTATACATAGAGAATCCTAAAGATGTTACCAGAAAACTACTAGAACTAATCAATGAATTTGGTAAGGTTGCAGGATACAAAATTAATGCACAGAAATCTCTGGCATTCCTATACACCAACAACGAAAAATCAGAAAGAGAAATTAAGGAAACAATCCCATTTACCATTGCAACAAAAAGAATAAAATACCTAGGAATAAACCTGCCTAAGGAGGGGAAAGACTTGTACTCAGAAAACTATAAAACACTGATGAAAGAAACAAAGATGACATAAACAGATGGAGAAATATACCATGTTCTTGGATTGGAAGAATCAATATTATGAAAATGACTATACTACCCAAAGCAATCTACAGATTCAATGCAATCTCTATCAAACTACCACTGGCATTCTTCACAAAATTAGAACAAAAAACTTTACAATTTGTATGGAAACACAAAAGACCCCGAATAGCCAAAGCAACCTTGTATTATTATTTTAATAAGTTAATTAACTTAGTTCACTTTTTATTCTGACTCAGATTGTAATAACCTCAGAGGCAAAAATCACCATCTAAAGATTTTGCTCTCATCTGTGCCATTATATATGGCCATAAGTAAGTCATTTTTCTGAGCCTCAGCTTCCACACTTACAAAATGAATATAATAATCTTTCCTTAATTATCTCAAAGAAATCAAATGCAATAATGCACATAAAAATGCTCTGAAAAAGGCAAACCACTAGGTAAACACAAGGTACCATACAGGCATAAAAAGACAAAGAATAAAGCCTAACTTTCTTCTTTTCAGCTGTGAAAATTTAATCATATACCCAGACTTATTTGGAAAATAGATGATGTAAAATAAATTCACTTAAGTTTCGTTCACCCAAGATCAAACTCAGAGGAATCAGAGGTGGGCAGTGACATACGTTGTTAAAATAAAGTGGGGCTTACGTTCTCATGCTGGAAGTGCCTTTAATCTGTCCCATATTTTTTATTCAGTTCATTACAGAACATGCATAAACATGGGTTTTTAGTGCCTTTAAATCACCATCCTAAAGATTCAAATCAGTGAGGCATACATTATCAATGTTCTCTTTAATATTCATTGTGATCTACTCTGTGGTTTTCTTTCTAATGAGGGCTTATCATCTGAATAACTCACCTTCTTGTATCTGAATTTCACAAATTTAGTCCATACTTGAACATCACCTATTTTAAAAAGAGTTCTTGTTCAACTATTCTGTGTGTTTATAACTATTTATCTTCAATATCTTCTCTTCTACTTTGCACACGTCGTACACATTTAGTCACACTAAATTTGGTTTATTTGGTTACTAAAAGTCATGTCTATTTTTTTTTAACCAGAATTACATTTCAGGTAGCCTTAAATAATCAGCTCAATTTTCATTAATGACTGACAGATAAACACTGCATTATCAAGAACAAATATATTCTTAATGTCCTCAAATAACTCTATTCTCATATTATATACAAAGTTTATAGTTACATGTAAAAAAATGGTACCATGGATTTATGTGGCAGTTGTCATCAAATTAGCCCATATTTAATATTTATTTGTTCAATAAAAGATCATAGAATACCTATAAGTATATTTATATGCATATGTTTGTAAATATAAAAGATTGTTCCCTCTTCTCAGAGATCTTACAAATGACATAACATAATAATGGGCAAAACACAAGATGAATTAAATTTTCAACTGCACAATTCTTAATATATATGCAATCTGAGCCCAGTACAGACTAGAAGAAGTCAGATGCTAAGGGGTAGAAGTGAACCAAAACTAGAGGAGCAGAAAAAGAAGCTAAGAAGAGCAAGGATGTCACTACAGTCAAGGACAGAAGTGAGAACTAAACAGAGCATACAAGTCAAGGGTATAAGTGAAAATTCATCGGCAATCTGCCCTGACTGGAGAGTGTGGTAGGCATTAATGGATTATAAAGATAAGGTAAAACCTTAGGATTAGATTAAGATAAATTTGATTGTCAGAGAAAAAATAACATACCAGATACTATAGGCAAGAGAAGTCCTTATAACTTTAAACACAGGTGAGAAACGTGATGTAAGGCTTTAGGAGGACCCGGGATAGAAAAATGCAGGACGGGTATGAGGCAAATTCCTGGAATTTAGTGGAGACAAAGAAATTATTAAAATAATCCAACCCTCACAAAGGAGGAGAGTTTTGAACTCAAGTAGAAAGGGAAAGGAAAAGATAGAGGAGGATCTTTTCAAAGTACAACCAATCACATATTTACAAAATGTGTTCTAAAATATGAAGGCAGGAGAAGAAAGAAGGATGCATTCAAGGTGTTCAGCCATGGAGATGAGGAGAAGGGTGCTTTTATGCAATTGCAAAATATAGCTCTAGATTCCTCCAAAAGTTCTAACTTCACTCTATACTCAAGTATCATTTTCTTTCTATTTATATAGATTATGCTATATAAATAACCATTACTTTTATCTTTTACAGATTGACTTGAATTTATTGCCTATATAATCGATATATTAATGGTTTGAAGCTTTTAATTTCTCTTATTTTCTATTACATAATAATGGTGGTTACATTGTTCATGTTCAATAAAAGCTTAATAAATGAATTGTCACAAACCTTTCTGTGACAGATATAGGTCAAATCTTAAAAAATAATTTCACAGAGAATTTCCTTATGATGTTTCAACTCACATATCTTGTAGTCAGCACTTCTCAAGGCCTTGGGTGTATTCTAACTACACAATTCGTAGGCAGGGGGCAAAAAAACATTACTTTTAATTAAACTGGAATGCATTTTTTAAAAGAATATGTGGATCAATTTCCTTGTTACATTCCACTACCAATTTCTAGTTTCTTCTCTTTCAAATATCTAGAAGGAAATGTCATATTTTACAGGATAAATTGTTTCTGGATTGAAAATTTGCTTGATAGCTTAATGTGAGATCTGGTTTATGAAACTTACTGAGTTTCCTGCATTTGTGACCCTCTAAGATTTCAACTGTGCTGACTCAGAAAGAAAAGCATCATTGTCAACAGTAAGATGAACATAGAAGACATTTAGGTAAAATTACCTAAATTTAAATGAAGTATGGTATATCATCAAATGACAATATCTTCTTATCTCCCTCCCCTTCCCCCGACACACCAAGTCCTTATGTGGCCAGTACATAATGCAGGGAGGAGTTTAGGTAGCAGTAGCCAGGCAAGAGTTCTGTGTTCTACCTTGTCTATCCCCTAAGCTTGGCAAATGCAGTCTAATTAGGTCATGTGCCATCATCCTATAGATGACAGTTACCAGGAGGTTTTGGTGTCTGGTATTTCTCTTTATTGGTTCTCCTTTGAGCATCATTGTGTTACCATCCAATAATAATCATATTACTCTTCTAGGGCTGCCAGAGCAAAATATCACAGACTAGGTGGCTTAAAAAAAACAAAAATACAGAGGTTTGTCTTCTCTCCATTTTGGAGGCTGATGTCTCTTCCTATCCTATAACACAAGTCACATGAATTAGGAACCCACCGTTATGACATCATTTATCCTTACCTACTTCCTTAAAGCCCTTATCTCCAAATATAGTCACATAGGAGTTAGAGTTTCAGGATATAAATTTTAGGGGCACATAATTCAGCCCATTACAATGATAATTCACCAATTTAAAAAAATATTGCCACCTCTGCTAATACTACTTGTACAAGTATCCATGAAATCCTATTAACCATAAATACTATTTGTAATCAAAACCTTTCTGATTTTGTAATGAACACCAGGAATCACTTAATAGTTATCTCTCATTTTCTGCAGTATTAGCAATAACAAGTAACATGTATCACAGAATTATAAACTAACAGTATAAGGCTTGGTGGACATCAGGCATAATGACCCCTGTAACTTGCAAATTACCATCAGTTTGATTTATTAATGTATCATGTATCTAATCTATTATATCTCATACTTTAAAAAAAAAAAAAAAAACACCTATTATGGAAACATCCAGAAAACTAGGAATTAAAGGGAACTTCATCTACCTGATAAAGACATCTGTGAAAAGCCTGTGACTAACATCATTTTTTTTCTTTTTTTCCCCTATTTTTAATTCTATTTTTTATTGAAGTATAGTTGATTTACATTATGCTAGTTTTTTTTTAAATTGAAGTATAGTTGATTTATGTTATATTAGTTTCAAGTGTATAACAATGATTCAGTATTTTATATATATATAAATATTATTTTTGAGGACCGTATAGAATGTACTAAGAGTATAAAGAATATACAATATACACCCAGAAGGGTAAAAAGAACATAGTGTGGGGTGGGGGAGAATCTCAGAATAAACTGCATAGAAATGAAAAGTGGCGTCCAGTTGGGCAATGGAAAAGTCAGTGGAGGATGAGAAAAACAAGATGGACAACGCCAGGGGAAGGAATTAATTTTACACTTCTCTGGCATCTAGCACATAGAGCATTCCTGCTGCGATAAGAGCTTAACAGCTCCAGATCAGGCCAGCCTGGCAGAGACTACCATATGACCTAAGTGAGGACAACGAATCCACAGCTGACATAAAGAGGAAGTGCCTCTATTCTCTATTCTAGGGAACAGAGGCTATTTCAACTGGCAGAGGTAAGGAGAACTTTCTCTGGGTCTAAGGCCTAGTCCTGGGAAAGTAGTGGACTTTGTTGCCTACAATTCCATTGCGGGCCTGAAAAAGAACAGAAGTACAGATGCTGGGAGTCCATGCCATCCACAGGGGTGTTAGTCTGTATTATTTCTCAGATGGCAGTCCAGGCAGGAAATGAAGTGTTAAAGGTGTAGGTGACAGATATGTGTTTTAAAGATTTAGTTTCCCAGGCAGTTTCTAAAGCCGTAAACTTTGCCTCCATTTGCTATTTAATATGTGTTTTCTGTTAATGTACTGCTTATATGTCTCTGTGTTGAGTTCCTAACTGGTAAATAAGTTATATCTAGGAGTGATGGACAAAGAAAATATGCCAACTTACATTAATCCATGAAGCATCTTTGGGAAATGTATGCAAACGTGCACTGATACAAATGTTAAATCTAAGAGTAAAACTCTCTTGATAGAATATTCATTAATTTCAAGGTAAAAATAATTTTTAAAAAAACTTTGGCGTTTTATAGTCAGTTAAACCAAAATATTATCACATAGAGAGAAGATATAAGATGTAACCATTGATTTAACTAAAACTATGGTATGGGAAGTTATTTTAAAATTGACATAACCATATCTTAACATTATATTCTATCAATATCACTACGATGAATAAAGCATTTTTTCACATATTTCCTAGGATTAAAAAGCAAACTCAAACTACAGAGTTCACGTTTTCCTTTTTATTCCAAAGGAAGGAGTAGGGGTAATGATCTTTTCACTGCTGATACATACTTTTTGTTCATCAAAAAATAAATGAAGCAGCACATTTCTACCTGAAATGGCATATTTTTCAATTGTGTGCTTAGTGTGTTTTTCCCCTCTCACATAATGTTGCTGTGAATGAATGACATGCTGATGAATAGGATTTTAGGTTGAGATTCTAATTTGAAATATTTTCAATATTTTCATTTTCAATGCTTTTCCTATTAATTTAACTACCTAATTGCTGGGGGCTGAGTAGTTGTATTGGGAGGGTTTTTTAAATGCTTACATTATCCGTCTAAATGCCAGTTTATTAAAAAAAAAAACCACAACTGCAAAAAGCAGTGCAGTATCAAGTTAAATAAAGGTCATAATCTCAGATGTAGAGAATGAACTTGAGGACACGGGGAGGGGGAAGGGTAAGCTGGGACGAAGTGAGTGGCATGGACATATATACACTACCAAATGTAAAATAGATAGCTAGTGGGAAGCAGCAGCTGCATAGCACAGGGAGATCAGCTCGGTGCTTTGTGACCACCTAGAGGGGTGGGATACGGAGGGTGGGAGGGAGATGCAAGAGGGAAGAGATATGGGGATATATGTATATGTATAACTGATTCACTTTGTTATAAAGCAGAAACTAACACACCATTGTAAAGCAATTATACTCCAATAAAGATGTTAAAAAAATTTTTTTTAAAAAAAAGGTCATAACTTCTCCACTCCCAATGCATTATTGTTTAATATACTAAGCATATGGGTTTAACATTAGGTATTACCTTAGACACAATTGTAAAATGTTGTATAAAGTCCAAAGTAGTTTACCTGGTATAAACACATCCAAATGTAAAATCACTTTAATTTTTCATTTTGATATTGGGAGTCTCCCTGTCTTTATAGGCTGTTTATACATAAACGAACTAATTAAGAAATTGACTAAGTTGGTTAGAACATATAGAAGTGTAAGCCTTTGGGACACCGTTATTTCTTAATTCTATATTGTTAAGGTCATTCACTACTCACTAGATCTGACTCAACACCTGTTTTTTGCCTCTATGTACAATTCTTTCTCCCCTAACACGCAGTTAGCTTTGTAATGTTTCTGAATAGAAAAGTAATACATATAATATGTTCAGAGAATACAGAAGGTAAGCATAAAATGACAAAATAATCCTATGAGCCAGAGAAAAGTCCTAATACTAATACTATAATTTTATATTATATATATTATATAATACTACTAATAATTGTAATCTATGAACCCACACATTTTTACAAAAATTGACATACCATATGAACTTTTTTCATTTAATGTAATGTGTTGGCATTTTTGAATTTCTCATTTCTTTGTGTAGATATTTGTGTATGTGTAATCTTTTAAAAATCTTCACAGTAATTTGCAATGACATCTGTCTACATGTATGCTTGTATATCTGTTCAAATAATTCATTTAGAATAAATTCCTAGATGCAAACATATTAAGTTGAAAGATATGTACCTTTGAAGGATATTTTGAAACGTGTCATCCTTCCAACAGTGCAAGTATCTGACCATTTCTCCTCACTTTTACTAACACAAAATATTGCACTCTTCTATTTTAATAAATTTAAAATGTTTTGCTTCATTTTACATTTAATTACCTGTGTGATTAGGCAATATTTTATGTATTATTTAACTTTGCCTTTCATCCAACTTTAAATATATTTGTCTTTTTCTTACTGATTTCTATGAGATAATTTTATAATGAAATCTTTTCTGAAAATATTGGTTAAAATGATCAATCAGATAACGATTTTCCAAGTTCTAGTGTACAGCCATGAGACTTTTAACTGTCTAGATAAAGCCTGGAAAGCTGGAAAGGTCTAATAAGTTTATTAGCTCCAGTAGTGATTTCAATGCATTTTATTTAATCCAACAAAGACTACACGATGGGTTTAAGTTGAGCAGTTCTCATTCCTGTAGGAGTCATTTCCTTTGGAAGCTACTTACTTTAGGTTTGGTTTTTCACTGTTGGTTTCCATTTCATTGCTTCATACTTAGATTTGCCTGTTGGCTAACTCCTCTCTGTTGACATTTTATTCATCCATTTCCTGTCTTTTCTCCTGAGTGTTCTTTGCTCCGCTCTTTGGTTCATATATATCAACTCCATTCTCTCTGCCTACCAGGCTTCCACATTCTCAGCTTTGTTTGGGAAGGTCGTTAGATAGCTACAACAACTACTGTTATCTTGGTCAGGAAAAGAATTCCAAGGCTGGTGAAACCACTGGTCAGATACAACACTACACTGAGATCATTCTTATAGCTGAATGCAAGATCTTTCTCATTAAAACATAGCCTCTATATTTGAGTCTACCTAACAAAAAAAGAGCATTTCCAAACTTGCTTGGATGCAAATGTATGTGAACATGAACATTAGCCACACAGTTAAAAAGAAATTTAGAAACACACACACAAACCTCAAGTCAGAGTTGGCTCCCATACCACAGCAAGCCCCGAGCAAATTACCGCACAGTGAGCTATACTGCTAAAACAAGGTGCAATATAAAAATTTATGATAATTTCAAAGAAATTAACATTCTGGAAAAAAACCCTACATTTATTTTGTTTTCATAATAATTTGCACTTCACCAGACTCCAGAAAGTATTTTGTATCTTCCCATTTAGTTACAAACTTTCATATTATTCAAAATGCCAAGAAACTGGGCTAAATAACAGTGGGATATAGGGGAAAAGTATTTGAACTTTGTTATTCTGTTTTTAAGTAAAATTTCTAGGATAATAAAATACAATAATGTTAATAAACGAATCCATTTTTCAAGTTTTCCTATGGCATTATTGTTTAATCAAAGCACGTTTAAAAAGCAAAATTTTCGGGGCTTCCCTGGTGGCGCAGTGGTTGAGAATCTGCCTGCCAGTGCAGGGGACACGGGTTCAAGCCCTGGTCTGGGAAGATCCCACATGCCGTGGAGCGGCTGGGCCCGTGAGCCACAACTACTGAGCCTGCGCGTCTGGAGCCTGTGCTCCGCAACAAGAGAGGCCGCGATAGTGAGAGGCCCGCGCACCGCGATGAAGAGTGGCCCCCGCTCGCCGCAACTAGAGAGAACCCTGGCTCAGAGGCGAAGACCCAACACAGCCAAAAATAAATTAATTAAAGAAAAAAAAAAGCAAAATTTTCGAAAACAAGCAAGGCGTTTTACTTGACATACAGCAAATCATCAGTTTCTTCTTGTCCAGTTTTTGGAGCCAGCGTATAACGCCATAATTTACTAGACTTAAGATCTTTATGTTCTTTATTTAAGAATGTTGGGCAAGAGAAATAAAAAAGAAATTATATCAATAATCTATAGCCTTGCTGATATATCTGTAATATATATAAAGTGGGGGTGGCTAAAAAAAAATAACACCCACAAATTCAGTAAATTTCCATCAAGTATATTTATAAGTAAAAATAAGAGCTGATAAATACAAAGGATTTTTTAATATTTTAATTAATTAATTTTTTAAAATAAATTTATTTATTCATTTTTGGCTGCATTGGGTCTTTGTTGCTGCGCACGGGCTTTCTTTTTAGTTGCAGTGAGCGGGGGCTACTCTTTGTTGCTGTGCGCAGGCCTCTCATTAAGGTGTCTTCTCTTGTTGTGGAGCACAGGCTCTAGGCGTGCGGGCTTCAGTAGTTGTGGCACATGGGCTTAGTTGCTCCACGGCATGTGGGATCTTCCCGAACCAGGGCTCAAACCCGTGTCCCCTGCATTGGCAGGCGGATTCTTAACCACTGAGCCACCAGGGAAGCCCCTTATCTTTTAACTTAAATTTGAGCAGGTCAGAGCCTCTGGAAAACCTGTCACTTAAATTGAAAAACACAAGGCACTTTTGGTTGTTCGCCAAGTTAAAATATGCAAACTACAGTGTTTGGGTAAGACATTTGTCCAAAATTGAGAGAGTCAACTCATTTATTGTGAGGTAAAGATCTTCCTTGTCAAACATCAGCTTTGACGGTGCTATAAATTCTACTATTCTCTGGGGTTACGATGAACTGAATTGCATAAAATAATGTTCTTCTGGTCACATGAATGAAGCTGGAGATCACAGTAACACTTCCCAATAGCAACATGCTTTGCCTTATCAGTGTCTAGAAATAATTTGATAATAAAGCTCCCTGAGAGAGAGAGAGCTAAATACTACCAAACATTAACACTGACAATCAATGCTGGGCCCTACATGTGACTTTTCATCTCCCTCTGGTGGCAAAGAGAAACAGGGAGATGACAGGTATTATAATTCAGATAATTGAGGCAAGAAGCCAGTAATACCAGATTAAGAATAAAATCACATTCCCATACTTTCCTGACTTAAAGATTTTCTTTTTGTAAACTAATGTGTTCAACACCACTTCAAATACAAGAATTTTTAATAACTTCCTAATAGCAAAGAGTACAAAAATGGTACCACCAACATGTACTATAATTTCTTAAATGTTGACAATTTTTTATCTTCTTTCCTTCTTTCTTTTACAAATGTAAATCAAGACAAACACATTGAATAACATTCAGACTTGCTGTGAAAATTTTAAAATATGAAATTATTTTCTTGAAGTATGCTTCTTGCCTCACCTTGCAAGATCACACGAGTATGTGATCAATTACACATTTTCTGGCTCATCAACAGAAGAGGTGACAATATAGCTCCAATTAAAAATAATTCCAAATTAAGTTCTGATGGTGACAAACTCATCTTTTCATAACAAAAAGTTTGATCTGCATAGTATTTGGTTGTTTATGTGGTTAGTTATAGAGCAAAGCTAAATACAAGTTTCCTGAGAGAATCTTTTAGTAGAGTCATAATGAATCTTATTCATCATCGTATTTCCCAAAGTAGAAGAATACTGATAAATTTTATATGCATTGCAGGGGAAAATACTTTCAGGACAAAAAGGTGGGACAAGGATTGGTTAAACAATTCCAACAGGTTTGTTACCATAGGATCTCTTAGAGCCTTTACCAAGGTCAAGTGCACTGTCAGTCTCTAAAAGGGGCAGAAGGTGACCAGAAAACTCCCCAAATCAAGTCACCAACTGTTCAGCCATTTTACCACAGAACACTTATTAACATTGCCCATAGCTTATGTTCTGCTACAGATTGAAAAACTACTGTAACAATTTCTCTTTCATAGAATGAGTTGTTTTTGTTTTGTTTTTTAATTTGAAGTTTAGAATACCAGAAAATCTCATTTGTCTTATATTATCATAGATTAGCATGTACTGAAGGATAAGTTACATAAAAAAATCAGCAGTTATGTTCCTCAATTCAGGGCATACTTTCAAATACTGCTTAACTTGCTCACTACATAGTCTCTCATTTCTAATGTCAACCTGTCCCCTTTTATTTGAAAGCAGTTATATTTGTCTGCTTTACCATGCCTCCATCAATATCCATTGAGCACCTAAGAGATGTGCTAGTATTATGAGGCATCCTGAACATTTACTTTACCATCCGTTCTGAGAACCTTCCTAAACTCTAGTTTTGCCATGAAATGTGGAAGAAATAGCATGGTCTTGGCAACAGCGTTCTTTAACTTAATACTTATGTAACCTTCCACAAGTTTGTCTACCTCTCTGAGCCTAAGCGTTTTATCTATAATTAGGGCTATCACCACACATAGAGGATTTCTATGAAGATTAAATAAGATACATCAAAGTGTATAGAACAATGCTAGCGATTAAATGCAATTTTGTTTTCTTTTTGTCTCTCTGATGAACTTCTCAAAAATTGGCCATGCCTTGGACCGTATTGCTAAGTTCTCCTCTAAGATGCCAAATCTCTCAAACCCTCCTTCGAAGGATCACTTAACCCTGCTACCTTTCTCACTCCTGTGAGTCCTCATCTACAATGTCATAGCAGTCGCCCATGTTCAAGTCCATCAGACCATTCTGGTTTCACGTCTTTCTCACCCCTGTGTGAACTCCACATCCAGTCCTACCAGAGGTGTATTTTCCAGTGCTGTGGATTCCTTCACTCCTTTTTCTGCCTGTCTTATTTTGGAACATCCCCAAACTTGAATTAAACAATTCTTCACCTTTAGCCAGTTCTCCTGTTTATAAGGTACAGAGCAGGGTCTAGGTATTTCTATGTATAAGTGCCTAGATATTCCCATTGCTTTTACCACACTCTCAAATGTGTGTTATGTGGTTCACATTTGGAAATCAGAAATTAATCCAAAGACATCATTCATGCCCCCAAGGCACTGGCAATACATTATACAACCTGGCTTTCCTAAAACTGACTTGTTTTGCCCTGTATTCTTTATGCTTATAGAAATATAATGTCTTTTAAGAGAACTATGCAGGGCAATTTTTTCCTCTCAAAAGCTAGAATTCAAATAGGTCAAAGTTCCCATCAGCCACAAGTAGAATGTTGGCAGAGTTTGCCATTACTGATCTCTACCTCCGCTGCTGAACCTATTCCAGCCTCTCTGCCATTTTTCATTTTGTAGGTTTGGTTTGAAAATCACATCCTTTTACAAAGACTGAGTATTTTTAAAGACCCTACACCTGGAATTACAATAGATGCCACCAGATGGCGCCATGGGACTGGCTACTTAGGTCAAAAGGTTAGACTGCCCCAGTTGAGGCTGTGGAGATGGCATAGGTAAGTCTACTTCAGGTTCTTTCTATAAAAATGTCATTTTAATATAGCATAGATTTTTTTTCTAATCCATAACTCCAAGATATGTAATAAACAGTTTTGAGAGAGAGAGAGAACACAAAGCTGAATACTCGATTTTCCATACTTTGGTAATTGACAGTCACTAGCTAACCGTAGTCTTCTCTGTCCTGCTACCTTTTCTCTTCCCTGTATCGATTCACTGCTTTGCACAACCCAGAGCCTTGCAAATGAACATCCCATGGGCCTGCTCCCTCTGTGGATGGCCACTCCACAAAAGCTCCTCACCATTAGGAGCAAGTTAATTAGCTTCCTCAGAACTCCTAATTAACTCATCAGTCCCTTTTATATCTTTCCACTCCATATCCACCCTCTTCCGGGAGTGAGAATGTGTTCTCTCGCCTGTCACTGTCTCCGCTTCCTGCTGCTCCAGCTTATTTCAGTCCTGATATAAAGATCAAAAAGGCTAAAATATAAATTTTTAAAATGTGGAAATAGTGCTCTAGAGCTGCATCAGAGTCCCTAAATGCCTTTTCTTTCAGTCAAAAAAAAAAAAAAAAAATCCATCTTTACATTTCCCTTCTTCTAAAGTTCCCCCTTTGTTGTAAAATCAATTTACACAGTTATTACTAAAGATTACTTTTAGCTAATTCAACAACCCTCCACTTACTAGTCCTGTAAATTACGAGAATGATGGATAGGAGAATGGACTCTGGAATCCAACGACCTATGTTTAAGTCTGGCTTTTCCATTACTAGTTAGGTGAGCTTCAACAGCTTGTTTAATTTCTTCAGGCTTCTGTTTTATTTATATACAAGGAAGTAATAGTATTTTAGGAGAGTTATGAGAAGTAATCATATATAAGGCTTAGACAGTGCCTGACACAAAGCCACTAGCAATTATCAAATGTTACCTGTGGCCATTCTATTTCTTTTAATCACATCAAGGGCCAACCTCCACTTTTTCTTGAGAGATGCAAAATACAGATGCAGAACAATGAGCACAGAATGCAACAATTATAACGTTTAAAAAAGTGCACCTTTGTACAGATATGTTATTGTAATAGACTCTCTCTAAAAGGATGTGTTTACCTAGAAAACATGTTTACCTCAGAGCACAGAATTGAGGGAATGAAAGACAGTAGGGGAGGAAAACAGTTCGCCTTCTTCCCTTTTGAGGTCTTCTTTCAAACTATACAGAGTTACTTTTAAAATCATAAGAAAAAATGAATAGCATGGTATTTTTAAAAAAATATTGTTACAAAATGATTTTAAAATTTCAAGTGTTGTCAGTCTATTGTCTGTATATCTCTCTGCCTGAATGGGAATGGAGATAAAGTTGTGCACGACAAGCATACCAATTCACTCCAAGTAATAAAAGGGCCATTGGACTCGTGTTACAAATTAGATGGAAGGGAACAGAGCATAGCAATAATGGCAGGCAGCAACATTAGGATAGCCAGGACTACGCAAACATGAGAAGCAATTCATTTGGGATTCCCTCTCTTGAAAGTACATGCTCATTGGCA